>NC_061146.1:1385679-2771358 GCF_905220365.1 Vanessa cardui | reverse complement strand
AAAAAAAACAAATGCATGTACCATTGGATCAGAGCAGAAATGATTAAGCCTAGAGGTATATCTCTATTTAGAGAGTTATTGAGTTATATTTTTAGTATGCATTGAGTTTTATTCTTTATATATATATGTACATCTAATATACCGTTTATAATATGTCGGTTCATCCTTCACTATGTCAATATTGCGCTTCGCTTTGGTGGTTTCATGTTTAAATTAGCCTTATATAAGGCAGATTGTACAATATAGCTAATAATAATAGCTCTATGAAAAATTGAATACGCAATCCTAGCTAATGTTTGGGGGATTAAACTTTAAATCCTAATAATAATGTATTATGTGATTTATTTGTATTCATAATTCATTTCGTGCATGTGATGGATGAAAATCTGTCATGCGTACAAATCCACATTGGGTCACCACAATAGAACAGATTATTAATGTCTATTTACAAGTTTTTTTTTTAAATTCTCAAGTTAGTTATTATTTATGAATAGGTTTTATATTTGAGTGTGGAGACAGCCTTACATCGCTTATTTATTCATCGCACCGTGAACGTTATTAGCGGTGATTAAAAAATATTTGGCTTTCATGGCGTTTATCAGTTCAGACATCTTTAAATACTTTTCCATATATACGGACTAGCAACCTAGCAACCCGCCTCAACTTCACACTTTATCTATATGTGAAAGAAAGTCTGTATTTCGCTCATTCACGACTAGACAGCTAAACCGAATTTGATGAAATTTGGTATAAGCAAAGTTAAATTCCAAGGTAGGACATAAGCTGCTTCTTTTGCCCAACAAATGACACATCCAAAAACGCGGGCGAAGCCGAGGGCGACTACTAGTTAAAAAATAAAAATACCTAAAAGTGTAGAGAGGGCGATGAGCGACTTTTTTTTATACTAAGTAGAGACAGTACAAAAATAAAAAAGTAAAGTAAATTTCACACTGCTGGGATAAGGCTTCCTCTTCCTTTACAATTATAAATTCATGACAGCAGCATACAAATTTATCGTTTTAGTTTAGTTAATATATATTGAATAAACTTATTTGAGTTTGAGTTTTGAGTTTCAAAATAAGTTTAGCGGTTCGAACACAACTTAACAGACTAGTTATACGTTTACAATAAACTTAAGTAACTTTGTTATGAATAATTTATAAAAACACATACATTATTCACATATAAACAAATATTTAATATAATATTATTATAAAATGTGAAAGTGTGTCTGTTCGTTATGCTTTCACGTTTAAACGCATCGACCGATCGTCTCGAATCTAGCACAAAGATAGTTTGAGACCAGGAGACTGATTTTATATTAATCAAATAAGGTGTCACTGTAGTTTGTTGAAAGCGGGTTCAAATCCAGACAAAATCTCTAAATTCCTATGTGCTTCATTTGTTCTTATATCATCTCTCACTCAGCGGTGGACAACATCGTGAGGAAACCTGCATGTGTCGGATGAAAGTATGTCAATTTTGTATGGTGATGGACCTTCTCCAAAGGAGAGGTAACCTTGGCCCAGTAGTGTTTGACACTATTTACATATATTTAGTTGTGTTATGATCATCATAATTGTCCCATTGTCTTTGTTATATGTTAACCGGCTGACATAGTATGGTCATATTATGCGGAGGAATGAGGACCATGATGTGAAGAAGGTCTTGAGCATGGATGGACGACAAAAGAAACAATGGATGGATTGTGTGAAAGACGATATGGGTAGAAATAATGTTACTTGTTAGATGACGTCCAACAGAGAAGTATGGCACAGCTGATCGCTTATATATCTTCAGCATGATTTACTGTTACAAACTGACGATATCGTTGTAATTGTTATGCATTAAAACCTACTTTCATCATTCATATTTATTCCTAATAAAAATAAAAAATAAATTGCACTGTCAAAACCTCTACCTTTGCCATTGAATTAGGCTGAATATGATATCGCCGTCGTCTTGTTTGGGAAACATAAAAAAGTGTCAAACAATAGATAAGGTACGACAATTCAGAACCATGTCGCTTCACAATAGTCACTCAAAGAGTCAACAGCCAGCAATATGGGAGTGTCGCATTCTATGCTAATAAACCATCATAATGACGGTCCATATCCGATTTGTATAACACACCGAGTATTTAAAACTAACCCTTAATCCCATAGATATAAGAGATAAAATTTAACGACACTCTAATATATTTCCCCTGTATATAGGCATCAAAGTGTTGTATAAACATTTTAAAACTCCAGCGATGTTGTTTGTAAACACTTGTTTGAAATTAGAACAATTAATCAATTTATTGAATGGGTAATTCTGTTGAGGTATCTTATAACGAATCTTGTTTTCAATTACAGATAATTTAGAACTTGAGAAAAAGAAGTAGGTGTTGTGATAAAATGGCAGAATACTTTTGTTCCTTTAACAACATCAACATTGTTTTTTTTATTATTATTGTGATTGCAATTAATTGAGTTTTCATTAATTTAGATATTTTATCAATATACTTTTACTTAAAAATTTCATGTAAACTGTTGTTATAGTAAATATACAAAAAAATCTTTTATATGGACTTGCCATTTTTAAGCAAATGGTTTTTTGGATTTGGAAATGACTAAGCCTAATCTATAATAAATATTATAAATGGGAAAGTAACTTTGCGTATCTTTCTGATTGCTGAACGAGAGTGAATTTTATGAAATTTAGTTTGAAGTAAGATTAAAAGATTAAACCTCTAAGAAGTACAAAGACTTTCTTAAATACCTGATGATAAACCCTTTGAAGTTTGAACAAAATTGCAGACAAGCCCTAATTGAGATTATAAAAGAAAGAATGACACATATTAAGGCTGATATTTAGTGCACAATACATATAATTGTACTAAATTGACAATGTATCTAAACTGTTTTTCATTTCTATTGAATTAAGAACAACAAAGTTTATGAAACTTGATGGTAGGGCTTTGTGCTAGCCCGGCTGGGCAGGTACCACCCACTCATCAGTTATTCTACCACCAAATAACAGTACTCATCATTGTTGTGTTCCAGTTTGAATGGTTTGTGAGCCAGTGTAACTACAGGCACTTAACATCTTAGTTCCCATGGTTGGTGGTACATTGATGTAAGAAATACTTCATATTTTTTACAGTGTCTTTGTCTATGGGTGATGGTGACAACTTATCATCAGGAGCTCATCTGCAAAGTTATACAAAAAAAAAACAAACTGAAAAACAATCTTATGAAAAAGTTAAATCAAAGTCCACACTTATACTATACTTGTAAGACAATTGACAATTTTTAACACATCCTTGCATTAGAGATTATTTGTTATTAAGATCACACAAATGTCCGGTTTAAATTCTGCAATCCTCGATAGAAATTATTGCAAGTTTTTCTGACATGTCATAATAATTGTGAAAAATCAATCATATGTTCATTCTGAAAACCTTGTGACATTTTAAATAATATTATATATAAGGACCTAATATTAGCCTTTGTGGGTCTTAAGAATGTTTATTAAAGTTTACTTTCGAAATTAATATTTTAGGTTAAGTATTAACCATTTAACATTAATAACTACGTGAGAAATGAGATATTATAATTTCATAGTAGTATAAGGTTAAATATTTGAAGACACCAGGGCCCTGAGATTCTCATTACCTAGAGGCTTCTATATATAGAAGCCTCTAGGTAATGAGGTATACCTTAAACCACATACATACACTTACTAGCTATCATATTACCTAATGAACTGACATTGTCTTTGGTTCTTTAATATAAGAATAAGTATTTCAATTTACCTTTTCTCTGTATGATGACCCTGAGTAGAGGCCTCGCAGTGAGTAGAGCTCTTGCAAGATTGTCATCATTATTGATGGGTAGCAGATCACCATCTCGAGGGTCTGTGTAACTTATGAGAAAGGTAACATCGTGTAGTCTGTGTAGTTTCTCGATAAGAGCTTTGAAGTCCTCATATTTAAGTTTTTCCAATCGACTCAGTGAAAATCTACGAAATTCTGCATCAAACTGAAAACAAAACAGAAACTTTTTAAAAAAAACCTCAAACAATTGTTAAATTGTTAAACTGTTAAAGAGTAAATTAATAGCTTATAAATGTCATTCTGCTGGGCTGAACATTTTCCACCACAGTCTGCAAATGTGGATTGGTGGACAAACTTTTGGCACATTTACATCACACACATACTTTCTGTACCATTAAACATGAGGAAAATTGCAAACAAAAATTGAGCTCATGAATATTCAGTGATGCTTGCTTGAGCATATATCAGCAGAACTTGGTTACGATTTACAGTTCCTCAGATTATCTGGGCGACCTTGGCTCTTATAATACTTAACTATCTTGGTTATTCATTTGTTAATCTGTTTCTATGGTATCACAAACAATAAAATTTCATGATGACTATAAAATGTGTTTTTTAAAGAATAATACATTGAAAAATACATTCTCATATAATACATTGAAGTAATGTTTAAGATAGAACTTTAGCACACCACACAAACACAAGCAAATTTAGGTGATATTTTTACATTAATGTATACAAAATTGCATACATTCCATAAAAAAAAAACAATTAAGTCATTGAACATACTTGACTACCTTAAAACGAATCACAGTAATAACTTCTATAATAAATAATATCACTGTTATTAACTGCGCTTGAATCTCAGAAACTGTATTTTTATAATTAATGTTAAGTACTCGAAAAACTTTATCGAGATTTCAAAAGTTAATAAAAGTTACTTTATTTGAATTTGATCGACTATAACTAGGTCTAGAATAATATCAAAGTTAGTTTGTTTAAATCGTTTATTTCTTAATTAGTTCGTTAGATTCCCAATTAGTGCCCTGTTCTTTACATTCATTAGTAACAAATTAACAGTATAGTTCATGTTAGGACTCAATATTTCTTTATACTGAAAGACTAAATGAGAGAAGTTTAGCTAAGTAATTTTATTACGAGCTGAAAAACATTTTTAAATAAATAAATATCGTAAATGACATTCATTTTAAGTAAGGAAGTTAGAAATTTGCTCCCACATACCTTAGTTTTTACTTCAACACTTTGACTGTCGATTCGAGCAGCTATTTTGTTCTTCGACATCTCGACAGCATTTAACACAATAACACTAACACGTTAAAACTATTCTTTAATTATTTAGGCACTTATTTTACGAAAAAACATTGTAAAATATCAATAGTTTCAAATAAATGAGGCTGTTCTTTTAATACTACTCTCGCGTCGTAATTTTAGTTAGTTCTATTTGGCTTACAAAATATTTCATGCATTAGTAATATTTAACTAATCATATCAATTTTTTTTCAAAATCTGCGTACTTTGATTGGTTAATTTTGTAAAGCGAAAAGTAACTGACGTAGAAAACAAATAGGTTGTCTGTTTGACGCATACATATACAAACGTTCAATATGATTTTTTTTAATCAAAAAGTAAATAGATCTTACCGTTTAAAAATCATAAAATGGTAAATCAAATGGTTTTATAAATTCCTACTGAAATCTATATTCTATTTAATATTCACTTTCATAGGTAATTTATACTTCAGTGTGACTACATTTTGCCTCGAATTTCATTCGTTGTATTTATTAGAGTTACATTCATCAATTTATCCTTACAATATCATCCTTTAGACAAATATTAATGATAATGAATTTCAACATGCAAAAAATAAATAAACAACAAACACTTTCAGCAGGTTAATGTTAAACATAATATTATTTCTAATGGTGACAGTATTTATTTTTATTATGAAATTTCAATAAATATTTTTCAATATTGTCAATTATTTAGCTCTGTGTTAATATTAGCTATACAAATTCGGTAACTTTTTCTTTTGAAAAATTGGCGTACAGCAAGTAGTACTACTTGCTTACTCTACTACTTAGTAGAGTACATAGTGTCACACTTTTTTATGTTTTATTTTGTTATAATTAATAATTACCTGTTATTTGATTTTGACAGTTCGATTTGACGTACAACAATTTATAAAAATGTATCCTTCAAAGTCATAAAATGTTTTGAAAGATTGGAAATTAATTTCTAAATAAATTAGAAAAATATAAAAAAAATAATAATGAAAAACACTGACGCCGAACGGGTAAATCCATGTTTGAAGGTACGTAGCATATTTCAAAAATCATTACAATTATATTAATATAGTAAATTATATAACTATTTTAGTAATTTTTTCTACAGGAGCAAGAGAAATCTTATGAATGCTTGAATAAAAACGGATTTGTTCAGGAAAAATGTGAAGCCTATTTCGATAATTACAACACATGTAAAAAATTCTGGGTATGTAAATTTTTTAAAAATATAGCTGTTCTAATAATTTGGTACGAAGACAACATGTACATATATTTATTATTGAAAATGAGTATTTATTTGTAAGTCCAGCTGAATGATTAACACCAAAGGTTATTTTAAATGACATTATTTTTTTTTAATTTCAGGGTAAAGTGTTCAAAGATAGAAAAGCTAGAGGCTTGACACCTTATTTACCAGATGTTGCAGATAGAGAAAGAATAAAAGGAGAGTACATACAGAAAATAAAAAACAATACAGTTTAATTTGCATAAATATATTACAGAACAATTATTATAGTGTGACAACTAAGAATTATTATAAAATTGATATGCATTAGTTATATTTAAAAAAGTATTGAAATTAGATATTTAGAACAAAATATATTTATATGAACCTTTAAATGCACAAAAGATACTAGCCAACTTAAATTTCTAAAAAAGACCAAACATCAATGTAATATTACTTATTAATCCAGATACACAACTAGTCAGGATGTTGGATTATTTTTGGGATGAATATGGATCACTTATGGTTGTAATAAGAACTAACAAGCATTACATATTTACTAAAAAAAATCTTTCAATGATATTGGCCTGTAATTTGAATTTATCTAAATATACTTAAACAATAAAAAATAACTATCAAAACAGAAGTACTAGGAAAGAGGTTAAATATAAGAAATTTATATATCTTGAGTAACTATATTCCTATGAATTGAGTAAAACTTCTTAATACAAGTTATTTCATCCCATTAACCAAACTACAAAACAAGTATCAGGTTGGTTTGACATCAAAATTAAACATCTGATTCAAAAGGATCCATTCAACATTTACAATAATAAAGCATTTTATTTCAAAGACTGCCTGCTGATAAAATTGAGCATTCAAATGTACTTTAAATAATAATATTTTATTAATAAATAAAAATTGTAAACAAGCTCAAGGTCTTTATTTAAGCCTATTTTCATGAAATAAAACAACAAAGATTTATAACATTATATTTTCATGTGAGTGTGTTGCGATAAGCAATGACAGTGTTTCGTCCGTGTAAAAGCGATTAACTAGCTAGCTAATTATTATTCTATCACATTTGATCAAGGCAGATTGGGAAGAACATGTTTCATCTCGCTCACTCCAAATTATATGAAATTTCACATTCTTGCTGTAAACGACACTTACTTTTTATTAGTATTTTGTTCATATCAATTGAATTTGTACAAAGCTTCATCAATTTTATTCTTACAAGCTATAAGTTTATTTTTTAGTGTTGCCATAAGAGAAATAAACAGTGTAAAAATGTAAACTTCAATTTGTACAAATTCTGTGGAAATGGGTTACAGTTACATAAGATGTATCTTAACATATACATTTATACTTGAAAGTACATACCTATTCTAATAAAAATATTAAACAGACCAATCAAATGTGCCAAAATTCAATCAAATTTGTACAAATGATAAATTTCATTTCGATAAATACTAGTATTAATTTCTGGTGTTGTTTTTATGACAAGGCGAATAACTTTTATTTTTAGCCCATTTATTTGTTTGAAAATCAAAGGTTTTTCGTCAATTGTTAAAATGGTATGAACTGGGACCAATGATGGATTTAATTACAAAAAATAAACATACTTTGATAATTATAGAATAATTGTTTTGTACGAATTTGATTGAATTTTTTGATATTGAAAACAATTTATATTCCTGGTGGGTTAAAATCAGACTTATTTTAGTGATGAGGTCTGCTTCTACAAATTTATGTTAAATTAATTTGATTCAGAATCGTGACTAGGATCATTAGATAAATAATTGATTAATTTTGTATTATGGCAATGTAGTAATTTCGTTTAAATTACATTCTGAATGGACGACTTACACTTGTTCGCATATTGAGCCCCTAGAGTTTTTAAATAGCTAACATTGACGTGAAAACTCCTGCGAGGCAACATTTAACAAAATAATTATAAAATAGTATTCTATGTAGATTAATCGCATTGAAAGTTGTCACATGGCTCTATTCTACTCTGCCAGACATTACACATTACATGGGTAAAGAAAATATTAAGGTATAATATATTTATAATACATTTAAATGCATATTTAAACAAAAATATATACATACATTTTGTTTTTTCCGTCAATAGCCTTGTTGGTTTAATTTTAAACTGACTGGCAGAATACTATAGATACATGCTATAAAAGAAAAAAAAGTTATGTTCCTTAATATTGTTCAGTATTATTTAAATGTATAAAAAACGAATCAACGTCACAATTGCTTGAAATAATACACAAATGTAGCGCATATAATACAAACGGGTATTGCAATTTAAAATTATGATATTAAAAAAAAAAAAATAATCTCATTAAAATACTTTAAAAGGAATACGCATTATGAAATAAAGTTGTTCAGTTTATTCAATCTTATTACTTTAAAGTATTGATTAAAACTATATTAAGGCGTTTTATTAACAAAAAATATCCAATTAACAATTAAATCTTGTCCCTTGGATCGTATAGAACTTCTAGAAAACAAAATAGTCGTATAAAAATAAAGGGTTTGTATAAAATTTATTTCTTATTATTATTTTATAATAAATGTACACAAGGAATAAAAGGCGTTCGAGCACACTTGCGTCACCAAGCGTATGTAAAGCTACAGTTACACTTATGCTATGGTGGGCACAAGTTTGAGGCTACATTGGCAAAAATGTTGCTACCCTTTTTTTACCTTACACGAGAGATTTAGCTTATATATAATAGTGTTTTATGTAAAAAAACATCATCAAGAAATGCTAATTTAGCGAAATTAAATATTCACATTACATTAAGCGTGTTTACAAAGAACTTCACTATAAAACAATTTCACTGGTGTATCATTGCTTAGATATGCAAATATAATTATATATTTTTATATACATTGTAATACAAGAGTATTATTTAAAATATAAAAATTAGTATTTTTTTAAATTTTGTTATTTATAAGTAGATTTACTTATTTTATCAGACGAATATATCCAATTAGTATTTTATTACAACTTATACATTTTGCAATAAATATTGTTATAATAGCTAATGCTGAACATCCAGATAGAATTACTTTAACTCATACTTTAGATTTACTTCTTCAAAACACAGTTCTTGAGCGATGTAGTGTCAGCAAAAAAATAATTATCCAACAATTAATCTAATTCGACCTTTAAATCGGGTATATGACTGGCAGATCACTGCTAATTCATAATTATTTATAATCAATTGCGAACAACATTCCAACTCTCAGAAAAAAGTCCTATTGTTTTATGAACATAAACGCTTGTGTGGACGGTACAACCACAAAACCAGCGCGTCTCACCATCAAAAGTTTGCATCTTATTATGACTGCGCACAGAATGTACTCGAGTTAATATAATATGTTACATAGTACAACTAAATTGAAATATATATGGGGTATGACCAATTATATTATCTGCAACACAATTATATATTTTATGACAAAATCTGACTCGATATTACTTTATAACGCTTAATAGATTATGGATTAAACTATTAAAGTATGAATTAATATTCATCTCCGCGTCGTCAAAATATAAATGCTTGCTCATTGCAATTATTAAAAATAACTTATATGTGGCAGAATAGTTCATTAACATAATAGGAATAAAATATTGCTTAGTAATCAATATATGAAAAAAAAAACACTACAGAATGGGAAACACTTATGTAAACATAAGTTTCACAATTCTTTACACTTTATTTTAATTTATAAAAAATAATAACATTCATTATATATGGTGTAGCAATTTGTTTTTTAATCAACCTGTATATGATTAATCATGTTAAAGCCTATTAAAAGCAGAATCAAAACGTGAGTCTGGTGTTCAGATTTGTTACAATAAATGTTACTTAGCCAATGTTATCATTATGAGCTGCCATTTATTTAGTATGCGTATTCCCTTCGGAAACTTAATTAAGGTAAATTAAACATAAATTAATACAAATATAATTAACGATTAACACACGAAATAATATATTAATTAAATGAATTCACTAAGTCATAATAGTAAATTCATAGACAATGCGTGCTACATACACTTAGACAAAAATGTGTGCAGACAAAAGAAAAACAATGTTTTAAGAAATTAAATTCTATGTCAATTATTTACTGTACACATTTTTTTTATAACATAACATTGATCTATCAACATAGTGCCGAAAAAAAAATAATACAAATAAACACATATATTATTATTTTTTATTAGTGACATAAAAAAATATATTGGCTTTTTCGAGAATAAACCCAAACTTACATTTTTCAAATGAATGCTTTTTTTTAATTTACGTCAGTACGAATGATGTGTATATTTATATATTTATTAATACATGAACGTAATGTCAGCGTGACTATGTTGCCATACTTGATTATATTTTATTGCATTATCACTGTTCTTGTATACCACGTCACTAGGATGTTTCTATGCAAAATTTGACCATCAGAATTTAAGTAAATAAAAAAATATATCATTTCCACAGATTAAAAATAATTGTTTTCAATGACTGCATAAATACATCCATTATGTGTATACCCTTACAATGATTTACATATAGTATAAAATGCAATTAACATAAGAAGGCATTCAATGTTATGCTATTAGCACGCATTGTCATCTAAGAGTCAATCTGAACGTTGCTTTATGTGGAAACAGTTTATTCTGAAGTGGTCACACATTTGCCTTACCTGAAAATTGTGAAAAAAATTATAACATGGATTGTGTGTATGAACGTATAATGTATTCAAAATAAGCATTTAATGTAGTTGAACATAGGAATATACTAAGTTTTACACTCAAAGGAATATGTTCTTTTTAAATAACGTTACAGTTATAACATATTTATAACCCATTTTCATTAATTCACACAAATATTGTTATTAAGCTTGTTCATTTGTTGTTTGAAATGACGATTCAAAAGTGACTGTAAAAGTATACTCGAATAAGATATATGTTTATTACGTTTCGAACACAAGCTTTGATCAAATTTTAACGACTGCAATAATCTAACTATATATAAATTTATTTAAAAAAAAATCATCTGATATAGTCTTTTGGGTCACGATGTTATCGTTCACTTAGCTACAACGATACATATATCCAAAGATTTTTTATTCAAGACCCCGAGCCATCAATAATATTTACAATAACTCTTGACTTTGACGTAACAATAACATCAATTATCTTAATCTTAAAATTATTGCATGAACAGAAAAATAATTATGCTAGTGGGTTATTTATTATAAATAATACTCACCACACAAACCCCATAGTGAATATGAGCCGCAATACTCATAGAGATCATAGTGTAAAACATTACTAATTCGTAGTTGGGGAAGACGAGGGACATTATTGTTGCGGCCGACAATGGCCAGAGCAACCAATTAAACATTTCACACCGCTGGTTGCTCATTTGGCTCACTATGAGACGACACTGAAAATAAAATACACAATAAACCAGTATAATTACAGTAATTGTGGTGAATCAGTTTTTTACTCAATTTTTTTTTTGCATAAATATAAAAAGACTTACTGCAACATTACTGAAGAGCGTGCCAATAAGTAGGAATAAGGCACGCGGGTCGCAGTCGGGCAACCGATCCGACTTGTGGACCCATATCGAGCAAACGACCATCATGCTTAGCAGAGACCATAATGGTCGTATTGCTTCAGTCGTAGAACGCATTTTCCCAGTCCTAAGTTTATACGATCTGCGAATATTTATAAATAATACTTATTAAAAATTTAAACAAAAATCAAAGTAAAGTAACAGCCTGTAGATAAAAACATTATTTAATTCTAACAGGCTCATAAAAGCATGTATATATGCCACCATTGCCTAACACTGGATCAGAATACAATGAATGAATTATATAGACAAGAACTAATAACAAACATAATAGTTACACTTATTTACTAAAATGCAACACATGGATATGTTGATTAGATTTATTGTTTATATTATTAAATATATAAATGAATACTAACAGCAAAAAATTGTATATTATCCATTCAATTGTGTTATCATTCAAAAATTTAAATAAATATCACTTACTTGTATACATTATATAATGAGACAGGTAAATTAGTGAAAACACCAGTAAAGTATATGAGCCACTCGAACGCGTTTGCGAGAGTGTATCCCCCGAATAAATAGCGCTTGTAGAAACCGGTGCCTCTTAGACCCGTCCATAGGAAGACTACCGTTGACGTCTGAAATTATTAATAAAAATAATTGTCTTTTATAAGGAAATTCGTAGTAAAAACTTTAAAACAAACATTGTCAGTCAAACGCTGGGCCATAGACTCGTTGGTCCACTATGAGCCAAACTACAAATGAATGCAGATTTAACAATAATAAAATTTTAATTCATGCTGTAAAAATAAAAAATGATTTGTAAATCACACAAAAATAAGTACAGCATATTTTAAGCATATATAACACTCACCCACATACTGAAATCATAACCCCACGGGAGAAATAACACGCCTGTATTGTACTTTTCCCAGTGGCTCAGATAAAAATTGATAAGTAGATTCCACATAACATAATACATTCTGAAAAAAAGGATAAAATTATAGCATAATTATCTTATGAAGTAATTATTTATAATACCAATTACCTATAATAGATCTATTTTTCATTTGAAATGTAACATTTAATAGAATAAGAAAGATGACTGAAGAAAAAATTAAAAGGTAGCACTTTTTTTTACAAGGTCACTACTGTCATGGGAGCTTTAGGAAATACTAACTATTACATAGTCAATGCAACACCATCTTAGTAACTAAGATGTTATGTCCCTTGTGCATATAGTTAGACTGGCTCACTCACCCTCTAAACCAGATTATAATAATAGTATGAGGCATAAATGAGAGAATTATACAACAGGCATACCAAATGGAATAGTTATAACTACTGTGGATGACAAAGAAAGATTTAACTGAACTAAAAAAATGAAAAACTTACCTAATAGGTGATATAGAGAAGTCTAATCGTCCAAATATGGAGTAAAGACAGGCTGGTATAAAGAAAACTGAATATGAATCAAGTCCATGGTCAAATAATTCACCTAAAGGTCCAGAGGTCTGCGTCCGACGTGCCTGCTTGCCATCGATACCATCTGAAAATATATTACTTAGTAAATATACCTACTACTTTATGTGTAATTATTCAATCAATCATCCATAGTATTCGACAAGGTTTAATTTGACCACAAATATAAAATAATCTCCAGCTTTACATAAAGAAGTATTTTGTCAAATATTTTTATATGGTTGAAAGCTATATGCAGTAAATTTTTTGAACATGCACATCCTAACTGACTACTATTCATGGATAAAATATTCATTAAACTCTTTATTAGTCTATAGTATTACGTTTACTCAAAATAATAAGATAATGTTATAGTGGGGTTAATTACCTAAAGTGTAGGCTAAGAACAGGAATACTGCTAAGATGTACCACAGAGACTGTGGAATGACTTCCATATGGCCCTTCAGCGGTTCTGTCGATGTCTCATTGTGAACTTTAGTGCTAGCAGCCAAATAGTCGTAATCATAGTATGATAGCAGCACAAAGTCAAGTACTGTCAGCATAAACCCAGCAAATGTCAAAACGTTTGGTGCAACCCATCGTGGTATTATCTTTAAGAGAAACATGGTAAGAAAAAATATTTTAATTTGTTTGAAGGATTCTTTATTCATTTTTGATTTATTTTATTATTAACTATGTGGTTTTAGGAAGTCTGGTAACTAGAAGAATTATTCTAAGTAGTGAAACATAGAATTTCATAGAAATAAATAGAATTTCTTTATAAAGCCAGCTACCAAATAGCAATGTATATAGCAATATAATACGTCTTATATACAATAGCTACGTAATACCATTCCACTCAGTTTTCCCAATGTGATTGGAGGCACAATTATACTACATTATGATTATCAAATAACAAAAATAATTGATTTCTGTACTTATACAGACTTGGTACAGACAATAAATTTAATTTTATACTATATATTTATTCGTTTGATATTAAATTTTATATAATTTACTACATCAACATCTTACTGAATAATTGTAAACACATTTAATATAAATTTGTTTAGCTGTATTTTTAATGCAACAAAATGGTAATTTGTATAACAACACACTAATGTTTCAAAGTTTTTATAAAGTGTTTATAATGTCTCACAAAGTACTACTACTAATTACAATATCATAATTAAATAATACTTTTAATTACCAACTTCAAGGTTAAAGTAATTTGCATTTACAAATGTTTTTTGTATGGCTTATATAAACAAATATAATTATTTTTAAACGGTTATCGACCTTTATTGAAAAAAAATATCAAGGTAAAGTGTACAATTAGACTAGTAAACATTAATATGTCAAAATTAAAAATGCAATTATAAACTTTATAAATCATACCTCTACAACTTTATTCCAAAAAGGGTGCATGACATAAACACTCAGGGGGCTTGTGTCCTTTGACATATACTGAAATAAAAAAATACATATAATTGAAAAAAAAAATTCCCACTTTTTTATGGCGTCAATTAATTATTATTAACATTGCATAAAATGCAATTATTTTTATTTGCAATCATTCAGATAAAAATTAAAATCGAATATTTCTTTCCATTAATAGTAATGTTGCATATTTATTTGAATATATTATATGCAATTCTTCGTTTAAATAATTGGTAAATTATTACAAATATTTGAATTTTAATTACTAGTTGCAGAAACTAGTTGCAAGTGCAGTATAATGTTGCGTAAAAAGATCGATTTTTAGGTTATGTCTGAAAAATATATACACCAATAATATGCTTTTTTATAAAACTAAATTAAATTACCTTGTAATTGTCGAAGCCCTCAAGATGCTCCCGGCTGAGATATTTATATTGAAACATTTTTACGGCTTTATAACTTACGATAACTATGCGGATAAAGTAAATATACTTTTTTTAAATACTTATGGCTAATTGAATATATTTATTGTATTTCATGTTTTTCACTTTGTACAACCCAAATTGTTTAGAGATATTTCTTAAAATAGGATATAAATAAATATTGCTAATTTGACTTAGACTATTAGGTACCTATACGATACGCGTAGTACCTAACTACCTATAGCCTACTAGCCACAGAGTAGACTACTGTCTACTATTACTAGTTAGTTGGCAGTTGACACTATGGCAGTTCAATAATGGGTTAGAACTTGCCACAGAGTATAGTTAGTATGTGAAAGTAACGAAACTAAAATATGAAAAATATTCGACGAGTCAAACGTTTTGTATATTTGTGTATGTCGTATAATAAAAGAATCGATTTGACGTTGATGCAATAATTACTTTTATTGAGTAAAAAAATGTTTTGGTTTCTTTAGTTTCGACCTTATTTGAAATTAAATTATTTAGTAAGTGGTAAAAAAAATATTTCACTCGGGTTGGTTGTAGTATGAGTGTAGTATAAATTATACTTATGATGACTATTTTTTCTCATTTTTCAGGACATTTGGGAAATTTTAAATTTTATAAACATTCCAAAAAATCTACAGGGCTCATGAGTGGTTGTAAATCATAATTTTTTTTTTAATAATAACTTAACTATTTTATTAAAGAAGAATCATTTAATTTTTACATTTGGTTTTTATTGATGAATTTCATCCGTGAAAAATTGCAAATCGGAAGAACTGTTACAGATAAAAAATATATACAGAAGTACATGGCCACTATAAGTATATTAAAGGCTTTACACGTAATAGGTAACGTTCAATGACCATTATATATAACTACAATAAGATATCGATATGAATATTAAAGCGTACGTTTTATACAACGTGAGCGAGAACAAGACAGCTGTAGTAACTCATAAGAACTCATGAAATAGACTTTTCGAACAGAAACGAACGACCGCTACGACACTCTTTATACAACAGGATGTATCCATTATAACTTGAGCTCCTCTAAAATAGACGAATTTACAATTTACTTTTTGCTCTCTTAGAGCTGAGATGGCCCAGTGGTTAGAACGCGTGCATCTTAACCGATGATTGCGCGTTCAAACCCAGGCAAGCACCACTGTATATATGTGCTTAATTTGAGTTTATAATTCATCTCATACACGGCGGTGAAGGAAAACATCGTGAGGAAACCTGCATGTGTCTAATTTCATCGAAATTCTGCCACACAGGCATTTCACCAAACCGCATTGGAACAGCGTGGTGGAATATGTTCCAAACTCTCTCGTTAATGGAACAGGAGGCCTTATTTCAGCAGTAGGAAATTTACAGGCTTTTTGTTATTCTTGAATGCCATTTGATTTCTTTTTGTAATTTGAGTTCCTGAATGATTTTCCACGCCAACTGCACTCAATCGAATAGGCAAAAGAAGTCATCAATATGGTTTCGACAGTTTATGGGTACTGAATATTAAAATTCAAACTCAAATTTCTTTATTCAATATAGAAGCATTACACTTACTTATTGATGGTCAAATTAAACACTACACTACGGTTCGGAAAAAGGAACACCCTGAGAAGAACCGGCGAAAGAAACTCAGCGGGTCTTTTTTTTGTCTAATTAATACGGTACATAATGGTATAATATGAATGGAAATAGCCAGGAGACGATCGTTTTAATCCCAAGGTGCGCTATTAAATATAAACTCAACTTAAACGTAACCTTTCGCACACAAGCGATCCTTAACATTTTTTTAAAATTTAGCAACAGAAGCATTTTGCATGCTTTCTGGGATCCTGTTGTAGAAGCGTATACATTGCCCCGCAAAGAGTTACTGATTCTTTGCAGTCGAGTAACAGGAGTAACAAGATTGTGTTTGTTCTTTGTACCAGTAGTTGTACCCATGTTATGAGAATCATATTTTCTCATTAAAACATTAATATTTTTCCGTACATATTAAACATTACAAAATATATGTATTTAGGTTATTGATTGCGCGAATAGCCCTCTCCGCAACACAAATATGGTATGGATAGCAGCTGCGTTACCCCAAAGCATAATCCCGTAGGACATTATACTGTGAAAATAACTGAAATATACTAGGCGAGCCGTATCAACATTGGTAAATAATTTTTTTTTGACTGCAAATGCCGCAGAACTCAGTCTACCCGCCAATCCGTTTATATGGGGGAGCCACTGTAACTTGGCATCACGAGTAAGGACAAGAAATTCAGTTGTTTCAATTGGATCCATCGATTCCCCATTGATAAGTACATCTGGTTTTACATTTTGCTCGTTTGGTGGGCTAAATTGTACAATTTTAGTTTTTTATTTAACCTAAGATTGTTTACGCTAGACCTATGTACTGTATCAGACATATCATTGTACAATACAATTACATAAACTCGTACAGAAGATTTATATATTTATCGACTAGTTTTCACCCGCAGTTTTGTTCAAGTTTTAGAATCAAATCACAATAATCTTTATACAAGTGGGCTTTTAAAAGCACTTTTGAATCGTCAATTAACAATTAAGTGAAGCTATCACCGGTTCAGAAAGTAGATTCTACCGAGAAGAACCGGAAAGAAACTCTGTAGTTACTCTTTTTCAACATTTAAAAAATACAAAGTCATGTTAGTTAATATAATTATTAAAATGAACATATCCTGCGTGGAAGTCAACAGGTATTAATTCCACCTTTTTTTATGATCTACAAAATCTTCTATCGAGTAATACGCCTTTTTTATAAACGATTTGAATTTACGAAGAGGCACAGTTAAAAATGTCTGCGGAATTTTATTACACAAACGGATACTTTGCCCCAAGAAAGATTTTTTGACTTTGCGGAGTCGGAAACTTGGCGTTATAAGCTTATTCTAGGAGTAACTAGTTCACATACAATGATTATTTAGAGGTTGGATATCAAATGTTAGGCAAAAAGTAGCCTATGTCCTTTCTTAGAGTTCAAATTTCCTTTACATCAAATTTGATTAAATTCAGTTCATTGGTTTGGTTGTGAAAGAGCTATAGACAGGCAGACAGACAGAGTTGCTTTCACATAACACATTTATAATATTAGTATAGACTAGCTGTTCCCGCGACCTTGTACGCGTTTGAATTTTACAAATAATGTATTATTTCACCCTAAGTATACCCTATTATATCAGTTATTTACCAGTGCAAGTCCTGTCAAAATCGGTCCAGCCGTTCCGACAAAAATTGTAAAAAAAAATATTTTGGTATATGTACCGTGTATATAAAGTATGTATATAAATACATATGCATTGAGTAAAAGAGGGCTATTTTAATATTACAAACAGACACTCCAATTTTATTATATGTATAGATAATACAATGCTGCCATTATTTTTAGCAATAAATTACATAAGTGTTTTTGCTATCTTTTTTTACAAGGCTATCATGTAACCGCTGACCGATTTGGACGATTGCAATGGCGTAGCTGTCTTAGATTAAGGCGGTACGGTGCATCAGGGCCTCTAAGTGAAATCTTAAGTTGTTTTATATGGTATATTATGTACTATATGTGCTATACCAAACAATGACAATACGCATATTACTGACATTTATTAATTACTTATTTCAGGGAGGGAGCTGACTATTTCCGTGCAACACTGCACTAGCGTGGTCATCAGCCTATCTGCACCACTTATAATGGTTGTCATATATAAACACTATAATATTTTTGAGACTGACTGTTTGCATTAGGGATTATTCACAGGCCGATTACGAATATAGTATCATGTTATTATAATGTATCAAATTTTCTATTACTTAATCTCTCTCTCACATTGTCTTGGATAAGTTGTGCATGTGGTCAAAACCATGTAAATTAATTAAACAAAACTAAGTACTGAATACATATTAATCATAATTCGAGGACCGGAAGTGATTGTCGTATGAGGGGAATACCTTGTTGAATTTGCGATGGTGAATGAGAGATCATTTCTAAATGCTCGTAATAACCGTTGATATTCATAAAGAATATCATCTTACTAGGAACAGATATTCAAATATTCTTAAGTGATATAACAATAGAAAACGTTATGAATTGTTAGTTAATTTTATTGTAAAGATAGGAGATAAATGCGATAAATAGCGATTTGGTTTGGCAGCGTTTTTGTATGGCCTGTGCCTCTTTGTCTGTTATTACTAAAAAACAATCACTTGAAAGTTTGGATTAAGAATATGAGTCACAACACTAGAAATAATCGTTCGATACCGATATTTATATGTATACAATATGTTGCATCGTCATTTCGATAAGATAAAAAAGATCGATATAAATTTTAATCATTTCAACGGGTGCAAGTAGTGATAGACAACGTTAACTTATTAAAAAATTGTATAATGGAAAATGAAGAAATAATGGCGTATATATTTTCGCGCGATAGTCACGACGGTGAAATGTCATCTTTGCCACAAATAAGTGATGAAAATTCAGATGATGATGCCGAATGTAATGATAAAGTTACAAGTGAACCAGGGACGCCGATAGCCGAATTTCAAAAGACACCGTACAATACAAGAGCTCTTAGCAAAAATGATTCCACGTACAGACTTGAATCATTTCAGAAGCACTACATGATGATATTCAATCAAGAAAATATCGATGGTTTCAAGCCTCGACTGGGAACTGAAAAGGATGTCTCGGCACTTTGCCGAACTTTTTCAGAATATAACTTTGAAATCGACGTACATAAAGATCTGACGAAGCTACAAATAATGGAAGAACTCAGAATATGTAAGTGTACTGGACATATTTGTTACGTTGTTAGGTTAGGTTAGGTTAGTTATTACACAATGATTATATTTGACTGCGTAATACGTAATAGTGTTTTTATAACGAATAGACTTTGTATAAGAACTAATATAACTATGCGCAAGGTTTATCATAATCATATTTAAGGGGGAACATAATCATAAGAAACACACAGATATTGGCGTTGTTTTTATTGGTGGTTCAAGTGAAAGTATGAGTATAAGAATGTACGGGTACCATCCACTCATCATGTATTCTACCGCCATGCAGCAATACATTGTATTTTTTAGTCTGGCCACAATATCGAGTGAGTTGGTTTACACCTGTGGTACAATGCACCGGCACAAAAGACGTAATAAGTTGGTCCCCAACTTGGTGGTTCATTCTATCTAAGGAATGGTTAATATTTCTAACTGCGCCAATTCTATGCGTTGCGGTGACCACTTTCCATAACGTAGTCCAAATTCTCGTTAACTTAACTATTTTATAATAAACGGTATATATTCAGATGGATTTGCACTTCAAATTACCATTTGTTAAGATATATAGTGTTTTCTTCCTTACTTTATCTTTTTTTTTACATATTTCTAACATTTTCGGATCATCCAAAAAGGCTTTATATTTAAGCTATTTTTCAATTGTTTTTCATGTTTTTAAATTGTTTTTCATAGAAATCTCAGCTTACCCCGTAGATAAGTTGTTAAATGTTTTACAAGAACAGAAGAAATCTCCCAATTTCATAAAATTTCAAATCGTGATATAAAAATAACACAATTTTTCAAAAGTTTTCGTATGTTTGTAATTTACCTTATTCTTATTATTTATAGGAAGAATATAATGAGAAAACTAACATTTTTCTCAATAATAATGATATACATTTTTATATTTCGATATTTTCTACAAAACAAAGTAGATATAAGTCAAGAATACTTAGAATTCGTTTTTTTATTTATTCAGTTAATTATAGTTAGTGTTTTTTTATCAAATCATGAAATTGTAAAATGAAAAAATCACTAATGTGGGTGTTTCACGGCTATAGTTTTGTTGTGTTCCTCTTTCATCGTGTATCTGTGTATACTCTATTTCAACCATAACGGGTAAAAATAAATAAATAGGCTATTTGACAATGCGAACAATAAATTGTGAGTTATTGTAATCAGTGTATACTATGAGTTTAAAAATGGTTATGTACTAACGAAAGTTGAAAATAGCTAATACTTATAATTTATTCAAAAATCTATAAGTCAAAATGCATTTTTTCAAACGTTCGTCACGTGACACAAAACACTCCTGATTGGCCGGGCCGGGCTTATGATGAAGTCACTTTCTTGTAAACTTTGCTTTTCTACTATATGTACCACAGATTAAAATACAAAAAAGTGACGTCACGGACCCCATTGCAGCGCCATATTGTCCAAGTAGCGTTTTTGCGCGCTATTTAAATATGAAATTTTTAATATGATATTTTTCGGCAAATATGTACTAGAAATAAAAAACGTAACTTTTACTGGGTTCCTTAACTTCTACTTAAGAATATAAAATGGATTTTAAAAACCAGTCAAATAGCCAATTGACGCTATATCATTGGTCGAGAGAGAGAGTGATAAATCTATGAACTATGAATACTTACTATGGATTGGCGACTTTTGAACGTCGACGAATCTGTTGTCGGCATTTTGTGGAAATAAGTTGTTAAATGCAATAGTGTTGTATTATAAATAAAGATGCATTAAAAATATAATTTTTAGCAGTATAAAATATAGCTGAGTTATTAGCAAATCGCATGAGACGTTAATCTAAGAGATTTTTAACTTCTTTCCTACTTCCAATAGATAAGCCTATATATTTGTCCGGTCAAAATAGACACTTCAATTTATAATAATACGCCTAGAGTGTTATCATAAAAAATATAAGATAAAATTAGATCTTAGATTAGTAGATCTTGCTATTTTTATTTACTCTAGTTACTAGAGTAACTATTAAAGTATAAGAAGATTGTAGTATCCGTAAAAATATACGTAGAATACGCCAACAGAAGAAGAAGAAATGCACCAAGTATTTCCTAAGATTATATCAATCTTAAATATGATTATTATTAATGAAATAAAATGTATATATATTTATCTTACTACGGTACTATTTAACGCACGTAATATCGTTGCATACCAATGACAGTTACGCTTAGGAAGATGAATTAAAGTTCAAAGATAATGTTTAAGTATTTATCTGATAGTTTTTTTAACATATCCTGTTTACAACTCTGTTCCTATTTGTTATCAAATAAGTGCATTACTCATAAAATTTCTTGCATTAAATATATTTTATGAGTGCTTAGGAAATAATATTAAGTTGTTGTTTCCGCCTGTCGTCGAGTATTTGATATAGCCGGAGATTTAAAGTTATAGGCAATGAATGTAGGACCTTGAAAGCCTATGGATTTATACTCCAAAATATATAGAGCTAGATGTCGCCCGCAGTTTCTCGTGCTGTTGACTGGTTGTTAGTTTTTAGGCATAAAATGTAGCCACCTTTTTAGAATAATGGAAGAAAGAATTGTTTATTTAGGACACGGAACATTTATAAAAAATACAAAATAAAAAACAAAAATAAAATATAATATAAATATATATATAAATAACAAAGAAGGAACGAAAATATTTTAAAAAGAGATTTAGTCGTGTACTAAATACCTAGGTGTACACCTATTCAGCACCATTCAACTTCCAAGTTGGGTTCCAAAAAACCTAACGCTTATTTTCAATGATACTATTTCGTGGTCGAATAGATCTATATGTACATAAAACAGCTATGTAGTTTAATAACGGAACAAACGAGGCATTATAATAATATATGCAACAAGCTAGTATTTTTTTTAATTTGACTTTTATATGTACACAGATAATTTCGATTAAACTTTGACAATTAGTGAAATGGCCATTGACATGTGTCAATTAAAAAAAAAATTGTTGTACTAAGCTTCAAACATCCTTGAAATCGCTTTATCGATAAAAAGGCGATAAGATTACTGAGGCATGATAAATTATAATAAAACGATGTTATGAATGTCTTCTGATACGACAGAATCAGGGGCTCCCTTTGTGTTATTAGTAATGATTGAATCACACACACACACACACACACACAACAGCCTGTAAATTCCCACTGCTGGGCTAAAGGCCTCCTCTCCCTTTGAGGAGAAATAAATTCTATATTTTTCTTCTAAGTTATAAAAACGATTAAATACTGGATATCTGTCAATATTTAAAAAATAATTATCCAAATGATGTAAGGTATCCTTGACATTTCCATTGTCTATAGTTACAATTTCCCAAATACTTAATTCTGATAATTAATTGGTTTATCTAATAGGTACTGCACCAAAGCAAATACTATATGCGTGATTTTCAACCGTCTTCAAAAAGGAGGAGGTTATCAATTCGTCTGTATTTTTTATTATAAAAAATTAAATGTAACAATAATTATAACTAAATTATATTATTGTAAATTGACTTTTCTTAGTCTAATATTTTTCAATTCATTTTACTTAGGTGGTCTCTAAATAATATTTTGAATTCGCAATTATTTTTATTACTTTTTCGTGCATAATAATTTGTTTTGAAATAGTTTTATTTGAAGTCGGTTTTTCTATATTTTAAATTTTTTTATTTATTTTTATCACATACAGTTAAGATGTAAATTGAAATATGATGAAATTTAATCTACAAATTTTTCCATAAATGATGATAATACAATGTTTTATTTCAAAAATAAAGATAAAAAACAGTGGGGTGCAAAGATAACACAATCTTGATTGGATATCATTTCAATCAATGATACTGTTTTTTCTGAATGAGCAATCAAATAAATATCTTCAAAAATTATCATAACTATTATAAATACGTAAGTGAATTCGTTTATTTTGTTGTTTCACTTGTACCCCTCAACTACACAGCCATCTTGACCAAACTATGCTAGGTCTTATCTTAAGTTAAAAAAAATAAAAACCGTGCAAGTGTTAGTCGGATCGGCGGAAAGAAGGTTTCGTACTACTGTACGAGATTTAAAGACTTTCGGTACTCGACCTATATATATTATAAGCATTAAGCAGTGCGTAGCTATCGTAGGGGCAGGTGGTGCAGTGCACCTGGGCCCCGGAGTTCAGGAGGCCCTCTAAACTAAACCTTAAGCTTCTGAAACTAGAAACCCTGCGCACAAAATTTCATATTTGGTAATTTTAAAGGGTATTTATTAGTTAAAGAGGGATGAGAAAGAGGGGGTGAGGGCCCGGTTCACTTTCTATCGGCGCCCTTCCTCAGCTACGTCACTGCCTATAACTTACTGCTTCTTGCTAAATGTCACGATTCTTGGTCAACGGGTATCAGTATATTAACTTATGGGTTTGATTGCTAATAGAAATGTCATCATCATCATCATCATCAACAGCCTGTAAATTCCCACTGCTGGGTTAAAGGCCTCCTCTCCCTTTGAGGAGAAGGTTTGGAACATATTCCACGACGCTGTTCCAATGCGGGTAGGTGGAATACACATGTGGCAGAACTTCTATGAAATTTGTCACATGCAGGTTTCCTCACGATGTTTTCCTTCTCCGCCGAGCACGAGATGAATTATGAAGACAAATTAAGCACATGAATCAGCGGTGCTTGCCTTGTTTTGAACCCGAAATCATCGGTTAAGATGCACGCGCTCTAACCACTGGGCCATCTCGGCTCGGATAGAAATGTATGGACTATATTTATGACATAATCTAATCATTTAATTGCATAGACTTAGAGAAGACTAAGCTTTAGTTTTTTCACCACTCCAAGGGACTGAGGTGCAGATTTCAGTCCCTCGGAGTTGTGAAATGCCTCAGTATTCTAGTACATTTTATACATATATCTTAATACCATTACACAAAGTGCTTTGATGGGCAGACAGACAGACAGTTCCTTTTTCCTTTAGGGGTACGAAGCCCTAAAAAGTTACAGGTTACAAATGTTCCACTTAAGCTTTGTGGTAGATTTTAACCAGATACGTGAGAGATTTCCTTGCTATGTTGTTGTGCATAAATTTGACCGGGGTTTGCCCAAATTACCAGTAACCTTCGCCTAAGTACTCCTCATCTTAAAAATAATTCTTAATTGTTTCAGTGTCAGAGAAAGACTGGACAGATTATGGGTGCATTGTAATAGCGGTGCTAACTCACGGGACATATGGAGGCCTGCTCAGGGCGAAGGACATGCAATACACCGAAGGCGAAATAATAAACCATTTCAAAACTCACGACAAACCCACGTTATTAACCAAACCGAAGTTTCTAATAGTTCAGGTAATATATTTTTTTATCATCTTCTTACATACGAATGTTATGGTTGTTTAAATTTATTATCACAACCACAAAAATTACTACTACTAACTATAATGTTGTCTTAAATTTTCGCGATTATTACACATTTAAATAAAACTAGTTATAACGGATTTTAATCGCGTATATTAATTATTTTGGACATCCCGACGTTTCGAGCACTTTACAGCGTTCGTGGTCACGGGTAGACTAAGGTGGCATTTGTCTATTTGAAGAACAAAAAAAAATATTATTTGCAACTACCGCCAACGATTTCTCATGAGAAATCGTTGGCATTCCAATCGTTGGGATGTCCAAAATAATTAATATACGCGATTAAAATCCGTTATAACTAGTTTTATTTAAATACTACTAACTAATTTGTCAGTTACAAATGGTCATAAAATTGAGATAGGTGGCATCGTTGGTCGAGGACCAGGAGGTTTTTATAGAATACTAGCGACCCGCCCGGCTTTGAACGGGTGCAATGCTTATTCTAAATATACTACAGATTTTATCTTATTTCTATTACTATATTGTACATTGATTATATCCAAAAATCTTCCTGTCGAATCATTCTATCTATTAAAAAAATCGCATCAAGTTCCTTCCGTAATTTTGAAGATCTATGCATAGATAGGGACAGACAGCGATAAGCGACTTTGTTTTATATTATGTTATGATACGATTTTTCGTGGATTTGCTTTTCTTAATTTTGTCAAACCTTATAGTTTAATTTGGAAGATGGACAAAGCCAATTCTGCCCCGACAGTGTTGACTTTATCCATCTTCCAAATCTACCTATAGCGGATAAATATTTCCAGGCTTGTCGAGGGACGAGACCGATACAGGGCATGGTTGTGGCACGAGCAGGAAAAATACGCAAAGACATTGATAAAGATGAAGAGCCTTACACATTACCTATTGAATCTGATATGCTAATCCTTCACAGCTCATACAGTGGTAACCCGTCTCACAGGTAAGATTAATCGTAAGTAAATTGAAGACAATTTGATTCTTTCAGGGCAAGAAAACCAGCTTGAGTCTGTTTCTAGTGTTTTTATAATGATGACAAAAGCTTTTCTGTACATTGTAAACATCGTTTTGTCGTAGATATTCTGTTAATTAAGCTTAGTTGATTAAATGTCCTCTGTCATCTCATAGAGTTGGCGTGGAGTATCATGCTACTATAATATGGGTTGGGGAAGCCGTATGAGGTCAGCATTATTCCCTAAATGGAATTCTATTCACGATGTTCTCATTATAGATATAAATTAAGCAAATAAAAACTCAGCGATCAAATCAAATAATTAAATAAACATTTGATTATATATAAATTGGCAACACTTATCATAATCTAAAACTATTTACAGAGACGAGCTCCACGGTTCCTGGTTAATACAAGCGCTTTGCGCTGAAATCACAAACAGTTCACCAGCATTGGACCTTGAATCTATCATAACCGTTGTCAAAAGGAAAGTTGCAATCGACATGTCCCATAAAGTATACAACAGACAGACGTACGAGATGGACATAAATAAACAAATGCCAGTCATGACGTCGACGTTGATAAGAAAACTCTATCTAAGGAAGTATAATGATGAGCAATCGTCACCTGAAGCTTATTGCGATAAAGGGGTGATTGGTCAGAATGAAGTCTTCGATGGTGAAGTATCAGGGGCTCCCCTGTTTCCCCAACTCGGTCCTTGTTTCTGCTTCTTAAATCATTACACGTATTTGAAGAAGTGTTTAAGGTAATTATATTTATGTTTAAGTGTATACTTCATTATTAAATATTAAAAATCGTCAATCATCACTATTATTATTCAGTTTTGCTTTATAGTGTGTGGGCGAAAATTTTAAATCAAACAGCATGAACTGAAAATATGCATATATCGGACATTACCAAAACGTAATCTCGTTTCGAAAATATTGTTTTTTTCCTTATACTGTTTGTTAAATTAATATGTATAAGTGTTAATGTATATGTTGGCGGACGAGCATATGAGCCACCTGATGGTAAGTGGTCGCCATCGCCCATAGACAATGACGCTGTAAGAAATGTTAACTATTCCTTACATCGTCAATGTGCCACCAGCCTTAGGAACTAAGATGTTATGTCCCTTGTGCCTGTAGTTACCCTGGCTCACTCACCCTTCAGACCGGAACACACCAATACTGAGTACTGTTATTTGGCGATAGAATAACTGATGAGTGGATGGTACCTACCTAGACGGGCTTGCAACATTATTATTTACTAACATGTAAATATGTAATTTTATATGTTATCCGTCTTTTGTTACAAGAAAGATCGTCAGTTAGAACGACATCTTTATATTGAAATTAATTTTCAATACAATAACGTAACACAATAAGCAGATCAAGGAAAAATTTTATAGTTTAAGAAAATATACGGAACATGTAAAATTCGTATTTATGCACGCACATGATCTTTGTAGTTACATAAACTTATATAAAACGTTCTTACATCTCATAGTACATTAGAAGTCAAGGTTAATTGCGGTACACACTTTACATTGTGATTGATTAGAGACGTGTCCAAAAAATCTGCAGCGAATTGTGTCTAAAACATAACGTTATGTATTCCCCCTTCTTATATATTTGCGATTATAAATCTTCGCCCACGGCTGCGTTCGCGTTTTATGATTAGTCCAGTCAATAAAGCCTAAAATCCCTAACAAATTCGTAACACGACGAAATTTTGTGGGTTTGTTTAGGGAGGTAAAATAACTAACTGTGTGATTTTGGTTGTCATGTGTTAGGCCAAAAAGTAGCCTATGTCCTTTCGTAGAGTTCAATTTTGGTTCATAGCAAATTTCATCAAATTCGGTTCAGCAGTTTCGTTGTGGAAGAGCGACAGATAGATAGATACTTACATTTATAATATATAGTTTATATTATGAAGCGAACTTTTTGGATGGAACCTCGGAATCTGTTAACATGTTAAACCAACATTTACTTGGTGGTAGGGCTTTGTGCAAGCCCGCCTGGGTAGGTACCACCCACTCATCAGATATTTTGATATTTACGGTTTGAAGGGTGAGTGAGCCGGTGTAACTACAGACACAAGGGACATAGCATCTTAGTTCCCAAGGTTGGTGGCGCATTGACGATGTAAGGAATAGTTAATATTTCTTACAGCGTCATTGTCTATGGGTGATGATTACTACTTACCATCAGGTGGTTCATATGCTCGTCCGTCAACCTATTCCATAAAATAAAAAAATACGAGGCCTATAATTTTTTCTAGGTTGGTTTGTGTTGGCTTTTCTATACATTTTTTTGTCTTGGTTGTCATGTGTTAGGCATAAAACAGCTTATGTCCTTTCTTGGACTTTGAATTTGTTTCATAACAGACTGAGTTACTTTCACATTTATAGCATTGGCATAGATAACGGTGATTTATGTTTTATTTTCTAACGCACGATAGGAGAACGTACGGTTATCTTAGTTCGATAATAAAGTATTTTTTCTTCCTATGAGATAACAGCTTCTGTTTCAATTAATTTCCTTCGTACCAATCGTTACAACAGTTGTTATGTCAAAAGTTATGCGGGATCATTTACCTTGCATACAGAAACACATCGAATTGTTTCAAATTAATTTAATTGATGCATTTGGTTCAAAGAGGTTAATAGTTGGTACTCTTAATGCTTAGCAAGAGAAAAGAGTAATCGCTTAAGGCGCTTAATGTCGCTGAGTGGCACCAAATTAGGATTATAAATTTCATCACGAGAATTTTTTCAAGATTAGTGGGATTACATGACAGAGGCTTCTTTCAGTGGCCAAGGCTTTTAGATAAGATGATAAAGAGATAACGGAGACATGTACAGGGGTCAAAACAATGGCGTTAAAGTCGACAAAAGTGCACTGAAATACAGTAACGCTCAAAGTTTGATAAATAGTCAAATGTCTGGGGTAATAAAATTTGGGGATGTCTGTTTTTAATTGGCCTTTGCGACAGGAACTATCTTTATATTTTTACCGACTTATCTCGAATTAGATCCACGTCAAAATTCAATACTCGAGATGTTTCCTTTAAACAGCAGCCTCGACATTTTTTAGATAGAAATCAAGATAAGATTGCAACTTACAGAGGAGTAGGATTCTTGGACTTTGGATAATGTTATGTATATATTTTACAGGTATGTAGTAGCGGAGAATTCAGAGGACAGGGTGGCACAATCGTATCTAGATATAAGTGAAACGCTTGAAGATAGCGACGAATTCAATGCAACTAAAGAGAAGCTGGCAACTCTTATTTCAGAACACCTCTCAACTTACGATGGTAGCTTAGATTTTTATAAGTATCTGTATCTATATAAAAGAAGGCTTTAGCTTTATATATTTCTTTAAGTACGTAATATGTTAAGCACTTTGTGATAATTGTTATAAATATATTAATAGTATTTAATTTAATTTTTGGATATGATGTACATTGTTTTTTTTTACAAAATAAATAAATTTTGTATAATCTGCTCAAATATTTTAACTTTGCCTTTAACTTATTTTTTTGTTAAGTCTTTCCTTGGAGTCAAAGCTAGTTTCATGTCAAAATTAATCAAATTTCACACATTTGATACGATTTGAGAACCTTTTAGAAAAGACCGTACTCATTTCTTAAAGAACGGCAACGAACTTGCATACTACGTTCCAGATGCCCATGGGCGATGGTAGTCACTTTCCATCAGGTGAGACTCCTGCTCGTTTGCCACCTATAACAAAAAAAGACAGAGTTACTGCGGCATTTTAAAAACCATGGAGTATTCGTTCATTTCCATAGAGAACTTTTCCTTTCTTCGTATGCTTAATTACTGAAGATCGTGTCGTCGTATCGTGTGTCAAGTAGCTAGCTTAGCGGACATATAAATGTAAACATTTCATGCCGGTTGTTGATGGTAGGGCTTTGAACAGTCGGGGAAAGAATAGGTTCATCATCTTAAGATCTATTTTCGTGTGCTCAATATGAGCGATAATCTGCTTTACCGATCGAGAATGACATATTGCGTCGCAATGATTTGATGTTTAGATTCAAAAGGTACTAAGAGTTTAAGTCTTGATAAAGGAATTTGAAAACTGACGAAGGTTTTCTTACTCTGATTGTACATGTACACTTGGGTAGGTACCACTCATTAAACATTTTATCGCCAACGAGTTATACTTAGTATTGATGTGATCCGGTTTAAAATGCCAGTGACCTAGTGTTAGTTAAAAACATATCACATCTTAATTCTCAAGGTTAGTAGTGCAATGTTGATGTAAGGAATTGTTAATATTTCTAATAACGTCAATTTATATGGACGATGTTACATTACATTGTTGCCCGCGGCTTCGCTTGAGTTTTGGGATGTTGCTTGTCATGTGTTGGGCAAAAAAGTAGCTGTTCTTTCGTGAAGTTTAAGTTTGCTTCATACCAAATTTCATCAAATGTGGTTCAGCAGTTTCGTTGTGAAAGAACGACAGACAGACAGAGTTGCTCACATTTATTATATTAATTTATATTATGAAGCGAACTTTTTGCATAGTAAGTAAAGTAGTAAAGTAACAGCCTGTAAATTTCCCACTGCTGGGATAAGGCCTCCTCTTCCATTAAGGAGAGGGTTTGGAACATATTTCACCACGCTGTTCCCATGTTCACATGTGGCAGAATTTGGATGAAATTAGACACATGCAGGTTTCCTCACGATGTTTTCCTTCACCGCCGAGCACGAGATGAATTATAAACACAAATTGAGCACATATATATATATATATATATATATGTGTGTGTTTATATAGTGGTGCTTGCCTGGTTTTGAACTCGCAATCATCGGTTGAGATGCACTCGTTCTAACCACTGGGCCATCTCAGCTCAACTCAATGTTAAGTTGCATCTTAACTTTTTGTATTGAACCTCGGAATCTAATAACGAGCTAAACCAACGAGTTCTTATATATATATATATATATATATATATATATATATATATATATATATATATATGTATATATATATATATATATATATATATATGTGTGTGTTTATATAGTTGTGCTTGCCTGGGTTTGAACTCGCAATCATCGGTTGAGATGCACTCGTTCTAACCACTGGGCCATCTCAGCTCAACTCAATGTTAAGTTGCATCTTAACTTTTTGTATTGAACCTCGGAATCTAATAACGAGCTAAACCAACGAGTTCCATACATTTTTCGACGTGTTAATGGGACGTATTAAATTTCAACTGATTTTGGAATGTTAATCATTAGCCCAACATTTTGTTTGAAGCTGTGCCAAGAGACCCCTTTAGCAATGTAATACAGCTAAGAAGGACAAACTTCAATTGATAAATTAGCTACGAAAATATATTCAAAATGTAATTTATTTGCTTGTACTAACTGGGAGCTGAAAGCGACAGGCCGTGACCGCGACATCACGTAATCCATTATTTCAAGAATTGTAAAGCGAAAATATCGACTATACCTTGGGAATGAAACGATCGCCTCCTGGCTATTTCATTTCATATTAAATTTTTTATATAATATATGAGACAAACAAAAAAAAACCGCTGAGTTTCTTTCGCCGGTTCTTCTCAGGTCTGAGGTGTTAAATTCCGAAACGGTGGTAGATTTTTTGAGTATTAATAAGAAAGTGTAATCACTTCTATTTTGAATAAAAATTTTTGACTTCACTAATTCAGTTTTATATTAAAATCAGAATTCAAAATATTCTTTATTAAAGTAGGACCATAAAAGCACTTTTAAGTTATCATATTACAGTGTTGTATTAAATACTATTAACCCGTCCGGCTTCGCACTGGTTTATTTACTATATACACATTAGAAACATCTTTGTTTTATACTATGTAATGGTGATAAAGGTATCAATAGTTACGAAAGTAGATTCTACATATTTAGAAGAATCGGCAAGGAACTTAATAGTTATACTTTTCCACCATTTTAATTACAGATTGTGTTAGTAAAGTACAAACAAAATGCATGGCTTGCATGAACAATTGAACACCTACTGATAATTCTATGAGTCGAGATGGCCCAGTGGTTAGAACGCGTGTATCTTAACCGATGATTGCGGGTTCAAACCCAGGCAAGCACCGCTGTTTCATGTGCTTAAATTGTCTTTATAATTCATCTCGTGCTCTGCGGTGAAGGAAACATCGTGAGGAAACCTGCATGTGACAAATTTCATAGAAATTCTGCCACATGTGTATTCCACCAACCCGCATTAGAACAGCGTGGTGGAATATGTTCCAAACCTTCTCCTCAAAGGGAGAGGAGGCCTTTAGCCCAGCAGTGGGAATTTACAGGCTGGTTGTTGTTGTTGATAATTCTATGTATTATAAATTGCATCAAAATCTGTTGCGTAGTTTTAAAGATCGGAAAATGACTGTTTTATACTTTGTTGTAATACAAAGATTATAATATTATACTTAATTACAGTGTAACTCATGAGATCACTTATCCAACACTACATAAATAGCCCCCATAAAACGGGGGCGAGTGTCACGCGGAAATTAGTGATAAATAATAAAATAACACAATAGTTGTATAGTTATTGTAATGAAATAACAAGTTAACGCTTGATATGAGCTTCTCAAATATATTCAAATAGATATCATTGAAATAAAGCAAAGAGCATAAATAATTTATGATTTTGTAAACATATTTTGTTGTATAGTGCGACACAACTTAGATGTAGCATCGGCAAAATTCGTAAAACCGATCACATCCGAATTAAGCACGCTATCCCAAATTATCAATATTTATTTCATATGAAGAGAGGTAGAGGAAGAGCGTCGTCCCAGTGGATAGACTCGGTAAAGACAGACACAAGATCTTGTGCCCAGGCTTGCCTACGAATGGCAATAAATAGGAATGGCTGAAGGGGGTTTTACGAAGTGTTCAGGAGACTTCGACTTACATGCACTTGCTTTCTCGAGTAGAACTGACGCGAGAATCTATAGCAATGAATGGCGTCGATTGACGCGATAGGGAACTATTTCTATTGGTTGTATAAATCGGCAGTAATCGGTGTTATTGAATTTACCGATGCTACCTCTAAGTTGTGTTACTATACAATAATTATTTGTGGCAAAACAAGAATAGTTCGCACTCTATGTTTAGCGCAGTCATGGTAAGATGGGTGATCGATTCATTATGAAACACGTGTAGGAAATAAGTCTGGGCTATAAAGATAGATACACATCGCAATTACAGTCGTTGGGAATACATGAATGCATTTTTGTTCAACTAAATGACAAATCTGTTGCAATTACGTTATCTAAAAAGGCGTTTTATTACACGTTATATCTTATCTATAAATATAATGAAATCTGTTTGTAATATCAAAATAACCGCTATTTAATAAATGTATACATACCGTTCATATACCAATTCATATACCAATCTATACATATAATAAAATTGGAGTGTCTGTTTGTAATATTAAAATAGCAAAATAACATTATTTACAATTTTTGTCTGTTTGTTTGTTTGTTCCGGCTAATCTCTGGAAATGCTGGACGGATTTTGATGGGACTTTCACTGGCAGATTACTGATATAATAAGGAGTAACTTAGGCTACAATAGATTTTTTGGGTTAAATTCAAACACCTAAAAGTTCGCGGGCACAGCTAGTATCATATAATATTTTTTGTAATTTTTTTCTATATGTCAGTTTGTCCCGGCTTAATTCAGAAATTGCTGGTCCAATTTTAACGGTACCTTCACCGGCATAAAGCTAATTTATTAAGGAGTAACTTAGGTTACGTTTATTTTATAATTATGTATTAAATACAAATACTCTCAATAACCGCGGGCAACCCTCCCGCATACCACAACTCCGCAGTGGACTTAATATCTACTTAATATCACCAAAGCTGCCTTATACAGTTTTAATAAGTAATAGTAAAATCTGCGAATCGAACAATAACTTTTGCAGCGTATCATTCTGCTCGTAATATATTTATAACGCTATAAGAAAATTCAAAACGTTCAGGCATTGTTTGTAACTTTAAGTTGAATTTATGGAAAATGTCAATCATTTGGGTAAGTAAGTCTTCTTCTTTTCTTCCAATCGAAATAAGAATAGACAAAAATTAGAGTTACGTTTTGAAATTCATATTGCTGATTATTTACTTATTTATTTATTTATTGGGTTTGCTAGCGATTTTACATTTGTCATTCTAACATAAATATACAATTAGATGTTAAGCATACAAAGATTATGTAAAATCATTTAAAAGCAAACACTACATGCTAATAAAACTATTAATTATTTATCATAATTAATATATTTTTTATTATAATACAACATAATTTTGTTTCTGCCTTGAGTTTGATTCTATGCCTCGTGCCTCGAGTATATAGTGGCTTGATATGAGGTTTTAAGTTCATAATACAAGTCGAGATGATATAGATTTATTTGTTTTTTTCTATCGAATAAATCTCAATAATAGACTGAAGCCTGGAAAATAGAAGTGTCTACACTCTCGTGCCTTCACCGCCGAGCACGAAATGAATTATAAACACAAATAAAGCATATCAAAATTCAGTTCAAACCCAGGCAAGCACTGCCGCCTTTGAAGCCGCAATCATCGGTTATGAACACGTTCTAACCACTGGGCAATTTCGGCTTCAATTAATTAGTAAATCAAATTCCAAAGATCTTTCAATTCGTATACAGTATGTTTCCATAACAACGATGCATTATTGCACCTGCTAACTAGTGAGTCAAGGTGACACAACTTCTGAACTTTTTGTACGGAATGACATCAGCTGGTGGGCAGGGCAGCGATGATACACATTGCATTTGAAGGTCGTTTCAACCAATACATACGCATTATATAACAAAACGAAAATAATTTTCTAAACTCAGGTCAGAAAGAGAAAGCGATATCGTGTCTTTTTTTTCTTTGTCTTAGTATCATTATATGAAGTGATGTTGTTTATAATAAAGATTTTGATTTTATTTCAGCTACTCGAATGTACAAATATTCGACTAATGTGATCTACCAATAATGGTTGGTGATTTTTTTCTTTAATATATTTTTTTAATTATTACTTAAATTCAACAGGTGGACAATATTTTTTTTTTCTTTGTATGAATGTTGTGTACATCTGTAATTGTCACTCATATCAGGTCTTAATTATTTTTTGTTTTATCTGTTATTTATAAGTGCTGAATATGTGTGATGTTGATGTACCTTTTAAATAATTAAATTAATTAATTACATGCTCAGTGCTCACCTATCATCTATATGAGGTATTAAATAAAACATAATTTTATTAAAAACAAAGATATTTTGAATAATAATGGAAAATCGCTTAAAACACAAAATGCTTTCAATGAAATATAGATTTGTATGCATTATTATCGGTTGATATCATGTTGTAAAATAATTCCGCTAAGTTACACCAAATCACAAGTCAACTGGTTCCGTAGGGAAAACTATATATTTCATCGTATATTTCTCACCATAATTAATAATACTTACTAGTAGTGAGTTTAATTAACAATAAAATTACTAGAGAGTTGCTCCCAATCCATTACTGACTTAGCTTATAGATTTTTTTTAATTAGACTTACCACCAATCAATGTTGACCGATGTAGAAATATTCACAACACATAACTCTGATACATACATAGATAGAACAGTAGATTTTTTTATTTATATTTTTCATCAAATCAATAGTAATATTATAAATGTGAAAGGGATGGGATGTGTGTTTGTCTGTCGCTCTTTCAAGAGCAAACTGTTGATCCGTTTTTTTTTATGGACGAGCATATGGATCACCTGTTGGTAAGTGGTCACCATCACCCATAGATAATGACGCTGTAAGAAATATTAACTATTCCTTACATCGTCAATGTGCCACCAACCTTGGGAACTAAGATGTTATGTTATTATTAGACGACCTCCATGGTCGAGTAATGTATGTGATGTTGTCTCATATTTATTTATTTATGTCCCTTGTGCCTGTAGTTACACTGGCTCACTCACCCTTCAAATCGGAACACAACAATACTGAGTACTGTTATTTGGCGGTAGTATGACTGATGAGTGGGTGGTACCTACCCAGACGGGTACCACTAGTACCAAGAGAAAGAATTTGATGAAAATTGGTATGAAGCAAACTTGAATTCTGAAAGAAAGGACATAGGTAACGTTTCTTGCATAACACATGGCAAGTTACACCTACTGGTATAATAATAATTTTTAGTCATACAAAATAAAACAGCGAATGTGTGACACAAGTTAAAATAATAATAGCTCTTTGAAGGAACCCTAATAAAATACCGAAAGCGGTTTGAATTTATTAGACATAATCTCTTAATCGTACGCGCGTAGAATGTTCAAAGCTATTTCAAGATCAAAGCAAACACATTACGTCACGCTATGACTCGATTCTGACGTCATAACTTCAATGATAACGCGACGAAAACAAGGCTTGCTATCCTTAAGCAAAGGACATATTTTACTACTGCTGAACAATTTTAAAGTACGAACACACAAAAGTCGGCTTTACTGCCTTTGCAAGTCACGAGAGTGTAATTCTAATTTCAAAATTCCGAACTGCTTATGAGACTGCCTTAACTGACATACAATTACGTTTTTAATGGATCAACTTTTTTGGACTCAAGACTCACGCTATGGAGCCATCGCTTTCTGTATCTTTTACTATTAAAGATTCCCAGTTCGCTCGTTCCTAGATCTTAGATAACAATGAGTGTGTAAATAAACAGTATCTTAAAAGAAAAATCAATAAAGTTAAATATTAAATAAAAAGAACAATATATGTACCTGCTACATACGTCAGAAATGATAAAAAATATAGTTAAGTATATTGTGAAAAAAGTAAAATTAAAATCCTTATAATTGAAAATTACAACTAAATAAAGGTGAAAAAAATAATTAAATATTATTAACAAACCAAAAATTACTTTTATAATATTTTTTGCAAGGATATAAAAAAATAATTATTAACAACAAAATACTTACAATACAACCAATTTCTGGTTTTCTAATATTATTACAAAAACAGTAAAACAATGATACGTCTGACCGTATTTCCCGCCAAAAAGAGAAAGAATTTTAAAAGCGATCTGTCAGCTTGACGCATGACGCTCGGAAAGTCAGACTAATTCTCCTTATAATATGTATATTTTTTGAATGTTTGTTGACGTTTGTCTTTAGTCCATTTTGTTCTTTTCTATGTAAATATATTTAATGTAAGAAATTAAGTTGTGAATAGTACCATTGAGTGTTATATTTTAGTATATATAGTTTAGAGTACTAACAATTATTTTTATTATAACTTATTATTAATCCTTAATGTTTGTGTTGTTCTAGGTTGAGGATTAACAAGGAAATTACTACTACTATGCTAGTCTTCAAAATTTAATTGAGTTTGTTTCCTCAACTGTCCCGTTCAATCTCTTTCGTGTCTTCTCCATCCTACGTGACATTGGCGAAATAATCTGTGACCTGTCGGCACAACTAAAAGCCATTAAACCAAGAATTGAATTGAATATGTATATTATATGTAGGCATAGTAACAGAATTCGATTTCAGAAATAACCATTTTATGGTTCGGTCGTTTCAGAGATACTACTTAACCGTTATTCGAATTGCAACACTCAATAAACGTTATGCACACACCTGCCTTTGTTTGTGTGAGTCACGGGCTATTTCCAGGAACTATAGAAATCTGACGGCTTCCGCGTATGTAACTTATTTGGTTTCGACTTAGTCTCAGAATATTTGGGGGACCATTTTTTTTCGCTGAATAAACGTGACGCCTTGACTGTGGCTCCGCCCGTGACGCCCGCCTATGTGGGCCTCCAACACCTAGGGACGGTTCCGGGATACTGAGACCCCCTTGGTCCCTGCGGCACATATTGAGAATTGAGCGCATAGCGCTTCTTCCTTCTCCCCGGTCGTCTTCTGCGGATCGGGTCTGCAGCGGCATCATATTTGGGGGACCTGTCTGTCTCAATATATGCTTAGATTTTTAAAATTTTGCAACGGACTTTGATGCGTTTTTTTAATAGATGGAGGGATTCGAGGAGAAGGTTCTCGTATATAATACATGGACCATATAGTCACGAAACAAGAAACAACAACAAAAACAGCCTGTAAATGTCCCACAGCTGGGCTAAGGCCTCCTCTTACAAGAAAAGCTTTAATGAATTAGAAAAAAAAGAACATTAATTACTTCGTCCATTTGTGAAATATATGTAAAATCGTTCGGTAGTTATTGAGTTTATCGCATTTAAGCAAATAAAGGAAACATATGAAGTGACAGAATTTGTTTTATAATGTGTAAACTCAACGCGAGTTTAATTAAAACCTGTAAATTTCCAAGTGCCGGGGTTAGGCCTCTAGGCTCCTTTGAGGAGAAGGTTTGGAGCTTATTTCACCTCGCTGGTCCAACGCGAGTTGGTGATTCATTTTGAATTTCGTTACAATTAGGCACATGCAGGTTTTTCGATGTTTTTTCACCGCCGATGACGAGATAAATCTATACATATAATAAAATTGAAGTGTCTGTTTGTAATATTAAAATGTTGATCCATATGTCCGGTACCCAGCTGAGTCTAGTAACCGAGATCAAGCTGCTGGGTCTCATAATAGACTCCAAACTCTCCTTTAACGCACATGTGGTCGCTACCTGTAAAAAGGCGGCAGAAATCTATAAACAACTAGCACGTGCAGCAAAGGTGTCATGGGGTCTCAATGGAGAAATAGTGAGAACCATCTACATGGCAGTTATAGAGCCTATTGTCTTGTATGCGGCTAGCGTATGGTCTCCTGCAGCAGAGAAGTTGACGTTAAAGAATAAGCTCAACTCGCTCCAAAGAGGCTTCGCCTTAAAGATATGCAAGGCGTACAGAACAGTAGATACTGTTCTCACATCGGCACTAGCCCTAGCAGGACTACTCCCCCTTGACCTCCGCGTCCGAGAGGCTGCCACCCTATTCAAGATAAAAAAAGGCTACTGCGTAGACCTCCTACCACCTGGACGCGAAATCCAAGAGGAGGGAAGAACTGTTCGGCTTTTCTGGTTAAGGGCCCACGTAGGAACGCCGGGCAATGAAAGAGCGGATGAGCTAGCCAAAAAAGCGGCTCTCACAAAAAAGACGGCACCTGACTACGATAAAGTCCCAATATCGTATGTCAGAAGGCAGATACGAGAGGAGGCTGTCAAGAGGTGGCAGTTGCGATACGAATCCTCACAAACCGGAGCAGTCACTAAATTATTCTTACCAGACATAAAGAAAGCCAACAAATTGGTAAGAAAATCGGTAATAACACCAGTCGACACTCAAATTCTGACCGGTCATGGGGGATTCGCGGCGTACCTCCATCGATTTAAAATCAAAGATAGCCCTTCTTGCGTCTGCGACCCCGAATGCGAGGAAACCATCCTCCACATAATTTTAGAATGCCCAAGATTCGGTATAGAAAGACTGGAACTAGAAATTAAGATCCAAACCAGACTAGACCAGTCCTCTCTCCAAACCATCATGGAGAAGGAGACCACAAGAACACCGTTCTTCGCATTCGCCAGAAAAGCCGCCCAAGTAGCCGCAAAAAGAAATAGTTCGTCCGCTACATCATCTTTAACCCCCCCCACAACCACAAACTCAAAACACAACGCTCTCACCAGCACAGACCACGTCACAAAACACACAGCACAACACTATCACTACAAACTCATTGTTGACTTCCCAGCCAATCCAGACCCGGGCCACCATTAACACCCTTAGACAGAAGCTACAGGCTCTCCCAAATACTCTTCGGGGATTGCTCGTAAAGAGAGACCAGCCCATCACGTCCAACCAACCCACTCAATACACTGCGTTCACAGAACTGTTGCAAAACGTGGGTGAACGCGGTACACCGGGCATCAAAATTAAAGGAGTGGCTCTCTTTATGAGTTTAGATACAGAGATGGTGGGCATTGGATTCTGTCGCCCGAAAGGCTCAGGTCGCTTGATAGTATCTCCTGGAGTAGCCTTACTCATTAAAGGGAGCACTTCAAAAGTGAGCATTAAGCGCACCACCATCGACGCGCTAACAATCCAAATGCCGGGTGCCTTGACCTGTCGACTGATGCGACTACGAAACAAAGTGGTCGCACTCTTCGAACGGGAAGAGGAAGCCTCCTTTGTAATGGCGTGCGAAATGCTCTCGAGGTTGGGTGAGTTGGACCATGGAGGGAACCCATGTACGATAAGCGTGGACGCCATGAGAATCGGCTTTCAAAAAGGTGACATTGCAGTCCGCTATGGCTGCCTGTTAGCCTCGAAAAAACACGAGGTCATCGTATATGATGATAGGGGAGAAAACCTGAGTTTCCTGAAACCAGAGGTCACAACACCTTTCCCTGCCACAAAGCCGGCCACCATCGAGTCCCAATTAAGCGGATCTGAGCGCTTGCAGTTAAAAATAGCGGCGCAGAGAACAGCCCAGGCCCCGAAGAGCCCTCGGGACAGACGGCCGAGTCCTGTACCCACAGTGGCGGCGGTGACATGTTTAATCCGCGATCTGGTATCTCCAAAGAACAAGACGTCGCCCTTACCTCAATCAGACCCTGGCCCGTCGGGATCACCGAGTCGACAGGCGAAGGCAATGAGGGAATTCCTAGTGGTCGAACATCCGGAAAAGCCCAAAACTACTCGCGCCCACCTAACAAGGGCCGATAAGGGTCAAGTTATACCACCAAAGCTGAAACCAGCGTCTAACCCTCGAGACCATGCAGTGAATGCTTTCCTAGAGTTCCGGGCTATTGTGACGGCCACCCGCGAGGTCCACTTAGCCACCTGTAAAAAGATCATGCAGACCTACCGACGCGGTAACGAAAAGCTGCTGGAGGTGGAGCTCGAAGAAGCCGGGGCGGCCATATACAACAACGACACATCCCAAGTTATCAAAGGGAAAATGTCGGGTTGGTACATGGCAGCCTACAGCGCTGTAGATGGATTCGTTGGCCTGGTTGATGCGGAGGGACGAAAAGACGCATTCCCTAGGTTCTTGATACAAACAGGAGACCCAGTGGTAGTAGTGGCCAGATGCACGAGAGTAATGCTAGACGACAGGATACTCGTGATGGCAAAGTCCGTCTCAGAAGGTCCAGGCGTCGACGCACCTCTCGTGGGTTGGGAGCTGCCACAGATATCGTAGATAAACGGGGTACCAGGATGCGGAAAGACGACTCACATTGTCAGGAATTTTGATGAGGATAACGAAGTGGTAATCACCTCAACAATCGAAGCCGCCAAAGATCTGAAAGAACAACTTACACACCGATTTGGCGAAAAAGCTAAATCAAGGGTACGAACTATGGCATCCGTGCTAGTAAACGGGTTCAACGAGAGCACAAAGTGCAACCGACTGACGGTCGACGAAGCCCTCATGAACCACTTCGGAGCCATAGTAATGGCGGCACAGTTGTCTGGAGCTAGTGAGGTGGTCCTTATCGGAGACATCAACCAGTTGCCTTATATCGACAGAGAAAATCTGTTCGAAATGAGGTACTGCCGGCCAAGCCTGACAACAAACATCACCCGCGAGTTATCCTGTACGCACCGAAACCCCCTGGACGTCGCATACGCCATTAGTGAGGTTTACCGTACCATCTACTCTGCAAGCTCTATAATCCACTCCCTCAAAATGAAAAGATTCACTGACGCCAACATATCATCCGACCAAACCGAAACCCTATATCTGGTCCATACGCAGGAGGAAAAGAAACTCCTGATGGACCAGGGATATGGAAAAGGAGAAGGATCAGGCGTCATGACCATCCACGAATCTCAGGGACGGCGACGTTATCATAGTCCAGTCGAAAAATGTGAGGTGTGGCAATTACTAGACACACTAACACCTGTGTCTACTACACGGACGATGGTGACGACGCTATCGGCAGATTCATCGGCCGAGCGGCGGGTGCTTCAGAAAGGACCATCCTAGAGCACAGCCTCAAGACATCTATATATAAACGCGACATCAGAGTCGCCGAGGCCGTGCTCTCTCTGATCAAACGCGGACCAGGACCCGCTGGATTGTAGTAATTCGAACACATATACTGCTATATATTTTTATTTATATATTATTTATTATAGTTTATATATTTTTATTATACATTAGTATATGTTATTTAATAATAATAATAAAAAAAAAAAATCAGTGTGGGCCACGTCTCCCAAGAAGACGAAAAAATTAAATAAAATTGTCTTGAGTTTATGAAATACTATTCTAAACGTTCTATTTTAAAACAATTAATCAATGTGTAGTTGTTTATGACCTATATTATTTTATGACGTGATCAAGTGGATGTCAAATGAATGACTAACTATTTTATCTGGCAACTAACTGGCACTGTGGTTAGAACCTGTTAATTATAACTGAGGATTGAATGCTTAAAGTCTAGCACTAAATTTCCATGAACTTTATTGTTTAATTTATCTCGTGCTCAATGGTAAACAATATTGAGAGTTTTGCCAACAATCTGCCAATTGTATGCCAGTGAATTTTTTTGATTAGCGTGGTCAAGCCGCATTGGTGGAATTTTCTTGGCGTAACAGTGAGGAAATTCCTTACTTTACTGTTAATTTAGTAATATCTAATATATTTTTAACGGACAAACAGCTCCAAAAACATTTTTTTTCAGCCACGGTGCCCTTGCCCCAATAATCAAAAGATAGAAGCGATACGAGCCCCTTGATTGATCCAGTATATTATTTTGTAAAAGGTAATTTGTAAAAAACATATTTGTTAAAGTATTCTCGTATTGTTATTTGATAGATATACTGTAGGGTTTTATTAGCTGACACCGACTCCAAATATAACAATAATTATAACTACATGATATAATCGTTAATCGACTTTTAAGTAGTCTAATATTTTTCATTTCATTTAACTTAGGAAGACTCTAAAAAATATGTTGAATACGCAATTATTTTTTAACCCCCGACGCAAAAACGACGGGGTGTTATAAGTTTGACGTGTCTGTGTGTGTGTGTGTGTGTGTGTCTGTCTGTACCACTCTAGCCGCCGAACGGATGGACCGATTTTGATTTAGTTGTTTTTTGTTTGACAGTAGAAAATGTCGAGAGTGTTTTTACGTAAGTTTGATGAAAACTGTTCCAAGATGGCCGCCGCCACAAAATGACAGATTAGATATTTTTTTTAAACTCCATCAATATGGGTATCAAATGAAAGGGCTTGACTAGTAGAATACTATTAGATATGACAAATTTAAAATACAAGATGGCTGCTTCTACAAAATGGTGCTTTACATTTTTTTATTACAACTTGATCAATATGGGTATCAAATGAAAGGGCTTGACTAGTGAAATACTATTAGGTATGAAAAATTTAAAATCCAAGATGGCTGCCTCTACAAAATGGCGCTTTATGGATATATTGATATCATTTGATATCCATATCCATATCCATCCATTTAGACTTATAGCGAAACTATAAGCATAAGAGGGGTGTTATAAGTTTGACGTGTCTGTCTGTCTGTGTGTCTGTCTGTCTGTGGCATCATAGCTCCCGAACGAATGAACCGATTTCAATTTAGTTTTTTTGTATTATAGGTGTTTTACGGGCGAGTGTTCTTAGACATGTTTGATGAAAATCGGTTTAGCCGTTTAAAAGTTATGGGGGGTTAAAGTGGGGAAGAAAAACCGAATGTCTGCAAATATGCTCAATTGGGGTATCAAATGAAATGTTATGACTTGTACATCACAAAAAACATTAATTAATAATTAAATAAAATTATTAGATAAAAAAAATAATTAAGAAACAAAAAAAATTAATTAGTAACTAAAATAAAAAAGAACAAGATTGACCTTAAAATGTAATCTTAACTTATATGTTTTAAATCAACAAGAACCAACGTATTTACAACTTAACCAGAGATATTATAGGGATGCTTACCTTTAAAAAGTATAAAATAAAAAATAAATTAAAAATTTCAGAAACCCCCGCCACAAAAAACATAAGCTACCTTTAAAAAGTAAAAAATAATAAAAGAAAATTAATCCTAAAGTACCTATATGCATAAGTATGAATTAATATTAAAAAAAAAAAAATTCGCGTTGGGGGACCGAGCGCTATTGTACAAAATAATATTAAGTGTTATATAAAAGATGAGATACGTAAGCATGTGACACTAATTAATTAGGTGCGGTCCCCCAACGCGAAGTTTTTTTTTTTAATATTAATACATACTTATGCATATAGGTACTTTAGGATTAATTTTCTTTTATTATTTTTTACTTTTTAAAGGTAGCTTATGTTTTTTGTGGCGGGGGTTTCTGAAATTTTTAATTTATTTTTTATATTACTTTTTCGTGCATATTTATTTGTTTTAAAATAGTGTTTTGTTTGAAGTCGGTTTTTCTTTTTGTTAAAATTTTTATTTATTTTTTGATTTTAAGTGAAGCTGATGTTAACTAACTAATATTTTTTTAATATGGATAGATTAAGCGTTCCGTTTATATGAGTCAGAAACTACTTCGAGGACAATTTCAAAGGAAACTTGCGAATAAAGCAAAAATAGACTTTCTACTACTACAAGGATCCCTCGAAAGAGCTGTAATCGAACTCAGCAAAAAAACTTTGAAAAAGACCAACTATATTTCGTACATCATATGACATCACATCACATACACAAAATTTGATTAAAGATAGTAAGAAATTCTGCCCCATATCGCACCCTAACTGCGAGCCGTATAGGAGTTCCGTCAATACATAGTATAAAACAAAGTCGCTTTCTCTGTCCCTATATCTTTAAATCTACGCAACGGATTTTGATGCGGTTTTTTTTTAAAGGATAGTGTGGTTCAAGGGGAAGGTTTGTGTATATAATACATGAACAATATAGTAAAGAAACACTGATAATTTTAGAAGTTTGCGATGTGATGTCGTAAATAAACAAATTCTGTAGTATATTCAGTATTGCACCCGTGCGAAGCCGGGGTGGGTAGCTAGTTGATTATAATATTCGTCTATGATAATTACATAAACATAACCACATTACGGAAGGTGACTCAAATATCCAAATAACCTATAAATAAAAGATTCGACTGAGTATCGCTAACGTGCTCCTCAGAATTGTTCCGTTCCCTTCCGTTCCGTTACTTTGTCATGGATCCTGTGCTCAGAACCTTACCAAATTTTCACCAAATTACCCTTGAAGTATATATTTTATAATAAAAAAAGAATTATCAAAATTGGTTAACGTAATTTTCAGTTATTCACCTATTAGTCGCGCATATACATAATGCAAATTTAAGACTTATGTCGTTTTCATATGGATACCATCATCGGAAAAAAATTAAAAAAAAATGGGACCCCACGGGAAGCACTTCCTTTCAAACAAAAAAAAAATTATCAAAATCGGTCCACCCAGTGAAAAGTTATGAGGTAACAAACAAAAAAAAAAAAACAAATACAGACGAATTGATAACCTCCTCCTTTTGGAAGTCGGTTGAAAATAATGTTGCATTTAATACTGGCGTGTACGCCAGTATTAAATGCTATGCCATATAAAGTAATATTTCTTACAGTTTTACAAATTATTGATCAATTAATTACTATAATAATTATATATATAATAAAGTAAATTCAATAGCCCATGCTATAATATTCAATAATAATGTGATATAAATTATGACATAGAATCAAATGTCATAACACCGTATTAAAGGCTAGGGTTGCTTTGTAACAATATATTATATGGTATATTTAGTAGTATAGTATGTTTAGTTTCAGCATTGCACCCGTGCGAAGCCGGAGTTGTCGCTAGTTTTAATATATATTTACGGAACTTCAATTAATCGTGACAATGAAAACGGTGCGCGTAACGTATCGTCTGAATATAATCTAAATTTAAACGACCCATATTCGTCACTGTTTCTCAATAACACGCGGCAATAAATTCCATTAATCTCATTGTTTTCGAGACGAATTACAATTAAATGACGAGGATGTGATAACAATAAAACGTTATTAATAAAATAATGACACACAAGTTCGTGAATAGTTGCGGTTCTGAAGTTAGCGAGAATTTTGAATATGAATTATCAATTTTTAGTATTATAGGTTTGACGAACTCCATGGTCGAGTGGGGTGTACACCGGTTTTCATGGGTACGCCACTCTGAGGTCCCGGGTTCGATTCCCGGTCGAGTCGATTTAGATTACCATTGGTTTTCTATGTTGCCTTAGGTCTGGGTGTTTGTGGTACCATCGTTACTTCTGATTTAAATAACACAAGTGCTTCAGCTACTTACATTGGGATATAAAAAAAAATAGGTTACTAGTTGTCACCTGCGGCTTTTGGTGGTGAAAGAGCGACAAACAGAGAGATTACTTCCACATTTATAATAAATATTAGTATAGAAAATAAATTTTCAACTGACCGTATGCTTTAGGTTACTGCAAATAATAATACATAATAATACTAGCTGCATCCGCGACCTTGTACGCGATTGAAAATAACAAAAAAGAAATGTTATTGTAGCCTAAGTTACTCCCTATTCTATCAGTTATCTGCCAGTGAAAGTCCCGTCAAAATATGTCCAGACGTTCCAGAGATTAGCCGGAACAAAAAGACAGACAAAAAACGTGTTATTTTGGTATATGTACCGTGTATATACATATGCACTGAGTAAAAAAAGGGTTATTTTAATATTACAAACAGACACTCCAATTTTATTATATGTATAGATATCTGCATAATTCGTTTGCATTTTTTTTTCATTGAAAACAATTATTAGACCACTTTGGGGCTAAATTCGAGTCGTGCTGATATGTCAAATGCCGTTACGGCCGCACTTCGCAAGCTCACTATTTCTTTGTATATAGAGTTATCTATCGCTCACCAACAACAACAGCCTGTAAATTCCCACTGCTGGGCTAAAGGCCTCCTCTCCCTTTGATGAGAAGGTTTGGAACTTGTTCCACCACGCTGTTCCAATGCGGGTTGGTGGAATTCACATGTGGCAGAATTTCTATTAAATTTGTCACGTGCAGGTTTCCTCACGATGTTTTCCTTCACCGATGAGCACGAGATGAATTATAAAGACAAATTAAGCACATGAATCAGAGGTGCTTGCCAGGGTTTGAACCCGCAATCATCGGTTAAGATGCACGCGTTCTAACCACTGGGCCATCTCGACTCTCTCACTCATCTATCGCTCAGATTCTTATAATTTGTATTCATTTTAGTACATGACAACATTAAGGATAGTTTTTTTCATTGCAATAATTGAATCAGGTTTGAAGTCGGTTAGATGCCACCGGATGTGGTATGCCCATTGACTATGCGACTTAACCAACTACGGAGGCATTGTGTACTTACAAAGGGTTAATTTCTTTCTATGAGTAAACCGGTAACAGATAAAAACAATAGGTGAAAGAAAATAGGATTTCGTTAAAAAACGTCGGTAATTCACGCCTAGTTCAACTGAATATTGATGTGTTTTGATTAGCAGAGTTGGTGGGCCAGTGTAACATACACGAAGGACATGACATCTTATTTACCAAGGATGATAGGCTATGTAAAGAATGACTAATATTTCTTATAGCATCAATGTCTATTGGCAGTGGTGACCATTTACCATCGCGTAACCCAATAATTATATATAGCTATTTGGCTGGTTTTTAAAATCCATTTTATATTATTTAGTAGAGGTTAAGGAACCCAGTAAAAGTTGATTTTTTTATTTCTAGTACATATTTGCCGAAAAATATCATATTTAAATAGCGCGGAAAAACGCTACTTCGACAATATGGCGCTGCAATGGGGTCGGTGACGTCACTTTGCTGTATTTTAATCTGTGGTACATATAGTAGAAAAGCAAGGTTTACAAGAAAGTGACTTCATCATAAGCCCGGCCAATCAGGAGCGTTTTGTGTCACGTGACAAACGTTTGAAAAAATGCATTTTTATTTATTGATTTTTGAATAAATTCAGTATTATTTTTAACTTTCGTTAGTAAATAACCGTTTTTAAACTCATAATATACAGTGATTACAATAATTCACAATTTATTTTTCGCATTGTCAAATAGCCTATTGACAACAAACTTGTCCGAAATCCATAACTTACCTTTAGTTACATTTTGGGCGGGATGCAACTGTATTTAATAAAATACTTTTATTTTAGTGTGAATAACATCACTATAATGAGAAATTGCACTTATCCCAAGGTGTGCCAATTTTTTTTTGGTTCTTTTTCCGGAATAAGAATTCGCATATACTTATATCTACAAGATCGAAAAGGAGTTATTCGATCTTGTCTTATTAGATGTAGTCCATAAGCCTCTCTGTTCCCTCCGGCCGTGGGTGCGTGAGATGGGGGTCTCACGCATCCGTTTTCATACGGCCGAGAGGAGGACCGCAGTCCGGTATGGCCCCGGACTGCCGGTGTATGCACCAGCGAGGGGTGCGGGGAGGGCGAGACCATCTTCACCCTCCTGAGAAGGGCTCCGCAAGCCATTAGCGGAGCAACGCACGGGAGAGGCCGCGGACGTGCTGCGAAAGATCCCGTAGCCTCTCCGGTTTCTGTGCTGTGGCGGCCATCGCAGGGGGTTTTAGTGAGTACAATCTCGCTTAACCCGGCCTCCCCCCCAGGAGTCGGGTATCTATGAAGATTTACCCTGCGTCAACAAAAAAAAAAGCCTCTCTGTTGGGCGTCACGTAAGAGCAAACAAGAGTGAGGCTTTTTAAGAAATACATAATACCTACTACCCAACTCATTGTTGCAATCCCTTAGAAGACCTAGACCCTTAGAAGATACGGAGAAGGTCTGTTCTCATTCTCACAGTTATGAAATTGTACTACGACAAAATATTGTACTGTATTTTTGTATTATCGTTTGTGTCATAAATACGTATACTCAAGTTGGCAACACGTTCTGAAATATTCTATATTTGTTATCTCTCCATAAATCTTCAACCATAAACGTTTCTTTACACGCTAAAATAAATTACGATCAATCACGTCTTATCGAAACAACCTTCAGGCACAATTTTATGCAGTTATCAGTATGCAAATTTCCGAAGGTTTTCCTTTGCGGTCGCTTATTAATTTTGGAACGTATCCTACTCTAATACAATTAATTATTATAAATGAATTATTACAATGATCCATAGTTAGAAGATTAAGTTTAATTCGAATCATAAAATAATCAAATTATCAACAAAAACGATCGAGTCTTACTTTAGTCTCATGTGATTATTTGTAATCACATCATAGTAGTAAGCATTATTCTTTTTATGACAAACAGGCAGGAGGCTCAACATTAAGATTACATTTTCTCGGAAAATAGGTTGGTACCATTTGACAAATCAATCATCTATCAAACCAACACGCTGATTTGTCAAATCAAGAAATAGGCTACACATCAAAAAGAATAAACATATTAAACCTCTTTCATATTATACGTTTTTAAAAATAAAATTTATTGTTTCTGCAAGTATCTACTAAGCATCATAACTACTTCGTAGTAGAATAGGAATTTCATTCGTTGGCAAGTCGTTATATTCAAAAAAGGAACACAACACAACCGAATGACCTAAAATTTACACGTACGCTTGAACTTTGATGAAATTTATGTCACGACACTGCTCTAAATTGAGTTTAGACATAATTTATTTTGACACCTGCAGTTCATGATGTTTTCCTTCATCGCCGAACAAAATCTGTGGTCGAATAGTGTAAACACCGGTTTTCATGCCACTTCGAGGACCCCAGTTCTATTCCCGGATGTAAAGTTCATTAATTTTCTATGTTGTCTTGGGTCTGGGTGTTTGTGGTTACTTCTGACTTTCCATAACACAAGTGCTTTAGCTACTTAAATTTGGATCAGAGTATGTGATGTTGTCCAATGTTTATTACTATTTATAATTTGCTTGGTTAGTCTGAAATCTCCGAATATGTTCACGTATTCAAACCACTGGGTCATCTCGGTTCCCCATTTATTGAAACAAAGGTCAACTGAAATAAATAACATTTCAATTAACACACTTTCTCAATACACGATGATATTAATTGATCATAAAAATAAATCCATTACATACGTCACTGTATTATGGAATGATTAATGCGCGTTTTCGTATGTAAATATTTGTGGGTTGCCGTCTTAATTGATTAATGGGTACAATGTGAAGGGATCTTAAGTGGCTGGTATTTCGTGTATTAATCTCTCTGTTACATAATAATTCTCATTTTAAGCTGAATGTTCCAAGTTGCTTGGATTAATCCTGGCTGCTGAGTTTCACCTTCGGACATCCCGTCGAAATTCCAAGTTTCATCCGCATCATCTCGATTTCCGATGATCCATAACAGCGCGATTTCTAAGGCATTTTCTGCCTTTCACGGTAACTCAGTGGACTTGGGAAACTTCAAGAAAAGAATTTATTTTTTTAGATTTGCGTGTTCGAGTAATGTGTACACCGGTTTTTACGGGTACGCCAATCCGAGGTCTCGGGTTCGATTCCCGGCTTAGTCGATGTAGAAAAAGTTCATTACTTTTCTACGTTGTTTGGGTGGTTGTGCTACCGTCGTTACTTCTGATTTTTCATAACACAAGAGCTTTAGCTACTTACATTGGGATCAGAATAATGTATGTGATGTTGTCTCATATTTATTGTTATTTATATTTATTTATTCAAGAAAAGAGCGAATACATTTTTAATAGCCGACAACGCAACAATTAAAATTAACTATTGTACAAATCACGACCGCGTGGAATGGCGGCCATGATAGGTCTATTTACCCATTGAATAGGCACATTTTTTGTCCGATTTTCTGGACGAAAAATGTGCCTAAGAACAGGTTTTATAATTTAGTACCTACTCCATGTTCCAAATGAATCAATTCAAAATGAAACATGTTATCTGAACAAATGCATAGTGAGTTCTTATACGATAAGTATGGCTTGAATATTATCACAAAATATTTTTTAAAATGTTTACAAAAAAATCTAATCTCGTAGGAAATAGGAAAATAATTTACTAGTCAATCCATACGTGTAAGCTTTCGAATTTTGTATTTGTAGATAACAACGGTTTACATGCATCTTTTTAGAACCTTTAAACTTCTACCTGTGCCTGATTATCTCGTTCGAAATCGTCTTTTTATTAATTTATACATAGATAAAGAAATATGACAAAAGGTTATATGGATTCTTCAGATTAAGTCCTTCTGACCTAATCCAAATATAACCTAAAGAGCCCAGTATAAGTTTAATTTCACAGAACACTTTATTTGTATTTGTTCAATATATTCACGTATTAACAATAACTGATTCATGATTAAGTATATTTATTTAAGTCCAGTACAGATAAATTATTTATATTTGTTATCTTAGCATTTTATTCAATTCAGTTTTTTAGGTTAATGCATTTTAGTTGTGCCAAGAGAGCACAGATTATTTCGCCGATGTTACAAGAGATTGATTGGTAATATTTCATTAAAAAAATTTTTGACAGTTAAATTGGCGGGAAACAGTAAGTGCACAGATAAATAATTTTATTCTAAGAACTTTCAAGGTATATCACTCGAAATAGTTCGAATAACTGAAATATGATCGACAAAGTAACGTAGCGGCTTAAAATACACCAATGAACTGTTTCGCAGATGGAATATTGCAATTGGATTATTAGGATGACGGACGAAGGCGGCTTACAAACTGTAGACATTTAGAATAAATTATATTATTATCTGTTTAGTAGCGTTATTAAGGTTTTATTCAATTGTGATTGTCCTGTTGGTAGCTTGAAGGGCTAGCCCAGAAAACCCGATATTAATTGAAGATGGCCGTCGTGGCTAATATATTTGAAAAGGACAAGGTTCATCATATATTCACGTTTATAAATAAGGTATACTACTTAACTCAAGATTATGTAGATTTTAAGAAAAACGTATAGTGAATATTCGTTAACATTTAGACAGGAAATATTATATAAATTTAATTAGGTACATATTTTGACTCTGTTTCTGATCAGTTCTTGTTAGAATCTACATTCGGAACCGGTGATTGATCAATTGATATTTGTTAAGTAATAATCTAAAAAATAAAGTTTTTACAAAAACTATTCCAATATTTTTTTTTTCATGAAATAATCTTATGATCAAATCTAGTAGCAAGCAGATATGAACTAGAGCACCAATAGAATATTTTCCAAGATTGTCCCTGACTGACTCTATCGGGAGAAGGACTAATGATGACGTAATCATTTTGATCCATATCTGTGTGTGCGTAAGTTTGCATTAGTGTGCTTCTGTATATATGACAGAAAGTAATTGTATAATTTTTAAACATGTGTCAATAGATGTCGCTGTTCAAAAAGTTTAATTTTCTAAATCGCGATATCCTTTGTCAAAGGAAAATATATAACACTGGAAAATACAAATTAATAAACTGTCTTTGTCTTGGAAACGAGTGGTGTTTTATTCATGGTCGCATCGAGTCGGATGAAGTGTCAATATAAAAATGGCAGTTAAGTGAATGTGATTGTGTCATAGAAGAACAAACTGTAAGTAACTTATAATAAAGTAGTGTACAATCAAGCAAGCATAGTGAATTGGGACTTAGAAAAATTTGACTTATCGTGACGTCCGAGGAATCCATGTTAAATTTCGTCTAAGTCAATCTTTCAAACATTTACAATTATTTGTGAATATTGGACTTCGAAAAAACGTGAAAACTGAACTTAGAATAATTTACTAATTTTGGACTTAAAAAAAAGAAACGTGAAAATTGAACTTAGAATAATTTGCTAATTTTAGACTTAGAAAAAAGTAGAGAAATTTTATCTTAGCAAATTTTAACTGTCAAAGAAATTTTCTTGAAAAAATAAAAATGGATGCCTGGATCAGATTACAAGATGACATTATTCAAAAAATAGAAAGAAGCTATATAAACTTTAAGAAATCTCCAAAAGATAGAATTACAATGAGCTACATTGAAACAAGACTGGAATCTTTAGAAAAGCAATGGTTTTCATTTGAAGAAACACATCGTAAATTAATTGTTGAGTCTAAGAAGGAAGAGTACATGAAGTCGGAGTACAACACAAGTAATATGTATAGTAAGGGTGAAGATTTGTATACAGATTATAAAACAGCAATGAAGGATCATCTATACTATCATATCAATACAACCACTTCAGATTGTGTGAAAGCTGACGGTAATCAGAATTGCGTGAAGTTACCTAGAATCTCTATACCTACATTCTCTGGTCATTACTCTCAGTGGACTACCTTCCGAGATCTGTTTCTTTCTCTTGTACACAAGAATAATTCGTTGGATGACGTACAGAAGCTCCATTATTTGAAGAGTTATCTAACAGGCGAAGCTGAGCAACTGTTGCGACATCTACCGGTTACCAGTGAAAACTATCTAACTTGTTGGAATACTTTAGAACATAGATTTAATAATAAGAAATTTATAACTGATTGTATTTTTAAAAGATTCTTTAGTCAAAAAACTGTAACAACTGAATCATCTAACTGTTTAAAAGAGCTTTTTGATACTACTAACGAATGTCTTAATGGTTTAAAAAATGAAGGTGTTAATGTAGACAGTTGGGATCTCATTGTAATTTACATATTGTGTTCTAAATTAGATAATGAATCTCGCAAGCAGTGGGAAGCTAAGGTTTGTAGTTTTAATAATGAATTGCCAACATTAAAACAATTTTTAGAATTTATAGAGCATAGATTCAGGTCGCTTGAATTTTTATGTAGTAAATTTACAAAAAGTAATGTCACTAAGTCTCATCACGTTGTCAATAATGTCAGTAGAAATAAAATGTCATTATGTATTTATTGTTCTGACACAAATCACAAGCTCGGGACTTGCAAAGAGTTTGCCAATGAAAACTTGCCATCACGACGTAACTTCGTGCAAAAATCAGGTTTGTGTTTCAATTGCTTAGGAGCTAATCATTCTGTAACATCGTGTCGTTTGCCCACGCGTTGTAGAATTTGTAAACGGAAACATCATTCCTTGCTGCATGAAGCAACAATTGATAACACCAGTACCAATATGTTAGTTAACGAAACACCAAAAGACGAGACCAAAATCAACAACATTACCACTTGTTTATCTAACACTAACTGTCAAGTTGTATTGGCAACAGCTTTAGTGAACGCTGTATCTAGCAATGGGTCGCACTTTACATTAAGGTCTTTATTAGACCAGGGATCGCAGGCATCATTTATTACGGAGTCTGCAGCTCAGTTGCTTGGGCTTAAGAAAACACAATGTAATAGTGTTATCACTGGAGTGGGGGGTGAGGAAACTACCTCACTTAATTCCAAATACGTAGTATTTATAAAGCTTCAATCGCTCCACGACCCTACTTTTACCATACAAGTTAAAGCACTCGTGTTAAGTAAACTAACTTCATTTCTCCCTGTAAGAAAACTCAAGGTCCATCTGTGGCCAACTTTACCAGTTTTGAAGTTAGCTGATCCAATGTTTAATATACCAAATAAAATCGATCTTTTACTTGGCGCTGAAGTCTACTGTCAGATTATAACTGAAGGATTGATGAGAGGCCCACCTGGAACACCAATTGCACAAAACACCAGACTGGGTTGGATTTTATCGGGACAAGCTAGTTGTGATAGTGAAACCAATACTTCCTGTACTATCGCAAGTTTGCATACCAACATAACTAACGAAGAGTTTAACCTTAAACAATTTTGGGAACTAGAATCGGATAATTTCACGCTGGAGAAACAATTAACTCCTGATGAAAAAAGATGTGAAGAGATATTTCAAGAAACAACCAAACGTGATGATTTTGGCAGGTATATTGTCAAACTACCATTTAAGGAAGCTGATCCGAGCTGTAAATATGGAAATTCACGTGAGATTGCACTGAAAAGATTTCTAATGTTAGAAAGAAGATTTATTAAATCACCACATTTGAAGTCTGAATACACTCAGGTCATTTCAGAATATCTACAACTCGGTCATATGGAAGAAGTACCAACAAAAGAAATAAATAATCCTACAGCGGTTTACTTACCTTATCATGAAGTAGTACGAGAAGACAAAAAAACTACTAAATTTCGAATCGTGTTTAATGCTTCAAATCGCGATAACAATGGTGTGTCCCTTAACAGCAATCTTCTTGTAGGTCCAACCTTACAATCGGATTTAAGGCACATCCTTATGAGGTGGAGACTTCATCCCATTTGTTTAACAGCTGATATAGTCAAGATGTATAGACAAATAAAAGTGACAGAACAAGATGCAGACTATCAACGATTGCTGTGGAGAGAAAACAATACCCAGGAGATACGACATTTGCGTTTAGTCCGAGTCACTTTTGGAACCGCGTCAGCACCCTACTTAGCTGTGAGAACACTACATCAAGTAGCCTATGATGAAGGAAACCAATTCCAACTAGCAGCTTCAAGGGTATTTCATGATTTTTATATGGACGATTTACTTACCGGATGTCAAACTGTAGCCGAAGGAAAACAAATATTCCTAGAAATGAATAAGCTATTAGAAAAAGGAGGTTTTGAATTACAGAAATGGTCAAGCAATAATGATGAACTACTTAATGAAATAAGCAAAGGGAATAAAGCAACAACAAGCAATATCGAATTAAAAAATGATGAAGTAGTAAAAATTTTAGGTCTTACCTGGAACCGACGAACTGATAACTTTGAGTATTCGGTACAACTGCCGCCTATCAGTAAACCTGTAACAAAAAGAAAAATTATTTCAGATATTGGAAAACTGTTTGATCCTATGGGATGGCTATCACCAGCAATAATTAAAGCAAAAATAATTATTCAAAAGCTATGGTTAAGCGGAATAGATTGGGATGATGAATTACCATCTAAGCTTTTAAATGAATGGACACACTATCGGGAAGAACTCATTGAACTTACAAATTTTCGTATTCCACGATGGATTAATTTTAGCGAGACAAATAATACATCAGAACTACATGGATTCTGCGATGCATCCAATGAAGCGTATGCTGCTGTTGTTTATATGCGTACTGTAGATGATATTGGAAACGTTAATGTCCACTTGTTGACTGCAAAAACAAGAGTAGCACCCATTAAACAAATCTCAATTCCTAGACTTGAATTGTGTGGAGCTGTTCTTTTGGCTAAATTATTACAGGAAGTTTCAGCAGTATTAAAAATATCAACAACTTGTATCCACGCATGGACAGACTCTACCGTGGTACTAGCCTGGCTAAGCGACCATCCAAGTCGTTGGAAAACATTTGTAGCCAACCGAGTTTCAGAAATCCTTAACATCTTAAATAGAGATCAATGGTCACACGTATCATCTGGTGACAACCCAGCTGATTGTGCGTCGCGCGGGTTAAATCCATCTGAAATAGCAGAATTTCAGCAATGGAAATCAGGTCCAGCATGGTTGAAAAATCGATCAATAAAATTTGATAGAACAAGTTCAATAGACACTAACTTAGAAGAAAAGGCTAATAGAGTTTACTGCGTAATAGAACAAAATCAATTAGAATTATGGACTAAATTTTCTTCTCTGCGCAAATTAGTTCGGGTTTTAGCATACTGCAGAAGATTTATAAAGAAGTTAAAATTATTGATTAGTCAATTTCCAGTATGGCTAACTAGTGATGAATTGAATGAGTCTCTGAATATTTGTATTAAGCAATGTCAAGCAGTGAACTTTCAGCGGGAATTAAAGGATATTAAAGATAACAATAAAGTATTCCAGAAGAGCAAACTTACCTCTTTGAATCCATTTCTAGATGAAGCAGGTATCTTGAGAGTTGGTGGGCGACTAGAACAAGCTGAAATAAAAACTGACACAAAACATCCAATAATACTTCCTTCAAAATCTCATCTTACCAACCTAATTCTGGCAGAAACTCACATGAACACATTACACGGCGGACCACAATTAATGTTAAATTATCTTCGAAGTAAATACTGGGTTCTTGATGCAAAAAACCGCGTTAAAATGGTTGTTCGTAACTGTGTGGTCTGTGCACGACACGCTGCACTGACAAGGAATCAATTGATGGGGCAGTTACCACCGGTTCGTGTAACGCCAATTCGAGCATTTTATCGCAGTGGAGTAGATTACGCAGGCCCTATACAGATCAGAACTTCTAAAGGTAGAGGTATGAGGTCCTATAAAGGCTACATATGTTTATTTGTGTGCATGGCAACAAGAGCCATTCATTTGGAAGCTGTGAGTGATCTCACTTCACAAAGTTTCATTGCTGCGTTCAAACGTTTCGTTGCCAGACGCGGTCATTGTGCTGACTTATATAGCGACAACGGAACAAATTTTGTTGGTGCCGCACGGGAACTCAGAATTCTGTTTGCTCAAGAGAAGTCGACATTGACAAAAGATATTGCTGAGGCTTTAGCAAACAACGGTACAACTTGGCACTTTATTCCACCGCATTCCCCGCACTTCGGCGGACTTTGGGAAGCTGGAATTAAATCTACTAAGCATCATCTTCGACGGGTAATAGGTAATGCGACATTAACCTTTGAGGAACTTACGACTTTGCTCTATCAAATCGAAGCTTGCTTAAATTCCAGGTCTTTGTCACAAATAAGTTCTAATTCACAAGATCCCATACCTCTGACTCCAGCACATTTTTTGATAGGTGAACCGATAAAACTTGTTCCAGAGAAAAATTATGAATCATCATCTATTTCATCTTTAAAACGGTGGCAATTAACACAAAAAATGCTACAACATTTTTGGCGTAGGTGGTCGAGAGAATATCTTACTCAATTTCTACATCGTTACAAGTGGGCAAACAAAAATCCTGAACCTGAGATAGGTAATTTAGTTTTAGTTAAAGAGGATGATTTCCCGCCAGCTAAATGGCTTTTAGGTAGAATTATAGAAAAACATCCTGGTTTAGACGATATTACGAGGGTGGTTACGTTAAAATGTAAAGGTGTCTTGTTGAAGCGACCAGTAACTAAAATTTGTGTTTTGCCTATTACTCAGTAAGATTATTTATTTGTTATAAATAATTGTTGTTTTGTTTTAGTACCATAATTTGGGTTAAGATTTTTAAGTTTTTGTTCTTAACCACCTTGAAACAAAACTACGATTATAACTTATACAGTCCATTTTTTCGAATAAAAAGTTGATCAAGGTGGGTGAGAGCAATGGACATTCTGTCCATGGTGGGCGGAATGTATAATTTTTAAACATGTGTCAATAGATGTCGCTGTTCAAAAAGTTTAATTTTCTAAATCGCGATATCCTTTGTCAAAGGAAAATATATAACACTGGAAAATACAAATTAATAAACTGTCTTTGTCTTGGAAACGAGTGGTGTTTTATTCAGTAATGTTGAAATTTCTACACGTATTTATTAAACTCGATTTGTTTAATATATCTTCACAGTAACATTGATCACTTTAATAAAACCGGTGATAATCATTGTATGTGCACTAGGAGTAAGGATAAGCTTATAACGCCAAGTTTCCGACTCGCAAAGTCAATAAATCCTTCTTGGGGCAAGGTGTCCGTTTCCATAGTAAAATTCCGCAGACATTTTTAACTTTGCCGTTTAGTAAATTCAAATCGTTTGTAAAAAATACATTGGTAGAAAAAGCATATTATTCGATTCAAGATTTTATAGATGATAAAAAAGCGTGAAGTTAATACCTGTTGACTTCCAAGCAGGATATATTAATTTAAATAATTGTATTTAATTAACATGATTTAGTATTTTTTAAATTTTAAAAAAGAGTAACTACTGAGTTTCTTGCCGGTTCTTCCGGGAGAATCTACTTCCGTCATTTTACAATTAAGTGAAGCTACCACCGGTTCGGAAGAACCGGTGGTAGCTTCACTTAACCGTTTCAAAAGTGCTTGTAAAAGCCTACTTGAATAAAGTTTATTTTGATTTTTAATAAATGTAACTAAATAGCGACTTCATTGACGCGTCAATACAAACATATCTTAATGTTTTTTCCTACACAAAATTATCCTCTTTGACATAACAAAAACAATCCATCTCTATTTCGCGTGTGTTGTCATCGTCAGATGATTCAATTGTCAATACAAGCAATTATTGAAATAAAACTTGCGTAGGAGCTCAACGAGCGTTCTGTTTACTTTTTCCAATTAAACGAAGCATAACGTATGTATCTTATAGATTTTTGTTGATGATATTATTTTTATTTTTCTGAAGTGATTTTTTTTCAAGTTCTCTGACAAACATTACCAGAATGACGTATGGTTTTAATAACACTCGTTACTCATATTATTAAATCGTTGGTGGGTAACATTTCATGGATTGAATATATTTTCATTTCATTCATCATTCATTCAAAGTATTTCACAAACAAAACCTTTATAAAGAAAATATAGGAAAATTGTTCAATAATAGATTTATTTGATAGTATTTTGTTATTTGGTTATTTTTTATAAGGTGGTTTCAATCAACGGTTGTTAGTCTGGTTAGTTAAAAAATCTCAGAAAAAGCTCCTATTTAATGAACTGATTCGATCGGTAAGGTTACTATAATTTGCATAGCGCTGAAAATTAGTATAGGTGTAAGTGAAAATAGTTTTTTTTTTGCATATTCCAGCTGACTGGACCTTCCTCTGCATACGTCGACAATACTACAATTATAAACATTGAAAAATGGAAAGGACTTTTCTGATCTTATATTTCTTGGAATTCATTATATATATGTATCTACATCCAGCTACCATGTAAAAAAAGTTAACAATTATAAGAAAAAAGGTACCGAATTCGGTACCTTTTTTTCTTGTTTTAGTCAAATGCTTGTTTTTGCCTATTCGCGCATATAATATTTACAGAACGGCTTTAAAAAACATTGAACGTTGACGAAACTATTATCGGAGTTTGGTAAAAAAATTAAGGAGTAGCTTTAAATTATAAATAAAGACATACTAATCATAAAATCTTAGTAGCGCACACAATGATGTTGTAGTAAACAGATATGTTATTAAGGCGCAAAAAGTGAAGACTAGAAAACGTCCTAATTGGGACGTTTGCCTTTAGTCGTTTTACGTTGTAATACGTTATAATACATCATAATTACGTAGTAATACTTATTGCGTAATTAAAACATCTAGTTATCCCTTTTACTTATTTTTTTTTATCAAGCTATCCTTTTTACTTTTAACGAAATGTAAAAAAAAATCTAAAATAAACGGTCCCCGGCGCGTCACACATTTTTCTGTTGTTTAGTATGGATATAACATATCTGTTTATTAGAATGTCATTGAGAGCACAGTATAGACAAGTTATTAACAAATCGCATGAAATACGTACAACTAAGGTTTATTTATCTCTCTTCCTACTTCCATTGGTTATAGCTGCATTCGTATAGGTAACATTACGAATTACTTGTTAACAATGTCATAGATACTTATTTTCAATTACTTATTATAATAAACAAACCTTCACACATTAATTACATAAGTGTTAAGTGATTTGTTTTACATTGTTGAAAGCTCAAGTCATTTCAATTGAGTTTTTGTTTTGCAAAGGTTGCATCCTGTTAATGACAGTTTGAGTACATATCGACGTAACTGCTGTTTTAATAACCATGTCATATTATAGGTATGATTTTATGATTTCACCAACAAACGAAATAAGAACAAAAAATATATACTACGAAACGTTTTGAAATTAAATTAATCCAATTATAATTTGACGCTGCAGTGCGATTCTGGAAGAATTAATTATCTAACTCGTGAAATGTTGACAATCGATAAACAGTTATTTGCCATTTTGACACGTAGATACTATTAATTGTATAATTAGTAAAGGCCATTACATAATGAAAAAAATAAGGTATAAAAGATAAGGAATAAGGAATAAGGAATAAGGAATAGCGGAATCCAGCGGCAATGGGAGCACCGTTAATCAATTCATAATTCAAAAATAAGGTATTGGAAATAAGAATAAAATTTCCGTCGCGGTGGGAATTTGTTTCTTATTTCAACCGCTGTGATTGGTTGAATATTGTAGCCCATCGCCTATTGTGTTTTGGTTGCTGTCCTATTCCTAATTCCTTGTTCTTTATCTCTTATACCTTATTTTTTTAGTGTGTATTGGGCTTAAAGGAAATGTCGCATATTACATTTTGTCAAAATGCGCTCGTTTTCTGCAGTGACTTCGAGTAGCTTTTTGCAGAATATGACAGCTGTTATCATTTATTTTTTACTACATACACTGTAACAGAGAAGTTGTGTTGAAGCCGGCTGTCATGGTATGGGCATGTTATGCGAAGGAATGAGGATCATTTTCTGAGGAAGGTTGGTTTGTGTGAAAGGTGATATGTCTGGAAAGAATGTTACTTGTGAGGTGATGACGGAAAGCGAAATATGGAAAAAGAATTGGGATAAGAGCAGGAGGATGATGATATCCATGGATGATATTTAACTATTACATATAAATTAATTTTATATGTCAACTTTATGACATTTTTAACTTTGCCGTTTCGTAAATTCAAATAATTTAAAAAAAATTCTTTGGTAAAAAAGGCGTAGTACTCGATACAAGATTTTGTAGATGATAAAAAAGCGTGGAATTTATACCTGTTGACTTCAACGCAGGATATATTAATTTAAATAATTGTAATAACTAACATGATTTTGTATTTTTTAAATGTTGAAAAAGAGTAACTACTGAGTTTTTTGCCGGTTCTTCTCGGTAGAATCTAGTGTCCGAACCGGTGGTAGCTTCACTTAATTCAAAAGTGCTTGTAAAAGCCCACTTGAATAAAGTTTATTTTGATTTTATGAATTATTATTGCGTAAGAAAGTAGTAACTGTTTATATGTGAAGGACTTTGCCTTTTAAAATATTAGTATAAATATAAAGGATAATGCGTGTATCCTTTTTACGAGATAATTTTCGAATGAGATGCGAAGTGACGTCTCACAAACAGATGTTAATTACAACTCGCCGAACGTATAGTGCGACACAAATTAGATGTAGCATCGGCAAAATTCGTAAAACCGATCACAGCAGACTTAAGTACGCCATCATAAATTATCAATATTTATTTCTTATGTGAATATGATCTTTACACAAACGTAATAACGTGTAACATCATATGACCTAATTTGTCATTTTTTTTTATGGTATATGTTGGTGGACGAGCATATGGGCCACCTGATGGTAAGTGGTCACCATCACCCATAGACAATGACGCTGTAAGAAATATTAACTATTCCTTACATCGTCAATGTGCCACCAACCTTGAGAACTAAGATGTTATGTCCTTTGTGCCTGTAGTTACACCGGCTCATTCACCCTTCAAACCGAAAAAATAACTGATGAGTGGGTGGTACCTACCCAGACAGGCTTGCAGAAAGCCTTACCACTTCAATTTGACACGTCGATTTGCTTTCTCGGGTTGAACTGACGCGAGAATCTATAGCGACGAATAGCGTCGAATGGCGCGATAGGGAGCTATTTCTATGAGTTGTGTAAATATGCAGTAAATTTTAAATTTTGCCGATGCTACACCTAAGTTGTGTCGCACTATATATAATTGAAAAACATCAATGATATCTGATAGTATTATGGTCAAGTCAGATTTCGTTTACAATTAACATAAATGACAGATAAATTTACAATGCGGAGAAAGGAAAGCAACCGAGATGGCGTGAGATAAGGATAATCGAAATACGATACATTATTTTGTTTCCATACGAACCGGGGCACTGCGGTGCTAAATTAAAAACTTTCACATTATTATAAAAATTATATTAAGCTGCGGTTACACTTGCGAAATTATAAGGACTAGGGATTGTATGTGGTGTTGTTAAGTTGTGTAATCATACAGTCAGACAATTCAGTTAGGGATTTTGTCTTCCGATTGGAATTTAACATGTTATTATTTATTGTAGTGCATATGTCTATGAGTGGAACATCCTTTTTTTGTTTAATTTCATCGAGGGGTGAGGGGTCGATGAGTGGTACAGCCTACCTTTATGTGATAAAACCAAAAAATGTAAAGCAGCAAACATTTTTGTTCTGATGTTTTTTTTTTTCTAAAAAACAGTCGAGGTTGACAGTGCTTTGTGCTTGCCTTAGGTACGTTGCCTATTCGCAAGATTCGATACTTTTATATATTAAAATGCCAATAGCTTTGGCGTGTGTATCATAAAAATGAATTTATTAAAAGTTGAAAGAAATGTGAGGCGTAGATTCATTTGAATATATATATATATCCGATATCACCTTATCTTAGACAAAAAAGTGCTTTTAAAATCGTATATATTTTCATTTTTGCGAATATGTTAATGACGTAATTAGTAAATCAAAATTGCGGTTGCTAATGCCTTGCATATTGTTAAATCTTGTACATTACAAAAAATGACGTACAAAATCTAGTATTTCCTTACACGTTTTATTTTATCTTCGTTCTTAACGTGTAAATGCATTCGTAAGTCTAAACGCACCTTTAAATAAACATATCCGGTCATGACGCGTTAAAGGATTAACACTGCTCGTTAAATATATGCAACAATGTTGAGATTGACACGAGAGATGAAATAAAAACGGTCTTTAGTTTATCTCATTTAGTTGTCGAGATGGGCCAGTGGTTAGACCGCGTGCATCTTAACCGATGATTGCGGGTTCGAACCCAGGCAAGCACCACTATATATGTGTGCTTAATTTGTGTTTATAATTCATTTCGTGCTCGGCGGCGAAGGAAAACATCGTGAGGAAACGTGCATGTGTCTCATTTCAGAGAAATTCTGCCGCATGTGTATTCCACCAACCAGCATTGGAACAGCGTTGTGGAATATGTTCCACACCCTCTCCTTAATGGAAGAGGTGGCCTTATCCCAGCAGTGGGAAATTTACAGGCTGTTACTTTACTTTTATTTTAATTGTGTCTAATGTATCATTAATAAAATATGTCTTCAGTTACGATTGAAATTTACCACTGCTGTCCCATAATGCGTTTGTCAGACTATGAAAAAGAGAACTGAGTTTCTTGGCAGTTCTTCTCGGTAGTATCTACTTTCCGAACAGGTGGGAGCTTCACTTAATATAGTTGTTAAATGACGATTCATAAGTGCCTGTAAAAGTCTACTAGAATAAAGTAATGTCAGTCTGGGTAACTTTGGCCTTCAGTAAAACATTGGCCCACACAAAGATACAACCAATCAAACAGGTCAACAGGGCAATGAATCTTTTTGTATTGTGAGTTACGAAGAGTGTCTGTTTCCTGGTAAGGTCATCAAGAGCCTGGGACAGAACCTAAAGATTTCCGTAATGCAAAAAGCTTCAGATGGGTGGAAATGGCCATCTAAACCTGATTTTCTGAATTGTAACAAAAAAGATGTTGTGAAGTATTTAGATCATGAGCAAATAGTTGTGAAAAGGGGATACTACGAAATACATGATGACTTTTTATACATGGAATGGGGAAATTAACCTATAAGTTTCAGCATCTTTCACAACTACTTTCTTATGTTATTTCCTGTTGATTAAGGTATTTGTTTTCTCCTGTTACTAAGATATTGTATTTCTAATTTTAGATTTAGGTTGATTAAAGCACAATTTTTTTTTTTTTTATTAAAAACCTTGTTTCTCAAGGGTCAGTAAAAAAATACACTTATGTACATTTTTTAGTTAATTTTATGGCAACCCTAACCTTTCTGTTATGTTTTTATTGTCTATGGCGTAAGTTTGCTTCTTCCTAGCTCTAAATTACGAGGTTAAAGTTAACCATAATCCTGAAATTAAAACATACGTAGTGAAATCCAGATCCAGACATACATGGTACAAAGTTACGCAAGTATCCGCAAAACTTTGGCCCAGCCTAAAATCGCATTTAACTAAAATCAAAATCGGTTGCAAATTTTACACAGCAATGGTTCAATCCCACTGATATTATATTACTTGGAGAGCAGTATACAAATTAAAACGATTATTTTCTACAAAAAGTGTCCTGACTGGGCTAAAGTTACCCCGAGTGATGTACCTATATTTTGATTTTGATTTTATCTGAACGCGATAAATTCAAAATCTATCCTTCTAGCCAATTGGCGTTCACGAGGTACGACAATGTACCAATATCCTCTAAGTTATTGTATTATTAGTAGTCTTGAACCTTGTTTAATCCTTAATCTATATAATGTACAGTCGGGGTAAGAAAAACTTCGTCAACTTAAGAACTATTTTTGTGCAACATCCAACATCCACCAAGCTTTTCCAATGGAGGTCGGTGGAATACACATGTGGCAGAATTTATATTAAATAAGACACATGCAGGTTTCATCAAGACGTTTTCCCTTACCGCCGAACACGAGATGAATTATAAACACAAATTAAGCACATGAATAATCAGTTGCTTGCCTGGGTTTAAACCCGCAATTATCGGTTAAGATTTAGCGTTCTAATAACTAGACCATCTTGGCTCATAATAAAATAAATAAATCAACAGAACGTGTTATTAATCTTGTCGCAAAAATATTACCAAAAAAAAATGTCTTAAGTAACTAATGTCTTAATTAACGTTTGTAAGCCGCATAACAATATAAGAATACTCGTGAATCGAACGTTGAGCTGAAATCTATAATTAGATAACACTCAATGCAACACTGGCATTATGATTGTAATATGTACCAGACACGCACGCACTTCATTATTTTTTTAATAATGAAATTTTATATTACTTAATGTCGATGACTGTACGGCATAAGGAACGCCAAAACCTATACTTCTATGGTAATTATGAAAGTAACTCCGTTTGTCCGTCGCGACCAAACCAAGGAACTGAATTTAGATGAAATTAGGTATGAAGCAAACTTGAACTCCAAGGAAGAAATAAGACCGAAACCGCGAATGACAACTATTATATAAATCACCTGCATTAGGGATGTGCAAGAATATTGTCAATAAGGACAATTACTTCTGCAATGCTTTTCGGTAAGAAATCACAAGTGAAGTTTTGGTAATCGAGTTGCGGTGATACGCTCTTTTGACACATAATCTTTGAATGTTATAATTATTTTAGGCAATTTCGCATATTCCTTTTTTTCTCAATCATATCCCAATCATTATGTTTTCTTACAAGGGGGTGGGAAAGAGTTTCGACAGTTCTTACGTAGGATGAGCAAAGTTGATATTATTTGAAAAAGCGCAGGACACCAAAAAACTAAACGTCAATTCATTTTTTCTTTTAGATTCTTATATTTCTTTCAGATTTCTAATAAATATTAAACCGTGGTGGAGAGGGCGGCCTATACTAATTTTTTCTTATAATATGGAGGGCCACAAATACTGGTGACAATAGTCTTACCTAATAAATGAATGGTCCCATTGTGTCATTTTACGACCATGTTCATGGATAACTTTCAAGTGTCTTACAGCTAGATGGATGGAAGATAAAAAAACATACTCCTTTTATATGCTCCAAAATATATGCTAGGGTTTGGTGAGAATGTTGATTTACGAGCTGTGGCAATAAATTTGTCTCCGTGCCTTCTGAATGTGAAGTTAATTTGTCTATTAAATAGAGATCATTTATTTTCCTGTCCAATTCATGATGTTATAGTTAATTTTGACAAACAATATAAAAGTTAAGCAATAAAAGTTGTAAATTGAATTGAATTGGATTGGATTCAAACATCAAAGGGGGCTACGTTTAAATATATTTGATTTAAATATTTTATTCGATTTGCAACAGGCTTAGGAATATTATGTACATAAGAAATGTTTTTGACTAATATCTGTTTATATATAGTACAACACTATTTCACATTAGGAAGGAATATATATAATATATATTATTAAAAAGTATTAAAAGTGTCTGTCTAATATAACTTTAACTCCACAGTGCTATAAAATATTTATATTCACGCTAACAGTTGTTATCGGTTTCTCCCGTGTTAAATATATTTACACATTAACTTAAAATATGACGTTGACTTAAGACTCCTTTCACGCCTTTAGGGGTTGGATTACCAAAATCTCTTCTTTAGTGGGTGTTCACTCAATAAAATGATCCTATTCACCAAAGTCCATGGCTCTAACTATAAAATTTTACGCTCGACGACGATGACTCAATCAGTCATCTTGTTGTTTTATATATTACTTATTATTATATAAGATTAATTTGACGTTCGAACTTTGTTGACATTCAAAACGTCATTTTATACGAATTCATAATGAATATCAAGGATTGTCTTTGATCTCAACCAATGATGTAATGTGATGTGATGTGTTTTAAGGTCAAAGTTCTAAATTTATTTTAACTCCACCTTGTATAGCCGTCTAACACTTTCGTCTATAATAATATAAACGGTTTATGTAGCCGGGCTCCAGCTAAGATTATACCAAATTAAATATTTATATAATAAAAAAATAGGGTACGGATTAAGATTAATTAAGAGTCGAGATGGCCCAGTGGTTAGAACGTGTGCATCTTAACCGATGATTGCGGGTTCAAACCCAGGCAAGCACCGCTGATTCATGTGCTTAATTCGTCTTTATAATTCAACTCGTGCTCGGCGGTGAAGGAAAACATCGTGAGTAAATCTGCATGTGACAAATTTCATAGAAATTCTGCCACATGTGTATTCCACCAACCCGCATTGGAACAGCGTGGTGGAATATGTTCCAAACCTTCTCCTCAAAGGGAGAGGAGGCCTTTAGCCCAGCAGTGGGAATTTACAGGCTGTTGTTGTTTGTTTGTTTTTTTTTTTTGTTAAGATTAATTTACAAACATGACATTGTTACTTTGTAAATGAACATCGGGTGAAGATTTTAAAATAGCTCAGAATGGGGTCGCGCGATTTTGATTCATACGATGAAAGTGATTCTTAGACCTCTCTTCTCTTTAGTTGTCATATGTATAAATTAATCCTTATTACCCTTGGTCACGGAAACACGCGTGAACGGTTCGACCGATTTTCCTAATTATTTCTTGTTTGATATTTTATTCTCTTGAAAGATAAAATTAGAAAAATGAAAAATACTTCACCACGAAAATTAAATTATTTATAATATATTAAAAAATAATAAATATAAACGAATTACTGACTTTATCAGACAGTATATCGCGTTTTTTGCTTTTTCTCTCAATTTAAGTAAATGATCACCTCGTGGTAAGTGGTTGCCTATGGCATGACATCGGTCTATTGATATCGTTAATGCGCTGTCAACTATGGAATCGAAGACGTTGCATCTCTTCTCATTCTCAGTGGCTGTTCTCAAGGGAGAGTAATCATGTGCGCAGGTATTATTATAGTGCACAAGTATTTTTTTTTTTGTATGTCTGTGTCTGTTTGTTCCAGTAATCTCTGGAGCATCCGGACGGTTTGAGACTTGACTTTCATGGGTAGCTGATGTAATAAGGTGTAACTTAGGCTTCGTTTATTTTAAAACTACTTATAAAATAATAATAAAGTCACTTTGCAATATCCAAATACTGCCCAGTACCGCGTGCATTAAAGATTCTTAATACGGAGTTAATAATTTACGAAGTCGTAGTCACAGGTTACAGTTAGTACCTAATAAAGTTTTAACACCGTAGAGTTTTTACCTCATAAGCAAAACGGAAGGTAATAGTACAAGAAACTATACTTATATTTATTGGTATATAAACTAGTTAAATTGTCACGCGTTAAGCATAAATAGTTGTTAATATGACTCGAGTGATTGTAAATCTCGTCTCCATGAGCGAAGATCTAAAATTGATTTAGTGCCATAATATTGTCGGTTCACCTGAAACTTTACGACTGGCGCTCTGTTGCCAACGATTGAGCTATTTATAGATGCTGATGGTATGCATTTCGAACTCATTGACATTCCAAATTCAAATATGACGAATAGCATTGTATTCTCGGATGACGAAAGCAACAAGCAGTCGACGGGCGTTCTTTTTTCAAATTCGTTTATTGCGTACGAATTTAGCTCAACTTGAGGTTTGGGCGTAATAAAATTCAATTGCCATTAAATTTAGTACACCTAATTCGAATTGTTTTTTTTTTTTTGCTAACCGTAATGTTCTGAATACCTGAAGTTATTGCGATCCTTAATAAAAATAAATGTTACGAAAACGGGGTCGCGAAATATAACGAAGACACATGTTTTGTCATGTTTTCCAGCTGTTGACTGATTTATTCGAGGTTATTCATATAAACATTATATTTAACGTTTTAAATACTTATATATTATTGTTTCATGATTGTAGGTACATACATACATATAAATAAAGATCGCGGGCACAGTTAGTCTTTAATAAATAAATTAATACCTATGTTATTTATGATATAGGAGACCACAACATTTTTTTAATTATAATATATGTAGATGGGTAATTAATTGTTGGTCACAGTCAGGATGAAATAATTATTAGTATAAATATAAGATAATAATTAAAAAGAAAAAAAATATCTATATCAATAGTAACATACATATTTAGAAATCATTAAAAGTTGATTAGCATAAAATTTTGCAATATAAAATATTTTTTTATTGTAACTTTGATTTCAGAAATTTACACAGGCATACAAATTTAAAAATTCACAGATTAAATTTGTAAATAAAATATCACAAATAGATGTGAAGTTGCCTCGAGTGACTTGACACTTGATTGGCGGTTTAGCGAACAACTTCAATGAGTTGTCTTCATGTCACCCTGCGCGCCCATCCTAATAGTTTATTTATTCTATATAATAAAATATTTAAAAAAAGAAAAAAAATGTCAGTGTGGACCACGTCTCCCAAGAAGACGACAAGAATGAAATCCAGCGAAGATCTGCTGATGTTTAGTATAAAATATAAAACGCCAAAATGTTTAATATAAATTGTAAAAAAGGCATCGAGCGGGCATCTGCGAGCCTGTGGATGTAGTAAATTAAATAAAAAAAATAGAAATAAAAAAAATTGTTTTCTGACGAGTTTATGTCGTATCGCGATTTTTAACATAAATAACAAAACACTGTAATACTTATGTAATTGATATGGGACCTAAGTTATACTGAACCTAATTTTTAAAGTCATATAAAAACGTAGCGATACAAGAAAAGCAGATGTGAATCAAAAGTGCTTGTAAAAGCCTACTTGAATGAAGTTTATTTTCATTTTGATTTTGCCACTAATTGAAAAAATAAAACATATACGAGATGGTGAAGCGCGTTTCGGTAACGTTTGTATGATGTATATTATATTATATTGTAATCGAAGTAGGAATAAAGGTAAAAAAACCTTAGATGTACCTATATAATTCGATTGACTAATAACTCAGCTATATTGTGCACTACTTAGAGTTTATAATGAACGTTTATTTAGTTATAATACAACACTGTTACACTTAACTAATTATATCCACTTTAATTTCACTTCCAAAATTCCGGTAACAGTTTCGTCGACGGTTAAAACGGCATGTTTTCGCAAATCCATAGCGAATATCAAAGATGAAGCACTCGACCAATGATACTTCTAACTTTTTTAAAGTCTAGAGTTTAAGAATGCGTCATGACAATTATAATAAATGTTTAACGGCGTTTATTATATTGACGATCAATGCAACTATCAAGGTGACATGTTTGATTAAAACAAATGATAGTATTAGACCCATTTGTCTGACAGCATTAATTGAAAATCTATTAAGATGCATACAATAGTGTTCTTGCGTTACATCATAAACAGCCTTGTTATGTTTGGTCTAATTTTTAGTATCATGCGCTGATTCCCAAGGCATTTATTAGAGCTATAGATTTTTCGAGCAATTTTGATATTTGTTATTACAACGTAAATTATCTGGGATGGTCAGCCAGCCCAACTAGTCAGCTGTAACTAACTGCTTCGTTATTTGGTTATAAAAACTTTTTTTTTTCATTTAATTTAAACGACATAAATATTATCATATCGTATCGAATATTTAATACTAGAGTAAGATCCCAATGACCCCCAGACCTACGTCATTTTAGCAAATTTTCATGTCCTAACTACATAGTAGACTAGAAATCCTCAAAATTCAAGCCTTACTAATATGACGTATGTCTGGGGTCACTGAGATCTTTGACTATAGTCATTGTAATAAATAGTCGATTTATTACATAATTCTAAACTTCATGCCCATTGACTAGGTGTCCGAAAAACCACAACAGCGATTTTTAAGGAGTTTTCTGCCTCGCACAACTACTCTGTGGATCCAGCTTTAACCGGTGGTTTTGCCGAAACAATACGACTCAAATGTTTCAGGCACCTGTCTGTTGTTGTAGTCCATGGGCGCTGGTAGTGACTTCCATCAGGTGAGGCTAAAGCTTGTTTTCCACATACTCATACATACATACTGCGAGTATAGAGACATTTTCCGTTCGATTGTTAAAGTTAAAGGATAAAATATTCAATCGAACATATTTAAAAATATTCTTAATATTACAGTCTTAGATAAGAAAATTTAGGCATTAGGCAGATGAATGAATCAATGTATATTGGATGAATGAATTACTTAAAAAATGTATGAATTTAATAAATTTAATATATTATATATATTTATACGTATATTTTTTACATTTACATCAGGTCAATGGGACCTCGAACCTCAATTGATACAATATTATTTTTACTATCGTATAAATGTTTTAATATTTGTAAATTTAATTTGCTTTTTGATTGATTACAAGGAGCCTACGAAACATTACAAGGAAGCCACAAAAATGAATACAAAATCAAAAGCGAATACAAATTCCTCGGTAGTAGTTTCACGATAGGTAAAGTATATGTATCTTAATACGGAAAAAATTGTGAAAGCACTTTTCTCGTTTCACACTACTGAGATTAATGGGTACCAAGTTCAGGATTATTATTTGTGTTTTGTTTTATATTCATTTTGCGGACGAGCATATGGGAAACATGATAAGTGGTCACCATCACCCATAGACAATGACGCTGTAGGAAATATTAACTATTCCTTACATCGTCAATGTGCCACCGACCTTGCGAACTAAGATGTTATGTCCCTTGTGCCTGTAGTTACACTGGCTTCTCCTTTGAGAATACCCCCTGTGTTTTGTTTTGGGCGCGAGGACTTGATTGAGTTTTATTTATCTATTCTATTCATGATATTGGTATTGACGAAAAAAAAAAAATACTCAATTTCAGTCAGTGATTGACGAATAAATCTTTAACACCAATTTTCCCGCCAACCAGCAATATTTACTAATTTTGTGTTCCAATTTCAAAAGTGCGTGTAACTACAGGGTAGTTACAGGCTGAAGGAAACAAAATATTTATTCTCAAGGTTGATGGCTTATTAATAATCTGTGAGATTGTAAATATTCTTTCTTTAACGATGATATTATCTACGAGTTGGTATTTGCTAATCTGGTACTTATATGTAGAGTAAAAAAAATAGGTAGTTGGTATAATAGTATATACCGACAGATTTCAAAAGGTATAAATTATTGTTAAAACCGGGCCAGAATCTCTCACTTTTAATTTGTGTGGTTGTCTCGCGAAATCAGATGAAATTCTGCCAAATGTAGAATCAGCCGGTACTTATGTTACAAGCACCCCTTGATCAGTCGTAGTAGATATTCAGTAGGTTGTGATGAACTTTTTTTAGTATACGTTTTTTCCCCATGATTCGCCAAAGTCCTATAAATAGTTAACAATAGACATTTGGAATAACCCTTTTAGTTATACATAGCAGCGAAGTTATTTCGACTTAATTTCATTAACCATAAGTATCAAATTAGAAAAATACAAAAGTCTCTCGATACCATATCGTCATGTGAGTGATATACGATACACGTATTCGTCCAATGAGATTTCTTCGAATTTAATATAATAAAAAAAAAAAAACGAACGAACGAACAAAACAGAGAAAGACATTTTTGCCATAAATAGTTTTGTAAATAAAAAAAAAAACTCCTACAACTAAGTAAGTAAATAGTATTATTTGAGTTTGTCCCGACTTATATAATGACTTGGTACGTAAAAATCGTCATGATATTATGAAATATTTGTGTTACTATTTTTCATATGGATTTCAATTGAATCACTTAACAGACTATAAAATCCCGCGTGACATTTGCCTCATGTCATACTTTAATAAGTGTACCATACTAGCTGTAGCCCGCACCTTTGCTCGCGCGGAAATTATGTAAATAACTTAACAAATTTAATAAAAATATTACATCAATATAAGACCTAGCCTTGGAGAATAGGCTAGTTCACCAGGCTGTTCGTAAAGCTCATTCTCGACCAGGCTATTAACTTTCCAGGCTTTTTTCCCTTCTCTTAGTTTTACTGCGGCCTTTTTAAAGATTTGATCTTGTGCTTTAGTAATTGACTTTAGGCGCATACTGTACTCTTTTCAACTTAAAAGGTATTCTGAAGGTATCAAAGATATTCGTGGAATTTACACTGTTTTTCATGCATCCCCGAGATGGCCCAGTGTTGAGAACGCGTGCATCTTAACCGATGATTGCGGGTTCAAACCCAGGCAAGCACCGCTGATTCATGTGCTTAATTTTTCTTTATAATTCATCTCATGCTCGGCGGTGAAGGAAAACATCGTGAGGAAACCTGCATGTGACAAATTTCATAGAAATTGAGCCACACGTGTATTTCACCAACCCGCATTGCAACAGCGTGGTGAAATATGTTCCAAACCTTCTCTTCAATGGGAGAAGAGGCCTTTAGCCCAGCAGTGGGAATTTACAGGCTGTTGTTGTTGAACGGAAAATGTTTCTATACTCGTAGTATGTATGTATGAGTATGTGGAAAACAAGCTTTAGCCTCACCTGATGGAAGTCACTACCAGCGCCCATAGACATCACCAAGGTGCCTGAAACATTTGAGGAATGTGTACGCTCTTTTTTTGAAGGTTCCCTAGTCGTATCGTTTCGGCAAAACCACCGGTTAAAGTTGGTTCCACAGAGTAGTTGTGCGAGGCAGAAAACTCCTTAAAAATTGCTGTTGTAGTTTTTCCTCCTCTCCCTTTGAGGAGAAGCTCAAAGGGAGAGGAGGCCTTTAGCCCAGCAGTGGGTTTTAACAGGCTGTTATTGTAGTTGTCATGCATCCATCTATCATATAATGTTAACTGTAGCCCCTATGACTTTACGATGGAGTGCCGTAACTATTATTCCGGTATCGTTGCATAATTTTAGAGGTCATAAATCCCTTAGTCACATTATGGGCACGGCTATCTTATAACTAAAAAAATGACCTCAAGACTAACCTATATACGAAATTTCAACAGTTAAGGGCAGAATATCCAAGAATGTTTCCATACTATATGTACTCAATTCTAACCAGTTTCCCAGAAGTAAAGTTTTATCTTTCTACAGAAAAAAAATTTACTTCTATATAACTCTCAACCCTTCAGGGAATAACCAGAAACGTTTAAATAAATATCTACTTATTTTATTTTCTACCTTATAAAAATACCGACTTCCATACTAACTTTCAACCCTCATTAGATATAGATCCTTTTAGGAGTAGAATATCTAGAAATGCTTAAATAAGTCAGGACTCATTTTTAATCAGCATCCTAAAAGTAAAGTTTCATATAGAAATATGAAACTTTCATTTTATGATGACGCAATAAAAATTACTGACTTCTGTAATAACATTCAACTTTTAGTAGACTCCAAAAACGCTGAAATACGTATCGACTTATTTTTAATCAGTATCCCAAAAAATAAATTTCATGTTTCAAATTAAAAAACTGACGGACTTCCATACAAATGTTTAAACCCCATTTCACCCCCTTAGAGGTATAATTTCCAAAATTCCTTTCTTAGTGGGTGTCTACTGAATATATCAAGTCCATGAGGACTTGTTATTTTATATATATATATATATATATATATATATATATATATATATATATATATAGATGTTTTTCATATTAACGAAAGTGAATGACGACAAATGTTCAGTAAAATTTATTTTTCTGATTGTGAGGGGTTTTTTTGTGCACTATAATTCCATTACATAGTATAAAACAAAGTCGCTTACCGCTGTCTGTCTCTATGTATGCTTAGATCTTCAAAATAACGCAACGGATTTTGATGCGTTTTTTTTAATATATAGAGTGAATCGAGAGGAAGGTTTTTGTATAAAGTAGAGAAGAAAAGTTGACTATAATAATTTTAGGAGTTTCTAATGTGAAGTCGTAAATACATAAATTCTGTAGTATGTTTTGTATCAGAATTGCATCCGTGCGAAGCCGAGGCGAGGTGCTAGCTACCAACAATAGTATATCTTTTATAACTGTTGACAAAACATCTAGAACGTGTGCATCTTAATTGATGATTGTAAGTTCAAACTCAGGCATCAATGGTTTTGCATGTGACTAATTGGTGTATGTCGTTCCTCTCGTACTCAGCGGTAAGGAAATCATCGTGAGGAAACCTGCCTATTGAACGAAATTCTACCATATCTTGTATATATCAATCCTCATTGGAGCAGTGTAGTGGAATAATCTCAAAACCTTCCAAAGGAAGAGGAAGCCTTAACCCAGCGACGAGCAAGATATATAATATATATGTACTTATACATGTGTTTCTTTTCGATAATATAAATCGTATATATTTAACTGTAGTAACATTAGTTTTACTAAATTACTGACTCAATACCTAATTATGAAATTCGGAATACAGTAAATAACATTAATAAAGGGGCAAATGGTAGTTTCATTAATTTTCGAAAATTATGTCAATTGTATACGTAGACGATGTTAGGGAAATAGAATTTTTTTAATAAGTATAAATATTTTATGCTGCTTTCTTTTTTCTCTCCCATTGTTTTAGAGTAGGAGTAAAATGAGAGCATATTATGGGTTTAAAAACCGTTAAGAGGTTAACTGGCTGGGCTCTGAAAGAATTAGGGTTGATACGATGTATGTGTTTCATTAAGAACAATCATCGTATAATCAAATGTGATTGCTTTACTTTTTGTTTCATAACTTCTTTTGTTGTCATGTCGGTCGGTCTGAATTTATTATCTGTAATGATAAAATAATAATAATAATAATTTATTCATTCCATACAATAATAATCTCTATAAACAGTTACATGGTTGAACTACGACAAAAGTCTCAATGTATTATAACACGGTCATAAAAAAAAACACAGATCAAGTACTGGCTAAAATTTGAAATTAGCCTAGCTAGGAAGCTAGGCTAATTTCATAACCTGTGTTAAGGATAGACAGTCCTCTCTCCGAAATTTGAAAATATATATTATATTTGCATCCATTATATATTTTTGGGCAAAGCAACAATACTTTAGGTATTGGTGTATTCTTGATTCTAGAATAAAATACATGTCCAAAAATCCACAACATCTCGACTGTAAGTACTTTTTGGATTTTCTGCCTCGCACTACCACTCTGTGGAACCAGCTTTCGCCGCCGGTTTTACCGAACTGGTGCGACTGAGAAACCTTCAAGAAATCAGCCTACTTATTCCTCAAAGCCTGCAATACATCTGCATTTCCTCCGATATTGCAGATGTCCATGGGCAGTGGTTATTACTTTCCATCAGGTGAGCCTTTTGCTCGTTTTCCATCTATAACGTAAAAATATATATAAGAAAGCAACACGTTGACTTGATTATTAGGTAACGGAGGATGATTGCACATTAATGTATAATTGAGTTTGAGGAGTGAGGCGAATGGTAAAGGGACCATTGAATAGTAAGGTCACCACTGCCCATAGATAATTATATTGAAAAAAAATAAAAATCAATCCTTAGTTATTGATCAGACGGTACATGCTCGGCCTTGCAAAATGCCTCACACCAAATGAACTTATTTTATAACCCAATATTATCAAATCAGCAGTAAGCATCGTAAAATTGTCGAAGCCAGTTCAACACTCAGCCTGTAGATGAAAGCTGCCTCAACAGTAGAACGCGTGAGCGTCTCATTCCGTTTTTAAATGAGTATTCCGTGTTTTGGTTTATTTTGGGTTTTGAATGAGAATCATAACATCCACTTGCGTTTTTTCAACGGGTACAAAAAAAAAGAAATCGTCGTTTCTACTCCCATCTAAAGGTCCAGACCTTTTAACATTTTGAGAAATAAAATACAAGTCAAGTTTCACAGTTCCACTCTTTTGTTTTTTGTTTTACGAGGAGGAAAGGCATTTACGCCTCCCGCCCGGCCGGGGGACTTGGACGGGTATGTGGGACTCAACCAGGGCCATAAGGACCCCGTGCCAGGGCTGAAGGCCCTGTCCTACCCACTAAAACCATCCTCGGGTTTCCACCATGCCGCCGAGTGGTGAGGCAACGGGATCGCCCAGGGCATGCAACCGCGACCCCACCAGCGGCAGTCGCCGTGAGGCGGCTGAATGACTAACGTGGAAAGCGCGCCTAGTGCGCGCCTTCCTCCTCATCCTGCACGTGCTCATACGACGAACTCCCCCGAATCCGCTACTGAAGGCTGGGCGTCAACGAAGCTGACGCCCTACGGCGAGAAAAATTGTAGTAGTAAAACACCTGGGAGGCTCGAGTAGCGAGCCCTCCCACTCCCTCCTAGCCAACGAGGCCACTCAGATGGTCCGCCCTGACGCCGACCAGAAGCGTACCAAGAGCAGCCCCGCGGCATCCCTCCCGCCAGTCTTAGCCGTGACCGACGAGCAAGCTCAAGACCCCGTTGCCCAGGGTGCACCACGAGGAGGTGACTGACATGCACCCCGTATATTCCACTCCTGGGTAAAGACTTTAGAAACTTAAAAAGATTTAAAATTTTTCGTAGCTTATTTCATCAAATTTCAAGACTCGTTGGACAAAAAGACAGATTTTTATCTGCTTCAAATACGAGATTAATTCTGAACACATATCAAGTGCTTCAAGCTTTCAGCGGTCATTGCCTGGGTTTGAACTCGTATTCAACGTGTTCTTCCCTGGATCATCTAGTCTCATTTTAAATTTCTATTTTTTAATTAGACTTGGATTTTAATGACATATCCAACTACTAAAGTTGCTACAATAAAATAAAACTTGGTACCCGACAAAATTTTAAATGAATCAATTTCTATTATATTTTATCTATTTATTATAAATTTTTCCTGTGATAAAATATCGATTCGCAAGAATTGTAAATAAAGAGCGATGATAAACGATTCCGAGATATTAAAAACAAACGAATGGTTAACGAAAATAGAACATTCATTCACGAAACGTAGGAATTCATCGTGCAATAAATAAACACTTCATTCAATTTCGAAATCAGAAACATTCTTCAATGAAATCAACGATATTTTGAAAACATTTTGATATATATTTAGAAGTCTAAAGAATACGTTTAGGAATGCGATATTTCGCAAGTTATCCCGAACTGAAGCTATTGTTAGTACAGTACGACACAACTTAGACGTAGCATCGGCGAATTCAATAAAACCGACTACAACCGATTTACACAACCAATAGAATAGCTCCCTATCGCGCCATTCGACGTTTTTCGTCGCTATAGATTCTCGCGTCAACCAAACAAAAGCAAATCGACGTGTCAAATTGACGAATATATTAGGTTATATTTACGAGTTATTACGTTTGTTTAAAGATCATATTCACGTAAAAAATGAATATTGACAATTTGCGATAGCGTACTTAATTCGGATGTGAACGGTTTTACGAATTTTGCCGATGCTACATCTAAGTTCGATTCCGCTGAAATTTCACTATACACATGACAATACTAAGTATATATATACATTAATATTTTATATGTAAAAGTAACTGCTTGTGCTTGTAAAAAGTGCTTGTAAAAGCCCACTTGAATAAAGTATACTTTGATTTTGATTTTGATTTTGAACTCTGTCTGACTGTCTGTAATTCACGACCAAACCAATGAAGCGAATTTGATGATGTTTGAAGCAAACTTGAACTCCAAGAAAGGACAAAGGATACTTTTTTGCCTAACACATGATAACCAATCCCAAAAACGCGAAGATACGGGCGACAATCAGTACGTAATAAGTATTACTGTTTGGTAATTGAATATTTTAAGGGTGATAACTATCAAAAAATCAAAATCAAAATCAAAATAAACTTTATTCAAGTAGGCCTCTACAAGCACTTTTGAATCGTCATTTTACAATTAAGTGAAGCTACCACCGGTTCGGAAAGTAGATTCTACCGAGAAGAACCGGCAAGAAACTCAGTAGTTACTCTTTTTCAACATTCAAAAAATACAGCGTCATGTTAATTAAATACAATTATTTCAATTAATGTATCCTGCTTGGAAGTCAACAGGTATTAACTCCACGCTTTTTTGTCATCTACAAAATCTTGTATCGAATAGTATGCTTTTTCTACCAATGTATTTTTAACAAACGATTTGAATTTACTAAACGGAAAAGTTAAAAATTTCTGCGGAATTTTATTATAGAAACGGATACCTTGCCCCAAGAAGGATCCATTGACTTTGCGGAGTCGGAAACTTGGCGTTATAAGTTTATCCTTACTTCTAGTGCATATACAATGATTATCACTGATTTTATCAAAGTGATCAATGTTACTGTGAATATACATGATATTGTTGTAAATATATTGCGACGCAACAGTAAGTATTCCTACTCTGTTAAAAACATCCCGAAGAGAGTCTCTAGCTCCAAGATTATAAATAAACCGAATTGCTCTCTTTTGTAAAATAAAGACAGATTCAATATCTGCAGCGTTACCCCAAAGTAATATGCCATATGACATAATACTGTGAAAATAACCAAAATAAACTAAACGAGCGGTATCAATATCAGTTAGTTGTCTAACTTTTCTAATCGCGTATGTTGCGGAGCTGAGTCTTCCTGTTAGGGATGATAAATGAGAAGTCCACTGAAGTCTGGAATCCAATTCTATTCCTAAAAACACCGTAGTATCAGCTACTTCAAGACGGTCACCATTTAAAGATATATTATAATTTTGCTTGCTAACATTAGGTAGGGTAAAAACTACACATTTTGTTTTTTGAGCATACAAAACTAAATTATTTACCGTAAACCAATTGTGTATCTGTGATAATGCACCGTTCACATCGTCATAGTCATTTTTTTTCCTGTCAACCTTAAAAATCAGCGAAGTATCGTCAGCAAACAACACTATATCACAAATACCCTTAACATAGAAAGGAAGATCATTTATATATACTAGGAATAGAAAGGGACCCAAAATTGAACCTTGTGGAACTCCCATTTTTAACGTAGATCCAGAAGACTTTATTCCATTAATGAAAACTTGCTGGATTCTTTGACTTAAATATGAAGCGATGAGATCAAGAGCTTTACCTTTAACACCGTAATATTTGAGCTTATAAAGAAGCGTTTCGTGTTCTACACAATCGAATGCTTTAGATAAATCACAGAATACTCCAATAGCGTTCTGTGATTTCTCCCAAGCATCGTAAATATGTTTGAGAAGCGCAATTCCCGCATCAGTTGTCGAGCGACCTCTTCTAAAACCGAATTGCTCACCATGAAAAATAGCATTTGTACCGAAATGGACGAGAAGTTGATTTAAAATATTTTTTTCGAAGATTTTACTTAAGGATGGGAGTATTGAAATAGGCCTGTAATTACCGGGATCGCTTCTGTTTCCAGTTTTAAAAAGTGGTAAAACTTTACTACATTTTAACAAGTTAGGAAATGAACCCGTGTCCAAACTCTTGTTAAAAATTACTGCTATATACGGAGCAATATCGTATATGATGTTATTAAAAAATTTTACCGAAATGTCGTTAGTTTTTTTAATATTTACAGTTTTAAATACTTTTATGACATCTATTGCAGAAACCGTTTCAAATGAAAAATCAATAACGCATTTAGAAACACTATTATTTAATAACCTAGCTGCATTTGATGTAGATGATTTTAAATGAAATGTTATTTTATGGGGTACTTTATCAAAAAATGATTCAAATAAATTAGCAACCTCTAATTCAGAACTCGTGTATCTACTACCTGTGTTCAATTCTATTGGTATCATTTCCTTTTTGGGTTTTCCACTAACACTACTAATAACATCCCATGTGGCTTTAATTCTATTATCAGAATTCAGGATTTTTTTCTTTAAATATAAGGACTTAGCAGAAATGCATACTGTTTTAAAAATTTTGGAATATTTAATGACGTATTCTAAAAAGGCTACGCTTCGATTCCACCGCCTCATATCATATAAGTCGTATAATTTATTTCTACTTTTATAAATACCAACAGTAGCCCAGTCACTAAACTTTAATTTTGTGTTACTATAACATGATTTCATTTTAAATATATTGTTAAATTCTTTTAGTATTACTTCAAAAAATGAATTATAAAGCTCATTTGGATCCTGTGTCGTAAGATCTAGATTAGACAATTTACACGCCACAATATCTTTAAAACAATGTAATTTGTTAGCCGTTATTGGCCTGTATGTTATTTTTTTTAAATGATTTATTTCTTTGTGTTTTAATGAAAACTTCTGACCACAATGGTCAGAAGTTAAATTATTTATAATTGATACTTCATATATTTCACAGTCACAGAACATATTATCAATACACGTAGAAGTGCCGTCGGTTATTCGCGTCGGTTCATTAACTCTATGAGTTAAATTAAATGACATAAACAAGGCGACCAACCGAACACTTAACGTAGTTTCTTTAAGTAAGTCGACGTTAAAGTCCCCACATACAATTATATATTTATTAGTTTTACATAGCTTTTTAAGAATGTCCTCCATAGTGGTTTCAAACAAATAATAATCTCCCGATGGGGGCCGGTACACGCAGACTATAATGTACTGTGGAAATTCCACGCAGGATAGTTCGATAGTACGTTCGATAGAGAGGGCCACAATATCTTTTCGAGATTTACAAACGATATCATTCCGTACTAATATTAATGAGCCACCACGAATAGCACTCCCTCTTACGAACGCACTTGACAGTTTAAAGTTTGAAATATTAAATATGTCAATTTTTTTAACCCAATGTTCTGTGAAACAAAATACATGTATTTTATAACACTCCGAAAATAATTCTATTTCATGATCTTTGCCACCTATGCCCTGTATATTTTGATGTATAATATTTAAGTAAGAGGGCGCAGATGTTGTAGTTTTATTTAGTTTAAACTATTAATTTGAGTATTTTTAATTTTGTCGGTGTTAATATAAATTAAATTATTATTTTTATTATACATATGATCCTTGGTAACATTACTTGTAAAATAATTTTTGATATTGTAGGCAATTAGGTTACCAATTTGTCTTTTCGATTTCATTGGTAGGTACATAGTATCCTCTGTCCACTTAAATCTATGAATGAATTTATTAAGGTCAAATAACATTAAATCATTACTGCAATGTCGAGTCAAATTATATAGACATAGGTTTAACATGTATACTATACAATTATACAAAGTAAACAAGACCCTACCAACTATATTATAATACTAACGACCCAACCCGGCTTCCCACTAACTACTAATTATAATACACACTAACTATAAATATGATACTAAATATACTACACATTTTCTTGTTTCTTTACTAAATTATCCATGTATTACATACAAAAACCTTCCTCTCGAATAACTTTATCTATTTAAAAAAACCACATGAAAATCCGTTGCGCAATTCTAAAGATATAAGCATACATAGTTACAGACAGCGGTAAGCGACTTTGTTTTATACTATGTAATGATGAAGATGTTTCCATATTGTCGCCTGCAAAGGAATTTCAATGTAAATCGTAGGTACATGTGTCTAATGAACCGGAAAATTAATCTAATTACACGAAGCAATTTAACGTGAAATCGTACTGTGTATATACACAAGTGCCTATTCAATTTAATCGTAATGGTCTGCTGATTTAACTGTTGGTCATATGATAAGCCTTTTTAAAAAAAATGTGTGACATTCCAGATCATATTACTCTTAATTACAAATCTCTACCAAGTTCCGTGATATTCTATTTCCTATGGACATGTATAGTCCAAGAATTATCGTTTTCGAGTTTTTTTGTAAAAAGGAGATTTAGGTGGCAGTTTAAGTATATTTCTTTTAATATATTTAAGTTATCTAATAAATGAATTAATCATAGTATAGTATTGCATATAAATTACGTATACGGCGTGTTTAGTTTTGAAATTAAATTATAAGGGTAATAATAGGGTAAGGGAAAATGGTTCTAGAATTATTATAAGACCGTTTTAAACTTATAATATGTACGACATAGAGCTTTTTGTAAAATATTCGTCACGTGTTATGAAATTTATTGTATATAATTATATTTGCAGTAGGTAATTTTACATATGTAAGCCGAGATAACCCAGTGAAATAAATGACTTCGGTCTATAGTTAACAAAAGTCAAAGTGTGTGGGTTCAAAAATGGACGCTAAAGTGCAACCACTGAATCTACAAATTCTTATCAATAAGTTGATAATTGATAAATCATCGCGCATTTATCAAAGGGAAATATAGGAAGGAAATCTGCATGCGTTGGATACAAGTATGATAAATGCGTAGTCCATAGTGGAGCACCTTCTTCAGATTTAGAGCGTATTCCATCATGTAGTCTTTCATGGAGATTGTTGCCCACTTGTGCTGCTTCGTTCAGCTGATTATAATGGTTTTTTTTAAAGATTCTTAATACTGTCTGGTACAAGACATCACAGTTATTCATCTTATTTTTTTTCCTTAATATAGAGTACTGTAAAAATATTTATTTAAAAAATATATTACGAACTAGCTGTGCCTGCTGCCTTGTACGCGTTTGAATTTAACAAAAAAAATATTATTGTAGCCTAAGTTACTCCTTATTATATCAGTTATCTGCCAGTGAAAGTCCCATCAAAATCGGTATAGCCGTTCCAGAGATTAACCGGAACAAACAGACAGACAGACAAAAATTGTAAGAAATGTTACTTTGGTATATGTACCGTGTATATACATATGCATTGAGTAAAAAAGAGCTATTTTAATATTTCAAACAGACACTCCAATATTATTAAATTATGTATAGAAACCCTAAATATGTACATATTGTCCCTGTAAGAACAGTAGAATGTCTTTGTTACAAGAGTTTGCAGTGCACAGGTTAAAAATACTTATAAGCTTGGAAGACTTTCATTACCGAAGTTGAAGTATAAATTTGACGTCTCTAATCGGCCACGTCTGTTTAACTCAGCATCTTTAAATGCAATCGTTAATAATGTAGCGACGCTTTACCCCGAAAAGCTATCGCGGGAAGTATCTAAGCAAAACAAAAAATGTGTGTGAAACTGTAAAAAGTTGGTGAACATTTTCGTTTATATTGAAAAACTATTCGATAGGTAAACCTACTATGCCCAAAAGAATTTTACAAATATAAAAATAATCGACGACATTTTTAATGGGATACTTCCAAATTTAAAGACTATATTATGGGACCTTTTTATAGTGCACATTGTTTACACCTACAAAATATTATGACCTCATGATTATTCCATGGATTTCGTGAGTCTGATTCTAAATACGTCATATTGCGAGTATTATACAATATTTATGAATCACGCATAAAAATCGTAACATTACGCACCGCAAGAGCAATTTATAAGAATATGAATATTTGTTTCATTGTTGCCAGTATGTTTTGCATTAGACATACTTATATGGCAATTAAATATTTATTATTATAATTAAATTTTAATATTTTTGGTTGACCTGGAGTTTATGATAAAGCTTTATTCAGAGGTTAGTTTCGGTGTTTATATCTGGTTTTAAGTATAACCTTGATTTAGAGATACTTTTGCCTTTTTTAGGATCTTAAAAAATAATCTGTAAAAAAGGCAAATATTAATATATATTATAAATGAAGAAAGGATATCATATTTAATGGTACATAATATTTTGTTTAACGAATGTTATGCTGAAAATAACAATCAATTAAAATGCATAACTGAATAATTTTTTGAAATTTGCCGTACAACATCATTCGCATGGCAATACAGCACGCGATATTAAATCAGGTGTGTGCGAGCGGCAAGCGCAGTTTAATTTCGACACTCGCGCTAAACTGACGCTAAGACGTTCCAAATTCAAATTTGCCGCGCGAAGTGACAGTTCGATTTATTCTTTTATTTTTTTTCTAAACCGGACCCCGTTAGGTTCGAGTGTTTTTTTTTTAAAACAACAATGGACAGTTGATTTTTTTTTATTATGTCCGTGGGCTAGAGTTTTTTTTGAAAAAAGAAGATTTTGTTAAAGTTTCTATTAGCATTTTCAGTCGATTTCGGTCTTAAGTTGTGTTAAGTTGTTAACAACAAAAGCTGTCATGACGAATACGTAAGTAAAATATTTTGCATAATAATAAAATTATTATCGCTAGTTTCTTTTGTTTGAAAAGTATTTGTTTAACTTCCTGTTCTGTTCTTCTTATATTCTGAAAACAGGATGCGTTCAGAAAATATTTTATTATCATTGGTGTAATATTTTAAAATTGGTATCGAGTTCAAATTCTGTCGAATTTTTATAGGTAACGTTCTATGATCTTTTTTTTCAATTGGAAATATTTTCATTAAAAAAGCGCGAGAAAAACCATTCGTAATTTTTTTTATTTTAACAAATAATAACCAAATTGGAGTTTCAATATAAATCTCGAATTTAAATATTCAGCAAACAAAATCGTTACTCTCCTTACTGACTGACGATAATCATTATTTATTTATTTAAAAAAAATTTATCTATCATCCAAAAATCTAGATATTATTTATTCAAGTATGTTTAAACAAACACTATATATCTTAGAAGATTAAATTAAATATAAAGTAAACTGTTCAAAAAAAAAAATCTACTACAACTAAAAACTCTTTGCCAACTATAAACACGATGAACAAAATTCAATTGAATTAGTATTTTTCCCTTTATAGAACCACCTTGCATTTCCACACTTTTTTATCACCTATAAATAATAACAAATAGCTTCAATTAAATAATTGTTACTGTACTTCACTTAGTTCTAGAGCTTTGTGCAAGCCCGTTAGGTACCATTCACTCATCAAATATTCTACCGCGAAAGCAATACTTAGTATTATTGTGTTCCGGTCTGAAGGGTGAATGAGCCAGTGTAATTATAGGCATTTTAGTTCCCAAGGTTGATGGCGTATTTCCGCTGTAAGGAAGTCCTAACATTTCTTTCAACGCCAATGTCTACACCTGACCACCTTCAGATGGTCCATTTGCCAGTTCGCCTATCTGTGCCATAAAAAAATTAAGGGTTATCTTTTGAGAAAAAATCACTTAAATGACTATAACAATACAAAATTGGCTTTTCCACTGAGCACTAAAAAGGCTATTATTATAAATAAAAACCTATATCCAGTGATCCAGTGTATGAAATCGTTACAATTATATTTATTGAAACTATTTATCCCTGCCTATAGCCTATAGCCTATAGCCTATTCCAATTCATTTCAATTCCTTTCTTTAATGGATAGCCTTTTCCATACACAAGTGGACTAGACAAATGAACGTCATTTCAAATGACGCGATATATTTTAATAGTATTTACAAATTCCAATAACGAGTTCGTCGATATTCGAAACGTAATATTTTGCGATTCCATAATGAATATAAATATTCTAACTATGGCATCATTTGAAATGACGTTCATTTGTCTAGTCACTTATGTTTTTTTTATGGTATAGATTGGCGGATGAGATTATGAGCCACCTGATGGTAAGTGGTAATCATCACCTATAGACAATGACGCTGTAAGAAATATTAAATATTCTTTACATCGTCAATGCGCCACCAACCTTGGGAACTATAAGATGCTATGTCCCTTGTGACTGTAGTTACACTGGCTCACTCATCCTTCAAACCGGAACACAACAATACTGCGTATTGTTGTTTAGCGGTAGAATATCTGATGAGTGGGTGGTACCTACTCCGGCGGTCTTGCACAAAGCTCTACCACCATGGGTGGTAGGTCAATATAAGATATTTTACGAAAATAAAACAAATATTAATTTCAACGATTGATATGTTTTAATTAATTTTGCTATACCATCATTCGTTGAATCAAAGAAGAATTGTGTCCTTTGTTAAGAGTTTTTCAAAGACCTAAAACGATATTCTACAATGATATTCTAAAGCATCATTGCCTAAAACCGTTAAGTTCATACAAATGAAACTTCGAAAAGTTCGAACACACTGGCTATATAAGGAATGTAAAATTATTTTTGTAAAATATTCCTGTAATATAATAATTTATTAGTTATGACTTCGACAACCAATCAAACTGACAGTTTAAAGATTACGCAGATAACAGACTTAATGTACAAATAGAAGATTTATTGTAAATCAAGTAAGTTTATTTTAGATAACATTTCACTTCATTGTATTATGAAATATTTGTAAAAGTAAAAGTAAAGTAATAGCCTGTAAATTTCCCACTGCTCGGATAAGGCCTTCTCTTCCATTAAGGAGAGGGTTTGGAACATATTTCACCACGCTGTTCCAGTGCGGGTTAGTGGTATGCACATGTGGCAGAATTTCGATGAAATTTGATATATGCAGGTTTCCTTACGATGTTTTCCTTCACCGCCGAGCTCGATATGAATTATAAAGACAAATTAAGCACATGAATGAGCGGCGCTTGCCTGGGTTTGAACCCGCAATCATCGGTTAAGATGCACGCGTTCTAACTACTGGGCCATCTCAGCTCTACTAACCAATGGGCCATCTCAGCCTATGAAATATTTGTAAATTATTATTTATTATTTAACTAGATTAAACACAAGAAGTTAATGGCTTAACCTTGTTTGTAGTTATATATGTTACATCATTTAGCCGAAACATTTCATTGAAAAAAACTGCCATTGAACTAGTCTTGTATTGTGACGTCACTAATAATTTAATATGGCGCACTGCCAATGTTATCTTGTAAAATAATCTTCATTTCTTAATCCAAGATAGCAATCAAACTAGACCGGAGAGATTACAGTCGAAGACTTTTCGGTCTCTCTCGAAACAGAAATGGAAACCAAATAACATAGAGCTCAACGAGCGAAGAAATCACCTTGTACCGAGGGTTTTGAAACCTGTAGCCTTATAAAGTAGCGACTAGACCAACGAATTAGTTTGTATATGTCTAGGAAAACCGTATTTCTTCTATGGTAGCTACACCTGTGTGACCATGGTCTTTACTTACAGAGTTACTTTTTTTTGCGCAGTCGTAGACATATTGTTAACACTTCTGCATTTCTGTGATGATATAATTGATTGCCTATTTAGGGTTCCGTATATTTTAACGAAATAGAGTCATATATTAAACAAATTGCTTTCGAAGCTTTGTAGAGGTACAAACGCTTTGTATAACAAACATGCAAACATACGATTGACAGCTTTCTCGCGTTCAGTCGATTTTTCAATATTTTGAAATGGCAACACGGCCTTGTGTCATGTCAGGTTTTTCAATTTTTTTTTTCAATAAAAAGGTTGATAGTTCATGAATTACACAAAATATCATGTATCATTATCGTTAAGAGATAACTAATGACCTTGATATTACCGTATTGCCAAGGCAAGACGAATTTTAATTACAGATGATTAAACCGAGTCGTAAAATACAGTTATTGATCAATTGACATCACATGTCATAACAGATAGTTTTTAATCTGTTATCGAATGAATGACCCTTTAATAAAGTCAAAAGAGGACTGGTGAGTTTGCACAGATAATAAAATTATAATCGATATTAATTGAAAGCCAATTTTTTTAATTGCCCAACTGAAAAAAGCTACTAAACCAATGAACAAAAAATTGAATTGTGGAAGAGTCGGGTTTAAAAAATTAGAAAATTTGATGAGACGTTTTTGATGATGAAAAAAAAATGTTATTACAATATTTGTACCAACGAATACTTTATTGTGTATAATTTACATAATATGACAAGAAAAAGGTTTACACATTATCTTGTACGAATTAATTAAGATCTTTATCATTTTATTATCATTTCAAAACAAAACTACCTTGACATAAGATATTTTGTATGCAAACATTATAGGTGTTTATCCTTTGTAACCTACTTTTTATTTTACACGGTTAATATTATTTAACAATGATTTATAAATTCAAATATGAGAAAACTAACAGTATAATTAAGGTAAATATTTACTTTTAAATTTGTTAATAATGTAACTACTTATGATATCGGGACTTCTATAAAGAAAACGTATTTTTACCCGTTTTTGTAGAATTGTACGGAGTTTTTTTTTATTAATTTCTTTTTATATTTCTGCCGATTTTGTGCTGTAGTGTTTGGTTCCGTAAAAGTAATTTAATTTAGTATATAATATAGTATACATAATCATTATTTGTAAATATTAAATGCTACAAAAGGAAATAATCATAACGATTTATTGTGACATTTTATGTCATGAATAAATTTTGTCTTTAGCAGAAATATAACGATTAGTAGAGAGTTGTATAGTTGTCTATGTCTAAGTCTCATTGTAGTTATAAACAAAACTAAGTCCTCAATAGTAATCATTATACAGTAATTATTACAAGTTCTGTGTTAAATTTACGTAAGAATTGTTATATTTTTATATTTGACAGCTTTTTTGTGTTTAAGGTAAATTGTTATCGTTCAATGGCTTAGGTTAATTAAAAACTTAATATATTTTCATAAAATATCATCGTCTTAATATTCTGTGACTTTTCTTAAAAGTATGAGAGTTGATTGTGTTCTATTAAATAATAGCCGAGATGACCCAGTGGTTAGAACGCGTGCATCTTAACTGACGATTGCAGGTTCAACCCACTATAAGTAAGCGCTACTGAATTTAGGTGCATTATTTATGTTCATATTTTTACTCGTGCTCGTATCTATGTAATTACCATGGAATTCTGCTACTTCCACCAACCTACGCATCTGTGCGTGGTGGGCTAACCTTTTACTTAAAGAGATTGGGGACTTTAGCCCGGTTGTGGGACAGTTATCTTAAATTTTACTTTATTTAATAAATATAATAAATACAAACGAGCGAAGTGTATCAGGCAATACGTTTGCAAAATTAATATTCACTTTCCGCTCATCTGATAATATATACAGTTCAGAGATATCGCTGGCAGGCTGACTTCCTTGCCTCTAACGTTCGACAAAATATATACGTGTGGGAGGAATTCTGGAGTAATATTAATAGTATTCGCATAAGCATTGGAAAGTCGAAGGCATGTTGGGTGCAGCTCACCCCAGATCAGAAGTCAATGCCCTTTGGAAGCGGATATGCAAAAATCTCGTTCATCGATGTTAATAATATATGTTATGGAATATATAATCTACGGTTATCGGTCATATCATTTGACAGCATCGTTCGTTCATGGGAAGGCAGAGCGCCGTATCAATTAAAACTGGCCTCGTTTCGTATTTAAGATTTTTAGTTATCCAGTACTTACAGCAATTTTTTTTATTAATATTTTTTTATGGAATAGGTTGGCGGACGAGCGTATGGGCCACCTAATGGTAAGTTGTCACCATCACCCATAGACAATGACGCTATAAAAAATCTCAACTATTCTTTACATCGTCAATGTGCCACCAACCTTGGGAACTAAGATGTCATGTCCCTGTAGTTATACTGGCTCACTCACCCTTCAAACCGGAACATAACAGTACTGAGTACTGTTATTTGGCGGTAGAATAACTGATGAGTGGGTAGTACCTACCCAAACGGGCTAGCACAAAGCCCTACCACCAAGTTAATTTATTTGAGTAACGGTGAAATTATTGTTATTTAATCTTAAACAATGTTATCGTTTCGATCAAGAAGTATTTGGGGCTTTTTTATTTGAAGGTTTTACTAATGATCTTGTTGACCTCTTTAATTCAGCTGAAAAGTTAAACTCATTATTCACGTATTTTAAGTGTTTATCTTATGCTTGATGGTAAAATGATTGTAGCGTATTGTTGTTGGTGAACAATCATGCTTTTCTGTTTAACCTAAAGGTTGACTGGCAGAGAATGAATTCAGGCATTGAGACCGCCTTTTGTTCCATAAACTTTTTGGTGATCAATAGAGTATTTAAATAAATAAATAAAATAATAAGAGCCGAGAGATGGTGTGTAACGCGTGCACCTTAACCGATGATCGCGGGTTCAAACCCAGGCAAGCTTGACTGAAAATTCATGTGCTTAATTTGTCTTTATAATTCATCTCGTGCTCGGCAGTAAAGAAATACATCGTGAGAAAACCTGCATGTGTCTAATTTCATAGAAATTCTGCCACCTGTATATCCACCCATCCGCATTAGACCAGCGTGGTGGAATATATTCAAAACCATCTCTTCAAAGGGAGAGGTAGTGTTAGCCCAGCAGTAGGAAACAGGCTGTTGTCGTTGTTGTTGTTGGTGGTGAAATAAGTTTCTAAACCATTTCGAAAGGAAAGAAGTCTCCTACCCCCGAAGTTTGTCAATTCCAGACTCTCCTAGTATCATAAAACCTTCATAGATTTATACAATATTATAAGTTGGCAATTAATGACAAAAAAGTCTGATACAATTTGAGTCGATTGACTATTTACTTTGATTCGTTATGAAAATTAATCCATACATATAATAAAATTGGAGTGTCTGTTTGTAATATTAAAATAGCCTCTTTTTATACCAAAATAACATATTTAGAATTTTTACTGTCTGTTTCAGCTAATCTCGACTTTCACTGGCAGATAGATGATATTCAAACGCGTATAAGGTCGCGGGCACAGCTAATCTAGAATGTAATAGAAAATATGTTGTATATAAAAATAATAAATATACAAATGTCCAAGATTTTTTTTTGTTATATTTGCGTCTCCACACTCCGATATCCGTGCCTTAGATGTATATATTTTTAATCTGTATTTTATATAATGTTCTTGCATATATTTATTACTATAAACTTATTCAATTAACTTGCAATGCAGACAATAATTTAAGTTTTAGGAGAATTCTAGTTTTTACCGCCTTAATAATTAAATATGGTATTAATACGCAATATAAATAGTTTGCATTAGAAGACGTGGAGCCAGACGTCATCTCCATTGAGATGGAATTTGTCCTTGACAATCTCGAGAGTTCGAGATTCCCATCGGAATGTATTTAATTAAGTTAGTATTCCTACGATGCCATCACGATATATTTATAAAAATATTTTGTGTTACTCTTGTATAAATAATGATTATTTTTATAATATTTGGTAGGTGGCCCAGTGGTTAGAACGCGTGCATCTTAACCGATGATCGGGGGTTCAAACCTAGGCAGGCACCAATGAATACTCATGGCCTTAATTTTTGGTTAAATTTATCTCGTAATCGGCGGTAAAGAAAAACATCGTGAGGAAACCTGCATGTGTCCAATTTCAAAAAAAAATCTGCCACATGTGTAGCGTGGTGGAATGTTCCGAACCTTCTCCTCAATGGGAGAGGAGGCCTTAACCCAGCAGTGGGAAATTTACAGGCTGATGTTATTTGTTGTTGTATAAACGTAAAAAGCTGTAATCATGTGTCCGCTACACATATAAACAATACAAATACGCTTTTCGCTTTATCGATTAAAATGTTAAGTAACTTAAGAAAAAATTATTTACAGGACTATTCTCGATATTGAAATATTTATACGACTAGTTGCCGTCCGCTACTTCGCTTGCGATTTTGACGTTGCTTGTCATTCATTAAGTTCAAGCTTCTTTCCCAATAAATTTCATCAAATTCAACTCAGTGGTGTAGCCTATAAGATAAACAGACCGACAGATGGGCTGAGTTAATATCTCATTTGTAATATCAGTATAGATAAAAAGTGTTGGATTTGGTATTCGTTGATTTCTAACTGCATAAGTAATAATACATTTGTAATTAATAATAGATGTAACTGATTTTCGGATTTGGGTAACTACTGAGTCTTACCGGCTCGGAAGAATCTACAATCTTATCTAACTATCTACTAGCTTATTTGGTTGCTCATATAACACATTATGTTATGGAAGAATGGATCCCTTTGACACGAGTATGAAACATGCTCACTAGAGAGGTTGGGTACCTTTAATACGCTATGTAAACTGCGGTAACGAATAAATAAATAAATAAATAAAACTTTTCGGTTCCTTTTACAGACATAAAGGGACATAAATTATTAAACGTGACGAATCATTTCCGAAACATGAACAAGTCCTGTGTTATATGGTCACGTTAAATTCCATAAGCATTATTAAAAATTCGACAACTTAAGAAAAAAAAAATCAAATCCGATTCAAGAGTGCCCCCAAAACTATGCTCGTATAAAGTATATTTTGATCTTGAAACAGTATATTCCTTTCTTTAAATAAATATATTATTCATAATAAAACAAATATGAAATTGAAATTCCAATGAGTTATAATAACAATAATTCAAATATATACGATAGGTATTTAGTACGAATATAAATCATGAGAATGAGTTCATTTCAAACATTCAAAGGCGATCCCGTGCCATCTTTTGCGTTTGAAATTCGAACACGTTCTGTTTTATTTACTTTTTTTATAATCCATTCAGTTTTCGTTGCAAGAGCACTGTTTTGTTCTGACAAATAAAACGGGTATTATAAAATTAATGGGATTTCATTGTATTTCCAATTAATTATATTTTAATATTTTTTCGTTATTTTTAATCAATTTCTATGTTTCAGTCATTGTTAATTGGCAAAGGCTGTTCATTTATTTCTTTTACCAGTTCTATTGTGCCTTATGTGCGATATTTCCCACTAATTTGACATCTTAAATATTAACTAATCCTCATTTGTGCGGCTTAAAGCTATTTTAGTCGTGACAAATAATCTTACCGTTAGTTTGACTTAGAACTTGTCGAAATGAGATCTGTTAACTAAGATTTGGATCAAATAGGATACCTAATTTCGAATTGATAATAAAATACAATTACAAAAATATTACAAAATATACTTATTTACCTTTTGTAGACTATGAACGCTTACTCAATTATCTCATACTTAATACTATTCCAGGTAAAACCAAACTTACAAATATATGAAAAAAAAAACAAAAATATATTTTCATTGCGATTCCCGAACGAAATCGAAATGTATCGGCCAATAAACCAAAGCTCTCCTTGACCCTATTACGTATTGTATGATATCATAATCCATAGCTTTTATTCTCATAAGATTTATTGTTTTGTTTTGATACGATCTGAATGTGTTTAAAAATATATCCACATGTAATTGGGACGTGACCCCTTTATGTATTAGTCACTATTATTTACGATTGTACATCGATTTAATGGTGGCAGGTCTTGATGCAGGTGCGAGAGTGTAGGTATACTAAATTGCAAGCGATTTTATTTATTGCGATATTTGTAATTCATTGATAATTAAAATATCGATTTCACTTAATAAGAATATCTATGGAGTTTCTCGAAAATTCTTCTCATTATAACCCATATACCATATCTACTACAGCTTTACTTTGAAAATAAAGAACAAAACCCCTTAATCAATATATTTTTTTAATCTATATGAACAAAAACAATAAGTTCTTTAAATTAAAATATATATAAATAAAAATAGTTTGAAAGACACTTAATACAATTAATAAAAAAAAAAGATTTATTAAAATTAAATACATTGTGATAGTTAAAACATTCGATAAGGCTTATTACTTATAAGATATTAACATATTAAATACTTTTAAATTACGTCTAATTGATACAAAAATTCAGTAATCAAAGTAATCACTCGACTTTATAACGAGTTTATATAATCTAAGCGCATTACCGTCTCAATGCATTAATTCAAATATTTGACATTGGTAAAAAAGTTTTAAAATTCGAACTTGAGTTCGAAAAAGTAAAAATGAATATTACACACAAAGAGGTTTTACTTTTCACGACTTAACCATTTAACGTTATTTTTTTAATATGTCAGTAAAAATATATATCAAGCTGTTTACTTTCTTCATGAACTATTTGAGTTGATTGAGCTGTTAAAATATGAGTGTTCATAAATACAAAGAGGTCAATATCCAACATAAAAAGTCTTAATAAAAAATGTAGAACGTTTCGAAACGTATAAAAAAAATATGTCAGTTGTTATTATCTTCTTATAAAATAGAATAAATTAAATAGTTATTATTCTAAATACTTTAAGTATTTTTTTCATCTGGCAATAAATCGATGTAACGAATCGATGGTGTTAGTATTCTTGCTATCACGCTCATTAACTATTATTATTTGTACGTTTTTGTTTAATATTAATACCGTTGCATGCTTTACGATATTTATTGCTATAGTATCAAATAAAACGTGTTGTTTTATTTGGCAATAAAGTACTTAACAATGAGCTCTTCGATAATTTTTTTTTTTTTAATGTCTGATTGAAATAACTCCTAATGCACTCTAAACTTATGCCAGATGATGGCGCGGTTCCGTGAAGGTTTTACTTTATTGTATGTGTATTATTATATCCAGAGTCGAGATGGCCCAGTGGTTAGAACGCGTGCATCTTAACCGATGGTTGCGGGTTCAAACCCAGGCAAGCACCGCTGATTCATGTGCTTAATTTGTGTTTATAATTCATCTCGTGCTCGGCGGTGAAGGAAAACATCGTGAGGAAACCTGCATGTGTCTAATTTCATCGAAATTCTGCCACATGTGCATTCCACCAACCCGCATTGGAACAGCGTGGTGGAATATGTTCCAAACCCTCTCCTTAATGGAAGAGGAGGCCTTATCTCAGCAGCGGGAAATGTACAGGCTGTTACTTTACTTTTACTTTACTATTATATCTTTGTATAAGTAGCGCTTTGCAGTTTCATCTGCTTTAATGTAGCCTTTTAGGTTCCAACTTTCTTTAAGCGTTTTAGGGTGTTAGGGATGTCATATTTTAGGCAAAAAATACCATTTGTCATTTCTTAGAGTTCAAGTTTGCTTCATACCAAATTTCCTCAAATTCTTTTGACAGACAGAGTTACTTTCGTATTTATAATATTAATTTAGAATGACACTTTATCACAATCGAATCTAAACGTAATTGTTGCCCTTTAGCCTTTTTCCTATTTTACTAAAGCATTCAGTAACTGTTCGGACGATGTTGATTCGGAATAAAATCACTAACGATATACTGTTATAAGTTTGTACAATTGACCCCAGACTATAAAACAAAAGACAGATGGAATTTAAGCGAAGAAACAAAAGGGAATATAATTTCCTGGTAGTACGATACGTTGCGTCTTTTTGTTAATATGTCAATAATAATTAATACACTTTGAATATGGACGTGTCATGCGTAAATATCAAGTTTTTGTAAACCCTAAATGAAATAGCGAACTGTTTTTAGAATCCTTCGAACGAGTTATATTACAAAACAACGTAGATTAAGAATAAATATTTTTGTCCACAGACTAAATATATATATTTAAAAAAAATGTCAACGAACTCATTTCAAATTTAGAATATAGCATTAGAATTGGAACATTGATGTTAAATAATGACAGAATTTATATTCATTCTAAGTCTAGATGCAAAATATAATAGCGAAAATATTTACACAGAGGTCAATGATCCACATTCTGCGACGGTTAGTGTTTTTTTTTAGCTTCGAATTTAACGAAGATCCAATGTAGAGTGCTCAAATTATTCAATATTCAAATAAATAGAACGAAGTTGAATTGGCTGTAGTTGATAATAATATTAGTCCGCTTTATGATTTACTAGACGTTTAATATTAATTATATTTAATTTTTTTTTAAATTTAATATAGAATAACTAAATTTAAGAAAGGATATTAATTATCAAAATTATTAAAAAAGGAAAAATACAGTCGATTACTTTTGGCGTAATAAAATTTTTAATTTTAGTTAGTTTTACGTTAATAGGCTGAGGAGCAGCCTAATTTTTGAGCGTTTTCCACCATATTTAAATACGGTTCGCAGACAAATAACACATTTATGACTGTTTTTTTTTTCTTTAGCTTTCATAATATATACCAAAGATATTTTAAACAGAAAAAATGACACTATAATAATAAAACATTAATTGAAATGATGAATTAATTAAATACAACGATTTCTAGAAAACTTCGGATTTCTTAAAATCACGGGGTAAGATTAGTAATTATTGTTTTAAATTTGTATAAACAATCATAATAACTAATAAGCACATGAATATAGGGCTTGCCTGGGTTTGAACCCGCAATCATCGGTTATGATGCCCGATTCATGATATCCACTGGGCCATCTCGATATTTAAAAAAAAAAACTTTATTTAAGCTTTAATCGTGCAAAGGTTTTTAGGGGCCGTCTAGCGATATAAAAATCGCAGGATTTATCCGACTCCGTGGGCTATAGTCGTTCCCCCTCCTAACACAAGTAATAAATTTAAAAGGGGGGGATAATAAGGAATCGGCAATATTCTATTAAAAAAAATCCACATGTAAAATACCGTTCACATTAAACTCCAATCATTAATTTCTTTAATGTAACATTAGTTTTTGTTGTATGAAATTACGGTGAACTCGACCACAACTCCGTTTACATTAAATCGGAACGACATATCAACAATCTTAAACTTTTATTTAATGTGGTGAATTTTAGAATGCAAATTGATTCCACCGATGAAATTATATTTGATTTTTATAATTCTAAGTTTATATGAAAATATAAATAATCTTCCAAGCAGATTATATTAATTTAACTAACATGACTTTGTATTTTTTAAATGTTAAAAAAAGAGTAACTACTGAGTTTCTTGCCGATTCTTCTCGGTAGAATCTACTTTCCGAACCGGTGGTAGCTTCACTTAATTTTAAAATGACGATTCAAAAGTGCTTGTAAAAGCCTACTTGAATAAAGTTTATTCTTGATTCAATTTGATTTGAATTTGAGAACACTTTTACGCTTGTGTGACGAGTGTCGTAACTTTAACTAGCTCGAGGACGCCCTGTCTGTTGTGCCGACTATTGTTACTTTGGAAGAAGTGACCAATCGGAAATCGTTTATTAACATTTTGCATGTATCCAAAACCCGAATAGATAGAACGTAGCAAAAATCATGATAAGTATCTCGAAAGATCGAATACAAATAAATTAAAGAACGCATCTCCGTTTCCAAGTTTGATAACACATTGACGGCGTAGAGAATGGTAAATATTTCTTACAGAACCATTGTCTGTGGTAGTGACCACTAACCACTAGTTTTTCTTCGTTCGTCTTTTTTCTTGTCCGCCAATCTATATCATAAAAAAAAACAAATAAAGTCTTTTGCCAACTAGGTACGATATTTACGGACGACTACTTTTTCATATTTGTCGGTTCAACTTACTGTAAACCAGCTTCAAATCAATAACATTCTAATATTATAATCATACATGACAGGGCGTTTATAGTCTGGATCGTGTTAATAACGGCGCCAATTCACTTATCTAGGAAAATATGCGGGCAAAAAATTAGACTATTTAATTAACAAAATCTTGATACAAATTAAAAAAATAACCGTGAATTATTGCCAGTGATAAAAAGTGCTCTCAATTATTATCTGTTCGATTATTAAAAACAAAATTATATATATTTAATTTTTTTGTACAAAAAAATACACAATCTAATTCTATTTTACAAGATCGTCTTAATGCTTATAATCATTTACTTATTTAACACAAAGATTTTATATATTTAGGAGAACATTAAAAATGTCAATTGTGAACAACAATAGTAGAATATTATTATTATTAGTATATATATATATATATATATATATATATTATTATAAACATTTTTGGTCGCTTGATCTATGATCACTATACTATGGATTAGCGAAACTGTTGTCGGTTGTTGGAAGAAAATTGTAGAGGATTTAAATAGTTAAGAGTAATAGTGTTATATTATAATTAAATATACATTAATCATAAGCTTAACAACTACTTAATTGCTTAGTTAGATAACTATAATTATAATGTTTAAAGATGGTGTATTTCTTCTGCCATTTTAACAACAAATTATAAAAATAGAATATAATAAATATTCAAGTGGGGCTCCCATACAAAAGACATGTTTGCCATTAGATATATTATGGATTTAATTATGAAAAAAGACTTTACTTGGGGTAGGGCTTTGTGCAAGCCCGCCTGGGTAGGTACCACGCACTCATAAGATATTCTACCGTTAAACTATAGTACGCAGTATTGTTGGGTTCTGGTTTGACGGGGGAGTGAGCAAGTGTTACTACAGGCACAAGGGACATACCATCTTAGTTCCCAAAGTTGGTGTCGCATTGACGATGTAAGGAAAAAATAGACTAAACGGTGCCTTAGAATGTTAGAATATTCTCTATAATATCCTAAATATTGAAATAAAACTAGTTTTAACGGATTTAACGGACATTACAGCGTTCGTGGTCACAGGTAGACTGAATAAATAATGTTTCTTTTGTACTTCAAATAGACAAATGTCACCTTAGTCTTCCCGTGACCACGAACGCTGTAAAGTGCTCGAAACGTCGGGATGATAAAAATAATTAATATACGCGATATAAATCCGTTAAAACTAGTTTTTTTCAATGTGTAATAATCGCGAAAATCTAAGACAACATTATCCTAAGTATGTCCATTTAAATAGACAAAAATACAATATGTATTACGTTAATCATAATGCTATTACAATATCCGAAAAGATATACAAATTTCAAATAGGAGAAGCTATTCGAAATAATAGATAGCACATACAATTTGATTTATTTACAAAGAATATTATGTAACACACACAAATAGTCTAAAATTGCTTTAGACTAAATATTGTCATACGACATTCTTCCCCGCTATTATAATCGCCTATATTATAATACTATAAGATCACTGATAACTTTGTTGATATCTGAAAGACGAGACACAACATGGCCTTGGAATTCCTAACCGAAATATTCCATTCACGTGATATGCAACTTTATGATGTCGCAAATAGAGATCAAAATGGTTTTGTTGTAGTATTCACTTATGATAGAAATCACATAGGGTCAGTTTTTTTTTCTATTTTGACTAATTTAATACAGTGCATTTCAAATATGGACGATTTTGTACTTTTTTTTTTGCTATATCAGTATTGAACAAATGCGTCTGATTAATTAATTAGCAATTAACAACAATAAAAGTAAAAAGTAAAAGTAACAGCCTGTACATTTCCCACTGCTGAGATAAGGCCTCCTCTTCCATTAAGAAGAGGGTTTGGAACATATTCCACGCTGTTCCAATGCGGGTATTTACGCTGTTCCAATGCGGGTTGGTGGAATACATATGTGGCAGAATTTCGATGAAATTAGACACATGCAGGTTTCCTAACGATGTTTTCCTTCACTGCCGAGCTCGAGATGAATTATAAATACAAATTAAGCACATATATATAGTGGTACTTGCCTGGGTTTGAACCCGCAATCATCGGTTAAGATGCACGCGTTCTAACCACTGGGCCATCTCAGCTCTAACAACAATAATATAGCATAATTACATAGTATAAATAAAACAAAGTTGCTTACCGTTGTCCTTCCCTATTTAAGCTTATATGTATCTTTAAAATTACACAACGGATGCCGCTTTCTGTCTTCAATACATAAACGATATAGGTAACAAAAACTGATTATTTTAGAAGTGTCTCATGTAATTGCGTCAATAAATAAATTCTGTAGTATATTTAGTATCAGTATTGCCCGTGCGAAGCCGGGGCGGGAGGCTAGTATGAATATTATTACTACTAAGAGTTTACGACTTGATAAAGGAATGAATTTGAAAACTGGAGACGGTTTTCTTACTCTAATTGCACATACAAGGCTGTAAAGTAAATTATTCATTATTAAAAATAAACGACTACATGTCAAAACAATTGTATAGCTGTTTTTAGTGTATGACCTCTGAAAATGCTAAGCAGTTTTGTAAGGAGAGTTTTGGTTACACAGATGTTCATAAACAAGAATAAGACATCTATACAAAGAAAATGACTCGCATTTATAAACCAAATTTAAATATACAATAAAATGGTCGATGTTAACATAACTTATACCTGAGATCGGTAAACCGCCTAAAAAAAGTAAAGTAACAGCCTGTAAATTTCCCACTGCTGGGATAAGGCCTCTTCTTCCATTAAGGACAGGGTTTTGGGACATAATCCATCACGCTGTTCCAATGTGAGTTGGTGGAATGCCAATGTGGCAGAATTTTGATGAAATAAGACACATGCAGATTTCCTCACGATGTTTTCCTTCACCGCCAAGCACGAGATGAATTATAAACACAAATTCAGCACATATATATAGTAGTGCTTGCCTGGGTTTGAACCCGCAATCATCGGTTAAGATGTACGCGCTCTAACCACTGGGCCATCTCAGATCCAAAAACCGCTGAGCTTCACTAAGCTGAAATAATACGTCTGTGTGTCCGTAGCGCTAATCTCACGAGATATTCGTGGGGAATTTCTTTCGCTATCACCACTAAACAGATTGACTCATGTTGATAAGATAAATCCATACTAATATTATGCGATAGTCACTTTGTCTGTCTGTCCTTTGTTGTTATAGGACCTAATCATAGGTACATACGCTACTTTTTATACCTAACAGACCAAATGACCAAACCCTATCTTCAAAGTCGCAGATGACATATATTTATTCATAAACATATTGTGCAAACGCGTGCATCTTAACCGATGATTACTGGTCCAAACCAAGGCAGCAATGCGGGTTGGTGATGCATTGAAATTCTGCCACATGTGCATTCACATGTGGCAGAATTTCAATGAAATTAGACACATGCAGGTTTCCTCACGATGTTTTCCTTCACCACCGAGCATGAGATGAATTATAAACACAAATTATGGACATATATATAGTGGTGCTTGCCTGGGTTTGAACTCGAAATCATCGGTTAAGTTACTGGGCCATCTCAGCTCCTATTCTGTAGACCGGTATCAATAAAAAATAATAACAATATTGCACATTGCACAACGAGCAAGGATAAAGATAACATTCAATAATAATCAATATAAATACAAACAAACAAATATAATAACTTATCAGGGCACCTTCATCATAAGCCGGTTATATTGATAATTTCGAAATATTGTAAACAATACATACTGCATTACTTACATTTAAAATATATCGTAATAAAAACATTTCTGAGAAAGACTCTTAATCCAGTGAGGTAGCACATGAATCTTATAATGATAAATTTATGGATTTGTACAGATTCAAACCCAGAAAACACAACAGCAGTACAGTAAAATCTTAAGAAAACCTGCATCAGATGAAATTATGCCACATGAGCATTGATCCAACCTGGTTTGGTTCAGCTTGGTTGAATAAAATCAAAACTGAAATATATTTTATTTAAATAGGCTTTTACAAGCACTTTTGAATCGTCATTTAACTACTATGTTAAGTGAAGCTACCATCGGTTCGGAAAGTAGATTCTACCGAGCAGAACCGGCTTAGTGGTGACTATTTTTCAACATTTAAAAATACAGTTATGTTAGTTAAATACAATTATATATGTATGTAATATATCCTGCCTGGAAGTGCACAAGTATTAATTCCACGCTTTCTTATCGTCTGTATAATCTTGTATTGAATAATTCAGCCTTCTTTACCAATGTTTTTATTACAAATGATTTAAATTTATGAAACGGCAAAGTTAAAAATATCTGTGGAATTTTACCCAAGAAGTATTATTATTTCTGGTGCACTTTTTCACTTTATTCCTTCCAGATAATTACGTAGTGAAGGGACGTAGTGAATCTATATAACTTTTAATATTCAATGTGTGACTTTGAGCCTTATCAACGAAATCCTTGAAACTTAGGATCCTCTATCTTCACCCTGAAAACTCTTGAAATCCGTATTTCATATATTTTAGTACATACTTTTTCAAGTGAAGATCCGTGTGAGATTCTTCTTGTTACCTCTATCTCATTCTTAATTCTACATCAAAATAAATAGTCTTTCGTTAAAACGATATAACAACCAAAAAGTTTTCATAGATTGTTACACTTTTTTAATACATTGTTTAATCATTGTTAATTGAATGCCTGTCATATAAATGGCCTTGAAAAAAATATCAAAGTTCAAACTAATTCCGCTAAGCTAACGCTAAAAGATATGACCTAGGTAGCGATTAGACAAAGGCTTAGTTTTAGAAATAACTAAAATTCCTGTTACGTGAAACTGTTACGTAAACCATAAAAAAATAAATTATCAGTAAAAAGAAGGTTTTATATATTCGAAATTTGTTATCTATGCTGTTGATCGCTGAGGAGTATCTTCAGAAACGAATACTAGGTATTTAATAAAGTTTAGCTTGACATGAAAATGTTTTTTTATTGAAATTCAAGCAACATATAAAATCTATTCCATAGGATAAGAAGACGATGTTCTACTTGTGTTTGCAAGATTAACGAACGAAAAAAAATTTCAAGTTAATATAAAGGTTGTAAAAATTAACATCCATAGAAATTAGCTATGCTAGCTTTCTCTCGTGTTCAGCTAAGGCATTGGAGTTTGTTGTACCACACTGCTTAAGAGCTGGTGTACGAGTATAATACATTTGCGATGTTATGAATGTAGGTTAACTTAAGATGTTTTCTATCTCCCAGCCCGCAAAGTAAAGTATCTAGTAGAATCTATTTTCAGAACCGTTTGCAAATTTAAACCTGTATTAAGTGGTCTTTTAATAGTTCACTTGAATAACGTATATTTTTATATGACTTGTCATTAAAAAAAATAACATGAAAATTAAACAATCCTTCGCTTCGCTTTAAATTCTACCCAATGAGTCATATGAGTTTTTTTATGGAATAGGTTGGCGGACGATCATATGGGCCACCTGATGGTAAGTGGTCACCATCACCCATATACAATGACGCTGTAAGAAATATTAACTATTCCTTACATCGTTAATGCGCAACCTTGAGAACTAAGATGTTATGTCCCTTGTGCCTGTATTAACACTGGCTCACTCGCCCTTCAAACCGAAACACAACAATACTGAGTACTGTTGTTTGGCGGTAGGATAACCGATAAGTGGGTGGTAAAAACGAGTAAAACAATATTTAAATTATTTATAATTGACCTTTCTATACCGTTAGTGTAAACAATTCGCTCTCAGATTCGACGACATTTGAAACTCCAAAGGTCTTTGTAGTAAGTTACAATACTGCCTTTGACAGCCACATTAAATCGCACACAGGCAAATAAGTCCTTGTATTTTCGCTCTTATCACAATGCAATAAGGGTGATTTATATTTTATCAAATGATAATACGTTCTCTGTCACAATATTTAGTCCCTCGTAAATCTAAACCAACCTGACGTTTAGTATTTGAATGATTTATAACGAAATGTTTATATTTCCAAATTTAACAGGGTCTCCGGTTAACGTGCTGATTTTCTGATAGGTTTCGAAGCTCAGCGTTCTAACGATAATTACGATTACAAAACCGATACATAAGTGATCACATCCGTTGCACTTGATCTATGCACATAATAAAATTGGAGTGTCCGTTTGTAATATTAAAATAGCCCTTTTTTGTTCAACAACAAAAACAACAGCAGCAGCCTGTAAATTCCCACTGCTGGGCTAAAGGCCTCCTCTCCCTTCGAGGAGAAGGTTTCGAACATATTCCACCACGCTGTTCCAATGCGGGTTGATGGAATACACATGTGGCAGAATTTCTATGAAATTTATTACATGCAGGTTTCCTTACGATGTTTTCCTTCACCGCTGAGCACGAGATGAATTATAAACACAAATTAAGCACATGAATCAGCGGTGCTTGCCTGGGTTTGAACCCGCAATCATCGGTTAAGATGTACGCGTTCTAACCACTTGGCCATCTCGACTCCATACTCTTTTTTGTTCAATGCATATGTATGTATACGCGGTACATATACCAGAATAATATTTTTTACTATTTTTGTCTGTCTGTCTGTTTGTTCCGGCTAATCTCGGGAACGGCTGGACCGATTTTAACTTGACTTTCAATGGCAGATAACTGATATAATAACGAGTAACTTAGGCTACAATATCATTTTTATTTTGTTAATTTCAAACGCGAACAATATCGCGCGATCAGCTTATACTCAATAATTCACTAAGTCCGAAATGACTTAACAGTTTTTAGAATTCCAAATATTATGTTACGATATTTTTAAATGACAAAAATACGACTATTTACTATTCGCAACCTAGCCATAGCCATTAACTTAGTCATAGCAGGTGAGCACTCAAATGTTTACAGCACTAAGTATTCCCTGGTTCGTTATCCAATGGGACAGCAATTCTACCAAAGAGGTATCACATTGAACCTCAATTCAGGCCATAATGGACCTAAAACTTTTTCACTGACTCAATTCGAAATTCGAAATTTGAATCTTGAGATAATATGTGTCTCTAATCTCCCCACACCAAAACACGATGATGCAATATTCGTCTTTTATTTTCAAAATACCATAATTTTGTGTTTCGTGTTTTTAATTTTATGTATTTTTTATGTGCCAAAAAGGCAAAGATTATTTCGCCAATGACACGTGCGAATATATAAACTTATTACGTGTGATATCTAATGTCATCCTTTAAGTTATATACACTGATATGTAAAAATAAATAATTAAAAAATTTATATTCTACAGATACATTATGAAATCAATAATCTGTTTTCTATGTTTTATTTTGTAAAGAATACTCGACATTAAATAAATTCGCCTGATTTAAACAGCTAAAGTCATTTGGTGATAAACAGAAAAAAGACTATGTTTCAAGACCAAGAGACAGATGCTATATCACAATTTTTTTATTCTATTTTTCTTAGAATTGCGCATTTAAATTTTTCCATCACTGAACAAACCAAACCTATTTTGATGATTTATTGTACAGATAAAAAAATCTTTATCAATAACAGAGCACGTAATTAAATAACGTGTATTTTTTTTCGTTTGTTTAATATTTAGTCTGTGCATTTACTGACATAGTTTATCATCTGAAATCTGCTATTAGTGTTCACTTCTATATTAGTATATATGTTAATTGGAATAGGAGCAGTTTTAGGGTTCCGTACCCAAGTAAAATGAAACTCTATTATTAAGGTTCTAAGACTCTAAATTGCTAAGATGATAAAAAAGCGTTGAATCAATACTTCTTGACTTTCAGGCAGGATGTATTATATACATATATAATTGAATTCAAATAACAAGATTTTTAAATGTTGAAAAAGAGTAACTACTGAGTTTTTGCCGGCTCTTCTCAGTAGAAAGTAGTGGTAGATTCACTTAACGTAGTTGTTAAATGACGATTCAAAAGTGCTTATAAAAGCCTAATTGATAAAATATATTTTTATTTCATTTAAGACTCAGCTATCCGTCCGTCATCCGTCGTCAGAGTCGAAATGGCCCAGTGGTTAGAACAGGTGCATTTTAACCGATGATTACGGGTTCAAACCCAGGCGCACCTGTGCTTAATTTGTCTTTATAATTCATCTCGTGCTCAGCGGTGAAGGAAAACATCGTGAGGAAAGCTGCATGTGACAATTTTCATAAAAATTCTGCCACATGTGTATTCCACCAACCCGCATTGGAACAGCGTGGTGGAATATGTTCCAAACCTTCTCCTCAAAGGGAGAGGAGGCTTTTAGCCCAGCAGTGGGAATTTACAGGCTGTTGTTTGTTGCTGTAGCCGCTATAACCACTAATAGTTAAAATCGAATAAAATAAGTATTTACGTGGTGCTCCTATTCAATAGACATGATTTTTTGCCGTTTTTATAGACAATTGTTACTTCGCGCGTGAGTCCGAATACCAATTGGGTATTTTAATCAATTTTGTTACTTAAATTATTTTTTCAAGCAATAAACGATTAGTGTTTGAAACATTATCGTTACACCATAACTAAAGTGACAAATTGATTCATTAATTAAACTAATTATTTTATTACAGCATGTGTGATACAAATGATGCTACTAACAAATAAATGAGTTCACTATGCTACGAGAGTGTAATCAGACCTCGACAGATTAAAAATATTAATTACTGTCCATGAATTATAAAAAAAAACTTCTACTATTCCTGAGTGATTTATAAAAGCATGAAATATAGTCTACATAACATATTTTTCAAGCTTTCTCAATAAATCTATAGTAATATTATAAATGTGAAAGTAACTCTTGCCTGTATCAAATGTGATAGGATTTATTTTTTATTTATTATTTTATGGTATAGGTTGGCGGACGAGCATATGGGCCACCTGATGGTAAGTGGTCACCATCACCCATGGACAATGACGCTGTAAGAAATATTAACTATTCCTTACATCGTCAATGTGCCACCAACCTTGGGAACTAAGATGTTATGTCCCTTGTGCCTGTAGTTACACTGGCTCACTCAATCTGGCAATAACTGATGAGCGGGTGGTACCTACCCAGACGGGCTTGCACAAAGCCCTACCACCAAGAAAAATAGGAAGCAAATTTAAACTCCAAGGGAGGACATATAGTTTTTTTGCCTACTAAAAAACCAGTGGTACCCTCTCCGTCTTTCCGCGGGCGCCATGGGATCGCTTACGCATGCTACCGTGACGCCCTGACGGTCGGACCGCCTATGCGGGCCTCCAACACCTTGGGGGGATTCCCGTGGTAATGGATACTTTTTTGTGACAACCTACCACGTAAAGCGAGCGACGCCGCAGGCTACAACTAGTAGCCTGTATAACGTCAAAAGTTTTTATCAACCCAGCCTCCTAGAGCTGAGACGGCACAGGGGTTAGAACGTTAGCATTTCGGGTTCAAACCCAGGCAAGCACTAGTATATATATGTGCTTAATTTGCGTTTATAATTCATTTCATGCTCGGTGGTGAAGGATAACATCGTGAGGAAACCTGCTTGTGTCTAATTTCATCGAAATTCTGCCACACATGCATTCCACCAAACCGTATTGGAAAAGAGTGGTGGAATATGTTCCCAACCCTTTCGTCAAAATCAAAATCAAAATAAACTTTATTCAAGTAGGCTTTTATAAGCACTTTTGAATCGTCATTTTACAATTAAGTGAAGCTACCACCGGTTCGGAAAGTAGATTCTACCGAGAAGAACCGGCAAGAAACTCAGTAGTTACTCTTTTTTAACATTTAAAAAATACAACGTCATGTTAATTAAATACAATTATTTCAATTAATGTATCCTGCTTGGAAGTCAACAGGTATTAACTCCACGCTTTTTTATCATCTACAAAATCTTGTATCGAATAGTATGCTTTTTCTACCAATGTATTTTTAACAAACGATTTGAATTTACTAAACGGCAAAGTTAAAAATTTCTGCGGAATTTTATTATAGAAACGGATACCTTGCCCCAAGAAGGATCCATTGACTTTGCGGAGTCGGAAACTTGGCGTTATAAGTTTATCCTTACTTCTAGTGCATATACAATGATTATCACTGATTTTATCAAAGTGATCAATGTTACTGTGAATATACATGATATTGTTGTAAATATATTGCGACGCAACAGTAAGTATTCCTACTCTGTTAAAAACATCCCGAAGAGAGTCTCTAGCTCCAAGATTATAAATAAACCGAATTGCTCTCTTTTGTAAAATAAAGACAGATTCAATATCTGCAGCGTTACCCCAAAGTAATATGCCATATGACATAATACTGTGAAAATAACCAAAATAAACTAAACGAGCGGTATCAATATCAGTTAGTTGTCTAACTTTTCTAATCGCGTATGTTGCGGAGCTGAGTCTTCCTGTTAGGGATGATAAATGAGAAGTCCACTGAAGTCTGGAATCCAATTCTATTCCTAAAAACACCGTAGTATCAGCTACTTCAAGACGGTCACCATTTAAAGATATATTATAATTTTGCTTGCTAACATTAGGTAGGGTAAAAACTACACATTTTGTTTTTTGAGCATACAAAACTAAATTATTTACCGTAAACCAATTGTGTATCTGTGATAATGCACCGTTCACATCGTCATAGTCATTTTTTTTCCTGTCAACCTTAAAAATCAGCGAAGTATCGTCAGCAAACAACACTATATCACAAATACCCTTAACATAGAAAGGAAGATCATTTATATATACTAGGAATAGAAAGGGACCCAAAATTGAACCTTGTGGAACTCCCATTTTTAACGTAGATCCAGAAGACTTTATTCCATTAATGAAAACTTGCTGGATTCTTTGACTTAAATATGAAGCGATGAGATCAAGAGCTTTACCTTTAACACCGTAATATTTGAGCTTATAAAGAAGCGTTTCGTGTTCTACACAATCGAATGCTTTAGATAAATCACAGAATACTCCGATAGCGTTCTGTGATTTCTCCCAAGCATCGTAAATATGTTTGAGAAGCGCAATTCCCGCATCAGTTGTCGAGCGACCTCTTCTAAAACCGAATTGCTCACCATGAAAAATAGCATTTGTACCGAAATGGACGAGAAGTTGATTTAAAATATTTTTTTCGAAAATTTTACTTAAGGATGGGAGTATTGAAATAGACCTGTAATTACCGGGATCGCTTCTGTTTCCAGTTTTAAAAAGTGGTAAAACTTTACTACATTTTAACAAGTTAGGAAATGAACCCGTGTCCAAACTCTTGTTAAAAATTACTGCTATATACGGAGCAATATCGTATATGATGTTATTAAAAAATTTTACCGAAATGCCCCATATGTCGTTAGTTTTTTTAATATTTATAGTTTTAAATACTTTTATGACATCTATTGCAGAAACCGTTTCAAATGAAAAATCAATAACGCATTTAGAAACACTATTATTTAATAACCTAGCTGCATTTGATGTAGATGATTTTAAATGAAATGTTATTTTATGGGGTACTTTATCAAAAAATGATTCAAATAAATTAGCAACCTCTAATTCAGAACTCGTGTATCTACTACCTGTGTTCAATTCTATTGGTATCATTTCCTTTTTGGGTTTTCCACTAACACTACTAATAACATCCCATGTGGCTTTAATTCTATTATCAGAATCCAGGATTTTTTTCTTTAAATATAAGGACTTAGCAGAAATGCATACTGTTTTAAAAATTTTGGAATATTTAATGACGTATTCTAAAAAGGCTACGCTTCGATTCCACCGCCTCATATCATATAAGTCGTATAATTTATTTCTACTTTTATAAATACCAACAGTAGCCCAGTCACTAAACTTTAATTTTGTGTTACTATAACATGATTTCATTTTAAATACATTGTTAAATTCTTTTAGTATTACTTCAAAAAATGAATTATAAAGCTCATTTGGATCCTGTGTCGTAAGATCTAGATTAGACAATTTATACGCCACAATATCTTTAAAACAATGTAATTTGTTAGCCGTTATTGGCCTGTATGTTATTTTTTTTAAATGATTTATTTCTTTGTGTTTTAATGAAAACTTCTGACCACAATGGTCAGAAGTTAAATTATTTATAATTGATACTTTATATATTTCACAGTCACAGAACACATTATCAATACCAAAGATTTAAATCGTTAGATGCGCCCTCACCTTGAAAAACTGTGGAATAATTTTTACAATGCGTGTGTTGACAAGTCGTTTACGATGGCTTACGCACTCACACGAATGCGTTCGAAGTACGGTCAACAAATTCATCAAATTGTAAAATGTAGGAAATTAGATTGTTAAAGAAAATAATTTGTAAAAATTACAAAAATGTATTTTTTGCAATTTTTACGTTATTAAGAAACACTTTTCATTTTAACAAAAAAATATATAATTGTACTATAAAAAAATGTATTATAATTTTATTGTTATTTCATAATATTTATTCTCCATTAAATAAAATCAATTTATTATACTTTTGACTGTTTGTTCTCTAAACATTTTTATGAATATGATGAGGGAGTACATCAGCGTAGCATTTAATTACAGACTTTATTAATTGTATTTTATGGTTCCAAGTTGCTGGTTGTTCTAGGCAGAACAAACTTGACTAAATTTCGTAGCTAACGTTCGTGTGTCTTGCGGAAATCTAAATAATAAAAACGTATTTTGAGACAGGTATTTTCAATTATTTAAATTTTATTCCAGCACCAAATAAGTTACTTTTGATTGAACAACTGAACCATTTTTAATAAAACATCCATAATTTACTAAGCTACTAGATTTCTAAGAACAAAAATATACTTTGACGGGCTAATATTACAAAAATATTACAATGCAATTTAAAACATTTTTTTTTAAATATAATATTTAAAAAACATAATATGTCGACGCTACCACAGTATTGTCGCTGTTAATGTCCATTTATAGATGATCCCTTTCCAAACCACTTCCGTAGTACTTCCGTGTATCTAGTTATATTAGTTAATAGAATGGTACTGAGACAATAGTTTTATCTCTGTTAATAACATAAATTATGCCATACTACTTTCTCTGTCGCACAATTTCTTTCATTTCGTGGTCTTTTCGGACATGGGAATAAAATAAATTCAATATTAAAATAAATATAAACAGTTACGAGTGAAATGTTACACCCTGGGCTTTATTAGTATTTCTTGAGTTGTGATTGCACTTTCGAAAGGCACATGACGGCATTTTGCGATTTTTTTTGGATTATAATTAGCGCATTAATTACAATGGATGACGTCTGACTGTCACTGCATATAAATGAACACTGATAGCGAATGAGTAAGCTCACTCATTTGAGGATTGACACATTTTATAGCGGTTATACTATGGCAGGGGCGCATCTAACGATTTAAATCTTTGATCAATACACGTAGAAGTGCCGTCGGTTATTCGCGTCGGTTCATTAACTCTATGAGTTAAATTAAATGACATAAACAAGGCGACCAACCGAACACTTAACGTAGTTTCTTTAAGTAAGTCGATGTTAAAGTCCCCACATACAATTATATATTTATTAGTTTTACATAGCTTTTTAAGAATGTCCTCCATAGTGGTTTCAAACAAATAATAATCTCCCGATGGGGGCCGGTACACGCAGACTATAATGTACTGTGGAAATTCCACGCAGGATAGTTCGATAGTACGTTCGATAGAGAGGGCCACAATATCTTTTCGAGATTTACAAACGATATCATTCCGTACTAATATTAATGAGCCACCACGAATAGCACTCCCTCTTACGAACGCACTTGACAGTTTAAAGTTTGAAATATTAAATATGTCAAATTTTTTAACCCAATGTTCTGTGAAACAAAATACATGTATTTTATAACACTCCGAAAATAATTCTATTTCATGATCTTTGCCACCTATGCCCTGTATATTTTGATGTATAATATTTAAGTAAGAGGGCGCAGATGGGGGAGCAGGCCTTAGCCCAGCAGTGGAAAATTTACAGGCTGTTACTGTTACTCCTAGATGTACATTACAATAGAAACAATCATTTTTATATTAATATTGATTTATTGATTAAAATGCGATGCTTTTATCGTTAGTATTCAATAGCGTACTATGCTAATATAGTCTGCTTTTATATGACGACCTCAGTGGTCGAGTGGTGTGTACACCGGTTTTCATGGGTACGCCACTCCGAGTTCCCGGGTTCGATTCCCGGTCGAGTCGATGTAGATTACCATTACTTTTCTATGTTGTCTTGGGACTGGTTGTATGTGGTACCGTCGTTACTTCTGATTTTCCATAACACAAGTGCTTTAGCTACTTACATTGGGATCAGAGTAATGTATGTGATGTTGTCTCATATTTATTTATTTATATATTGTTGCAATAATATATTACAAAGCCGATATACAAAGCGGGAAATAAAAAAAAATTGAATAACCGGTGACTCAAATTACAAAAGAAAATATTTAAGTATTCCTTTTCTTATCAGTGTCATGATTATTTCGCAAGTAGGTCAATGTGCTGTAGACTTAGATGTCAATAGAGGTGGCATTTATTTAATTTAATTTATAAATGAAAGTGTTTTTATAGGTTAATGAAATGTTTTGTCTACAAATGTGTTAGTACGCTGTTCAAATAATGTTTAATGTTCTTTTATTCATGTGCGCGTTTATATAAACATAGCCACATTAAACAAATAATTTCATAAATTTATGAGTGTTCGGTGAATGTGTGTTAAATACGAAAAATTTAAACATATGAAAAACGCGTCGAACATATGATCTCTTTTTGAAGTAGGCTAGGAATATGTATACGCCATCATATAATAAAATTTGTTTTTTATTAATATCATAGGTAGGTATACATACTTATTATAGCATTTAAATAGAGACTACCAAAGTTGTTATGGAATTAAAATGTACTCAATGTAATTTATTGTAATTAAATTGTAATATAAATATTGCGTAACCTCTATTACTTGCTACTCTGTCGTTTAACGATATTTTAAATTGGCTCTAATCTTAGATAATGCGTTACATGTGTTTTGATTGACTCATAAAACAGTGTTTATTTAATGAATTGGAGAATTTACGATTCGAAATGATTAATTTTCTAATTTCAAAAAGCTGCTTTGGTCACCAAAGCAGCTCGTTTAAGTCGAGTTTATTTCGAGGTCCTGGGTTCAAGTCTCGCGTCGAGTCAGATGTTGTGCAAATTTGTCACCTGGGTTTGAACTAACCAATGGGCCATCTCGGGTCTATATAGTGTAAATATATTTAAGAAGGTTTTAATGTGTTCTTATTTTTTTTTTCAGAATTCATTTCCTATTTCTCTGCGCGTTCTTAAGCGCAGTCGCGGCGTATTGGCATCCAGATCTACCGCCTGGGCCCTACTGCGGTATAGACAACAAATGCTGCAAAGACAGAGAGGATGGCTGTTCACACAGAATAATCGGTAAATATTAGTTCTTAGTATATACTTTAACATCGAATGGCCAATATTACGGCGATGTCGCGTTATAATACTATTTACGATAAGAGCTAAAGTCTTATTTTTTATTTATTTAATACTTTATTGCACACAATGAAAGGACATACAAATAAAGAGAACAATTACAACAAAGACAAGAAAATAAGAGCGTGCAAAGGCGGTCTTATTGCTAAAGCAATCTCTAACAGACAACCTTTGGTGAAAGGATTTGCAAAAGCAGAAACAGGATAGTGCAAAAAATAAAAATAAAATAATATTCAAGATAAAAGAGAATGATGACTTATAATATACATACTAATGTAAAATATATATAAACTACATACGTTACATATAAATATATATGTATATACGTACATACATAGATACATATAAATATATATACTTACACACATATAACATTTTTATATATAATACATATTCAGTCTTATTTTAATTTGTACTCGTATATATACGATGTTTTTTTTGGGTTCTGAGCTCAAAGGGTAAAATAGGTCCTTATTACTAAGACGTGAAGTCCGTAGAAGAAGTTTGTCAGTCACTTCTCATTAACCTTGATAGATTTTGGTTTGATATTTTTAACGGCAACCGGCAATAGAAACTCATCGAAATATATCAGTCATGATTCTTTTGTCGTTTTTATAAATACGTAACCCTTTACGCGTGAGGCCGGCTAATATAATACACAATTGTAAAGTCTGTCTCGTTGTTTAGATACTCTGTGCTATTGCGACGAATTCTGCGACCGTTACCACGATGACTGCTGCCCAGATTACCAGAAAGTTTGCCGGAATGAAGAGCAACCCTTACCGTTTTTGACTCCTTGCCAACACGGTGGCAAGTTTTATCTCGAAGGTGAAACCAGAAGAGTCGACTGCAATACTTGGTAAGTTGAAAACATTTTTTTATATATATTATTGTATTTGTTTTCGTAGTTAATCTCGGAAAACATCGTGAGGTAACTGCATGTGTTTAATTACAACGAAATTTGTGGTGTCGTGGTGGAATATGTTCCAAGCCCTCTCCTTTTTGGGAGAGGAGGCCATTAGCCCAGCAGTGGGAAATTTACAGGCTGTTACTTTTATTTTTGTTTTGCTTAATTAGAGATATATACTATCTTTATATAGAATAAAACAAAGTCGCTTGTCGCTGTCTGTCACCGTATATGATTGGATGTTTAAAATTACGCAACCGATATTAATGCTTTTTTTTTAATAGATATATTGTTTCGAGAGGAAGGTTTTTGTATATAATACATGGATATTATAGTAAAAAAAAGCAGACAATTTTAGAAGCTTCTTATGTGAATCAAAAAAACAAATTCGGTAGTATATTTATCAGAATTGCACCCATGCGAAACTGGCGGGTCGTTCGTCGTTCTTTAAAAAAAAAAAGAATAACCTATTACCTACTTATATAATTCAAACTCGTGAAAAATATCGTACTGGGCAACAAAAATGAAGTCTTAAGTTGATACATCTTGTCCCATATATATATATTTATTACATCGATTTTTTTTTTTACTTCCTATCGTTTATTATCGTTATATTTTATATAACGATAATAATATACGCATTGTTGACCAACCAAATAAAATAAAATAAATAAAGTAGTATATATAAAACTTATATTAAAATATGCAACACTTCTCATGGAGGGTTTTCGTATATGACATTATGAATCAAGTAGCTCTCTTTGGCCGTTTAACCTGTTTTAAAATTAGACGCGTGAGTTTCATGCTGTTCTAAGTTCAAATATTAGGTAACCTACACATTAGTATTCAAGCTAGTGTGACCTACATCCGGAAATATAGCCTTGTTTAGCGCTGATCTCACCAAGGTGGAATCTTGTATTATTTCGCACAATTAACACTCGGGATGCTAATTTTTGGATATCAACTTGAAGGTTTTGGTGATTTGTGCATAATTTTGTGTGTGTTGTTTTTTTTTTTAGAATTCAAATATGGAATTGTTTATTTCTGACATCAAAGACATACCTCTTTTATAAGTTTCTTGAAGTTATGATATTTGAACTTAAAAAAAGATATATAGTAGATATTTGAATTTGTATATGTATTCTCATATAGGGAGATGGAGCAGACATGACATTTGGTGTGAAGGAAACTTGAGCTGATAAAAAGGACATAGGCTACTTTTTTGCTTAACAAATGACAATCATTACCCTAAAAAGCCGCAAACGACTACTAGAAATATATATATTTTTTACCCGATTGTCGTTGGCACATAGGACTTTTTGGGTTCTCTGTTCTTTGTTTATTTGTAGGTTTATAAGATATAGAGCAAGTGATTTCATACTATCTCATGATTAACGAGTTCTTACAAATTACTGATTACAGTTTGCGGTTCGGGTCCATTACAGATCACCCACGTGATCAACATTCATTTGATACAGGTTTTTCTAGATTAAACGAATATTTCTTGGTATTTATTTATTTTGTACTATTTATATATGTTGTAAATGTTCTGCACATTGTCAATATATGTAATCATAGCTTTGTGTCATTAGACAATACAAATGGCTACAGATACATTACTTTGATATATCTCGTAGGATAAGGAATTTCTAAAATTAATAATCTGTTTTTCTTTACTATGGTCCACGTATTATATCATACATCACGTATAATATAATTCCGCAGACATTTTTAACTTTGCCGTTTATTAAATTCAAATCGTTTGTAAAAAATACATTGGTAGAAAAAGCATATTATTCGATACAAGATTTTATAGATGTAAAAAAAGCGTGGAGTTAATACCTGTTGACTTCCAAGCAGGATATATTAATTTAAATAATTGTATTTAACTAAGATGACTGTGTATTTTTTAAATGTTAAAAAAAGTAACTACTGAGTTTCTTGCCGGATCTTCTCGGTAGAATCTACTTTCCGAACCGGTGGTAGCTTCACTTAATTATTAAATGACGATTCAAAAGTGCTTGTAAACCTACTTGAATAAAGTTTGATTTTGATTATATACAAAAACCTTCGTCTCGAAATACTCTATCTATTTAAGAATAACCGCATCTAAATCCGTTGCGTTATTTCAAAGATCTAAGGATACATATACATAGGAACAGACAACGTTAAGCGACTTAGTTTTACACTATGTAATGATACTTTAAAGCAATGAAATAGTAAGTTACCACGCAAACCCGTGGAGGCGAAGGCACTTCAGTACATAAGGACGAGATTCCCTCATCATCACGGCATATGTATCGTTGAACCCAAAGAACAATGGCGGATTTACAAATTTACTAGTAGGCTATTCAATTTTTGCCACCCCTACTTACTTTTGAAATTCAATTAATTACATTTTTTTAAATTGCAACTTTTTGATTTATCTTCTATCGTCCTTTTTACATCGACTTTTTCCCGTTATTAGTATGATTATGAACTAGCTTATATTTCTGTCAGTACTAGATTATTTTTCCAACCCGCTATGTAGATGAGTAGATGGATTACGGACGTTAAGTATAAACATATAATTATAAGTATTTTTTAATTTCTATAAGATAATATTACCTACTTGGTGGTAGGGCTTTGTGCAAGCCCGTCTGTTTAGGTACCACCCACTTATCAGTTATCCTACCGCCAAACAACAGTACTCAGTATTGTTGTGTTCCAGTTTGAAGGGTAGGTGAGCCAGTGTAACTGTAGGCACAAGGGACATAACAACTTAGTTCCCAAGGTTGATGGCACATAGACGATGTGAGGAATGGTTAATATTTCTTACAGCGTCATTGTTTATGGGTGATGGTGACCACTTACCATCAAGTGGCCCATCTGCTCGTCCACTAACTATAATAAAATACCATAAAAAAATGCTCTAAATCTGCCGCCCTAGGCTTCAGCCTGCTTAGTCTATTGGTAAATCCGCCACTGCCAAAGAACTAACGTGTCACGTAAAAGAAATTTTAAAATACAACAATATTACCATTTTACACCACACCATTGTAACAGTAATCTATACAATGCATCTCTGAAGTTTAAAAACAATGAATTATGTAAAGTCCGTTTTGTTTACGGATAACCCAAGTTACACCAAGGCCGTCGGGCCCTTGTGATGTGTGGAGGTTGTCTCTTTGTTATGTTTCGACTATTCTTAGAATGCTCCCATTCTCTGTAGCATCAAATAACCGTATCTGAGAAATTATATATTATTTATACATATAATAAAATTGGAGTGTCTGTTTGTAATATATAAAATTGCCATTTTTTCACAGTACATGTACCAAAATAACATTTTTTACCATTTTTTCCGTCTGTCTGTCTGTTAAGGTTAATCTCTGGGTTGACCGATTTTGATGGGACTTTCACTGGCAGATAAGTGATATAATACGGAGTAACTTACGCTACAATAATATTTTTTTTTGTCAAATTCAAATGCGTACAAGGTCGCGGGCACAGTGCTATATATTGTGCAAGCGACACGAATGTAAAACTTAATTTATTCTGTGACAATACTGAGTACTGTTGTTGGTGGTAGAATATCTGATTAGTTAGTGGTACCAATGTGTGGTAGTTGGGATTAAATAAAAAATAATGATAACATATTCGTATGATCGAGATATTTTGATATTAAATCCATGAAATTCAATTATATGACAGTTCAATGGGGGCCATGTTTGATGTTTACGGGCGCGTTTAGAAATCTGTGAAAGATGAAACTTTTTGTCAGTTACTCTTCTCGTATTATATTTATTTTTTACTAATATTTTATATTCGTCCTTGTAATAATATTCTAATCCTAATATGTATTATACCTTTTTTTCTACTGGTAGTATTTAAACTCATAAGCTAGAACCATTTGAAAGCGTTAAAGTTACGCGTTACATATGAATATGTTAATTGCTCTACTAATTAAACATATGTTCACATTTGTCACGGATATGTTATTGTGAAAAGAATTATATTGTTTATGGAAATATTTTTGACGACAGCAATTCATTCAAAAGTTGATAATATTTATTAAGTACCTACGTAAACATTTATTTGGTATATTAATCAAAATTTATATTACGATATTATCGATGTTATAATCTGTATCTATACAGTAATAACTCGTAATTAAAATATTCCTTCCAAACTATGATAATGACTTTTAAAAATTAATAGACTATGTAAGTGCAACAAATAAAAAAATATATAATCGCTTTAAATTGACAATAATAAATAACAAAAACCAACGAAAACGACAATTTTTTGTGACTCAGAAATAGTATTTGCGCTTCGCGCCAAAAAGTGACAGATGATAGCATCCTTTTTTTAAAATAAATTACGCTCCAAGGCACTAGTAATGTATGTATTTATTTATAACTAGCCACATCTTTTATTATACAGTGAATTAATACAACAATTACCTTGCTGTTTTGCTTAACCGAACTAAAATCTGTACAAAAATACATTCGAAAATAATTTATTTGTAGTTTGTCGTTCATTCGAACCACTAACAACTAAACTAGTTTCAATTAATCAAAAAAAAAAAAAAACAGAATGGAAGAGTCACGGACGAAACAATTGAAAAAGTCGAAATTGATTCGCCACAGAATCGTCGTTTTTCATTACGTGTCTGGTTACAGGTTTAATTTGGGATACAAACTGAAGCTAAAGCGTTCCTAACATGTATATGAATCTCAATTATATGTATGTGCGTGCGTACATGTGTATATACATATTATATAATTTAAAAATGTTGGTTGTCATGTGTTAGGCAAAAAAGTAGCCTACGTCCTCTTTTGGAGTTCAAGTTTGCTTCATAGCAAATTTCATCAAATTCGGTTCAGCGACTTTGTCGTGAAAGCGAGAATGGGGAGCAGACAGACAGACAGACATGGTTACTTTCACATTTATAATATTAATATAGATAGAAATACATGTTGTCGCATAATATTTAAAATATCAGTATAGATATTTAAAATGTACAGAATAAGTTCTTTTATTTGATTCTAAATACTATTTGTAGACGTGTTACTATCCAGGTGACGTCATTAGTGACAAATTACTTTTTTTTCTTTTTTTTTTTTTTCTCTTTATTTTTAAGGGAGAGTTTTTTCTATTTAGAAAATGTCACCCTCATAGTGCTACAATTCATACTTCCTTATTTAATTACTACATATCTAAACTATTTATTACTACATATCTAAATTATAATTACTTTTATTACACTTTTTATTGTACACCACAAATAGAAAAAATAAATTAAAATAACAATACAATTTTGGCCACTTTATTTATTAATTTCCTTTTTGTTCGATCAATGGTCTCGTTCTCGTGGTTTATCATATTCCCTTTTTTGTAAATCAGTTCCAATACATTTTGTGAGGAAAAATATGAATTGTAGCAAATTCCTTGAAACGATTGCTCTTTGATGCTGTGCACGTAACGCGTGTAGCATTTGTTTTATAAATAAATAAGTAATGTATCAAACTCAAGTACTTCTCCTGGAATTACGTATATCGACAGCAGCATTACTATTCTGCAAAAAGAGTCTTTGTTTCTCACTCCTAAAATGACGACCTCAATCAATCAATCAAAATAAACTTTATTCAAGTAGGCTTTTACAAGCACTTTTGAATCGTCATTTTAAATTTAAGTGAAGCTACCACCGGTTCGGAAAGTAGATTCTACCGAGAAAAACCGGCAAGGAACTCCGTAGTTACTCTTATTCAACATTTAAAAAATACAAAGTCATGTTAGTTAAATACAATTATTTAAATTAATATACCCTGCTCGGAAGTCAACAGGTATTAACTCCACTCTTTTTTATCATTTATAAAATCTTGTGTCGAGTAATATGCCTTTTTTACCGATGTATTTTTTACAAACGATTTAAATTTATGAAACGGCAAAGTTAAAAATGTCTGCGGAATTTTATTAGAGTAACAACTATTATAGTTAATTAGTTCGGTTGTCAGATGTAGTATATAAATAAACAACATACTATGTCCTTCCTTTTAGTTCAAGCTAGTATTGTTGAAGTATGTAGTGAATTTTGCAGTCAAAATAACGTCGTACTAGTTGCTCCCCACGTTTTTACGTTGCTCAAATCTCGTGCATCGTAGCGTATTACTAAACGCCGTGAAATTGACACTTGCTCAAGAATATTTACTTCACCAAATCAAACTGATAGTTTCGTAGACAAGCACGTTCGAAAAAAAATTAAAACAAAGCAAAAATGCAGCTTTATCATTTCAGTAACGATTTGAGTGTGCTGCCTTTTTACAAGTATACTCCCTAAATTCGTTATGAAGAAACTTCTCAACTATCCACAGCACATATGTCACGTCATGTCATGAAAGCCTGTTTTCGAAATTTGTATCATTACTTTCATTAGTCATGTCTAAATGAATCGTCACAATATATTAAAAAAACAATTAAAAGATTTATTTTAGTAATGACACAAGTACAATGGCGTTGAGCCAGATTAACGGCCGATCGAACTTGGGTCATAGCTAAATTTAAACTGTCTCACGTCTCAAACCTTGGTGCCTTTCACAACACCGAAGGGACCTAAACATTCGCGATATGCACTAAATTGCTATAATAACTATGTAATGCCCTTAATTTATTAGTGAATGCAAGTTCCGAAAAACAATACTTATATAAAGAAAGAGACGATGCATAGGCGTTTGCCAAACTTAGTCAGCTGTCAATTGTTGTAAAAATTGGTCGAAGTATCCACAAAATCCTAATTAAACACGCATTCGATGATATTTAAGTATATCTATTAATATTATGAATGTGAAAATAAGCTCGTCTAACTGCTTGTACGTTGCTCTTTCACGACCGAATCACAGAACCAAATTTGATGAAATTTGGTGTGATGCAAACTTGAACTTCAAGAAAGGACATGCTATTTTGCCTATAGACTACTTTTTTGCCTGAGATGAGACATATGAGAATTAACACCTTAAAGCGAAAGCAAAGACGAGGGCGACTATTAGTAAATAATAGCGAAGTCGAGATGGCCCAATGGTTAGAACGCGTGCATCTTAACCGATGATTGCGGGTTCAAACCCAGGCAAGCACTGCTGATTCATGTGCTTAATTTGTCTTTATAATTCATCTCGTGCTCAGCGGTGAAGGAAAACATCGTGAGGAAACTTGCATGTGACAAATTTCAAAGAAATTCTGCCACATGTGTATTCCACCAACCCGCAATGGAACAACGTGGTGGAATATGTTCCAAACCTTCTCCTCAAAGGGAGAGGAGGCCTTTAGCCCAGCAGTGCGAATTTACAGGCTGTTGTTGTAAAGCGAAGAACTTTCAAATATTTCCGAGACATCCTCGGGAATATTCGAAACGTTCCATACTTACGCTGTCGTAGATGACTTCTAAACCAAATTGAGGACATGAATATTCAGTGTTACCGAATTTTGTCCCTGAACCACAGGGATACAATTTTTATTTGTAAACAATTGAACCTTCATAATAAAAACCATCCAAAATCCTGACCTGAATGGAATTATTGAACACTTTCGCAAGGTTGACAACCGAAATGTATTAACATCCTTTACATAGGAATTGGATTAAAAAAACAGTTGCGTCTTTAGATTAGTATGCACAGGCAACACTTGAAACATCGAGAGAAAATGTATCGTATTAACATATAAATAATCCGATACTGTTAGGTTCAACCAACGTATTATTGCCACATTATTGGTCATGTTTTCTAAACAATTTTCTCTTTTAAATATTTATAACTAAATAAAATTTGCTACGCTACAATAGTTTCGAATTGAGCTGAGATGGCCCATTGGTTAAAACGCGTGCATCTTAACCGATGATTTCGGGTTCAAACCCCGGCAAGCACCACTATATATGGGCTTAATTTGTGTTTATAATTCATCTCGTGCTCGGCGGTGAAGGAAAACATCGCGAGGAAACCTTCATGTGTCTAATTTCATCGAAATTCTGCCACATGTGCATTCCACCAAACCGCATTGGAACAGGATGGTGGAATATGTTCCAAACCCTCTCCTTAATGACAGAGGAGGCCTTAGCCCAGCAGTGGGAAATTTACGTGCTGTTACCATACTTTTTTTACAATAGTTTGTATTATGTTTGTTATGTTTGTCCTTGGAGTAGTAGTGCAAAAAGCTTCATTTAAATTATTGCCTGTTCGCCTGCATTGGTAACAGAAGGGATCTTTTTGCCCAGAGGATCGGAATTGCGATTCAAGGGGGAAATGCTGCTAGCATTCTTGCCACTATTGCACGCGGTCATGATTTACACAGTAACTATTTTTAATTCACATTTGTATATACTTGAGACCTTGATATTAATACATCGCGTTGGTTTTATGGTATAGATTGATGGACTAGCATATAACGCATATAACGACTATAATATATAGCCACCTGATGGTAAGTGGTCACCACCGCCGATAGACAATAGCGCTGTAAGAAATATTAACCATTCCTAGCAATACCAATGCGCCACCAAACTTGGGAAATAAGATATTATGTCCCTTGTGACTGTAGTTGCACTGGCTCACTCACCCTCTAAACCGGAACATAACAATACTATTGTTTGGTGGAATATCTGACGAGTGAATGGTATCTACCCAGACAGGCCTGCACAAAGTTCTACCACCAATATAAATACATTTTAAAACTGAAAGAAAAATTAAATTATGACGATATAAACATTGACACAATAATAAAACATAATGCATACTTTGGACGGAAGCTATGGTACAATAAAAGAGTTTTATTCGGATTTTTTTATAATCTTCGACCTCGAGAGATGTTTTTTATACAACTTTCACTCACTAAAGTATTGTATAAAACATTATGTTGTATGTGAAGTAAAATATAGTACGACACAACTTAGATGTAGCATCGGCAAATTTAATAAAACCGATTACTGCCGATTTATCCAACCAATAGAAATAGCTCCCAATCGCACCATTAGACGCTATTCGTCGCTATATATTCTCGCGTCTGTTCAACCCGAGAAAGAAAAATGCATGTAAATCGACGTGTCAAATTGACTTATATATTAGGTCATATGATATTACAGGTTTATATAAAGTATGTATATACGTATATATTACGTTTATGTAAAGATCATATTCACATAAAAAAAAATTCAGTTAAATAGTTAAATACCTGTTGACTTCCAAGCAGGATATATTAATTTAAATAATTTTATTTAACTAACATGACTTTGTATTTTTTAAATGTTGAAAAGGAGTAACTACTGAGTTTCTTGCCGGTTGTTCTCGGTAGAATCTACTTTCCGAACTACTACAAGCTTAACTTAATTGTAAAATGACGAATTAAAAGAGCTTGTAAAAGCCCACTTGAACAAAATTTAAAAAAGAAATGCAAAATGGGATAGCGTACCTAATTCGGATGTGATCGGTTTTACGAATTTTGCCGATGCTACATCTAAGTTGTGTCGTACTATATACGACATCGCTTAGTATGTTAATAAATGTCAAGTGTAGTCAATTACGTCAACGTTATGGCCATGGATCATCGTATAAGATATTTATTATCCAAATCGACGGAAAACTTCCGATTACAAAGCATTTGACATTGTAATCGATTTTTATTTATTTACACAGACGTGATATGAATTGTTAAGATTTTGACTATTCGAATTTTAAATTTTCATAGTGACACGAATTGCGTACAAATTGGAGTGTATTTATTAACATTTAAATAGTATAATATAATTTAAATTTCGAATTTAAATTACTATTCATATTTTACTAATACCAGTGACGATTTTGTGAGTCACAGATTAAAAAATGATTATAAACCGAAACAGATTACTTCATATTTTTCTTTTACTTTTTATTTAATTAGCAATCCGTAAATGTAACACTACTGGAAATTCTGTTTCATTAAAACAGCTTAAAACTTAACATTTTCATTGCATAAAACATGCATCTCAAATTATCACCATTTAAATAACATTATAAACAAACATGACGTTATATATATAATTTTCTATATATATTTTATAATACGTCAAAATGATCAAAATCGTGATATTATATAAAATAATCATCATAATGATTATTATCGTCAATGTCACAGCGGTTATCGCAGTGATTTGTTTGGAAATCTAGTAAGATTTTCATTGATATCTCATTATGAAATAAACAAACATCTAATGTCGAAATAGTTGATTATTAAGTGTCAACATTTATCATCATTACTAATATACTGGAAGATTTTTATTCTTGTAAATTACAAGAGTACATTGTAGTAGCATTGTAGATCATAGCAATATAAGGAAAATCAAGTCTCAACTCTGTTTAATTTTGAATATTTCTAAAAATCAAATTCGATTTAAAAATTAAAAATATATATTCTCAATGATAAAAACCTTTGTGGAATAATTTATTAAATTAAAAAAAAAAAAAAAACAAATTTAAAACTGACATTTAATTTGGCGGCAATATTATTTAGCTGTTTGTATGATAAATGTGATTTTTAGGATTTAAGATTTTGACCTTTCGTCTTGTTATATCGTATTACTGAACGACCCTGATCATTGTGATTGTGATGATAAATTATGTCATTTAAATTGATTGCCTTAATCAGTTATTAGTTTTTTTTCTTTTTAATAATATTAATAAAAAAAAACTTGTAAACGATTTACTAATGTTCTTGTAAAAATGTCAAATCACTTTTTTGAAAAAGTATGCCATTGTTCCACTTAAATAAAAAAATGCAAAGTCTCTTCGTAAATAATGCTGGTCATGGTTTATTATCTGCAATTAATATATTATGCTAAGAGATAATTAATAAAAAATATAACGTCGTTTCGCGCCAAAACCTAGCTCAAATAATGTCTCAAACAAGAGAATTTTTTATAAATGGCAATTTTTAAATATTCCTATATTTGCCTACGATTAACAACAATAACAACAACAGCCTGTAAATTTCCCACTGCTGTTCTAAGGCTTCCTTGTGAAGAAAAGGTTTGGAACATATTCCACCAAGTATTCGATCGTTAAATTAAAATATACATTGGGTATTATTGATTAGACCAATACTATCGAATATTGCGTTATTGGTGGCCAATTCGCCCAAGGTCATAGCAATGATTGGCTCAGGAGAAAATGTTCATGGAATTTCAAAATGCGTCATTGGCTGAAATAATTATAGCATTTAAAGGAATACGAATTAAATCAGGCTAGATATTCCGTTAGTTTTTCATAATTTCACGAGTGAGTTACAAAGTACCGAATAGCACTGCAGATGGTTGTGATAAATGAACTTTGCAAGTACAAGTTTGAAGGAAGGCATTAGGTTAATAGCATAATGAATACCAACACAAGCCTTCATTTATCTCGCGCCTGTAATTTCTACTTATTACTAATCATAGACAAAACCGTTATATAAAGAAATTATGTTTTACGGAGAAAATTAACCGTGGGAATAATGGATCGATAAAAACACGTGGAATTAATACCTGTTGACTTCCATACTTCCATACAGTTCCTTTCCATTACTTCCATACATATACATATATTATTGTAATTAACTAACATGACTGTATTTTTAAATGTTGAAAAAGAGTAACTACTAAGTTTGTTGCCGATTCTTCTTATAGACTCGACTTTCGGAATCGGTGTTAGCTTCACTTAATTGTTAAATGACAATTCAAAAGTGCTTGTAAAAGCCTACTTGAATAGAGTTTATTTTGATTCTTGATTTTTGATGCCTTATTCTATACGGTAGATCACAATGTTTTCAAAATAAATAAAATTACATTCGCTTCCCGAAGTCAAACATTATATACATCTCCGTGCTACGCAAAGCACGTTAAGCTGCCCTGGTCTGTTTTGCCCGGTCTGACCTGATCTTATTCTGGTCTTGTACTTGTGGATTGTGAAAATGCAACGGAACTTACGTACTCGAGAGGCGAGTTTCATTCAGCGAATTCATCTCGTGCTCGGCGGTGAAGGAAATCATGATGAGGAAACCTGCATGTGACAAAGTTGATAGAAATTCTCCCACACGTGGATTCCACCTACACACATTGGATCAGCGTGGTGGAGTATGTTCCAAAACTTCTCCTCTATGGGAGAGAAGGCCTTAGCCCAGCAGTGGGAAGTTTACAGGCTGTTGCTGTTACATACTCACTTGTTAGTGCATTATAATACTTCTCAAACAGTTGGCTAGTGTCCTTATATGGCCGCCTTAGCCAAGATCGGTCTGTATCATCCTCATATTTTTTTTGTTTTATGGAATTGGTTGGCAAACGAGCATATGGGCCACCTGATGATAAGTGGTCACCATCACCCACATCAATGTCATACATCGTCAATGTGCCACCAACCTTGGGAACTAAGATGTTATGTCCCTTGTGCCTGTAGTTACACTGGCTAACTCACCCTTCAAACCGGAAAAATCATAATGTCCTTTATAAACTATAGGATTTGGTCCAGATTCATATAATTAATTGCGTTTAAAGACATTCCTATCCTATCCCATCTATTTATATATACATTTCTATCCTATCCATTGTACAATTATTATCGAAACCAAGGGACTAGAACAAAGGTGTGGTCGTTGCTTTACTGGTAATTGATGTTGCTTCGACACTTCCGCTGGATCAAGCAATTGTTTACGATTCCTTATGTTCTTTTCTATTGTACTACAAGTAATATCTATATGATAATTTAATATATATTTAAACGATTGACTCAAGGGCAGCACTTAGAAATGCAACAGTAAGTCGTAACAGATTCTAAAAACGTAACGCTATTATTAAACGCTATTTTTGTCGTGTTCGTGATCACGATAACACACTTGTAGAGTACGACACAACTTAGATGTAGCATCGGCAAAATTCGTAAACCGATCACATCCGAATTCAATACGCTATCCCGAAATATCAATATTAATTTCATATGTGAATATGATCTTTACACAAACGTAATAACTTGTAATATCATGTGACCTAATATATTCGTCAATTTGACACGTTGATTTACAAGCACTTGCTTTCTCGGGTTGAACTGACGCGAGAATTTATAGCGTCGAATCGCGCAATAGGGAGCTATTTCTATTGGTTGTGTGAATCAGCAGTAATCGGTGTTGTTGAATTTGCCGATGCTACATCTAAGTTGTGTCGTACTAAACTTATTTTTAAACGTTTCCAAAGTCAATGATCTTTGTTCATTTCAAAATAACAATCGAGCGAGTCATTTTAGACGACAAAGATGTTCTTTTTTTAAAAACACTATGCCTATTTCAATGGCACTAGTAAAAGTAAATAAATGAGTTTTACATTTGATTGACACGATAATTATTTGGTTCAGATCTAAAATGACTTATGGTAATCATTCTCATTAAATAATAATGACCTTTTTCTTGACCATCTTAAAAAACGATATTTAGCAAAAAAAAACAAATGAATATTAGCCTGTATATCTTATGGTTTAAGACTGTCTTAGATAGTCTCAAATAAAAAAAATCAATGCATAATTTATTGAAGCAATGATGTTATCAAATGTGCATCCAATAGCTTCTTAATATTTATTTCCATGCCTTCTCTTATTTATATGATAAATACTGAATGAAGAATGCCAAACAACATTTTGTAATAAATTAGGGTATTCATGTTTAATTCACTTTGCTCGATGAATGATGATGATGACATCATTCTATTTTGTTTTTCTTTAAAAAAAGTATATAACCCCTTTTGTGTTGTATTATTTGGCTGAATGAGTTTTTGCTTAAGCTACAAATATTTAAGTTATAAAAAAAATCCTTGTCAAAGATTTATTTTGAATAAAGAATTAATTCCAAGTTTATTTTGTCAAAGTTCGTATATTTATTATTCCATTTCAAATTTCATATTTCGAATTTATATCAATAACAATAAAATTATTTATAGTTTTGAGAAATAAAAACCTTTACACTTTAAATACACCTAAAGTGTTACTTGAGAAAAGCAGGGTCATTCCACAATACCAAATTAAATGATAAGGAAACATTTAATAAATTCTAAAAGCGTATTAATACGACAAGGTTGTTAGCACTATTAAATGTTGATCGTAAAATCTTGAGTTTAATGCGATTATAAAGGTATATACATATTGTACACATAGTGTTTTTTTTTTGGAAAGTCCGATAACTGTTGTTAAGTGACTACCGTTCAATCTTATATGCACCAATAAACCATATGTATGTATGTATACGTATTACGTTATAAAACCAACTTATTACCATCAAATAATAAATCTTATTAAAAAGTTATTTACTGTGATCGACCGCTAATACCTCACGATGACCTAGCAACAATATGAAATGCTAAACAGTTATTCTATTGACATATTTAGAGTCGAACATCTTTTGTTGTGATTGTCGCTATTGTTGTTATTTATATTCGCTTAACGGTTTCGTTACAACTGACCCTCCGCTGTTCCAAGAACAATTTAGTTCTTACATTGGACCTTAATAATTTACAGCAATATTTTTTCCTGAGAGCTGAGATGGCCCAGTGGTTAGAACGCGTGCATCTTAACCGATGATTGCGGGTTCACCCAGACAGTCACCACTATATATATGTGCTTAATTTGTGTTTATAATTCGTCTCGTGCTCAGCGGTGAATGAAAACATCGTGAGGAAACCTGCATGTGACAAATTTCATAGAAATTCTGCCACATGTGTATTCCACCAACAAAAACAGAAGAAGATGTTCCAAACCCTCTCCTTAATGGAAGAGGAGGCGTTATCCCAGCAGTGGGAAATATACAGGCTGCTGTTGTTGTTGTTGTTATATTAATTCTTAATGTAATGTAGGTTTGAGGGATATGTTTGTTCCCAAGATTGGCGCATTGATAACGTTTATTATTAAAGCAACAATGTCTAAAGACCGTGTAGATCAGGTGGACTTGCCAGTCCGCCTACCTAAAAGACATAGATTAATCAAAGGATAGAGAAATCATGTGCGATGTTTATGATTCATTTCGTGATGTCGTGAAGGAAACCAACGAGATGTAACCGTCGTGGTGGATTATAAGAATTAATATAATCCACCCAAATTAAAAAAAAGTGCACTAAGCCCCAGCACTAATGGATGAAGCGACCCTTTAAAATGTATAGGCTATGATGTAACCTTACGTAAATATATTATTAATAATATGGCGTTAGCATTGTTGGTATATGCGTCATGCTAAAAACATTCATTCGTTATTTATATGTCATCAATAATTTATAAATCCCATTCATTCCTTTGTCATATTGGTCATAAATACGAGAATAATTCGTCATGTAACTTAATGACGTTTTATTACAGACAGAAGGTCAGTAGGAAGTATTATTACGAGCAGTGGCATAGCTAGGTGAGGGAGGGCCCCGCTGCATAGAAAAAGAATCGGGCCCTCACCCACTCTTTACAATCCCTCTTTAACTAATAATTACCCTTTAAAATATAGATACCAAATGAGAAATCTTGTGCGCAGGGTCGTGATTTTCTAGCTTCAGAAGCTTACGGTTTATTTTTGAGGACCTCCTGAACTCCGGGGCCCTGGTGCAGTGCACCACAGGTGCTGGGTTAAGGCAGGTCTTACGATAGCTACGCCACTGATTACAGGAAAACAAACATGCAAAACCTGGCCTACATGGTTCGTGATCTAGTTCGGTTGCTTTCAGTTGATTTATTTCAAGTAAATTAAACGTCATTAATCAACAATTAAGCTAATTGACTCTGCAATTTTGAACTGCCAAAACAACTATTTCATTTACCTTTCTATATATAAATAAATAAATATTGGACGACAACACATAAATTACTCTGATCCCAATGTAAGTAGCTAATGCACTTGTGTTGTGGAAAATCAGAAGTCAATACTGTATTACAAACACTCAGACCCAAGACAACATAGAAAAATAATGAACTTTTTCTACATCGATTCGGCCCCGGAGGTCGTCTAATGTTAAACTCGCATTCTTCGTGTACGATTTGTCCAAGTTGTCAAACCTAACATTAAACTATTAATATATTTATAAAATAAACTGTTATAATATAGGCATTACTTAACTTAAGAAAATTGTGTGAGAAAACCTCGTTCTAAAGTTAGATCAACTTAAACGCATTCCGGAGCATTTTATATCAATAGTTTTAGAATTTGTAGGTGATAACATATAACTATTAAACCTACACCATAATCGTTAAAAAACATATAAACATAAGGTTACATGATACTTATACGTAGGTGTATAATGTCGGTTTGATACGACCTCTTCAGAACTAATCAGGAAGGTTGAGTACTATGCGATAAATATATGTATATTGTAGATACTTGACATAATTTTAATGTAATATAACATTTTTTTTTATGGCATAGGTTGGCGGACGAGCATATGGGCCACCTGATGGTAAGTCGTCACCATCACCCATAGACAATGACGGTGTACGAAATATTAACTATTCCTTACATCTTCAATGTGCCACCACCCTGGGGAACTAAGATGTTATGTCCCTTGTGCCTGTTGTTACACTGGCTCACTCACCCTTCAAACCGGAACACAACAATACTGAGTACTATTATTTGAGTAGTATTATCATATGAAACTATCAATAAAAGAAAGAGCGTAAAATAGGATATCAATAATACTTTATCTCAGGTTACGATTCTTTTGTAGAATCTAGTTTCTGAACCAGTGATAGCTTCATTTGTTATAGATTGTTAAATGACGATTGAAAATTGCTTTTAAAAATTACTTACTCAGAAGTATATTTTGATTGATTGATTCATATGACACTACGATCATTGGGCCACTCTACCGCGGACCAACACCATCACGTGACATAAATGTGGGTATATCTTAGTTTGAAACGATCCTAATACCGTCATGGTGATACAGGGTGGTAGGTAATCATTTTTATGCGGTCAGTTTTAGTATATCTCGCTAAATAATGGCCCAGTGGTTAAAGCGTGCATCTCAACCGGTGGTTGCGGGTTCAAAACCCAGACAAGCAACATTAAATTTTCATGTGCTTAATTTGTTTTTATAATTCATCTCGTGCTCAGCGTTGAAGGAAAACATCGTGAGGAAACCTGCATTTAACTTATTACACTGGAACAGCGTGGAATATGCTCCAAAACCTTCTCTTTAAAGGGAGAGGAGGCTTTTGCCCTGCTATGAGAAATTGTAAGGTTGTTAATATAAAAAGTGTAATGTTGTAGAACGGAAAACAAAATGGGTAAAATTAATATATTATACAACAATGTACACATTCAAAATGTACTTGCAAGCGACTCGAAAAATAATATATATATTTTGTTAACTTCCTTAAAAATATGACGTTTTAATAAATTCGTACAGCGCCGTGAAATTTTTAATTGAAACGCTTTAAACTGATCACGCATGACACTCGGGCTCAGAATTCGTGCAAAAGAATATTATATAAAGAATATAAAGTATGACACAACTTAGATGTAGCATCGGCAAAATTCGTAAAATCGATCACATCCGAATTAAGTACTGAATATGATCTTTACACAAACGTAATAACTTGTAATATCATATGACCTAATATATTCGTCGATTTACATGCACCTTCTTTCTCGGGTTGAACTGTCGCGAGAATCTATAGCGACGAATAGCGTCGAAGGGCGCGATAGGGAGCTATTTCTATTGGTCGTATAAATCGGCAGTAATCGGTTTTATTGAATTTGCCGATGCTACATCTAAGTTGTGCCGTACTATAACAATATGAGCAACATTATTAATACGTACTAGTTTCGCGTCTATTCAAAAGTTTTTTTAGGAATTTCTAAACCTGACTATTTAAACTACAAGTACTCATCTACATTTGGCGGCAAAATGACTAAACCATTTTTTTTATAAAGCCATAGTACCGTTTTCTAACCGGCCAGCAAATTTTCGCTCTCAAAAATTAATTCTTTGTTAAATTGTAAAAAATTTGGATATATCAATTAATATGTTTTTACTTAATAAATAATAATCCGTTATTTCATAACATGCCTTTGTTCAATAGATTTTAATGACATAACAATAATTACGTTGCTAAGGAATTACATTATAAGAAAGGAAATGACAGCAATCGAGAGTCTTCAATTTTCTGCACATCTATGGTTCTCTAAAATGAGACCATTAAGGTGGAATCAGACGGTTCATTTTTTATTGATTTTCGTGTTTCATTTTACATCGTTCACTTAAAGCGACACCTCTAAACACAAAATGAAACAAAAGTGCCGAATGAATTCATTAGATTCATTTAGATTGTAGAGTTCATTCGCATCTTTCATTCCCAATCCGAATGAACGAAAAATGAACAGTCTGAACACAGAGTGAACGTTGTAGCAAACGGAGACACGTGTTCTATCGACGGCATATTGAATGTTCTTTTTACGTCATTCCAGCTAAGAACATGGAATGAATGAAACATGTATCCTTCACTCAAAAGAACATTCACTCAAATTAAGCGTCTGATATCACCTTAACCGACTCTATATATGCAGCTATCATTCCCTAATCACAGGCACAGAAATCGACTTACACTATTAATACAAAAGATTAAAAAACAACTTGTAAATTCCATTAATGCTTATCTAATTATCTCATAAATTTAATGGACTCACTGATTACTCTATATCGTGTAAATATTAATTAACTTCGTGTAATATACGAAATGATATCATCTGATCTAAATTTACGAACCGGTAATATAAGTTAAGTTATGACTTCCCAAAAACACTAAAAAATCAATTATCCAAACTTCACGATATTTGTCTATATTTAATGTTAATTGAACATATATGGATTAATATCTGACTAAACAAATCTATGATAATGATCAAATCCCGATATATAGTACATATATAGAATATATGAAACGACTCGGAAAACTAAGATAGGTATCGTGTAAGATACACACACAATATATCTTTAGGTATAAAGGGTTTTTTTTATAATCTAACAAAACTTCCAGTGAGAGTATAAGGTACACATACAATATATCTTAAGGTATAAGGTATTTTTTTATATAATCTAACAAAACATCCTTTGAGACACATGTGACAAAAGGCATTTTTTTCCTAATACTATAAACAAGGAAATAGTTCACAAAGGAACTTTGAAGAATAAGGACGGAATGATCCGTAAACCGCAAGTAAATACGGGGGTGACAAGTAGTATATACATATAATAAAATTGGAGTGTCTGTTTGTAATATTAAAATAGCCTTTTCACTCAATGCATATGTACCTATATATACGGTACATATGGCATAACATAATAACATTTTTTACAATTTTTGTCTGTCTGTCTGTTCCGGCTAATATCTGGAACGGCTGGCCCGATTTTGACGGGACTATCACTGACATATAACTGATATAAAAGGTAGTAACTTAGGCTACAATTTTTTTTGTTAAATTCAAAAGCGTACACAAGTACGCGGGCACAGTTAGTTTATAATATTAGTATAGAAGTATAGGTATAGGTATAGTAGTAACACAGATAGTGTTTGCACTGTGTTGTCTGTCTGTTTATTCCGACTAATATCTGGAACGGCTGGTCCGATCTTGACGGGAATTTCACCGGCATATATCTGATATAATAAGAAGTAACTTAGGCTATAATAATTTTTTTTTTTTTGTTAAATTCAAACGCGTACAAGCTACGCAGCTAGTATACAATAAAATCGATTGATTCGTAGAGGAATGTAACAAACACTCAGTATATCTAATTGCACAACACTTGTATCAATGATGACCACAATTAAAATACTTCGCATTTCCTACGCGGAACGAGGCCGGTTAATTTATGTGCTAATACTTTAATACTATGCATATATTCCATTGATTAATATTGATATTAATACTTATACCTTTGCGATTTTCTCACGGGAGTTATTTGTGATATATAGTTAGATATATAAAACCTTTGGATTAATAATAGAGGAAAATTTACTTGAAAGAAAACGCAATAAGAAGTACTGTCGTCCTACTCACGCAAGTAGTAAAAGACAGAGACAAACGTACAAAGGGCACCTCCTTTGTAATATCCTTGACAATTAAAAATAATAATATTAAAAATATATGGGATTTGAGATTAGAGCAAGCACAACTAACCTCAGAAAGGAATAAATGTATGTGCGTAACAATGATCGATGAATTGATTAAACTTGAGAAGCGACGGGAAATAAAAAAGACTTATATAATTTATTTTCAACTGACCTTATGCTTAAGTTACTGCGAATAATATACAATAACACATCTGCATAATCTGTTTGCATTTTTATGTGAAACAATTATTAAGCTACTTTGGGGCTTAAATCGAGTCGTACTGAGATGTCATATGCCGTTATGGCCGCTCTTCGCAAGCGCACTATTTATTTGTATATAGAATGATCTATAAAAATAAGAAAATTGGAGTGTCTGTTTGTAATATTAAAACAGCATTTTTTACTCAATGCATGTGTCTACACGGTACATATACCGAAATAATATTTTTTTACAATTTTTGTCGTTCTGTCTGCTTGTTACGGCTAATCTCTGGAACGCCTGGACCGATCTTGATAGAAATTTCACGATAGCAGATAACTGATATAATAAAGAGTAACTTAGGCAACAATATTTTTTTTTTTGTTATATTCAAAGGCGTACAAGGTCGTGCACAGCTTGTATACTATATACTTCGTTATACATTATAATAATCACATAACAAAGTTGTTTTCCAAGTATTTTATTAATTGTATGACAGAGTGACCATCCCATGACGGTTATATATTAATTCATATGTTTGCGTAATCCAGTCCAATTGGATTCATAAAGTTGACACTTTGATTAATTGCAGTAGTGCCGTATCATTCATATTTGTTTTAGGAAGACTGACACGATTGGGCCATGTGTTTCGTCACTTTCTGAGTACCATATATCACTGTAGAACCAATAATGAACAGCCATCTACAGTACTTAAGATAGATAATTATAATGTAGCTATAATTATTATGATATTTGTCACTAGTATAAATTCACATTTTTAAATGTTACAACAACAACAACAGCCTGTAAATTCCCTCTGCTGGGCTAAAGACCTCCTCTCCCTTTGAGGAGAAGGTTTTGAAACATATTCCACCACGCTGTTCCAATGCGGGTTGGAATACACATGTGGCAGAATTTCTATGAAATTTGTCACATGCAGGTTTCCTCACGATGTTTTCCTTAACCGCTGAGCACGATATGAATTATAAAGACAAATTAAGCACATGAGTCAGCGGTGCTTGCCTGGGTTTGAACCCGCAATCATCGGTTAAGATGCACGCGTTCTAACCACTGGGCCATCTCGACTCTTTTTTTAAATGGTTAAAGGGGGAAATTACTTAGTTGAACCTGAACCGGTGCGAGCTTCACTCAAAATAATTGTTAAATGACGATTCAAAAGTGCTTGAATGATTACTTGAGTAAAGTATAGATATTTTAATTGAATGATTGACGTAAACTTCCATACGAAGCGACTGTTTCAGCTGATACATATAGTCTATGCGTTTGAATTTTCTTTTTATTACGATGTGGCAAATGACGTGAAAAATTAATCGCAAAAAATTTGTAATTCATACTAGTACAAAGATTACTAATGAGCTTTTTTTAGTTATTTTAGATAGAATTTCGTATCGTAGTAGTTTAAATTTAAATTGAAGAAAATAACTATTTTTTTTTAATATAAGAAAGATACCACACTAAGATCGTTAATCATAAGTCCAATTTAAGTAAGTATGAAAAAAAAAAAATAACTCTAGTTTTTTTTTTACAGCAAATGTGTCCGCGTGAGCGATACGACCTTAAGCTGGTCCTGTGAAAATGACCCTTGCATCATGGACTCAGATGTGGTGTATGGAGTTAATCGCGGTTCAAGCTGGAGAGCCTACAACTACACGCAATTCCACGGAAGGAAATTGAAGGACGGCCTCATATTTAAACTGGGTAAGTTCTGATCAACTACAACAACAACAACAGCTTGTAAATTCCCACTGTTGGGCTAAAGGCCTACTCTCCCTTTGAGGAGAAGGTTTGGAACATATTCACCACGCTGTTCTAATGCTGGTTGGTGGAATACACATGTGGCAGAATTTCTATGAAATTTGTCACATGCAGGTTTCCTCACGATGTTTTCCTTCACCGCTGAGCACGAGATGAATCATAAAGACAAATTAAGCACATGAATCAGCGGTGCTTGCCTGGGTTTGAACCCGCAATCAACGGTTAAGATGCACGCGTTCTAACCACTTGGCCATCTCGACCAAGTTCTGATCGCGTGGGGGAAAACCTATACGACAGCTTAGTTCCCTGATATATTCGTCTTCTATATGAAAATGATGATAATCTTTGTACGAAAGCACGGTTCTACAACGTTTTATAGGCAGTAGGTATGTTATATATTTATTTATAATGTAAAACTATATACATATCCCCACAGGACGTTGTCCCAATTCGATATTACAGCATGGTAATCAAAAATATTAAAAATACCAATCTATGTTATAATATAATACTAACTTAAAATCTAAATTCTTTTTACGTTGACACTTTACATGATTTAACTTAGCGATCGAAATAGCTTTGTTTGAGCACCCGAGTATTTAACGACCTATAATATTACAAGCATTTCATCCAAATATGGATTAACCAAACACTCACAAATAACTACAATGAGTTTAAAAAGGATACCCCCAAACCTGAGAACTTACCGCGATAAACGCGGTTTGTTTTTCTTGTTTTAATTTCAATAAATAAATAAAATCCATTTAAATAAATCCTAATTATTTTCCGGAACGATAAATATGTTATATTAGTTCCAAAAAATTAAGTTAAATCCAAAAAGTTTCGTTACAGAACATATTGCTTTATGAAAGGAATTAATTTAAGTTATAATTGAATATATATTGAACCTCCATGGAGTATTAAATGCATTATGAACACTGACATTTACAAGACAATGAGAGCGCAAGTGGAGCATTCGAATCTAGTACTCGGGAGAAAGCACTGACACTGACTGACCTATCGCATGCCCGCTATGGTAAAGAATTAGTCTAGCCTGCAGGCAAAATAGAATTCAAGTCCGCCTCGCTTCGCATAAATGCACAATTTGATTTGCCTCAAGGATATTGATATCTAGTATTAAATAAAGCTGTATAGCCTTCTAAGTAACTTATACCGTTGATTTTTATACAAGATCTATAAAGGAAAAGATCGAATTTTGTAAATTACACCATTTTTTTTGAAAATTTGCAAACACAGATACCTATACTTCTATACTAATATTATAAACTAGCTGTGCCCGCGACCTTGCACGCGTTTGAATTTGACAAAAAAAATATTATTGTAGCCTAAGTTACTCCTTATTATATCAGTTATATGTCAGTGAGAGTCCCGTCAAAGTCGGAAAAAGGGGTTATTTTAATATAACAAACAGACACTCCAATTTTATTATATGTATGGATGTACTCGTAAAAGTAACCCTGTCTGTCTGTGTATATCTGTTGCTCTTTCACGACCAAACCAATGAACCCAATTTGATGTGTTGTAAAGCTAGCTTGAACTCCAAGGAAGAACATATAGGCTAATTTTTACCAAACTCATGACAACGAAAAAAAATACGTGTGTGAAGCCGCGAACGACAACTAGTTTATTATATTGGTGACTACTTAAAATCAGATGACCCATTTGCTCTTCAATATCATAAAGAAATTATTATGCGGCGTCAAAATTGTATAAAATCTTCATTAAATATACTTGTACCAACTTTCATCACATTTATCTGATGTACGGATAAATCCAGTGGGGTTTTTGTTACATCGTTGTCTGTATAAACAAAGCATGTATACTCGTATTCAATAAATCAAATTAAAAAAAAATATGGTGAAGCGTCGAATCCAATCAAAATCAAAATATGGCTTTTACAAGCACTTTTAATCGTAATTTAACAACTATTTTAAACGAAGCTACCACCTACTACCGATTATCTCAAACAGATACAACACTATAAATATAAGATTTATTCCAAATCATCATCACTTGTAGAATGACTTTAATATAGGACGATATAATAGCACGAGTAATATCAAGATCAGTAACTGAATATCCTAATTGAAGCTGTGCTATTTTAATGGCATGATATGGTATTGTATATCATTATATGTATAGATATTGTGTTCGACTAAAAAGTATTCGCCATGTATTCAAACTTAGGTTATTTAAAACCATTTATTTTGCTACACACATACATTACATAGATTATACACAAGAAAATAATTAAATTTAACGAACACAGTGTAGGTAGCAATGGTTCATCTCAGTATAAGCTGTGCTAATGCACAGCACTGATTTTCAGATGGCCCCTGACTATTGGGTAAACATAAACACATGCGCGCACACGAAAATAAATAAATAAATGAAATTATAAAAACAAAATACCAAAACTAAAAGCCCTTGAAAGCAAAAAAAAACATATTACACAAAAAGAAAAACATCACAAGGAACTTAGACAAGATAGACAGACAGACAGATATAATATTTATCTGACAGACTTATTTATCTGAATACTTTGTTAATGAACCAAGAAGTAAATACATTTATAATATACATGTTTTGAGAAACATTTTTTCTTCGAGTACACATCTCAATGTGCACTTGCCTTTATGTTTCTAAACACTGGTGTCTTATAGTTTGCAAAATAAGCTATATATATAAGTACCTATATACAATACATATATAGTACATTCGTCACAAAAGATGTGTTTGACCGAGCAGAAACACTTGGTGGTAGGGCTTTGTGCAAGCCCGTTAGGGTAGTTACCACCCACTCATCAGTTATTCTACCGCCAAATAACAGTACTCAGTATTGTTGTGTTCCGTTTTGAAGGTTGAGTGAGCCAGTGTAACTACAGGCACAAAGGACATGACATCTTAGTTCCCAAGGTTGGTGGCACATTGAAGATGTAAGGAATAGTTAATATTTCTTAAAGCGTCATTGTCTATGGGTGATGACGACCACTTACCATCAGGTGGCCCATATGTTCGGCCGCCAACCTATACTATAAAAAAAAGGAAAAAAACACAATATTCATAAAAAATACTTTCAAAAGAGAAAACAGACAAGAATTAAGGCTTTTTTGTGGAGATTATACAAGTGCAATTATAGTTGGTATCATTAAAAACATAATCATAATTTGAATGTTTCTTTAGGTACTTTACCTCTGAGCCGCGAGACTCGACTCATGGGTCCCATCAGGCACGATAAAGACATCCACTACCCAACGCACTTCGACGCCCGCGAACGCTGGCCAAACTACATTTCGCCAGTCGTGGACCAGGAATGGTGTGGATCAGATTGGGCCATATCGATTGCCACAGTTGCTTCAGACAGGTAACAATTTTATATTGACACGTTGTTCTTGTATACTTACCAGTAAATAAAGCTCAAACCCTTAATGATTTTGCGTGGATCGAGGTTCAAACTCGGCCAGACATATCTGAATTTTCATGTGCTATATTCCATGTCCAACAAACCGCATTAATAGCCAGAATAGCCAGAATCACAACAGTAGACTTATTATCTATTAATTCCATAGTTAGCCCATTTACTGAGAAGTATAAACGTATAAGTATAATATTAATAGAAGCGGTAACGTTTAATGTCAGTAAAATTTTGAAAAAAGAACAAATAAACTAAAAGAACACACTAATATCTGTTAATGAAATTACCAGTTTAGAACAGACTAACGCTTTTATCGAGGCGCAATAAAACTAAGAATAGGAAATAATTCAAATTAAGAATAACTTATTTCGATACATAACCTATAATATCAATCTACGGTTGTATAACATGTATGTAATTGGAGTCGTTTCAGTATAAAACGTATAAAAAGGTTTTAAAAAAAACAATAGGTAATATCAATAGCGCAGTATAAAGCGGAAGAGTTTTGAATATGATATTTATGAGAAAAAACCAATTCATTTAACGATATAGTCATTCAATCGAATTCTAGTCCTCTATAGCGTTACCATTGAAAAAATTATACATTTTGCTGTTGTTGTTACTTCAAAAAACAATTCTATATTTCTGCTAAAATGGCAAATATTTTTGGACATTTATGTATTTACATCAATAATATAAACCTTTTTGAAAGACTGTGACAATCATTTATAAACACTAGGATTAAAGGTAAACTTGTAATTGTATTTATTTCTTTAATAAGATTTTACAGTCATTTTAACTTGGTCTATTAATAGATTAAAATCTAATATCAAGACAATTAGTGATCACTAAGGCATATCTCTCAATACAAAATTATATGTTTTAAATTTCCGATAAGGTCAATAAATCCTTCTGGGAGCAAATCCAAATTTAGCAGATATTTTATTTTGCCGATTTATTTAAATTTGTTTGTTAAAAGTGACATAACCTCGTTATTTAAAAAATACTCCGTAACTACAGAGTTTCTTGTCAGGTCTTCTCGGTAGAATCGACATTCCATTCCAATGGTTACATTGAGTATAGTACTATCTGTAATACAACATTGGAATAACGTATTTCGATTTACATTTTTGATTAATGGTAAAGCCTGAAGGAGTGGTTTTTAAAATGAAATCAGAAAGATTAAGTAAATAAAGATACCGCATACAAAAATCACACGTACATATAATAAGATTTAAAACAGAGACTGCATTATGCATTTCTCACAAAAGAAGTACGAATTCTTATGCAAAGAACACTTCAGCTAAAAATAAGACGTTCCAACAACTTCGGAGGGCTCTTTTAAATTTCCCAGAGCTACGTTCTTAATGTGAGAAGAGCGGCCTTATCTTTAGCAATGTGAATACGAAACAGAGCTTAACAATTATTTTGATTACTATTATTTGTTCTAAGAGAATTACAATACAAATAAATAATACATGCAAATTTAGTAATTCCAAATTCAAATATCTATATTCAAATAGAGGCATTATACTTTATTATTAACTAGCGACCGTCCTCGGGTTCGCCCTATGCAATGCTGATGATAAATATACCACAGAATTTGTTTATTTACGACATCACATTAGAAACTTCTTAAATTATCAGTGTTTCTATCGTGTCCATGTAATATATACAAAAAACTTCCTCTCGAATCACTCTATCTATTAAAAAAATCGCATCAAAATCCGTTAATGTTATAAATGTAAGCATACATAGGGACAAACAAAGTCGTTTACCGCCGTAACTATGTAATGTATCAAAATTCTACTATCGGTTATGGTTTTGCTATTACTCATAAGACACACGAAAACTTTTGGCTAACGTAGTTTCCTCAATACCCAGGTTTGCGATCCAGTCCAACGGTGCAGAGAGTATGGTGCTGAGCCCGCAGTCCCTCGTTTCCTGTAATCGCAATCAGCAACGAGGCTGCCACGGTGGACACATCGATGTCGCTTGGAACTTCGTACGAGGAAAAGGGTAAGTTTTAAACACAAAACTAATGTACTATTGATCATAAATTAGATACAACTATCTTCATATCTTTTAGTCTTCAGAACATAAGGTCATTTTTGAATTTTTGGTTAATAGAACTGAAATAATAAAGTCCATATCGAGTCTATACACTCAAAGCATCCGTATTTAATCAACTGTTTATTATATTGGCATTCACAATGATAAATATGCAACATTGCAATTAAAATACAATTAAAATTCAAAAGAAAAAACACCATGCAGATCGAAGATTTTCTATATACACGATTAAGTTACGAAGTGAGTTAGTAACGACCAGTCAATTGAAAATTATAAAGGCTTAACAAACTTCTAGCTTTAGTCAATTTTGTCCGTTTATATACTACCAACAATATTTCTAAACATAATTTCTTTTGACCTTTAAACGCACTAAAACCTCTTTAATATATTATTTTCCAATAGGATCGTAGACGAAGAATGCTTCCCCTACAAAGCAGCAGACACCAAATGTCCGTTCAGGTCAAAGGGCAACCTGATTGAGGCTGGTTGCAGAATCCCCGTCAAGCAAAGAACATCCAGGTACAAGGTCGCACCCCCCGGCAGGCTGAGCAACGAACGTGACATCATGTACGACATCATGGACTCTGGACCAGTACAAGGTGAGCATATAACTATGGAAAAAGTTAAAAATGGCATTTACATAAGCGGCAAAGATTCTGAAGATTACGAGTCCAATGCCATTCTGTCACATGTGTATCCTCCAACCTGGTTTGGAATGAAGTAGTGGAATTAGTCCCTCCTTAAAAGGGAGAGACTTTACGTAAAATTATTCTAGAGGAAAATCAATTCAATTCTTAGTTTAATGACTTTTAGTTGTGCCGGTAGGGCACAGATTATTTCGCCAATGTCACGTAGGATGGAGAAGACACGAATGAGATTGATCGGTGCGGTTGAGACACTAAACTCAATTGAATTTTAAAGCCAAGAATGGTAGTATTAATTTCCTTGTTAATCCTTAACCTAGAACAACACAAACATTAAGAGTTAATAATAGGATAATCAAAAATAGTTTTTAGTATTCTAAAATATATGTAATAAAATATGAAACTAAATTGGACTATTCACAGCTTAATAGAGAAAAATCAACCCTCTTATATAGTGCGTCAAGTGTAAGTTGGCGTGTGGCAAAAACATGGACTAATTTTTTTTACTTCTTATTTGTTTTGTTTATCCTTATTAAGAAAACTTACCCAAAATCTATTAAAAATGAGACGTAGAGAATTATTTTCTAGGGAGATATTGGTAAAATAAACAAAAAAGTGGCCAGACAAAGGGTGTAGCAGGTGCTGCCATTATACATTATACTTGACAGTCTCTATTAAAATAATGACATATTGCTGTCAATTTTCATAGATTTTTAGGTAGAGTGTACGTAAGTAAAATGTCGTTTTTGGGGCACATGTCGTTGTCTAGTTATAACATTCTAATTTCTCATATAAAATATAAACAAAGCATATTTTAAAAATGGGTTGTACATTCTGGTTACTTCAGCCGAAGTGCGTTCCCAGAGGCAAGAGTGTGTACACGGCAATTTTCAAAATTCCTGGCTGTATCATGCATGTTATGACGAGCTGTCATAATCGAGTTCAAAGATTCGTTCAAGTGCTAGTAACAAACAATCATTCATAAAAGCCATTTACCGAAGGGCGATGATATAATCAGACACTTGAATTCTAAGAATACGATTCCCATTAGCGACAAACACTTTAATAACGCGACATAAGTGCTGGTGACTTCCTTGATATATGACCTTAGTATACTCTGATTACTTTTTAATCTATACTAATATTATAAACTCGAAAGTTACTCTGTATGTCTGTACGTAGCTCTATCTCCAAACTATTGAAATGAATTGAATGAAATTTGTGTATAATAATGTAGCTTGAGCTCCAAGGATCCTTCTTTTCGACCAACCCCGAAAACTTGAACTATCAAATATTTTTTATAAATAGGTATAATAAAATTAGAGTGTCTGTTTGTAATATTAAAATAACCGCTTTTTAATAAATTCATTTGTATGAATACAAGGTACACATACGTTTTTTACAATTTTTGTCTGTCTGTATGTTTGTTTCGGCGAATCTCTGGAACTGCTGGATCGATTTTGACGGGACTTTCACTGGTAGATAGCTGATGTAACTTAAGCTACAATAATAACTTTTTGTTAGATTAAAACTTGCAAAGGTCGCAGAAACAGCTGTTTTTATAATATAATCTTAAAAGAATAAACCTCTTTTTACAGAACGTAGTTAATTAATGTAATGACTTTGTACTATTAGTATTTATAACGTTTTGTATCAGAGGTTTCTTACGTTTGACATATATGAATCCACTCATTGCCCTAAAAATGGGCTATTCACGTTACTGGCAAGCATTTAGGAAGCTTGATACTCCCACGTAACTTCCATAACAATAATAATAATTTGTTTTGCATAAGCAGAATCATAACATCGATATCTAATCGTTTACATAAATATCTGAAGACATTGATATCGCGTACACTTCTGACGTCACTGTTATTAAAAAAAAAAGAATGCAATACAAAATTAAACAACAATAATATTATTATCTCTTCAAAATCCGTGACACAATAAAATATATCATAATATAATACTTAGGAATATATTATACATAGAAGTACTTCCTGTTCATAAAACAATTGCATTAATCAATTCAACGTTACAGAAATAACAGGAATGAGAAATTTTTAACGAACTTTTGAAACAAAAAGTGGATATTGACAATAATCAGTGTATCAAATCACTTGATTATTGGGAATGACAATAGGCTATTTGACAATACGAAAAATAAATTGTGAATTATTGTAATCAGTGCATATTATGAGTTTAAAAATGGTTATTTACTAACGACACTTGAAAATAATACTTAATTTATTCAAAAATCAATAAATAAAAGTGCATTTTTTCAAACGTTTATCACGTGACACAAAACGCTACTGATTGGCCGGGCTTATGATGAAGTCACTTTCTTGTAAACCTTGCTTTTCTACTATATGTACCACAAATTAAAATACAGCAAATTGACGTCACCGACCCCATTGCAACGCCATATTGTCCAAGTAGCGTTTTCGCGCGTTAATTAAAAATGGAATTTTTAATATGAAATTTTTCGGCAAATATTTACTAGAAATAAAAAATCAACTTTTACTGGGTTCATTAAACTCTACTAAATAATATAAAATTGATTTTAAAAACCAGTCAAATAGCCTATTATTAATTTACTAATTACTAGAAGCTCGCTCGCGTCTTGCGCTGTTGGTTGTCATGTGTTAAGAAAAAAAGTAACCTATGTCCTTTCTTAAAGTTCAAGTTTGCTTCATACTGAAGTTCATCAAATTCGATTCAGCGACATACAGACAGAGCTACTTACACATTTATAATATCATTTCATTTCAGTAGTTCGGGATGGCCAAAATAATATTATCGTTTTACAATGATGCTTCAATGTCTCTATCTTTTGTTAGAATCCCCCGCTATCGTCTCATTTTTTATATTGAAAGCTCAATCATATTTAAAATAAGAAATAGTGTTACATGCCAGTATTAAATGCTATGCCATATAAAATAATATTAGTAATTATAGTCTTACAAATTATTGATCAATTAATTACAATAATAATTGTATTTAATAAAGTAAATTCAATAGCCCCTGCTATATTAATAATATGCAATAATAATGTAATATAAATTATGATATAGAATCAAATGTCCTAACACCGTATTGAAGGCTAAGGTTACTCTCGTAACAATTAATGTAGTTTTATTAAGTAGTGTTACTAAAACGACTGGGATGTAATCTGGAGAAGGTATTATGTCCTTATGAATTACAACCTATCGTGGTGGTCTTAAACGCATATGCCTCGTGCATTCAAAGAGTAACAAAGGTTTTATTTAAACCCACACATAAAAATTACATAACCAAACCTTAGATTCACATAATCCAATTGTTTTGCTAATAACTCTGCTATACTGTGCACTATAAACAGTTTTCGGTTAAAATAAATTTATTTGTAATTGGTACCACGATGGTATTCGCATTTGGAAAACTGTAAAATTGGTCATATTTATATAAGGGAGCATTTTAAAGTATAATGATAATAATAATTTATTTATTCCATACAAAAATTATCTTTATAAACAGTTACATGGTTGAACTACGATAAAAGTCTCAGTGTATTATAACACGGTCATCAAAAGAAACACAGATCAAGTACTGGCAATCCTAGCTAGGCTAATTAAATAATCTGTGTTAAGGATAAATAGGCCTCTCCCCGAAAGTTAAGATATTTAAAATACATTAGAAATATCACCTAGGTGGTTACAAAAGAAATCTTATATAAAGTGTTTGTAACTAAAGTAATAATTGCTTAAAGTTTCTTAAGGCACTAAAATCTTTTGGGTAGTGCCCATCGAGTAGCCAATATCCATTTAACTATGCCATAAATAAGTATATCGTTTATTGAATATTGGCTTGTGATACAGGTCATTTTATACTGGTCCTATTTGGTATTCAGTGTATTTTCTCTACTTACAGCGGTCATGACTGTCTATCAAGATTTCTTCCACTACCACGATGGTATTTACCGTCGCAGCCCGTACGGTAATCAGCATATGAAGGGACTGCACAGCGTCCGTATCGTCGGCTGGGGCGAGGAACGCGGGGAGAAGTACTGGGTATGTTTACATGACAGATTACTATTTACATGCTGATATAACTAGACGTCTGGTCTCGCCATTCATCAAATATTCTACAAACTGGAATACATTATATTGTTGTATTCCCGTTGGGAGTAAGCCAGAGTAACTACAGGCAAAAGATACATAATAACTTAGTCGCAGAAATGATCACGCATTAATGATCTAACGGATATCTAATGTTCTTTGAACAACAACCGCTAATAATCCTATTCAAGTTAGAAACAATTATGTATTATGAATAAAACGATATAATAGATAGACATATAATTAATAATAATTATTAACTAACAGTGCTCATCACCCTGAATGTTATTGTCAGTAATCGTCAGTCGATAAAGCCTTTTAATACACTAGTACCCAATTTGTGAATGTTTCAAGTTTTTCTATTTCCCTTGCAATAAAATTATACAAAGGACACTTATTCAAAATTATACTGCACTTAACCCTGCAGAGTACAACCTGCTTGGACGTTGCATTGGGTACAAGAGACATACCATCTTGTTCATGCCGGTCTTGCTTTTGGTCTTTTATTTCCATAGTTACAAAGATAAACATTGCAAGTTAAGTAACTGAAAATAATGATATCAACCTGGTCGAGTAATGTGTGTACACATTTTATGAGCATTTTACACGGTTTTTATGAGCATGCCAATCCGAGGTCCCGGGTTAGAAACCCGGCCGATTCGATGTAGAAAAACTTCATTAATTTTTCTGTGTTGTTACTTCTGATTTTCCATAACACAAGTGCTTTAGCTACTTATATTGGATCAGAGTAATGTATGTGATGTTGTAGAATACTTATAAAAAATATATTTAGATCTAAAAAAAAATACCTGCCATGACAAATTAGTATAAAACTAAATTTAGTATAAAAATATAATTTAATTTCATTTTCAGATTGTAGCCAACAGCTGGGGCTGTAACTGGGGTGAGAATGGATACTTCAGGATCCTGAGAGGCGCAAATGAAGCTGACATCGAATCATTCGTGGTTACTGTCCTGTGTGACGTCACCAGGGCCTACCAGAAGAAATAACATAGGAACTATCTAATAACACCCCTGTGCGTGGTCAGCAAACCGGTTAAAACCAGTCGGGGGTGGATATTACTGAATAGTACGAGAAATTTCGGATGAAAGTAATTTGAGTGCATGATCAAAACCTTTTTTTTAAGATTTTTTGTTAAGTTACTTTTCTTACAATAACAACACATTGTAGTTTTATTAATGGTTTTTATCTATGGTAACATTTTAAATGCGAAAGAAACTCTGTGTTACATAGCCAAACCTAAACCAAATTTGGTGATATTTTGATATGATACAAGCTTGAACCTAAGAACATACCAACCCTTGGCCTAAGCTTCTTATTATGGTGATCACCTAACCAACCCTTACCGAATCCGCAGTAAACTTGTAATTTGTATAATCTTGCTAATAATTTGAATATTAATAATGATTTTGCATTACGATTTTTATGACTTTCAGATTTTACGATCAGTGTGTACTTAACTAGAAATTATTTTTAAATAGAAAAGTCACATATTGTTTTTTTTTTACGGAATCGATAATAAAGCTACAATGTGCTGTTTTGATAAGACATTTTCGATCATGCACTCAAATATTTTGTGGCTATTCGAGTTACAGTGATAGTGTGTCTGAGGATTGATTTGAAAGATTACGGTGATTTACGATGATAATTATACATTATATGCAACACAAAACATACAGAAATGATATTCAGGGAACAGTACGTAGAACCTAGGCAAAGTTTGACATTAGTCGTTACTGATATTTAATATTTCAAAAGAAGATTGTCATATGTAAAAAAATTGAAATTATACTATAAAAAATAAAAAAAGTGACATTTAATGTCATTAATTATTTTTTTTATTTCTGTTATTTTTTTCGCTCGATTAACTTTTAATTTCAACTCGTTCATTGAATGGACGAAACTGAAACGATAATTTATTTGCATTAATGAGTATAGGGAAAACTATCTATGACGTTCACTGTTCCTTACTCAATGTTAGTTTACGGATTGTATATTTGTTTTGTATTGCACACATTGTATACAAATGGCTTCAGATAATTGACGAGTATTTATAAGTCAAAATTATTGGACCATGTCAATTTCGAATACGCGGAAATAAATTCTAGACTATTTTTATACGAAATGTAACGATGTAGACGTATATTTTTATTATTAAATATTTAAAATTTATATGTTAAAACGTCATGTTACAAGTTTAACTAATAATCAAAATCGCACTAGTGATACGATTAAGATTAAGCAGTCTTGATACTTTAAATTCATATAAGAGTTATTTTTCTAGTACTTATTATACGTATTAATCGTAAAAATAGTTCGTAAGATTTTTTGCTATAAGCAATTATTTATTAAGGTTTTCTATTTTTAAATAAAGGCTTGTTTAAGTTCAGTATTTATGCACCACATGTAGAAACGTAACTGCCATTTTTAATATAAGTAATTTATGCCTGTTCCACACATGTGCTTTATTACGACGCAACGGCAAATTAAAGTTATGACATTTCGTTGAAGATTTTAATGTTCTAGAACATCGATTATTCAGCTTTGTATGTCGATTATATGCCTGTCCTTATTTTACCATAAAAATACGTGATAATTCATATTTTATTTTGAATGACTGCTTGTGTTTGGAAAACTTGATTTCCATTTGGAAAAATACTTATATTTTTTAAAAGCGCCAAAAATAAAGCACGCAATACCGAGCACTGTCAAGCACTAGTCTTATCAATAAAAAAAAAAGTATTTTTAAATAAATTTATTCTTCTCATAATGTCTACATAAATAGACAATAGCTTATATATTTTTAGATATACTATTTTAAATGTAATTTAAGGAATGCACAGTTTAAAAATAGCTTAGCTTCTATGGACATTGAGAATAAATTATTTCATATCTGGTATAAAAAAAAAACTTAATGCATCTCTAGTAGTGAGTAATTACTAAGATTACTTTCACAGATTAAAAAAAATTAATTAAGCAACTCAACAACATAAGTAAATATTTTAATTTCTCAAATCAAAATTGATCTAAATAGTTTTTCAGTCAAATAAAATCATAATAAATGTTCTATCATCTTTACCCAAATAGTACTTATCATCACAATCAAATTAATTGAATTATTTGTCAAGTAAAGTAGCAAGTTATAGCAGAGTATGGTCGAACCGCCTGATGGGTTACATAGAGTTGAATGTATGAGAATTGTTAATAATTAAAAGCATTAACATGTATTTATTTTTAATAAACAATGTAATATTGTAACAAAGTCAATAAAAATTTTAAAATTATGCTTTTTTTTAATAAAACCTTTTTAAATTATTTTTATTTACAACAGTAACATTTAATAAAATATAACATATTTGTTTGAAAATTATTATGTAGGACCTCAAATTCCTTTAATGTGAAACTTGGTTCACAATGCTGCGTGTTATGTCTATAATGCCGTTAACTGTCCTTTGATCGATTTTCACTCTTGATGGCAAATTAATAAGAAATACATTCTCTATCAATATATACATGGAGTTTTTTGATAGCTAGTTTGGAAATAATTTTATGATCTTATTATCCATAAGTATCATAGATTTACATTTCTACCCCCTTTCTTTGCTCATAGCTCATAACTGAATTTAGAAAGGTAATGGCATTACAGATATACCACGACAAAATGTTTCAATGTATTAAGTATTTATACAAAATATTCAAAATACATCCTTAGATTTTATACTTCATATAATTTAAAAACTTAAACATAATCTTCTCATCACATCTTTAACATAGTCTTTATATTTTTAGTTTAAGTCATTGTTCTTTCTTAATAATAAATATTAATAACCTAGATAAAAATCTTAAAAAATATATAGTATTAAAGTTCAGTTTGCTGCCCGACTTTTTGCAGCCTTTTCCACATTTGCAGCTCTCACCTAAAATAAAAACATATATATGTATATATATATATATATGTATTAATATGTATTAATATGTATTTTAATAAATTCATAGATAAAACTGTACATTTTGGAGCATAATAAGATATATGGTCTCAACAAACTCTACAAATAAATAAATAAATCAACAGGGCTTCGATTTTAAATATGATGGTAAGTTAAGGTACCTAAGAAATGTGTGGTACTTCATTCTGAATAAACAATAATACAATTGCATTGAGAACCTCTTTTTATTGAAGTTGTTTAAAATATGTCATTTGGAGTACATATTTTTTATAGTTAAAAAAGTTTATATAATTTACAATAAATACTTCAGATCAAAGTGTCTTGTATGCCTTAAATGTCCAGAGGCAGTTTACGTACAAAATATATATGTATGTGTAAGTATGGCGCGCGACAACGAGCGATACATGCTCTCTCTGTGACCACTCGGCGTGTATGGCAAAAGCCATTTATTAAGGCATTGCGTTTTAATATTAATAGATAATTTTGAAGAAAATAAATAAATTTTAAGTGACATAATTTATATCAAACAACTTCTTAAGTATTTATTTGGTAAACAATGTAGTTAGTTTTCTATGTAGAAGTAGCTTGCCTTTCATTTCTTTTTTTCTCAAAATAAATATAGTAACACACTTTTTTCATCAATATGTTCAAGTAAAGCTGATGTGCTTATTTATGACATACGGTGGTCTTCTCTAAAATATATAACTATCTATAAAAAAGTTACTTGTCAAATATTACATACCTGCAAATCCTGTACTCTCTTATGTAATGACAACATTGAGCTTGTTAATGATGTCAACTTTTCCTTATTTGTCGCTATATCAGCCAGCTGAAATTAAAAAATATTTATAAAATACAAAACTTATCTTATCTCATAGGGATTATCTGTTTAATGTGCAATGTGTTGAATTAAAAGTAAGTATTATCATATATAGAATAAAACAGACACAGGATATTTGACTGGTTTTCAAAATCCATTTTATATTATTTAGTAGAAGTTAAGGAACCCAGTAAAAGTAGATTTTTTTATTTCCAGTACATATTTGCTGCAAAATATCATATTAAAAATTCCATATTTAAATAACGCGCGAAAACGCTACTTGGACAATATGGCGCTGCAATGGGATCGGTGACGTCACTTTGCTGTATTTTAATCTGTGGTACATATAGCAGAAAAGCAAGGTTTACAACAAAGTGACTTCATAATAAGCCTAGCCAATCAGGAGCGTTTTGTGTCACGTGACAAACGTTTGAAAAAATGTATTTTTATTTATTGATTTTTGAATAAATTAAGTATTATTTTCAAGTTTCATTAGTAAATAACCACTTCTTAACTCTTAATATACACTGATTATAATAATTCACAAATTTATTTTTAACATTGTCAAATAGCCTATTATGTTGCATCCAAATACAATATGACAAGCTCACATAAACCTACTACACCTCTCTCCTCCTTTAATCTCAGCAATGACATAATGGAAGGGTCACTTTGAATGTGAATTGACACAATTTTGAAAATAATAATAAAGAAACCTTTAACAAATGAATTGTGTGATCTGATGAGTTATAGTTCATATACATTTTTTTTTTGGCAATACTGACTGCAGAAAAACAATTGTTACGACATCAAAAATAGTTTACTGCTAAGAAAATTGATGAAATTGAATGAAAAGTAGTTTAAATGCAGGAAATTGGAAATTATATTTAAGTTGATTTTAATAATATTAAATGTATTACATAAATTTATATAACTTTGATTGAATTACATTTTATTAGGAAATTATTAATAAGTAAAATACAAGAAATAACATGGCACAACTAAAAATTGCTTAATGTTGCTTGACATTAAAGTTTATAATCATTGGTGGCGTCCAGTTAATGTATTATGTATTCTGTTTGAATACTGAGGCAAGTCCGAATAAATCCTTACCAGTAATAAAAGCAGAGAATGTTATTCAACGAAAATTACACTGAAATGATAATGATGTATAACATCTATTAAATTTCAAAGTCTTTAATGTGTCAATAAGGTTTGAAACTTACCAGTGCATCTAATGTAGCATCGTTTTGTAGATCATCTATTCTTCTGTTTTCTGATACAATCATATTGTGTACAGCCTCTTGTTCATCTCTAGGAAATTAATAATGATATTTACTTCTACATACAGGTAACAAACCAATGAAATTATGGATTTGAAATGTTATGTCAATCATAAGATACTTTGAGGTATTTTAAAATTAGAAAGCTATAATTTATTATCACATTAAAAAAAAACATAGTCTATTTACTGCTAAAATTATCATTTACAACACATACTTTATAATAATCATTAGGTGCTTATTAATTTGATTTTCTTACGTCAATTCTTTTAAATGTGTATTCAAAGTTGATATTGGCGGTTCGTATATTTCCATTAAGCCCTTTGCTAGTAACTGCACTGTCTTAATAACTTCTGGACTTTCCAAATTTTCATTTTTTCTGAAAATATAGAAAACATGTGAAACCATACAAATACACGAAGACAAATTATTCTCGTTTAAATATAAACTATTACATCTCTTCTTCTGACATGACGTTGAGTATATTTTATTTCGTGTAAAGTTTTATTTAAGCTTATAAGTTTTGAACATCCAATTATTATCAATTATATTTCTTGTGTATTTTTATGCTACCTGCAGTTATTGATAACTTTTATCAAAACGTCAAATGTCAATCGAACAGAATATAACCACATATATGATAGTGTCCGATTGGTTTTTGCTTTTATCTTTGATATAATAGTAGCAATTTATATTCAATAAAAAAAATATATATTCAAATTTTAACTTATAATTGCCATAAAAATAACGACATCAGACACGTATAAAAATTATACATATTTATGTAATTGATCAATCTAAATTTTATAAGTAGTGAGATCCTTCGATTAGTTGGTTTGAAAAACTTTTTAAATACAAATAACTAGTGCTGTATCTATTTTATTGTTATACTGTTACTTTAAAAATACTAATGACTACATTTTTTACATTAAATGATGAATTTATTTGAAAGTGCTTTCAAACGCATAACTTACTCGTTTTAATGAATAACATTTCAGTCTTATTTATGAATATTCTTCAATCTATACTGTTTATATACACAGTGCAATTTCATGAATGTTATCTTTATTTTAAGAAAGATTCGATACTTAAGAAAATGACCAAATAAAAAAAACTTACTATCCATTTTTGGGTATTCCCCGTTTTGAATCGTGGCTCTTGAGTACCAAGATTGTTTACCTTATGATTTCTTGCAAGTATTTTGTGACATTTCTCAGTAAATACGGATATAAATAAAGTATTATAAGGCAATGCTGGCAATTTTTCCATAAGCGTTAATTGCCAAACAAAAATTGGATCAACATTATATTACCAATTACGCTACCATTAATGTGGTTGTTATACTCGGCTCTTATTATTTTTAACCAAATACCGTGTCTTAATTATCAATACTGCTAATAGTGTTAGAGAAAAATTAAAAATCCAATAAAAATGCAAAATAGTATACACTTTCTTCGTTTAGGAATAAATCACATCACTAAATTTTAATGAGGTAAGAATATTTATATAATGGGAATATAATACAGTATAGGCGAAATAAATAAATTTTATTTTTTTGTAAACTTTAATGTTTAAATAAAATAATATATATTTATCAATAATTGTATTTTTTATCTGTATAATTATAATTCCGTAAAAAGGAATGTATAATTTTATGGCTGCTAGATTTCTTGTTTATTTGACGTTCTTCATTTTCCGTTGATCAAGGAGGGGATTTACAGGAATCAATCGTGTAAATCGCGTGTACAGGGTTTTAATACAATAGTGAACGAACGCTATCAATCTGGAAGTCCTACAAGTAACCCGTGGGGACGCCGAGATGACGTCCGTGGCTAGGAGGCGAGAACAAGACGACTCGGGCGAATATTCGGATGCATCACAAGATATCGAGCAGAACAACTCAGGAAATGTGAGTTGGACAATCGTAGAAGTCGCAATTAATGGACTGAACTTTCATTTTGGCGCTAAAAGTATCGCGGTCGCGCACTTTCTCCCGCGCAATCGCGTGTCGGAATGTCCATTTCTTTTCGCCAAATTGAGGTCACGATTTGGACACCATTCACCGCAGAATTTGTGATGTTAGACCTTATTTAGAGACGGTCAAACTAAATACACGATCGTGCTATCGAAAGAAAACAATATTTGTTCTCCTGTAAACTTTGTGTCGTGAAATGCAATTGCTAAAAGTTGCTGTCCATTTGCAGGATGGTGGTCAGCAGGAGTCAGATTATGACTCTCAGGGAAGTGACTCTGAACACTCAGATGGGGATCCAGACAAGCAGGTAAATTAGTTTCGATTTATGAGTATGTTATGAGTATGTGATGTGGTAGGTACTACTTATATTAGCAAAAAGTATACAATAGGTGAATCATATTTAATTGTAATTATTTTTTGTTAAATTTTATACTAAATTTTTACTTAAAATACACTTTTTTTTTTGCCTAAATAAATAATTATTCTACTGAAAAGAATTGTTAAGTTTTAAATAATTAAACAAGTGTTTCTTTAAGTCACTCATAATTTACTTTTATTGGATTTGCAGATTGCTCATTTTTATATATTTTTTTTTCATTCTTATCCAAAATGTAAGTGTATAGTTTACAATTGTTACAGAAAAGTTAAAAATGTATTCAATTAAAATTACTTTATATTCATTGAAGTTAATGCAATAAACATTTACAGTAAAATTATCTATTGTACAATATTTTAATTAATAATAAATATTATCTATTATGACAACTAATTAACAGTTATCTACTAAAAACACATTGACTATATTGTAATCAAAATATATATAAACGAAAGGTATTTAGTTCTGACTGGATAATAATAATAAAACTTACTTTATATGTAACTGAACAAACTATTAAACCAATATGTATAAAAGTTACACATAATAATGCCGTACATTTCAGTGAAGTACATACCTATATAATATACATTAAGTATATACAATATGCCAAGATTTTAAATATATAGTCATCCATGTATTTAAAATGTATATCTGTTGAGTAGAAAGTTAATGTAAAGGACACAAACAAAAAAATAAATAAACAATTAATGATAATATTAATCATACTAAATATAACCTATACATATATATGTATTTAGTATAATATTTGAATGTATTTTCTATAATATATAAAGTATAAAAAAAATAAGGTCGTTGTGGGCAACAAATTTAAAGAAGGATAACAAGCTCTAACTCCAGTGAAATCAGCTGATGTTTGTAAATAAGAAAAATTCTCATATATGTGGCAGTTTAGAATTTTTCTACTTTTCATAGTTATAACTATAACAAAATGGTGAAAAAATGGGCAACTGTGAGAAAGTATATAATATTGCCATATAAGTAGCAATCAAATTTACATTTGTTAAACAAAATCTTTGTTGCTCAAAACAAAAGAATATATGAAAAATAAAGAGAGTATGAAACCAAATTGAAATGTTATCTTACAATAATACAAGGCAAGGTTAAATGATTTAGAAATATAGTAAAAAAAATATTTCAAGAGACTGAATACTGTTGTGAAATAATGTAGACTGCGAGTTATGGTCTTACTGGCTTTCATAGCGCCATTTCAGTAAGCTAAGCTAAGTTAAGCTAAGCTAATTGATGCTCAGATGTGAAATTGAGATACAAAGTTAGGTTTCAGTCGGAAGAGTGTATTTATGAAGAACACCCTAAGGGTGTATTGATAAACAATTAGTGCATATTAGTACTCTCTATCTGTCTAAGAATTTTTGATGAAATAATTAGTAAATAAAACTTTTATAATACACATGTACAGCCAAGGTTCGTCACCTTAAGATCTATTTTCGTGTGCTCAGTATGAACAATAATCAGCTTAATTGATCAAGAATATATGATGCTGACAGACATATTTTGACAATTCAGTAGAATATATCATATTTAATTTCAATTTGGAATGACTAATTACACATTTAAAAAGATTTCATGTTGATATAAAATTAAATGTAGTCCAAAAATCTTATACTATTTTGAACCCAGTTATAATACTATGTAAGTTTAATTTTATATGCAGTTGTCAGTTTGGTGCTTTAGTTCCAAAAGGTACTAAGACTTTAAGACTTGATGTAGGAATATAGTTGGAAACCGTCAAAGGTTTTCTTACTGTGACTGTACATTATTGAGTTCCTTTCACTTATTAAGTAAAATTCAACTTATAATATTATTTATTTACAATTTGATACAATCAAAACAAATTACAATTCACTTAGTTGTTACAAGGTCTTGTTTTACATTTTTATGAAACTCGGCTAAACATATCCATTGATTACACTGAAAAATATATGAAAGTAACGTATAAATGTTATAAATTGATATTTAGAAATTATACTACCTCGGCAAGTTGAACAGTGAAGTTATCCGAGAAATTGTGTTGCATATACATGAACGATGATAGCTTATACATGTGCTATTGTTTTAGACAGTGTATATATTGTTATTTTTTATAATTGTTGTTAGCAATGGCCTAAAAATAGTTTCATCATAGTTTGGTATTTTAAAAACAAAATAGTTGTTGTCTGTCGAAGAGTCGAGATTGCCCAGTGGTTAGAACGCGTGCATCTTAACCGATGATTGCGGGTTGAAACCCAGGCAAGCACCGCTGATCATGTGCTTAATTTATCTTTATAATTCATCTCGTGCTCAGCGGTGAAGGAAAACATCGTGAGGAAACCTGCATGTGACAAATTTCATAGAAATTCTGCCACATGTGAATTCCACCAACCCGCATTGGAACAGCGTGGTGGAATATGTTCCAAACCTTCTCCTCAAAGGGAGAGGAGGCTTTTGGCCCAGCAGTGGGAATTTACAGGCTGTTGTTGTTGTTTGTTGCGTGTGGCTTCGTTTAAGGAGTTGTTTGTCATGTGTTAGGCAAGAAAGTGACCAAGTTTGCTTCATAAGAAATTTCGTCAAATTCGGTTCATTGGTTTGTCAGCTATAGATCGACAGACAAGAGTAACTTTTACATTTATAATATTAGTATATATTCTTGATAGGTTTTTAATCAATATTAATGGCTTCCAGGAGACCGAGCGACGAGTGGACGACGACGAAGACCGCAGCAACCCGCAATACATTCCCAAGAGGGGAACTTTCTACGAGCACGACGACAGGACAGCAGCAAGGTATTTCAATAATAACAGTTGTCACAGAATAGCAATTTTACTGTCTCCAGCATGTTTAAATTATAAAAATGTTTTTTTTTTAATTTAAAATCGTTGCAAAGGTCTTGATTTGTGCATCTTCAAGGTCATATTGTAGTAATTATTATTTTATTGTGATAGTTTTTACAGCGGTCTCATGATTAATCGTTATTTGCATGTATTATTGTAGTATGTAAATATAAATGTCCCATTATTGGACTAAGCTTTCTCTTGAAGGTTTTGCAACGATGTTGCTCCTGTCAATTGGGTGTCCTCACTGTGTTTTAATTAATAGAAAAGTATACCTATTTGCCTTCTCTCCCTTCAAGTAGGAGATTTGGAGTTAATTTTACCATGCTGAGCCAATAAACGGTCGTGGATACAGATGTATCAGAATATCATTGAAATCAGACACATGCAGGTTTCCTTATAATGTTTTCTTTAGTCATGGAGCTTGAGATGAGTTATAAGTCAATAAATCTTTCTTGGGGCAAGGTATCCGTTTCTATAATAAAATTCCGCAGACATTTTTAACTTTGCCTCTTTGTAAATTCAAATCGTTTATAAAAAATACATTGGTAAAAAAGACGTATTACTCGATTCAATTTTGTAGAAGATAAAAAAGCGTGGAATTAATACTCGTTGACTTCCACGCAGGATATATTAATTTAAATAATTGTATTAACTAAAATGACTTGTATTTTTTTAATGTTGAAAAAGAGAAACTACTGAGTTTCTTGCTGGTTCTTGTCGATAGAATCTACTTTTCGATTGTAGCTTCACTTAATTGTTTATTTACGATTCAAAAGTGCTTGTAAAAGCCCACTTGAATAAATTGATGATGAATGATTTTGATTTAGATTTTTGAAACACAAAATGTAGAATTGGATTTGTCTGGGTTTGAAAACAAACAACGTTAGATGCACGCGTTCACTTGCATTTTATTAAAATTCTTCAAATTAATTAATTCATAGTGTTGATTATGTTGGTATTATTTGTTTCATCTATGAGTTTCCATTACTTGCGGCGACTTACTCAATCTGTATGGTATTTACATTAGCTCTCTAGTCATTCTAAAGGAAAAAACGGTGACACTAATGTGGATCTTAGTGTTTATTACCACTATATAACTTATGTAGGTTGGTATAATCATAATTACATAGTATAAAACAAAGTCGCTTACAGCTGTCTTTTCCTATGTATGCTTAGATCTTTAGAATTACGGATTTTGATGCGGTTTTTTTGATAGATAGAGCGATTCGAGAGTTAGGTTTTTGTATAAAACATTGACATAGTAAAGAAACACTGATCATTTTAGAAGGTTCTAATGTGATGTCGTAAATAAACAAATTCTGTAGTATATTTAGCATCAGCATTGCACCCGTGCGAAGTCCTTTCTGGTCCCTAGTATTAATATATGCACATTATACAAAATATATTGTACCATATTAGTATTTTTATTCCAAAGTCCAGCAAATGAAATAAGAGTTTATTATACTAGGTATGAATAAAATGGTTTTGGGGTTTTGTAAACTTATGTAAGACAGTGTTTGTAAACAGTTTCATAATCTGTTAAAAAATGTTATCAAAGTCATGTTAAAAAAATATTCGTTATTTTACACGAATTAGAAAAGTTAACTTTTAAAATCCTTCCGACTATCATTTTAGTTTCAGTTGAAAACGGCAAAGTGAATTCGACTTTATGTATATGCGAATAAAGTGCATTTTATATCATTTAATATAAATATTTAAAAAAAAACATTGACCAAGCTGTTCAGTCATGTATCAAGTCCGTATTAACGTAATATGAATCTATTATGTAGAAAGTTACCGTTTAAAGTTTTTTATTGCTAACAGCAGTGTCGAGTCACGAGGGTAATGCTTATTTTTATTCTAGAGAGGCTTAATAACTATTATAACTAATAATAATGATATGACAAAAAAATAAACACTTTCTTGTCATAACCTCCGTGGTCGAGTTGTTTATACACCGGCTTTCATGGGTACGCCACTCCAAGGTCCCGGGTTCGATTCCCGACCGAGTCGATATAGAAAAGGTTTGTTATGTTGTCGGCGGTCTGGGTGTTTGTGGTTCCGTCGTTATTTCTGATTTTCAATAACACAAGTGCTTTAGCTACTTACATTGGGATCAGAGTTATGTTGTCCAATATATATAATACTAGTTATCGCCCGCGTCTTCACTCTCGATTTAGGGGTTTGATTGTCATGTGTTACACAAAAAGTACCCAATTTTCTTCCTTAAAGTTCAATTTGGCTTCATACCAAGTTTCATCAAATTCGGTTCAGCGGTTTGGTAGTGAAAGACCGACAGACATACAGAGTTACTTTCACATTTATAATATTAGTATGGAGATCTCGTTGAAATTGTCATAGAATTCAAATTCCGAACTTTTAATTATAATTAGAATGATGATTACAAACGGCAGAGCGGCTGCTTCCGAGAATTATACGATGTAAAAACTCAATAACTTTTTAATGATCCGTTCCGAGCATTGTTCTCTCGGATCTGTGCCTCTTTAACTAGCAACAACAGCAATGTACTCATAAATAATTATAATGTTTTCCCGAAGAAATTTAACATAAAAACTCTTTTCATTCATATGTGGAGTTTGGATTCTTCAATTAAAAAAAAAAAAAAAAAACAAAATAATTTCAGAATATATTGTCAGAATAATAAATAACTGCACAAATGATTGCAGAGATGCAATATGGTTTAAATTATAATTTTTTTTAAGAATTTTATACATAATCGTTATATGCCTTTAAAGATCTATCACGAAGGTGATACAGACAAAACGTTTCATATGAACATTTATGAATCCATTTATTAAGCATTTGGAATAAATTCATAAAATAATTACATTCGCTATTCTATTTTTAAAACAAAAACAGTTTACATATTTAAAAAGATCATAATCAACTGTTATAATGATGCATCATAGGAGTCTTTTTGCTATAACAGTATTATACATATTCATATTTAACAATTTATATTTTCTTTATATATCCTAAAGTTTACAATTCAGAAAATAAGTTACTTGTTACCTTGTTACTAATTACTATTCAATTGTGTAACTCGAAATGATTAATTTCATAAAAATGTGTTCATTAATGTAGTAATATTGTATTACAGCGGTGAAGAATCAACGAACACCACAACAGAGACAGCTTCCGAGAAGAAGGAGGGCAGCGAGGCCCCCCCTGAGAGGCGCCGCCCCCCTCGCAAATCCGAGACCCTGAATAAGTGGTCGCACGACAAATTTAACGAAAATGAGCAGGTACATATTATTATTACTTATGTATTTTAAAATAGGAAGTAAGGCTAACTGCCTATCTGATAATATGTCGTCAATATGATTCCAATAGGAATATAAGAACATTTGCCAATATATACCACATCCAAGAGAAAATCCACTCAAAGGACGTTTAATAAGAATTATAATCAGTAAATAAGGAATATTTATACAGTACACCTAGATCATAAAAGAACTGGGGTACTAACCTTTCTTATTTTAAAAGGATACATGAATTTGAATGACTAAGTTGGATTTTTTGTTATTTGAATCTAATTTGAAAACAGCTTATAGATTTACAGTTTTAATTTTTACAATGACTTACTTTTTATACCTCTATAAAGAATAATTTAATTTTTCTTACGAGAGATTACCTAGGTTTGACATAAACAGCACTTTTTACACACACTGATACAGATCATGTTCTCCTGCACACAAACAAATATGTTCACACACACACACACACACACACACACAAACACACACACACACACACACGCACACACGCACACACGCACACGCACATTCGCACACGCACACGCACACACACACGCACACGCACACGCGCACACACACGCACACGCACACACAAATAAGAGATTATATATTCTAATATACATTGACAATAACATTTTTTTTGAATTTCGAACAGATGCCGAAATCACGTGACGAATTAGTCTCAATATATGGATATGACATAAGGAACGAAGACGCGCCCCCACACGCGAGACGAAATCGACGATATGGGTATGTTCAGTACAATAATATCATTAAAATTAACCATACTTCATTGATAATGTCTTATTTCTTAAATACAGTGTTGATTTTCATGTAATAATTACTGTAATGATGATTTTTTCAAAGAGTTGATAGGTAATAAATGATATTGGTAATTGTGTTGATTATGCCCTAAGCAATCTCTAAATAACATTATAAAGCTATGATACCATTTTAAATATGACATTTAAGAAGGGTTGCCAGACTTAAATACAATAACTGACCTCATAATTAATTACAAGGTGGAAATATGATTTTTTAAAGTAGGAAGTGATTATTACGGTTAGTAAATATATTTAGACATAATATGGTCTTTATAATTCATTCAATGCACAGGTAACTATGTCAAAGTCATTATAATATACTGGTTTAAGGTCTGATAAAATAATCCCCGAATCCTGAATGAGTCCCGACTGGGACTCGTAAATATACATCTGATTAAGTTATTAAATAGACAAATAAGTCTTAAGTCAAATAGCTGGCAACCCTTAATATAACACTGTATAAAAAACTAAAACTATTGCTGTCTCTTTTTCACGGATGAAAGTCTGATATAGCAGTCATGATATTGTTTAGAGATTGTGAACACTACAATCAGTACAAATATGAATGATATCTAATCAAATGTTAATTTTGCTTCTATCGCTACATGGAGGTATCGAAATTGGCGGTTGGTGATAAAATTAAATATAAAAAGCTTTGCATGCATTGTTTGCATATTTCTTCTACTTTTTACAATTCTATTTCGTAATAGAAAACATTTGAATAGTGCTTATTTAAAAGAGTCAATCTCTATTATCAGAGACCTCTTAAATTATTAATTTTTGAGCTTAAATGAGCTTTTTTGATTCTAAAAGTGTGATTATATGTAGAGCAATGTATAATCAAACATTCTATTAGATTTTAATATATCGCTTTTGTCTGTATCTATCTATACATACTTATAAAAGAAGAACCGAAATCTTTCTATATATGAAAGTCTTTTCTTTTTATAATAGAGTATATTTCAATTATACTACTATTATTTGATACTACTGAACATATTTTAGTAAAACTATTTGCGCTTAGTTGATTTTAATCGTGAGTTATATATTTTTATATTCAGTTGTATGTATTGAGGTTTCTTTAAAGTATTTATGTGTTTCTATTTCTTTAGCACCTATTGTGTTTGTAGAAGATGCTTTGTTACAGAATTTTCTCTAAACTTTTACTCTATTTATACTTATACTTTCTCTTTATATATTCATATTAAAAATATGCTTTATTGAATTATTTTATATGTGATATTAGAAAGGTGATGCTATAAGATTATCATAATGACTAAAGTAAAAGGCTTTTAAACATTATTTTTTTATCTTTATTTATAGTGAGATTATGCAATATAATCATATAATCATAAGATTCAAATTGGGATGCTGCCGGGCATTACAGGCAGTCACATTAAAATTATACAGGGAAATTATAAAAACATAAAAAAATGTATATATTAAATAGTTATTATACATTGTATAAGTAATGTAAGATTTCTTTTAAAGATTAATGCATGTCATTAATAGACTTTGTGGTCGTTTAAATAATTATTTCTTATGTAAGACATTCATGAAATCAATGTTATTTCAACAGCCGTGGACCAAATAAGTACACCCGTACTTGGGAAGACGAGGAGGCCTACAAACGTCAGACGATTCAAGCGACACAGAGGAAGCCACCGAGCCCTGCTGACTTCCCCGAGTTGAATGCTGTTAATAAACCAGGGTATGCTTAGTAATTATGATTAAAATATGTATCAATAATAAAAGTTATAACCCTCAGTGATAATACATAGTTTTCTATATAATTTATTTTAATAGAATAATAGCCTGTAAATTTTCCACTGCTGGGTTAAAGCTTCCTCTCTCTATAAGGGGGTTAGGAGTATATTCCACCACGCTGCTTCAACGCTGTTTGGTGGATTCACATGTGGCTGAATTTTGTTGAAATTAGATACATTCAATATAGAATTTTAAATTAACATGGTTATTTTTATTATTAAAGTTATTAATTTCGGGATATTTACCATCATGAGACTTGAGTGAGAAGTCTGTGAACAAGACATTCGTAGACAATGTCGAAATATCGAGCTCCACCGAACAAAAATAAAAAACATGGTAAATATCCCGAAATTAATAACCTTAATAGATACATTCAAGTTTAAAATAAACGCTCTGTACTAAATGCATATGTATGTATACATGGTACATATACCGGAATAACAGTTTTGTCTGTCTGTTTTTTCGGGCTAATCATTTTGATGATGATGAATCAAAATGATTTTGATGAAACTTTCACTGGCAGATAGCTGATAAAATAAGGACTAGCGTGGGCTACCACAATAAATTTCTTATTAAAATCAAACACACATTAAGTAGTGGAAAGCTAGTTTATATAACGTAATGAAATAGATGCTAACTATAATATCTTGTTATTTCAGCAGAAGACCGCGCGCGAGACCTCGCTCGAAGTCGCAGCCGGCGTCGAACGAATCGTCCGAGAATGGTTCGCAGTTGAGAAGAAATGCTTCTATAAAAACGCCCAAACAGAAACCTGTGAAGCCGAACATACCCAAGACAGGTCCCAAGCAGTCGATGAAGGATAAAATACCATTGGAGAATCTCACTATTACCGCTGGGCCAAATAATAAGTAAGTAATGATGTGTGAAAATATTTCTTACAGCGTCTTTGTCTATGGGTAATGGTGACCACTTATCATCAGGTGGCCAATATGCTCGTCCGTCAACTTATTCCATAAAAAAAAGTACTACAAGTACTAATACTAACTTAACCTAAACATTGATTAACATTGTATTTGCTAGTGAATCAGTGTAACTATAGGTCAGAGTAGCTTAGTGACATAATAGTACCTGTCATTGGCAGCATAAGCAATAACTTTATTCTGTGGTTGGAATTTGCAAGTGTCTGCCTAGGTACCAGCTACTCATCAGATGTTATACCGTTCAGAGCAATATTTAGTATTGTCGTGTTTCAGTTTGAGGAGTTAGTGCGCTAGTGTATAGGCACAAGGACGTAAAGTGGTGACCACTTACCCTTTGGTATATATTTGTCAGTCCGCACCACCCAATGTTATAAAAATAAGTTATAATGCTATATCACAAGTCTTTTTTTCAACCGACTTCCAAAAATTTTTTTATGTTTGTTACCTCATAACTTTTCACTGGGTGGACCGATTTTGATAATTTTTTTTTGTTTGAATGGTAGTGCTTCCCGTGGGGTCCCATTTTTTTTATTTTTTTTTCCGATGATGGTATCCATGTGAAAACGACATAAGTCTTAAATTTGCATTATGTATATGCGCGACAAATAGGTGAATAACTGAAAATCACGTAAACCAATTTTGATAATTCTTTTTTTTATTATAAAATATATACTTCAAGGGTAATTTGGTGAAAGTTTGGTAAGGTTCTGAGCACAGGATCCATGACAAAGTAACGGAACGGAAGGGAACGGAACAATTCTGAGGAGCACGTTAGCGATACTCGGTCGAATCTTTTATTTATAGGTTATTTGGATATTTGAGTCACCTTCCGTAATGTGGTTATGTTTATGTAATTATCATAGTCGAATATTATAATCAACTAGCTACCCACCCCGGCTTCGCACGGGTACAATACTGATACTAAATATACTACAGAATTTGTTTATATACGACATCACATTTTACAACAACTTCTAAAATTATCAGTGTTTCTTTACTATATTGTTCATGTATTATATACACAAACCTTTCCCTTGAATCACACTATCTTTTAAAAAAAACCGCATCAAAATCCGTTGCGTAGATTTAAAGATATAGGGACAGAGAAAGCGACTTTGTTTTATACTATGTAGTGATGGAACTCCTATACGGCTCGCAGTTAGGGTGCGATATGGGGCAGAATTTCTTACTATCTTTAATCAAATTTTGTGTATGTGATGTGATGTCATATGATGTACGAAATATAGTTGGTCTTTTTCAAAGATTTTTTGCTGAGTTCGATTACAGCTCTTTCGAGGGATCCTTGTAGTTTACGCCGCGTGACGTATTAAATCCGCATTTTCGAAAGTCTATGTTTGCTTTATTCGCAAGTTTCCTTTGAAATTGTCCTCGAAGTAGTTTCTGACTCATAATCTATCCATATTAAAAAAAATTAGTTAGTCAACATCAGCTTCACTTAAAATCAAAAAATAAATAAAATTTTAACAAAAAGAAAAACCGACTTCAAACAAAACACTATTTTAAAACAAATGAATATGCACGAAAAAGTAATAAAAATAATTGCGTATTCAACATATTTTTTAGAGTCTTCCTAAGTTAAATGAAATGAAAAATATTAGACTACTTAAAAGTCGATTAACGATTATATCATGTAGTTATAATTATTGTTATATTTGGAGTCGGTGTCAGCCAATAAAACCCTACAGTATATCTATCAAAAAACAATACGAGAATACTTTAACAAATATGTTTTTTACAAATTACCTTTTACACAATAATATACTGGATCAATCAAGGGGCTCGTATCGCTTCTTTCTTTTGATTGTTGGGGCAAGGGCACCGTGGCTGACACCGGGTCCAAATATACCAATAATTATAACTACATGATATAATCGTTAATCGACTTTTAAGTAGTCTAATATTTTTCATTTCATTTAACTTAGGAAGACTCTAAAAAATATGTTGAATACGCAATTATTTTTATTACTTTTTCGTGCATATTCATTTGTTTTAAAATAGTGTTTTGTTTGAAGTCGGTTTTTCTTTTTGTTAAAATTTTATTTATTGTTTTTGATATGTTATATGTGATATTTTAATTCAAATTAATAAATTATCTTATTAAACATACAAACTTTATTGAAATAGCAAAAAAAGTCGAGATGGCCCAGTGGTCAAAACGCGTGCATCTTAACCGATGATTGCGGGTTCAAACCCAGGCAAGCACCGCTGATTCATGTGCTTAATTTGTCTTTCTAATTCATCTCGTGCTCAGCGGTGAAGGAAAACATCGTGAGGAAACCTGCACGTGACAAATTTCATAGAAATTCTGCCACATGTATATTCCACCAACCCGCATTGGAACAGCGTGGTGGAATATGTTCCAAACCTTCTCCTCAAAGAGATAGGAGGCCTTTAGCCCAGCAGTGGGAATTTACAGGCTGTTGTTGTTGTTGTTGTTGTTGAAATAGCAAAATAGTTTAGTGACGAAGTGATATTAGTAATGTAATATTTTCAGCCAAGGTCAGTCTCAGCGGAAAGTGAACGCGACGGTAGCGCAACAGCGGCCCGTGCCAACGGAGCAAGTCAAGAAGAAACCAACACCAACGCAGGTACCCTCGTGTTTATACACTTCTCATTACTCACTTCACTTGTCACTTCGTAACCTAACCTAACCTAAAATAAATAAAAATAAATTTATTGACATAAAAAGTTAACATAGTCGCAAAACATCCAGTGGTCCCGCACTAGGCAAGCCTGTGTTGCGGGTACCAGCTACCGGTTACAATTTCAAGTTATTAACAACTAACCTAACCTAACCGTGAGATTCTGGTTTTAAGATATGGACGATACAATTATTGTTTTTCGATGTAATCTTCAGTTGAATATCATTTGTAAAATTATATGTTAACTAGCAACCCGTCCCGGCTTCGCATTGGTTCAATGCTGATACGAAATGTACTATCAGATTTTTTCTTGTTTCTTTACTTTTTTTTTTCACTTGAAAAACGCATTACGCGTTTCCCCCACATGATGTTGTATTGGGGGGGGGGTATGTGGGGCTCGCCGGCGCTGAAGGCACCGGAATACCCACTAAAAAACCAGCGGTACCGACTCCGTCTCTACGGGGGGGGGGGGGGGGGGCATCACGGGATCGGTTACGCATTCTACCGTGACGCCCCGACTGTTTCTTTACTATACTTTACTATACTATATTACATGAATTTAATTCATGTAATATGTATTAAAACCTTCTTATCGAATCAAACTATGACGACCTCCATGGTCGAGTGGTGTGTACACCGGTTTTCATGGATACGCCACTCTGAGGTCCCGGGTTCGATTCCCGGCCGAGTCAATGTAGTTTATCATTAGTTTTCTATGTTGTCTTAGGTCTGGGTGTTAGTGGTACCGTTGTTACTTCTGATTTTCCAAAACACAAGTGCGTTAGCTACTTACATTGGGGTCAGAGTTATGTATGTGATGTTGTCTCATAAAAAAAATAAAATAAAAAAAAATCACATCAACAGTAAGCGACTTTGTTTTACAACTATGTAATGATAAAAGTCAGTTCCTCTATACTTATTTATATTAATTTTCTTTTATTCAATATTTATCCTTAATGCTTATCATTTCAAAGTTTTATATCTCGTGGTCATCGCCGCCAATTGATTCAAACCCTATTCATTTAATTCATAATTGTGTTTATATCTCCTGTCTCTATCAACAGAACCAGCAACAGAGTAACTCGGCACAAAAACCACAGTCTCAGCAAAAACCACAAACGAATGCTAGTGAGTAATCTTAAATCCTTACTTAATAAAAGTTTAATTATTCAATGGAAATATAGAAAGTAAAACGAGTAATAAATAATGCTGCATTTTAAATACATGTGTGACGTCTCCAGGGATATGGGTCAGGTTCCGTGAGTGTGTTTGTTATCTGCAGTATAATATGGCGATTGTGTTTTTATCCCACTTAAAATATGTGCTATACAAAATTATCAAGTTATTAAATACGGGATATTTATCATGTTTTTATTCGGTTGAGCTCGATTAGCCCAGTGGTTAGAACGCGAGCATCTTAACCGATGATTACGGGTTCAAACCCAGGCAAGCACCGCTGATTCATGTGCTTAATTTGTCTTTATAATTCATCTCGCGCTCAGCGGTGAAGGAAAACATCGTGAGGAAACCAGCATGTGACAAATTTCATAGAAATTCTGCCACATGTGCATTCCACCAACCCGCGTTGGAACAGCGTGGTGGAATATGTTCCAAAACCTTCTCCTCAAAGGGTGAGGAGGCCTTTAGCCCAGCAGTGGGAATTTACAGGCTGTTGTTGAGCTCTATATTTCGACATTATCTACGAATGTCTTGTTAACGAGACTGAAGTTTGCGGGTAGTATCACTAATGTTAGAAGTGTCCATATCGGACTGCCTTCTTTCTCGTGCGTTTGCTGCGTAAACACCGGTCACCACTACTATTGTCACTTTCACCCCTACCATTGAAAAGTGAAATAGTTCCACCGAATACAAAATGAAAAACATGATAAATAACCCCTATTTAATGACTGTAATAAAAAATAACTGTGATAATTTAATAAATAATTGAGTTGAAAGTGTCCATTGTCTAACGTTAACATCTCTCGTCTTTTGTTACGTTCGTGCTGTAATATTAATCTTCTAACAGATGCAGAATCACGTGGCGGTAGTAAGCGTTATAGTAGCCTTCGTCAACGCCCGCTCGCGGAACCCTATTCGCCACAACAGCAACAACAAGCACAACAGCAGCAATCGTCACAACCACAACAACAGCAGCAGCAACAGCCACAGCAGCAACAACAGTCCCAACAGCCAACGCAGTCATCTCAACAATCTCAACAGACACAACAGCCCCATAGATATCATGGCGGTAAATATAATATGAATCCAAATTATTTTCTAGACTGTTTTATCAGTAAAGTAAATATTGCTATGTTCCTATTTGGGTATAAAAAAGCTTTCAATAGTGTTGTATTATTCGGGAAAGTGTGTGTGTAAAAGAACGGTCTTATTTTTATTATTGGTCCTTCGAGCCGGATGCCAATACTTTGAATTTCGAGTATGGTAAATAAAGCGTGGAGCTAATACCTGTTGACTTTCAAGCAGGATATAATAATAATAATTGTATTTAACTAACATGACTTTGTATTTTTAAATGTTAAAAAAGAGTAACTACTGAGTTTCTGGCCGGTTCTTCTCGGTAGAATCTACTTTCCGAACCGGTGGTAGCTTCATTTAATTGTAAAATGACGATTCAAAAGTGCTTGTAAAAGCCTACTTGTACAAAGTTTATTTTGATTTGATTAATCACGAAAAAATTAATAAAATAAAACAATAACTGCTGACATTGTGCTTTTTTTGGAAGTATAAATTATCGGGCTTAGATTCGAGTCTTTGAGATCTCTATTTTAAATATGTTACGTCTTAAGTTTATGTGTGAAATTCTTTTGAATATTGCACTGAGTAGGACGCCTATTTTAAAGTAATGATAGATATCAGATTGATATGACGTTTGTTGGTATATAATAATTTATTCCTGGTCATAGTTTCTTGGTGGCAGGGCTATGTGCAAGCCCGTCTGGGTAGGTACCACCCACTCATCAGTTATTCTACCGCCAAATAACAGTACTCAGTATTGTTGTGTTCCGGTTTGAAGGATGAGTGAGCCAGTGTAACTACAGGCACAAGGGACATAACATCTTAGTTCCCAAGGTTGGTGGCGCATTGACGATGTAAGGATAGTTAATATTTCTTACAGCGTCATTGTCTATGGGTGATGGTGACCACTTACCATCAGGTGGTCCATATGCTCGTGCGCCAATCTATACCATAAAAAAAAAAAAAATAGTATGCTAATGTGTGTCATGTGTCTAGAGTTTCCGGGGGGAGCTCCGGCGCCGCACCAGGGCAGTCCGGGCCCTCAGCTACATCCCACACAGATAATGCATCCTGTAAGTTATACCGATTTACTTTATAAGATATACAAAAATAGGGAGCCACAAAGCCGGGATGGCTTAGTAGTTAGCAGGCGTGCATCTTAACTGATGATTACGGGTTCAAACCAGGCAAGCACCACTGAAAATCAATCTGAAACAACACTGAAAAAATGTATCTATCAATCTGCATTGGAGCACTGGTGTAGTATGCTCTAAACTTTCTTTTAAATGGGAGAGGAGGCCTTAGCCCACCATTGGGAAATTTACAGGCCGTTGATGATGATGATTAAAGTAGACGAGCGAATCGGCCAAGTAATGGTACAAGGTTACTCTGCAGTTCAATAGAATATTTTAATGGTTTGAACCATTTGATGTCTCTCATGTCTAAACGTATTGGCCTTTCAATATTTTATAATTTCATTTATTTTAATTATCGTGTGCGCGCGTGTGTGTTTATGTTCACTCAATAGTCAAGGGCCATTTGAACATCAGTGTTGTGCATTAGCACAGCATATACTGAGATGAACCCCTGTATTACTTGAATTTAATTATTATCATGTGTACAATTGTTGTAATGTATGTGTTTTTGTTGTTGGTTTTTCTCGGTAGAATCTACTTTTCGAACCGGTTATAGCTACGCTTAATTGTTAAAAGACGATTCAAAAGTGCCTTTAAAAGCTTACTTGAATAAAGTTGATTTTAATTTTGTAGCAAAAATAAATGTTTAAAAGCGCGTCATAGAAGCAGAGCCCAATGTGTCTAATAAGTGCTTCTCCCCCGCAGCCCCCGCATCGCGGCGCGGCGGGCGCGGCGGGCGCGTCGCACGGCCCGTCGCCGCACGCGCAGCAGGTGCCCATTCCTTACTCCTACTCATTAGTCACAATCTATATTTATAAGCTATTTAAAGTACTAAAGTTATATGAACCGTTAAAAATACTTATAATAAAACGACACGAGTACCTTGTAAATTTCGATTTTTCTTGTAAAATGTAGCCTCTTAAAGAATAGTCGTGAGTACTTCAATGAAATATATTTTAATATCATGTAAAATATTTTCTAATTCTTGAACGTTAATTCCTTAAATGTTAATGTGTCATGACAAAGCAGAGGTAGTCACTAAATAAAATAACACGAAAAACAAAATTTGACGTGACAAGTATTCCCTTATTCCCGTTGTTGTTAATATACAAAATACTAACAGCAACATACAAATAAAGAACTTGTAAAATGGCGATTCTCACGATTTCCCTGATTAAAGTAATATATGGGGTTTAAAACAATTTATTTAGACCGTCGTTATTTGACATAATGTTTTTTATCCTCTAGCAAGTGAGACTGGGCATCCTGGACCAACAGATGGTCTCACATCCGCACCACTCCATGCACAACATACCTCAACCGCACTCAATAGGTAAGCAAACATTTATAGCAATTAACACCCTAACCAGACAGAAAAAATATGCCAAAGGTACCGACAACATAACAGTAAACAGTTATTAAGAAGAAAAAATATATGAAAAAAATAGATTACTAATAATACTCTAAAAAGATAAAATTGGTGTATAAAACAAAGTCGCTTTTTCGTTGTATTTTCCTATGTATGCTTAGGGCTTTACAATGACACGGATTTTATAGACAGACAGACAAAAATTGTAAAAAATGTTATTTTGGTATATGTATCGTGTATTACATAGGCATTGAGTAAAAAAGAGCTATTTTAATATTACAAACAGACACTCCAATTTTATTATATGTATATATTTATTTTATTTTTATACTGTATATTAACATTGTGTTTAATGTCAGGTCAGCTTCAACCGTCGCAAGCGTACGCGCCGCCGGCCATGATGCCAGCTCAGTACATGCAGGTAAATTATATTTCATTCAGATGATATGGAGGCGAGATTGCCTAGAACGCGCGCATGTTAACCGATGATTGCGGGTTCAAACCCAGGCAAGCACCGCTGAATATTCATGTGCTTAATTTGTGTTTGAAGGAAAACATCGCGAGGAAACCAGCATGTTTCAAATTTCATAGAAATTCTGCCACATTTGTATTCCATCAACCTGGAACAGCGTGGTGGAATATGTTCCAAACCTTCTCCTTAAAGGGAGAGGAGGCTTTTAGCCCAGCAGTGGGAAATTTACAGGCTGATTTAAGTTGATATTCGACGAAGACCAACTTCAAACTGTTTTTAAACTGTAAATATCAAATGTAATCTAATGTAATTGTGCGTTTGTCTGTTACAGCAAAACACTAGTGGCGGAGTGTTCGGAGCGGCCCCGCTGTACCAGCCCCCCGCAGCGTACCCCCATCAGATGTATCCGCATCACAATTATGTAAGATTTTTATTACCAGAGTAGTACCAGGTTCGAGTAAGATCTTAATAGTGCGTTTTGTTAAATGTTACCATAAAATAATTAAAAAATATATAATTATATTTGACGTATATTTAATAATAATAATAAACATTTATTGAGCAAATTACACTTTCACACAACATAAACAACGAAACATAACAAAATATCACTTATCCTAAAATATGAAACAATAAATAGTGTGCAGCAGTGTAATTTAGCCAAAAGGAGATCCACTCAGTGAAAAATAGAAACATAGTTGCTTCTACACTGATTTTCAGTGGTCTCTATAGTGATATTAAATCGATGCAATAAATAATAAAAGAGGATATATATATATTCCATAATAATTGGTATTTTGGTATAAATTGGTAATTTATTTACCATAAATATTAAAACGCATTGGTAAAGTATTCATGCCAATTGTTTTGAAATTTTATTACTTAAATCATGCTTGTAGAAGTAGTTCACTGAAGTTGCCACGAGATCTAATGTAGTCGTATTTCTTAAATATAAGTTTCATGAGACATGCTAAAGAAAAAAAAAATATTCACAATTATATTTAATAAAAGCATATAAAAACGCTTGGAGTTTCTTTTAAATTAAATGATTATATACAGAAGTTATGATTATCGGCGTGCATTAGGTATGAGTGAGTGGCGCTCGTGCTTACGCTTAGCGTGCTAGAGACGATCAAGAGTAAAGACAGCATCAAATAATATAGGATTTAGATTAAGCGTGGAATTAATACCTGTTGACTTCCAGGCAGGATATATTAATTTAATAATTGTATAACATGACTGTATTTTTTTAAATGTTGAAAAAGAGTGACTACTGAATTTCTTGCCGGTTCTTCTCGGTAGAATCAACTTTCCGAACCGGTGGTAGCTTCATTTAATTGTTAAATGACGATTCAAAAGTGCTTGTAAAAGCCCACTTGAATAAAGTATACTTTGATTTTGATTTTTGATTTTGAATAAAAAATAATTTATTTATTGTCAAGTTTTCTAGAGATAGAGATTATTTAGTGTTTTTTCGATTGAACGATTTCGGTACACTATGGACTTGATAATGTACGCCTGTATGGGGAGTAACTGATGAGTTCGTGTATTGACCGCAGGCGACGCAGGCGGGCGGCGTGACGTACTACAGCTGCGCGGAGCAGGAGACGGCCCCGCGCGCCGCGCGCCGCCCCACCGCCGCCATACCCATCGTGCGCCCCGACAGGTGAGACACACACTCGTTCCTCTATCGGATCACTCCTGTCACTCGACTGCATAGAGTCTGTAACTCTTTTGTGGGGCAATGTATACGCTTCTACAACAGGATCCCGTTCAAAATGCTTCTGTTGCCAAATAGGCTATTTGACAATGAGAAAAATTAATTGTGAATTATTGTAAACAGTTTATATTATGAGTTTAAAAATGGTTATTTACTAACGAAAGTTGAAAATAATACTTAATTTATTCAAAAATCAATAGATAAAACTGCATTTTTTCAAACGTTTGTCACGTGACACAAAACGCTCCTGATTGGCCGGGCCTATGATGAAGTCACTTTCTTGTAAACCTGGCTTTTCTATTATATGTACCACAGATTAAAATACAGCAAAGTGACGTCACCGACCCCGTTGCAGCGCCATATTGACCAAGTACCGTTTTCGCGCGTTATTTAAATATGGAATTTTTAATATGATATTTTTCGGCAAATATGTAGTAGAAATAAAAAAAATTAACTTTTACTGGGTTCCTTAACCTCTACTAAATAATATAAAATGGATTTTAAAAACCAGTCAAATAGCCTATTTAAAAAAATTGTTAAGGAACGCTTGTGTGCAAAAGGTTACTATACAATTAGCGAGATGTTTGATAGCACACCTTGGGAATGAAACGATCGCCTCCTGGCTATTTCTAATCATATACTACTATGTACCTTATTAATTTGACAAAAAAAAAAATAACAGAAAAAAAAGACCCGCTGAGTTTCTTTCGCCGGTTCTTCTCAGGTCAGGGTGTTCCTTTTTCCGAACCGGTGGTAGTGTTTATTTAACAATCAATAAGTAAGTGCAATGCTTCTATATTGAATAAAGGTATTTGAGTTTGAGTTTGAGTTCACTCTAACCGTTTGCTTAGCCGGTACAACTTGGAAACCTTCTAGAAAAGGTCCACATTCTGTAAAGGCCGCCCACTCGTTCGTTCCTTTGTTGGATCACTCAGCATCCCGGACTGAAACTAACTTCAACCGTTTGCTTAGCCGATACAACTTGGAAACCTAGAAAAGGTCCACATTCCGTAAAGGCCGCCCACTCGTTCGTTCCTTTGTTGGATCACTCAGCATCCTGGACTGAAACTAACTTTAAGCGTTTGCTTAGCCGATACAACTTGACAACCTTCTAGAAAAGGTCCACATTCCGTAATGGCCAGCTGAGAGAGAAACGTCCATTGGTCCAAAAGTGCCAACCTGTTGCTGGATTATATTACAAATATTTCAGCTAATAAAAAAAATATAATTTGTTTATGTCGCTTAATGTCTAGGAAATAAGCTTAATGCACATTTTGAGTAACTCATTCGCTTAAACTGTTATGTTTAATTTTCAGGCCAGCAAATTCGTCTGAGAAGGATAATATAGACAGAATTGTGGAGAACATGTTCGTGAGGAAACCTTGGCCGGCAACTCATGGAGCTGGTGAGAATAAATTACTGATACATACTGATCTATTTTTATGATCAATTTTAACTTGAAATCACCATTACGAACTTAATAGGGCTACAAATAATTAGATAGAACAAATGAATGGAAAACAGTCATTTACAGTGTATTTGAAGTCTTGAATGAATAGTTATTTTACGAATTTCTATACTATTATAACTAAGAGTATGTCATGTGTGCAAAGAGTACATGCTAGATTCTAAAATGTAAGACGAAATATGATTAACCAATCTGACAAAATAGTATAAGCTCATTGGTCGCATTTTGCTTCATCATCTGTTACTGACCAATGAACGGGCATTATCAACAAGATTAAAGTCAAATTAGGTATAACGTATACAACCTTTTTGCACCTTAAGTGTCATGTGTTATAGTTTACTTTTAAAAGAGTGATTTTGCATTTTCATTAAAATAGAAAGAGTTCGAAATTCAAAATATTGTGAACAAGCCATGACTGAATGGCGGCCGAGAATTGTAACATCGTTGCTTGATTTTAGTCGTTTATTTCCATTCCAAATAAAACAAATGTGTTTTCTGGTGAATAATATATTATATTAACTAGTCTTTTACAAGTTATAAGACGGACACTCCATAGAGTTAAATCAACAAGTTTGATATAACTATATGTATATATGTTGTCGCTTACTGCTACGCTCTTGTTGAACGTTAGGTATATATAAGCCGTCTATCCTTTATCAAATTCGATTCAGTAATTTGGCCATAAATTACTTTTGCATTTATAATATTAGTACCGTGTTAATGTTTAATTTTTTTTTAATCATTGTCTAATTATTCCTATAAAGATTTGCTATGGGCAAAACTGTCTCTCGCTTGGCTCAATTCACGTCTGTAAATAATAAAGGAGAATTGAAATAATTAAAGAAGAAATATCAAATTGTTTATAGAAGAAGAAGATTCGAATTTTAAGTTCATTTTTATTTTAATGTTGGTATCATTTTTACATTATTCCTTATGAAATCGTTTTAAAATTTTGGTAGTGTAGATTTAGTATAATGTAGTTATTTAAAATTAAGACTTAGAGAGAGAGAGAATTAATTAGAGTCGAGATGGCCCAGTGGTTAGAACGTATGCATCTTAACCGATGATTCCGGGTTCAAACCCAGGCAAGCACCGCTGATTCATGTGCTTAATTTGTTTTTATAATTCATCTCGTGCTCAGCGGTGAAGGAAAACATCGCGAGGAAACCTGCATGTGACAAATTTCATAGAAATTCTGCCACATGTGTATTCCACCACCCCGCATTGGAACAGCGTGGTGGAATATGTTCCAAAACATTCCCCTCAAAGGGAGAAGAGGTCTTTAGCCCAGCAGTGGGAATGTACAGGCTGTTGTTGTTGTTGTTGTTTTAAAATTAATTTTTGTTAACAATCGTAATATGTTTATTCAAATAGGCTCATGGTTAATTTAAATGTAAAGCTTTAAGCTTAAATGTAGATTATGCTAAAAAGTGGTTAGTAACGTTAAATACACATACTAATAAAAATATCGAACAATATGTTGTAATATATATTCCTCATGCAAAACGGGAAGTTATCAACTTGATTGAACTCACACATACACAAATACGCGCATAATTCTTGTGATTCTTAATTATTTTTAAATAAATCTAACGTATGACAAATTTGAAAAAGCTTTATTAAAATATAATATTCGTACTACTTTCATAATCGGCAACTTATTAGTATTTAGTAGTTTTAAAAAGAGAACGTAATTGTCTTCTCATGTGTTGCCATGTAAAAGCATGTAAAATAGATTATAATTAAAAATAATTAGTATTTAAATTTAGACCTTAATAGTAATTATAGCTCATTTGAAAATAGAAATATAAATAATTATGTTATTTATAGTGTGGATTGTTCTTTATTCGAATAGATGCATCCAAAGATAAGCCACAAGAGACGAGAAATTCTCAAGAGCCACAGAGCAAGGAGCCCTCTCAGCCAAACAGCTTAACATCCAGCTCGATATCGACCGACTCCAAGCCGGAGAGAACCGAGAAAGCGGAGAAGACCGAGGAGAGTGAGGAGAGAACAGAGGAAACGGAGAGTGCGGATGCCTGACGTGTAATGTATGAATATCATAACTATTTTAGCAGGAGATAATTGTCTTCGCGTGCAAACGATTGGCAACTCTAAAGCCTTGTATTAAGGTGTATTCTTAAATGATATTTCTTAGTACTAGTGACATAATGGTTTTGGAATTTCTTTTGTCTCATGTTTGACTTGGAATCTTTTGGATATAAGAGGATTAGTTGAAGAATTTTTTTTTGTAAGAAATTTAGCTACGGCAAGGTTTTTTAATTATTGTGTGTGTATTTAAATATATAAAACCTTACGACGCTAGTACTAAATGTTTCAGTCAAAATGTTGCCAATGACGTTTGCACAGCCTTCGCGTATGTCTTTATACTTAAATGAGTTAAAGAAAATGTTTCTCAATAAATTGTAAAGAAACATAACGTGTTCTTTCTCATTAATATTTAAAATTAAACATTTAAGGAATGTATAGGAAGGAGTTGGAGTGTGTTTGAATTTCTCTTACGTAAATATGAAATTGTTTGTAGTCCGGGGAGGTTGAACGAAAAATGGTTCTCGATTGAAATATGATAGCTCATAGTGTGGTCTGTAAATGACATGTCATATATTACCCTCCCATTGAATGTAACAATTTATAATTAAATATTATTACTAAGACTTCCCTGGACTAAAGATGAAATGGTTAGTTTGTGTAAAACTCCAGTTTGTCAGACGTATGTGTCAAGTATATGAAGGATTGTAAGATGTTCTGAAATAAATGTTAAGGGGCCTATAAGCTGTGTCTGTAGCTCAGTAGATAGAAATAAACGTCAAATAGTAAGAGTTGTTTGGTTCGACTCGTATCGTGACAATACTGTACTGGGCAAGTTTTACTATGAAAGGCGATATTGGGAAAAATATATCTAAAAATAAAAAAGGTCCCTGTATGTGGTTCAGTGCCTCGATTTAAGCTTTGTCACTGAGTTCAAGACTCGAGTGACTGGCTTTACCGTAGAACAGAGATGATTTATAGAAGTGGCAAACTCTAATCGAAATATCGCTATCTCTTTCTTTTGTATTGAGATGAATAAGATAGCAATAGTTATTGTACTTTAAAATGAATTCTGCTTAGAGATTGTATCGATCAAAATTCACACCACTATTTAACACATTATTAAGCACTAATAAAATCGTATCACTAAATAATTTTTGTTCCACAACTAATATTATAAAAATGAATGCCATTTCTAAATTATTCTCTGTTCTATGGTTTTACACTAATAGAATTTTCTAATTACTATTCGGCTGTGTCAGCTCTATTCGGAGTTGTAAAGATAATTAATCAATTTAACATTTAGTACTTTAAAACTAGGTCTAGACTTCATATCTTAATTTAAGGACCTATTTTTAATAGTGTAATTGTGAATGGCCAAATGTTTTACGGTATAAAGATATTCGGTTTGATTTAAATTGTAATAATTAGAGTAATATTCGATATATTTTTGTAACTGTTGGAGTTGTTTTAAAATTATGAAATGTCACTATTTTTTTTCCAATGTAAGCTGATTTCGAATAATGAGAGTGATAACGGCCTGTGTTGCTCAAATTGCATTGTATATTTTTATCGCAATGACTGGTCAAACGTATTAAGTTCGATATTCAAAAAAATATTTAAAAAAAAAGATAATCTACTTTTTCTTTATAACAAATTGATGTAGCTTTTTTGCATTTCTGGCAACTATGATCGTAAGAGGTTTTATTAATATATTTGTTATTGTTTATATAAATATTTTTCAGTTATATAATATACAATAGATTTAAATATGGCTTTGATTACTTTGAAAGTTTAACTGTTTCTCTCTTGCTTCTTTCATTTAAAAAATACACACAATAGAGATTCTTATCCTCTTTAATATAAGGCTGAAAATCTTTTAAATTTCCCACTTCATAAAGATTATAGAAAGATTGTAAGCAAAGCTTACATATATTGGACGTCCTGACGATTCAATTTAGCTTAGTCTGTTCTTAATTTAAACTTTTTCTTAAACTATTCCTGGCATTTATTTTTATATAAAAATACATTAAAAAGGTCGAAACGATTGAAAAATTTATATCAATACATAAATATTTAATTATTCCACTGGTCATGTGGTATTCAGAATCTTGTCATCCATTAGTGTTTTTTTTTATAAATATATCGATATATAATCGAGCACAGACTATACAGTTAAAGTAATCTTTCACACGTCAATGTCACTTTGACATTAACGGATTTTTAATCTATGGAACAATTTAATCAAAGTCAAGTTTGAAAACACAGATTATCAATATTTAAATTTTGCAATGTATACGCTAAATGAAAGGAATTGATGATATTAATACTGTTGGGTTATATTTTAATTAGTGATGTAGCATCGTATTGACTTTGAATTTGTATCGTTTCTTAGCCAACGACATAAAATATGGTTGATGCTCCCAGTGGAACTATCACTTATTAAAAACCCCTTAAATTAAAAGACCTATGACGTAACTACAGACTAGTGTTGATGAGCGCAATCATCATAGCTATTAAGTTCCTAAAGATCTGCATTGGAAATGTAACAGTTATGTTATAATGTGACTAAATTAAAAAGTAGTGAATCTTTTTAATTTGGTCATATTTTACTAATAAAATCTTAAATTTTACTTTTTTTGTGATAATCGAAGTTACACTTAAAATATGTTCGCTAAGTGACGATATAAGGCTAAACTGTAAAAAATGAACTATAAAAGTCGAATTGTTAACTGATGTAATTGAAACACACCAATTCGTCGTATATTGACGCTGCTTTATATTCTCACGCAGTTAAATCTTAAGGTTATAACATGTTTTTTTAAACATACAACTTCAATAAAAAATTCTAACGAAATTTAAGAGTTACTTTGCCAACTCTTCTTTTGCACATTATTATTATTTTCGGCTAAAAGATCTTAGTTGATACATTTAAGTACGCGCTTTATTGAAATAATCGTGTATATTGTCCCTAATGAAAATATATTATATATCGCTTGATTATTTACTCTGTGGTCACAGCGAAACGTGTATTTAAATATAATAAAAAATGCTCTATGGCATAGGATGGGGTTACTATATACAAAAATATGTCAAATTCTACTTATCTGTTAATAAAAAAAAATGTTCGATCATAAGAAATTTCCAGATTATATTTATATAGAAAATAATGTTTTAATGTTGTTTTTGACTAGTCCTTATTTAAGAGTCGCGTCAGTTTTATTTTTTAATAAAAAGGAGTAATTCACTGTTTTCACAACTGGCAGTAAAGTTGTCACTGACTTAGTATTTAAAAATATTTTCTACAAAAAAATTCATGTGAAAATAAAAAAAAAATGCTTTTGTAAACTAAGCTGGTTATTTATTAAAATAAGTAAATCTTCTAAAAGTGATGTTTGTTTTATTTAAAACCTTATCCTGATAAACTGCATATTTAATTTGATAGAATTATATAGTTTACTGAATATAGTTGTTAAATGCCGATTGAAAAGTGCTTGTAAAGGTATAATTTGATTTGATTACACGAAACTAGAGTCGAGATGGCCCAGTGGTTAGATCGCGTGCATCTTAACCGATCATTGCGGGTTCAAATCCAGACAAGCACCGCTGATTCATGTGCTTAAATTGTCTTTATAATTCATCTCGTGCTCAGCGGTGAAGGAAAACATCGTGAGGAAACCTCAAATTAAAACAAATTTCATAGAAATTCTGCCACATGTGTATTCCACCAACCCGCATTAGAACAGGGTGGTGGAATATGTTCCAAACCTTCTCGTCAAAGGGAGAGGAGGCCTTTAGCCTATCAGTGGGAATTTACAGGCTGCTGTTGTTGTTGTTGTACACGAAACTAGTTATAACGAAGAAAAAAATGGGTTTTGAAATTCTTTTATATTATTGCCCTATTAATAATGAATTTGTGGAAGAAAAATAAAATAAAAATTTCTATTAAAATTTATTATCACAAAATATCAGCATTTCAGATAATATCTGAAAACAACCTTATAACGAACTATTTACACTTATCAATAACTAATATATAACTTAACTATTTTATGCTTAAGAGCGCTTATAGCCGCTTTCACGAGACTAAAGGGATTTCTGGCCAAATATTTATTAATTAGTTTATTACATATAAAACACTGCAAAGATTTTGTCTCTTTTTGACGATAAAAACCTACATAAAATTTCTGGTATTTGACAAAATATTTGTTAAAAATGTATTAAAACAATTATATTCTACATTTCTGTGTAAATTGAACGCTGTTTCACTAAATTTACTCAATAATCGTAAGCATTGAAAAATTAACGGATTTTATTAGTGACAATGTATTTAACATTTTAATAAAGTTTTTATTCATTATATATCAACTATGTATACATCTAATAATATTTTCTATTCTATTAAAAACAATACCCATAGAACTTATATGGAATAAATAATGTATAGCAGCGCGATGCTTTAAAGAGTTTGACTTGACTATAGTTGTTCTTATACACACATACGCACACAAGCTTAAAAATAATAACTAAGAAGCGACACTTCGAATAAGCGCTCTTAAATGTCTTAATATCCGTTCTAAATGTAGTGAGGATCTTTTAAAATGAAGTATTACGACTAATCTTGTCTAATGCTACTGCTGACGGTACTCCAAATGTCAGACTTGTTGATACTGGAGTACCGATAGCAGTGCAAATTGTATAAATTTATATATATGGGTCAAAAATTTATATTTAAAGATCAAAAGTCTTAACAGTTGTGTTTTACAATTATTAGGAACATATTTCAATCTTAATTTAGAATTTCCTCATTCTGCGTAACACAGTTTCCAAGGGTCCTATTTGAAAGATTGAAACATATAGAATTATATTTATTTTGATGGATTGTAACAAAATATGTTAATAATGGTCTAATTTCCATACAATTGTTTGTATTAAGTAGATGGGTTGAAATTTATTCCTCCAGGCTCTGCTTTCTGTGGACGTGAATTCGTTTTTCAACCGATTCGTGTAAATTAAATTCTGTACTTATCATTTGAGTCGTCCTTCACATAGAAGTTCTTTATTTGTTTTATTTATATAATTATGTAGATACTTATTTAATTATTATGGAGGAGAAATTTTTATTTACATTTTCATTATTCGAATTATTATCTATGATAAATTATTTTATATGGAATTTAAGAGTCAGTTTACAAGCTCAACTAAGTATATACTTAACTAATAAAGGAACTACACATGATTAGTTTCAACGACGTTTTCTTTCTTCTTTCTCTTTTTACCTTCTAGATCAGCGTAAATGTCTTCTAGACTTCTCATTTTCGTCTCCGGTACGCAGAAGATTAGATAGAACACGTTTGCTAAGCAGATAAAGCTGAAGATCCAAAACGTTGAATGGTAGCCAATCCAGGAGTTAAGAGGAGCGAACAGCTTTAGAAGGGCAAAGTCGGTTCCCAAAGATATAGCCATTATTAATGTAGCTACCGTACCGCGGAGCTGTAACGAAATTAAAAAAATAAGACAGGAATATTTAGCATTATTAACAATGTGAGTATATATTTCCTTGCCTATTTACTTAAAACTCTAATTTCTGTATTTAATATTGAATAACTTTTCGAATTGTGTAATTTCATGACATACTTAAGGATTTAATCCAGGTATTAAAGAAGTAAAATTAGCCTTTATATATTTTGCTTTCTCCGAAACCAACGATCATATACTAATTTATACTAATCTATAAATTTTAACATGTAGAAAACTCCTTAAATACTAAAGGTACATCATATTATCATTTTCTCTATCAATAAATAGCACAAACCCAATAAACATTTGACAGGTCGCCACAACGTGCCAACTGTAACTTATAATACGCGAGACGGGTCGACTTACGTATATAATATGAAACTAGCAGTATGTTTTGTCGTACCTGGAAACTAAACATTTCGGTCATGATGACGAAGGGCAGCGGCTGCAGGCCGGCCGCGTCGGCGAAGATGCACGTGCACAGCGCCGCGATGGGCAGCCAGCCCGCCGCGCCGCGCGCGTAGAACCAGCCGCCCAGCGCGCACAGGCTCACGCCCGCCGTCGCGCTCGTCACCGCCAGTAGCGGCTGCAACGCACACTTGCCATTTGCACAGTCTCTTACGCGTGTATTTACCCCGGGCTCCCTCGAACCAGAAAATAGTAATGCTATATGATATAGATTAGCCCATGGGTATGAGTAGATGTTACGACTCGGGACAGGATCTTTTGCAAGCTTGTCGTACTTAGGTACCATAATTATTTAGGTTTTCTACGTTTATTGATTATGAGAAAATTAAGAAAGTAAATCGAGTCGAGATGGCCCAGTGGTTAGAACGCTTGCATCTTAACCGATGATTGCGGGTTCAAACCCAGGTAAGCACCGCTGATTCATGTGCTTAATTTGTCTTTATAATTCATCTCGTGCTCAGCGGTGAAGGAAAACATCGTGAGGAAACCTGCATGTGACAAATTTCATAGAAATTCTGCCACATGTGTATTCCACCTACCCGCATTGGAACAGCGTGGTGGAATATGTTCCAAACCTTCTCCTCAAAGGGAGAGGAGGCCTTTAGCCCAGCAGTGGGAATTTACAGGCTGTTACTTTACTTTAAGAAAGTAAATGTATTTTACGCTGGATTTCGATAATAAGCTGAGATGGCCTAGTTGTCAGAACGCGTGCATCTTAACGTACAATTGCGGGCACTAGCTAAGTCAAACACCACTGAATATTAATGTGCTTAATTTGTGTTTATAATTCATCCCGTGCTCTTCAGTCGAAGAAATCATCGTGAGGAAACCTGAATGTGTCTAGTCTCATTGAAATTCTACCACGTGTGTATTCCACCAACCCGCTTCAAAACAGCCTGGTTTAATATGTTCCTAACCTTTTTCTCAAAGGGAGAGGAGGCCTTAGCCTAGCAGTGGGAAATTTACAGTCTGTTAATGATTTATGATAGATAATACAGATGAACGATCTATCTACTGACCTTTCTTCCAACGCGGTCTACGAGTTGGCACGCCATAAACGATCCAAAAATCTGGACGACAGCTAACAGAATCGACTGCTTGTTGGGAGAGAGCGCGAGGCTCGTGTTGGGGTCCTTTCCCGCTTCAGCGAATATGTGGCTGGCGTAGACGAGAACAGCAATGCAGCCGCAGAACTCTCGGGTAAGGTTCACTATGAGCGCCACCCAGAATGCTTTTAATGCCGTTTTATCCGCAACTATAACAAAATAATACAAAAATAAATGGAGCAATACTCACTTGGTATTGTTATGTAGTGTCAGTTGGAACAGTGGCCTAAATTGGTGTCCTATCTTTCGTAGAATTTTATTATTCTAGTGATTAAGATATCACATGAGTCTAAGTGGCTTACAGGATGGTGTACTGGCAGAAATCGTTATATAACTTTCAGGCGACCTTCTTTTCTCTCTTTCTCTATTTAAGGTTTTATTCAACTTTATTTTTCGTGACTGTTTTAATTTAAAATCACGGTTTTAAAATACATATTTAGTTTTAAGAGTCAGAGCGATGGCACAAACAATTTTCATGTCATTTTGTTATACGGCATATTACTTTTGGATAACTGGCTGGTTACTGGATGGCTACAGATATTGAATTTGTTTTTAGTTTTCAAAAGAAAGCTTTCAGGTCTATTTATAATCTTGGAATTAATTTCGAGACTCCTTCCGGAATGTTATTAAAAGATAAGAGCACCTACTTACAGTTATATCACAATATTTTTACAAAAATGTTTTGTAAATTCTCAGTAACGAAAGTAATAAGTATACGGGAAGGATTCGACTCAGTAAAGGCAATAATTCCTTCCCGGATAAAGGTATTCGTTTGTACAATAAAATTCTATAGATATTTATGCCGAAACATTAATAAATAAATTTTATTAAATGAATAATTCTAGAGGTGAGATGGCCTGGTTGTTAGAACACGTGCATTTTAACCGATATTTGCGGATTAAAACCCAGGCATTTACGGACAGATTTTATAGTTCATCTTGTGCTTGGCGGTGATGGAAAACATTCAGGGTTGGAGATTGGCGGAATATGCTCCAAAACTCCTCACAGGGAGAGGAGGAAATTTTCATGCTGCTATCGTTATTGTATATTTCATTTCATTCCTAAATCGTATTAACTTATTTATCATTCGTAGCAATCAATGTTACCAGGAAGTTCATACGATTCGTTACTGAATACAAACGAATTCGAACATGTTTTGACGATACAATATAAATTGATTCAACTTTGGCGAAAGTATTGACGGCAGGCGAAGACTTCATATATAAAGTAACCTCATTTTAATAACATTTAATAATCACGAACAAAGAAAAATCAAAATAAAATTTAAATTATCAACAAAATATAAAAGTAGTATCCCTTCTTGTTTATTAATGGCCATTGTTTACAATGTCGCAACTTTATTATTAATTTAAATTTAATTAACTGATCAGCATCAACAACAGTTTGTTATGAACTATTTTGTGTGTAAATACGAATAGTTCTAAACTTAAGGATAACAACATGACAGAAAACATCTATAATTTATCGATTAAAACAATGTTAAATTAAAAAAGAAGCTGCTAAAAATATTCAGATATTCTACCGCTAAACAACAGTACGCAGTATTGTTGTGATCCGGTTTGAAGGGTGAGTGAGCCAGTGTAACTGGGATCTTGGGAAATATCATCAAACAAGGGAAATAGCACCTTGGTTTCCATTGTTAGTGGCGCATTGATGATGTAAGGAATAATTACTATTTTATTGTCTATGGGTGATGGTGATCACTTACCATTAGGTGGCCCATATGCTCGTCCGCCAACATTATTCCAAAAAAAAAATTAAAATATATTGTTTGTTAAATAGTTGAGATGGCAAAATGTTTGGAATGCGTGCTGCTATACTAATGCTTGTAGGTTGAATCCAGGTCCAAAATTTTGAATTTTACAGATAAACTAGTGAATCGCCCTTGCAATGCCGACACTAAATATCAAAAAGAAGCCAATACCAACGCAGGTCACAACATCATGTTCAACTTCTTCATATCATAGATAAACAATGTCTTCAGTTAAATTTCATTTGTAAAATATAATTTAATTAGCGACCCGTCCCGGCTTCGCAATGCTAATACTAAATATACTACATATTTTTTTGCTTTACTTTTTTGTCCATGTATTATATACAAGAACCTTCCCCTCGAATCACTTTTAAAAAATATTATAAATACGTTGCGTAATTTTAAAGATATAAGCATACATATGTACAGCGGACTAGCGGATAGGACTTTGTTTTATACTATGTATTGATAGGCTGAAACTTATTCTGCTTCTTTATAAGCAGAGTTAATGTCGAGCTTTATTTAGTCTTTGTAAACAATCCAGGATGCAAATTCATAAATATATGTTTTTCATGATGATGATTAATTGAGCGTCCTCAAATTTCGACTACAGTGCGCACACAAGTGTTGTTAAATGAAAATATATCAGCTTAAAGCCAATAAGGGTATTGTAATTCTTTCATCATAAGATCGTTATTCTTTTAACTAAGTGTATTGTTTAGTTATCCAAAATACTTTTCCAAAAACGCCCATTTCCGTGTAAAGTGCTCGACTTTCTACTAATACTACGAATATACTATTTATATTAATATAGTTTAAATAGTCCTCTAAAATAGACCGTTCTCTAACATCTGGCGTCCTATCAGATTTAGTCCTAGACCATTTACTATTTGTAAAATTCTCAACAGCGCCAAATTCCATAACCGGCTGACTAATTCCCGTTACAGTCTACAAGCTGCCATTATTTACATGATAATTTTTTCTTGAACGTTCTATATTCGTCAATGACGCATTTGCCACCCCAATTGACCCCCAGAACGGCATCTGACACCAAATAGAAGCAACAAAATTGAATGGCTGGCAAATTGAAAATGATGACTCGGCTCAAATATCAAGGACACGACCAGAGGTCACTTCGCCAATTGAAACAATAAATCTGTTTTGAAAACAATATTTCTACATCCGCCTTATCAAGAGGAAACTAGAACTGTTTTGTTTGATCATTTATCTTTGTGTAAACGCTTTCGTTGAAAATTGGAGCGAATTTCTTTACAGGTCAAAAGGGAATTACAGGGTTTATTAAAATGGGACGAATGAGAGAATTGTTCGCGAAATTAAGTCTAGGCTACAAAGTTTCGATGATAAATAAATTCTGAGATGTCAGAATATTGAATGATTCATCTCGAAACATTGAATAATGTTTGTTATGAAATAAATGTAAATTAGTTTTGTGAAAATTTACGAAGAATAGAAATGTATCATAAATACAATAAGTAAATAGATTAGATCTTGGGCTGACAATGGTGGAGGTCTTGAGATACTTACATAATAATTTGGGCGAAAATTTTGGTTCACATGTTGTCTGTTCGATGATCAGTCTGTCCACTTCATCACTAATAGACTTATCAGTGTGAGGAAGGGAGCGAAGCAAGCCTAGAACTTTTGCTGTTTCCTGAAATAAACATTTCTTGTTGAGCTTTGTGCCCATCTGGATAGGTACCATCTACTAATTAGATATTCTACCAGTGTTACAGGCATACGAGATGACTTAGCTTCCAAGTTTGTTGACACATTTCCTTAGGAGAGGTTATTATTGCTTACAGGTGGTGACCTCTTGCATGTCTACTTATTACATATTTCCTATTACATAAAAGTATATGGACATTAATTCTTTCACGTAAACACATTGGTGCTTTCGAATGGTTTCATTGATTGATCGGTTCGTTTGAAGTCGATTATGAGTTGGGCCGGATTAATCACTTCGGGGTCCCCAGACAAATCACTTCCAATAGCCCATAAGCATTGCAAATGGATTCCAAAAATACGTGTTATAAAATTGACTTGGTGGCTTTAAATTAACTCAGTACAAATATTTAAATGTGCATTCATAATGTAATATAACTGGAGCGCGTTGCGTAAAAAAAATGTACGCTATGCCTTCTGATTAGACAAAATATAATAATAAAATAAATTTAATTCGAAATGTACTGAATTTTGAAGATGTGGGGTAAAAATCAAAGAATTAATTTGTAAATTAAATTCGGTTGCTTAATAATTTAATTCTCACTTTAGGAAAACAAAAATCTTGAATGTGGACATCTGGTTTATGATAATCAGATTCTCGTGATGAGATGCTACCAAAGCATAAATTTCTTTGCATATATTTCCTACTCGCCCTGGCTTCGCAAGTGTGCAATGCTGATACTGAATATAATATTGTGTTTTTACCAATACTACTAATTCTCCACCACAAACACTGTACATGTATTACAAACATAAGTCTTTCTATCTATTGCTATAAAAACTCATCAAATTTCATTGCGTAATTTTAAAGATCTAAGCATACCGTAGGGACAGACAGCGGTAAGCGACTTTGTTTTATACTATGTAATGATAATATATCCCTTAATACTAGTAAAGTTACCTCATTCTTGCCGCATTTGATGAGATAGGACGGTGTTTCAGGTAGCCGCAGCAATATGCAGAAATGTATCAGAGGTATTGCCAGTAGGATCCAGAGTACAGTGTGGAATGGGAGGAGGTCACCCAATATGAACACCAGCAGGTTTCCAACGGTCTGTGGAGTAATATTTTCCATAGTTTAGCACTAAAAAAACAAACAGAAAGATCCCAAAGACAATAGCGGTTCATAAAATTCGTGGTAATTAAATTACTATTGAGTTTTTAGTCTTATTTGGTTACTATTTAGACAATACACTAAATTTTACCTACAACAGAGTCTTTTAGTGTAGATTACTTTAACATAACTTTCTGGTGTATTTTCAAATATTATCCAATGAGAGACAAAAAGGCTTAGACAAAAAAAAGTGCCTTTTTCTACTTTTTACTAATATTCTTATCAGCTTGATCCATTTTTACTATTACTAGAATTTTTGCGTACATCTTAACCTCTGATTGCTTAAGTTGTGATCAAAAATTAATCTCGTGCTCAGCGGTTAAGGAAAACATAGTGAGGAAACCTGCATGTGTCTAATTTCAACGAAATTCTGCCACATGTTTATCCATCAACTCGTATTGGAGTAGCGTGTTTGAATATGCTCCAAACATTTACCTCAAAGTTAGAAGCCTTAGCCCAACAGTGGGAAATTTACAGGCTGTACATGTTGTTCTATCAAAGACAAAGAAGATTCTCATGCGCTTTCAGGGATTTTCCCTTGTTACCTTATACGAGTGACAATATTGCTAAAGTATTATCATCTACATCGTATACAATCTTAGTATAAAATCAAGAGAAACAAGAAAAACGATAACGTTATTTTTATTTTACTGAATTCAAGAATCATGATGGACATTTGATAGAGCAACATATTGTAACAACACTAGACGAGTATGTTATCAAATTATATTTAAGTACCGACAAGGAAAACAGTATTTTTTTCTCGAATGATGAAGTATTGAACTAGGGTTGTCAAATAATATATTCTTGATATTTATTTTTATATACCGTAGAATCTTTTTTTTGAACTGAACAGTAACATTTTGTTAAATTCAAACGCGCACGAAGTCGTACAGCTAGTTATTTTAACAACATTACCCGAATAAGCTGTAATGCAAAGTGGTTAGAACACGTGCATCTTAACCGATTGCGAGTTCAAACCCAGGCAAGCACCACTATATATGTGCTTAATTGTGTTTATAATTCATCTCGTGCTCAGCGGTGAAGGAAAACATCGTGAGGACTCCTGCATGTGTCTAATTTCATCGAAATTCTGCCACATGTGCATTCCACCAACCCGCATTGGAACAGCGTGTTGGAATATGTTCCAAACCCTCTTCTTAATGGAAGAGGGTTTGGATAGCAGTGGGAAATTTACAGGCTGTTACTTTATAAATTTTTATAATTATTATTTTATAATTTATAAATTTTTGTAAATTTCTTTGAGGAGAAGATTCGGAGGAAATTCCACCACGCTGCTCCAATGCGGGTTGGCGAATCCACATGTGGTAAATTTTCGTTGAAATTAGACACATGCAGGTTTGTTTCACCGCCGAGCACGAGATGAATTACAAACACAAATTCATTGAAAATTCAGTGGTGCTTGTCTTGACTTGAGCCCGAAATCATTGGTTTAGATGATTCATTCTAACCACTGGGCCATCTTGGCTCAAATTTTAATAACATGTTACAGGATTCCCTAAAAATCAATCAAACTTAGGCACACAATTTGGGTTTTAAGTATTGCTGTTTCAAACTTTCGGCACAATGGGGAATGGAGGGAGATTAGCCCTTATTTAATCCGGACTTATAAGCTTTCCAAAGTATAGGAGTGTAACGACATCTGCTCAATAATAACGGAAAAATACTGAGTATTTATATAACACTTGCTGTGCTCGCGTCTTCGTGCGCGTTTAAATTTCACAAAAAAGTTATTGTTCTAGCCTAAGTTCAAAATCGGTCCAGCCGTTCCAGAAACTAGCCGGAATCAACAGAAAGATAGACGGATAGAAATTTTAAGAAATGTTATTTTGGTATATGCAACACACGGCACATAATTATATTTTTTTATGGTGTAGGTTGGCGAACGAGCATATGGGTCTGATGGCAAGTGGTCACCATCACCGATAGACAATGACGGTGTCAGAAATATTAAATATTCCATACATCGTCAATGTGCCACCAACCTTGGGAACTAAGATGTTATGTCCCTTGTGCCTGTAGTTACACTGGCTCACTCACCCTTCAAACCGGAACACAACAATACTGAGTATTGTTATTTGGCGGTGGAATAACTGATGAGTGGGTGGTACCTAATTAATAGAGATATCCAATTTTTGTTGTGAGTGTTTATGGGACGATAGCTGCACATCAAAAAAGTTATAGTCTCACATTGAAAAGCTCCAGCCGTATACCATTGTGTATTAAATTGTTATAATTTACCAAATAATTCATTTGAGAGAGCGGAAAGTTACTGGTCACGTAGAGAGAGAAATGTTACTCGTGCGAACAAACGTCGTCATTTACAATGACATCAAATCCAAAGAAAATCTGTCATATATTTCGAAATTTGTGAAAATCTGCTCAATAAACGCGAAGTTTCGCGTGCGATCCACTAGTCAGATACAAATACTGATAAAAGAAGAGTAACTTCTTAGTTTTATTGCCGGTTCTTCTCGGTAGAATCTACTTTCCGAATCGGTGGTAGCTTTACTTAATTGTAAAATAACGATTTTAAAGTGCTAGTAAAAGCTTATTTGTATAAAGTTTATTTTGATTGATTTATTGATTCATTGAAGAGCTGGTTATGGCCAAGACAATAACAAACAATGTCATAACGTTACAAAAATAATAATAACTTTTGACAACCCTATATGCACCCCAAGCCGAGCAGGTGTTTTAACAATGAATCGTGGACTTCCCAACTGTAGAGGAAATTTGTATACAAAAGTTACTCTAATGATCGAACAAAAATGTGACCTAGATACACTGTTTTTTTTTTCACGTTTTATATCTATTGTATAAAACCTTTTTTGAAGGAATTCAGTCTTTCTAAGAACACTGGCCGTTTCGAACAATTCGCTTATTTTAAATATTTGCTAGGCGATACTACGCGGAAAAATGCGAATGATTTTGTCTGCGAATTTCTTATATAAAGCGATGATCGTTGTTTAATTTTGGCAAACACTGTTCTATTTACAAATAATTACCATTTATTTACCAAATTTATTATTAAATAAAATAGTTATAACTTGTATAGCTATTCTATAAGAAGGCAATATTATAATCTCTTGTCATTTCAGAATAATATTGAAAACCGATGCAATTGTGACAAAATATATGTCATTGTAACAGCCTGTAAATTTCCCACTTTTGGGTTAAGACATCCTCTCCCTTTGAGGAAAAGGTTAGGAGCATATTCCAGCACAATGCTCCAGTGCACATGTGGCAGATTTTCGTTGAAATAAGACTCATGCAGGTTTCCTTAAGATGTTTTCCTCTACCGTCGAGCAGGAGATGGATTATAAATACAAATTAAGCACATGAACTCGCAATCATCGGTTAAGATCTACGCTCTCTAACCACTGGGCTATCTTCGGCTATATAATTATGTATATTCGTATATATTGTTTCTGTGTATAAACTACATATATCCATCGGCCGATTTCATATGTTTTATGTGTGTTTTATAGATGTAATTTGTATTTGTATAATCAACTTCACATAAGACTTACGCCGGATCTAAGGGATTCTGAGCTAAAGTATCAACCACCACAATTTCAAATGTAAATTAATGAGACCCCGCTGAAGAATTCTAATGGATTTATTCGAAAAATAATGAGGGACCCTTTACAACCTCTTTTGTTGCTTTTGACCCTTCAAAGGACAGTATGTCAGATCCGACATACACAAACTGATTCATTAAAAACGACCTTGTTAATACGGACCTTGTGTGAAGTAACCTGGTAACCCCTAGTTTCCGTTTGCATGCGGTAAAGAGAACGTTTTTGGGCAATGGTATGCCCATATATAATAAGATACGGAGAAATATATTCAATTTACCATTTACAAAATTTAAAAAGTCTATTACCTAAGACTGAATTAATAAGTAAATCTAATTGTTAATTAATTAAAAGAGTATTTTTTAGAACAATGATGTTCTAGTAAACAGATATGTCATTAACGCGCAAAAAGTGAAGTGACCCAATTAGGATTGGGACGTTTGCCTTTAGTCGTTTTCCATAATTATGCCGGTAATACGTTATAATACATCATAATTATGTAGTAATACGTTTTGCGTAATTAAAACATCTAGTTATCCCTTTTACTTATTGTTTTTATCAAGCTATCCTTTTACTTGTAACGAAATGTAAAATAAACGGTCCTCGGCGCGGCACACTTTTTTCTATTGTTTAGTATGGGTATAACATATCTGTTTATTAGAATATCATTGTTTTAGAAGGACACTAATTATTTTTGCAAGGAACAGCATTGTAAATCTGTTTATTTAAAAAGACCAACTATGCGAGTTTCTTGCCTTTATCCATCTCTGGAGGCTGCTTTCCGAAACGGTGGTAGTAATAAATTATCGACGTTTCAAAAAAGCTTTACTGTGAAGTTTACTTGAATGAAATTGATTTGAATGTGCTGTAATACAAAGTGGAGTCGATTTTATCACATTAAATGCAATGACGGCCAGTTCTTGTTTATATAAGGCTGATAAAATAATCGAATAAATACACGAATAATGAAAAAAAAAAGAAATTTTCGAACAAAATAATTCATAGGAAATTTTAACAAACTAAAATCCGTTTTTGAAATAAGTTCAATAACAAAAACCGGCCACGCAGCGCTGAGGTCGAGCCCTGGACGTATCCGCTTCCCGCAAAGTCCCTTTTGACTTCAACCGGCCTTACTTTAAGTATCTCCGATAATGTTATAGGATGTTAATTAACGATTTTCATTTGTTTTTTTTTTGTGTTTGATATTAAAACAACATATGATATTATTTGTATCATTTGCGCCGTTGACGTCACAATTACATTGTGTAATAATTCATTATGTAGGGAGAATTTAAAACTCACCGCCGATATGTCTAAATTAAAATGAATATTTAAAATCCTATAAAAAAATTATAGAAACGCACTGCTGGTTCGTTTGTTGTTCGGAATGTAATTTAAAGGGTAAAATACTGCTACACTGGTAACACTTATGTGATTAATTTTTAATACTAATTGAAATCTAAGTTATATTATGATAAAAGATATACCTGTGAGAATATAACGAAGGTGCCGGTCATACCACGTATACTGTCTTCGCTGATTTCTTTTACATACAGCGGACAGACCACGAAAGCTCCTCCCGAGCCAAACCCGATCAGCGCCCGAGCACCGATCAGTGCGATCGGATGCGCGCAGATTAGCTTTACCGCCCAACCAAGCTGAAACAATAGCATATATAAAGTCAAAAGTAAAGTAACAGCCAGTAAATTTTCCACTGACGGGCTAAGGCCTCCTCTCCCATGGAGAGGGTTTGGAACATATTCCATCACGCTATTCCAATGCGGGTTGGTGGAATACATATGTGGCAGAATTTCGATGAAATTAGACACATGCAGGATTCCTTACGATGTTTTCTTTTACCGCCAAGCACGAGATGAATTATAAACACAAATATAGTGGTGCTTGCCTGGGTTTGAACCCGAAATCATGGGTTAAGATGCACGCGATTTAACCACTGGGCCATCTCAGGTCTTATAGAATATATATTTTATTTCAATTGAGGTAAAGATGGCTATGATTTTTGGATGATGATTGACAGATTTTCGATATAAATTAAATTTGGTATACAAACAGTCTAGAGCCTGAGAAAGGACATAGGTTACTTTTTTTGGATACACACATGGTAAACAAAGAGGTCATACCTCTTTGTTTACCAATCATCAAAGTAATATTTTAAATTAATTTGTTAATATATTCATATTCTACGCGAGCAAAGCCGTGGATAACAGCTAGTAAATAATAAAAAATCGAAATAACTTACAGATATTGGTACGGATGCAAAGAGTAGTGCGTTTTTCCTCCCAAACTTATCCGCTGCCACTCCAAATATGAATACAGCGATGGGGGCGAATATGAACATAATTGACGCCATCCATGATACATCTTCTTCGGATAGAGGTCCGTTTGAAGGCGACGAGTCCCCCATCAAGAGGGCCTTGTTGGGGGAAATCCAGCCCATTGCGGTGCCATAGGCTAAGATAGGCATGCATACTGAAACAAACATTTTACATTAGTAAAAAGTAGTATAGTGTCTAATTTTATCGAAACAAACCAGCCAGCTTTTTGGCAGATCCGTGATGACGATGAATGCTCTGACTTAATATTCGTCAATGCTGGTGTTCCACAAGGCTGCGTTCTATCACCCACCCTGTTTCTTCTGCATATCAATGATTTGTTGCAAATCGGGAACATTCACTGCTATGCAGACGACAGTATCGTTGACACCTTACACACCGGCCGCGCTAATATTTCTCGGGAAAACGTCGAAGAAAACCGGAACAAACTTGTGTCTGAAATCGAGTCTTCATTAAACGAAGTCTCGAATTGGGGCCGGCTAAATCTAGTCCATTTCAACCCCAAAAAGACGCAAGTTTGCGCGTTAACCGCTAAAAAAAACACCATTTGCCGTATCTCCACGATTTGAGAACATTCCGATAGCCGCTACAGGTAGTATCGGAATACTTGGCGTTGATATTTCGAGCCTCGTTCAGTTCTTCGGTCAATTGGAAGGCAAAGCCAAATTGGCTTCAAAAAAGCTGGGCGTGCTCAGCAAGGCGAGACAGTATTTCACGTCGGCCTATAACCTAAAACTTTATAATAATAATAATAATAATAAGCCTTTATTTATTTCCTTGACTTAATCCTACTACATATTAAAGTAAGTATTCAAAATAATTATACAAAAAGTTGACCTATTCCTAATATAAAAAAGTTTAAAAAGTAATAGTAAAGTAATTTAATATTAAGTCATGGCCCCTCTCGGGTATAGGCCTCCTCCAACTGTTTCCAGTGTACTCTATCTCTTGCTGTATCCATCCAGTTGTCTCCTGCTACCTTTCGTAGGTCATCAGTCCAACGTTCTATAGGTCTGCCTCTAGCTCTCTTGCCTGTTGGACCTTTCCATATTGTGACGAGTTTCGTCCATCGTTCTTTCATCGTTCGTATCATGTGACCAGCCCATTTCCACTTTAACCGCAGTGCATGCGTTACCGCATTACCTAAAACTTTACAAGGCGCAAATTCAGCCTCACATGGAGTACTGCTCTCACCTCTGGGCGGATGCTCCCCAGTACCAGCTCCTTCCATTTAACCGCATCCAACGTAGAGCGGCTCCAGTTATCGACGATCAAGCCCTTTCCGATCTAATTGATCCTTTGGCTTTGTGTAGAGATGTCGGATCACTCTGCATCTTCTACCGAATTTTTCTAAGGGAATGTTCCGAGGAATTGTTCGGATTAATCCCGGCTGCTGAATTTCACTTTCGGACATCTTGCCAAAATTCTAAGTTTCACACGCACCACCTTGATGTCCGCAAATCCACAACAGCGCGATTTCTCAGACTTTTCTGCCTCGCACAACCACTTTGTGGAACCAGCTTTCGCCGGTGGTTTTTCCGAACCGATACGACATGGGAACCTTCAAGAAAAGAGCGTACTCCTTTTTGAAAGGCCAGCAACGCACCTGCAAGCCCCCTGGTGTTGCAGAGGTCCATAGATGGTGGTAGTCAGTTTCCATCAGGTGAGCCTCCTGCTCGTTTGCCAACTATGCCATAAAAAAAAAAATAATATCAGATTTATTTACCAAGCCGGTTGGTATTAACGAAACGGTTTTTAAACTTTTTTTTAATCATGTTCGTCTTCTGTAGTGAGAATCGAGTTCCTTCTCACAGAATAGGTCTACTACATGCTGATCAGTGGCAAGAGCTACTAGATCGGAAGCAATCACTTATATATTCTTATTTTAGTGTTGCCCAAATGCAAGAACAAGACGAGACTTAGCCAGTCTTGGTCTTGGTCTTGCGCCAATACACCTGGTCTTGGTCTTGGTCTTGGTCTTGCACTCCCAGTCTTGGTCTTGGTCTTGGTCTTGCAGCAAGAGTCTTGCAAGTCTTGCAATTACCTATTAGTCTATTACTATTTATTAAAGTTTATTTTAAATCTTAGAAAAACTTATTAGAATTGGAACATCGTGAGCTTGAATTAACATAGCCATAGTAAAGATCAAGGAGATTAATAAATTACTGAAGATTTGATAAGAAATTTCAAAAATCAACTGACCTATATGTCGTTTAAAAACTTAAGAAATATAATGACTGAATGAACAATAATAGTACCTATATAAGTAATTAGTTTAAAACCATATAATCAATATTAAAATATGTATATACTTACTAGAATTAATTATTATGACATCTACTACCTATCCTTACCATTTTCAACCGACTTCCAAAAGGAGGAGGTTATCAATTCGTCTGTATTTTTTTTTTTTTTTTATGTTTGTTACCTCATAACTTTTCACTGGGTGGACCGATTTTGATAAGTTTTTTTTTGTTTGAAAGGTAGTGCTTCCCGTGGGGTCCCATTTTTTTTTAATTTTTTTCCGATGATGGTATCCGTATGAAAACGACATAAGTCTTAAATTTGCATTATGTATATGCGCGACAAATAGGTGAATAACTGAAAATCACGTTAACCAATTTTGATAATTCTTTTTTTATTATAAAATATATACTTCAACGGTAATTTGGTGAAAGTTTGGTAAGGTTCTGAGCACAGGATCCATGACAAAGTAACGGAACGGAAGGGAACGGAACAATTCTGAGGAGCACGTTAGCGATACTCAGTCGAATCTTTTATTTATAGGTTATTTGGATATTTGAGTCACCTTCCGTAATGTGGTTATGTTTATGTAATTATCATAGTCGAATATTATAATCAACTAGCTACCCACCCCGGCTTCGCACGGGTGCAATACTGATACTAAATATACTACAGAATTTGTGTATTTACGACATCACATCGCAAACTTCTAAAATTATCAGTGTTTCTTTACTATATTGTTCATGTATTATATACACAAACCTTTCCCTTGAATCACACTATCTTTTAAAAAAACCGCATCAAAATCCGTTGCGTAGATTTAAAGATATAGGGACAGAGAAAGCGACTTTGTTTTATACTATGTAGTGATGGAACTCTTATACGGCTCGCAGTTAGGGTGCGATATGGGGCAGAATTTCTTACTATCTTTAATAAAATTTTGTGTATGTGATGTGATGTCATATGATGTACGAAATATAGTTGGTCTTTTTCAAAGTTTTTTTGCTGAGTTCGATTACAGCTCTTTCGAGAGATCCTTGTAGTTTACGCCGCGTGACGTATTAAATCCGCATTCTCGAAAGTCTATTTTTGCTTTATTCGTAAGTTTCCTTTGAAATTGTCCTCGAAGTAGTTTCTGACTCATATAAACGGAACGCTTAATCTATCTATATTAAAAAAATTAGTTAGTCAACATCAGCTTCACTTAAAATCAAAAAATAAATAAAAATTTTAACAAAAAGAAAAACCGACTTCAAACAAAACACTATTTTAAAACAAATGAATATGCACGAAAAAGTAATAAAAATAATTGCGTATTCAACATATTTTTTAGAGTCTTCCTAAGTTAAATGAAATGAAAAATATTAGACTACTTAAAAGTCGATTAACGATTATATCATGTAGTTATAATTATTGTTATATTTGGAGTCGGTGTCAGCCAATAAAACCCTACAGTATATCTATCAAAAAACAATACGAGAATACTTTAACAAATATGTTTTTTACAAATTACCTTTTACACAATAATATACTGGATCAATCAAGGGGCTCGTATCGCTTCTTTCTTTTGATTGTTGGGACAAGGGCACCGTGGCTGACACCGGCTCCAAATATACCAATAACTATAACTACATGATATAATCGTTAATCGACTTTTAAGTAGTCTAATATTTTTCATTTCATTTAACTTAGGAAGACTCTAAAAAATATGTTGAATACGCAATTATTTTTATTACTTTTTCGTGCATATTCATTTGTTTTAAAATAGTGTTTTGTTTGAAGTCGGTTTTTCTTTTTGTTAAAATTTTTATATCGTAATCATAATACTACATGCGTAATCATTATAATCTATTAATTTTCATTCTATGCACTCTTAAACTATTCTTTGGAACACCTGTAGGTCCTCTTAAAATTCGAAATTATTTTGCATGAGTATACCTACGCCCTGTGGCGGCCATAAAATAGTGTCAAATGTGATTTCGGCGCGGCGGCAACGATTGTTGTATATGATTTCAAAAGAAGCCGCCGACGCGTGTATCATAATCATGTACTTCCGAAAAAAGGCAAATTTTTTTGAGAAGTAAGTACAAAACCTTTGATGCCGCATTATCAAAGTGCCGATTATTAAAACATAACTATGCATGCACTCAGTTTGATTTTAATGGATAATTTTTTATTCGCTATGTAGGTATGTTTATGGTATTAGTCGTAATGCGCATAGGTCCAGTTTTTCATATTCTTTGATACAGTTTTTTGCGTCTCATAGAATTCCTAAGCGTACCTATACACCGAACTGTTACACCTAACTACTCCGTGAAATAGCGCTAAGTCCTAGCTGCAAGACGCAAGAGTCTTGCAGGCTATGTCTTGTTCTTGCTCAAGTCTTGCACGGTCAGTCTTGGTCTTGGTCTTGCTAAAAATATGCGGTCTTGTTCTTGGTCTTGGTCTTGCAAAAACGCAAGAACAAGACCAAGACTGCAAGACCAAGACTGAATTTGGGCAACACTATCTTATTTACTGTCTAAAAGTAGTAGTAACGTAACGGCCTGTAAATTTCCCACTGCTGGGATAAGGACTCCTCTCCTATTATGGAGAGGGTTTGGAACATATCCCTCTACGCTGTTTCAATGCGGGTTGGTGGAATGCACTCGTGGCAAATTTCCTTCGACGCCGAGCACGAGATGAATTATAACACAAATTACGCACATGAATATTCAGTGGTGCTTGCCGAGCACCACTGAATATTCATTCGAGCAAATTAAGCACATATTTATAGTGGTGCTTGCCTGGCTTTGAACTCGCAATCATCGGTTAAGATGCACGCGTTCTAACCACTGGGCCATCTCGGCTCTTGTATTTACTGTCTGCATATAATTAATTCTTATGTAAATGACCGTATTATTCTTATCAAATAAATAAATCACAAATGATCGCGTGAGCATCTGATACACACGAGCAATTTGATCGATTAACATTAAACGTCATAATAACTCCACATATTAAAACATAGTTATTATGATTTATACGAACTATTAAAATTATCAATTTATTGAATTTAGCTCGTAGCTCGAGTTGCTGAGACTATAATGTCAATAGTATTTGGATTTATGTTGTAGCCTTGTGTAGCCTATTCTATCCAATCGACTAAGGAATAAAATTAAACAAAATTTATAAACCGTCACATAAGGAAGAAGCGGCATTTTCCTTACTTTTTATGTGTCCTTATCTCTCCATCTCAGTCTATTTTCTGTATACGTATGATAAAATTGGAGTTACCTTTACCATATTTACATATACCATTAATAAAATTTTAACAAAAAGAAAAACCGACTTCAAACAAAATACTATTTTGAAAGAAATTAATGTGCACTAAAAAGTAATAAAAATAATTGCGTATTCAATATATTTTTAGACTTCTCCTAAGTAAGATGAAATGAAAAATATTAGACTACTTAAAAGTCGATTTACAATTATATAATGTAGTTATAGTTATTGCTGTATTTGGAACCGGTGTCAGCCACGGGCACGCGACTCAACAATCGCTAGCTGATTATAATATTCGACTATGACAATTACATGAAAATAACCACGCTACGGAAGGTGACGCAAATATCTAAATAACATATAAGTTAAAGATTCGGCCGAGGATCGCTCACGTGCTCCTCAGAATTGTTCCGTTCCCTTCCGTTCCGTTACTTTGCCATGATCCTATGCTCAGAACCTTACCAAACTTTCACCAAACTACCCTTGAAGTATATCCTTTATAATAAAAAAAGAATCATTAAAATTGGTTGGCACAATTTTGAGATATTCACCTATTTGTCGCGTAAATACATAATGCAAATTTAAAACTTATGTCGTTTTCATAAGGATACCATCATCGGAACAGGATAAAATTAAAATGGGAGCCCACGGGAAGCACTAACTTTCAAACAAAAAAAAAATATATCAAAATCGGTCCATCCAGTGAAAAGTTATGAGGTAACAAACATAAAAAAAATACAGACGAATTGATAACCTCCTCCTTTTTGAAGTCGGTTGAAAATAAGTTTCTTTATAATTTTTATCTGTCTGGCTGGAGGCTGCTTTCTAAAACGGTAGTGCGATGTTGTCAATTCAAAATGGCTTAATTGTGAAGTTTACTTGAATTTACATTTGATTTGGTTTATTACTATGTATGGCAGAAATAAAATTGCAAGAATTATGAATATTTAAATCAGTTTACTAATACGAGTATCTTATTTAGTTAAAATGAAGTTTAGCACTGCGGTGAAGGAAAACATCGTGAGGAAACCTGCATGTGACAAATTTCATAGAAATTCTGCCACATGTGTATTCCACCAACCCGCATTGGAATAGCGTGGTGGAATATGTTCCAAACCTTCTCCTCAAAGGGAGAGGAGGCCTTTAGCCCAGCAGTGGGAATTTTACAGGCTGTTGTTGTTGTTGTTGTTAGCACTACTTCCTAGAATATGAATTTTATAAGTAACGTGTTATTATTATAAAGAATTAAGGATTTTTAAAATCTTTAATATATGTATATCAAAGTGTTTGTACGCGCCACCACCCACACTTGGACACTTTTCAAATTCACATTTAAAATTCCGATAGTATTTGTCCATGTGTGCGTTATTACACGACAAAATTGAAGAGTATCTTTAATCGACAAAAATACTCATAAGTTTTAAATATTTAAATAATTCGATTAAATATTCAACATGTATGATGTGTGTACTTATAATTAATTGAAAGAATGAATTGATTGCACCATTTGTATTTATACGGAGAAATTAAATATTTTGGCAACGATCTACCTACGACTAGACGTTACTTTGAGTGCGAAACATTTATACTATGGATGCGGCAAACTGTTTTAAATACATTTATTTATTTATTTAAGCATCATATTGAACAAAAACAAGATATGAACGATAATATCTGCGATAGTATAAAAATGTGGTGCAGTTATTAACGCCCGCCAACAAAGGGACATTGCTCTATTAATTAAGACACTTAATTGCACATATTTGTTGCATAATGTATGAATACAAAAAATAAAGAATAACCAAATATATCATATATTGTTGAATTATTAGCGAAAAGTTTTTATGAAGACCTTCAAGTTCGATAATTAATTTAATTATTATGAAAATGGTTGGAACTCCAATGTAAAAGGGCTCCATGTACTGAAGAACGGACAAGAAATGCGTTGTTGCTGATTTTACACGACTAAGAGAGTGCTATAAATTTTAGGTAATGTTTTTTTGGGGTATACCGATATAAGGATAATTAATTGGAAAATAATGTTCTTTTTGAAAAATGATTCAATCAAAAAACCTCCAATCGATTGTAGAAATTAAAAAAAAAAAATCAAATAAAAAAAAATAGTCAATTAATAAATTATTAAATTTTATCAATCATCGTTGTAGATTGGCGGCACATTTTTATACACATTTACTTACATTTTTACACGTGCGATATTCCTACGTTTTCCTTCACCAGCGGACATAAACCCACCTTCACCCTTAGTGGGTTTTTCACAATCATTTAATAAATTAAATCAATAACCATATTAATTTGTCATATCCTACGCTTGTTCATTCTGTATATTTATCATTGATAATCTATATTACGCAGGTCAATTAGAACGCCCTGACCCTTTAGGATTGATAATATAAACTTACATTACATTTACATATTCATATAATATCTTAATTTATATTAAATATTTTAACCAATGATTGCGGGTTCAAACCCGCGCAAGCATTACTGAATATTGTGCTTAATTAGTGTTTTAGTTCATCTCGTGCTCGGCGCTGAAAGAAAACATCGTGAGGAAACTTGCATGTGTCTAATTTCATCAAATTCTGCCTCATGCGCATTCCACCAACCCGCATTGGAACAGCGTGGTGGAATATGTTCCAAACCTTCTCCTCAAAGGGAGAGGAGGCCTTTAGCCCAGCAGTGGGAATTTACAGGCTGTTGTTATTGAAATATCTTAACCGATGATTGCGGGTACAAACCCAGGAAAGCACTATTGAATATTGTGCTTAATTAGTGTTTATAGTTAATCTCGTGCTCGATGACGAAGGAAAACATCGTGAGGAAACATGCATGTGTGAAATATGTACCAAATGTTCTCCTCAAATGGAGAGGGTGTGTTAGCTCGGCAGTAATTTACAGGTTGCTAATGTAATATTATTCAGTGAATACCGTATCCAAGTTTTATGAGTTCCTAGTCACGTGTTAGCTGAAAATAAAACGTTAAAGGGTTTTCTCCGCACGTAAATCTAAATATATAAGCAGGAAAACATAATCATATACATACATAAGTAATATATAAGTTTATTATTCAAGTCACATTACATAATGACATAATTATTATAGAGTAACACTTTTATAAATAAAATTTATTATTCGTTTATATTTTTTAATATTACAGTTATTATTTACCATGTTTTTTTTATTTTTAGTTGGTGTAGCTCGATATTTCGACATTATGTAGTCAGATAAATGTGAACAAGACATTCGACATTCGTAGATTCTTTCGTGGATATAGACATTGTTCACAGTTTTTCAGTAATTCTATACTATCCATGTATTATATTCAAAAACCTTCCTCTGGAATAGTTCTATTTATTAAAAAAAACCGCATCAAAATCGCTTAATTTGAACGATCTGAGCACACATAAGGACAGACAGCGACTAGATAAGCGATTATTTTTTATAGTATGATATGATTACATACTGGTTAATTTTCATATATGTTCATTTAGACGATTTTTTCATTTAGGTCAAAACGAAAAACGTCTATTTATTTACTAATTGTCGTCGTTATATCAGCGAAATAATCTATCAGTGGCCTCGTTTACAATATTAGCAATTTTATTAGTCTTAGTCATATGTTTAATTATTGGTTCCATTATCATATCTAGATTTGAACCCGTCAGATCCTACCCATTGCAGTCCTAGCCGCACAAAACAAGTTGACGGTTTGATACCGTTGCTGATACTGTACTGATGACGCTGTCACTACAGAGAGAAGAACTACTGCTGTCATGGCTAATATAAGCGTTTATGAATCTTAATTTAACAATGTTGATTTAAATGTAACCCATTCGGAAAGTAGATTGTACCGAAAAAAACTCATTAGTTATTCTTTACCAGCATTCTACTTAAGGAGTCTGTCACTGTTTTTTTATTGTATAGGTAGGCGGACGTGCATATAGGCCACCTGATGGTACTTACCATTAATTACCACTTGGTCATCATCACCCGTAGACAATGACGCTGTAAGAAATATTAGCTATTCCTTACATCGTTAATGTGCCACCAACCTTGGGATCTAAGATGTTATGTCTCTTGTGCCTGTAGTTACAGTGGCTCACTCACCCTTCAAACCGGAACACAACAATACTGAGTACTGTTATTTGGCGGTAGAATAACTGATGAGTGGGTGGTACCTACCCAGACGGGCTTACATACACGAAAACCTTAATGAATTTTAAACATAAAAGTTCCTTTTGAATCTCTCTATTAGTGAAAACCGCATGAAAATCCGTTCAGTAGTTTTCGAGTTTATCGCGAACATACAGACGGACGCGGCTAGGGGACTTTGTTTTGTATATATCTAGTGACTATTATACATATATATTATATATACCTTAAATACTGTCCTTACATACTAAGAGACTATTAATACCTACTGTCGCTGAAGTCAAACTTTTCTGTTTGAAATACAGATTATAGATACATAGAAATATATTTTATCTCAATTGCAGTTAAACTCCAGTTGATCCTATCAAAACAATATTTCTAAGTGAATCCGTATTTGTTAAACAAATACTCGGATTTCTTATAAGAAGTTAAGCATATTAAGTGCAGGTTTATTTGAATATCTTTGAGTTTTTTTTCATATAATTTCAATAATATTACATATGTTATCTAAATTTGAGTAATTTTAAGTAACTTTTGTTTTTTTTTAAAGAAAGTAAAGCAATATTTATTAACGCTATCTACACATCTCTAGTCTTTAAGTACAGTCTTATTGGTGATTCGACGTATTCCCGTCCGGAGGGGATAGGGGTGACTATTTGCAATAATTTTAACCCCCATATGCATGATCTAAAAGTGAACCATATTTGAGTTAGCATGTGTTTTAGCTTTTTTCAAAATTTGTCAGAAATGCAACTTTAAAAATGCATTTGAAAAAAGAACTAGTACATTCTTATGATTTATAAAAACGAATAAACAACTGTATCCTGAATGTGTTCACAGATTGAGAGAGATGACATTAGTGAATAACTTTAGGTATATGAAATTTTTTAACAACGACCAACACGCGCGGGTTGAATGCGGATACAAAAAGATTCTATATAAAAATTTTAAATAAAAGAACAACCAAAAAAAAAAGGAAAAAAATCTTGAATTATTCCGGCTAGCTAAATTGAAATTCTCATTTTCTTTCTTTAATAAGCTTCTATTAATATACATATATCTCTTGAATCAGTTTATTGGGGACTTTTTTATAACATAATAGCTGTGCTCACGACCTTGTACGCGTTTGACTTTAACAAAAAAAATATATATATATATATTGTAGCCAAGTTACTCCTTATTATATCAGTTATCTGCCAGTGAAAGTCCCGTCAAAATCGATCCAGCCGTTCCAGAGATTAGTCGGAACAAAGAGACAGTCAGACAAAAGTTGTAAAAAATGCTATAATATTTTGGTATATGCACCGTGTACATACATATGCATTGAGTAAAAAAGGGCTATTTTAATATTACAAACAAACACTCCAATTTTATTATATGTATAGATAAGGATAGAAAAAATCCTGTAAGCTCTTCCGGAAGTAAAATAATTCGAAAGTTATGTAATCGTTTGGAAACATAATAATTAGTTAAGCATTTAGTACGTATATCTAATGTATTGTAGAATCTATTTTTGTAGATGCCACATTAATACTATTTTTAAAACTGATTTACATAATCCAATGGCCTATAATGCAAACGGATTATTTAAAAATTTACATTCAAATTTGCTAAATGATAATTTGTTCGCACCTATTAGTATTACAATATTCTATTTCTTTCTGTACATCAAAGTATCTCGAATAAAGGCGCTTTAATGGTAGTTATTACCCATAGCAGAAATAATAAATCATGTTATATATACTGATAGCGTTATCATTATCATATGTTTTTTTTTAAGTTTTTCTTATATTTTCGTGTGCCACTCACAATGCATCTAAGATTTATTGATTTTTTTTTCACTAAAGTATAATCTTTAAAAGTCCCAGTTGACTAAGGCCTCGACTTTGGGGGGAAGAATTGGTGCTAATTCCAAAACGCTGCTCCAATGTGAGTTAGTGGTTGCACATATGGCAAAATTTCATTGAAATTATACACATGCACCTTTTCTTACATGTAATTAATTATAAATAACCAAAAAATCAGTAAAAAAACTATCTACATAGTTTTAATAGATCGTTCATAAACTTGTTAAAAAAACTGTAGCATTGTTTGTGTGTGTTACAAAGGAAGTAAAATAACAAAAACAACAGCCTGTAAATTTCCCACGGCTGGGCTAATGCCTCCTCTCCCTTTTGAGGAGAAGGTTTGGACTATTCCACTACGCTGTTTCAATACGGGTTGGTGGAATACACATGTGGTAGACTTTCTATTAAATTTGACACATGCAGGTTTCCTCACAATGCTTTTCTTCACCGCCGATAACGACATGAATTATAAACACAAATTAAGCACATGAATATTCAGTGGTGCTTGCCTGGGTTGGAACCCGTAATTACCGGTTAAGATGCACGCGTTCTAACCACCGGGCCATCGCGCCTTTTGAATTAAAGTTTGTATGCGACACTTTCTTTATGAATCCGTTTTGGTTTTAGTGTATCTGAAAATAGTCTCTGTTTAAGGAAAATTTATAACTACCTAATAATATATTATCTATATAATAATATAGAAAACACATTCCCTTAAAAAATTCATAGTTTTAATATGATATTCAAAAATGTATAAATAAATAAAACACTCTTATAGAACCATAATTATATTATTATATTGTATAAGCTTAGTATCATTTTTATGACTACGTTTATAATTAAAATAGAGTATTTTTTTTTAATTAAAAATTTAAATAATATTCTAATTTTAGGAGAAATTGTTACGACTATTTTATTTGGCTATCACCTATGTGTGTATTATAAAAGTAAAAGCACTAGTGCGGCAAAACTTGCGTGTTTAAAATTAATGGAATATAAAAAAAAAAAAACATTTAACATTTTCGAACCGATTTCAATTTTTGAATTGAGCGTTAGTATATTTTTTTTATTAATATTCGATTGACAAAATTTTTATTAAAAAAAAAAAAAACTAATTCAACTGATTATCTATGGGTTACACTTACCAACTATAGACATGAGCACCTGGTTATGTTTGCTTCCACGATTGTCTGATTTCTCGTGTGTCACCTTATACATTTTATTCACCATTTTTTTTAAATATTCACAGCCTGATTTTAGAATAAAAATAAAAAATAAAATTACTATTTCTCAGATTTTATACCACAAAATTAAAAAAAAAAATTACTATTTCTCAGATTCTTATCGATGTATTATTTTTGAATTTCGAACGTTAATTCCCGTTTTTCGCGCGTTCGTGATCATCACCACGGCGATGCGTGTTGACTGACAGGGAAGTGTTCCCGCGGTTTATATTAAGGCAAGTTTTCGCTTACATTATTTATTATCTATATCTATTAATAGTTGAAAATTTTAAAAAATACTTACAAGCCATTGAAGTTAATTTTGTTTTTCTTTTATTTTATAAATAAATTACTTATTAAAGAAAAAAAAATATTGTTTTTTTTTTAACTCTGTTCACCATATGAGAAATAAATTGTAGAAGAAGCAAGTGGAGTCCGTTTTATAAAATTACCAGTAAAATAAATGAATATTAAAATACATTCTTAATTATATTTTTATAATAACAATTTATTGATTTATACTTACGACGATATTATTAATGTCAGAAAAGAGTTTTCATTGAAAAAAAAAAAAAAAACTAGTTTTATTTAAATATGTTGCCAGCTTATATAACTTAATCAAAATAATTCTAAGCTTCACGTACACTCATGTATGGCCACTTGATCAGTTAATCCCAAGAGAATCGGTTGGACGTTTTCCTCTGCTATCTCAATATATATTTTCTTAGGAAATTTCAACAACATTTTATCCGTGTTCTCTTAATTACAATTTATAACTAACTCGTTTCTATGTCTCTATGCTATTATAACAGAAATAACAGAATAAACTAATTTGCGGTTTTAAAACACATATACATGATTATATATAAAACCTATAATCCATTTTGGATATTTATTTAGCGCTAGCTGCAGGACGATTAAGTCGTTTGTTTTTTTTTATTTTTTTTTTACTGTACACAGATAACATTACATATAACGGAAACCAAATATGTAATAAGAAAAAATAATTAAGTACAAACTTTGAGTAATGAATGGGATTTAATAATTTATATTTAAGTCAATATCATATTTATTAGTATTTACGACAAAAAAAAGTTAAGGAAATGATTTGGAAAATTCTTGGAACAGTAAAAAATCATTACGAACGATTTCTTAGAAAATTAAGAAAAACAAAAGATTAATCACAATAATATCCTAGTAAAATGTTACAAGTATAGAATATTCTGTATTTATAATAATAATTCCAGGAAATTGTATTATAAAAAAGTTTGTTTTTTTTTTTGAGCAGAATGCTTTGTGCATTGGCATACAGACTTTCCTGTCTTTTTCTTTTATTTTTAATGATTTTAATACGAGCACAATAAATTTGTACATTCTGGCCATAAAGATATAATTATTAAGAAAAATACGCAATTATTATTACGATATCATCATTAAGCCTGTACCACACAGACGGATAAGAGTTGGACAAGTTAATTGATTAGTGTAAATTATTCTCTTTTCTTTACCTTTTTGACCGTTAAACCGATCCTATTTTTTTCTAATGATCATTAGAAAAAAGGTGCCGTCACGAGACGATGTAAAATGTAAATAATCTATATTGGTGATTTTTTAAAATTCTTTATATTTAAATAAGAATAAATAAACATGTAATTAATTATATATTAAATAAATACATATGTATATAAGACGAACATACGAAATAACGGTGACGGAGATCGTACCTGACGTTATAAGAGCCATTTTCCGCCATGACACATTGCCAAAAAAGTGATTTGACATTTTATACAATATAATCTATGTACCTGTATGCATTAGCTCATACCACATCTTTTGTCCGTATGTCTGCCAGCGAGTTAAGATGAAGAAAAGACTGCCCCTTCGAGGAATCCCCTTATCCAAACGTAGACATTCTTATCTCACAGCATCCTATGTAAGATAAAATGTTTTCATTAAAGAAACCTTGTGGTAATAACATATCGGGATGGGCCCAAGGAGAGTTCAAACTACAAATTATCTATTAGAAATACACAGTGATTAATTGTTTAAAATTATATTTCATTATTGTTATTTTATGATCATTATTATTTAAACAAACAACATAATACTACTAATTCAAAATCAAAATATACTTTACCAGAATTCTTACGCCTGTGTTTTTGGTTTATAACCCGGGTTAAAAAATCTATTGGAATAGTAATTCCAGTCTATTTTTGTGCTAAATTTCATTCGAATCCTTTCATTCGATCGTTCAACCGTTCTGTCGTGATTTAGTACAAACATTCATCCATCCAAACTTTCTCATTTATAACAATTAGTGAAATTCAAATTGACTTTAGAGGCACTTTTCGTATTTGCGATTCTCGGGACACAGTGTTAGTCATAAACGGTATATCATTTGGAAACGTTGATGCTACTAAAGTTTACAAGAGCCAAAGTTATGTAGCTGCAAATTATGCAAATTCATAATAAATAATTCGTTTCAATATTTTGGTATAGTACGACACAACTTAATGAAGTATCGGCAATTTCAATAAAACCTATTACTGCCGATTTATACACCAATAGAAATAGCTCCCTACCGCGCCTTTCGACGCTATTCGTCGCTAAAGATTCTCGCGTCGATTCAACCCGAGAAAGCAAGTGCATGTAAATCGAGGTTTCAAATTGCTGAATGTATTAGGTCATATGATATTACAAGTTACTACAAATAAATATTGATAATTTGGGATATCATACTTAATTCGGATGTCATCGGTTTTACGAATTTTGCCGATGCTACATCTAAGTAGTGTCGTACCACACTGCGGTTGCTTTTTCATTTGTTTTCGTTGACAATACTATTATCGTGCGATTGATATCTTTCATATTAAGTGTAAACTTAGCAACCAAAATAAATACCAAACTTTCTTTGAGGAGAACGATTGCAGTTTATTTAACCACGCCGCTCTAATGCAAATCAAAATAAACTTTATTCAAGTACGCTTTTACAAGCACTTTTGAATCGTCATTTTACAATTAAGTGAAGCTACCACCGATTCGGAAAGTAAATTCTACCGAGAAGAACCGACAAGAAACTCAATAGTTTCTTCTAAAATCTTTTTTAACATTTAAAAATACAAAGTCCTAAAACCTATTTGGGTTGGAAAAGATCTAAAATAAAATCTACATAATTAGTGAACACACACTAAATATACATATAATTATATTTTCATTAGGACAGCCGTTGATACAATATCACATCCAAAATAAAAAAAATACATATCAAAATTGCAGACATGAGCTGAGATGGCCCAATGGTTAGAAGGCTTAATCTTAACCGATGATTGCGGGTTTAAACCCAGGCGATCACCACAATGTATATGTGCTAATAATTCATCTCGTGCTCGCTGAAGGAAAAAATCGTGAGGAAACCTGAATGTGTCTAATTTCATCGAAATTCTGACACATGTGAATTCCAGCATTGGAATAGCGTGGTGGAATATGTTTCAAACCCTCTCCGTAACAGGGGAGGTGGCCTTAGGCCAGCAGTGGGAAAATTTACGGGCTGTTACTTTACTTTTACTTTAATTACGATTCCATGAATCTGTCTATTTAGCATAGGGTATTACCATATATATTACAAGGTGTCCTAAATCTCGACTACAAGCGGGTCCTGACGTAGGTCAGGGGACTCACCCTGGGGAGATATCGGGTTAATACCAAAAGCTTTTTAATGATACTAGCGACCCGACCCGGCTGCGCTCGGGTGCAATACTGAAACTAAATATACTACAGAATTTGTATTGTATACAAAAACCTTCCCCTAGTATCACACTATCTATTAAAAAAAACCGCATCAAAATCCGTTGTGTAGTTTTAAAGATATAGGGATATAGGTACAGAGAAAGCGACTTTGTTTTATACTGTGTAAAAATACGTAAAATGGTATATACGTCAAGGGAAATCTTTTTTGTTCTTTTTAAGTAGGTTTCAATAAAGGAGGGTGTTTAAGATTTTTCTTTATTTATTTATTAATTGAAAAAGTTATACAATTAACAAATTATATAAATGTTTCACTGTTAGATCCTATTTTCTCTTTGAGGGCGAAGATTTGGATCAGACGATACAAATATAACTACAATTAAAAAATCAAGACTGCCGTCAATGGTGTTCTCGGAGATAAATTTATTGATAGATAAGATATACTTATAGTAACCAAAACTTTTTGAACTATTAATCAAAGACCTAAGGGTGTTGTGTGTTAATTTTCAACGATAATTATAGAAAGATTTAATTAAGTTATAATATTTTTATATATAAATATAACAATTATTTATTTATCCGATAAAAGGAGTGTTTTGTTTCTTGGAACAAACAACAAAAACAAACAAACAACAACAACTTTCTTGGAACAAAACTTTTATTAATTTTTTTTATGGTATAGGTTGGCGGACGAGTATTTGTGCCACCTGATGCTAAGTGGTCACCATCACCCATAGACAATGACGCTGTAAGAAATATTAACTATTCCTTACATCGCCAATGTGCCACCAACCTTGGGAACTAAGATGTTATGTCCCTTGTGCCTGTAGTTACACTGGCTCACTCATCAAACCGGAACGCAACAATACTGAGTACTGTTATTTGGCGGTAGAATAACTGATGAGTGGGTGATACCTACCCAGACGGGCTTGCACAGAGCCCTACCACCAAGAAAATTTATTCATTTTATTCATTTGTGAGACTGGATTCAAAGGTGCTTTGTGTTATATTAAACATAGGTTAAAGAAAAAACACATGTATTTCGTTCGGTAGAACAATGTTTATTACATTGGTAAACGATTCATCAATGACAGAAGGTTATCAGTCGTCAGACGTGAGAGGAAAACTAAAGACGAAATTGGGAATCACCTAGCCGGTCAGACGAACTCAATTTTAAATCGATATTATTTTATCGATATTTAATATGACTAAGCGTACATACACATAGAGCTGATATGGCCCAGTGGTTAGAACACGTGCATCCTAACCGATGATTGCGGTTTCAAACAAAGGCAAGCACTACTATATATATGTGCTTAATTTGTGTTTATAATACATCTCGTGCTCGGCGGTGAGGAAAACATCGTGAGGAAATCCGCATGTGTCTAATTTCATCGAAATTCTGCCACATGTGCCTTCCACTAATTCGCATTGGAACAGCGTGGTGGAATATGTTCCAAACCCTCTCCTCAATGGAAAATTGAGATGAAGATTTTTTTATTTACGACATGACAATAGAAACTTCTAAAATGATCATATGTCTATATCATGTTTCTTTACTATATTGCTCACGTATTATATACAAATACATTTCTCTCGAATCACTCTATCTTTTAAAAAGAACTTCATCTAAATGATGAAAAAGATCTAGGCATACATAGGGACAGAGATCTAAGCGAGTTTGTTTTATACTATGTAATGATAATATAATTATGATGATAATTATTAATTAATGGCTAGAAAATATTTAATTAAATATTAAATAATTCCTAATTATGTACACAAGGAAAATCGTTGAAATTGAAAGTATTACTCCAGTTGTTTATTTTAAAATCCGAGTTTAATAAACGATCATGACGCTTATCGGTAACAAAAGATCTGACTTTACTAACTCGTTACGTCATAAGTTCGCGTTACGAACAGTGACGTTATCGTTAAAAATACACATCTTTATTCAATATCGAATAAGAAATCAACAACAAACAATCAAACAATGACAACAGCCTGTAATTTTCCCACTGCTGACCTAAGGACTCATCTCCCATTGAGAAGGTTTGGAACTTGTTCCACGGTGTTCCAATGCGGGTTGGTGGAATACACATGTGGCAGGATTTTTTTGAAATTAGGTAAATGCAGGTTTCGCCGAACACGAGATGAATTATAAACATAAATTAAGCACATGAGTATTAAGTGGTTCTTGCCTGAGTTTAAATCTGCAATCATCGGTTAGGTTGCACGCGTTCTAACCACTGGACCATCTCGGCTCTAGAATAAGAGGATAATTTGAAATTTGACACTATTTGTGTTTAAGTTAATTAGTTGTTTAAGTAATTTGAGCCGATCGTAATTCCAACGGATTTGTGGGCACTTTTTTCAAACGCACACATTGTCTACATTGCAGTCCCGTCTTAATTATCAGAAAAAAACAGCTCAGATATTGAAGACTCATAATTATGTATAATCAAAGAAGATTCAAGAATCAGAAGATTTTGAAATATCGTAAGTATGTTACTATCGATCAAACATGATATTTTTTACTTGTATTACAATAGTAACCTTAGCCTTCAATACGGTGATATGACATTTGATTCTATATCATAATTTATATCACATTATTATTGCATATTATGAATATAGCAGGTTCTATTGAATTTACTTTATTATATACAATTATTATTGTAATTAATTGATCAATAATTTGTATAACTGTAATTAATATTACTTTATATGGCATAGCATTTAATACTGGCATGTAACACTATTTCTTATTTTAAATATGATTGAGCTGTCATAAGAAAACAATTGGACGATAGCGTGGAATTCTAAAAAAAGATAGAGAGTTTAGAGCATCATTGTAAAACGATAATATTATATTGGCCATACCGAACAGCATTTCATTTTTTATTTGATTACTTCTTAGGGATTCTTATTCCATAAAATATCTTTCAAGGATTTATCTGCCAGTACTCTATGAAATCTTTAATATCTTCTAGATATAAAGTGCATCCATGAAATCTTTAATATCAAATTTAATTTTAAAATTTGTGATGTTTGCCTATAAATTTTTGTGCTGCTACAAGACTTGGCGAACGGTAATACAGGTTATTATCCTTACGTCAATATTATAATAATAAATACACAGAGAAGTTGGTATTATCATCTTAAATGATCTTTCAGATTAGCATTGATTTTACGAATAGGATATGGTAGAGTAATTAATGTTATTTTAAGAAATATAAGAGTTAAAGACGTTAATATAGGAAAGAAAAGGTAGTCAATAATAGATATACAATTTTTTAAAGACATTTTCTGCTTTGAACAACCACTCTGTGGAAACAGCTTTCGCCGGCGGTTTTTTCGAACCGTTACCACGTAGGATCCTTCAAGAAAAGAGCGTACTTCTACTAGCTTCCATAAAGGCCGGTAACTCATCTGTGAACCATCTGGTGTTGCAGATGTTCTTGGGCGGTGGTAGTCACTTTCCATCAGGTGAGTCTCTTGCTCTTTTGCCACCTATCACATAAAAAACACAGACACACACACACACACACACACATACATGAATTCTATTTCCACTACAAACACGTAGTACTCTAAAACGTGTAAACATTTTAAAAGAATAATTATAGTCTTTAAATAATATAAGAAGTCATTACAATGTATTCCAATATATTGTATAAAGTGTTTTACATTATGTAAGTAATTGAGATCAATTCACACTGAACCCTCCAACATACCCTTGACCGCCGTTTTATTATGTTTTATTGTTTCCTGATCAATGACACAACTATCGATCGAATTTGTACACGACGTAAACAAATCACAGTCGAGATGGCCCAGTGGTTAGAAGGCGTGCATCTTAACCGATGCTTGCGGGTTCAAACCCAGGCAAGCACCGCTGAGCATGCATTCATGAGCTTAATTTGTCCTGCATGTGACAAATTTCATAGAAATTCTGCCACATGTGTATTCCACCAACCCGCATTGGAACAGCGTGGTGGAATATGTTCCAAACTTTCTCCTCAAAGGGAGAGGAGGCCTTTAGCCCAGCAGTGGGAATTTACAGGCTGTGGTTGTTGTTGTAAACAAATCAACTCCGAAATAATCTTCTTTATTTAGTTATCAAATTTAATGATTTTAAAACAATCATTTTCATGTTAACGTTAAAAAAGTACTAACAAAAAGTTTCTTTTTTAAGCAACTTTAATAAACACAAAACATCAAAAGGTTCCTAGCTGTCTATTATCCGTAAATTTTAGTTTGTTGATTGTCACACAATGATGTTCTAGTAAACAGATATATCATTAACGCGCAAAAAGTGACGACTAGAAAACGTCCTAATTGGGACGTTTGCCTTAACGTTATAATACATCATAATTATATAGTAACACGTTTTGCGTAATTAAAACATCTAGTTATCCTTTTTACTTATTGTTTTTATCAATTTATCCTTTTTACTTGTAACGAAATGTAAAATAAACTGTCCTCGGCGCGCCACACTTTTTTTTGTTGTTTAGTATGGGTATAACATATCTGTTTATTAGAATATCATTATTGTCACATATTTTTTTTTGATAAACACGTTTTTCACACCAAAAAGTTGAACGAATGAAAATTGTATCATAATTCAACTTTGAATTGAATAAATAAAAGTTAAGAGGAGCAAAGTTTTATGGAATCAATTTAGTTACTTCAGTTTCATGAAATTATATTCAGCCGGCTCAAAGCACTTCTGAGGAAGAAGTTAAGAATGATTAAGATCATCTGTTCGCGCGGTTCGATTAACTGTTATTAACGAAATTATTAAAAGCCTTTTTGTCATTAAGCCTTTATCAAATGAATATCAGTACAATTAAAAAAGTCCCAAGCATGGTATTAATTGGAAATCATCTGTTAAAACAAAAGAATTGACCATATTGAACTATATTGATTATTTGAGGAGGATACCTTTTTTGTTTTTTCTCGCTGGAAAAACGCAGTAAGCGTTTCTCTCACGTGAAGTGCTGTATGTAGGACTCGCGGGTACACAGGACGCCAAGTACCTCTAAAAATTTCTCAAAAAATCAGCGGTACCCTCTCCGTTTTTTCAGCGGGAGCCAAAGTATCGATTTCGCATTGTTCTATGACGGAACAATGTTTCGACCGTGACAGGACTCGAACCTGCAATCTTCGGATCCGAAGTCCGACGCCTTATCCATTAGGCCACACGGTCGCTTAGTGGAGGATGCCTAAACAGAGTTCACCATTGGACAAATGTTCCACAGTTATATACGCACTTTTATACGTCACTGGTTAAAGAGTTGGTTCAGGAAGAAATAAACAAATGATTTGTTTATTTTTTCCATTCCTGCGGTACGGGAAGTTTAAGATTTCGAAATGAAACTATCATTATACCGGTACGGTGCTTATTAGACCTCGTAACGTTTAAGAAACTAAAACTTGATGTTTTGTGATGCTGTGGTTTGATCGATTTTTTTATTTCAGTCCGGTACATGGTCAAAAAGACTCCGTATTAAGTAGGTACGCTATAGCATTCTGTTTTCAAAAGGCACCATGTAAATATGTTTATCTCTTTCCTACAATATATCAAATAGATGTTAGGGCATCCGCACGACAGAGAAAGATGTGTTTTTCTTAGCCGCACTGCAAGGGACACATTGACATTGACCGTGTTAGAAAAAAATAGTGAATAATACGATTGCAGTTCTAGTGAATATTTAAGTTCAGAATATGCTAATTAAGTTTTGATTTAAGCTTGTTTTCCTCGAGGAAAATGATAGGGACTTTACCATTATCTAATATTAATTGATTGAGATTTGATTTAGAAACATCTATTATTAATCTTCGATGACCTCCGTGGTCTAGTGGTGTGCACACCGGTTTTCATGGGTATAGCTCTCCGAAGTCCCTAGTTCGATTCCCGGTCGAGTCGATGTAAATTGGATGGAGATGGAGATTATTTTACATCACGCTGCTCCAGAATGCGTTTGAGTTGATTTAACTTTGGATCGAGGTTTTCTCACACTAATTTTCTTTCAAGAATAAGGAAGGATTAAGGCCTATATTATAACAGTTAATATATTTAATATATTAATAGTTTAATGTTAGGTTTGACAACTTGGACAAAACGTACACTAAGATTGCGAGTTTAGACGACCTCTTTGGTCGAGTAGTGTGTACGTGATACCGGGTTCGATTCCCGGCGGAGAAAAAGTTCATTAGTTTTCTATGTTGTCTTGGGTCTGAGTGATTGTGGCACCGTCGTTTCTTCTGATTTTCCACAACACAAGTGCTTTAGCTACTTAGGTACATTGGGATCAGAGTAATGTGATGTTGTTCAATATTTATTTATTTAATCTAACATTAGAATAAATTTAGCCGATTTTTCGACTCGAGGGGCGATCTTAAGAAGTCAACAATCTTAATTCGAAACTTTATACTTTATTTTAGATAGGCCAATGATCTACCACCTATATATTACAAAGGACATCTCAGATTCGATTTAATTCGGAATTTGAGCTGGATGAGAAATTAAGGTGATGTCGAAAACTTGATGAAAATATAAAAGCCAGTAGGAGCAGCCAGGAGTAAAAAAAAAGAATACAATCGACATAAATTCACTTACAATTTGTTTTCGTCGAGTAAACCGTTTATGTATATCCAGTTTACCAATCAATATATTTTTCTTTATTATTACAAGTATAATTTGAAGAGAGAACATATAATATTTTTAACAAGAGATAAAGTATCATTACATAGTATAAAACAAAGTCTTTCCCTGTGTATGATAAGATTTTTTTTTTTTATGGCATAGTTGGCAAACGAGCAGGAGGCTCACCTGATGGAAAGTGACTACCATCGCCCATGGACATCTGCAACACCAGGGGGCTTGCAGGTGCGTTGCCGGCCTTTGAGAAAGGAGTAGGCTCTTTTCTTGAAGGTTCCCATGTCGTATCGGTTCGGAAAAACCGCCGGCGAAAGCTGGTTCCACAAAGTGGTTGTGCGAGGCAGAAAATGTCTAAGAAATCGCGCTGTTGTGGATTTTCGGACATCAAGATGGTGCGGGTGAAACTTAGAATTTTGACGAGATGTCCGAAGGTGAAATTCAGCAGCCGGGATTAATCCGTACAATTCCTCGGAACATTCCCCGTGAAAAATTCGGTAGAAGATGCAGAGTGATCCGACATCTCTACGCAAAGCCAAAGGATCAAGGAGATCGGAAAGGGCTTGATCGTCGATAACTCGAGCCGCTCTACGTTGGATGCGGTCAAACGGAAGGAGCTGGTACTGGGGAGCACCCGCCCAGAGGTGAGAGCAGTACTCCATGTGAGGCCGAATTTGCGCCTTGTAAAGTTTTAGGCGATGGGCCGACGTGAAATACTGTCTCGCCTTGCTGAGCACGCCCAGCTTTTTTGAAGCCAATTTGGCTTTGCCTTCCAATTGACCGCGGAACTGAACGAGGCTCGAAATATCAACGCCAAGTATTCCGATACTACCTGTAGCGGCTATCGGAATGTTCTCAAATCGTGGAGATACGACAAATGGTGTTTTTTTAGCGGTTAACGCGCAAACTTGCGTCTTTTTGGGGTTGAAATGGACTAGATTTAGCCGGCCCCAATTCGAGACTTCGTTTAATGAAGACTCGATTTCAGACACAAGTTTGTTCCGGTTCTCTTCGACGTTTTCCCGAGAAATATTAGCGCGGCCGGTGTATAAGGTGTCAACGGTACTGTCGTCTGCATAGCAATGAATGTTCCCGATTTGCAACAAATCAATGATATGCAGAAGAAACAGAGTGGGTGATAGAACGCAGCTTTGTGGAACACCAGCATTGACGAATTTTAAGTCAGAGCATGCACCGTTGACAACGACCTTGATGCTCCGATCTGCCAAAAAGCTGGTAATCCAATTGCATAATTTCCCGGGAAGCCCATAGGAAGGAAGCTTCGAAAGAAGCGCTTTGTGCCATACGCGATCGAAGGCCTTCGCTATGTCCAAGCTGGCTGCTAATGCCTCCCCCTTGCTCTCAACTGCTTCAGCCCACCTATGAGTAAGGTAAACTAGAAGATCACCGGCTGAGCGACCCCGACGGAAACCGTACTGGCGGTCACTAATCAGCTGATTCTCCTCTAGGTACCGCAGGAGCTGGCAGTTAATAAGGGACTCCATTATCTTGGAGAGCAAAGAGGTGATGGCTATAGGCCTATAATTGGACGGGTCTGAGCGGTTGCCTTTTTTAGGGATCGGATGCACCAAAGCTGTCTTCCAGGAATTCGGGACGACGCCTAATGTGTAGGATTGCCGGAAAAGACGCGTTAAGACCGGTGCCAACTCGGGAGCACATGTCCGTAGCACGATTGGAGGGATACCATCGGGTCCGCTCGACTTATGAATGTCCAAGGAAAGAAGTGCTTTACGAACTGCACTTTGCCGGAATTTAACTTCCGGCATCGTGGTATCACACCGCGGAATTGTTGGTGGAGATTTTCCTTGGTCATCCAGAGTCGAGTTCGAAGCGAAGAGAGAGCCTAAAAGATCAGCTTTCTCTTTCGCGGTATGGGCCAATGACTCACCGTCCCTGTGCAGAGATGGAAAAGAGGGCTGACAGAAATTCCCTAAGACAGCCTTAGCGAGAGACCAGAACGCTCGTGTTCCTGAAGGGAGACGCACCAGTCTCTCGCCAATTCTGCCAATGTACTCCGTCTTCGCCCTAGCAATCACGTTTTTGAGGGACCTAGAGGCAGAGTTATATTCCTTTTTGAATGCGCTGGTATTTACATCACGAGACGCTGATGCATTAGCCCAGGTTTGATAGCGTTCCCACTTTCGGCGTGATGCCGTTTTGTAGAAACGACCAAACCAAGGCTGGGACTTGCCACCGATGGGTACTGCAGAGTAAGGAATGAATAGTTCCATACCCTGAAGCACCACATCGGCAACAGAGTCAGCAGCAGCGTTCGGATCATCCGGCGAGAAACAAATCTGCCCCCATGGGTACGATGCAAAAAAAGACCGCATCCCATCCCAATCTGCTGACTTGTAGTGCCATACTCGGCGGCACCCAACAAAGCGAGGCCGTGAGTACCGCACAACCGGCACTGTACTCCGGACGAGACAGTGGTCAGACGAGCCCAGAGGGGGATCGACGATAACCTGATAGCCATCCGGATGCGAAGTCAGCAGAAGGTCCAACAGGGAAGGTGTATGATCCTCCACATCCGGTATTCGCGTTGGCGAGTTGACCAGTTGTGTCAGATCATATGCTAGAGCGAAGTCCAGAACAGATCTACCCGCATGATCGGTGGTGCGTGAGCCGAGCCATTCTGCGTGGTGAGCATTAAAGTCACCCAGAATAATGATCTCTGCGGATGGAATCTGCTGAAGCACGGAATCTGTAGCCATTTGGACGTGCTCAACCAGTCGGTCGGTTTCGGCATTACCGCTATGGGACCTATAAAGGCACGCATAGATTCGCGGATGATCATCGCAGTCTACACGTAGCCAGATAATCGATAGATCCTGTCCTTCAAGGCTGCCGAGGCGTCGAGAACAGATATCATCTCTGACGTAAACGCATACCCCAGCTCGTGGTATAAAAGAATGTTCCAATTTGTACCCAGGGTACTAGAGAAAAGTCGTATCGGCAGGAGAAGATATCTGGGTCTCGGTTAGAAAGAGCAAGGCCGGCTTCGCCGTTTCCAGATGGTAGTGAACGGCGTTGAGGTTGGAGTTGAGTCCCCTTATGTTGCAGAAGTCCACAGCGAGGGTGGTAGGGGTTGCCTTATGATGCCTGCTCCGCTTGCCCCGAACAGTGGCGAGCGCAAAATTGCCCCCCCCCAGAATTCGGAGGGCAGCCTGGGCATCCCTGCTCAGGCGGTGTACGTCCTGAGCATGGATGCCCAGAGAGGGATTCTCCACCGCTGTCGCTGATGGTACCCTCCTGGGGTAATTTAACCAAATTCTGCACAACCATCAAGTTTTGGGGGGGAGGGGGATTGGGCCTCCGGAACTCTCACTTACCGGACGAAACGCGGTAGCATAGCCACCACTTTACGCCGATTTTAAGTGAGAGAGTGGTACTTCCCCGGGCGTGCCGGCCCATTCGGCTGTAACCCGAAGGTATACACTTGATCTTGAGATTGAGATTGAGATTGAGATCTTTGAAATTATAAAACGGATTTTGATGCGGTTTTTTATTAAAAGATAGATTGACTCAAGAGGAAGGTTATAAATGTATATTGTATAGTATAGCATAGGATATAATATAAATAAATATTTGCGAAGATATTACAGATTTCAAAAAACTGTGAACATTGTAAGACATTCTGTAGTTTATTTAGTATTAGCATTGAATCGTATGAAGCCGAGGCGGTTTGCTAGTGTAATATATATAAAATGGAGAAATACAGAAACAAAACACAAAATAAAATATTCGTGCATACGTACGTAGTAATATATAAAAAAAAATATTATGAAATTCGTCAAGAATGCCACTGACAGTCACAGATTTGTTACCGTCACAACCTAAGATGGATGCCCCTTGCTTTTACTACGCCTGAAGATGACGTCACTTCCTTAGCCACGTTACAGTATTCGTTCAATAATATTATATAACTAGCTATACCCGCCCGCTTCGCTGGGCATTAGTCGTAGAAAATTATTTTTGTAATTTTTCATTTTGTAATTAATTACTGATACAATGTACAAATAATCAAGAAATATGCGAGATCTAATCAAATACTTAAAATTATTTCATTTAATATTCGTCAATGATGTTCTCGATAGGCTGCAGATTGGTCATAACACCCATAAACTTATTTATCAAGATCATATCTTCTTTTTTTTTGAATCCGGAAACAGATACTATTTATGAGAATGTTTTTGTTGGTGTAATCTCGATGTAAAGTTGGTACGATAAAAATTTTAATTAAATTTCTATAGTCTAGAAAAGTTTGTATCACACCAAAAACGTCCTCTATTATCCGGTTCTATCAAATATCGATGTTATAACATCTACAACCTTGTCATCTGTAAGTGTCTCGTAAATAAATGTACCCTTTGGCTCGAAGTTTTGATTGGTTGCATCGAATGTAGTTTAATCCTTCGTTCTCGACCATAGCGTACATGTCAACAATGAATTGTTAAAACAGTTGACGATACTTCAGAATATGGTTAGATTGATTATCTCTAATTATACGATACGCATAAAAAACAAACTCTTCGATGTCACAGAGCCAGTCGTGAGATTATTTTGATACAGTCCGAGATGATATTCATCTTCTGCTCGCATAATCATAATCGGATAATCCTCATAATTGTCATACGATTGATATTTTTCAGCGACACCTTGATTGTTTTTGTGTCGCTTAGTGACAACAATACCTCGTTTTGTAATTCCTGTACCGACAATTACAGCTGTGACTTAAGGAGCTATGGTAGCTTTAATACGCCTTTTATGCTCTGCGTTCTATCTGCATTGATAATTACTTTGAATCATTTGTTGTTTCACTATTTAGAGCAGTTTTAGGCATAATCCTAAATTTAGCGATGATTTCTCGATTAGTTGTGGTACTGAACATGCGTCGAAGATCAATCTTATTCTACGTTGTCCGTGAAATAAATGTCCAGCAATTGGCGATTTTATTTAGATACTGGAAGAAGTGAACCAATCATATGATACACTTTAAACGTAGACGCGAAATTATTGTATTGTACAATATTTGTTACTCCAAAAGATGTCATTTAAAAGCATGAATTGTAATTTCTAATATACTGAAGGAAATATTTACACTCCTTAATAGTTCCCGTAACGTAGATGAGAAGAGGTTCTGGTGGTTCAACCAGTTGTGGTAAATACATTTTACCAGTGGAGTAGCATATACCAGCAGTTAATTTAGTGTGACAATATGGGCATACTATATTCATTGAACTAATGATCATATCGGGAATCATCTTGTTATCATAACCTATATGGGCTGATTTATTGAGATTGGTTCTTGACTTAGTCTTTTTTAATAATTCATCATCCAGTAATTGGGCTTTTCAGGTTCATCAGTATCTCTTGATAAAGATGCTTGTTCAAAGGTCTGGAACTGTTTTGGCAGCTCTTAAAGTAGAAAATCGGATTATATTTGTTTCTAAACGTATTTCTTGTTGGCGTGTTGTTTCTGTAGCTCTTTTGGATGACGCTACGCGTATATTGTTGATATTCCGATCTTTTGTTTCTTCAATGGCATGGTGGTTTCTATTTATATAAATAAGTTGTTTTTTTTTTGGTTCTGTGTCTTACGTTTACATTTTATACTAAAGATTAATTGTTGTTGGAGTTATGAGTATACTTACCAATTATGATTATTGTTTACTTTCTTATAATCAAAACAGCTAATCACTTCTTCCCATGTATGTAATTTATAATAATTATCTCACTTTAAAATGACAATTATTATTGTTGTGATTATTGTATATTTATTGGTGGCATATGACGGAAATTAAGTTTTAATTTTCATTTTTTATTTCATATTTTATAATTATCGGTTGATCGGAATATAATTGTATCGTGATACACGTAACGGCCATCTGTTGGTTATTTTTAATGATACGGATGAAATAATTACTTTCTCCATAAAACAATAGATAAACATACCAATTTTCATAATGATTGATCAAATAGTTTCTGAGTTTATCGATGACACACATACAAACACATCCTTTTGACTATCTACATATATATACTTTTGTATGTATAGATAGACTATGATTTGCGCAAGTACATGTTTTTCCTGTATGCCAATTTTTATAATGATACAGACACACAAAAAATTCAAAAATGGTAAAAATTAAGTCAGTCATAAAACACATGACGAATTACGACAAAAATAAGTGCACAGACAGACTCTAGAGATTTATATAATAGTATAGATTTAGTACTCACGTGGGATAGCTTTATTATTAGCGTATTATATGTATAACTTTGGTGTTTCTATACCGATTTCTATGATTTTTTTTTATGGAATAGTTAATACTGTTAACTTTTGTAATTTGGGATGATTGAGAGTGTTATAAACGTAGGAATAGACAAATATAATCAGAGAGCTTCGAACTACTAAGCTATCGGGAGTGACACGTGTTATTGTGAATCAACTATAAAAGATAAACATAGGCTGTCATGGGATATTTTTTGTATAATTTTAAGGAGAGCATTTCGTTAATACATGATTTCTGCGTAGCTTTAACCATTAAGGCTAAACACGCGACGGAAGCTCAAAATATGTGGTAACTTACCCGTTTTTCAGACATTTCCCTTCAGTGCTCTGCTCCTATGGACTTTAGCGTGATGAAAATTATACTATAACCAGCTCAGGAGTATGAAAAATAATTGTACCAAGTTTCGTTAAAATCCGTCAAGTAGTTTTTGTTTCTATAACGGTTATATGGACAGACAGACAGACAGACAAAAAATTTACTGATTGCATTTTTGCCATCAGTATCGACCCCTGATCACCCCCTGATAGTTATTTTGTAAAAATATTTCATGTACAGAATTTACTTCCCTACAGATTTATTATAAGTATAGATAAAAATAACTTATAGAAGAAAATAACTAAAGGTAAATATGTCGAATCAGGCAATATGGAGAATGCAGTCCAAAAGTGGTTAAAAATTTACAAAAAAGATCGGGTTTTTTATGGGGTTATATGGCGTCCCCGCCATAAATATACATGCGATAACATCCGTTAATGATGAAATACAAAAAAAAATTTGGACCACTTTTGGCTGCAGCCCTGTTTCGACATATTTACTCAATTATTTTGCGTGTTTCATATAATATATCAATTACTTTTAGGTTAAAGAAAAAACATAATATGTAGGTATGCATGAAGAGATATAAACCTTCCTGTTTATTTCACTCTGTTTAGGGATGAAAATCGCATTAAAATCCGTTGCGTAGTTTAAGTAATAGAATTATACAGACAGCAAGAAGTGACTTCATTTAGTACTAGAGATCCGACCCGGCTTCGCATGAGTACTTGATATGTATCATTATAAATTGTAGCCTATGTTATATTCTGACATATAATTTATATTACTGTAAAATTCCATTCAAATCAATTCAGTAGTTTTTTCGTGAAAAAGTAATAAACATACACACACCCATCCTCAAAATCTCATTTATAATATTAGTAGGATAGGAGAATTAGAGATAAGCTGAGATGGCCCAGTAGGTTAGAACGCGTGCGTCTTAACATATGATTGCGGGTTCAAACCCAGGCAAGCACCACTGTATATATGTGTTTAATCTGTGTTTATAATTCATCTTGTGCTCGGCGGTGAAGGAAAAGATCGTGAGGAAACCTACATGTGTCTAATTTCATCGAAATTCTGCCACATTTACATACCACCCACCCGCATTGGAACAGCATTGGAATATATTACAAACCCTCTCCTTAATGGAAGAGGAGGCCTTATCTCAGCTGTGGGAAATTTACAGTCTGTTACTTTACTTTGTTTTTACTTTTAGGAGAATTATGCGGAGATATAACATTATTTACGAAAAATATAGTGCATCATTATAATTCTTATGTTCGTTACATGACAAGGGTGTTGTTGCTAATATATTTTGACTTCCATAAGTTACCTTAAATTTACATAAGAGCGATCCGTATCTAATATTATGTACATACATATCGAAACATCATGTAACAGCTGTTCGGGAGTAAGCTGCACTCCATCCCAACTTCCATCATCATACTTTGGTTATTATATGGTTAGGTATATATGCAATAGGCTATTTGACTGGTTTTTAAATTCCATTTTATATTGTTCAGTAGAAGTTAAGGAACCCAGTAAAAGTTGTCTTTTTTTATTTCTAGTACATATTTGCTGAAAAATATCAAATTAAAAGTTCCATATTTAAATAGCGCGCAAAAACGCTACATGGACAATATGGCGCTGCAATGGGGTCGGTGACGTCACTTTCCTGCATTTTAATATGTGGTACATATAATAGAAAAGCAAAGTTTACAAGAAAGTGACTTCATCATAAGCCCGGCCAATCAGGAGCGTTTTCTGTCACGTGACAAACGTTTGAAAAGATGCATTTTTGTTTATGGATTTTTGAATAAACTAAGTATTATTTTCAACTTTCGTTACTAAATAACCATTTTTAAACTCATAATATACACTGATTACAATAATTCACAATTAATTTTTCGCATTGTCAAATAGCCTATTTATAATTAAAATAAAATAATTTATATGATTCATACGCTGATGTAATCAGTAATGCTAAATACTCTATTCCAACCTGTTACATATATGAAGAATGAAAGAACTATTAATCCAAGAGACTTAAATTTTATTTTGAAAAATGCCTTACATATCGTAACAAAACGAAGACAACTATAGCGCAATTTAAAATCCTACTAATGCCATCTATTAATGACAACTAATTAACATAATTTGACTAACATAAGCATGAACACAACCATAAGAGAGGAAAAGCCAAATAAATAATAGTTTTCAGCAAATTAATACCATTGGTTGAGCCTGATTATTCTATAATATTCACAGTGGATTAACGAAAATATGGCGTTTTAGACGTCGACGAATCTGTTATCGAAATTTTGGAAGTAAAAAAAAAATTGATATAAGTAGTTAAGTTTAATAGTGTTGTATTATAAATAAAATTAATCATATACTCTTAGTAGTTCATAACACAGCTGAGTTATTAGCAAATCGCACGTAAAATCTTATTCTAAGTTTGTTTTTTTTTATCTATCGCCTATTTTCATTGGAATAGGCTATAGATTTTTAAAACATATAATTAGATATATGGATGATTATAATTAGACCCAGGCCCGCCGCTAGCTATTTTGTCGCCCGCGTGCAATACTTATTATGCCGCCCTTTTTTGCTGCAAAACGCATAACGCTTTTGCTCCAGATGAGGTGGGGGGCGGGGGGTATACCTATTAAAAAACCAGCAGTATCCTCCCACTCCGTCTCTTCGGGGAACGTCACGAGATCGTTTATGACGTGCTGACCGTAGGCTCACCTCTGCGGGGTTCCACTTCCTAGGGAGTTCTCAGAGTACAAAGACCCCTAACCCCGGTACACTTATGGCGGGAGGAGAAGACGTCCATAGCGAAGACACCTTCTTCCGGTCTTCTTCGGCGAAGCGAGTCACCAGTTGTTCACTGTTCCCACGGTCCCGCAAGAAGAGAGCCCTGTTACCAGCATTGAGAGAGTCCACCCAAATAGATGCACCATACAATGCTATAGAGCGCACGCAGGTAAGGTGTTTCCAGTCCCATAAAAGGCCATCATTACAAAATCCACGGGCAAATGTGAGCCCGTGGATCTTGTAAATTAAATTAAAAAAAAGAGTAGACTATTGAAGACGTTCGCCACGTTTGGTGATACCGCTAGGACTACGTTCCCTTGGGCCACCGCCTCCGTTGTCCGGGTCTTCAGGGTGTTTTACGGCATCGACGGTTGAGTGAACCGCTCTGTTTCCCGGAAATAGCTCTCCGACCAGTCTGGCGGTAGCGATTCCGTCACAGGAGCGCCGTGTGTTCGGAACTTTCCTCGAAAACCACGATAGGGGCGCCCCCATGGGACCCTGTTCAAGCCCATTAAAAGCGCTTCCTTTGCTCCCTGATTATTTATCGCCTTACAACTTATCGCCTTTTTCAATTGGCGATGTGCGGCCCACAGCTGTCCAAATTTGTGTCGAGCCCGTTGCGCCTGCGACAGCGAGCGTATGACCTCTGTGCTCGGTTCGACGTCACCCGTAGCTCTGCTTTTGCCAGCGATCACCAATATACCTGACTGTACGATACCCTTCAAGCCGCCCTACGACAACGCCCTACTACAAGTAACTGATACCTAATCTACCAATTGAGAATAACTTGAATAAGTACGTGATGTATTGCTCAATTTGCCGCCCCCTGGACGTGCCGCCCGCGTGCGGTGCACTCGTGGCACACCCGCTTACGGCGGCCCTGATTAGACCTTACAGACAAACAGATTTTATCTGTTTATAATACAACAATATGTTTAGTTCCTGAAAAATTTTACATGCTTTTGCGTTTTCTTTTTTATTTATTGATAAATATTGCCCTGACAGAAGTGTTTTATTTTTTTTTTAAAGTTCGCTATTGTTCTTGCTTGATTTTATATGTTTCAAATATGATTATCGCACATCTCAAACACTAAGTTACTCATGGTTTTTTATAGCTTATTGTTATTTATTACTGGTTTGGTTGAATGTTATAAATAACTCTTAGTCAATAGAATTTTTGACTACAAAAGCATACTAGAATTCGTCTTTGTATATTATCTAGAATTTGAATTTATACACGCCAGAAATTCTGATACAGAAATTAATATTAGGACGGTTTACCATAAATTCGTCTGATTTTACGAGTACCTGATATTCGCTTCATCAAAACCATTATGGAAGTATCAAAGGAAACAGGATCGTACCCATCTCTCGCTTTGCTGCCGCGTCTCAGGGTATTCACCCCGTTGCTTATGAAGACGCACACACTGATATTACTCTTATAATATTAACGTTTATGTTTTCTTAGTATTTTGTTTATTTTAATTTCGTCGTATAATATCTTTAAGCGCGTTTTGGTAAGACTGTTATAGCGCGTCAAGTGTATGTTGGCGTGTGGCAAAAACATGTACTCATTTTTTTTTATTCATTTATCCCTTACTTGTTATATTTACCCTTATTAAGAAAACTTACCCAAAATGTATTAAAAATGAGACGTGGAGAATTATTTTCTAGGGAGATATTGGTAAAATAAACAAAAAAGTTGCAAGACAAAGGGCTGTAGCAGGTGCTGCCACAGGAACGCCAACTTATACTTGACAGTATGTATAGATATATGCTGATATGTCAAACGGCATGTCATTCACTTATATTATTTGTGGCGCGTATCATATCTTTTCAATTCTGAAAAATAATTAAAATAAACAGACAGACCACAGATTTACGTAATCCATGCAATAATATACAGGGTTGTTGGTAATTCGACTTATATCCGTTAGGAGTGTGTACACCGGTTTTCAAAGGTACGCCACTCCGAGGTCCCGGGTTCGATTCCCGGTCGAGTCAATGCAGATTATCATTAATTTTTTATGTTGTCTTGGGGCTGGGTTTTTGTGGTACCGTCGTTACTTCTGATCTTTCATAATACAAGTGTTTAAGCTACTTACATTGGAATCAGAGTAATGTCACATACATTATGTTGTCCACTATTTATTTATTATTATTTTATTTACACAATATTTATTAATTATTATTGTTTTATTTACAATATTTTCAATTTTCGAATTCAAGATGATTTCCAAACGTATAACATATTCCAAATTAAACACGTAAAAAATGTTACGATCGCCCAGATTTGATCCTGTGATTTTCAGAACTAGCGGTCCACCGAGTTTCCTAAGATACAGGTATTTATAAGTAAAAATATAAAATATTGTTTATTTTATTTTCTCTTACAAGTTTTCTGATGTAATGTTATTCGATTTTGATTTATTACATAAAGTTTGTATAATGCGAATGGTAATTCGACTTGAAAAGCCTCACTCAAGTATTTTGTATAACATCACACTTTTATTCTTGCCTTTAAGCCCTATTTTATTAAGTACTTTCAATATTTTTATCTTGTCTTTTATTTATTTATCTATTGAGTCGAGATGGCCCAGTGATTAGAACGCGTGCATCTTAACCGATGATTGCGGGTTAAAACCCAGGCAAGCACCGCTGATTCATGTGCTTAATTTGTCTTTATAATTCATTTCGTGCTCGGCGGTGGAGTAAAACATCGTGAGAAAATCCGCATGTGTTTAATTTCATCGAAATTCTCCCACATGTGCATTCCACCAATCCGCATTGGAACAGCGTGGTGGGATATGTTCCAAACCCTCTCCTTAATGGAAGAGGAGGCCTTTAGCCCAGCAGTTGGAATTTACAGGCCGTTGTTGTTGTTGTTGTTATTTATTGACTACGTGCGTTGCGGCTTCGTGCGCTTTTGAATAAAACTGATTTTTTTTTCAATTCTAAAATAAAAGTAGTCTAAATTGAACCTTATTACATCTTCTCGGTAGAATCTACTTTCCGAACCGGTGGTAGCTTCACTTGGTTGTAAAATGACGATTCAAAAGTGCGTGTAAAAGCCTACTTGAATAAAGTTTATTTTGATTTGATTTGATTTGATTTGATCAGCTATCTGACAGGTAAGACCCGTCAAAATCGAAACAGCTGTTCCAGAGATTAGTTTGAACATACAGACAGACAGACATACAAACGAAAATTGTAAAATATGTTATTTCGGTATATGTACCGTGTATAGGTACATACATATACATACATACACATACATATACATTGGGTAAAAAATGGTTATTTTAATATCACAAACCATTCAATCTTATTATATGTATAGATAAATCAGACAGACATACATATATGTGTTAATTTCGCAAGGATGTTAAACGTTAAGAAATAGCTTGCCCTGCTGCTTTATCCATAGACACACAAACACAAATCGTCACGGTAGCGGAAAGGTTTTACCGTGGAGGTAAATAATGTAATAAATTTTGTTCATTGTGAATTTAAAAATATTGAAATCGCTTTAACATGGATCAATTGGATAAAATTAGGATATACTTCGACTTTAATTTACTTAAATACAAAATAAAAATATACATGACCATTAAAATAAAATAGGTTAGACGGAAACTAAGTATCCTATACGACCTATGTGTATTTGACGATCACTGTGGTTGAGTGGTTTGTACACCGGTTTTCATGGGTACGCCACTCCGATGTCCCGGGTTCGATTCCCGGCCGAGTCGATGTAGAAAAATATCATTAGTTGTCTATGATGTTTTGGGCCTGGGTGTTTGAGATACCGTCGTTACTCCTGATTTTCCATTACTCAAGTGCTTTAGCTACTTACATTGGGTTCAGAGCAATGTATGTGATGTTGTCCAATATTTATTTATTATTTATTTATTTATATTCCTAACAACTTTTTTTTGTTAATTTTTGCTCTTATTTGATTATTCCAGAACACCCTTAATCTATCTTTCGACGTGATACTAATTAGCGCATCTTACGTTAAGATAAATATTATGTCGTGTCGGGAAACGGAACGCTATGCACGTATTTAAAAAAAAACATTTTGACAAGATAAGTCTATTGTAACGTACTTAAAAAAAATATTACCTGAAATTTAAGTAAGTCCTACAACTCAAAAGGCTCTTTAAGAAGAAGGCTAAAGTAAAAACATTCTGGGTTGCTACTCCAATATCTATTGTTCGATATTGACTTCTGGTGCGAATATGGCAACACCAATAACGGGATTATTAGTTTTTACTATCGATACAAGATTTTGTAGATGATAAAAAAGCTTGGAATTAATAGCTGTTGGCCAGGCAGGATACATTACATACATGTATAATTGTATTTAACTAATATTATTGTATTTTTTTAATGTTGAAAAAGAGTAACTACTGAGTTTTTTGTCGGTTATTCTAGGTAGAATCTACTTTTCGAACCGATGGTAGCTTAATTTATTGTTAAATGACGATTCAAAAGTGCTTGTAAAAGCCCACTTGAATAAAGTTTATTTTGATTTTGATTTTTTTTTTGATTTTAACCATATTTCAGAACATACAAACAAAAGTAACCTCTTCATATTTTAATTTAATATTGTGTACCCGACGTATTTAATCACATTTGGAATTACGAAGTTCCACGGCAACTCCAAAATGTATATGTATTATTATGATTGACGTTTAGATGAAAATGTTTGTTAATTATTCCCTTCATATCAGTATTATTAATTAGAATGAGATTTAGGTCAAATATCTAGTTTGAATAGATTTTTATACTACATTTTTTTACTTTAGTTTTGATTATTGGCACTCTTCACCCGCTTACAACAAGAACAACAACAAAAACAACAGACTGTAAATTTCCCACTACTGGGCTTAGGTCTCCTCGCCCCTTGGGGAGAAGGGTTTTAGAACATATTCCATCACACTGTTCCAAAGCGGGTTGGTGAAATTCACATGTAACAGATTTTTTATGGAATTAGACACATTCAGGTATCCACGATGTTTTCTTTCATCGTCGAGCACGAGATGAATTATGAACACAAATTAAGCACATGAATATTTAGTGATGCTTGCCTGGGTTTGAACCCGCAATCATTGGATAAGATGCACGCCTTCTAACCACTGGGCCATCTCGGCTCGGCTTACACGGCTTACCCGCTGATTATGTTATAATTATGAATGAAAATTAACGAATTCGAACTCAACGTTATTTGCTTGTAAAGTACGGGATTCATTTATTATTCGGCGAAGTTTATAGGTCATTAGGTAAAAATAGCTCGTGTTTTCAATGAAATAACAATAATACATACAATGAAAACGAAAATATCACAATCCGTTAAAGGATTAAAATTACCTATATTTTTTTTATGATGCCCGTCCGCCTTTGATTGGCGATTTAAGTGGCTCACCTGATGGTAAGTGATCACCACCGCCCATATGTTAATCATTCCTTATATCACCAATGTCGCTGTAGTTACGTCCAATCACGCTTCAAGGTGCACACAATAATAATGAGTAGTACTGTTTAGTCCGTGGACTCATCAGATATTTTACCACCTATCACCACTATTAGTACCACGGTACTTACTCAACGGGCTTGCAGAAAGTCTTGTTCTATTATTTTCAAACGGGCTTCCAAAGTAGAAGCCTGCTTGAAAATAATAGCAATTACATCAAAACTGAAAAACATCTTACAAAAATAAACAGGATATGCAAAAAAAACAACAAAATATTTTTAGAATATGTATTATATTATTACAAGGGCGTTTTATTGTAAATACATTCGTGTACCGTGTCGTATTTTGTTTATTCTATTTGATTGTTTACCAAAAGTGCGTTATGTACTTTGAACTCGCTTATTCTTGTTTATTGTTGTCTATAAGCTCCCAATAATATCAAATTCAAATAACAATATTAAAACTTACTTATTACAATATTAAGACTTAAATTTTTCTAGAAACATCTACTAGTGTATCTTGGAATTAAGATGAATTCTATGTCATGACGGGAAATGCTATGTGTGCTACATTATATGTGTTTTATTTCATTGTTGTTTTGCGTTCCACTAATGATGTGCAGACGGCTTCAGAAAAATTGACCTAAAAACATGGAGAGTTAACAATACAAATAACATTATATAATTTGACGTCAGTTACGAAAAGGCAATTAATCATTGTTGAACACATGCGGGGAGAAAATTGCTTTAGGGGTTGCATTCCTGCTTAAGCTAAATGAAGCTTAGTATCTGTTATCTAATAAACTAATTATAATATGGCATATTTGACTGCTTGTAATTAGGCTTATATTGTATGCAGGGAGGGGGAAACAACTTTTACTTGGTGGTAGGGATTATTGCAAGCCCGTCTGGGTAGGTACCACCCACTCATCAGTTATTCTACCGCCAAATAATAGTACACAGTATTGTTGTGTTCCGGTTAGAAGGGTGAGTGAGCCAGTGTTACTACAGGCATAAGGGACATAACATCTTAGTTCCCAAGGTTGGTGGCACATTGACGATGTAAGGAATAGTTAATATTTCTTACAGCGTCACTGTCTATGGGCGATGGTGACCACTTACCATCAGGTGGCCCATAAGCTCGTCCGACACTCTATACCATAAAAAAAACTACGTGCTCTGTCTCCCTTAACCTCAATTGTCACCGCCGGAACTAGTATATTTCTCAGTACCCCAGAAATCCTAACCTAACCTAGGAATTGGAAATACCCACAGGCAGGATGACCGTCAAGGCGGTACTCTAGCATGCGAAAGCGATCCTGTGACGCCTGCTAAAATGACGGGGACTACCACTGATGTTTTTGGAGGCATTTCGCAATCCTGGACACTGATGACTCCCACATATCCGCTCTTCTTTTGTTTTGGCTTATGTCGTGGCTTACCAGGCCATTAAAAAGATTTTGGGTTCTTTGTCAAGAAATTCCCAGTATTTTCAACAGTGCAACGCGTAAAACTGTCGGATTACGTCGGATTTGTCGTTCCACTGAAATGACAATAGGATTTAATGCAAATGAGTATAGAGTATGGGATTCATACAGATATGTTCCGCGCAGTTGTCTGTTCTCTTTTAAGAATTGCAGCCATTTAAGAGGATATTATCAATAATAATATGCATTAAACTCGAAATCGTTTATTGAAACTGCTTACTTTCAATTAAAACACGTAAAATACGAGCCGAGATGGTCCAGTGGTTACAACACGTGCATCTTAACCGATGATTTCGGGTTCAAACCCAGGCAAGCACCACAATATATATGTGCTTAATTTGTGTTTATAATTCACTAGCTTTTGCCCGCGACTTCGTTCGCGTGGACTTCAGGTTCGTCCCGTCTAGTCTAGTAATCGCTTAAAATCGCTTCGTAAATAAGCCATTATTTCTCGTACAAAGTAAAGGATAAAAAACGGTTATTGTGGGTTATTCCTAAGAGATAAACTTATACCATCACGGACTTTTTTGTAGACCTTTTTAAGTTGTACAATACTGTAGTACATTGTTTTGATCTATCTTGTAGGATTCAGTCAGCGTTTGCAATGTAAGCGCAAAAAATGTGTTTTTTTCCGACCTCACATTAGAAGCCTCAAAAATTGTAGCCTATGTGTTATTCTGATGTATAAGCTATATTGTGGTAAAGTTTCATTCAAATCTATTCAGTAGTTTTTACGTGAAAGAGTAACAAACATCCATACATCCATACATACAAACTTTCGCCTTTATAATAGTAGTAGGATGTCGTGCTCGGCGGTGAAGGAAAACATTGTGAGGAAACCTGCATGTGTCTAATTTAATTGAAATTCTGCCACATGTGCATTCCACCAACACCGCATTGGAACAGCGTGATGGAATATGTTCCAAGCCCTCTCCCTAATGAGAAAGGAGGCCATTAGCCCAGCAGTGGGAAATTTACCTGCTGTTACTTTACTTTACGTAAAATAACTTAGACTTTATTTCATTTTAAAGTACATACATAAATCGGCTAGTAATGTTCATAGAGTATAGGTGTATTATACATACATCATCAGCCCGTTTTTATCCACTGCTGGACATAGGCCTCTCCAAGCGCACGCCACTGTGGTCTTTCTCCGGCTACTCGCATCCAGCTCTTGCCTGCCGCCTTGCGTATATCGTCACTCCACCGTGCCTGAGGACGTCCTACAGTACGTTTGCCGAGATATGTATATTATAGGTATATTATAGGTTTAAGGAAAATATACTTGACATAACAGATAACGAATGTCAAATGGAACAAAAGGCTCGAAATTTAAATATTACAACGGAAACAACTTTCATTCGGGAAGAGGGTTTGCAAGCACGCGTCCATATCCTGCAAAAACTTCCTTGTCTAAGTCAAGCAAGACTACTATTGAAATTATGATGTAGCACCTAGTCAATAAAGCCTAAAGTTAAGCATCAATGGTTTGTATCTCTATTATATATATTTTTTAAACCTGAGTGAATCAATTCAATCCTTATCTTGATCTTGGTTTGACAGATACATACATGGAAGAGTTGTTAAAATTTTTGCAGAGCTAATGTTTATTGTTGTAACTACAGGCATAACATTTAAGTTCAGAAGGTTGGTGACGCATTGGCTACGTAAGACCTGGCTAATGTTCCTACAGCGCCATTGTCTATCGTGTTTCTCACTTACCATCAAGTGGCCCATATGAAAAACAAAATCAATAGAATTGACATTCTTGTAGTCCGATTAATGTAAATAATTCAATTATTACTTGAGTATTTATTGGGTTTATAGTATTTATTTAGCTTTATCTGTGCACAGACTTAATCAATTAGCCTTGAACTTAATAAAATTACGTTGGAAATGAAGAATATGGACCAATTTTTTTGTATAAACCACTTGTGTATAAAATCGTGCTATACGAGCTCATTTCCATGATAAATGGTCATAGTACTGACAGGTACGAGACCCAAAGGTACGGAGGCGAATGAATTTCAAATCAGACAAAAAAAACTGTACACTTAGTTTAATAATAAATCCTATCTCTATGTATAGTCAGGGAAAGAAAAGGTTCGTCACCTTAAGATCTATTTTCGTGTGCTCAGTACGAGCGATAATTTGCTTTACCGATCGAGAATGACATATTGCGTTGCAATGATTTGATGTTTAGCTTCAAAAGGTACTAAGAGTTTAAGACTCGATAAAAGAATTAATTTGAAAACTGTTGTAGGTTTTTTTACTCTGACTGTACTTTAACATTTGTTTAAAACTTGCATATAAACAATTTTCAAAGGAGTTCATGTCAAACATACAAATTATACAGCACTCCAGTACACTTCTAGTATAGAACTATAGAAGTTGTCATGTTACTTTCCTTTGATGTCACTGTTTGATAACAGTTGTATGTTTGAGTATCGTTCTGTGAAATGTTACGTAATGGTATACCTGATGTATGTATGAATATATTTTTAAACTTTGTTTATATTAGAGAGAGTCTAGATGGAAAGGGGTCACCACAGATTAAAACTGTAAGATATAATAATCAAAATGAACCAAATGATGGAAAGTGAAGTGAAGTGAAGAGTCGAGATGGCCCAGTGATTAGATCGCGTGCATCTTAACCGATGATTGCGGGTTCAAACCCAGGCAAGCACCGCTCATTCATGTGCTTAATTTGTCTTTATGATTTATCTCGTGCTCAGCGGTGAAGGAAAACATCGCGAGGAAACATGCATGTGACAAATTTCATAGAAATTCTGTCACATGTGTATTCCACCAACCCGCATTGGAACAGCGTGGTGGAATATGTTCCAAACCTTCTCCTCAAAGGGAGCCCAGCAGTGGGAATTTACAGGCTGTTGTTGTTGTTGTTGATGGAAAGTGAACACTTTTGAAATCACCGCTGTTTGGAGTTATAAGAAATAATAACCAATCTTCAAATGATCAATACACTACCAATCTTTATAACTAAAGCTGTAATCCACGAGTGTGTAAATATACTGTCCCTTAGAGTTATTTCAGCATGGTGGGTCCTCATATCTCGAATTCATACAGATTGTCATATAACATTTGCACGATATCCATTCATCGACGAATGTTGCATAAATTCTATTAATAAACTAGCTCTCCGGCCCAGCTCCATATGGATAGAAAAAGGGCTTATATTGAAAGACAAATATATGAAGAAAAATTCTTCAGCCAGCGTCACACGTTTAAGTTACCTTGAGACCCAACCCCGCCATATGTTGAGGCCACTGTGTGAAACAAGTTTTCTTTAATATTGAGTAAACAAACTTAAGCAATAAATATAACAAAATTCGAAGTTCAAAGTTTGAAGTCTGCCTACATCTTTGCATGTCTAACTTTGGCTTAAACTAAGACGTCTAAGTTAAGCTTAATATCAAAAGCTGGGCTACTTAGTTTGGTCGCAAACTTGGTCTAGCAATACACATCTAGGATAAGACTTTAGCATAATTTTAATGACAATTCCTGATAAATCGATTAGCAAATAAATTAGACAAGTCCTACAAAATAAAAACTACACAAAAATATTACAGGAAGTAATAACTATATCACAACAGTATTTTAGTAATTTGTTAATATTTTGAAGTGAAACGCTGAACTAAAATTATTTTATACGTTGAAGTTATATATAGTTATATAGTATATAATTATTGGTACAATTCTGAAGACCATCAAATCAAATCAATATCAGAATTATTTTTATTGTATACCAATAATACAAACCATATAAGGAAAGATGCAAAAGAGCTTCCTTATCGCTAAAGCGATCCCTTCCTTCAGTAAGTGGACGAAACATATCATGCGTTTTTATGCTAAGAATGACCCCATTTTATACTCAAATTGGCACCAAGTGCAATAACTCCTTAACGATCAATAGCATTGACACCAAATTATTTATTTAAAATAATTTAAGAATGTTCTTTTTCATTATTAAATTGTTTTGTAAGGGCCGAGATGGCCTAGAGGTTAGAACGTGTGTATCACCATTACCACCCAGTAACACCAATGATTGCGGGCTCAACCCCAGGTAAGCACCACTGAATATTAATGTCCTTAATTTGTGTTTATAATTCATCTCGTGCTCGGCGGTGGAGAAAGCATCGTAAGGAAACCTGCATGTGTCTAATTTCATAGAAATTCTGCCACGTTTGTATTCTACCAACCCGCATTGGAACATCGTAGTGGAATATGTTCCAAACCTTCTCCTCAAAGGGAGAGGAGTCCTTAGACCAGAAGTGGTAAATTTACAGGCTGTTATTATTGTTGTATTTGTAGTTAGCTTCACTGTAATCTTTGGCTTAGTCATGAATTATTACAGCTTATATATTTGTGGCAAGAAATCTGGAAAAACTACCCCCAATTACATTTGACCACCTAGATGTTTCTGAACTTTTGAAAAAGATTGTGTTACTTCAAGAGGAAGTAAAGTGTATAAAGAGTACATATGCTACAGTTGAGTTGTTAAACAATATTCGTAAAGAATTTCTAAATACAAAATCGTCGTCTGTGTCCTTTCAACATGACACAAATACGAAAAGAAGTAAGGAACCAATAAATACATACGAATCAAAACAATTCGAGTCTCAACAATGTGTAAGCGCGTTATCTGTTGAATCTGAAAATGGATCAAGTTGCTTTAACAGTGTTGAATTAACGGACACCGGCGCTTGTGACGTATTACAAAATGTAGATGCACCGTGCATCAAACAAAAGATGTGTTCGTCATTCGAGATAAGAAACCGGTCTGACAATCACTTGTTAGATGAGCGGTGTAAACAAACAACTGCAGATATTACGAAAACTAGTTCCGAGCAAGTGCAAGAAAATAATGAACAAGGTTGGACCCAGGTCAAATATAAAAGCCGTTATAATTTGAAAAGTCGCTTGTCAGGAACAATGGGAAAAGCAAATGAGGGCGAAGGAAACTTTCGTTCGGCGGACTGAAATGTTCCTATTTTTATAACGAACGTACATAAAAGTACCACAGAGAGTAATATCGTTAATTACGTTATGAGAAAAACGCAAATATCCGTCAAACTTGAAAAAATAAACACAAAAAGGCAGACTATGCATGATGCTTATAAATTCTTTGTGCCTCAATCGAAAATACAAATATTTCTTGACGATAAACTATGGCCTCAAGGGGTAATATTTCGAAGGTTTATACACTTTAAACCCAAGTTTTCTCCAGAATCAGTACGTAAGGATAACGGCTCGATAAATAACCATAAATGAATATTAATACTTGTAACCTTTAATTGTAAAAACGTTAAACGTTCAATAGATTGTATAAGAAATCTGTGCCGAAGCACTGATATAATTGCACTACAGGAGACCTGGCTTCTATCTAATGAGCTGGACTACTTGGACACCATTAGTGATGAATTTAGCGCTACGGGCGTATCTGGAATGGACTCAACAGAGTGTTTGCTACGTGGAAGGCCGTATGGAGGAGTGGCTATTTTATGGCGTAAAAATAAATTTAGTGATGTGTCCGTAATACAGTGTAATAACTCGCGCGTGTGTGCGGTAAAAATAGCAGTAAGTAATAAGTGCATATTGGTGATGAGTGTTTACATGCCGACCGACGATGTACACAATTTGGTTGACTTTACGGATAGCCTTAGTTCGGTGAGTGCTATTATAGACAATATTAATTTGGAATATTGTTACGTTTTAGGAGATTTTAAGGCACAGTGAACGTTTCTTTAAAGAACTAAAATATTTTTGTGATGATCAGGAGTCGTCATGTATTGATACAGACTTATTGGGTAGTAACTCAGATACGCATACGTTTGTGAGTTGCATTCATGGGTCCAAGAGATGGTTGGACCACTGTCTAGTAACTAAAGCAGCCGTGTCCTCTGTAGTACACTCTTTTGTGAGATACGACGTGCTCTGGTCTGATCATTTCCCATTAGTTATTTTGTGTAATATTGATTGTATTGGGAAACAGGAACAGGTACAATCCTATAGTAAAAAATGTCATGACAGATTGCAAATTATTGATTTCCCAGACGACTTTGTAAATTGTTGTAATAAGACATGTGTTGATAACAGTCACAAACGTACTATAGACAAATTGTATAATTCCATTGTAACCGCATTATGTGAGTCTTCCATTGAAACTAATTGTAGTAATCATTATACAAAGCGTAAGTAGGTGATCGGCTGGAATATGCATGTGGGAAGTGCACATAGGATGGCTAGAGAAAAATTTTTGGTCTGGCTTGATAATAACAAACCGACATCGGGGCCAATTTACGACGAAATGAATGAAGCTAGAAGAATTTTTAAATCTAGATTAATGTGGTGTCAAGATAATGAGACCCAAGTTAAAATGGATATTCTAGCTTCACATCATTCCAAGAGTGATTTTAAGTCCTTTTGGAAACATACAAATAAGTTAAAAGGAAAACCTAGCCTCCCTGTGTGTATTGGTGGCGTTAATGATATGAAGCAGATAGCTGACGGTTTTGTGCAGCAGTTTAGTATAAAGTCGCCATTGGGTCCTTCTAAATTGGTGATCAATGTTGACACACAGAAAGACCTGGTAACTAAAATTACTGCCAATAACATAGCACAGGTAATAAGTAAAATGAAAAAGGGAAAATCACCAGGTCATAATGGTATCAGCATTGAACATCTCAGGTTTGCTGGACCTCACTTATCACGAGTACTAGCTATGCTTTTCTCGTTCTGTTTGAACCATACCTACATGCCGAGGGATATGATAAAAACTTTAGTGGTTCCGATACCTAAAAATAAGACTGGGGATATGGCAGACAAAGCCAACTACAGACCAATATCTCTTGCCACTATCATATCAAAGGTATTTGACAGCGTGATTGACACCCATCTCAACAGATGTATAAGCGTCCACTATATAATATAATACTACTCGGATCGCCGAACACCTGTGTACGCATGCTTTCTTGATTTGAGCCGGGCCTTTGACTTGGTGTCCTACGACATCTTGTGGAAAAAGTTGGAAGAGTTAAATTTTCCTACGGAACTAACCAGTATTCTAAAATATTGGTATGGACACCAAGTCAACAACGTAATGTGGGCGGGCACACATTCCGCGCCTTATGGGTTGGAGTGAGACAGGGGGGGTTGTGCTCTCCCACGCTCTTTAACCTGTATGTTAATGACCTTATTGGCGCGCTCAGCAGTATGCATGTTGGGTGTCATATTGACGGTACGTGTCTTAATAACATAAGTTACGCCGATGACATGGTATTGCTGAGCGCATCAATTTGTGGACTTAAAAAATTTATGGCCACTTGTGACCAATACGCCAAAAGTCATGGTTTAGTTTACAATGTGAAAAAGAGTGTCGTCATGGTCTTTGGGGCGAGAGGTCAAAACCCAGAAGAAGTACCGCCGGTTAAAATTAATAATATACCCCTTGCCAGGGTTTATCAATTTAAATACCTTGGGCATGTTTTGACTCCTGGCCTCAAAGATGATGATGACATTGATAGGGAGCGAAGAGCGATGTGTGTTAGAGCTAACATGATTGCCCGTAGATTTGCACGTGCCTCGAGGGAGGTTAAGCTTACCCTATTTAAAGAATTCTGTACCTCTTTCTACACGTGTAGTCTGTGGGCTCATTTTACTCAAAAAGCTTACAACGCTCTTCGCATCCAATACAATAACGCATTTAGAATTTTCATGGGGTTGCCCCGCTACTGCAGCGCGTCTGGGATGTTTGCAGAAGCTCGCACGGACTACTTTTATGCTGTCATACGAAAGCGATGTGCATCCTTGGTTCGCAGGGTGCGTGCTAGCTCCAACAGTATCCTGCGTATGATAGCTGGTAGACTAGATTGTACATTTATCAACAATTGTTGTAAGCTCGGTTATGTTTGCGCGCATGCATAACCGAGCGTTTGTAGCGCCCGCTCGTGCTTGCATGTGCAGTTTTTTCAGTATCCTATAGTCAGTGGCAGTGGAAGGTCGCGCGCGCTCACCATCACGTTGAAATTCAAAATAGCGAGTCGCAAGCGCAACGCCATGTTAGAAGAATTTATTGCTATCTACCAATCCGAACCTTGCCTTTGGCGCGTAAAGTGCAAAGATTATCACGACAGAGACAAAAGATCGGTAGCGTACGGTAAATTGATAAATAAGCTAAAGGAATTGGAACCTACAGCTACAAAAGACGATGTCGTTAGAAAAATTAACGTCCTACAAAACACCGTCACGTAGCTGCAACTATTTATGACTGAGAGTTTCTTGAAAATTGTACATGCATACCCTAACGTGTATGTGCTTTATGTCACTAGGGTTTGCATGTCGGTTAAGCATGTACGGTTATAACCATACTGCAAACCCTAACGTGTATGGCCACCATAACACTATGAGTCATTGATACTTGAAATAAATTATTATTATTATTTTCATTTGTTTATTTTTTCTCGGTTTTCACCGGTATACTGATATGCACGGGCCTAAGCCAAGTGCACAACCGGGTTAGAAGTTAAGGAGGTGGTTTGTGGAGTAGGTTGTGAAGTAGATTCTATGGGTTCTCATTTTCAGTTTGTAGGAATTTTCTTAAGATCCGGCAGGTGTTGAGAATTGCAGCTTTCTGTAGTAAAGTGTAGGTGTTGGGGGGTAAATTAAGTGTTTTAATAGATTTGTGTAACTGTTTTGGTATGACGCCGGTCGTGGAAATGACTATGGGGACTATTATTACTTTCTGCAGGTGCCAAAGTCGGGTTATTTCGTCTTTCAGTTCGGTATATTTTGTCAGTTTTTCAGCTATTGTAGTTTGTAAGTTATGGGTGTTAGGTACAGCAATATCTATTAAGTATCCGGTTTTATTGTTTTTATTGATTAATGTGATGTCTGGTCTATTGTAGTGGATTGTGCGATCAGTGAGGATAGCTCGATCAAAGTAAAGTTTACTGGTGGAGTTCTCTAACACACTTTCTGGTATATATTTATAGTACGGCTGTATGGAGGCTATTAGGTTTTGTTGATGGGCAAGTTTTTAATGGATGATATTGGCTATTTGGTCATGTCTATGTTTGTAATCGGTCTGGGCTATTGTTTTACATGCACCTGTTATATGTTGTATCGTCTCTGGGCAACTATAACATTTTCGACATGTATCTGAGTGTAGGGTCTTCGTAATATGTTTCTGATAGTTTTTAGTCTCAATTACTTGGTCCTGAATTGCCATAATAAAGCCTTCAGTCTCCGGAAAGAGATCGCCACAACTCAACCATGCGTTCGACGCCTTTTTGTCGACATTAGGTTGGTTTAAGTCGTGGTAGTGTCTCCCGTGCAGAGATTTTCCAGCCCACTCAGCGTGTTTCGTCTTGTCGTCTGTTAATTTCTCGTTCTTTTGGAATGTATTGTCTATTAAGTTTAAAGGTGTAAATTTACGGTCACTTTTAACTATTGCTTTGTGGAGAGGAGAAGATTCAGCTTTGTTAAAGAAGTACTGTCTCAGGGACGTTATTTGCTTGTTGTGCAGGTTTGTAATGTCAATAAGGCCCCTACCTCCTTCAGTTCTTGGCAGTGTTAGTCTTTGTAAACATGATCTAGGGTGGTGTTTCCGGAATTTTGTCATCGTAGTATTAATAGTACGTTGCAAGGCTTTGAGATCAGACAGTGACCAGTTAATAATGCCGAAGGAGTAAGTTAATATTGGGATTGCAAACGTGTTTATTGCTTTTACTGTATTACGTGAATAGAGCTGAGTTTTTAGAATGGCATTGAGTCTGTGACGGAATTGCTGTTTTAGTTTTACTTTAGTGTCTGTGTGCAGTATTTGACGTGACAGGTTATATCCTAAGTATTTGTATGTCTCTCCTTCATCTAATGGTTGAATTTGTTCCCCTGATTTCAGACTATAAAGGTGTGGATAGTAATGTCCTGATTTAAATGAATTGATTCTGCACTTGTCTAGGCCAAAATCCATTTTAATGTCATCTGAAAACTGTTCAGTAATATTAGCTAATTCATTAAGACGATACTCACTATTAGCGTACAGTTTTATATCATCCATATATAACAGATGGTTTATATTTTCAGCATTGTCAGTCCGTCCGTTAGTATCTTCTGTACAAGTTAAGTTATATCCTATTGCGCTATCATTGAGTATGTTGGATAGAGGATTCAGGGCAAGGCAAAACCATAACTGCCGCCGCTGACTCGCTCCGCAGAAGACGACCGGGGAGAAGGAAAAGGCGCTACGCGCATCTTCTCCCTCCGCCTCAATAGGCGCCGTAGGGACCAGGGGGGGTCCCAGTACCCTGGGAATCCCCCCTAGCTGTTGAAGGCCCGTATAAGCGGGCCGACCGTCAGGGCGTCACGGTAGCATGCGTAAGCGATCCCGTGGCGTCCGCCGAAAGACGGAGAGGGTACCGCTGGTTTTTTAGTGGGTAAACCCGGTGTGCTTGGGCGCACTCAGCGTTCAGGGCTCCGGGGAGTCCCACACACCCCCCACTTTCCATCACGTGGGGGAAGCGCGTAAAGCGTTTTTCCAGCGTAATAAAAAAAAAAAGGCAAAACCATAACGGGCTTAATGCATCGCCCTGGAAAAGGCCACGTTGAATTTGAATGGTGTTAGTCTTTATGGTGGTGGTGGCGGTGGTTAATTTGAGCTGGGTTGCCCAGTTAGTCATCGATGCTTTTAAAATATTTATTATTTTGGGGTGTATTTTGTATATTTCCAGAATTTGTAGTAACCAGGAGTGGGGAACTGAGTCATACGCTTTCTTATAATCAATGTACATGGTGAACAGATCAGATTTACTTTTTTGGACTCTTTTGAGTATTACAGAATCGGTTATCAATTGTTCCTTGCATCCTTTTTTTTTTTTTTTTTTTTTTTTTCTCGCTGGAAAAACGCATTACGCGCTTCCCCCACTTGATGGAAAGTGGGGGGGTGTGTGGGACTCCCCGGAGCCCTGGACGCCGAGTGCGCCCAAGTACGCCGGGTTTACCCACTAAAAAACCAGCGGTACCCTCTGCGTCTTTCGATGGACGCCACGGGATCGCTTACGCATGCTACCGTGACGCCCTGACGGTCGGCCCACCTATGCGGGCCTCCAACTCCTAGGGGGAATTCCCGGGGTACTGGGACCCCCCTAGTCCCTGCGGCGCCTATTGAGGCGGTGGGAGAAGGTGCGCGTAGCGCCTTTTCCTCCTCCCCGGTCGTCTTCTGCGGAGCGAGTCAGCGGCGGCACTCTCTTCCCGCTCCCGCTCCGCGGCTTCCTTCTGCGACATGACACTTTCGCAGAAGGAGCGCATCTCCGACCAGCACATCTCGCTACCGAGCATGGCGTTGATGATGCTCGGCAGCGAAAGGTCTCCGCCCATAGTTGCCGCAAGGGTGTGCCTCTGGGGCCCCCACGCAGCACACTCGTACAGGGTGTGGTACGCCGTATCCACTGGCGCACCACACTCGTGGCAGGCGGGTGTCTCCTCCCGCCGCGCTATCCCGTGCAGGTACTTACCGAAGCATCCGTGTCCAGTAAGTACCTGCGTCATTCTGTACGACAGTGTGCCGTGCTTCCTCTCGACCCAGCGACTCAAGTGGGGACGGATCGCCTCCACTGTCGCTAGGCCCGCCGTGGGTGACCCCAGATCTTCCTGCCATCGGACGATCAGGGCTTGCTGGGCTAGAGCCCTGATCCGCCCGATCTCCGCCGACCCTGGACGTTCGCCGTGGTCCCTCGCCTCGACCCGGAACCGGTACACTTCCGCGAGCACCTCAGCCTGGAGCTCCCAGGGCGGATCGCCCGCGAGAAGTGTCGCCGCAGTCCACGACACCGTACGGTAACCTCTGGTGCCTCTCACCGCTATGACCCTCTGTGGCTTGCGCAGCAGGGCCCGATTTTTAGTGGTGAGGGCATCTATCCAGATCGGGGCACCGTACAGCGCCATCGACCTCACTACGCCGGAATAGAGACGCCGGCATAGTGACCCCGGCCCCCCCACATTCGGAAGGAGGCGACCAAGAGCGGCGGCGGCGTTGATGAGCCTCGGGCCGAGATGGATAAAATGCTGCCCGAAGCTCCATCGACCGTCCAGGATCAGGCCCAGATACTTCATCTGGGCCTGCACCTTGATCACCGTCCCGTGGACGGTGATACTCGCACCTCGTGGGGGTCCTTTCCGTGGACCGTGGAAGAGGAGGGCCTCCGTTTTGGATATGGAGACCCTCAAGCCCAGCATTTCCATGCGGTCCACGGTGAGAGCCGTTCCGACTTCGGCGAGGCGAGCCGCCTCCCGGAAGTCCCGCCCAATCGCCGTGACGAGGGTGTCGTCAGCGTAACACAACACCCCCATCCCGGGAAGGACGGGAGCCCGCAGGAGCCAGTCGAAACCGACATTCCACAGAATTGGGCCGAGAACCGACCCCTGTGGAACGCCGCAGCTCACTCGATGCCGGATGAGCCTCCCATCGACCCCCGCCCAGAGGATCTCCCTGTCCTGGAGGTACGCCTCCAACAGCCTCCTGAGATAGGACGGCACCTCATGATATCGAAGTGCCTCCCGTATAGTCTCAAAGGGGAGACTGTTGAAGGCGTTAGCCACGTCGAGCGAAACCGCCAAGACGACTTGCCCCTGGGCCACCGCTTCCGTCGTCCGAGTCTTCAGGGCGTCCAAGGCGTCGACCGTCGACCGGCCTGCCCTGAACCCGTACTGAGCCTGCGAGAGACCCGGACCGACCTCCTCGAGGTGCTGAACGAGACGGGCTGCGAGAATCTTCTCGAAGAGTTTTCCAGTCTCGTTCAGCAGCACGATTGGCCTGTATGCCGAAGGGGAATCTAACGGCCGACCTTCCTTCGGCAACAGGACCAATTTCCCTTCTTTCCAAGGCTTCGGAAACTGCCCACTGCACAGACACTCGTCGAACAGCTCCCAAAGCCTTGCACCTAGGTATTCCAGGGCGTCGCATAGAACACGCCCAGGAACCCCGTCCGGACCCGGCGCCGTCTTCTTGGCCTTCAAGCGACCGAGGGCCATCTCCATTTCCCGCTCCGTGATCAATGGCAAAGCCACTGCGTCTTCGGTCACGGAGCTGGGGGCCATCTGTGGAGGGACATGCTCGCCTGGGTGGGGAAAGAGTTCCCCGACCAGGCGCAGAAGGAGTTCCGGCGGCAGCGTCTCGGTGAGAGGGGCGCCTTGGGTGCGGAACTTCCCGCGCACACCGCGGTATGGACGCCCCCACGGGTCTCGATTGAGACCCGCCAGAAGCTCCTCCCTGGCCTCCTCTTTAGCCTTCCTTATCGCCAGCTGCAGATCTTTTTTCAACTGGCGATAAATGTCTAGCAACTGTCCCTCCAGATCCGTGTCGAGGCCGTTGCGCCTTCGACAGCGGACATAGGCCCTCCGCGCCCGGCAGCACGTCGCCCGAAGGTCGGCGATTTCGGGCGACCACCAATAGACCTGCCGGCGCTTTACTCTGCGCCGGGTCCGAGGCATGGCCGCATCACAGATCTTCTTGAGTGAACTGCGCATGCGGCCCGCCAGCTCCTCTGCGTTTGCGCCCTCCCTCCTCCCTGCGGAACCCCACCGCTGCACGATGGCGGCCTCCTTGACCAGCTCTCGATCGACCTGGCCGAGAGACCATCTCGGCAGCGTGGTCGGCACCCTCTGGGGTTCCGCCGGCCTGCGAGAGGTGGAGATCTCGAATCGGATGTAGCGGTGATCCGATAGAGTCTCCGCCTCATCCTCTACTCTCCAGTTCCGCACTATGCGAGCCACCACAGGGGTGGCGAACGATACGTCCACCACGGAACCCCCCTGTTGGCGAACGCAGGTGTGAACCTGCCCCCTGTTGAGAAGGGACAGGTTGGAGAGCAGGGCCCACACTTGAACGGCCCTCCCTCGCGGATTCGTAGCGGGGTTGCCCCAGGCACGCGACTTCGCGTTTAAGTCACCGAGAACCAGTGTCGGTTTCGGCGACTGCCTGGCCACCGCAGCTCTGACAAAGCCGAGATATGTCTCGAACTCAGCCAGGCTGCGGTTAGGGGAGAAGTACGTACCGACGATGGCGTACTTCCCCCACCCCACCACTACGTAGCCCGAGCCCCTCTCGATGAGTGAGAGGGGGGGCCCCGTTCCACTCCTCGCGAGGACCGCCACGGTGCCGTCCACGTCCCCTACCCAATGAGTTAAGGGAGGAACGTAATAGGGCTCGCAGGCCACAGCCAGGCCAATCCCCCACTCCGCCATGGACTGCAGCAGTAGATCCTGAGCCCCGGCGCAGTGGTTGAGATTAGTCTGAAGGAAGCTGAAGTCGGCACTCATGTTGACATTGCAGCTTCCTCCTCGGCCTGGCGCCGTCCGACGTTGTTGGTGGTCTGGGTAGCGAGGACCACCTTACCTTTCGTGATGGGGGGGTTACATTCTTTCGACCCCATCACGTGCCCGGAGGGCTTTCCGGCTTCTGCGCACACCGCGCAGCGCAGCTTCCCGGTGCATTCAGCCGATTTATGACCTTCAACGCCGCACCGGAAGCAAAGGTTCCCTCGATCCGCATTGAATGGGCATAATATCCTAGTATGGCCAAGGCCCATGCACTTGTAGCAGCGCAAAGGGCGCTGCTCTAGCACGCATACCCTGGCCGAGCTCCACCCAACCAAGAGACGACCGGCGTCAGACAGTTTCTTTGCCGCAGCTATTGGACATGCCACGCGGACCATACCCATGTAACCGGGCCCACGTGCAATCTCTCCACATCTTAGGTCTTCAGGGGCACAATTCCCCTCGCGGGCGTCTGCGGCGATAATCTTATCTTTGGTGACGGAGTCATCTAGCCCCGTCACCTTAATGTCCACTTTTTTTACGGGATGAACGACGCTGGCCACCCCATCCAACACTGTGCGGAGCTTATCGGCTAGTTTTTCGGCCTGGTCCGACTGTGCTCTCGGCAGCTCCAGCACCCTGGCTCCCGTCGCGGAGCGTCGGACTTTTAACCCTCCATTGATGCCGAGTTCTTGCAGTTTAATGCCTTGCTCAGCGCGCTCCAAGATCTGAGCATATGTGACACCTTTCTGCTCCGCTTCTGGCTGCAGCGTAACCACTACTGCAGCTGTACGAGGAGCAGTCAGCTTAGGCTTGACCGCTTGAGGTGTCTTAAGCACCGTGTTCGCCACCGTGGCATTTGTTCCAGCCGGAGAGTGAGCCTGTTTCCCCTTCTTCCCCTTTTTAACTACAGTGGACCAGGACATTTCCTGGACCACCTGAGGTGGAATTGTCTCCGACGCGAGCGAGGCGCTTGAACAGCCAGCAACAGGTGCCGGTGGGGCAGCTGATGGAACCCGCTTAGGTAGGGGTGCAGAAGTCAACGGACACAGCAATTTGCTGTGCTGATTCCCGCCTCTTATCAGCAGCTAATGGTGGGCGCTGTATTTTAGCCGGAGGAAGGCGTTCCTCCAATTCGGCAAATCGGGCGTTGATCATAACGCCTATCGACGATATAATTGAGGCTTTTATATTATCCACCGCCCGAGCATCGTGTGCAGAGCTGGTGGATGCCTCATTGACCACAGCGACCTTGGATCGCATCTCCGCAAAATCGCGACGGTGAGCCTTCAACTCGGCCTTGAGGCTGTCTACCTCTTTGCGCAGGCGTCCGTTATCAGCGCGGAGCTTTCGAGTCTCCTCGGCTTCCGTCCGAGACGCTAAGGCATCTACAATGGCCTGTAGTGCAGCCGCCGACTCCCTCAGCTTTTTGCCAAATCCTCCTTTTAAATTGGAGGACTTTTGTGCCACCTCCAAAATGAGGGCTGCGCTTCGACCAGCCTGTGCGCGAAGTTCCTCGGCGCCCATTTTTGTGGGATCCTTGGTGTGGACATCCGAGGAAGAAGATTCCTCGGAGTCCAAAACAGCCTGAGGAGGTTCCTTTCGAAACGCTCGACTACGAAGCGATCGTTCGAAGGCCTCCTCTCTAGCCTCATTGGCCTTGGCCTTCAGCTCAGCCTTAGCCCGAGCAAGACCACTTCCACGACCTTTAGTAGTTTTGCCGCGAATAGCAGGCTTGCTTTTTGCAGCCATCCTCATCTCCGTCTCCGTATCGGAATCGGAGTTAAAAATAACGAGGCCCTCATATGGCCTTTTTCGGCGAATTAGGGCATCGGACGATAATTCAGTATCGACTTCCATCGCCAAGAACAAACAACATAAAAAACAACGAAACAAACAATATATGTATTTATATCAATATAAATGCATAAATCTGTAACAAAAAATATGATCTAAAAAGACCACTTAACAACAACAAAACCAATCCGTAAGCAAAACAAGTGTCCGATAAACAAAGCAAATAGTCGAGATGTGACGTCAGAGATAACGAAAACCAGTTTTCAAGCCAGATGTCGTTTAAATTCCTCAAGTCGTAATATTTAATCGCAATATTCAACACAACCTCCGTCTAAGACGTCCGAACGTTGAATCCGTTCCTTGCATCCTTGACTATACTTTCGGTATCCCTTCTGTTGCTCAGCTAGAATATTATTTTCATTAATGTGTTTGTATATAAGTTCCGATAAGCAAGATGTGAGAATTTTGTATAGCGTTTGTAAACATGTTATGGGTCTGTATTTTGCGGGATTAGAGAGGTTACTCCTGTCTTTAGGTATCATGTAAGTGGTGCCTAATGTAATGTAAGATGGTATTGTACTGGGGTCTTCAATAAATTTATTAAGGTGGTTGTGTAAGTACCCATGGATGTTCGTGAATTTCTTGAACAGTAACTGTGAATGAAATCGGAGCCTGGCGCTTTCCAATTGTTTAGATTTGTTAGTACTTTTTTGAAAGTCTCGATTGGAATATGTTCAAAAACCATTTCTGATGTTGCAGCGTTGTTTTTCCTAATTTCAGATTCTATCTAGTCAGCTTCATGATTATGACAAACAGGTTGTTCCCAAATTTCTGCCCAGAACTTATGCAAATCTTGCGGATCCGGAGTATCGTCTAAATTGCTATTGTTATCATGATTGTTTGTGGTTGTTTGTTTTAAGTTTCTGTAGAATTGTTTTTCGTTATTAAAAAATAGGCTATTTTGTTGTTTCCTGAGTGAACAATCTTTATACCTACGTAGGCGCCCTGCTATTACTGCAAGCTTTTGTTTGAGGGTGTCGAGTGTTTGTGTGAGTTGAGTGTTGGGTTCCTCATGGACAGAATGAATTTTATACTGCTCTACTATGTTTTTTACCTGCCTCTCAAGATGTCTGTTCCTATTTCCGTTTATGAAGTGTGTTATTCTAGATATTTTAGTTCGTAAATTTTCCAGTCTACGCTCTAATCGTCGTTGCCAGTGGGGCTTGTGATCATTTTGTGCTGAACGAGATCTTTGGTACGGTTCAAGAGAGATCTTCGCACCGTTTACTTTTGCAGCGGTCCACGCTCCACAGTAAATTACAGTTTGTAAGGTGTTAAAATCAGTATCTACATTAACCTTTTCTGGAAGGACTATTTCGTTAAGGTAATGGACTATCTTGACTAGTTTTTTCGATGGTTTCTGTTTGGGGATGTAACTTCTGTTTGTTGGATCAGTGTCTTTGAAGAATCGGAAAGTTTGTAAAAAAGTTTCGTCAATTAGTGAGTCTCTGTCAAGTTGATGTCGGTCGGGTATAAAATCTTTACTAAAATCAAGCTCTATGTTGTTCAAGAAGCTTAAATCACTACTATCAAGGTTTGTGTTCTGTGTACTGTAGGTAATTTGTTCTGTTCTTTGTTCATTTGTGTTTGTGTTATTATCTTTTGTGTTAATTGAGAGTTCTGCAGCTACTTGTTGCTTTATTTCATTAAGTCTATTATCACATATGTATTTGTTAACTATGATTGCTCGCTTCTGGTCGGCTATTCTTTGCTCACTCAAGTGTGATAGCGAAGGAAATGTGGCAATGAAATTTTCATGTAGTTGCTGCCGATAATTAGTCCGATTGTCTCTAGGTGAGTAATTCTGTAGTAAGACCTTATTAAGCCTTCATTTTGTTCATTGGTCCATCTCATACGTGTTTGTGAATAATGTGTTTCTTGTGTTAAGCTAACTGGTGGATTAGTCTGAGTCTGTAAGTGTTTTAAATTTTCTTTAACTTCATCGTGGATGCGGTCTATTATATTTTGTGGTAAAAGTTTATTGCGAACTATAGCTCTGCGTTGGTCTCCGACTCTTTGGCGGCTTATTTGCATTTCCGGGTACTTTTCTATAAATTTCAGATGTAAGGGCTCGAGATAATTTTTTGTGTCAGTTTCAAGTGCTGTAAGTTGAAGGTAAGTGCGCAGAATGAACATATTCATTTCAGGTGTCCATCGCCTGCGCGTACGAGTAGCAGCCGAGGTGGGTGCGAGCTCAGAGTCTAAGTTGACATCTCGCACAACACCGTCCGTGGTAGCAGAAGACAAGGTGGATGATCTCCTTGTCATATAAGATGGGCGAGTTGATGGGATGGATGAGAAAAGTGATCTGGTGTCGTCGCCCGATGATTCAGCTGTAGCATCTTCGTCGTGAGCCCTCTTGTTCAACTCCCGACGTCCGGCTGTAGCATGTTGCGTGGCGGGCGCCCGCCTGCTCAGCGCCGCGCCACCGGTGTACCGCGAACTGTAGCACCCAGCACCTTCTCCAGGTGCGCCTCGGCGACCCCCGAGCAGCGACCGAAGATTATATCTATTATTATTACTTTGCTCCATAAGGGTAAAAAGGGTGGGAACGATTGGTTCGGAAAGAGTAACTCAGGTGTTAGTGAGTGTAAAGTGTCTCCCATGTAACGGGGTATTTGATCTAGGTGTTCGGATCTTGTTTTTGTGCCTGCTTTCCTTAAGCCCCCCCACCACGGCAAGGTTCATTCCCTGGGGGGGTTATTATTATTATTATTTATTTTTACTCATATTATATTACATTTTTAAATATAAAATACAAACATATGTATAAAATATATTTAAAAATATAAAATACAGAGGCCAACCAGTGACGGGAACAGGGTCTAAGCCACCGGTGGTCAGGGCTCCAAAGAGAGGAACTTCCTCACAATACGCGCCGTGCCGAGGAGTACTGCCTTCTGCATCAGGCCCTTGACCCAGCTGTCTAACGAGAGTCTCTTAAGATGTTGGTCGAGGCTCTTGGCCATTATTCCATTCACTGAAACAACTATCGGCACAATAACTGCTGTATCCACATCCCACATGTCGACAACCTCGTGAGCTAAGTCAAGATATTTTATTTGTTTATCCTTCTCAGCTTTCACGAGATTCTCATCATGAGGGATGGTGATGTCAACAATTATCGTGCGGCGCTCTGACCGATCTATCACCACTATATCAGGCTTGTTGGCGACAACAGTCCTGTCAGTGATTATAGATCGGTCCCAGTACAGTGTGATATGACCATTCTCGAGAACTGGGTCGGGCACATACTTGTAGTATGGTACCTCTGATACCACAAGACCGTATCGAAGTGCAAGTTGTTGATGGATAATCTTGGCCACTTGATTATGTCTGTGCAAATACTCTCCGTTAGCAAGACGAGAACAACCGGAAATAATATGTCTAAGGGATTCGCCCGGAGTGTGACACGCCCGACATATGTCCACCGTGCCATCCCCCACAATATACCTCCGATAATTGTTCGTCATGATAACTTCATCCATAATCGCACAGACAAAACCTTCGGTTTCACCAAATAGGTTACCGAACCGTAGCCAAGATACGGACGTCATAAAGTCCACATCGGGTCCATGAAGGGCCCGATAGAAGCGTCCGTGTAACTCCTTGCTCTTCCATACCTCCTTGCGGTTCTCAGTACTTAATACTACAGGTTTGTGCCAGTTCTCTTTGCCTAAAGAGAGCGGAGTTAGTCCCTTGTCCATTGTAACTACATCTCGGTGCATATCCAAGTCAGTGTGGAGAAAATACTCCCTGAGTTTGTATACCTCACGGTTATGTAGGGTCTTGGCATTTAAAAAGCCACGGCCACCACATCTCCGTGGGATGTACAATCTCATCACCGAAGACCGAGGATGATGCATTCGATATGCAGTCAGCAGGACACGAACTTTCCTATCCAAGGCGTCTAGTTCTTTTTGAGTCCACTTGAGTATGCCGAAAGAGTACATCAAGACCGGCATGACCCAACCATTGAAGGCGCGAACCTTATTGCCACCTGATAAAAGACTTTTGAGTACCTTTTTCAGGCGACCAAAGAAACGCTCCTGCAATGATTGTTTCATGTCGGTCACATTGATGCCTAACGCTTCCGACATACCCAAGTATTTGTATGATTCGTTTGCGGACAGTGACTTAAAGTTTATGGAATCTGAAAGTTGTAATCCGTCAGATTCCATAATCTCTCCTCGCTTTACATGCATAACCGCGCATTTGTCAACTCCAAATTCCATTCTAATAGAATTACTAAAAGTTTCTGTTACCTTTAGTAACTCCATTAGTTGTGAATCTGAAGGTGCAAAGAGCTTTAAGTCATCCATGTAAAGTAGGTGGGATATTACTTTACCTCCTCTCCGCAAACGATAGCCTAGCCTTGAACTCTCCAAGAGAGTACTTAGGGGGTTCAAGGCTAAACAAAACCACAATGGACTCAAACTATCGCCCTGGAATATTCCCCGCTCAATCCTTATCGGTTCGTCATTACCATGAATCGTTCGGCATCCTGGATAGCGAAGGACTGTCCGCCATTGCCCCATACATGATCTCAAGAAACTGCATAGAGTTGTATCTAATTTATACAACTCCAGCACCCTCAAGAGCCATGTATGCGGCACGGAATCATAGGCCTTCTTATAATCTATCCAGCATGTCGACAGACTCTTTCGAGAACGACGAACCTGTTGGCTAATGGTCATATCAATGAGGAGTAGCTCCTTAGTGCCTCGTGATCCACCCCTACATCCATTCTGAGAGACAGACAAAATACTATTATTCTGTATGTGACTATTAATCTTATCTCTCAGAATGGCGGTAAGGAGCTTATAGACCGTCGGTAAACAAGTAATCGGTCTATAATTTTTAGGATCCGTTGCACTACCTGACTTATGGAGCAGGTGGGTGACTCCGGTGGTAAGGAACTGTGGTAGCGACCCAGACTCTAGAGCTGACTGGAACTGGGATGCCAAGCATTCATGCGAGCTGCGCAGCCATTTTAGCCAGAAGTTATGCAGCCCGTCCGGTCCCGGAGACTTCCAGTTGGCAACGGATCGAACTGCAGCAGCTACATCTTCAGAAGCAATGGAAATTTTTCCCATCACTTCCAAAGGCTCGCACGCTTGCCTGACCTCCAGCATCCAATCACCTTCAATGTGGTCGACGGGCACCGACCAGATGTTGCGCCAAAATGTATTCGTGGCATCATCATCTGGGCGGCACCCATCGCTCACATCCTGGTCGAGTCGCTCCCACGTTCTGTACACCCACCTTTGATCGCTCTGGAATTTGCGATTCAAGTGATAACGGTCCACTCGCCGCCTGTACCGACGGATGCGGCTTGCCCATGCATAAACTTTTTGTTTTAGGAAGTCAATACGCTCCACGACATGGGATGGATATTCTTGCGGACTGATACCAGTTCCCAAGAACGCCCGCCCCACGAAACGCATTACACGTGGACGCGTATTCCCTTCCTTAAAACAATATAGTTTTCCAATGAGCACTCTGGTCTCATTAATACGTTTCTCAATCCTGCTCTGCCAGGCCGGTGCAACAGCCTTTGGTCGTGTAGCACGTTCGGTGTCTTCAAATGTAACACCAGCTACACGACATGCTGCAACAGCCGCACAAAACAGAATTGAGTGCGTATCCTCGAGATTTTCACTGCTCTCAAAATAATCTGCGAGCAGTGAATCCAGAGTGCACACTAGGTCCCTATTCCGTTTAGTCATGGGTAAACGTGGCAAACGTGGCCTAAGCTCAGCGGGAGTGTTACGATACTCCCGAATCGCATCCCCCAGTGCGCTCCTCAAATGATCACTGTACTTACTTTTTGTAATAGCCATGTCACCACCACCCTCATCATCATGTTCTGGGCCCTGTGGTATTGCAGGAAGTGGTTCCTCAACCACGGGCGTTGACGGGCCAGAAGTGACACCGCTATTACATGTTTCCGAGCGAATCCGATCAAGCACGGTGTCACTCAGCCTGTTGTTACGCAGAATGACTCGTACCTGATCCGACAGTCGTTGAGCCGAGACGTTGACAGCTGGTTCAAGCGCCTGAAACAGAGAGAGCATCCTAACACGGTACGCAGTGAGGTTAGTTCCCCCCTTTGTAGCCCCATAGTATGCGCGCATGACATTTTCATTGATGGGTTGTGTCCATCGCATGCGCTGCACACCACCACCGGAAGCGGGGACCCTGTTCGAGACCGGTTGGCCTCTGGCTCCCAAGCCCGTCGGTGGCCGGCGTCTCCCCGCTCGACGTACAGGTGTTGGCGACGTCGGCGGGGAGAAATACTCGTCGCTCGAGCTCGACGCAGCTGCAGACACCAGACTACTTCCTTGTGCGGGGTCCTGTGCCTGCGAGGCGGAGCTGAGCGGCGGGTCCGGGGATGGATTGTTGTGCGCTTGTTGTCTGGCTCTTGTCAACATGATCTTAGATTTTTACATTATTTATTGTGTTTTGACACTGTCATTTTGATTTTCTGCATATTGTAGTTATATATTTGTTCATACTGTTATATACGCATATTTTATTACTGTTTTATTTTATATACTGTCTGTATTTTACTTTTTTAGGTTTAAAAATTAGATTTAGATTATTTTAAATAAATTTCTTTGAATAATTCTTTGACAGCTCAATTTTTTGCATGTTGACGTATTCGTTGGTTGCCAGTTATTTATTTATTTATTATTATTATTATTATAGTCTTAATTATGATACTTATTTCGAACCACTGGTCTGTAATAGATACATAACTACTAATTTATAATTAACTATGGCCAATCAGAAATCGAAATACAAAACTGAATAATCCTTACTAATATTATAAATACAAATCAAATACAAGTTTGTTTCTTTGCTCGGTTTTAAAATCTTACTATTCAACTTATCTCATATGAATCATGTGTGTATCTTGGTTCAGTAAAGGGTAAAGAGTGGCCTTTCCTTTTTTTGTTTTCTTTCGACATTAACTGGGGTACGTTAGACATTTATACTTGGTGGTAGTTCTTTGTGCAACCCCGTCTGGGTAAGTAACACCCACTCATTAGTTTTTCTACCGTCAAATAACAGTACTCAATATTGTTGTGTTCCGGTTTAAAGGGTGAGTGAGCCAGTGTAACCACAGGCACAAGGGAAATAAAATCTTAATTCCCAAGGTTGGTGGCACATTGAAGATGTAAGGAATAGTTAATATATTTTACAGCGTCATTGGCTATGGATGATGGTGACCACTTGCCATCAGGTGGCCAATATGCTCGTCCGCCAACCTATACCATAAAAAAGGCACTACAGGTCGTAGGACGTCAAGTGATCCCAAGTACATCGGAATACCCACTAAAAAACCAACGGTGACCTTTCCGTCTCTTCATGGGGCGTCACAGTAGGCGGCCTTCTTACATGGGTTTCGAATTCGTGGGATCCCTATTATTGGACAAAATCCTTCTGAATTAGTTACTTTTTTAAAAATTTTAATAAAACGTGAGCGAACCCGCGGTCGACAGCTAGTGGTAAATATACCATGGTTATTTATTTTTAAAATTTTCCTGACGTCACGATTTCGGTAAAACAATTGTAATAACATTAAAATCAGAACAGGATCGGAATAAATCACCATAAATCAGAATCAGATATCGTATAAACGTTACTTAAGTAAATCGAAGATCGATCGATTTCGGTCGTATAATTTTGTTTCAGGTTTGGTATTTAGGTCTCTTTTTATAGAATTTTTGTTAATGATTGTTTATTTAGATTACTTTGAAACATACATTCAAATCGCACATTTGAGAAATCAATCCATTGTTTTAAGTGGAAGGTAAAAATACACCGTTTTTCATATAAGCTTTTATAAACTATTCTGAAACGTCATGTAACAGGATAAGTCATGTATTAATTACATGACTTAAGAGAATACGGTATTAATTACATAAAGTTTAATAAAAGTAATGTCTAAATATATACAGAATTTAATTATAATATTTACCGTGTTAAGAATGCCAGCTAATTATCTTATTTGAATCGTAATCTCATTCCTCTGAGTTCTTCTGACACTTGGAAGTGTAGCTAATACAGCGGTAAAGTATATTACAATTTAATGCTATATAAGCTTATAACTCCAAAGTTTAACCGCGAACGACACAAACAAAATCTCATAAGCACAAGAATGTTTGCCTTTGACTTTAGCAAAGAACAAAGCTTGACAAAATCCTTATTTATTTATCGTTTTTTTTTTTTTTTATACGAAACGGAAATAAAACGTATATGAAAGACATGTTCAAAGAAAAGTAAGTGTTAAAGGCACGCTTTGCTATTAATGAGATTTCTCTCAAACTCAAATAATTTGACGACCTCCATGGTCGAGTGGTGTGTACACCGGTTTTCATGGGTACGCCACTCCGAGGTCCCGGGTTCAATTCCCGGCCGAGTCGATGTAGATTACCATTAGTTTTCTATGTTGTCTTGGGTCTGGGTGTTTGTACCGTCGTTACTTCTGATTTCCATAACACAAGTGTTTAAGCTACTTACATTGGGATCAGAGTTATGTATGTGATGTTGTCTCGTATTTATTAACATTATTTATTATTATTAAATAGAAAATAAGAGGTACACACGTAACAAAAATCTAAATTACTATAAAAGAGTGGAAGTAAGAACCTCGAAATGTCCAATTGCTTGGCCTTCTTTTTCTCCGAGGAAAAGATTTGGTGCTCATTTTAATATGCTGCTGTAATGCAGGTTAGCGAATACATGAGTAGACACATGCAGTAGTCGTCAAATTATAGTAATTATGATAATGATATTGACATCTCCTACGCATTAGTACGCTTTTTCTTGGTGGTAGGGCTTTGTGCAAGCCCGTCTGGGTAGGTACCACCCACTCATCAGTTATTCTACCGCCAAACAACAGTATTCAGTATTGTTGTGTTCCGGTCTGAAGGGTGAGTGAGCCAGTGTAACTACAGGCACAAGGGACATAACATCTTAGTTCCCAAGGTTGGTGGCACATTGACGATGTAAGGAATAGTTAATAATTCTTACAGCGTTAATGTCTATGGGCGATGGTGACCACTTACCATCAGGTGGCCCATATGCTCGTCCGCCAAACTATACCATAAAAAAAAAAAAAATTAGGTCGTAACATGATTTTTGGCAGAATAGAGAATTTGGTACTATAATGTATTAAAATATAAATATGAATACTACACATCCGTAAAACCATATTTGCGTATTTTCTTTAAATGCTGAGATTTGAACTCGCTAATAGTCTTATCATATACCAACACGAATAAAGTCGTAGGATTTTATTTTTTATCGATTTTTACTAAAATATGAATTTTCAATTCAATGAAAAAGCCTATACTCTCTAACATACAATCTGTTTTGTGTACCAAAATAACTTACAGACTGTATATGGTGATTTATTGGCTAAGCAATACAAGTTAAAAATCACTCTCCTGAAAAATCACAATTTTTGTCGCACGTCTAAATGCGTTGGGGGTGTTGATAATATGTACTTAATTCAAGTAGACATTTTGTCGTCATTTTATAAAACTATTTTATGAAGCTAATACCGGTTTTAAATGTATCGATAAGAAACGGCGAAAATCTTAATATTTTATCTTATCCGACATTTAAACTTCGCAAGTTATCTTAGTTAAATATAATTATATGTACACATAAATACAAAAATACATATATTATCGTGTCTGAAAGTCAAAAAGTATTACTTCTACGCCTTTGTAACCTATACAATCGCATAATAAATAAATAAGCCCTATTCATTCGTTATTTATAACAAATTCAATTTATGAATCAGACTATTTAAAAATGTCTGCGGAATTTTATGATATACTAGTCGTGCCCGTTAGTGCCCGTGACCTTGAAAGCGTTTGAATTTAACAAAAAAATAAATATTGTAGCCTAAGTTACAACTTATTATATCAGTTGTCTGCCAGTGAAAGCCTCGTCAAAATCGGTCCAGCCGTTATTTATCTTATTATCGGATTAGCCGGAACAAACAGACATACATACAGACAGACCGACAAAAATTGTAATCAATATTATTTTGGTACATATGCATTGAGTAAAAAAGGGCTATTTTAATATTACACACAGACACTCCGATTTTATTATATGTATAGATATAGAAAGACAAATCATATCTCATAATTTTACTATGAAATTTTACTTTGTTTTATACCATGTGATGAAGAAGAAATAAAAATATATAACGGGTATGACGGCATAAGACATCCTTAGACGTTGTCATCACGGCTATGAATTCGGGTAAGTGGGATTCATAACATGCCGTATGTCATAATTCTAAGTCATGCCAAGAGATGTATCACATCATAAAGGGTCGTTGATGGAGTCTCGAGTCTCTATTGTCTCATAATGAAAACCAAATTTACTTATACAGAAATTGTGATCGTTTTAATGAATATATGATGGTAACAGACCCCTTTGACTCTCATGACGTCACGCTATCAACTCGGGTATAATTAGTTTTATCCTTGAGGCCTGTAATTACGACTTTTTACTGCACTTATAATTGATATATTATTAATAATAATATGTTTTATTAATTAAAATTCAATTTCATTAAATAATGAATTTTTATACATCCATATTAATATTATAAATGCTAAAGTAACTTTGTCTGTCTGTCTGTCTGCGTCGCTTTTACGCCGAAACTACTGGACTGATTTGAATGAAATTTGGTACATAAATAGTCTACAGCCTGAAAAAGGTCATAAGTACCTTTTTAATTAAATAAATGTTGTAAATTCTTACATCATTGTAATATTTTAAGTTAATTTGTAAATATATTCATATTTTCTATGAGAGAAAAGCCTCGGGTAACAGCTAGTTTTCTATAAAATAAACACTTTTAGTCTGCATTTTTTTATATTTTGTTGTACATCATACATTATATGTATTTATATCATAATTTATTAACTAATATATAACTAGTGTACTATATTTTTAAATTTATTTCATAGTTTTAGTAATAAATTCATGTTATTTTATTTTGATTAATTCATTACCTACCTCATATTTTATATGAGCTATTCTATCCTATACCGTTGGTTGCGATAAGGTCGCCAAAATGAAGCCTGTTTTATTAAAGCCAAATCTATAATTTATTGTAAATTATGTGTGGTGACACTAAAGAATAAATAAAAAATAATTACATACACTCGTAAAGATCATATGAAAACGGACATAAGATCTTCTGAACCTTTATAAAGGAAAAACATTTTAAAGAGAATCACTCGTAGTGACCGCCTAAAAAGTTGCATGGTATGCTTTAATGTGTTATTTAGCCCATATATTAAATACGTGATAGCTTGCTGAATAGTAAACATTTTTGGACTATAAATTTGAATATTCAGTGAGCTATTCGCGACCTACCTACGCTCTAAAAAATGATCCTCCACACGATCTGTAGCGAACTTTCCAGTGCATGAAATTAAAAAAAAAAGAAGTTTATTGAGTGTTGCAGAGAGTTATGTGCTGAACATTATTATTCAGCGTACGATGTATGTGACGTATGGTCTGCTAGTAAAAAAAAACAAAGAGGATTTATAACCTATATATTAACGTAGTAGGCCAATATAGTGTTTATTTGTTAGACATATACACTATTGAACAACATACCATTTCGATTTAATAATACATACATATGTATATGTATATTGTCTCAAATTCAACAATGATATTAATTAGAATCTAGAATGTCGGTTAATTAAAAAAAATCCGAGGCTGTTGATTTACAGTTCTTTTCAACAAAATTAATCTTAAAAAAAGTTCCTATAATTTATGTTTATTATGAACATTGGATCGTAAATAATAACTTTTTAAATAATCTTTGAAAATCTTTTGGGACTTTATTATATACTTATGCATTATGGGACTTTGGGACTACTACATTAAGGATTGTTTACGCTGTGACATTATTCTCTTTTTTTGTTCGTTCATTTTTGAAGATAAGATTTTCCTTTACGAATATTCCTCATTTTCTTAATCTTAATTCAAAAAGTAATTGCAATTAAACAACGTTAAATAATTTTATTTTTATGGTCTAAAAATGTAGCCTGTTATTTTTTTATTTAATTGTCAATTGGCATAGATTTTTATGAGAATGTCTTATATATTTTAATATCAACATTTTTTTTTGTACTATTTAAGAAAAATATATTTTTAAATTTTTAAGTATTTAATTTCTAATGGTTTTTAATATTTTCGACTAAATGTCACGATCATTATAAAAAATCTACCCTTTTTTATTTATGTAATCCTTACCAGTAATAAAATAATAACTATAATAAAAAATAATAATAATTGCTTATGTTAAATGATTTGTTATATATTATGACTTTATAGTTTCCAAGAGAAAAATAAGGTAGAACTATCTGAAATCGGAATATTGGTTTCTTTATTTAGGATATTTCCTTCGTTGTATCGTTCGGAAACGGCAGTCGGTTTTACTAACGAGTGACGCGCGCTCGTGTTCTGTTACCTTTAATATTGGCGGGAAAATCGGCAGTATGCTCTAAAGCTCTTAACGTATTATTAAAAAAAAAACATTGTGTCATTTTATAGAACAGTTTTTTTTAATAAACTTTTTTTTTAATGTTTGATACAAAAAAGTTTGGAGTAAATATTGAATTGTGACTTAGGTAAGTAAAAATATAATTAAACTTTTTAGTAGTTGTTTAAAGTTTAAAAAATTATGACATTAATTGTGTTTAAAATATTAATTCATGTTTTAAAAAAATATATAATTATGGATGATATTAAATAAAAAAATATAGAATTAATTTTGAGTATAAATTGTACTATACATGGTATAAAATAAATGTACATAAACACATGATTGATTATACTTAACCTAACATAAACACTGATTACCTTTGATAATTTTTATTTTAAAGTTATTTATCGTCGGACGGAATATTTTTTTATTAAATTTCCATAATAAATTTAATGTTTGTTCATGAATAACTGAAATAATTGTTAACAGATTAGCACGCGGAATAACGTAAAAAAAAATTATGATTATTTTTTTTGTTTCTGTACTTTGAAATTTGACTGTAGTGGAATATATTTGAAAAAAAAAAATTATTAGAGAAAAAAAAACAACTAATATTACGTCAATATTAAGTTTAAGTTTGATTTTCATAAAAAATATGTATGCTTTGTCACCAAAAAGGGAAAATGAATAAATACAATACAACATAATAGAAGAAGCATACAATTTTGGCGACCTATTAGTAACATAGCGAACTCGTCTAACCAACGGCGTAGGTGATAGATAGCTCATAGAATATGAGGTGGGTGGTGCTGTAATGACAATTAAAATAACATTAATAAAACTATTTTTGTTTTGTCAACAGCGAAAAAAATAATCTCTTTATTTTTTATATACTATGATATAAGATTATCCTTATATTACCTTTATATTTTAATTACACATAATTATTCTTACAAATAACCGTAACAGGTATTAAACTTATAAATTGTAGTTATACATTTAGTACTTTAACGTTATAAGATATATTTTATGTTAAGTTATTAACACTTAAGAAAGGAAGAATCTTTTCTTATATATTGTAAATGCGAAAGTAACTCTGTCTGTCACCTCTAAACGCTTACACTGCTGTGCCGATTTAGATGATATTTAGTGAGAAGAGAGTTTGAGTCAGGGAAGGACTAAATTTAAAAGGGCTAAATTTAATTTAATTCTCGAAGTAAACTGGCAGAACATAATTATTACATAATATAAAACAAAGACAAAAATAACGTAAGGGATATTGATGTTTTTTTTTAATAATATATTGATTCAAGAGGAAGGTTTTTGTATATAATGCATAGACAATATGGTAAAGAAACACTGTTAATTTTAGAGGTTGAATATTTTCGAAGATATTATGGATTTAAAACGCAGAGACTAAACAATACAGGTACATAGATTAAACAATGTATACTACTACTACTAGTTTGTATTGTTTAATCATCATTAAATATGTAGTATAAAATAAAATCGCTTGCCACTGTCTATCCCTATGAATGTTTAGATCTTTAAAATTAACGGATTATGATGCGGATTTTCTTAACAGATAGAGTGATTGGAGAGGTTTTTGTGCATACAATATAATAAAGTAACACTAATAGTTTTAGATGTTTCTAATATGATGTTGATGTTGGTGATTGGCCAGGCAAGCACCGCTGATTCATGTGCTTAATTTGTCTTTATAATTCATCTCGTGCTCGGCGGTGAAGGAAAACATCGTGAGGAAACCTGCATGTGACAAATTTCATAGAAGTTCTGCCACATGTGTATTCCACCAATCCGCATTGGAACAGCGTGGTGGAATATGTTCCAAACCTTCTCCTCAAAGGGAGAGGAGGCCTTTAGCCCAGCAGTGGGAATTTACAGGCTGTTGTTGTTGTTGGTGATTGTACCTGTGCGACGCCGGACGAGTCGCTATTTTTTATACATTGAAGTACATATCGTTCATTTTTTTACTGAAGGAAATTTGTCATACACTTGAGTACATTGACTCGATATGATTGATACGGTTGGTCTGAATATTTCAATCAATGTAACCATTATTGGAGAAGTTGGTAGTTTTCGGTTAAACTCTATCTTTGATCAACTCTTCAGTGCAGGAATAACAATTAGGGTATTGTGTTGATTTGAATTCGTTACCATTTATTGACTGTAATTAATGAGTGTTAACTTCTTGGGAGAGAAGGCCTTAGCCTAGCAGTGGGAAGTGTACAGGCTGTTATTGTTGTTTTTACAGTATGGGTACCAGTCATTCATATATGTATCACCGTCAATATTTGTATATAACATTGTAATGTTTAAAAAATTAGTGATGTAGTTTAATTGAGGTGTTAATAGTTATCGTTAAGGTGCCTAACAGGTGCCTACCAGGTATATATACAATCTAGCTTATTTTAAAGTCAACTCATATCTGTCAATTTGGTGGTAGGGCTTTGTGCAAGCCTGTCTGGGTAGGTACAACCAACTCACTGATGATTTGGTTGTTATTCTACCGCCAAACAACATTACTCAGTATTGTTGTGTTCTGGTTTGAAGGGTGTGTGGGCCAGTGTAACTACAGGCACAAGGGACATAACATTAGTTCCCAAGGTTGGTGGCTCATTGGCAATGTAAGGAATAGTTAATATTTCTTACTGTGCCATTATCTATATGTGGTGGGGATCACTTACCATCAGGTGGTCCATATACACGTCCGCCAATATAATTAAAAAATGACGTGGTTAAGGAATTAAAATATGTAACAAAATTCTTTTAATATCGTGTAGGCTGCTGATATTCTCTATAAAGTCTATATTTGGTATAGAACACATTCAGTTTCAATCGAATGCTACGAATAACTCAGTATGCGCGTTTCATGCAAATCTAACGTGATTCACGTCCAACAAGGTGAAAACTTGATTCAATACGTTAACGTTTAACGTTTTAGAAATATATATATTTATCTGTTCAAATGATTTATTTTACAATGTTTACGAGATAATAAAGTTTAAAGCCCTTGCGGTGAATGATTAGAATATGAAATATGTTTAGCATGATAAGATAATGAAAACGAGATAGGACTGACGGAAGAAATTTGCGAAAAAAACAACAAATTGTTGATAATTATTTGCAAATATGTTACCAGTTTCGGAAACACCGATCGAATTCAGTTTATATCTAGTTGGTTATTGGTCGAAAGCATTCTATGACGCAATAACCGACCAATGAGAGCTTAGCGTTTAATCAGTTTTATGAAACATTTTTTTACTTATAATATAAGAGTTTGTAAACTTTGCTCATAATATAAGAATTTGACTGACTTTTTTGTAAAGGTATTTATAATGTTGTGATTTATTCGTAAATATACCAATTTGATTTGACTTGATTCCAAGTACCATCTTACTAATATTAAAATGCAAAAGTTTGGACGTATGTGTGTTTGTTCCACAACCACTTCAGAACGGCTTAACGGCTTAACGGCTTAACTTGATTGAAATTTGGAACAGAGATAGATAATAGTCTGGATTATAAATAACAGTTACAATTAACCTCTTCAACCCCTTCTCTATCGTCACGTGGGCGGTACTGAGGTTGGAAACTAGTAAATGTGGACTTTGGGGAAAAATTTTAAACTTATTGTAATATTATTTTTTTAAGTTTGTAGGTTATTGAAATGCACTGTAACTTAAAAAAGATTTATTTTAAATACAAGTTAATGATATTCTCACTATAAATTCCATTGGGTGTAGGTTTTTATTTAACGGTTTAAATTTTCCAAAAACTGACTAGTCTTAAACACACACACACACACACATAAAAAGTAGAAACACACATAGATAATAAATGATCAAATTATTCATATATATTATAAATTACGTATTCTCTCCGTTGAATACAAAAAACTCACTACAAGTTACACAAGCCCTACTATGCATAATATTACTTATGCTTGACTACGCTATGCCCTATATTTTTAGTACGTACATTTTACATATATGCGTAGTTTTTGTAAGCACGAATCATAATGTCTTCATAACGAGACGTGAATATATAAAAATCAAATGAATATATTCATGTAAAGAAAACACGATGGATTCCTACTACATTTGGTGTGAATGAATTTGCCTGCGTTGTGTATTATAACATACTAGCTGTGCCCACGACCTTGTAAGAGTCTGAATTAAACAAAAGAAAATAACTATTGTAGCCTAAGTTACTTCTTATTATATTAGTTATTTGTCAGTGAAAGTTCCGTCGAAATATAACAATAATTATAACTACATGATAATAAAAATAAATATTATATTATATTATAAATGAAATAAAAATTTTAACAAAAAGAAAAACCGACTTCAAACAAAACACTATTTTAAAACAAATGAATATGCACGAAAAAGTAAGAAAAATAATTGCGTATTCAACATATTTTTTAGAGTCTTCCTAAGTTAAATGAAATGAAAAATATTAGACTACTTAAAAGTCGATTTACGATTATATAATGTAGTTATAGTTATTGGTATATTTGGAGCCGGTGTCAGCCAATAAAACCCTACATAACCCTACGAATATCTATCAAAAAACAATACGAGAGTACTTTAACAAATGGGTGGGTAGCTAGTTGATTATAATATTCGACTATGATAATTACATAAACATAACCACATTACGGAAGGTGACTCAAATATCCAAATAACCTATAAATAAAAGATTCGACTGAGTATCGCTAACGTGCTCCTCAGAATTGTTCCGTTCCGTTACTTTGTCATGGATCCTGTGCTCAGAACCTTACCAAACTTTCACCAAATTACCCTTGAAGTATATATTTTATAATAAAAAAAGAATTATCAAAATTGGTTAACGTGATTTTCAGTTATTCACCGATTTGTCGCGCATATACATAATGCAAATTTAAGACTTATGTCGTTTTCATATGGATACCATCATCGGAAAAAAATTAAAAAAAAACCCGGACCCCACGGGAAGCACTACCTTTCAAACAAAAAAAAATTATCAAAATCGGTCCACCCAGTGAAAAGTTATGAGGTAACAAACATAAAAAAAAATACAGACGAATTGATAACCTCCTCCTTTTGGAAGTCGGTTGAAAATAAATATATATCTATATATAAAAATTAAAAAAAAAAAAGAAAAATGTCCGTGACTTAACAATTAAGTAACCAAAGAGATTTCTCTGAGATCGCGGAATTTAAAAAAAGAAACACTTTTATCAAATATATTTACATTAATTAATTCTATAACATTGTATGTTACTAACAAGTTGACGCTGTCTTATTGTAAAAGAAGTTTACAACATGGAAAACAATAATTGAATATGATTGTTTATTGCGTCTATAACGTTATTAAATTATGATGCACGGCCTTGACTTGGACACTCCTAGTTTTCGAAGGCCATTTAATTTGTCAATACTGCTTTATATATTAAGATTATAAATACTGGGTAAACTACTTCAGCTATAATAGGGACAAAAAGAAAGCGTTACCATGTATGTGTTGTTCGATGTCCGAAAATCTACATTTTCTGCCTCGCACAACCTTGTGGAACCAGCTTTAGCTGACGGTTTTTCCGAACCGATACGACATGGGAACCTTCAAGAAAAGAGCGTACTCCTTCCTTAAAGGCCAGCAACGCACCTGCTAGCCCCCTGGTGCTGCAGATGTCCATGGGCTGTGATAGTCACTTTCCGTCAAGTGAGCCTCCTGCTCGTTTGCCACCTATCACATAAAAAAAATGTAATATACATTTAGAAGTCATAGATTAAGAAAAATCTAGAGTTGAACTTAATAAAAACAAAGAAGAATAAAACACCAAATTAAATAAATCGAAGTAAATTATTCAGACATTCACTGAAAAATCGAATAGTACAATTGGACACTTTAATAAATCACGAGCCGCGCCAATAACGACCTAAGCTTATTGTCCGATTGCCCACAAACGAAAATGGCGATTCGGATAATAGCGCCCATTCATTTATAAAACATTTTCATGTGATAAAGGAATCTCTTAACTAAAATTTCCTTTTATAATGACAGATTTAATGTCACGACCTCATTTGTCAATTGAATAAAAACCCAAGTGTGACGTAATGAATACAATTCGAAAAGACCTATAATAAACAGCCTGTCAATTGGAGTATGTTCCGCCATGCTGGTCCAACACATATGTGACAGAATTTCGCTGAAATTAGTCACATGCAGGTTTCGTCACGATGTTTTCCTTAACCGCTGAGCACGAGATGAATTATAAACACAAATGAAGCACATGAAAATTCAGTGGTGGTTGCCTGGGTTTGTACCCGAAATCATCGGTTAAGATGCACGATTTCTAACCACTGGGTTAACTCAGCTCAAATGGAAGGAGGAGTCAAGATAAACAATTATTATTTTGAATATTCATGTCCTTATTTTTGAAAGGCAGTTACAGATATGCGGAATATATGTGGAAAAATGTCTGCTTCTTATTTAGGGTTCAACGCCGTACACGGCTGCTATTGACCTTTTAATTGAGAAGTTATTGTAATCTAGTCAGAGTGCGGGTTGCGATAGTTCTAAATTAGCTTCAGTTTATATTTTATGTTCAAACTACCGATGAACTTTATAAATACAGCGCTGCAGGTGGAACTGGCATCTTGAGAAAAACTGAATTGATTTTTAGTAGAGTTATCTGTGACAGCTTATAAAAATTATAGGCTAGGTTAGTGGTAGTGAGTTGGAGTAGTTTGTACCTTTCCTATGTGTTTGTATGTATTTGTATGTATGTATTCTTAAGAGATTATGGTAAACCTGGCCACCTGCGTGTGTATATAATTATAAAACTTATTGAATTTTAAAATGTCAGAAATGGTAGTCCGTAGGAATAAATATTGGTATATTTTTTGCAGATATTTTTATGATCTACAATTTTTGTCATTATTGTTTTGGTGATAATTGAGGAAAACTCGTTTTTTCCTTAAACCTTGAGTTAAAAAATTTTTCATTAACGGGAATGGCGGGTAACTTCGACACCTTTTATTTATAATTATATTATGAGTAATTTTATTAATTAAAGGCAACAAGCCTATAATTAATAAAATAGTTTATTATGTTGTGAGTTTATTTATCACTGAACGTGTAGATTGATCGGACTATTATTGTTTACATAACTAATTGAAACGCACGTCAGTCAAACTAATTTTGCTTAAAAGGCATAGTTTTTTATAAAGCATATTATTATGCAGGTAATTTAAAAACATTGGAAGCGTATTTACTCTTTCTATTTTCCCGTTTTACGAACAAATGGCAGATGGATTCGTGGATTGAACAACTGTAGCCAAAGCTGTTAGCTTTGAAAGGAAATTTCCTTAGCCAATATGCTACGAATCACGCGTTCAATTTATGCCTTTGTGTCGGATTTGAACGTAACAAGAAATATTTTGATTTAAATAATTTTAAAGGGCTAAGTGAAAAAAAGTTTTAATAGTAAGTTAATATTTTTATAAAACTGACCAATAAAACTTCTTTAATCAGAACGGATACTTAAACTTTAGGCCTTATAGGTATTGCTCTTAGTCGCTTTTGTTCTTTTCGAGAATCCCTCCCTGTAAATAATCTACTCTTCAGTAACCCAAAATTATGATATATTCCGACACATTGAGTAATTCTAAACGTAAATGCAATTTACGTTGCAAGTGCTGTCAAAGACACACATCGAAAAAAGAACACTTCTTCCTAGTCGTTTGCGTTTCCTCATTACTGAGGGTCGTGACCATCATGCGTGTGGCTGCCTGAACACTTCGTACCACCTTCCTCCAGCCATTCCTATTCTTTGCCATTCGTAGGCAATCCTGGGCACAAGATCACAAAGAACACGCACACTAGTAAAGTTGTTTGGTAACTGTCAGACGTAGCTGTCACGAACACAAGATAAAAAGGAGACGAAGGTTTCTTATCCCATACACTGTTCTCTTGCTTCAAACTCATCCATCCTATATTCGACGTTCTCCTTGATAAAGTTCCTCGTCCTATTAATGATGAATGTTTGTTAATATTTGTTTTTAGCCCATTTAAAAATTTTCTATGTAAATACATTGAAACTAATAAGGTTAAGCTGCAAATAGTTTTGTTCTTATATGTTTTAATAGATATTTTTTTTATCTGTTTATTATTGTGTTGTTTTAGGTTATGGGTTCAAAATTCAAAATTAATTTGAGCCTGTAATCTCTACCGTACCGATCAATTTCTATCGTGTCTTCTTCATCGCACGCGATGGCGAAATAATCTTGGCCTTTTGCAAAAATAAAAGCCAAAAAATGAAGTTATCCCAGTTGTATTAATTATTTTGTAGTGCAACAATCTATTGATATAACATATCGTTAATCAAAGATTCAAAATATCAATTTTAACTTAATATTGAATTCCAAATAATCCTTTGGTATCCTTTGAGTGGATTTTTTGGGTCGGTTGTACCTTATATATAATTTAAGGCAACAACAAATATCAATACTCTTTATTCGGTTTAGGGTGAGTGAGTTGTCATCGAAAAATAATATAATAGTGATACTAGCGCATTAATTGCCCTGGCTTACATATTTTCAATGCCAGTCTGCAAGAATATTGATGATTATCTACTATGGAAAATTTGCTCAAGTCGAATTCATCAGAAATATTTGGCGTTCATTCAAACGTCTTTTAACATCTTCAAAAATACTGTTTCGTACACATATATCATATATTATTATATCAATTTAAATACGTAAAAAACATATTAGATTTGCAAAATTTTCGGAGAATTTTTGAGATGGAGTGTACTGTTCAAATATTTGGTTCATTTATCAAAACTTTGACAAGATTTGGTCATAAACGCTTGTTCATAAAGTTTGTTTCCTACTTGGAGTACTTCTGACTTGAAGTTGGACTTTATTGTTGATGTAATTGAAACATTAAGGTCTGACTAACCACGAGATCTTCGAAACTATAAGCCTGATTGACTCCAAGTTTAGAATAGTTGCTCGTTTTCAAGATAGTCGTTCCCTGAGGATTTTTGGAACTTTCAACAGAAATGAGGGGAATTTGTAGAGGTAGACGTAACTAGTGGTCGAACTGGATGAAATTTTTCACACATTTTCTTAATAATGAAGACTTCATTAAAAAGGTTTTATTTCTTTTAGAACTCGTACCGCAAGACTTGAAACTCAATGGGTTTTTTATTATCGTCGTAGTATTGAAAATTTTATTGGTCGATTTTAAATCGATAAAATTCGTTCTGTAAACAAACGTCACTCAATATGATGTTTTATAGACAGCCTCGTGAATAAAACTGTTTACTAGTAATCGATTACTTTCGTATATAAGATCTAAAACTGATTACGACTTACTTTTTATTTACGACTATTTATTACACGATCACGAACATTCAATATAACAATACCGTTGTTTGGAGATAAAATCGATACAGTAGTGCAATTCTTTAAGAACTCATTCGTGAAATGTCGTAAGTCAATTCACGGTGATGCACTATTTTGATACGTATATTCTTTTAATGCTAGAGCTATTACAGTCGATCATTTTTTAATATCTTACGATCAAGTTTCTGCAGTGAGTTTCGAGTTTCTTCCAAGAAAAATGTTCTTAAGAATGAAAAATTGCCGAGGAAAATGATCTGATGTGATTTATGTTGAATTGTTCTTAAGCTACTCAGATAACCAAGTGGGTGGTACAGAATGCGGAAAGTGTTATTTTATATTTATTTACAATTAAGCTTTCGAGGAAAAAATGTTTGGGATTTTGAAATAATTTTCACCTAGCTATATAATCTTGTTAGGAATAATATGACTTATTCAATAGCTCGTTAACGCTAGATTTTGAGGCCTTTGTTTCTGGTCATGGAAATATTTAATTAAGTTAAATTTAGGTATACATTTTCATTTTCATTGAAACAGGAAGCTGAATACTCATTGAAACTTTTATTGTTTCTATTCTGATAATGGTATAATCATTAATTTCTTCTTCTCTCACAGCGTATTCGTTTCACGTCAGATCCTCTGATAGTATTTTATCCTTATTAGGACAACCGACAGTAGATACACATATAAAAAATACATTTCAAAGTTATCTAGGATAAAGTTCTACTACTTACAGGTAGTCTCACCATGCACTATCATATTGCACAATATTTCCTGAAACAAGTGTGAGCAATCCATGTAAGTGGGAAAGTGCCTTGGCGTAGTTGATAAACCTGCACAAATTTTGGCATCAGATATTATCGCCGTCTAAGATAGAAGCACCATAGACGACATTGAACCCAAACTATTAACATGCACTTATTGTAAAGAAGCCCAAAGAAGAAGATGGTATGTATGATGAAAAGAACATACAAATGGGCTGCTTTTTATTTCGGAATCATCATTGCTTATAAACCTTTTGGCTACAAGGAATTTGAACGAATGTTTACGACAAATGCGTCACCAGCCTTTGGAACTAAGATATGCCTTATAAGTTACACTGGTTATCGAAAATAGTGTGTAATATCCGCGGATAGTCGCGACCGACCATAACCGCTAATTGCGGGATCAAATCCAGGCAAGCACCAAAATCAAAACATACTTTATTCAAGTAGGCTTTTACAAGCACTTTTGAATCGTCATTTAACAACTATTTTCAGTGAAGCTATGTTCTACCGAGGAGAACCGGCAAGAAACTCAGTAGTTACTCTTTTTCACCATTTAAAAATACAGTCACTGAATATTCATGTGCTTAATTTGTATTTATAATTCGTCTAGTGCTCGGCGGTAAAAGAAAAGATCGTGAGGAAACCTGGATGTGTCTAATTTCATAGAAATTCTGCCACATGTGTATTCCATCAACCCGCATTAGAACAGCGGGATGGAATATGTTCCAAAATTTCTCCTCAAAGGGAGAGGAAGTCTTAGCCAAGCAATGGGAAATTTACAGGCTGTTGTTGTTTTTTCGCAGATAGACAAATCTCTCGCAAATTCCTGATTGATAGAAAATATTGCTGGAATGTACCTTTACTGTCCGATTGGAGATTTTTTTTAATACTACGTTCAGTAGTCAGCTGAAATTTGTCAAACATGTAAAGTAAAGTGTTTCACACTCGCTATTATCCAATCTAGTCGCCGCTATTATCTCACGAGTAGGTACTCAAATGCCATTAACCTGACGTGTATAGATTATGTAAGTACTCAAATATCTCGTATGGAGCTGAGATAATGTTAACTGTTAATTTTTATTTATTCATCTGTTAAGTTATGTAGGTATGAAGCGTGTTTAAGGAAATATTTTCGTGGTAAAGTTTTATTTTTATAAACTTAAGATAAGCAGATTATAAAAAATATTAACGCCAATCTTTTTTTTATGATATAGTTTAGCGGATCAGCATATGGGCCACCTGATGGAAAGTGGTCACCATCACCCATAGACAAGGACGCTGTAAGAAATATTAACTATTTCTTACATCGTCAATGTGCCACTAATCTTGTTAACTAAGATGTTATATCCCATGTGCCTGTAGTTACTGTAGTTACACTGGCTCACCCTTCGACCCTTCAAACCGGAACACAACAATACTGAATACTGTTATTTGGCAGCAGAATAACTGATGAGTGGGTGGTATCTACCCAGACGGGCTTGCACAAAGCCCTACCACCAAGAACTTGTATGCTTAACGAAAAATAATTTTCCATTTAATTGATATTTTAGTACAAGTTTATTTATAGCCACATTACATATCTAACAGTGACGGTATGTTTATTTCATTGATTATTGTTTTTTTGGTATTACTATGGTCTGAAAGCTCTCACCACAAGTGCGAGCTAAAATAATCCAGATGTCGGAAGCCCACTTATGAGCTCTTAGTACGAGCGTCCTAAGGCTGCCTGCCTTCTTTGATTAGGACGCTCTCGAAGTTAGAAGGGAAACAGATCACTTATCATCTTAGTTCCTAAGGTTGGTGGCGCATTAGCGATGAAAGAAATGGTTAATGTTTCTTACAGCGCCATTGTCTATGGTTGGTGGTGACCACTAACCATCAGGTGGCCCATATGCTCGTCCGCTATTGTTTAATGATGTTTGAGGTTTAATATAACTAAATCTAATTTATAAAATACTTTCGGTAACATGTGTTCTGATATTCTTTCACTAACAATCATAATATTCCCCAGAAATCCAATAATCACATCTCACATAAGTAAACTTTTATTCTCGGTTGATCCAATCTGTTTTCAAATACACCTGCGTATATTCTTATATATCGATATAGTACAACATAGCTGTGCCTACATTTGAATTGAAAAAAGTCAGATATTTTTTCTTTTTCTAATATTTTATCTTATAAAATATCATTTTAAAAGAAATATCGGTCCTTCTAGACTAGACTGTTGATCACACTAAAATTAAAAAAGGTGAAAAGTATTTTAAAACACAAATAATTTTTTGTCTTAAATGTTTTTTTTTTGAATTATTGTATAATATAATTGAACGAATACGATGAATAAGTAGAGCATAATATAAAGGAAAACATAAAGCCTCATTAACTAGCGATCGGCCCCGGCTTTGCACGGGTAAAATACTGATTACAAATATACTACAAAATATGTGTTTATTCATGACATTAGAAACTTCTAATATTATCAGTGTTTCTTTAATATATTGTCCGTTTATTATATGCAAAAACCTTTCTCTCAAATCAATATATGTATTAAAAAAAAACACATCAAAATCCATTGGTCAATTTTAAAGATTTAAGCATACTATGTAGTGATAATGAAGTATCGTTAATGTAATAAATATATAATTATAATTAAGGTTAAAGACTAAAATATACATGCCATGTACGAAAGATAAAGTACGGAGGTGAGGAAGGGTTTGACGGCAGATCATGATGATGCCGTTTGCAGCTACGGAACATATGTCAGTCTTAGCCTTAATCCAATAGATGTTCACGTCAAAAATAACTTCTAAACTCACAGATAACACTTATCTATGAACAAGTTTACCGACAAAGGAATCTATCAGCTTATGCTTTCTGAAATTAATAAGATAAGATACGCACTTATTAGCGGAACGAATATGGAGGCTTCATATTTGATAGTTTTATTATTAATAAATGTGTTATCAAATTCTACAATGACAGACGCGCGATTGATACACTAATTAATAGACTAGACGATTCATCGAATGGCTGGTTTAATGGATTACTGTGACGTCAACACACACATACAGATGTGTGAATAGAAGGTAAACTATTTGAATGTCATTTTTCATGTATTTCCGAAATATCATATTATTTGTTTGTTTTAGTTTTGTTGTTTAACTGTTTCGTGTGATTTAAATATTATGTTTTAAAATAAAATTTATTAACATAAGAATTAATAACATTAAATGTTAAATATATACAAATATGAACTAAAACTCGTTACTGTATAAATCTTGATCGCGTGGAATGGTGGCAAGAATGTTAGCAGCATTTCCCCGTTGAATCGCAATACCGATCCTCTGGGCAAAAAACGAACCAGTCCTGTCACCAGTGAGGTGTTATACTTTTAAAGATATTTTTATTTTTGATGTATTTATTGTAATTTTGATATATTTATTTTTTAATACATATATGGAATTATTAATATCTCTCACTGGCATCTACAATGGTCGCTGAAAATCAGTTGAACTTTTGGGGTCATTTTATGTTTCTCTTTTAACATAAGCTTTTTGGTATTTGTAAACTGATGTGCAGATATCATATAAAATACAGTGTGTTACTTTTTTGAGCCGAGATTGCCCAGTGGTTAGAATGCGTGCATCTTAACCGATGATTGCGGGTTAAAACTCAGGCACCACTGAATATTCATGTGCTCAATTTGACATGTTATGAAGGAAAACATCGTTAGGAAATCTGCATGTGTCTAATTTCAACAAAATGTTTCCACAGTTGTCTTCCACGAACCCGCATTGCAACAGTGTGGTGGAACATGTTCCAAATCCTGATCCTCAAAGGAAGAGGATGCCTTACACCAGCAGAGGAAAATTTACAGGCTGTTGTTGTTGTGTTAGTTTTTTTAATATATTTTTCTTCAGTACTGTGTCACACATAAAGTTTTTTCAATTCAAATTTCAATCAATTACAATTTCACTTATGTCACTTGATAATCTCGGCTAATTGTATGTAATTACACTCGGTTTGACAACTTAATGTCCGATCTCCAATTCGAATGTTATCAATTTATCTCAAATGCCCTTTCCGTACACCCAAAATTTGATATTCATGTTAAATTCTGATAAATGAACCCAAGTATTAATTGTTTGTTTGATGACGATTTACCAAATAAATAAATATGAGACAACATCACATACATTACTCTGATACCAATGTAAGTAGCTTAAGCACTTGTGTTATGGAAAATCAGAAGCAACGACGGTACCACAAACACCCAGACCCAAGACAACATAGAAAACTATTGGTAATCTACATCGACTCGGCCGGGAATCGAACCCGGAAAATTGGAGTGGCGTAAAAGTGGAGTACCACAATCACCCAGACCCAAACCATTCAATTTACATCGACTTCGATCGAATCGAACCCGAGACTTCGCAGTGGCATACCCATGAAAACCGGTGTACACGCCACTCGACCACAGAGGTCAGCAAGTATATATATAAATATGAAGTATTTCGGAATTTTATTGTGAAGTCCGATATCTACTTCAACATTACTTCGAAATTCCGATTTAATTTGGAGATCTATTTTAAGACCCAACAACAAATTATTGTGTTATGACCAACGAATTTCATAAAATGAATATATCCTTCGTTAAAATCGAATTGGAAGAACTTGAAAGGTTTGTAAAACAGCCAATGAGTGAGTAAAATTATTTTTTGTCCTTAATCCAAAACTATTTGACCAAAGTAGCCGTGCGCTGACCGTTGGATCAGATGAGTCTTAAAGTCTTCATGGACCTGGAGGAAGTGATGGGACCAACGGCCAAGCAGCGCCGAATTTTCATGTCCTTTATTTGTGTTTATAATTCATCCCCTGCTCGACGGTGAACTTGCATGTCAAATGTCGAAATTGTGCCACATATGAATCCACTGACCCGCATTGGAGTAGCGTGATGAAATATGCTCCTAAACTTCTCCTCAAAGGGAGAGGAGGCCTTAGCCCAGCAGTGGAAAATTTACCGGCCGTACATTTTTTTTCCTTTATCTTATTTATTTTGGGACTTTTGTCCAACACAGGTACGTCAGTCCCATAGGCTGTACTAATGATGATGATGATAAATAAATGTTACTCATAATCATTTTTAAGGCAATTTGTGATGAAGATTTAAAAGTTCCTGGAAGCAATTCGAACGATACAGATATTTTAAGAGCCGTTAAGATACATAATTGTAAAATAAATATTCCACGTTTCCTGTCTACGCTAATGTGTAGTGAGTATTTATGAGGTTGTTATCGTAATGTATGTCAGTTTCAAATGGGTATTTAGCTATTTTTTACCTGAGCTAATGCTGAAGTAAAGCATTAGCTCATGATTAAAAATGTATAATTGTTTTTTTTTTTTTACATATAATCATATTTTCTTGCATATACATATCATGGTATGGACATATTTTACGGAGGAATGAAGACCATGTTGGGAGAAAGATCTTCAGCGTGAATGTGGATGGATAGGAAGGGGACGACCAAAGAAACTACGGATTGATTGTGTGAAAGAGGATATGACGGAAAAGAATGTTTCTTGTAAGATGACGTCAGATAGAGAAATATGGAAGAAGAAGATATGCTGCGCTGACCCCAATTAAAATTGGGATAAGGGCAGGAGGAACGGAAGTCGTGATTCTCACTTAAGACCATATGCTTTTTAGTACTTTTATTCTTTCATTCTATTTAAACGATTTATAGCATTAAAGACTGTCGTAAAGAAAAAACATCAGTCAATCAGTCAAATCTTTTATACCTGAACTTATTCAAATTAATTTCAACATTCTTGTTCTTTGATTGAATGAATCATGAATGAACGAAGGAGCGAATGAAACGATTTGATTTTCGCTACGATCATTAATGTTTATTTCTTTAATTACTGTTCAAATTGTATTAACAATTTTCATTTACCGTGTGAAGGTAGCAATAAATCTAGAAGTGTTTCCCAAATGAATCGTATCGCAATTCCTGTTCACTGAACCATGAAACTAACTTCTGGTTATTGACAATGTAAAGACAGTGCCTTTTCTAGTAATATGTTATAAAACATACGTGCATTTGTTGAGACTAAAAGTAGTGACCTCTGATTGGTTGAAATTTGTTACTTATGGCTAGTAGAGTATACTGTTGGAAGTCTTAATCTTGTAATATGTCGATTCAAATGTGCTTAAATGAGCCTACCTGAATCTAAAATTAAATTCGTTTGTATGTCAAGATTAATTGACGACCTCCGTGGTTGAGTGGTGTGTACACCGGTTTTCAAGGGTACGCCACATCGAGGTCCCGGGTTCGATTCCCGGCCGAGTCAATGTAGATTATCATTAGTTTTTTATGTTGTCTTGGGTCTGGGTGTTTGTGGTACCGTCGTTTTTTTCTGATTTTCCATAACACAAGTGCTTTAGCTACTTATATTGGGATCAGGATCATAATGTATGTGATGTTGTCTCAGATTTGTATTACATTTATATTTTATATTAATCGTTGGATGATACAATTTTTTCACTTGATATAAAATCGCACTCAACTAAAGCCGGTTGCAGTCGCTAGTCGATTTCTTTGGTTTATAATTTAAGTGGCTACATAATTTTTCTCAATTATTTTCAATAGCCAGCCTTACCACGCCAAACCAACCAATCAAAAATAAAGCGCAATATAAATTAATTGAAAAAGTGATTGAATATTTAAAAAGCTATGCCCTTTGGGAGCTAAGAAGTCAGAGGCAGACATCTTTTTTTATATAAATAGCGTCGTATAGCGGAAGTTTAATAAAGCATTACTTCCTCTCTTTCTGCCATTATTGATTTAATATACGAAAGAAAAAGACAATGTTTTAAAACGTTTTGAAGCGTCAATACCGCAATGGCTTAGGGGTTAGCGATGTAAAATGTCCCAGGATCGATTACCAACTCTTGGTCTATTGTTGCCCACGCCCAACAGTAAAAAAGCTTAAATATGAATATTAGTAATTCCTTAATTAATTTTGGGGCATTGCTACTATCTTAAAAAAAAGGTGTAAAGTAAACAAATATTGAAGAAAAAAAAAGAAATAAAAGAAAGAAAAAGAAACCTTTAAGAACAAAATAGGTATAGACTTATAACATTATTTTTTGTTATCTAGGACGAGCAAATTTGCCACCTTATGGTAAGTGGTCATAACAGCTCTTAGATAATAACCCTGTAAGATATGTTGACCATTTCTTGCATCGCCAATCTGTAAGTTGGTCATAATCAATGGTAGATAATAGTTCTATATTCCTCACAATGCCAATGTACTACCAACTTAAGAACTAAGATGTTATGTCCATTGTGCCTGTAGTTACACTGGCTGGCATCAACAAAAACAACAATAACAACAATAGCCTGTAAATTTTCCATTGCTGAGCTAAGGCCTCCTCACACTTTAAAGAGAATGATTGAAACATGTTTCAATGCGCATTGGTAAAATACACATATGGCAGAATTTCTATAAAATTTGACACATGCAGGTTTCCTCACGATGTTTTCTTTCTCCAGCGAGCACATGAATATTCAGTGGTGCTTGTCTGGGTTTGAACCCGCAATCATCGGTTAAGATGCTCGCTTTCTAACCACAGGGCCATCTCGGCTCTCGGCTGGCATCTTTGGAACCGAAACACAACAACACAGAGTATAATAGAAAATTTGATGGGTGGGTACCTTCCCAGACGGGCTTGCGCAAAACTAAGTAAGACATTCACTTTGGTGCCGTAAATAATTAACCTTAATTAGTCGTAAACCTAAAACCGTCAATAGTAAATGTCTGGCGTTTATTTATTACTTTATTCAAATCAGATAATCTTATTAAATGAAACGTGAATTTTGTACGATTCTATATCACTTCTATTTATAGTCTTCGTGAAATGTTTTAATGTGTGTAATTTGTTTATTTGCCAATTAACGAATTGTACAACATGTGAAATGACGTAATTGATGTTCATTAAAATAAATAATTGAAGAAAACCGATAAATAAATATGGAGTAAAAATGATAAAAAATTTATATGCATTAACAAACAGCCTGTAAATTTTCCACTACAAATGCCTCCTCCACCTTTGAGGAGAAGGTTTGGAGGAAATTCAACGACGCTGCTCCAATGTGTGTTTGTGGATACGCAAAAGTAGAAAAAATAAAAAAAAAAACTTTACTTTACTTTTATATTCATCCACGCTGCTCCAATGCGCGTTGGTGTACGCATGCGGCAGAATTTCGTTGGAAATAGTCACATGCAGGTTTCCTTACGATGTTTTCCTTCACCGAATACGAGATGAATTATAAACACAGATTAAGAACACGAATATTAAGTGATGCTTGTCTGGTAAATTAAGTACATGAAAATTCAATGGAACTTGTCTGGGTTTGAACCTGCATCATCGGTTAAGACGCACGCGTTCTAACCACTGGGTCATGTCGGTTATTCATTAATAAAATAAATATACATTTTGATGTAAGCAATTCACATAGTCTTAAAGCGATGGGAAGCGATGTAGTTTTATATAGTTAAAACATCACATCACATCACACATCATCAGCCCGTACACGTCCACTGCTAGATATAGGCCTGTCCAAGTGCACGCCACTGTGGTCTTTCTCCGGCTACTCGCATCCAGCTCCTGCCTGCTAAAACATATCCCTAGTTTTATTTTAACAAAAGTTGTAAAAAATGACATTTAAAAAATAAGTTTCTTTCGCCGGTTGTTTTGAGGTCCGCGATATTAATTTCCGAAACGACGGTAGAACTTTGCCTATCAATGTAAGTGTAACACTTCTATATTCAATAAATATTTTTGACTTTGACGTGACTTTTGACTTTAAAAGTATTTACGTTTTTTATTATAAAGCAAAGTATTCCTTCAATCCTACAAGAAGTTTGTGAAGTTGGTAAACTTTGATTATTATTTTTCTCTTTTTGAAAATTCTCCTGTGATCATCTGTGATCATCACAAATGATCACAATGATCATCAAAATGTACATTTTTATTTCGTATGTACATGTGATAAATAGAGTAGTGTCTTTATATACCCCAATATGCAACCATATCTTTCACAAAATAGCCTCTGTAATTTGACAGATATAAAAATGTAACACAAAGAGTCGAGATGGCCCAGTGGGTACAACGCTTAAATCTTAACCGATGATTGCGGGTTCAAACCCAGGCAAGCGTCACTAAACTTTCATGTGATTAATTTGTATTTATAAGTCATCTCGTTCTCGGCGGTGAAGGAAAACATCGTGAAGAAACCTGTATTTGTCTAATTTCAAATAAATTCGGCCACATGTGTATCCAAGTGTAACCAAGAGTTGTTCTATACGTATTGCCCCTCTACAAAAATAGCGACAAAGCTGTTTGACGTTTCCTAGGAACACAATCTTGTTTCTCTAAGCAACCTTTTATTGATATTTGACGCCATACAGCGGCAAAAGGCGGAAGCGCTATTAGTTTATTATTTTGTTAAGTAAACGTTGCTTTCCCTTTTAATTTAAATATATTCTGACGAAACTGTATTGTAAGAATCAGAAGAGGTGATTTAAAAAAAAATCAATGTACCGACAAAACACTCTTATTTTATGTTTTATTAAAATAAAGAATTTAACAATATTTTTTATTAAACTAGCTGACAATAATAACAATTATCTAACATGCCGACATCATACGTGAGATGATAAGTGGGCCCTCAAGTCTTGGAATCGTACATCCTATATAGCCTGTAGCAAGTAGGATGGTGTGGTAGGGATGACACTCCTTACAGTATTATTAACGAATTTGTTTAAAACATTTTATTCTTAAAAAAACTATTTCATTATTACTGTTATTAAATACGTGATATGTACCATGTTTTATTTTGTATTATATATGTCATTATCTACGAGTGTAATAATAATAACCATGTTAATTTAAAATCTTATATTTAACACTATTTTGTTTTCGTTTTCTTTTTTCAACCGACTTCCAAAAGGAGGAGGTTATCAATTCGTCTGTATTTTTTTTTTTTTTTTTTTATGTTTGTTACCTCATAACTTTTCACTGGGTGGACCGATTTTGATAATTTTTTTTTGTTTGAAAGGTAGTGCTTCCCGTGGGGTCCCATTTTTTTTATTTTTTTTTCCGATGATGGTATCCATGTGAAAACGACATAAGTCTTAAATTTGCGTTACGTATATGCGCGACAAATAGGTGAATAACTGAAAATCACGTTAACCAATTTTGATAATTCTTTTTTTATTATAAAATATATACTTCAAGGGTAATTTGGTGAAAGTTTGGTAAGGTTCTGAGCACAGGATCCATGACAAAGTGACGGAACGGAAGGGAACGGAACAATTCTGAGGAGCACGTTAGCGATACTCGGTCGAATCTTTTATTTATAGGTTATTTGGATATTTGAGTCACCTTCCGTAATGTGGTTATGTTTATGTAATTATCATAGTCGAATATTATAATCAACTAGCTACCCACCCCGGCTTCGCACGGGTGCAATACTGATACTAAATATACTACAGAATTTGTTTATATACGACATCACATCGCAAACTTCTAAAATTATCAGTGTTTCTTTACTATATTGTTCATGTATTATATACACAAACCTTCCCCTTGAATCACACTATCTTTTAAAAAAAACCGCATCAAAATCCGTTGCGTAGATTTAAAGATATAGGGACAGAGAAAGCGACTTTGTTTTATACTATGTAGTGATGGAACTCCTATACGGCTCGCAGTTAGGGTGCGATATGGGGCAGAATTTCTTACTATCTTTAATCAAATTTTGTGTATGTGATGTGATGTCATATGATGTACGAAATATAGTTGGTCTTTTTCAAAGTTTTTTTGCTGAGTTCGATTACAGCTCTTTCGAGAGATCCTTGTAGTTCACGCCGCGTGACGTATTAAATCCGCATTTTCGAAAGTCTATTTTTGCTTTATTCGCAAGTTTCCTTTGAAATTGTCCTCGAAGTAGTGTCTGACTCATATAAACGGAACGCTTAATCTATCCATATTAAAAAAAAATTAGTTAGTCAACATCAGCTTCACTTAATATCAAAAAATAAATAAAATTTTAACAAAAAGAAAAACCGACTTCAAACAAAACACTATTTTAAAACAAATGAATATGCACGAAAAAGTAATAAAAATAATTGCGTATTCAACATATTTTTTAGAGTCTTCCTAAGTTAAATGAAATGAAAAATATTAGACTACTTAAAAGTCGATTAACGATTATATAATGTAGTTATAATTATTGTTATATTTGGAGTCGGTGTCAGCCAATAAAACCCTACAGTATATCTATCAAAAAACAATACGAGAATACTTTAACAAATATGTTTTTTACAAATTACCTTTTACACAATAATATACTGGATCAATCAAGGGGCTCGTATCGCTTCTTTCTTTTGATTGTTGGGGCTAGGGCACCGTGGCTGACACCGGCTCCAAATATACCAATAACTATAACTACATGATATAATCGTTAATCGACTTTTAAGTAGTCTAATATTTTTCATTTCATTTAACTTAGGAAGACTCTAAAAAATATGTTGAATACGCAATTATTTTTATTACTTTTTCGTGCATATTCATTTGTTTTAAAATAGTGTTTTGTTTGAAGTCGGTTTTTCTTTTTGTTAAAATTTTATTTATTTTCTTTCATAATTATTGTCATAGCTTCTATAATTTTTTTTTATTTTAATGACTATTGTCATAGCTTCTATAAATTTTTTAGGTGTCACTTTATCTTCTACGAAAAACCTTGTTATGAACAGTGAGCAATCAATCTAACGCCTCGAAAACTCAAAGACAAAGTGGACGGTAAAACAAAGTGGCGCAATAAATTGTCGTGATTGGAAGATTACGTCTCAACACGGTTGAATCAAAAGTATTAGATCGATCGGTAAACCGATTTATGGTTAGGGGATTTTTGTGATCCTCTTTGACCTTCATCTTTACGCATGTCAAGGAAATAATATCTTTAATGTTCTTCAAAAGAATTGCTGGACTTCCTTGCTTGTTAGTAATCGTCTTAGGCTTAAGATAAGCTAAGGTCTGATTGTAATTTGATTGTTTTTTTGAGAAACGGTCTTAATATACATTGATTTTAGCTCTTGATATTGTATTTGATGACAATCACGAACTTTTTATCAATCAACAACTTAATTTTCAACTTTAACTTAACCTTAACATAACAGAAATAGGACCAAAATATGATTATCCTGCTTTTTTCATCTCGATTGATGCTACTTTCACTTCTATCCATAAATATTAGCGCTGTAAGGAATATTAATTATTAAATCGCTCAACGCCACTAGCAGCGAGAGCTTAGATGTTCCTTGTGCCTTAGATACCTTCATTCATTCACTTTTCAAATCTGAACTCAACAATACTAACTACTGCTATTTTACGATACAACTAATGATGTGTTTTTGGTACGTACTCAAAGCTTGCTCAAAGTCTTCCCAAGTGAAAAACACCACTTAAGAATTCTACTATGTTATTAGGCTAATTATTCGTAGTCTTCTCATCCAAATTTAGCTTAAGTTTTTACTAGATGGAATCGATAGCAATTTTAATTTGTTCTATTTTTATTTTTACTTTACCCTAATTAAATTTACAGACTATATATACACAGAGGATGACTAAAAACAAAGAACACTGAAGTCTGTTAAAGTCTGGCAAAGTTTTTATTGGAATTCAGGATATAAAATTTAAGTTGGTATAAATAGTTACGAGCAGTAGTTTTGTATTTTCTTATATTATGAAAAAGTAAAATCAGTGTAAGCAGTAATCTTCGGAGCTACATTATTGTATATACATGTTATGTTTAGTTATTTTTATTTATTTACCTTATAGTAAGCCTCTTTAATAATTTAAACTTCAATACCTCAGTAATAATACTAGTAAGAGAGCTTTTATTTTAACTTAGGACTTCTCGACGAGTATAGACTTTCTCTATCACATTCCATTTTTTTATCTTGAGTTATTCTCATCCAGTCTTTGTTTAACAATTTCTAAAGTTTGCCTTCCCACCTTTCATGAGGGCGATCTCTTTTGCTTTTTCGAGGACACTTGGTCCAGGCAGTGATTTTCCAAGTCCATCCATCTTTAATCTGACGTGACGTGTAATGTGACCAGCCCGTTTCCACTTTAGTTTCTTGGTGTAAAGCATCTTTAATTTTCTTCCTTTCTCTTATTTCACTGTATCTCCGATTTTCAGGTTTAAAGTGTTTCTCTCCATTTATAAATATATAGATTTGCTTGAATAGACTAAGAGCTGAAATGACCCAGTGGTTACATTACGTACATTTTAACCAATGATTGTGGGTTCAAACCCAGGCAGGCACCACTGAATATTAATGTGATTAATTTGTGTTTATAATTCATCTCGTGTTCAACGGTGAAGAAAAACATCGTGAGGAAACCTGCATGTGTCTAGTTTCAACGAAATTCTACCTCATGTGAACCTACTAACCCTCATAGGAACAGCGTGGTGTGTGTTATAATTCATCTCGTGTTCAACGGTGAAGAAAAACATCGTGAGGAAACCTGCATGTGTCTAGTTTCAACGAAATTCTACCTCATGTGAACCTACTAACCCTCATAGGAACAGCGTGGTGGAATATGCTGCAAGCTTTCTCCTTAAAGGGAGAGGAGGCCTTAGTCCAGCAATGGTAAATTTACATTTACATGCTGCTGTTGTTTTTGTTGAATAGGCTTTATTAAACATTCTTATTTCCTGATAAGTTTTCCCTTTTAAGTAACGGTTGTCGATTTTCTATGTTATTATCTCGGCGCTATCGAGTTACCCATTAAGAACGTTTTATTTTGTACTTATTATTGGTTCCTGTTAGGGCTCATAAGATTAACACTAACAACTATACTCCACTACCAATTAATTATTTATAATGAGGATACGAGCGTTAATTAATGATTGTACATTAATTAATTAATAGTTGGTAAATCTTAACAGATATTTATGCTTGTAATTTAATCACCACGTGTTAGACGATGCAGATAAGTATCGTGAATTATGCGAGTTTCTCGAATGTCCTGGATGAAAATCTACTTCATAGGACTCAACTATTGGAATAAGTTCCAAACTTTATCCACGTAAAGAATGGAGAACTTCAATTAATATTTTATTATGGCTTCCATAAGGAAATCCTTGTCAGTGATATATCGAATCAAACTCAACGTTTAGTGCAAAAGAAAACAGTAACAGAAGAATGGAACATAGTCGTCAAAAAAGTAGTATAATATTCCAATTTTTCGTATGACCCAAAAATTTATACCCAAACTTATACATCTTCTGCTGTGCAGTGGACTTATTTTGTCCATTGAAAACCTACAGATGCAATTGAGAACGAACGAACTATTAATTTCCAATGTTTATGTAATATAATAATAACAAGGTTGTGTGTTGTGTAATATGTATGAAATATTGATTGTGAAAACTAATCTGGATATATAATGTTGTCTTAAATTTTCGCGATTATTACACATTTAAATAAAACTAATTATAACGGATGAATCGCGTATATTAATTATTTAATTATTTTTAAACATCCCGACGTTTCGAGCACTTTGCAGTGTTCGTGGTCACGGGTAGACTAGGATGACATTTGTCTATTTGAAGAACAAAGGAAATATTATTTACAACTACCGCCAACGATTTCTCAATTGATGTCTTGAGTAACGTTCCGGTTGCACGCAGAAGGCACTAACTGTATCTTTAGGTCTTGCAGTCTGTTGGATTTGGGATTTTAAATTTTTAATAAGTGGATCCCAGGTGTTAGAAAGTCTCCAACCATCTTCTCTATTGAAGTTCGGATGTTTTTGAATTTCAATAGCCTCGCGTATCATTCTAGGAATGAATCTGTGTTCTCTAGCGAGGATCTGTGGTTTATCAAATCGGATAAAATGGTTAGGTTTATCCAGAGCATGTTCACAGACTGCAGACTTTGAAGAACGCCTATTTTTGACATCTCCTATATGTTCCTTGACCCTGGTACCGATGCTTCTCTTTGTTTGGCCTATGTAAGATAAACCACACTCACATTCGAGTTTATATACTCCTGCAGTTTGTAAAGGGATATTACTCTTGATAGGTCTCAAGAACTGGCTCACTTTCTTATGAGGCTTGTAAACGGTTTTAATCGAAGCTCGCTTCAAGATGTTGCCAATCCTGTCTGTAACTCCTTTCACATACGGTAGAAATGCAGGTTGTCGCTCAACTGTGGGTGGCTTGGTACGGCTTCTGCGATGCTGGCGAGGCACGGGCAGCTTGTTCTGGTGGAGTGCAAGCTTGACTTGACGTAGCTCGTCCTCTAGGTGTTCAGCATCGCAGAGATGGTGGGCTCTCTGAAACAAAGATTTGCCAACGGTAGCTAACTGACTAGGGTGGTGGTGCGAGTCACCATTGAGGTATTTGTTGGTGTGTGTGGGTTTCCTATAAACTGTGTGACTTAATGTATTATCAGGATTCTTGATAATAAGGATATCAAGGAAAGCTAAAGAATTATTTGCCTCTAATTCCATAGTAAATTGAATGTTTTTATTTATAGAATTAAGATGTACTAAAAATGCAGATGTCAGATCACTAGGTAATATTGTGAAAGTGTCATCTACGTACCGTTTATAAAACCTAGGTGTTATTGGTCCGGAGCGAAGAGCCCTCTCCTCCAGGTCTTCCATGAATAAATCGGCGACCACGGGGGATACTGGAGAACCCATGGCTACCCCGTCAACTTGTACATAGAATTCATCATTCCACAATAAATAACCTGATGTGAGGCAGTGATGTAACAGCTCTGCATATTCAATAGGCATGTTGTGTGTCTGTAGCTTCCTCTTAACAATTTCGATGCAGTCTTGTATGGGTAAGCATGTAAACAATGACTGGACATCAAAACTAACCATTTTCTCGTTGTTGGTTAATTTAAGGTCTTTGATTTCACCAACAAACTGGTAAGAATCCTTGACATACGCCGCAGTGTGTCCTCGGAGGGGTGATAATATCCTTGCTATGTGTTGAGCCAATCTATATGTTGGTGTATCGATTTGGCTTACAATAGGACGCAGCGGAGCACCAGTTTTATGGATCTTAGGTAACCCATACAGTTTTGGCGGCTTTGCACATGTAGGCACGAGTAGGTAATTCATATTCGTATATATCTACATGTGCAAAGCCGCCAAAACTGTATGGGTTACCTAAGATCCATAAAACTGGTGCTCCGCTGCGTCCTATTGTAAGCCAAATCGATACACCAACATATAGATTGGCTCAACACATAGCAAGGATATTATCACCCCTCCGAGGACACACTGCGGCGTATGTCAAGGATTCTTACCAGTTTGTTGGTGAAATCAAAGACCTTAAATTAACCAACAACGAGAAAATGGTTAGTTTTGATGTCCAGTCATTGTTTACATGCTTACCCATACAAGACTGCATCGAAATTGTTAAGAGGAAGCTACAGACACACAACATGCCTATTGAATATGCAGAGCTGTTACATCACTGCCTCACATCAGGTTATTTATTGTGGAATGATGAATTCTATGTACAAGTTGACGGGGTAGCCATGGGTTCTCCAGTATCCCCCGTGGTCGCCGATTTATTCATGGAAGACCTGGAGGAGAGGGCTCTTCGCTCCGGACCAATAACACCTAGGTTTTATAAACGGTACGTAGATGACACTTTCACAATATTACCTAGTGATCTGACATCTGCATTTTTAGTACATCTTAATTCTATAAATAAAAACATTCAATTTACTATGGAATTAGAGGCAAATAATTCTTTAGCTTTCCTTGATATCCTTATTATCAAGAATCCTGATAATACATTAAGTCACACAGTTTATAGGAAACCCACACACACCAACAAATACCTCAATGGTGACTCGCACCACCACCCTAGTCAGTTAGCTACCGTTGGCAAATCTTTGTTTCAGAGAGCCCACCATCTCTGCGATGCTGAACACCTAGAGGACGAGCTACGTCAAGTCAAGCTTGCACTCCACCAGAACAAGCTGCCCGTGCCTCGCCAGCATCGCAGAAGCCGTACCAAGCCACCCACAGTTGAGCGACAACCTGCATTTCTACCGTATGTGAAAGGAGTTACAGACAGGATTGGCAACATCTTGAAGCGAGCTTCGATTAAAACCGTTTACAAGCCTCATAAGAAAGTGAGCCAGTTCTTGAGACCTATCAAGAGTAATATCCCTTTACAAACTGCAGGAGTATATAAACTCGAATGTGAGTGTGGTTTATCTTACATAGGCCAAACAAAGAGAAGCATCGGTACCAGGGTCAAGGAACATATAGGAGATGTCAAAAATAGGCGTTCTTCAAAGTCTGCAGTCTGTGAACATGCTCTGGATAAACCTAACCATTTTATCCGATTTGATAAACCACAGATCCTCGCTAGAGAACACAGATTCATTCCTAGAATGATACGCGAGGCTATTGAAATTCAAAAACATCCGAACTTCAATAGAGAAGATGGTTGGAGACTTTCTAACACCTGGGATCCACTTATTAAAAATTTAAAATCCCAAATCCAACAGACTGCAAGACCTAAAGATACAGTTAGTGCCTTCTGCGTGCAACCGGAACGTTACTCAAGACATCAATTGAGAAATCGTTGGCGGTAGTTGTAAATAATATTTCCTTTGTTCTTCAAATAGACAAATGTCATCCTAGTCTACCCGTGACCACGAACACTGCAAAGTGCTCGAAACGTCGGGATGTTTAAAAATAATTAAATAATTAATATACGCGATTCATCCGTTATAATTAGTTTTATTTAATCTGGATATAATTGGAAATAAGACCATAAGCCGGTCCGGACCCGGTTTATAATCAATTTCGTTTTGAAAATAGATTAAGTTGTCGTCGGCGATGTTACAGAGAGGGATTTGATATAAATATCGTAAAGCTAACTAAAATCAAGGGCAGTATTGATAAGATTCAGATGCAAATCTTTGTTTATGGGAAATATTTTGATTTTTGGATGTAAGGGACGTGACGGCTAATGAAATGGCCCTCTCTTGTTTATGGTCATCGTCACAGCTGCATTATTGAACCAAGCATTACTTTTAAATATATATAAAAGTAGAGATGGCCCAGTTGAGCCGAGATGTCCCAGTGGTTAGAACGCGTGCATCTTAGTCGATGATTGCGGGTTCAAACCCAGGGAAGCACCGCTGAATATTCATGTGCTTAATTTCTGTTAATAATTCATCTCGTGCTCGGTGGTGAATAAAAACATCGCGAGAAAACTTGTATGTGTCTAATTTCATAGAAATTCTGTCACATTTGCATTCCACCAACCAACATTGTAACAGCGTGATGGAAAATGTTCCAAACCTTCTCCTTAAAAGGGAGACCTTAGCCCAGCAGTGATAAATTGACAGGCTGTTGTTGTTGTTGTAGACAATAATAAGGCTTAACACAACAGTGTGTTTTATTATTAATGTTGGACATACGTACCTACAAAGACAGAAAGCCCATTAAAAATGAACCTCGTAAACAAAACAGTTTTTTAGTTCGAACATACATCATTGTCAAACAGACAGACAGGTATAAATGCTTTGAATTTTGTTTAGATTCTATTTCCAGCGAGCCGAGTATTGACTTGGCTGGATGGGCTCAGGAAACTACTTTCTAAGAAATCGAAATCTACGACTTTTACTTATGTCAAATTATTTTTTTGTCCCATTTGCTGTCGAAACACTTGATCCTTGCAGTAGGCAATAGGCTTCATCAAAAGTATAACACCTCGTCTCAATGCCTCCTCTGGTGACAGGAGAGCTGGTTTTTTTATGGTATAGGCTGGCGGACGAGCATATGGACCACCTGATGGTAAGTGGTCACCATCACGCATAGACAATGACGCTGTAAGAAATATTAACTATTCCTTACATCGTCAATGTGCCACCAACCTTGGGAACTAAGATGTTACGTCCCTTGTGCCTGTAGTTACACTGGCTCACTCACCTTTCATACTGGAACACAACAATACTGAGTACTGTTATTTGGCGGTAGAATAACTGATGAGTGGCTGATACCTACCCAGACGGGCTTGCAAAAAGCCCTACCACCAAGTATTCGTTTTGCCCAGAGTATCGGAATAGCGATTCAATGGGGAAATACTGCTTGCATTCTTTCCACCATTCCACGCGGTCAAGATTTATACAGTAACTATTTTTAATTCATATTCGTATATATTTACATGAATATTCAGTGCTTGCCTGGGTTTGAACCCGGAACCATCAGTTAAAGAAGCCCGCAATCTAAACACTGATCTCGGCTCTTCAAACAAACACACCTTTCCACAAATATACACATAATCAACGTCATGTTAAATATCTGATGACGTCATAGATTATGTAACAAAAGAGGAAAATTCGGCTGAGACCGTATTTGTTAAAAATGATTGACGGATTTTCTTACTTTACGCGCTCACCTAAATATAGACGAGAGGAGAGCTTCATCAATGTCGAGTTTGAAGGGATCGATTGTTTCCATTTATATGAATTGTAAAATCTTACATATTCAAGGAACATTTGTCATTTTGGGTCACGTTTCCAAGGAATCTTCATTATCTTCGCCAACGTTTTTGCTGTCAGTCAGATTCTTTTCAGGTCAAGGTCGTGATTCTGTTCCTGGAAGAATGAGCGATATTTGCTCCCTTTGTACGTAAATTGATTGTAAATCCATTATGATAATGGTATTTTTTATCAATTTAATTTTTTACTAGAAATATTTAATTTATACTTTTATTTATTTCATAATTGCAATTTTTGGGATCACAACGTATTTATTAAATAAAATAAAATAAAAAAAATAAAAATAGCCTTTATTTCTACTACTTACAACTTATACTTTTATAGTTTATATTGCTAGATCTAAATTCTATTTCTAAGTGTATTATAAGGGAAAAAAAACGTATTTATTATAAAATATAAGTATGATTATTATTCAGACAGATGGTGATCCCTTACTATCAGGCTGGCTGATGAGCCATCTGATAGTAAGTGGTCCATTGTCCATAGAAATTGTCATTGCTATAAATAAAAAACCATCCCTTACTCCCTGTGCTATTTAACGAATATGTTATGTCCCTTGTGTCTGTAGTTATACTGACTTAATTAACCGTTAAATCTGTTATTTGAGAGTAGAATATCAGAGGAGTAGGTACCAACCAGTATTATACCTACCCAGCCTCTTTATGAAGCCCTAATACCATGTAAAAGTTTAACAAATCGTAAAACGCAATACTAAAAATTATAAAGATTTACTGCCGGTCAGTTGAAATGAAAAGATACTTTTTTGAGGTAGCTTGAAAAATCTATTATCAGACATATTTGCTAATGTATAACACATGTATCACATATACTGCACGTCAAAACATTACAAAAAAAACTAATTTCGTAAATGCTTTCTAATAACCCATACTTAGTGATATAATTTATAGCGAGTGGGGGTTTACCTCCACTGAGGCGTCTAACCTCTGTCTTATCAACGTAATCAATACATATAGATAGATAAACCTATCATATAATATGTTAGGAAAATTCTCATACTTAACATTATATATTATAACTGGTCCTGTAGAAACGATTCGTTAGCCTTTGGGCTACAGATGATAAGGTCACATATTTTAATTCTCCTGTCAAGACGCAAAGAAGTGATACTAACAGTGCTCGCTTTCAAGTAATCTATTCTAATGTTATAAATGCCTATGTATAATGTTTATTTTCATATTGAATATATGTAAATAATAAAATTGATATAAAAAGAACTGCTGAGTTTCTTGGGCCGGTCAATATATAATATTTATTTTCGTATTGAATATATGTAAATAAAAAAATTAACAAAAAAAGTCCTGCTGAGTTTCTTGCGCCGGTTCTTCTCAGGTTAGGGTATTTTCTTTTCCGAACTTGTGGTACAGTTTATTTGTCGATCAATTAGTAAGTATATTTTTTATGCTCTAGGTTCGTGGCCACCTGATGGTAAGTGGTCGACAACGCACATAGACAATGGTTCTGAAACAAACATTAACCATTCCTTACATCGCCAATGCGCCATCGTCTTTGGGAACTAAGATGTTATCTCCCTTGTGCCCGTCGTTACTAGGTCATTCACCTTTCAAATCGGAACACAACAATACTAAGTACTGTACTGTACTGTACTGTACTGTGTACTAGGCGGTAGAGTATTTGATGAGTGGGTGGTACCTACTCAGTAATTTGCACAAAGTGGTAGGGCTACCACTAAGTAAAAGTAAGTGTAACGCTTCTATATTTAATAAAGGAATTTGAATTTGTAATTATATTATTCCTCTATACGCTTAAAAGGCTGAACAGATTTAAATAAAAGGTCTATTTGACATAATTTAAGTCCCGGGTAATGTCATAAGCTACTTTTTAAGTAAAATTTGGGTTGACGGATTATGTGCTAAAGATAATTTTTTATTAATTCCACGCGGGTAAAGTATTAAGTTGAGTTGGGTGCTAATGTTTTTTGTACAGTTATGGGTGAAGAGCCGAGATGGCCCAGTGGTTAGAACGTGTGCATCTTAACCGATGATTGCGAGTTCAAACCCAAGCACCAATGAATTATCATGTGCTTAATTTGTGTTTATAATTATTCTCGAGCTCAGCGCTGGAAGAAAACATCGTGAATCATGTGCCTAATTCCAACAAAATTTTGCCATGTGAATCCACCGACATGTATAGGAGCATCGTGGTGGAATATGTTCCAAACGTGAAGTTTTCGAGGAGTGAAGGTTGTTTCGCCGCATTTTTAACAAGTGGGTACGGCCTTCCTGGTTGCCGCTCCCTCAGGGCGTCATCTACCTTACAGTGTAGTACCTAATATCATGATTACACAAATTAGTTATATACATATATTGGCAAATATAATCATATAAGATTAAAGGGCCTATCCGTAGATTCCTAATTAGTCACGTTTGTTTGTACCCCCATCACTGATTTAGATCAGATAAGTATCTGGCTGTTTATTTGATTAATCTGTATTTAAAATTTACTTTTAATTCGAAGTCAATTTAACATTGAAAGGGAGGCATATTGGTATATGACTGGAGCTCGAAATATTATCATTAACAGGAGACTAGTATACTTCTTAATTCAGTCAAATACAAAATAAAAAACAAACAAACAACAGCCTGTAAAACCCACTGCTGGCTTTCCCTCCCTTTGAGGAGAAGGTTTTGGAACATATTCCACCACGCTGTTCCAATGCGGGTTGGTGGAATGCACATGTGGCAGAATTTCTATGAAATTTGTCACATGCAGGTTTCCTCACGACGTTTTCCTTCACCGCTGAGCACGAGATGAATTACAAGATAAATTAAGCACATATAACAGCGGTACTTGCCTGGATTTGAATCCGAAATCATCGGTTAAGATGCACGCGTTCTAACCACTGGGCCATCTCGACTCGTTCAAATACACTTATAATATTTTATTTAATAGGCATTTAGGAGGACGTTTGCACGACGGCGCGACCCCTCCGTCAGCAGTGTAACTAATAACGTTGACATAAATAAATAAAAAACAAATTGCTAATAATACAAATAAGTAATCTCGTAGAGAAATACATCTAATGCCTGAATTTTGTATATACAGGGTTATTGGTAATTCGACGTACATCCGCTAGGAAGTGATAGGGGTGACTATTTGCAATAATTTTAACCCCCATATGTATATATGTCATTTTATTTCGGCTGCATTGATATAAATTTCTAGTTTTTATACATTTTTGGAAAGCTAAGAAAACGGTTATGTTTTTGAAATAATCTGCAGAATAATTTTCTTAATGATTTTTTTAGTTTTTAAGACATTTTTGAGGACAACAAATTAAAACAATATTGAAATAATATCGTTTTCCGTCTCCCATTTTTAAATTTGGACTGATAATTATTGTTTAAATATTGACAGATATCCAGTGTTTATTCGTTTTTGCAAATCAGAAGAAAAAAAAATTGATTTTATTAATATTTTTTTCTAAATAAATATTCGAAGTTGCATTTTTGACAAATTTTGAAAAAAGCTAAAAAAACCTGATAACTCAAAAATGGCTCACTTTTGGATGAGGGTTAAAATTATTGCAAATAGCTACCCCTATCACCTCCTGGCGGATGTACGTCGAATTACCAATAACGCTGTATATTTACTGTTAAATATAAAAACTTTTTTTTTCAAACCTTCTCCGTATTTTGTCAGGGTAACACGTTTCAACAAACACTCCCTGTCTATGATAAGATAAATATAAGAATATTATTTGACTAAGTACTTCGTTCCGTATCTCTATCGCCTAAATAATGTTAGTTCTTATAGCTAAGATAAACTTACCATCGAACAAAAACAATCTCACAAAGTATAAGCTTTTCTTTGATCTGATTACTTTACGGTTTATATCGAACGGAAATCCTGTTTGAATATGTATTATCGTTGTATTGTTAAGATGAATGAAGATCACCTGCTTTTGTAATGATTAGAAAGTAATAACGCTGATAGTTTGGCTGTTAAATGATGTTGCACGTCGTGGAATATTTATTTAAGAAAAGTTTAGAGTAAAACATTATTTGGATATTAAAACTCTTTTACTACCGGTTAAAACCGGTTTTTTGTACAAAATATCCACCGTATATTATTAAAACAACGATATGTAGTACTTTTTTAAGATTTTTTGTCCCAGTGACTTTTTGCTGATGGCTCGGACATGGTCTCACTTTGAAGATCTCAAATCGTAGTAGTGCTGAAAAGTAAAGATTGTAAAGATGATTCTTGATTGTAATTCAATTAATAGTAACGATTTAATAAAGAATTAATTATAGATAGAGCGGAAAGGTTACTGGACGGTTAGAGAGCGCAATATAAAAAAAAAGTATTTAAATAATGTTTCTTATTGTCACAACCCGTCACAACCACACAGGGTACTATTGAAAATCAGCGTTGGGTTCTTGGAATCCAACTTAGAAGTTGAATGGTAACCTTTAGGACACGTTATCATGTGTTGTTTGTTTTGTATATTAAGTTAGTGAGTAGTTATAGTTGGTTAACATGTTTTTTTTTGTTTTAAATTTTTTATAATTCTTATTTTTTATGATGTAGTGTGTCCTAATAAACATTTCTTTCCTTCTTTCGTTTTCATAATTTTGTTGCGGAATGTAGAAAGTGACTGGAAGCTTACAATGAAATGGAATCAAAACGAAACCAGTCATATGTTTTGAATATCCTAAAAAAAATTTTGAATGAAAGCAAAGATATGTGGGCGACCCCTTGTTATTTTAAAAATCTATATTTATCCAGTATAAAATAACTATTTTTAAGAAATTTGTTAAATATTCTCACATAAGGTTATAACACACCCAACTTTTGCCTAGTATGAAAAATAATAACTCTAGTATAATCTTCTAAGTCTAGAATAATAAAATAAAAATTACTGTATTCAATTATGTATGTATTTACAAACACTTGAATTTTACTACGACCTCCATAGTCGAGTGGTGTGTACACCGGTTTTCATAGGTACGTCACTCCGAGGTCCCGTGTTCGATTCCCGGCCGAGTCAATGTAGATTACCATTACTTTTCTATGTTGTCTTGTATGTGGACGTTTGTGGTACCGTCGTTACTTCTGATTTTCCATAACACAAGTGCTTTAGCTACTTACATTGGGATCAGAGTAATGTATGTGATGTTGTCTTATATATAAAAATAAAACAATTAAATTTTACAGAATTGTATTCAATGTTACGCTGGCGCCGGTTTCAAATGTATATTCTCTCTATATGAACGATAAACTCACGTTTTTCCAAAAGTTGAAAATTGATACTAATATACGAATTTATGACAATCAAATACATAGAAATTGATATAACGGTACCTGTCTCAACTTCACAGGAGTACAATAAGGGCCCACCTACATATGTACATATATACAACTCTCATATTGGTGAACGAACATAAAAAGAAAATACTCGTTACTTTTCCGGTTACCTATATATTAAATACTCAGCGTTTATCTATATACATATAATAAAATTGGAGTGTCTGTTTGTAATATTAAAACAGCCCTTTTTTACTCAATTCATATGTATGTGTATACACGGTACATATACTAAAATAACATTTTTTACAATTTTTGTATGCCTGTCTGTTTTTTCCGGCTAATCTCTGGAACGGCTTGACCGATTTTGACAGGACTTTCACTGGAAGATAACTGATATAATAAGGAGTAACTTAGGAGACAATAATATTTTTTTTTGTTAAATTCAAACACGCGTACAGGGTCGCGGGCACAGTTAGTCTATTATAATATATTCATGTATTATACGTACAGTCAGAGTAAGAAAACCTTCGTCAGTTTTCAAATTAATTCCTTTATCAAGTCCTAAGTCCTTAGTACCTTTTGAAACTAATACACTTAAGAGACAACTGCATATTAAATTATACTTACATAGTATATTTTGCTACTCGTGACGTATAAAGACATTGTGACGCAATATGTCATTCTCGATCGGTAAAGCAGATTATTCCTCATACTGAGCACACGAAAATAGATCTTAAGGCGACGAATCTTTTCTAAAACGGACTGTACATATCAACTTCTTCTTGATCCGCGTTGTTTATTGATAAAAGCCGCGATGTTTGGAAGATCTAAGCGTAAAAGGTGGAAAGCGACTGTGTTTTATACCATGTAAGATATATCCTGTCTGAAAGTCAACAAATATAAGCTTCACTCTTTTTATCATCTATATAATCTGTGTGTTGAGTAATATAACTTACTTTTTTAAATTATTTTATTAAAATACTTTATTGATTACCACCAAATAAATGATACAAAAGGCGGAGCTAGTGCTTGAAGGTATTTTCTGCTAGTCAACCTTGAGTTGAACAGAAAACCATGAAAGAGATAATAATTAGTAATTGACAATACATAACAATACACATACTGAGGCGTGAAGAGGCATCTCGCGGGCTGGTATCGCGAAGGTGACTAGTGCAGCTCATTCTTGCTGTGCGTACTAGTCGTCTTCGCGTTTGGATTCCATTTCCACTTACCATCAGGTGGAGTGGAGTCATATGCCTTTTTTTTTTCTCGCTAGTAAAACGCATTACGCGCATAAACGCATAAACGCATTACCTACTAAAAAACCAGCGGTACCCTCTCCGTCTTTTGATGGACGCCACGGGATCGCTTACGCATGCTACCGTGACGCCCTGACATCTAAGGGTGATTCCCGGGGTACTGGGACCCCCCTAGTCCCTGCGGCGCCTATTGAGACAGGGGGAAAAGGTGCGCGTAGCGCCTTTTCCTCCTCCCCCGTCGTCTTCTGCGGAGTCAGCGGCGGCAGTGGAGTCATATGCCTAACCGGATATTATAAAAAAAAACTTACATAAGAGACTACCAGTAGTTGCCTTCGGCTGTACTCGCGTTTTAGGGTATTGGTTGTATTGGGCAAAAAAGTAGCCTATGTCCTTTCTTGGAGTTTAAATTTGCTTCATACCAAATTCGTTTCAAAGGTTTGGTCGTGAAAGAGCGATAGAGTTACTTTAACATTTATAATATTAAATAAAAGAAAATACATACATACATACATAGAATAGAGAACAGAGGAGAAAGTAATAGGAAGGAAACGTTGTCGAACTGTAAACCATTTTAATTTATTACGATACTGATCGATAAGCAGAACAGGGTCTTCTACATGATTGCGGTAAGGAATATTGATGTCATTCAACAAAACGGCAGTTAAATATGCTAATCCCAGATTGTTGATAAGGTGAGAGTTTCCAATAACGATCGCCTGACATTTTGATGGATTTACCTTAATACCAAATTTTGGAGACCGAGTATTTATGCTATCTATCAGTTAATAATATTAGTAGTTGCTAGAGCATCATTTATGTCATCTAACTTATTTATTATTCTTTTAAATTGTTGACTTTGTAAAGTAAAAATATCGGCCGATTTTTATGAAAGAAACGATTATCTTGTTCAAATTAGTCCAATTTATTAATATCACATCTAGAGATTCAATTGGAATATTCCAATTAATCTTTAATTAATAAGTCATCTTTTAAGTTTAAATTATCGTAAGCCAGATTAAAATATACCCTACTTAAAGATACCCTTCAAATATAATTTTATTGCATAAATTAAATGTTAAATACTGGTCTTTATGAATTGAGCTATAAGCATAAGCCCAGAATTTATATGTATCATAAAATACAAAAATTATGAAAACTTAAACAAGAAAATACTTCTCTATTTCTATTATTGCAAGCGATTATGATTAATGGTGCCAATGCAATTTCAATTCAATCGAGTGTGTCATTTGGAACAGACTGTATATACGTCAATGTCACGTACTCTCTTAAAGAAATATATTGCTGTTTATTCGACTTCATTGCTTACGAAATTAATTATAAGATTCAGACTATTTGAAACAATCACTTCCGATGTGCTATATAGATGTTTAAAGTCATCGACATAGCCCACCGGATTAGCAAGCCGAAGGGGCAGTGGGCTGGCCGTATTTGTCGCAGAACCGATAACCGTTGGGGAAAACGTGTTCTAGAGTGGAGACCATATCTCGGAAAACGTATTGTAGGACGTCCTCTTACTCGGTGGAGTGACGATTTACGCATGACGGTAGGCAGGAGCTGGATGCATGTAGCCAAAGAAAGACCACAGTGGCGTGCATTTGAGATGTCTATATCCAGCAGTGGACAAACATGGGCTTCTGATGATGATGATGTTGATGATGACATAGCAAATAAAAAGATATCTCTACATTATTTAAATAATGTCAAACGAAGCTTTGCATTTAGAAGTATATATATCTATCATATCTGTGTTGATTCGTAATTCGTAACGCTTCGGCCAGAAATTTAATGTACTTATAACAGGGTCGGACCCGGTTTCTAGGAAAGCGGTGTCAATGACCCGATAGATGGACGTTTGCCATTATAACGAATTATCCCTAAGAGTATAATGTCCTCAATACGTGTTCATGGATTGTAAGAGATGATAAAACCTCGCTGAACTTTTGGGACAGAAAGCCGTTTGTGTAAGAAATCAGAAAACGTTATGCTAAACTTAAAGCCAGCCAATTCTACAAGATGTATTAGAAAATCTAAAGTTGACGGATGAAATAAATTTATTCTAATTATTTAGAATTATATTAGAGTATAAAAATGACGAAATAACACTAGCGGGCATTATGGGCCTCCTTATGATAGTGGTCACCGTCTCTCATAGACGTTGGCGCAGTTAAAAATTTAAACCATTCCTTACATATCCAATGCACCACCATCATTGGGAGTACGTTGGGATGTACTTGAGAAGTTGGCTCAAATTGGAACACAAATATTACTGATTGTTAAATCAAATCAAAATTAACTTTAGTCAAGCAGTTTGAATCGTCGTTTCATAAAATATATAAAGTGAAGATACCATCGTTTCGGAATGTAGATTCTATTGAGAAGAACCGGTGAGAAATTCAGTACTCTTTTTCAACATTTAAAAATACAAAAATACAATTATATATGTTGTAAATCCTGTCCGGAAGTCAACAAGCAGATACAAATATTTATAGTAGGTGGGTAGATTGGAGTTTAGTGAAGTACAACACAGTATAACACGTGTATGAGTATGTTATAGCAAACAAGCAGGAGACTTACCTGATGGGAAGTGATTACCACCGCAACGCAAAGTGAGGTAGGAAAAACCACAGGATGTTATAAAGAATAATAGAATCTGTGAACATCCTGTAGTTTGTATTGAAGAATTCAATTCTACTGGTAGTGTCGTTTGTTGGTATTTTAATATTAACTCGGAATGAATGGGAAGAGTGCAATTTAAACGGAAAAATACAGTCGCAGTTCAAACGATACTTTTGCTTTCAAGTGTATTTTCTCAGATAAGACATAAATTAGCCTTCCTAAGATTTCATTGAACACTGATAATGTTATAGTGTAGTAGTATTATAACTTAAGGCATTTAAATTACAAGAATAATATCAAGTCTATATATATTAATACTAGTAGCCTAGGTAAGAAAATTTAATGCTCTCCAACTTTTGTAATAAAAATTTTTTAAATAAATATCATAATTGAGAAGTGTGATAAATCAAAAAACATAAAATGCACCTTTTTTTCAAGATGGCGGCGATTCCGGAACTTCAATTTTTCAGGACTTTTAACCCGTTCATTAACAAGCCAAAATGAACATTTTAACCAAGTTTCAAAACCTTCTTATTTATTATTTTTATTTCGTGAAATTTGTCTTTCGCTGCCTGGGCTATAGATGTTGATCGTAAATTTGTTCGCGTTTTAGGAATTTGGTTTGGTCAAGTGTTAGGCATAAAGCAGTCTATGTCCTTCCTCGGAGTTCAAATTTGCTTCATATAGAGCTAGATAGAAAGAGCGACAGCCAGACAGAGTTACTTTCACATGTATAATATTATTAAGTATAGATTAAATTAAATATTAATACATATACTATATTGTATTTGGAGCTGCGACTTATATGTAAGTCTGGTAATAGATATTTTAGTAATATTAAACATTCTTGATACTACTAATTTAATCTTCACCTCACCCCTTATTCTCCACAGCCTTCATTTGGGAACTAAGATGTTATGTTCCCTGTTCTTGTACAGTTACTTTGGCTCACTCACCTTTCAGACACAACATTGATAATGTGTTAGCTATTTTATTAAATATCATGAAATAAATTAATAGCTGAGTAACTATTTTCTTGAGTTTAACAAACACATGTCGCTCATACAGAACGACATCGTCACAATTCAATAGTTTTTGAATGACATCTATATAACAATAATTCTGACAATATTACACTAGAAAGTATGTACAAAATGAGATCGTTTGGAATGAAAAAGTTATTTGAGAGATTTTTGCAATTGTGACGATGTCGTTCTGGATGTGCGATGTAATTATGAAGCACTAGCTGTTACAAGCGGTGCCTATGTCCTTTCTCAGTCTTTGGAATATTTTTGTACCAAATTTCATTTTAATTGGTCCAGTAATTGGGCGTGAAAGCGAGACAGACAGACTTACTTTTACATTTATAATATTAGTATGGCTAGGAATTTACCACTAATAACTTCTATTGAGGGTTTCTCTACAGAAAAATTCAATGACATTTACTTGAATCGATTTCAACCTCAACTAGTCCCAATTGCAAATTAGATATTATAATAAGTGGGGAAGCTTGGGGTGCTTAATTTGTAGTTATTTTATTTTATTTGGTCATTGGCATATATTGGATTGTGATGGTTTTTAAACGAAAAAAGCCTATGTCAAGTTTTCCATTTTATTTTGAGTTGCAGCGTGCACGAATTTTCACGCTAGTGGTGGGCGTACAAAAGGGGTCAAAAAAGAAAAAAAATGATGTAAAAAAGTTCTTCGTGCGTGTCAGATATTCAAGTTGTAAAGTGAACTGAAGTGAAGCTGAGATGGCCCAGTGGTTAGAACGCGTGCACATTAACCGATGATTGTGGGTTCAAGCCCAGGCAAGCACCGCTGTTTCATGTGCCTAATTTGTGTTTATAATTCATATCGTGCTCGGCGGTGAAGGAAAACCTGCATTTTTCTAATTTCATCGAAATTGTGCCACATGTACACTCCACTAATCCGCATTGGAACAGCGTGGTGGAATATGTTCCAAACTCCTCTTTAATAGAAGAGGAGGCCTTCTCCCAGCTGTGGGAAATTTACAGGCTTGTTACTTTACTTTTTTTTTTTAAAGTGAACTCAAAAATATGTGCTATATAAATGTCTGATCAACTTTGACGTAACCAAAAGTGATGGTTTTCAAAAATATAAAAAACATATTGACCTCAAAATGCTCGATCGTGTCTGATTTCTATGAAGAGGGATCAACTTGATGTCTTAGTCTGAATATAATCTAACAAGTTTTAAAGAATAAAAAACGACGGTTTTTTTTCTTTTTACGTCTGGATTTCCTTTTATTACAGGATTTCGTCGTGCGGACTTGTCTTAATCTGACGCGCTTTTTCTGAGGATCGACTTTTTCACTAATCTGACTGGTTGCTCTCATGCCGCTATATTAAGGGTTCATATGGTAGATTTACATAACATGGTTTTTACTATAAGGAGGAAGGAGGAGGACTTTTTAGGACATTTCGCCAGCTTTACCAAAATATTCCAATTTTTAATGCGTGGTCGTGGATATATGTAGCTGTTTATTCTATCGACACAAAATACATTGGTGAAACAATTTACAAATTAGGATTTTTTTTATGGCTTTCAGTACCAATATTTCACCAACATCGCAAGCGATCGAAAAGAAACGTTCGAGATGGATCGGTTGAGATCTTACTTTATTTTGAAAGAATAGATTTCTTTCTTTTGCTGGTTTTGAACTCGTTACCATCGGTTAAGATGCTCGTAATCTAACCACAGGGCTATTTTGGCTCTTTTGATTTATTACATGTTATTTATTTGTTAGTTTTGGTCTAATAAAACACCAACGCAAAGCAACAATGCAAAGAAACGCCAAAGTATCGCATATTTATGTCAAACCTGACAGATTTAAAACACCATGAGTCAAGCGATGGGATTGTAAATAGATTAGTTATTTTCGAACGGAATGGGTTGAAATGTGGGTGCTCCGCAATTTGTGGGTTTAATCATTGTGTATTTACGGTTTCTTATTATTGGTATTCATGCGTCACAGACCTGTTCAAAGTTACTTGATGTTTCGCAAGTAAAAATTCTATAAACGAGATGAGACAAAATAACTCGGTGGCATTACATTACAACGTTTTTAAGATGTTTTTGTTGTTAAGATCTATTTTTGTGTGTGTGTGTGAGAATGACATATTACGTCGCAATGATTTGATGTTTAGATTCAAGAGGTACCAAGAGTTTTAGACTGGATAAAGGAATCAATTTGAAAACTGACGACGTTTTCTTACTCTGACTGCACAAAGATTTCAACTCGATTGTGTGTTGTGTTGAATGTAAATTATTTATATTATTAACTTGATGACTGTGGACTATAAATATAAGGGTGATGGGTTTTTCAAATTAAGCAATTTGATTCATCTAAAATAGAGTTTAATTTTGTTAGTAACAAATAAATTTTACAATTAAAAAAAATACAATAATAAAAGCTGAGTATTACAAACCTAAAATAGAGAATCGACAATTGCAATGTTCTTGCTTTAATTTTTAAACAACAGAGACCAAATGAACATTAATTAATAAAAATAAATACTTTTATAACATGAATGTCTTAAATCAATATTTTAAAATTAATTGACAATTCTTATGTCATTAAAAAAATATATAATATCTTTTTTACTGAGTCAACCTCCTTCGACTCAACTATTAATTACTAACTACTAACACAAAGCTTACATAAATATTATAAACTTTTAGTTGTCAAAAGGTTTAGACTTATTAAGTACTAGCTTTTGCCCGCGACTTCGTTCGCGTGGACTTCAGGTTCGTCCCGTCTAGTCTAGTAATCGCTTAAAATCGCTTCGTAAATAAGTCATTATTTCTCGTACAAAGTAAAGGATAAAAAATGGTTATTGCGGGTTATTCCTAAGAGATAAACATATACTATCACGGAATTTTTTGTAGACCTTTTTAAGTTGTACAATACTGTAGTACATTGTTTTGATCTATCTTGTGGGATTCAGTCAGCGTTTGCAATGTAAGCGCAAAAAATGTGTTTTTTTACGACATCACATTATAAACCTCAAAAATTGTAGCCTATGTGTTATTCTGATGTATAAGCTATATTGTGGTAAAGTTTTATTCAAATCCATTCAGTAGTTTTTACGTGAAAGAGTAACAAACATCCACACATCCATACATACAAACTTTCGCCTTTATAATAGTAGTAGGACTAGCGACTCGCCCCGGCTCCGCCCGGGTACAATGATATGACATCACAATAGAAATTTCTAAAATTATCAGTGTTTCTTTTCTAAATTGTCCATGTATTATATATTAAAATCTTCTTCTCGTATCACTCTATATATTAATAAGAACCAAATCAAAATCCGTTGCGTATATTTAAAGATTTAAGCATACATAGGGATATAGGTACAGGAAAAGCGACTTTATTTTATACTACACTAGCTGTGCCCGCGACCTTTTACACGTTTGAATTCAACAAAAAAAAAATAACATTGAAACTTAAGTTACTTCTTATTATATCAGTTATCTGCCAGTAAAAGCCGTCAGTAAATCGGTCCAGCCGTTCCAGAGATAAGCCGGAACAAACAGACAGACAGACCGACAAAAATTGTAAAAAATGTTATTTTTGGAAAATGTACCGTGTATACATACGTATACATTGAGTAAAAAGGACTATTTTAATATTACAAACATACACTCCAATTTTATGATATGTATAGATAACAAATCATAGTATACAATATACGAGTATACAATGAAGCAACACCATTCTTTGTCAACGTCGTTCATAAAGAAACCTAATCTGATAATAAAATAATGTTACCGACAATCTCAAATTACTGATAACGATAAATACTTCCGGAAATCTTATCCTTTGTCCGAAATCGTCCTTCCGACATCTTTGTATCCTTTGTGTTATATAAATAATATGCTTCGAATGTATATAAAATTTTCCATAAATAAAGCACAAGGAAAATGCCGTGAGCATTAAACTTTGACCTCGGAGCGACATTATTTCATTAAGCCATCACATTTTACGACTATGATTCCCTTACTTAGATTATTGTTGTAATATAAACGTGTTAGGATGTGGACACAACTATAGAGCTCCGTGGTAGAGTAGTGTGATCATTGGTTGTCATAGGTACGCCATTCCGAAGTCCCGGGTTCGATTGCCGAGTCGATGTAGAAAGTTCATTGGTCTTGGGTCTGGGTGTTTGTGGTGGTCGTTACTGATTTTCCATAGCACAAATATTTAGCTACTTACATTGGGATCAGAGTAATGTATGTGATGTTGTCCAATTTATGTATATACAACAACAACAACAGCCTGTAAATTCCCACTGCTGGGCTAAAGGCCTCCTCTCCCTAAGGTTTGGAACATATTCCACCACGCTGTTCTAATGCGGATTGGTGGATATATTGTATTATAATCAAACTGCGTACGTATACACTGTATCAAAGTTTGTTTTCCTGACCGATATCGACAGCTTTACTTCTCAATAAACTAACCGCACAAGAAATACTCAACTCAGCTGCGTCCACAAACACAAGTGCACTTCTGATTTCCTTGCTTTCATAATCCTATTGGAACACATCTAATACAATTGATAAATTCCCGATCCAGAATCAACTGATTTATTTCTTCTCCAAAGCTTAGGAATTTATAACTTCTATTGAGGGTTTTTACTACACAAAATTCAATACCATTTGCTTGAATAGATTTTCGCGCCGGCTAGACCCTAAATGCAATTTAAATATTATAGTCGTATAGGTGTAAATACGTATAGTAAAACACGTAGCATCGGCAAAATTCGTAACACCGATCACATCCGAATTAATTACGCGTTTCCAAATCATTAATATTTATTTCTTATGTGAATATGATCTTTGCCCGACGTAATGACTTGTAATATCATATGACCTAATGTATTCGTCAATTTACATGCACTTGCACAGTTGAACTGAGAATCTATAGCGGCGAATAGCGTCAAATGTCGCGATAGAGCGATTTCTATTGGTGGTATAAATCGACAGTAAGCGGTTTTATTGAATTTGCCGATGCTACATCTAAGTCGTGTCGTTCTATAACAGCCTTAGCTAAGAAAGACAAAATGAAATATAATATATTATTATAAATGTAACCGATGCCTTATGCAGTAAGTTCAGCCATCAAATTTAATAGTTTTCTTTGGGGTCGTTCAACGACGCGTAAAGAAGATCATCATTGAAAATTTTACGACCGAATAAAACGATTTTACATACAAATTATACACAAAATACATTTATATTTGCTTATCAACATGTTTCAAATAAACATGTAATTATTACGATTTGATCTTGTTTGAATTAATTCTGAAATTTGTTGCCATATTTTTTCTTCATTATTTTTTTAATTAGCCTTAAAGCTTTCTGTCAGTTAATGGTATGAAATGCTCTGTTTATTGAAATACTTTATTAGCTATAGAAAAGCCTAAAAGTTATTCTTTAGTATAATACTATTTAGACTATTTACGATTGTTTATTTTGCTTTGTTATGGAAGATTTCCGACATAAACTGTTTTTGAACTTTGGTTGTCAGCATTGATAATGGCTTAGTTATATCTATACAAATAATAAAAATGTCTGTTTGCAATATTAAAATAGCTCTTTTTTACTCAATGCATACGTATGTGTACACGGTACATATACCAAAATAACAATTTTACAATATTTTTCGGTCTGTCTAAACAGACAGACATCGAGCTCCACCGAACAAAAATAAAAAAACATGGTTAATATCCCGAAATCAATAGCTTTAATAATTAAAATAACCATGTTAATTTAAAATTTTATAAGAAAAAATTGTCATGATACACAAAAAATTTAATCATACATTAGTGTAAAAGTCGCTTGCCGCTGTCTGTCCCTATATCTGCTTAGATATGTAAAATTACTCCTCGTATTTGTATGCGGTTTTTTTTAATAGATAGAGTTTAAGAGGAAGGTTTTTGTATATAATACATAGACAACATAGTAAATAAACACAGATAATTTTAGAAGTTTCTAATGTGATGTCGTAAATACACAAATTCTGTAGTATATTTAGTATCAGCGCACAAGTGAAGCCGGGGTAGCTGAAAGATAAATAACTCGATATATTAATTAACAGTTCCATTTTAAATATCACTCATTCTCACCATTAAAATTAAATCTCAATATCCAACCCACTCAAGGCTGCAAAATTATTCAGGAATTTTTAAACATACTTTTAAAGAAACGTGGGCTTATACAAACAAACAGACGATTTACTGAACATCGTCATTGAAACTGCTTCGTAAATATTTGAATGTTAAATTATTTAATAGTATTCGAAATTACTAATTCATGATTTTAGATAACGAATTAGGAAGGGTAAGGCCTACCTATATTATACATATAGGTAGGTCTTACCTTTCCTAATTCGTTTACATTAATCTTTGTAACATGTCAATGAACTCTGGATACGCGCTGGAATGATTTTGCTGATTTTTTTTGTATGATTGACGCCCTGGGTGCTTTAGATTGGATCCGGTAGGTGGGACTGTGTTTGGATTCAGAGTTTTTTTTATATAAAATGATATAAAATATATGTAATTATTATTTCACTTGTACGAATCTTTGACAGGTACCTAAATAATTGTGCCAAAGCGTCCATCTTCTGCTCCAATGCGGATTGGTTGATACACATACGTCAAATTTTGTATATTAGACACTTTTTCTTTACGATGTGTTCCTTCACCACTGACCACGAATTATAAATACAAATAAAGCACATGCAATTTTCAGTGGTGTTTGCCTGGATTTGAATTTGCAAACATCGGTTGTGATCAACGTGTTCTAACCACTAGGCCATTTAGGCTCTAAAAATATTATAACAAAAAAATTAAAATTTCAAGATATTTTTTTTCTGAGAAGATATATCGTCGCTTTAGTATATATAACATTTATACTAGATACTGAGTCCTCTTATATATAAATACATACATTCATATAATACATTACAAGAACGATAAAAATCAGATCAAATTCCGATCATTTACATTTTCAATGTAAAGACGGGCATTGCCTTTTGTAAATATAGGTAAGATTTATTATGTATAAATGGAGTGTTAAACGCTTTATATATAGCGAATGAACGCTTATAATTTGTAATCGGTCGTTCACTTTAACCGTCTCTCATTCGTATTATATCGCATGAATTCGTTTCCATTCGTGGAATTAGACATATCCTTACAAAATATGAATGTCAAACAAAAATCAAACGTTACTTAATACTACATAAAGAATAAAAGTATATATTCATGATTTATTTAAATGGCAACACTGACTATATTTATTGTAAAATAATTATTTAAAAAAAAACAGCTATTCAAATGCTCCCAGGATTTACGAGTAATACAAGTTTGAACTTCAAATCTTTGATTATTTACTCGTCAAGATAGACAGCCAAAACTGCGTCTTCGAATGGTCAGGTTGGCCACTAATTAAAAGCAAATTCGTAAAGAAAAACTTGGTAAATGTAAGGTACACAAAGGCAAGGAAGTTGGTTCGTTGTTTTAGTTTTTTGTATTAGCCAGCCAGTAAGAAACAAATAATTATATCTTTAACGTGCTACAATTTGAATGTAAATTAATGTAATTACTAAGGTAGTTAGGGAGTTTAGGGTCTAAGTTCTTATACAGCCAACATTAAAATGAACTAGAATATCGTCTTCGTGGTAGCTTCACTTGATTGTTAAATGACGATTCAAAAGCCTACTTGAATAAAGTTTATTTTACTTTGATTTGATTTGTCATCGTAAGGAAAAGGCGTAATGTTGGGGCTCGACTCGTAAGGATACTGGTATGGATACATTTATAAATTTCGTTTTATTTAAACTTTTAATTTACACTGGTTGTTAATAAAAGAATGTTATCATTTAGTAATTATCATACTTGATTAATTTTCAAGTGGGTCTCCAGCGAAACTTTTCGTTTATTCAAAAGAATTGGAGTTTGTCGATATCAAGTTTCGTTAATTTTGTTTACGTTTTTTATTTATTTTCTTGTACCGTAGTAATACCGCTATCTAACCAGTAACTTTTATCCGCCCTCTTATATATCTTTGTTAAATCGCAACAATTTAGTAAATTAAAATCAAAAATAAAAAAAAATCTAAATCAACATATTGTTTATTGTATACCAGAAAATAAATCACATATACACGGCTAGGAAAGATGTACAAGAGGCGGCCTTATCGCTAACACAGCGATCTCTTCCAGGCAACCTTAAGGTAGAGGAAAACAGACATAGAAAGAGGAAGGGGTGTACAAAGCAGATAGACATAATAAATAAATACAATTAATAATATATTTAAAATAATATTAATATATTTAAAATAAAATAATGTACAGTACCTGATATCTTAAATGCATACATGTATGTAGGAGATACATACATATATGCGAGAATCCTGTTTATTTTACTGCATTATATATGTATGGCTAGATCTATTCAAAATGAGACCATAACCGTTTCCTGTGTGCCGCTATCGTCCTATGGTATAGGTTGGCGGATGAGTATATGGACCACCTGATGGTAAGTGGTCATCTTCACCCATAGACAACGACGCTGTAAGAAATATTAACTATTTCTTACATAGTCAATTTGCCACCAACCTTGGGAACAAGGTGTTATGTCCTTTGTGCCTGTAGTTATCCTGGCTCACCCTTCAAACCGGAACACAACAATACTGAGTACTGTTATTTAGCGGTAGAATAACTGATGATGAGTGGGTGGTACCTACCAAGACGGGCTTGTACAAAGAAAATAAGAGTGTTTTTAAGATACCGTCTGTTATTTTAAAATATCGTCTTACTTATCTATTCTATTCCACAAACTCGCATTGGAACAGCGTGGTGGTATATGTTCCGAACCTTCTCAAAGGGAGAGGAGGCCTTAACGCAGAAGTGGGAAATTTACAAGCTGTTGTTGTACCTATTCTATCAAAGTTATTCAAGGGCGGGATAGGGTATATATAGGCATGTGTGTCGCACATGTGGTGATCATTTAAATAGATAAGGTCATGTTTTATAATTCATAAAGGTTTTTGAACTTTCGTTTCTACAAATATACCTTAACCTCTGTAAATGGTTTCTTTACTACATATTTGTATGGCTTTTTGACGCCTTAACGATTCAAGGTTATTTATTGAGTCAATGCTCAAGTATCAGATATATTGCCTTTTATTTTGTATAAAGAAACAAATTTCTTTTCATGTACATTTTTTTCTATGTCTCAGAATTATGAAGTGTTACAAATAAAATAATTTATTTAATTATTAAATAAATTCGATTGACGGTGAAATGCTAATTGATGTTAGATGGGCATTGACACTGTAAGAAATATAAACCATTCCATACATCACACCAATTGGACCTCCAGTGTTGAGAGTTAAGATATGTCCTTAGTGCCTGCGGTTACACTGGCTCTTTCTCTTTGTCATTCACTCTTTAAAGCAGAATACGTCAATCGTAAGTATTGCTGGGGCGGTTGAGTATCTGTTTCCAAGTCAAGAAAAAAATATATCCCATCGTTTTGCCTCAGTGTATAATAAGAAATATTTATTAATTATAAAAATATAATTTCAAAACAACAAACGTCGTTCAAAATAATATTTTAAATTAAAGAAGAAGAAATTTCTAAATCTTATAAATTTATTAATTAATTGCTGTAATATTTATAATAACCTTTAAATGAACTACGCTTTGAAGAGGATATTTAATTACACAGATTTTTTTCTTTATGTTATGTACCCATGGTTGTAATTATTTAGTTTCCTGTACAGACCTATATATTAGTTGAACATACATTATGATTCGTGTGGGAAACACGATACAAGGAAAGGGTTAATATTGACTCCGAAATACATTTATTACATATTTTAAACGTCATGTTAGGCAGGGGATTTATCCGAAGATAAACTAAAAGGTTTTCGATATTATAGTAATAATAATAATAATAGTAACAGCCTCTAAATTTCCCACGGTTGAGCTAAAGCCTCCTCTGCTTTCGAGGAGGAGGTTAGGAGCATATCCTACGCTTCGCCAGTGCCGGTTGGATTGACATGTTTCATTTCCTAAAAAGATACATGCAGGTTTCTTCACGATGTTTTCTTTCACCGCCGAGCTCGAGATTATAAATACACATTAAGCACATGAAAATTCTGTGCTTCCCTGGGTTTGAATCCACAGTCCTCGGTTAAGATGCACAAGCTCTAACCATTGGGCCACCCTGGCATTTTGATATACTGGCGCTTTATAAAAGATGTGGAATAGTGGATCTTAATCAAACATCACACAACTATGTATTTTTCTTGCTCGTGAAATTCGGAGACATTATTTATTTTCGCCAACCCGCAGTGGAGCAGCGACTTGGAGTATACTCAAATATTCCTCTTGACAATAGTCGACTCGCTTCACGTTTTAATGTAACAGTGGAAACTCTATTGGCTTATGCGATACTTATTTTGCTATCAAATATTTGTGTATAATATGCTGTATGTTTACCGAAAATAAATAAATATTACCAATACGAAACCACTCTTGAGAACGATGGTGTTATGACTCTTGTAAATGTAGTTATACTGGATCTCCCTTCAAACTGAAACATACCTACTACTTAAGTGCGCAGGATTGTTTTTGTTGGTTGAATATAAACTCAAACTCCATTCACTATGGAAGCATTACACTTACTTATTTATAGTCAAATAAACAATACCACTATTTCGGAAAAGTAAACACCCAGACCTGAGAAGAACCGGCGAAAGAAACACAACGAGTCTCATTTTTTGTCATAATAGTTATATACCAGAAATAGTCAGGAGGCGATCGTTTCATTCTCAAGGTGCTACCAATCATAAACTCACTAATTGTATAGTAACCTTTCGCACACAAGCGTTCCTTAGCATTTTTTTTTAATTTAGCAGAATCATTTTGAATGATTCCTGAGATTTTATACAAGTAAACGATTTGAGAAAGAATTTCCAACTTACGTGACACAGGTTGGGGCGATCATTCAGGAGCAGGTGGTTCATTGACCCGTATTTGACGAAGATAGAAAAGCCGATCAGCGTGACTTTACAAAATGGCCTGTCTGTTTCTTGAGTCCTGTCTGTACTCATGACGTATATACCCATTGTTTCCTTACAAAGAATTCCTTGAATGTTAATAATGTATACCATATCAATTACGGTTTTCAGTAAACACGTCGATAACCTTTTGCGTTGTATTATCATAAATCAAGCCAGCACATTACAGCTCAATCCAAACAAAGTGTCACACATCTATTAACGCTCGTTGAATTTTAAACAACCATTCGCTTGAAAACAAATCGTCATTTCCACAACCCCATAAATAATATTTTTCAGATCCAATACGTTCGCTGTAAACATTATCCATCTCTTTCTGTTACACATTGGACTGTATGTCTGTCCCTTTCATAAACTGAATTAGCAAAGAATCATGTTTCATGTACACGTTAACCCGTTATTGCAGTGATTACGGTTTGTTTTACTCTTTGGTGTTTGGTTTGGGAGGGGGAGGTCGATAGCGGAGATGCTATTTATAAAGAGGCACTGGAAAGTAAGAGGTGTATATTGACGTGCCAAGTACCGGATTCAATATTAGTTCCGCCTTTTGTCACTGTGCAAACTGTCGCCCTAGTTTCAACTTTGTATATACAAAACTAGCTACTCGCCCCGGCTTCGCATGGCATTTTTGACACTAAATATAATACAGAATGTGTTTTTACGACATCGCTTTAGAAACCTCTAAAATTATTATTCTAACTCTACTATATTTTACGTGTACATTTAAGCCTTCGTCTTAAATCAATCTATCTATTATAAAAACGCGCATCAAAATCCGTTCTGTAATTCTAAAGATCTAAGCATACATAAGGACAGACATCAGTAAGCGACTTTGTTTTATATATGATGGTAATGATTACATAATAAAAAGAAAAGTATGTATTTTACAATCATATTGTTTTGGATTTAAAAAAAAAAAGCGAATTACATGATTATTTCTTAATCTTCTGATCCTAAAGCGGTAAGCGCTTCTGTATATTTATTATATTGGACACTTACCCAGTCAGTTACTATACCTATTGTTAATCCAGCGCTGAACATGTATTATTAAAGAAACGGAGGATCCCTTCGCAAATACCATCAATAACATCAACTCAGTCAGATCAGTAGCGTAATACACGGTAGGGATTTATGGGTAACATTCAATTCAGCGTCTTCCTTGTACAGCAGTACTTTATCCCGCTTTGAATTATCTGTTTTATTATATTTGAGTATTAACCTTTATTCAAAATAGAAGTGTTTACACTTTCTTATTGATTGTCGAAAATCTACCACCGGTTCGGAATACGATAATACCTCAGACCTGAGAAGAACCGGCGAAAGAAACTCAGCGGGATCTATTTTTTTTCTTTTTTTTATAATGTCAATATACAATAATAAACATATTTTTGTTATTTGAAACAGCCTGCAGGCGATCATCTCATTCCCAAGGTGTGCAGTCAACTAGAAAGTCATTAGTACTGTAATATCCTTTAGCACACAAACGCTCTTTTACGATTCTTTTGAATATTATAATTGAATATTGTTGAACGTTTTTCGGGATCCTGTTGTAAAAACGTATATATTGCCCTAAAAAAGAGTTACTAACCCTGTGTAATCGGGTACTAGGCGTAACAAGTATATCAGTATCCGGATATTTTATTATTAAATTTATATGATCATTTTCTTAAGTTTTCAATACGTTCACGCAATCTGTTATAAGATTTTAGTTGGAGTTTTGTCCACAGTAACAGCCTGTATATTTCATACCGTTGGGCAGGAGGTTTTACCTCCTCTCCCTTAGAGGTATGTGGATTCACACGTGGCAGAATTTTGTTGAAATTGGGCCATCCGAGCTTTTGTCTATTCATAACCTAAACCATAGGATAAGGAGACTTACATAATAGTTTAAGATAAACTGCAAAGAATGACATCATGTAATAATATATAAAAATAATTATATGTACGTTGAGAAAAGTTAAGATAAAACTTTTTTATATTCGTAAACCAATTTTAAAAGCGCCAACTAATCGAGTAAAAAAAATGACAAAACGAAAAGAGTATAACTAAAAAAAGTATTTGTTTTTTTTTTTTTTAAATTATTTTATCCTTTTTTAATTTTAATTACATTAGAATATTTTTTAAGTACGTAAACAATTAAGACGCATTAAAATTTAAATATGCAACGAAGCTGTATATTATGTTATCCACAATAAGAGCTTTATTACCTCAATGTTTAGACGGTTTAATTAAATTAGACTTCTCGTCTGCTCTTTAAATTTTAATTTAAACCTCCTTTGATGTTATAAACTAATTAACATGAAATAAAAATAAATTTAAAGATTTCACTTGTTAATAATTCAACAAGAAATAACCTCTTTTTCTCTTTTGTTACAGATAAATATGATTTAAACAAGAAGCGAAATCGTGGAGAAGAATCGTCAACAGGAAAAATGTTTCGAATAATTTTCTTCGGTATAATAATAATTGTAAGCGTTAAGTATAATGACGCAAGAGATGCAAAAAGCATAAATATGATCGAACATAAATTTATAAATACCATAAATAAAAATGATATAATTAATAATTTTATTAAAGATAATCTAAATATAAGATCTAAAAGAGGCCTCAGAAACATAGACGAGAAAATTGAAAGTCTTGACGAAATCAAAAATAAAAGCAAAGTTGGTATAGAAAACGTAACAGAGAAATGCGTAGGTGACGCTGAATACTGTAATATGACTAAAGAGGACTATGTAGCAATGTTAAACGACTACATATATCCACAGACATACGAATGGGTACTTATAGGTACTCACACAGCTGTCTTTATCATCGGACTTGTTGGGAACACGCTTGTCTGTGTAGCTGTTTATAGAAATCATTCAATGCGAACTGTGACAAATTATTTCCTCGTGAATTTAGCTGTTGCCGATTTCATGGTGTTATTGTTCTGTTTACCGGCGACGGTTTTATGGGATGTTACGGAGACATGGTTTTTAGGAGATGTGCTGTGCAAGATATTGCTTTATTTTCAGGTATGTTCAATTGCACGTTTTTACTATTTTTTTATTATAGGACGTAACCATAGAAAAGGCTTTAGAAGGCTTTTAATTGAGTTTAATCTTTTCGGTTAATACATTATTATTAAATAGTGAAAGAAAGCATATTTAAATTTCAAAATTTGTAGATAGATTGGTAGGCTATTGTTGTATAATAGGAAAATCCCATCGTATATTATATTTCTTACAGTGTCAAAGACAGGTATTGAAACCGTAAGAAATATTAATGACTACAACGCTTTATACGATATGAAAATGTGACCTAAATATTAGTAAAACACTTTTGTGAGACATTTTTATGCTTAATACATTTTATATCTTTTGATTCAGCTAACCTATATGAACCAAATACTTCATTACATACAAAAAAACCTTTTTTTGGTATGTGTATTATGTTTTTATCCTTTTCATCGGTTCGAGTACCGGACCTAAAGAATTGAAAACCGTTTGGCAAAAATATAAATCACGACCAAGGGTTTTAAAAGGGTCGAATACTTTATCATTTTATTTATTTAAAGGTTGTTTAGGGTCCGGAGTGATGAGAATTAACAAATGATCCATTTCCAATGTAAATGGAAAGATTACAAAGGCAGATTTATGCAAAAGTAATTCCATTTAGAGGCTGGCTAGTTAATTAGCAAGGAAGACATTGTGAATGCAGATCATAAGACAATTATTTAATAATAATAATGAATAGGAGCGCGCTGAACACTTTGTAGTGAATCCACACACGTGAATGAAATTATTAACAATATCAAAGTAACAACACTGTTTATGCATTACTTCATGGTAGGGCTTAGAAATATTTCCTCTTTAATGTTTTTCTGTTTATGGGTGAGTAAGGGTGTAACCATGTGTACAGGTGTAACTGTATGGTAAAAAGTAAAGTAAAGTAACAGCCTGGAAACTTCCCACTGCTGGGCTAAGGCCTCCTATCCCATTAAGGAGAAGGCTTGGAACATATTCTACCACGCTGTTCCAATGCGGGTTGGTGGAACGCACATGTGGCAGAATTTCGATGAAATTAGACACATGCAGGTTTTCTCACGATGATTTCCTTCACCGCCGAGCACGAGATGAATTCTAAACACAAATTAAGCACATATATATTGTGGTGTATGGTACAAGGGACATATTTTGTTGGCATATTAGAATCGGCGGTGACCACTTACCATTAGGTGGTTCATTCTTCATACATATTCCATAAGAGACGCGTGTGCTCCACAGAATTTGAACTTATTTTTGGCCTCTCTTATAATCTCCTATTGTTTGATAATCTGTCTCGATTGTTGATAGAACTGTAGGAATATAACAAATATAATGTGTGTAATGAAAGACTGGGTATGTACCACACAATCATCACTGAATCAAGAGTTAAGCAGAATTTGAAAAGTGAGTGAGCCAGCAGAATTACAGACAAGGCTCATATTATTCCAAGGTGGCTAGATTCAGAATAATATAATTATAATCGCCACTCCCAATGTATTACCAAAAATATTCCATTTATACGTCAATTCACTAAAATACTAATTTATTACTCACCAGTGTTGGCAATAACAACATAAATTACAGGTAGGTGGCCTATATACCAGTCAGCATATCCATTAAATGGAAAAACGAAAATCAATAAATCTTACAATGCCAATGTGAAAAAGCAATCAAAACGCCTATTCGCGAGTATGTTTCTACTTATTAAACTATGACAGATTTCTGAATCGCGCTAACGTTTGGTTCGTCCCAATATATATAGGGTCTTGACAGTGTGAATATAGATGACAGCCGTCCGAGCCCAGATGTATGAAGGGACTCTGAGCACACTATGTCCTCCCTCCAGACTTCCCCAGCTCTGACCCGGCCTCACAGGAATTGCGACCTTAGGAGGCGTCTACTTTAAGCTCTTCACAATACCCGGCAGAGTCTTCCACTAGTCAGCCGCCCGGTGACATACAGGCGACTATGGCCAACAGTTACTCATAATTAAAATAATATAGTCTTTTTTGAACTTTTCTTTTTATTGTCATTACCACGTAGTTGCTTTTGACTATTTTTTTTAGAATATGACGGTATAACCTACGTATGTATGTGTAATATATAACCTCGTAACACACTTTTTTATGTAAAGATTTCTAAGCCCTAGATTGGCAAAGTTCGTAAATGAAACATCATTTTCAAAGGCGTGGAATATATTGGTAACATAATAAGCTTAGAATTAGAAATGATTAGTGATGTCTGCTCTTGATGCGTGACCTTCGATTCGTATCCACGTGATTTATTGGTTAAGAATATTTGCGATAGTTGAAATAATATTTACAAACACTCAAGTTATTTTAATATCTGAAATTCCACGCCTACGATATTGCTGAATTATATTCAATTACTTTCAATCGTTTCATGAATTCGATAACTCCGATAGTTACTTCGAATTATGTAATAGAAAATATAGGGTAACTATGTTATTCGTAATGATTTATGTTTGATTGCTAGGTATTATTTTTGTTTAATTAACTAACCTTAAAAGCGACGACCTCCGTGGTGGAGTAGTGTGTACACCGGTTTTCATGGGTGTGCCACACCGAGGTCCCGGGTTCAATTCTCGGTCAAGTCCATGTAGAAAAGGTCCATTAATTTTCTATGTTGTCTTGGGTCTGGGTGTTTGGGGTACCGTAGATACTTCTGATCTTCCATAACACAAGTGCTTTAGCTGCTTACATTGTGGTCAGGGTAATGTATGTGATGTTGTCCAATATTCATTTATTTATTTACTTAAAAGCCACTGATTGAATACACGTTATTGCCTCCACTGGTGACAGGAAAGTTGCTCCCTTTTCTCCCGGGGGGATCAGAATTGCGATTCAACGGAAAAATGCTGCTAGCGTTTCTTTATAATTTCTTTTTTTTTTGTTTACAGCCAGAGCGCCGCTCTCCACTCGGCCAGTTACAATTTTCCGCTCTCTAAAATGAATTCTGTGTTAAATCTCAACAATTTAGTAAATTGCAATTAAGAATCCTTTTTAATTTTCTGTTCATCTACGGCTGGAGCTTTTCAAAATAAGACCTTGACCGATTTTCTACTTACAGCTATCTTCCATGATTACTGAGACAAAAATCAGTTAACGCTATTTATTTATATATAAGATTAGTGGGCAATATTGATACATAAATCTGATCATGGATATTAAGAAATAAAAATTGTAACAAAAAGAAAAACCGACTTCAATTAAAACACTATTTTAAAACAAATAAATATGCACAAATAATAATAAAAGTAATTGCGTATTCAACGGATTTTTCAACCCCTACTAGTAAGTAAAATGAAATGAAAAATGTTAGACATTTTAAAAGTCGATTTACGATTATATAACGTAGTTACAGTTATTGTTATATTTGGAGTCGGCACACGGGAAGCAGTAGCTTTCAAACGAAGAAAAAAATTGTCAAAGTCCCCCAGTAAAAAGTAATCAGGTAAATAACATAAAAATAATGCAGACGAATTGATAATCTCCTCTTTTTGAAGTCGGTTGAAAAGATACCATACCATACCAATTTATTTCTAATCAATCGATTCAATAATCAGTTAAAATAGTTATGAGATACTGCTATCTAAAGCTGCCGTCGCATATGTGTGGATACTTTTTTTTTACACCAATTGATACTAGATATTGTCTCTTGGGCACGAACGACCTCTCACCCCTCTGAGTCGCATTTATCTACACCCTCATGTCCGTATTCAGTGATCTATGTTCCTGGTTGTTCTATATTATACAAACAAGAACGACAGATCTATTTGATTAACGTAACTCTATCTTATTTATTTGTTATTCTTCTTATAATATTGCTATCTCTAAAATTAATTTCCTCATTGATTTGTTGTTTGTTCCGCTATTGTTGACCATCGGTTTCTAGGCTATTACAATTGTTTTGGAGCTGAGATGGCCCAGTGGTAAGAACGCATGCCTCTTTATATAACTTCGGGTTCCAACCCAGGCAAGCACCTCTATATATATGTGCTTAAAAGTGTTTATAATTTAAATAAGATAAATATTTTCATTATTTTTTTTACATATTTTCAATTTTAATAAATATAATAAGAGCCAAGGTGGCCCAGTGGTTAGAACACTTGCATCTTAACCGATGATTTTCATTTGTTTAATTTGTCTTTATAATTCATCTCGTGCTCAGCGGTGAAGGAAAACATCGTGAGGTAACCTGCATGTGACAAATTTTATGGAAATTCTGCCACATGTGCATTCCACTAAACCGCATTGGAACAGCGAAATGGAATAAGTTCCAAACTCTCTCCTTAGTGGTAGAGGAGGCCTTAGCCCAGCAATTGGAAATTTACAAGCTGTAAATTTACTTTACAATTGTTTTAGTGTATTGTTGCGTTTATATTTTGATATATATTACTTAATAGCTATGCCCGCGACTTCATGAGCTTTCGAATGAAACAAAAAGTTAATGTTGTAGCTTAAGTTTCTCCTAGTTACATCAGCTATCTGCGAACGGAAGTCCAGTCAAAATCAGATCAGCAGTTCTAGAGATTTGTCGGAACAAACAGATAGACAGACAGACAAAAAAATTACATGAAATACCTTATTTTGGTATATGTACCAAAGCAGTGGTTATTTTATTATTACAAACAGACGCTCCAATTTTATTACATGTTTAGTTTATGCTGATCAGTTGATAATAAAGATATGTTTTGGAATAGAAGTAAAAATAATATTCATTGAAACTCACTCAAACGAATCCGAGCTCTTCACTTAACTCAATATGGATTCCTGGAAAAATCTTGTTTTGAATAATTGTTTTCGGAACTTTGGATATAACAAAGTTCGTATCGTTATCTGGAATAGTGTTGTATATCAATTTGGATGGTATATAGTTATGGTATTTCTTCGATTGGAATAAGATATATTACATAGTTATGACAAAATACTTCATTAACTTTTATACTTGTTATACTGCTTTTAATAAATTACTGGCTTCCCCGTCCCGGCTTAGCACGGCTGCAATACTGGTACTAAATATTCTATAGAATTTGTTTATTTACGACATAACATTAAAATATCTAAAATTATCACTTTCTGTATTATGTTGTTCACGTATTATATACAATATATTATAACAAATGAATATGCACTAAAAATTAATGAAAATAATTGCATATTCAACATATTTTTTTGAGTCCCTCCTAAGTAAAATGAAATGAAAAATATTAGACTACTTAAAAGTCGATTTACGATTATATAATGTAGTTATAGTTATTGTTATATTTGTAGCCGGTGTCAGCCAAGAAAACCCAACAGTATATCTATCAAAAACCATTCCCACGAATCACTGTATTATTATTAAAAAACACAGCAATAACAATACAGCATTAGCCCCTATCCAACAACAAAAATATAGATATGGATATATATTAATATGGCTCCTACAGTATGCAGTTTTAATAAATATATTTGAAGATAGTACATAATCACGATCGACGGTTACGCTCTATTGATTCTCTCCTTCTCTCTTTTCCCAGTCACTTCTCTGGTTTCGTAACTAACGGTTTCTCTGTCCAAGCTGTCAGATTATGGAATAAACTTCCGGTAGAAATTAGAAAGGCTCCTACTATGGCATTTTTTAAGCGTCGTTTAAAGGATCATCTTATTAAAAATCTCTCTTTAGTTTAAATAAAACTAATTATAACGGATGAATCGCGTATATTAATTATTTTTAAACATCCCGACGTTTCGAGCACTTTGCAGTGTTCGTGGTCACGGGTAGACTAAGATGACATTTGTCTATTTGAAGAACAAAGGAAATATTATTAACAACTACCGCCAACGATTTCTCAATTGATATCTTGAGTAACGTTCCGGTTGCACGCAGAAGGCACTAACTGTATCTTTAGGTCTAGGTACTCAAGATACCAATTGAGAAATCGTTGGCGGTAGTTGTTAATAATATTTCCTTTGTTCTTCAAATAGACAAATGTCATCTTAGTCTACCCGTGACCACGAACACTGCAAAGTGCTCGAAACGTCGGGATGTTTAAAAATAATTAATATACGCGATTCATCCGTTATAATTAGTTTTATTTAAATGTGTAATAATCGCGAAAATTTAAGACTCTCTTAAGTTTTTCCATTTTCTCTCACTACGCTGTGTTTTTAAAATTTCTATTACGTCTCTGTTATTTTATATCATATGTGTATAATTATAAATGTATATTCTCATGCATATATATAATATTTTATCTATGTTTTTGTTTTATTATTATTACTATCGTATATATTGTAAAATTTATTGTTACCGCCTTCATGACTTTCTGTTTGGCCTAAAGGTTGACTGGTAGAGAATGCCTTCAGGCATTAAGTCCGCCTTTTAAATAAATGAATAAAATTAAAGCTCAGGGACATAGCGGTTTATATTAGGTTATGACTGAAAAACTGTGAACGATGATAAGACGTTCCGTCGTATATTTAGTATTTATTTATATATATAAAATGGAATCTATATATAATAAAATACTCACTAATTAATCAGGAAATCTCGGAAAGTGACATCTACGGACTTGAAATTTGGCAACATTTTCCTTATATGGTGTACAAATCCGCTAAAAATAGACGTCACGAGACTCTATTCCTGAGGGGGTAAAATGGGGTTTGGAAGTATATGTTTTATATATCTTGTGAGGGTACAGTTGATCATTTATATATGAATCTACATCATACATATAATTTCCTCGTCGTATTTAAAAAAATAAAACCAATTATTGATAATAATTATATTTTTTGTGCGAAATAGACTATGATTTTTTTATTATTATTAGCTTTCAAATCATAGCCATTATAATTAATTGAATTAATAATTCTATAGTCTGAAGGATAATTATAAATCAAATTGCTTTTAACACAGAAATAAACCGTTTAATTTATTATACGTGTTAATTTTAAGTTTTACTTACTTGACTTAATTAAACGATTCCTTTGTCTGGCAAAAATAAATAATTAGTTCTTAATAGCGTTAGTTAACTATACAAATAGATACGAAACTAGACTACAATATTAATTAAAATACATAAGCTATATGTAGTGTACACAGATCTGTAATAATATAATAAATATTATTGGACTTATATTGTATATGGATATATATATTATCTGTGTATTTATGTATCTGTCCCCTCGAGTGACACACATCGCGGAAAGCGCGGGAATATAATATATATGATTTGGGCGCGGATGAAGACGGTGTGTGTACGGCGAGTGGATATTTAAATATAATATATATTTATATATAACTTGTAAAACGATCTTACAATCATATATGTGAACATTACACTGTATATAATATATTATTTTAATTACAAAATTGCATCTGGCACAGTGCATCAGTAGATCATTTCTGAAACAAGAAAATCGAAACTCACCACGGAATACGTATGTGAAATGTCAGAATAATTATAAAATTTATATGATACACGTATCTAAAATATATATGATACTAAGTTGTCAAAATTAAAGAAGTGAGAAACGAAGTGAAAAACCACTGAGCAATCACCTGAGTAAATACAAGCTGGTATAGATTTATTGTTATACATTGCTAGCATCCTCTGTTTTAATCCCAAAAGGTTGTTGGTACACCATCTATAGAGATAGATTTTTAATTTCCAAGTTTCTTACTTCGAAAACATAGGACTTTTATAAAAAATACCAAACCTCGTTTTACTCCCTCAGGGGTGGAGGTTTTATTACATTTTGGCTATAACATCTATCATATGTGTGTTTTTTATATAAAATAAATATTATCAAAAGGTATTTTTTTATTTTAATTTAATATTATTATATTTTAGAATTGTTATAGATATTCAAGTAAAAATACATTTGATAACTTTTTTTATTAATTTAATTAATTTAAATTGGAAATGTAGACATACCGTATTTTAAATCTATATTACGTCACTATTTCATTTCGATATTTATCCCTGCTAACCTTACCTACCTTACCGAACTAAGTTTCTCGTCGGCTATATTACTAGACTTATTTTAAATTATTCAATTTCAAGTATGTTGATTTAAAAAAATAAAAAATGAGATATAATAAAAAATATATTTTCAATTTCATTGCGCAGATAGTTGTCTGTGGCTGTATATTTTCAATATTGTACAATTATTTTCTTAAAAAAATAAGTCATTAGAAAAATAAAAAAATTATCTCGGTATTTGAATAGTATTCTATTTTCGTTATAACGCTTATTTTAACATTCTTAGTTTCAATTTTGTTGAATTTAAATGGTAAGTCGCGATCGAAATTCCCTTTTAGAGTCTGCTTGAATAATATATACAGTACTGGACAAAAAAAAGTACGCACTGCTTAGAATTTAATATTGGTGCTATTTTACAAATGAAAATAGTTAATAAGTACTTCCACAGCCATTTTAATGATAGTTTATAAATTCAGGATAAATTTTTCAGTGTAAAATCAACACAAATATTAGAAATTTATACAAAAAAAAATTAAATCTTTAGGATGCCAATTTTAAGCTGGACAAAAAAAAGTACGCACACCGAGAAAAAAAGAAACTTAAATGTTCACATTCGCTATTAATATTTTGTGTGGCCACCTTTGGCATGGATAACAGCCTGTAAACGCCGAGGCATACTTTCTACTAGGTTTTGAATTTGCTGTTCATCGATTTTTTCCCACGTATCTTGCAAAGCAGCAAAAAGCTTGTCTTTGTTGGTTACTTCGCCTTTATTAACCTTACGGTCCAAAATCGACCACAGATTCTCTATGGGATTTAAATCTGGGGATTGTGCTGGCCAATCCAGAAGTTTAATCCGCGAAGAACGGAAAAAAGCAGTTGATTTTCGAGCCGTGTGCTTAGGGTCGTTATCTTGTTGAAATATAAATTCATCCTGCAGACCGACCTTCAGTAGGGATTCTTCCAGATTTTCATTTATTAATCCAATGTAAACATCTGCGGTCATAGTACCATTGATTCGAACCAGATTTCCCACTCCAGACCACGCGAAACACCCATTTTATTAATTTTTCGAATTAACGGACGACGTTGTGCAAAATTATTTATTAAGCCTGCTCCTCAAAGTCTCCTGCGGATTGTTCGATCTGAAATGTTTAGTCCTGTATTTTCAAGAATGACACGGCTAGTAACAGTTGGATTTCTTTTTGCCTCTCTGATAATTTTCCGATCATCTGATGCAGTTGTTCTTCTTTTCCTGCCGCGTCCAATTTTATAACTAACTATACCAAACTGTTTAAACTTCTCACATATTTTTCTTACAGCGCCTTCACTAATATTATATTTTCGACCAATTTCTCTTTTCGAAAGTCCTTTTTCCTGATCTTTAACTACGAGTTCCCGTACTTGTACCGAAATTTTTGGCATCTTGGATTTGTGGTTACCCTATTTAAAAATTATAAAACTGATAACTGGCCGAAAACTATCTTTATGTTTATGATTCTATTACACTCACAATTCTTGGCTTTGTTAGGAAAATATCGCGTTGTATTCACGTATGAGAATACGAATCCTCAGGTGCGTACTTTTTTTTGTCCAGCCTATAATAGACACACTAAGCGCTGACAACGACTTGTTTCTCCAAACGAATATTTAACAAAAAAAAATCATCATAAAATTAAAGGAAAAACAATAAACTTTCGTCGGAACTGATCAAAGATTGATTTATTTATAATATTTAGAACGAGAATAGCATATCAATGAAAATTTGAACGATGCGTACTTTTTTCTGTCCGGTACTGTATTTAGAATTTGATATTATTAGTGTCTATTTATTATAATTGTGATATATATTAATAAAATTATTATGTATATTCACAGTAACATTGATAACTTTGATAAAATCAGTGATAATCATTGCACGAAAGGATAAGCTTATAACGCCAAGTTTCCGACTCCGCAAAGTAATTAAATCCTTCTTCGGGTAGGATCTTCGTTGCTATAGTAAAATTCTGTAGATATTTTTAGCTTTGCCGATTCACAAATTAATTCATTTTAAAATATAAATATTAATAAAAAAGGATAATAAGATTAAATAGATGATAAAAAGCGTGGAGTTAATATTTTTTGACTTCCGGGCAAGATGTATTATATTGACAGGCTTGCTATCTTCTAAAATATTAGAGATATCGCATTTTCTCACTACACATTTTCGTCTTATTTTTGTTTATATTAACTAATTTAATCGTTTAATTTCATATTTTTTTCACTTTTTTACTTTTAAATTTTTCTATAATAATTCGCTAAGTCCTACCCGTTACGTAGTATTAAATATTTTCATATAAAAATTTTGTTCGATTTTGACCGCTTTTTTTCGTGAATCCTACTCGGATCCACCCCCAGATCATCGCCCCGTACTCGTTTTCTCGATTTCCACTCGGGAAATCGGAAAAGACACCCACCCTCAAAACCGAGGTTACCTAAGCGATCGAAACACGGTCTCCTTACAGGCTTGCTATCTTCTAAAATATTAGAGATATCGCATTTTCTCACTACACATTTTCGTCTTATTTTTGTTTATATTAACTAATTTAATCGTTTAATTTCATATTTTTTTCACTTTTTTACTTTTAAATTTTTCTATAATAATTCGCTAAGTCCTACCCGTTACGTAGTATTAAATATTTTCATATAAAAATTTTGTTCGATTTTGACCGCTTTTTTTCGTGAATCCTACTCGGATCCACCCCCAGATCATCGCCCCGTACTCGTTTTCTCGATTTCCACTCGGGAAATCGGAAAAAAAAGCCCCCCACACCCTCCCAGTTTTCATTTGGTATATCGACTCAGATGACCTTGTAAAGAAAATTAAAAATTTTTGTAACAATTTTCAAAATTAAACTTTCGTTTCGGTTGCTCAGTAGGCTAACTTTTAATTTTTAGTAACGTCATTTTCTTCTCTGGTGGATGAATCTTTCACAAAAATGACGTAATTCAATAATCAGAAGCTATGGACCGTACCTGTCGTGCGGGATAATCTAGTCTGCGACCAGATTTTGGATCCAGATGGATTCGGAGATGGAGACCGCTTCGGAGGCCTCTGTCGAAAAACATCGCCCGCTGGAGACGGATGACTCCGACTCCGGAAGCGAGGGAGCTGAGACGGCGAGACCCACTGCCCACCGCCGCGGCAAAAATAAAGGTAACGTCCTAACCCGGGCTAGGGCCGAACTAAAGGAAAAGGAGGAGGAGGATCGGGAAGTTGCCTTCGAGAGGGCTCTCCGTAGCCGTGCCTTTAAAAAGGCACCAACCGAAAGGAAGGACGCAGTAGTGCCGTCATCGTCGGGCACAAACAGCATGGACCCGGCGACGCTCGGAGCGGAGGAACTGCACGCGGAGGTGGAGCGCAACGTAGCCGCTATCCTCACGGTTGCCAAAAAATCGGGCAACCTCAAGTTCGGCTACATTAAAAGCCTCAAAGAATCGGCTGCCGCTCTACAGGCAATAGCGGAGGTCCTCTTTTCTCGCACCGAGACGGAAGAGACACGGCGTCTGCAGGCGGACAACAACCGCCTTCGCCGAGAGGTCGAAAACCTTAAAGTCGAACTCAAGGCTCACAGGAGGGAGTTCGCCGACATGAGGGCGACCATGACGGCTTCGAGTGGGCCTTCTGCGGCCACGCCATCTAGCGTTGCAATGATCGATGAACTGAAAGAGTTCATCACGATCTCGATCGGAGCGATGCTAGACGCTAGACTCCCTTCCCTTAGAGTTAGCAGCCCACCAGCTAAAACCGAAGAGCTGGACGCACCGAGGCCCTTGATGCCACCCACGGCTTCAGCTCCCAAAAGGCAGAAGCAGGCCAATACTAATAGGACAACTCTAGCTGCAGTGGTACCACCGGCAGCTAGGACGCCCGCCCCCTCAGCTCCGGCTCGTACGGGACAGGAGGAAAGCTGGGCCACGGTTGTCCGGAAAGGGAAAAATAGGAAATCTTCCCCACCAATCGCGAGCAAACCCACAGCCACCTCGGCGGTAGCTCCGAAGAAGGGCAAAATATCCATGCCCCGCACCGCTGCCGTCATCATCTCTCTACAGCCTGAGGCAGAGAAGAAGGGAGTGACGTACGCTCAGGTGCTAGAGAAGGCCGAGCAAAGCGTCGACCTGTTGCAGCTAGGCATAGGGGAAGGTATGAAGATCCGCCGCGCTGCCACCGGTGCTAGGGTCCTGGAGTTGCCCAAGTCGCAGAGCCAGGAACAGGCTGGGCGACTGGCGGATAAGCTCCGCGTCGCCTTGGATGGAGTGGCTAACGTCGTTCTACCCCTGAGGATGACTGAGTTGAGGATCACGGGGCTGGACGACTCCGTCACTAAGGCTAAGCTGGCGACAGCCATTGCCAGGGTTGGTAACTGCCCCGTTGACTCTGTGCGGGTCGGGACTATCGCCAAAGGTCCTGCGGGGGTAGGCATGACTACCGTGAGGTGCCCGACGGTGGCGGCTAAGACCCTGGCCAACAATGGCAGGCTCCTTGTGGGATGGAGCTCTGCTAGGGTCAGGGTTCTGGAGCAGCAACCTCTTCGCTGCTTCCGGTGTTTTGGTCTCGGGCACACAAGAGCCCTCTGCCCGTCAAAAGTTGACAGGAGCTCGCTGTGCTACAGATGTGGAGGTGCAGGGCACCTGGCACCGTCATGTTCTGCAACAGCCCGCTGCGCAGTCTGTGCAGAGGCTGGGAGGCCCTCAGGGCACTCGATGGGTGGAAGGGACTGCAACCCTCCCCACACGAAAGGAAAGGCGGTTCAAGGAACCAGGACCGCCACAAGTGAATGTAGCCGCCAGGCCTCGGAGGAAGCTCAACGAACCAAAAAATGCACGGACAACTAAGCTTCCTCCAAGCGAATATAAACCACGCCGCCGGAGCGCAGGACCTGCTTCTGCAGTCCATGGCGGAGTGGCAAGTAGACCTCGCGGTGGCTTGCGAGCCTTATTTCGTCCCTCCTCTACCTCACTGGGTGGGGGACTCGGATGACACCGTGGCGGTCCTCACGAGGAGCGGAACGGGGCCCCCCCTCTCACTCATCGAGAGGGGATCGGGCTACGTAGTGGTGGGGTGGGGGGAGTACGTCGTCGTCGGGACGTACTTCTCCCCTAACCGTAGCCTGGTTGAATTCGAGACCTATCTCGGCTTAGTCAGAGCTGCGGTGGCCAGGCAGTCGCCGAAACCGATAGTGGTTCTCGGCGACTTAAACGCGAAGTCGCGTGCCTGGGGCAACCCCTCCACGAATCCGCGAGGGAGGGCCGTCCAGGTGTGGGCCCTGCTCTCCGACCTGTCCCTTCTCAACAGGGGGCAGGTTCAGACCTGCGTGCGCCATCAGGGGGGTTCCATGGTGGATGTTTCATTCGCCACCCCTGTCGTAGCACGCAGAGTGGTCGATTGGAGAGTGGAAGAGGGCGTGGAGACTCTATCGTACGCGAGGCGTACGCGGGAGGTTCCGCACTCAAGGCGCCCCCGTCACCGAGACGATGTCGCCGGAACTCCTCCTGCGCCTGGTCGGGAAACTCTTTCCCCATCCAGGCGAGCATGTCCCTCCGCAGATGGCCCCCCACTCCGTGATCGAAGACACAGTGGCTCCACCACTGATCACGGAGCGGGAGATGGAGATGGCTCTCAGCCGCCTGAGGGCCAAGAACACAGCGCCGGGTCCGGACGGGGTTCCAGGGCGTGTTCTGTGCGACGCCCTGGAATTCCTAGGCGCAGGGCTTCGGGAGCTGTTCGACGAATGTCTGTACAGCGGACAGTTTCCGAAGCCTTGGAAGGAGGGAAAGTTGGTCCTGTTGCCGAAGGAAGGTCGGCCGCTGGATTCCCCTTCGGCATACAGACCAATAGTGCTGCTGAACGAGACGGCCAAACTCTTCGAGAAAATTCTCGCAGCCCGTCTCGTTCAGCACCTCGAGGAGGTCGGTCCGGGCCTTTCAGAGGCTCAGTTCGGGTTCAGGGCGGGCCGGTCGACGGTCGACGCCCTGGACGCCTTGAAGGTTCGGACGACGGAAGCGGTAGCCCAGGGGCAAGTCGTCCTGGCGGTGTCGCTTGACGTGGCGAATGCCTTCAACAGTCTCCCGTTCGAGACGATACGGGAGGCACTCCGATACCATGGGGTGCCAACCTATCTGAGGAGGCTGCTGGAGGCTTACCTCCAGGACAGGGAGGTCCTCTGGGCGGGGGTCGACGGGAGGTTGGTCCGGCGTCGGGTGGGCTGCGGCGTTCCACAGGGGTCGGTTCTCGGCCCAATCCTGTGGAACGTCGGTTTCGACTGGCTCCTGCGAGCTCCGGTCCTTCCCGGGATGGGGGTGTTGTGCTACGCCGATGACACCCTCGTCACGGCGACTGGCCGGGACTTTCGGGAGGCGGCTCGCCTCGCCGAGGTCGGAACGGCTCTCACCGTGGACCGTATGGGAATGCTGGGCCTGAGGGTCTCCATAACCAAAACGGAGGCCCTCCTATTCCACGGTCCACGGAGGGGACCCCCACGAGGGGCGAGTATCACCGTCCGGGGGACGGTGATCAAGGTGCAGGCCCAGATGAAGTATCTGGGCCTCATCCTGGACGGTCGATGGAGCTTCGGGCAGCATTTTGTGCATCTCGGCCCGAAGCTCATCAACGCCGCCGCCGCTCTTGGCCGCCTCCTTCCGAATGTGGGGGGGCCGGGATCGCTGTGCCGGCGTCTGTACGCCGGCGTAGTGAGGTCGATGGCGCTGTACGGTGCCCCGATCTGGGTCGACGCCCTCACCGCTGATAATCGGGCCCTGCTGCGGAAGCCGCAGAGGGTCATTGCGGTGAGAGGCATCAGAGGGTACCGTACGGTGTCGTGGACTGCGGCGACACTTCTCGCGGGCGATCCGCCCTGGGAGCTCCAGGCGGAGGTGCTCGCGGAGGTGTACCGGTTCCGGGTCGAGGCAAGGAACCGCGGCGACCGTCCAGGGTTGGCGGAGGTCGGGCGGATCAGGGCTCTAACCCAGCAAGCCCTGATCGCCCGATGGCAGGAGGATCTGGGGTCACCCACGGCGGGCCTGGCGACAGTGGAGGCGATCCGTCCCCACTTGAGTCGCTGGGTCGCGAGGAATAAGGGCACGCTCACCTTCAGGATGACGCAGGTACTTACCGGGCACGGATGCTTCGGTAAGTACCTGCACGGAATAGCACGGCGGGAGGCGTCACCATCCTGCCACGAGTGTGGTGCGCCAATCGACACGGCGCACCACACCCTGAGTGAGTGTGCCGCGTGGGGTCCCCAGAGGCACTCCTTGGCGGCGTCTATGGGCGGAGACCTCTCGCTGTCGAGCATCATTAACGAAATGCTTAGCAGTGAGACGTGTTGGTCGGAGATGCGCTCCTTCTGCGAAAACGTGATGTCGCAGAAGGAAGCCGCGGAGCGGGAGCGGGAGAATGCCGCTACAGACCCGCTCCGCCGTAGACGACCGGGGAGGAGGAAAAGGCGCTACGCGCACCTTCTCTCCCCGCCTGAATAGGCGCCGCAGGGAAAAGGGGGGGTCTCAGTACCCCGAGAATCCCCCCTAGGTGTTGGAGGCCAGCATAGGCGGGTCGACCGTCAGGGCGTCACGGTAGCATGCGTAAGCGATCCCGTGGCGCCCGCCGAAGGACGGAGAGGGTACCGCTGGTTTTTTAGTGGGTAAACCCGGTGGTCCTGGGTGCACTCGGCGTCCAGGAAACTGGGGAGTCCCACACACCCCCCCACTTCCATCACGTGGGGGAAGCGCGTAAAGCGTTTTTCCAGCGATAAAAAAAAAAAAAAAAAAAAAAAAAAAAAGATGTATTATATTAAAAAATAATTGTATTTAAGTCGAGCCGAACTGGTCCAGCGGTTAGAACACGTGCATCTTAACAGGAAAAGCACCACTATATATATATATATATATGTGCTTAATTTGTGTTTATAATTCATCTCGTGCTCGGCGGTGAAGGAAAACATCGTGGGGAAACGTGCACGTGTCTAATTTCATTGAAATTCTGCCACATGTGCATTCCACGAACACGCATTGGAACAGCGTGGTGGAATATGTTCCAAACCCTCTCTCTCCCCTTAATGGGAGAGGAGGTCATTAGCCCAGCAGTGGGAAATTTACAGGCTCATACTTTACTTTTTTACTTTAAGTGACATTACTTTGTAATATAAATATTGGAAAAGAGTAAATAATGAGTTTCTTGTTAGTCCTTCTGGGATGAATCTATATTCCAAAGTCATGGTTGCTTCACTTAATATATTTTGTTACATGACGACTCAAAAGTGTTTGTAAAAACCTACTCAAGTAAAGTATATTTTAATTTTGATTATGATATCAAGGAGCAGAGGTTTGCTAGTTCATAGAAACGTGTCACAACACGGGTCATAGCGAGTTCAATAATAAATAATAAATATTGGAAAACATCACATACATTACTCTAATCCCAATGTAAGTGTACTTAAGCACTACTAAAGCACTTGTGTTATAAAAAATATTACTAAGTAACGACGGTACCACAAACACCCAGACCCAAGACAAATAGAAAACTAACAAACTTTCTACATTGGGAATCACCCGGGACCAAAGAGTGGCGTACCCATGAAAACCCGTGTACACACTACTCGACCACGGAGGTCGTCAATAACGAAGCATTACTTCTGAGTTTTTATGTACTTAATTTGCGTTTGTATATCGAATTGCGGAAACATCTAAATATTTTCTTTAAAATAAAGATTTTGTAGACATTACGGGTTGTAGCTTCAAGTATATAGTGTAAACCCAGCTTCAAATATTCGGGACCATTAAATAATTAACAATATTTAACATAATATAATATTTTATTTCTCCAGTTTGTATTACATTCGTTCCTTATCTTTAGTTTTCTAAATCTGATGTACAATTTATGTCAAATTTAAAAATATTATTTTCTACTTTTTTATTTATTAAAAATATCATATCAAACCAAAAAGTATTCATTACATTTATTTGTGTGATTGAATTTAAAGTAATAGCCAGAAGTTATACAACCTTTAACGATAATTTATAAATATTTTATTAAAAGTAATTTATGGGCTTACAATAGTTAAATAAGTAAAACTCTATTAAATTCCCTTCCTCCTTCGAATACACGAGCATAGGGTAAGTATATCGTGACGTATAATTTGAATTACTTCCGGTATGGGAAGCTGTTTGCAATAATCTTTGATCATTGTGAAGGGGAAAATTTGCTTCAATATATCGTATGCTATGCTAGAAATAAGTATATAATATAGAATTTTCATTAATTTTATTTACATATCGGATTATCGCAATTTTCGATCTCTCGATCCATAGTATATATTGTGGGCTGAGAAGTGTTGGTCCAAATAACGAGCAATTGGTAATCAAAGATTTTATTAATTCAAAATTTTATTACGAATACAACAATTAGAACAATTAAAATTACTAATTACTTTACTATAACACTGATTCTAACTTCTTTATTTTAATCACTTCACTTTCACTATGTACACTCTATGTAGAACGCGACAGTTTCTAGTAGTGAGCTGTCCGCCTGACCGTACAGAACTGAGCTGGCGTTTCAATAGTTGTGGTTTTGACTTCATTTCCGACATACATATATTTTCAATTTTAATAAATATAATAATAGCCGAGGTGGTCCAGTGGTTAGGACACGTGCATCTTAACCGATGATTTGCATTTGTTTAATTTATGTTTGTAATTCATCTCGTGCTTGGCGGTGAAGGAAAACATCGTAAAAAATCTTGCATGTGATTAATTTCAACGAAATTCTTCCACATATGTATCCATCAATCTGCATTGAAGCAGCGTAGCGGATTATGCTCCAAAACTTCTCCTCAAAGGAGAGGAGGCTTTAACCTAGCACTGGGGAATTTTCAGTCTGTTGATTAAATATAATTTAAATATAAGACTGTTTGTTTGCAACTTTATGAAATCATTTTTAAAAGTTTATATACAAAAAATAGATAAGCGTCCTAATCGTGTTTACTGAACGAAATCGCTACTTACAAGCGCATAAATAGCTAGCGCTAAGCGATAAAGCCATGCCTTGTACAACGATGTTCTATACATTATTTAATTATATTAATATAACGTGTATAATAATAAGTTTTACTAATAATAATAATAACGAATCATACAAATACTTGGGTATATCGGAAGCGTTAGGCATCAATGTGACCGACATGAAACAACAACACACTGTACTGGGACCGATCTATAATCACTGACAGAACTGTTGTCGCCAACAGGCCTGATATAGGTTGCCGACATGTGGGAAGTGGATACAGCAGTTATTGTGCCGATAGTCATTTCAGTGAATGGTCTAATGGCCAAGAGCCTCGACCAACACCTTAAGAGGCTCTCGTTAGGTAGCTGGGTCAAGGGCCTGAGGCAGAAGACAGTACTCCTCGGCACGGCGCGTATTGTGAGGAAGTTCCTCTCGCTGGAACCCTGACCACCGGTGGCTTGGACCCTGTCCCCGCCACTGGTTGGCCTCTGTGTTTTATATTTTTAAATATATTTTATAAAATTTGTATTTTATATTTAAAAATGTAATATATATGAGTAAAAAAAATAAATAAATGAAAGTTTTACTATAGAAATGTAATTACTCAGTATACAATTAAGTGCAACATACAATAAATAAAAGTATATCAATCCGTTACCGTTCCGGGTCCGAGCCGCCGGTAATTTATTAGATTTTCTCGACTTGTGATTCCGACTGCGACGTATGCGAAGTATTCGTTTATTTTCATGCAGGATAAACAACAAATTCAATTGTATTCAATTCGTATAAACATTCTACATTCTGAGCCAGAGGTATGTTTACATTTAATTCCATAGTGTGGTAAGATTTTGTAGTGCTTTTATGAGCCTACAACAATAAAGAATATTTTGATTTTTGGTGCCCGCGACCTTGTACTCGTTTAAATTTACTAAAAAAGTATCAGTTACCTGTCAGTGAAAGTCCATCAAAATCGGTCCAGCTGTTCCAGAGATTAGCCGGAACAGACAGACAGACAGACAGACCGACAAAAATTGTAGAAAATGTTATGTGTATACATGTCAATGCATTGAGTAAAAAGGGGCTATTTTAATATTAAAAACCGACACTCCAATATTATTATGTGTAAGAGTAAGATAAGATATGTTTAGATAAGTAAGAACGTACATCTTAACCGATAATTGCGGATTAAAACCCAGGCAAGCACCACTGAATTTTCGTGTGCTTAATTTGTGTTTATAATACATCTCGAGATCGGCGGTGAAGGAAAACACCGTGAGGACACCAGCATGTGTCTAATTTCAACGAATTACAGCCACATGTGTATCCACCAACTAGCATTGGACCTGCGTTGTGGAATATGTTCCTCACCTTCTCCTCTAAGGGAAAGGAGACATAAGCTCAGCAGTGGGAACTTTACAAGCTGTTACCGTAACATATTTTATTGAATGTAGCGATTCTAACAAAAGCTAAAACCAAATAAGACAGACAACGTGCAGACAATTGTAAATTATCTCGCTTGTTAAAAGACAATTAAAAAAAAAGAAAATGTGAATCGTAAGATTTATATAAAATATACCCACACAAACGACTTATCTTAAGTACAGAAACGCACACACGTACAACTAAACAGTATTCTACTACTTATAATTTTTTAGCTCGAATAATTATTTAGTATTTATATTTTATTCTAATTTCAAACTAGCTTATATTGATTTAGTGTGACTGTATTATTTGGCTGTATATTTTCATTATTGTACAATCAGAGTAAGAAAACCTTCGTCAGTATTCAAATTATTTTCTTTATTAAGTCGTAAACTCTTAGTACATATTTAAACTAAAGCACTAATCTGACAACGTACAAAATTAAACTTACATCGTATGATAACTTGGTTCAAAATAGTGTAACATCTTTGGGCTACGTCTAGCTCTATATCAAAATGAAATCTTTTTATTGGCGTAATTACTCATCAAAAATTTAAATTGGATTTGATAGCTTCTACTGAATTGTCAAAATATGTCTGTCATATATTCTCGATCGGTAAAGCAGATTATCGCTCATACTGAGCACACGAAAATAGATCTTAAGGTGACAAATCTTTTCTTACACCAACTGTACAACAACAACAACAACAGCCTGTAAATTCCCACTGCTGGGCTAAAGGCCTCCTCTCCCTTTGAGGAGAAGGTTTGGAACATATTCCACCACGCTGTTCCAATGCGGGTTGATGGAATTCACATGTGGCAGAATTTCTATGAAATTTGTCACATGCAGGTTTCCTCACGATGTTTTCCTTCACCGCTGAGCACGAGATGAATTACAAAGACAAATTAAGCACATGTATCAGCGGTGCTTGCCTGGGTTTGAACCCGCAATCATCGGTTAAGATGCACGCGTTCTAACCACTGGGCCATCTCGACCCCAACTGTACAATCAATTAAAAAAAACCTCGTTATTCGAATAATGTTCTATTTTTTTTTCAGTCAGTGTCGGTAACGGTATCAGTGTTGACTCTGGCTTTCATCTCAGTGGATCGCTGGTACGCCATCTGTTACCCACTCAAGTTTAAATCAACGATCAATCGCGCGAAGACCGCCATTTTTGTCATATGGGCTGTATCTTTATTGTTCAGTAAGTATTATTGTTACATTTCATAAATATAGCAAAAAAAAATAATTAAATTCCTTCGTCCCTGGGTACTTAGCACCCGAAATTTTTCCCAATTTATTTTTAATGGTTCTAAAATAGATGGTTTATAGATGATAAAAAAGCGTGGAGTTAATACCTGTTGACTTCCAAGCAGGATATATTAATTTAAATAATAGTATTCACTAACATGACTGTATTTTTTAAATGTTGAAAAAGAGTAACTAATTTTTTAAATCCTTCGGTGGTCATACTTACCATTTTACTCTAATTTTTTAGCTCGTTCAGGTATCATAAGAAAAAAATATGTCCTATATAGAATTTAAATTTATTAAGTTGACATTTAACCATACATAAAAATAACTCTATCAATGTATCATTAATTTCATGAAGGCATGAAATTAATGAGCAAAACTTTTCTTTGCCGCATTGCTAAAAAATGGAATTACCTTCTAGCACACGTGTTCCCTTCCTTATATACCCTGTGTTCCTTTGAAAGAGACTTGAGGAAGCATCTTGTGAGGTTCCATGGCGAGGGCGGTTAATTCAGCTCATTTCCCCTGACTGTACTATCAGTCTTTATTTTTGGAATCCATTAGTGGAGCCATTTGCGTACCACGAATTAAAAAAAAAGAATATGCTGTTAATTTTTTTTTTTTTAGATACTCCTGAATTGGTAGTACTAACAACAGTGAAGACAGTCCCGCTTCGCTTTGAGTTGGAATACCTCGTCCAGTGTACAGCGATATGGTCATCAACTAGCGACCTTGTGTGGCATATCATTAAAGTGGTTTTTATATACACGTAAGTTTACATACAACATTATTGAAGTTTCGACAACCAGTTGATACATAGGAATCACAGCGTCAACAAAGCCAACCTTTCAAATGAAAAAAAATTTAGAATTTATAGAATAATCGAGACAGTTTGTTATAATCATTACATCATTATTAATATTCAAACTCTTTTCTGTATTTAGAATATCTTACAAATTATGTTAGTATAGGACCTTTTAAACTGCAAAGTATTTTAATATACTTACTCATGAATAGAAGTACCGTATTGTATCGCTATCGTAGTTATTAATTTAATATACTTACTGATGCCGAAGAAATAATGTTAACAACGCTATCGTAGTTATTTAGTAAAGAAGGTATATTATTCAATGCATTATTGCATGCATATATAATTGTATTTAACTAGCATGACTTTGTATTTTTGATGTTGAAAAAGAATAACTACTGAGTTTCTTGATGGTTCTTCTCGTTAGAATCTACATACCGAACCGTTGGTAGCTACAACCAATATAGTTGTTATATGACGATACAAACAAAAGTGCTTGTAAAAGTCTACTTGAATAAAGTATATTTTGATTTGATTCGATTGTACGAGAAATTGAATCATTAATTTTATTTACTAAAAATATTAATTATACCTGTCCGCGCTTTCACTACAAACTACTATAGAGCCTACTCTTATTAAATTTCGTAGAAATATAAAATGAGACGTATAAAAAATGTTCAAGGTTTAAATGGAAAATTATTCAAATTTAACGTTTTAGTAAATAAGATCGACATCATATTTTACATTAATTTTTCTCACCGTTTTACTTTGAGCATCTTTTAAATGTGTTTAGTCATAATACATTACAATAAAAATATTGTAATTTTATTAAAAAAAATACTTTGAAAATTTACTTGACTGTTTTTCTGACAGTAGTTAATCACTATCACTTAACGCAGTTTTAAAAGGTTCTATCCTAACGTAATTTCACTAAAAAGTAAATAACATAAAATTTTAAATTTACTTAAGATATTATAAGATTTTAACTTTGATGTAAAATATTGCAAAACTCTTTTTTTAATTAAATGTTGTTTATGTATGTATATGTTATTCCAGAATACCTCTTATCTTGATGACGATGGCGTATCACCAGATCGTTAGGATACTCTGGAGTTCGGAGAAGATTCCAGGACACGCGGAAACTACGAAACTTGCTCCAGCTGAACAAAGTTAGTATGGCTACATATTAATGATTAATTAAATTAAAAAAAAATGTAACACGAATGACTAAACTATGCTTTACAGATCTTTATTTATTTATAATTGAACACAATTACCATCACTACATAACTTTAATCGGTTACAAGAATATTTCAATACATAGACGGTTAATTAGTATGTACGTATGTAAGAACAGTAAATACCACGACCGATACAAACAGACTCGAACCTAATCGACCGACAGTCAACCGAACATTAACCCGTTACTAAGCGTTGTGCCGTATTTATGTGATTCCGCTCGGCTCTGTTTGAGAAGAGGGTAGTTCTTGTAAGAGTATATATAAAACTCCAATGCATAACATCGTATTAATATTCATTTAGTATTTTGTCGACGATGGCCCAGTGCCATGCTGGTTCAAACCCAGCCATGCACCACTGAATATTCATTTGCTTTATCTCGATCTATATTGTGTTTATCTTCTCATCACGTGCTCGAATATGTTCCTCAAAGGGAGACAACAACAACAGCCTGTAAATTTCCCACTGCTATTTTAAGGGGGGGGGGGGGGGGGGGCTTAAAATAGCAGTGGGAAATTTACAGGCTGTTGTTGTTGTTGTTGAATTTTGTTAAATCAATATCATATAGAGATCTTATAGGGTAGACAAATAAAACACGTCAATAGCTTGTATTTCGGGATAGAGTTTTCGATACATTTTTAACTTTTAACTGTGCTCTCATCAGAAACATTGCATTTATTATTTTATTTTATGGAAAACAAACAGAACAACAGTATAGAAATATTGAATATGACAATAAGATAAAACATAAACCAATCAAATTTCCATCAATATCTAACACAAATAATAAACGCAAAGTAACAAGGCGTCTCCATCTCTGCTTTTTATTTGTGTAATAAAGAAAATTTAAAATTAGAATTTGAACAATTTAAAAATATTATATACTATACAATAACCACTGATTATATATATATATGTATATAACTCTGTTTTACATTCTTCATCAAAAGTGTAACACCTCGCCTCATTGCCTCCACTGGTGACAGGAGGGATGGTTCGTTTTTTGCTCAGAGGATCGGAATTGCGATCCAACGGGGAAATGCTGCTAGCATTCTTGCCACCATTCCACGCGGTCAAGATTTATACAGTAACGAGTTTTAGTTCATATTTGTATATATTTAAGCATTTAAATTTATTAATTCATTTATTAAAAGTCGGTTCGTTCCGCTTATTGATGACTGATAAGTCACACAATTATTACAATTTGCCAAAGACTCATAGCTATATGATTTAAAAAAGACATACCGAGTATATCAAAAATCAAAAAGGCTACATTATACAATCAAATAAGATTGAAATTGAAAAATGTACAGTAAAGAATGTGCCTTGCTTAACCAGTCCAGATACATAAGTTCTTTCTTATAAGCCATAATTGTATTTTATCTCATAGCTACTGCAATTTCCAAATGGTTCAAAGATTAGTTCGATTGCATTAGCGAGTGCAGTCCTGCGTTTAAAAACGAATGAGTTTTGTTGTTCTACTACAGTTTAGTCAGCGTTCTGTGAGAACTAGAAAATAGAAGGAGAAAAATTTTGCTGCGAAGAATTCGTATGCAAAACGCTTTAAAAGTCTGTAGAGGTAATCTGAAGAAAATCTCGAAATAAAAAAAATCACGAGCCATGATGAAGTGTTCAACAATGACCATAGATGCTGTGAGAAATTTTGACCATTGCTTGCAACGTCAAACCTTGGCACCTATCATGTCCCAAGTGCTTGTGGGAACACTGCCTCACTCACTTTTTAAAAAAGTAAAAAAGTAACAGCCCGTTAATTTTCCACTGCTGGGCTAAGGCCTCCTTTACTATTTTGGTACAAATCGTTCGAATTACGAATAAAATCTTAGGATTTTGAAAAAATATTGTTTATATTCGCCGCCTTCCACAGGTATGGCATTATCAGACTTCTATTCTGTTAAAAAAAGTTTCAGGGTGGTACAAAGCGTTAGGCCAAAAAAATAAAAATTACTCCTTTGCAGTGGTATGGCGGCCATTGGGAACTCGACGATTATTAGCTGTGCAAAAATTAGCCTGGTACAAATGGTTGAATTATTTTATTAAAATTAATGTATTCGCGTCGGTATGTCAGGCTGTAAGCCACACCCGAGAAGTACCTATGGCACTACTGGCTACTTCTTTTTTTTCAACTATCTGAAAATACAAGCATTTTTGTGGAACAAATCGCTCGACACTCGTTATTTTTCCGACGCGTTCGATCAAAGCCCTCGCGATTGGGCCGCTGGTGCAAGCGCTACGACCATCAATTTCCTTTTTGCCTTTACGTAATTAGATCCCTGAAGAACTGCCATACTGGTAAAAATGACCAAATATTTTGTCATTATCATCTCCCGGTCTATATATAGTGGTGCCTGCTTAATTTATAAGATGCACGTATTCTAACCGATGGGCCATCTCAGCACTACACTCTTTAAACCGGACCATAATTTATTATTTATTTATTCTACTACAAACTAGTATAATATATGACGGTCTTGAGATTGCATAAAGTACCGTCAAGTCTGTGGATTATATGGAATTATTTATGATGGCTGTTTATGGCATGAATTGGAGATGCCGCTCCTATGAATCGCTCGCTAGAGTTTTCCTCGGGGCCTCATTAGTGCTTATAGAAGCGTGGGCCCATCCTAGCTGACACCTTCCTTGGGGAAATTATAACATACTTAATAAACCGATACAAATTTATTACGCAATTTAATTTTAGCTTAAGACAGAAGCGAACGCTATGAAGTTTACCGAACTGTTCTCTTAATATTTGATTGCGGAGACCAGCTTCGGACAGTTGTATTTAGTTAGGTACTTGAATTAGTTACAACAACAACAACAGCCTGTAAATTTCCCACTGCTGGGCTAAGACCTTCTCTCTATTCGACCACGCTATTCCAATGCGTGTTGGTGGAATACATGCGTTAAATAATTTCTATAAAATCCTCACGATGTTTTCCTTCATCACCAAGAACGAGATGAATTCTAAATACAAATTAAGCACATGAATATTCAGTAGTGCTTGTCTGAGTTTGAACACGCAGTCATCGGTTAAGATGCACGCGTTATAACCACTGGACCATCTCGTCTCCTCCATTTTATATATTTATTAACTCTTTATTGCACTCAAACTTAGAACTAAAAATTACAATTTTTCTATACAAAATTGAGAGGTGCAACAGGTGGCCTTATCGCTAAGCAGCGATCTCTTGCAGGGCAGAAGATCATAATATTGACATATATGGGAAGGGTACAGTAATTTAAGTCAGTGTATATAAATATATACCATATAATATACATATATACTATCATAAATACATACATAAAATATATATAATAAAAATAGGAGATAATAACAAAACAAAAAAATTATCAACGATAACGACTGCTTCGTATAACTAATGAGACAAGTAAAAGTCCTTAACCATCCTTTTAGAAACGGCTAATGACTGTGCGCGCCTTTTAGCTAAGGATAATGAGTTCCAAATTCGAGAAGCTTCAGCAGTGAAGTGAAGTGACTTAGAATAGTAAGAAGGAGAGATTTTAATTAATTATTATCGTTCAATAAGATTCACGTATTATATGCGTCAAATTCTCTTTCACCAGAATACATTAAAAATTGTTTCCGCATATTTTAAGTCAACACGTACAGCGCTCTCAATAAATATAGAGCTTTTGATCACAAATCAAATTTTATGGTTATTGATTGTTTTACTGAGCATATTATAGCGTGTTTTCGTTTGGCTTAAGACACAAGCTGAAGCGTGACTTCTATGATAGTCTGACCTATATTTTATGTGTGTTATTTTATAATGAATTTAAGTTTGATCTGAACTTATACTAATATCAAAAATGCGATAATGACTCTATCTGTTCCTTGCTCTTTCACGACAAATTTACCACATTTGATGAAAAGGATATGGGAAGCTTGAACTCCTGGAGACTTCTAAGAGCATATGCCACTTTTTCTGCATAAAAATAGTATATATTCTAATTAAAAATAAGCCGTTGATGTCATATATAGTGACACTAGCTAACCTCCCCGACTTCGCACGTCTAAAACTGTCAGTGTTTCTCTACCATATTGTGCATGTATTTATAAAGCTTCTTCTTGAAAAAATCTGTCTATTAAAAAAAGCCGCATCAAAATCCCTTGTAATTATAAAACGGATTTTGATGCGGTCATTTAAGATCTAAGCAACATAGGGACATACAGCGGTGAGCGACTTTGTTTTATACTATGTAATGATATTGCATAGATACTATTAGAGTTGTACCGATATCGTACCTTTCCATACTCGTCTCGATAAGCTGTGATTACTTACTATCTTTTGGCACTTTTTCCGTGACAATGTTACATCATAAGCAGCACCTATTTTTAATTATAATCTGTATATCATTGTGTTAATCGATAATTTTATCGGTAGTTGTCTGTTAGGCTCTTTCGATATCGTGAAACATTTATTCTACGGCTTACATACTTTTGTGTTCCAGTTTCAGTGACTGTCTCAATATTATTAAGGGCACAAGCGAGAATATAGCCTAGATTTCGTATTTGGAATCGAACGAACTGATGTAATATAAATTCCTTTGCCTCAAAAAAGAATTGCGTAACTTTTAATTTGTAACCTGGAAAGTTCTGGTCTTGTACCGAAATTACACTCAATAAAGCTAACGAATGAAAGAATTGAGTGAACGAAATTACGATTGATATACGGGGCGCCGGTATCCGAAATATCTCGATTCTCTGTTTCATCATAAATTAAAAATGGAAAGCGCTACTTAACGAAATTTCATTCATTCAATTTATAATAGGGAGTAATGAGGCAGATGTTTCGTCTTTTTCTTTAATAAACTAAATAATTGACTTTGAAGTAGGTCGAATATTTGATTTCGTGAGAGAAAACAGAAATTTGCGTGAATAAAAAAAAAAGACAAATTTAAAAGTATTTCCGTTTCATTATTCTTTCACATAACGATTGATTCGAAGAATTTATTGTAAGAAATAAATATATGTCCCTTTGTGAATTAACTCTTATTTTATTTATTTACATGACTATCAATATTTCGTATCTTTGCTATTATATAACTCAAAAGTTATGTAATAAATAACAAAATTCATATCTGATTGCTTTTATGTCACAACATTTTTAAATTAACAATATTAAGAGTTTTTTATAAATAGTGGATCTTAGTGGATAATCGTGAAACAGACGATGTGTTTTGGATTTTTGAGTTCGCAGTATAGCCCGGCTGCTAGTCAAATTTTAGGGGTATTCATGTATACGTATGTTTCCTCTCGTTTTGAGGAGAAGGTTAGGACCATATTAAACCACGTTGCTCCAATGCGTGTTGGTGGATTCTCATGTGGCATTATTTTGCTCCGCAATCATCAGTTAAGATGTATGCGTTCTAACAACTAGGCAATTTCAACCGACTTCAAAAATATTTTTTTGATAGATATACTGTAAGCTTTTCTTGACTGACATCGGCTGATACGTCATATAATCGTAAAACGACTTTTAAGTAGTCTTATATTTTTCATTTTACTTGGGAGGATTCTAAAAGTGTTAAATACGCAATTATTTTTATTACTTTTAAGAGCATATCTATTTGTATTAAAAGAGTGTTTTGTTTGAAGTCGATTTTACTTTTTGTTAATTTTTTTTTATTTATGGCCCTTCTAAATATATATATAATAAAAAATGTATCCCTTTGTTAATAAAATGATATTCTTTCAGCTCAACTAACCTCACGACGAAAGGCAGCGAAGATGTTGGTAGCGGTGGTGATAATGTTCGCCGTTTGCTACTTTCCCGTTCATCTGCTCTCTGTGCTCAGGTTTGTTATTTAATTAATTAATCATCATCCTCCTGCCCTTATCCCAATATTATTTTGGGGTCGGCGCAGCATGTCTTCCATACTTCTCTGTCAGACGTCATCTCACAAATAACATTCTTTCTAACCATATTCACACAATCCATCCATCGTTTCCTTGGTCGTCCTCTACCCCTATATCCATCCACATCCATGCTCAAGGCCTTCCTCACAATATGTTCCTCATTCCACCGCATTACATGCCCATACCATGATAGCCGCGATCCTCATAACTTCTCGGCTATCATTTATTAATGCTGATACTAAATATACTACTGGGGAATTATGGGATGATAGGTCAATATGTAGGTTTATTTTTATAAAATGCACAATTTATTACAGGTACTTAATTAGATACTGTATTGCTTAAAATTGTTTCATAAATAAGCAATTATTTCTCATACGAAATAAAGGATCAAAAATAGTTATAGTGAGAGTTATAAGCGAGAGATAAATACATATACATTTATCATCTCGGACTGTTTTGTAGATCCTCTTAAGGTGGACTATAATAATAGTAATAGTATCTCCTTGGGTATAGCCTCTACAAATTATAAATATTTCTCTACTATATTACATATAAGAATATACGAATAATAATTTAAAATAGTAAGACAAAACATAAACTAGAGGAATTGTGGCAAGAACGCTAGAAGTATTTTCCAATTCAATCGTAATTTTGAAGCAAAAAAAGGATCCAGACTCCAGACAACAGTGGAGGCAATAAAGCGAGGTGTTATACTTTTAATGGAATTTTTGCACATCTATTTCAAGGTCAAAGTGTTTCAACTTTATTTTGAAATGATGTGCTTATAAGCGGCTTACAGTAAAGTGAACTGACAGACATCTTTCTGGTTGATGTTCCCCTCTCTTTCCCTTTCTTACTGTCTCTTTCTATTATATGACATATGAAAATATATTATACTTTTAATAAGATTTTTTTTTTATTGAATTATGCTCTATATTGTTTATTTATTGTGTTAGTTTAATACATACTATAGTACTATAGCGACTTCGTTCTAAGCCGTTCCTCAATGCTACTCTTTTTATAATATAAATAAGCAAGTATGAATAAATGATTACCTTATGATAATCACCACTCTCCACAGATATTGGCACTCTAAGAAATAGTCATTTTAGATGCCAAAAGCTCTACCAACTTCGAATTAAGATGTTTATAAATAAATTAATATGAGACAACATCACATACATTACTCTTATCCCAATGTAAGTAACTAAAGCACTTGTGTTATGGAAAATCAAAACGGTATCACAAATACCCAGACCCAAGACAACATAAAAAACTAAGGATAATCTACATCGACTCAGCCGGGAATCGAACCCAGGACCTCGGAGTGCGTAACCATGAAAACCGGTGTAAACACCAGTCGACCCCAGAGGTCTTCATGTTAGATCATCTTTACCCGTAGATACACTGGTTCACACAACCTTCTTCAAACCACAGTATAACACTAAGTATTCCTATTTGATGAGCGTGTACCTTACCTGACGGGCTTGCACGAAGCCCTACAAGCAACGAAGAAAGAATTATTTTATACTTTATCAAATTATACTATCAAGCTTGCAGGTCTTGTACTTAGCAATCATAGATTTGTCACTGAATTTTATACATTTTTAATTTATTAAGAAAATAAAATTTCCAAAAGCTTTGTTTTTTTTTCCTTAACCATAGTTTGATATAAGTTAGACTCGAGTAATATTTAAAGATCATTTGAGACAACTATTCACCGAATGTCGTTATTCGACAAAGAACAAGAAATATTCAATTAATTCTAAATACCGAATAGTGAATATTCGCGGAATCTCTCCTAATTATTATGACTATTGATGGTTCATTAAATGTACAAAGCCAAGCCAATATGGCCTAGTAGTTGAAACCTGTGTATATTAATTGGTAATCGCAGATTCAAATCCAAGCAAGAACTACTAAATTTTCATGTGCTTAATTTGTGTTTATAATTAATATCAAGATTGGCGGCGAAGAATAAGCATCATGATTATACAGCATGTGTCTAATTTCAAAGTATTTCTGGTATAAGTTCCAAGTCTTTTCTTCAAAAGAAAGAAGAAACTTTAGCCTAGTAATGGGATATTGTTAACGTAGAAAACCGAGACGAGAGCCAATTAACTATACATTCTTAATTCAGAGAATTCAAAATTTACGGACACAAATATGTGTTTTAATACCTTGTCAGAATAATCAAAACCTTTTTGTTAATTCGTTGATCAAAACGAAAAGTTATTCAACTATAATAGTTGGTTTATTTAAGAAATTGTGATTTATTTTGGAGATTCTTAATTAAGTTTCTGTTCTTCATTACTAGATAACGTTTTACGAGATATATTTATTGAAGTCGTTCTTGATTATACACATTCATTAAACGAACATTACATATTGACATTAACAGCCTGTGAATTTCCCACTGCTGGGTTTTAGACTTTAGCTACCTCTACTTTGAGGTCCTATAGAACATATTCCACCACGCTGTTCCAATGCCGGTTTCTTCACGATCGAGCACGAGATTATATATAAACATAAATTAAGCGATGAATATTCAGCAGTGCTTGCCGGGGTTTGAACCTACAATCATCGGTTAAGATGCACATGTTCTAACCACTGGACCAGAGTCCTATTCGAATCAACGAAATAACTGTATATTTTTCAAATGTATTTAACGAAATTATTAAACATGTCAGGTATCGACATATCTAAAGAAATTCAACGTTGAATTGAGCATACATCAATCGAACCGACCTTTATTTAATAAAAATGTAATAAATTATTTCGATACAATCTTCGGAACAACGAAAGAATACATAAAATTACTAAGCAATAATAAAATTAAACTTCCCCATATGATACAAGCGTTCGATCACATTCCACACAATGACGAATTTATTATTGAAACTTTTAATTAGCGTTTATGTGCGTCAAAGTCGCATTCTTGTGAGAATTCCTGCAAACGCAAAAGTATAATCAAAGATATGCAAATATCTTAATATCAACAAACATATACATATCAAATCAAAACATATATTCAAGTAGGCCTTCATAAGAACTTTTGAATCATTATTTGTCATTTAACAACTATGTTAAGTGAAGCTACCACAGGTTCAAAAAGTATATTCTACCGAGAGAAAACAGCAAGAAACTCAGTAGTTAATCCTTTCCAACATTTATAAACACAAGGTCATGATAGATAATAAAATTATACATATTATATATGTATGTAACACATCTTGCCTGAAAGTTAACAAGTACTAATTCCAAGCTTATTATCTCTATAATCTTTTATTGAATAATATGCCATTTTGCCAATGTATTTTTTACAAATGACTTGAATGAATTCAATTGTGCCGGCAAAGTTAAAAATGTCTGCGGAAATTTACTATAAAAATGGATACCTTGCTCCAAGAAGTATTTTTTGAGTTTGCGGAGTCAGAAACTTGGCGTCATAAGTTCGACTATATCCCAGTCATTATATACATTTGGTATTATAAATATATAAGATGGTCTTTTTGAGATTTCACGTGACCTGATTGCCAGCCTGTCTACCTATTTGAAATAATATTTATATTAATTTTCGTATCCTTAGTATTAGTTACAGACTTCTAAAATTTAATGCATTTTTGCATAGTGTTCATTTCTGTAGTCATTTTTGTATTCTTATCTACGTTGTTTTATAAGCTTTAATGAGCGCTTATGAAATTGGAGATTAATTAAAATGCTATGTTATAAAATTATGGATAGTTAAATATTACTCTTTATAAGGTAATAAGTAATGTAAAGTCCACTAAGTCAAAGTCCACTGCTGTGAATAGGCCACGTTTCGTTTTTGAGAAATAAGTGTAGAGTATACCTCACCAGGCTGCTCTAAGTGGGATGGTAGATTCTCATTCATCACGTACATGTTTCATAAAGATGTTCTGCATCACTGCCGAGCACAAAATGAATTAGAAATTCGAATTAATTAATTGATTTCAAAGATATGAAGTACATGATATTTAAAGCTGTTACTTTGTGTTTTTTTTTTATTTCGAACGATGGTGTAAATTGATTTTTAGTTATTAGGGGTTTGAATAACAAAAGTTTTTTTGGGAATTTTCGAAACCTATAAGGTTTATTTTGGTTTCGATGTAAAATGTTAGTCACATTTGCGTCAAATTTGTGTCAAATAGTTTTAGTACAGTTAGAATTGGAGTTTATGGACAAAAATTTACTTACAGTTACATGTTTCCGCTCCCTAAAATTAACTCATTTTTAAATTATTACAATTCAGTAAATTACAATCAAGAATCATCTTTAATTTTCTACACATCTACGGCTCGAACTGTTCAAAACCATAACTGGGACAAAAATCGGCTCACGCTACTAATATGTAAGATTGCGCTTACAAAAAAAGAAAGTTTAATTTATGGCTTGATATAAAAACATTGTATTTCTCATTACAGATATGTGCTCGATATGAAACAAAACGACGTCATCACGTTCCTTGCTCTCATATCGCACGTTCTCTGTTACGCGAATTCAGCCATCAACCCATTGATTTACAACTTTATGAGCGGTAAGTTCAACTAAACATATAACTAATTGCATTTATTACTTAATTACCAATTTCAACTACAGCAACGCTTCTTGGGCATATATTTTGCCTATGGATACCATATATCGACCTGAGATGGCCCAGTGGTTAGAACGCGTGCATCTTAACCAATTATTGCGAGTTCAAACCCAGGCAAGCACCACTATATATATGTGCTGAATTTTTGTTTATAATTCATCTCGTGCTCCGCGGTGAAGGAAAACATCGGGAGGAAACCTGCATGTGTCTAATTTCATCGAAATTCTGCCACATGTGCATTCCAACGACCCGCAATGGAACAGAGTGGTGGAATATGTCCAAGCCCTCTCCTTAATGGAACAGGAGGCCTTATCCCAGCAGTGGGAAATTTACATTTACTTTACTTTCTATTTACTTTACTTTTTTTTACTTTACCATATATCGATAAAAAATAATAAAATTATGATGCCACCTGATTATAAAAACAGGCGTAAAAAAAGGATACAACAAAGGCATATCTGTAGGAATATAGACATAACAATAATGATAATAAATAGATTATATACTATCATTATTTAGTCTACTCAGCATTTTTGCACGGTTTTCTGACATTGACAATTTCCAGCCCTAAAGCTACTTCAATTTATTGGAATAAATAAACTTAATGATTTGAATTGAAGTCCGAACCCAAGGCCGAAATCTGTTGAACAAATAAATCAGTTAACAACTTGACTCAAATATCTGTTTAACTACCTAAAATTAATTCCACCAAGTAATATAAAATCTGTATGTTACGAGTATGTGTATTAAAGAATCATCGTGAATATAAAAAAATGTGTTATAAAATTTCACAGGTAAATATCGAAGAGAATTTCATCGAGCATTCTGTTGTTCGGCAAGACTCACACACGATACGCTGACCACGATGACTCGTTTAACAACATCCAAGAAGAAATACGACCAATCAGAGAAGCTCCAGCGCTGCGACCATATGTCGTTAAAACATCAAAATCCAATACAAGTTCCTTTATCAAGACACAACTATAACCACACATCGTTAAAAGAACAAGGCTATGACCACACTAAATTTAATCGTCATTGTGGTCACATGTCTCTACAATGCCTCAAATGTGACACAAAAATTGATAAAACTTGTGACCACATGTTTTCAAACTGTCACAAATTTGACCACATAAACTTGAAAGGTCAGAATTGCGATCACATGTTTCATAACAATAAATGTAATTTACTGAACAACGGCCAAAGACGATACAAGAATTTTTGTGCTTATAATAATAATTGTTCTAGAACATAATCTAGCAAGGATCTATCTGAATAGGATATGTTAACAGTTATATTATCGGTATACATAGATTAGGATAAGTATAATTAAGAACAATTTAAATTCCAATAAAATGTTCGTTATTGTCAAAAAAGTTTTAAATAAAATTAGAAAAAAGAAGCAGTGATTGGGTGTAAATGACTTAATGTTTGAGAAGTACTGTGTGTTTACAATAAGGAATATTTGTTTTTAAATATTACTAGCAAATTTAGTGTAGCACTACTGTTTGTTTGAGGGTTGGGCTATGAAAACCCGTCTGGGTAGGTACCACTTTTTATATAAAACTGATGGTGAATTTAAGTGGTCACCACTGCATATAGACATTGGAATTGTAGGATATATGAAACATTTCTCAAATCATCAATGCGCTAAGAACCTTGGGAAGTAAGATGCTCTTGTGCAATCACCCTATAAACTGCATAACTATACTAAGTATTGCTATTTGATAGTAGAATCTGAGATGAGTGAGTATTATCAAACATATAGCTTGCCACATTTTTATAGATAGATATAGATAAAGTTTTATCTAAAGCAAATTTAAATACAATGAAGTTGTGTGATAATATTTGTGGGTAATTAAAAAAAGAAAAATTAAAAATGTGTTTGTGTGTTTATCTACACTAATATTATAAATGGAGTTAATCTGTCTGTAAGGCTTTTACAAGAACTTTTGTATCGTCGTTTAAAAACCATTTTAAGTGATTCTACCACCCGTTCTGAAAGTAGAACCGGTGGTAGAATCTCGCATTCTATCGAGAAGAACCCGCATTACATTGCTCTTCTTCATCATTTAAAAATACAGTCTGTATGTAATATATCCTGCCAACAACAAGAATTAATTCCACGTTTTTTATATACTTAGCCCAAAAACCAGTACCATATATCTTTGAATAGCTGACTTCGCACGGGTGCATCCAGTGGCGTAGCTAGGTGAGGAAGGGCCCTGCTGCATAGAAAAATAATCGGGCCCTCATTTCCCATCCCACTTTCACTAATAATTACCCTTTAAAATTATAGATACCAAATAAGAAATCTTGTGCGCAGGGTCGTGATTTTCTAGCTTCAGAAGCTTAAGGTTAAGTTTGGAGGGCCCCCTGAACTTCGGGGCCCTGGTGCACTGCACCACCTGGCCCTACGATAGCTACGACACTCGGTGCATCAGTTATTAAATTAAATTATTTAATGTACTCGTAAATTTAATGCATGTATACACTCATGAACTGCGTAGCTTTTAATCAATTAAAACTTTTTTAGAAATGGGTTTTGGTTCTGTAGGTTACCCCCTACAAACAAACGAACAAATTACGTCTCTCTATAATATTATTATAGATAAAAGATAGATAGTATATTTTAATGTTAATTACAACGAAAGAAAATTTAATTATACTTTGATCTCTACTGTATATTTGTCTCAGAAAATAATTTTATCATGTTATTTAATAAAGAGTATTAAAACTATCTAGTCGAACTATATAAAGTATGTTTTTTACTGTTAGAATAATGTATGTAATTTGATTGTTTCTTATTTATTAAATTTAGTTTTACATTAATTATAATCTTGTAAATATAAATGTCTTTTTGTATAACATAAATTATAATAAAATCTAGAAATATACCTAACGTTGTTTTATGTGTAGCAGCCTTTAGTTCCTATAATTTTTCCTTTGTCCAATTAATAAAAGGTAAAGTTTTAAAAAATCGGATACATTTTTATTTATAATAAATAATTTTATAGTCAAGCTATTGGCTAATAACCAGAACACTAGAATATTACATCAAAGTCGTGAAGTTATGTACTGTTTCATAATTGTTAAAATAATTTTAAAATCAAATCCTAATATTTTTTCGCCTGCATATGAGTAAATAATAAATAAAAAACATATCTATTGAACTTGTTTTTTTTATAATATTATTACAACACACGTTTTACGTATGTATAGTGCCATCTATCGGTAAGTTATTGAACTAAAAGTTTGTATCAAGCAAAGTTAAATAGTACCTGAAGAAACTCGCATTCCAAAATTATTTTATGAATACCTCATATTTTCTTCAGAGGGCGCTGAAAGGTATTTGGTTACTCTGGGCGACATCTGTAAGTAATTTACATAGATTATTATGAATGAAGTAACAGATGTAGACCGTTTGGGTAGGTTCGCAAGTATCGTTGAGTGTAAGGTATAGTACGACACAATCTATATGTAGCATTTGCAAATTCAGTATAAAAGATTACTGCCGATTTATACAACCAATAGAAATAGCTCAGTATCGCGCCATTCGACGCTATTTGTCGCTATAGATTCTCGCGTTAGTTCAACCATAGCAAGAGCATGTAAATCAAATCAAAATCAAATCAAAATATATTTTATTCAAGTGGGCTTTTTCAAGCACTTTTGAATCGTCATATAACAATTAAGTGAAGCTACCACCGGTTCGGAAAGTAGATTCTACCGAGAAGAACCGGCAAGAAACTCAGTAGTTACTCTTTATCAACATTTAAAAAAAAGTATAGTCATGATTCATCGAGGTGTCAAAATGACGAATATATTAGGTAATATGATATAAAAAGTTATTACGTTTGTGGAAAGATCATATTCACATATGAAATCAGTATTGTTAATTTACTTAATTCGGATATGATCGGTTTTACGAATTTTGCCGATGCTACATCTAAGTTGTGTCGTACTGTACGTAAATAATGGCCTTAACCACAATTTAGGAGATCCCAGTAGCCAGAACATATTCCACCCAGTTTGCCTAGACTAGACTAGGCTTGGATCGTAATAGCTGTTGGTTTGAAATTCGGGTCGGCGACACCGTGATAACTTAATTTGTTGAGGATGCCCGGGTAAAGAGGCCACTTTAGATTATTTATACGTCTACATAGTGTCGAATACCTATATAATTAAATTAAACGAATCATAGGAAAAGAAAAAATAGCCTGGATTTAGGCTCCGGTTTCATTCGGAAACTAATTATTGTAAATTGTTTTGGGCCCTCTTCAGTTTCTCTCACATGTTAATGATATGCATAACTACGTAAAGTACTAAGTGTTACCAATCGTAATCGTAAATCGACTTTTAAGTAGTCTAATATTTCTCATTTCATGTTACTTAGGAGGAGTCTAAAAATATCTGGAAAACGCAATTATTTTTATTACTTTTTAGTGAACATTAATTTGTTTTAAAATAGTGCTTTTTTGAAGTCGGATTTCTTTTTGTTAATTTTTTTATTTATTGCATACGTGACAGATAAGCATGATATTCGTTGCAAGTCACATTACTTTACTAGTAAGCGTGTATTAGGGACAAAAACTACTATTGTTTCCACACGTTCTTAGCTTTGACAACCTCTTTGGACATATAATTAATCAAAATATGCCATTTATACTCATAACCTATCTAGACGACAATCAATAAGATCACATAGTGCTCAATTATGAATATTATTTTATATATTAATTGACTGCTCGTCAGATCATAAAGCATTTCGTTAAATATTAATTTTATTTTTATTTTTTATTTATTTATGGTCCACAAAACAGATTATAACTAAATACACATTTAATATATAAGTAAACATTATAGCAAGCTAAGTTATAACCCAACAACTATGTGAACACAGATTGTAGACGAAATATTTCACTTATAAAAATCAAATAACATCAGCACTTGAGAATACATTGTATACATTACAAAAAAAACAATAAATGAAAAGAAAAAATTATACAGAAAAATATGAACAAGTTATGACAATGAAAAATAAAATGAAATTATGCAATGGTGAAATGAGGAACTAAATAATGAATAAGAAAATTGATTTAAACACTATTATTACTTGTTAATTGAAAATATTGAAACCAATTGTTTTCTAAATAGATTTAGGTTATTGTTGAAAATGTCAATACCCTCATCCGCGTCCTTTTCGAGAAAAATTTTGTTATATGCGCGACACATACGACCGATAGGATTATGATATGATATGTTGTTATTGTACACGTCCAGGGTAAATATTCTAGGGTGTCGGTATTTAAAGTTGGTGTTTATGTTGATGGATCTAATTAAACCTATATTATCTATATTAATATTACAAATTTGAAAGTAACTCTGTTTGTCTATCTGCCACGGGCGACTACTATTTGTAAATAAAAGTGACTATATTTGACATATTACAAATTTTCAAAAATGGAACATATCCGTGCGATATGAACGCTGTTTTTACTCATAAAAATTAGTTGTTTACTTTTTCTGTAAACACTACAAAGGCGAACAGATTGCCTACCGTTGAATGTTTTGATTGTATACGTTTATTATTTTTGAGAAAAAATCAGCGAATTAATATAAACAGCGATAAAGTAATTAACGTTGTCTCGTAGGTACTTAATAATATAAAATATGGATGTATATGTCACCGTAAGATTACAAAATTCGTCAAATTACAATCTGACAATTTAACGTATTATATTTCGCCATCGATGGGAAGCGGTCAGATTTTGAACTGGGGTAGAACGGATGCATGTCGCGCTGATTGGTTGAACGTTATGTGTACCTTGGCACTCCGGAGTCCACCATATTATTACACCGAAAAATGCAAATATTTGGGGTCGGCGCAGCATGTCTTCTCCTTTCATACTTCTCTGTCAAACGTCATCTCACAAGTAACATTCTTTCTAACTATATCGTCTTTCACACAATTCATCCATCGTTTCCTTGGTAGTCCTCTACCTCTATATCCATCCACATCCATGCTCAAGGCCTTCCTCACAATATGTTCCTCATTGCTCCGCATTACATGCCCATACCATGATAGCCACCTTCCACATAACTCTCGGCTATCTATACTATATATATAATCTATCAATAAAATATAAACAATTTCGTCAGATTGTAATCTAACGAATTTCGTTATCTTACGGTGACATATATAAACTTCTCACAATAATTGGTGATAATTGAAATTTGCTAACAATCAAAGTTAGATTTTAATGAATATTATTGAATAAAATCTTATAATTACAGTACGACACCCTCTCATTCTAAAAATAGAATAGAAGGGAGTCGTACGATAATACTTCGAAATTAAATCATTACATAGTATAACAAAGTCTCTTACCGCTGTCTGACCCTATGTATACTTAGTTATTTAAAACTACGCAATGGATTTTGATGCGGTTTTTTTATAATATACAGAATAATTCGATTTTTGTATATAATACATGGACAATATTTCTTTTTTATGACATAGGTGGCAAACGAGGCAGGAGGCTCACCTGATGGAAAGTGACTACCACCGCCCATGGACATCTGCAACACCAGGGGGCTTTCAAGTGCATTGCACTATACTGACAGTGATAATTTTAGATATTTCTAAAGTGATGTCGTAAATAAACAAATACTGTAGTATATTTAGTATCAGTATTGCACCCGTGTTAAGCTGAGGCGGGTTCAACAACAGCCTGTAAATTTCCACTGCTGGGCTAAAGGCCTCCTTTCCCTTTAAGGAGAAGGTTTGGAACATATTCCACCACGCTGTTCCAATGCGGGTTGGTGGAATACACATGTGGCAGAATTTCTATGAAATTTGTCACATGCAGGTTTCCTCACGATGTTTTCCTTCACCGCTGAGCACGAGATGAATTTTAAAGATTAATTAAGCACATGAATCAGCGGTGCTTGCCTGGGTTCGAACCCGCAATCATCGGTTAAGATGCCCGTGTTCTAACCACTGGGCCATCTCGACTTATGAGAGGTGGGTTGATAATTAATAATAATTTTAGCATATATTGATGTATTAATGCCGGAATATGTTTTGAATGAAATATTCATGATATATAATGGAAGTTTCTACATTATGTCATATTATTATTGATGATAAACAACCATTGGTGCGCCTTGGGGGTTTGATTGACTTGTAAACCGCGACGCCAAACGACTTGACGTTCTCTTAAGGCTGTCATACCCTCAGTTCAACGCCGCCGGTCTACTTATGGCGTGTGTACTATATTAAACCTCGTTGATATATATTGGTAATATAGTATAGAAAATATTAATTTTAAATAATGAAACCAATTATGTTTTCTACAGCCGTAGGATGCAAAACATCAATGATTTTATTCTTACTTTAATGTAACTAAAGTGTTACACGAATTTGAGAGCAATACTGAACAATATTAAGTTCAATTATTGAATGATTAATATTAATTTGTAATTAATTGGTGAGCTGAGATGGCAACTGGCTGAGCACAACTATTTATATGTGCTTAATTTGTGTTTATAATTAATCTCGTGCTCGGCGGTGAAGAAAACATCGTGAGGAAACCTGCATGTGTCAAATTTCATCAAAATTCTGCCACATGTGCATTCCACCCCGCATTGGAACAGTTTGGTGGAATATATTCCAAACTCTATCCTTAATGCAAGAGGAGGCCTTATCTCAGCAGTGGGCAAATTCACAGGCTATTACTTTATTTTTATAATTAATTACGAAAAAATTATAATTAATTCAAATCTGCGAAGATGATTTTTCCATGTTTTCGTTGGGTAGTGATGTTGTATTAGTCTTCGGGACTCTGCATTCCTCAGCCGGTCTGGTATGGTAGTTGCCCAGTTCAGTAGAGTCTAAAACCTCCTTAGAGCCACAAATGGAGGCCTCTTCACGCATCTTCCTCAACGTGTCTTCGCTGTCGAAATTAATTGGTTTCTCAATTATGAGTTGTCCAAATCTGCCGAGCTTCCAGTGACGTTACATTTATTAAGTTAAATTATTATTTCCATCCATTCATCAGTCCATTTTCGTCCACTGCTGGACATAGGCCTCTTCAATTGCACGCCACTGAAATCGTTCTTGGGCTACTCGGATCCAGCTCCTGCCAGCCGTCTTGGGTAAGTCGTCACACTACCGTGCCCGAGGACGTCCTACACTACGTTTGCTGAGATGCGGTCTCCACTCTAGAACACGTTTCCTCTAGAACACGTTTCTGTATATACTATAATATAATTATTATTTACGTGAGTCGAGATGGCCCAGTAGTTAGAACGCGTGCAACTTAACCGATGATTGCGGGTTCAAACCCAGGCAGGCACCGCTGATTCATGTGCTTAATTTATCTTTATAATTCATCTCGTGCTCAGCGGTGAAGGAAAACATCGTGAGGAAACCTGCATGCGACAAATTTCATTGAAATTCTGCCACATGTGTATTCCACCAACCCGCATTGGAACAGCGTGGTGGAATATGTTCCAAAACCTTCTCCTCAAACGGAGAGGAGGCCTTTAGCTCAGCAGTGGGAATTTACAGGCTGTTGTTGTGTTGTTGTTACGTATATATTTTCATTACAATACGGCGCCATATAATAAATATACTAAACGTGTACATGTAGACTTCACAGATCAGTGGACACCAATCATCCCATTGGTGCTCGACATCTCTGGGGAACATCGGGCTATGCTTACCATTAGCTTTTAAAAATATTGCTCCACAGATAAGCAAAGCTTGTGATACACCTAGAAAATTAACGTTTATTTTTCCTATTTATTGACGTACTAATTAAAATCGGTCAAAAATCTGGAAAAATAACATCTCAATATGATTATTATTACTTTTTATTGCATAATATAAAATGGTAATCTGTGTTAACACTTCGCTTATTGCCAATCAGATATCAAATACAGGTACCTCGATATGTGTATTGTTAGCTGGAGGAATTTCTTTGAACCCCTTTCATGTACTGTCACTACCGATGTTTGTGGGCGGTGGTGAATAATGATCAGGTAACCACATTCATACTTAAAATTTAAACACATTGAAATCCCTCAGTTCTTGCCTGAGTTTAATCTCAAAATGTATCCTAAGATGCTCGCGTTCTATCTTCTCTCTCTCTCTCTCTCTCTCTCTCTCGCATTCTATCTCTATTCTATGATATACAATGAATGAATAGTAGCCCTGTTGGGCCTGTTGGGCCACATTTATTCATTGTATACCATCAATCAATACGTATCGAAATTTTTCGCTCTCATTGTAACCACAGCTTTTCTTATCTAAGAAAATCCACAAATACCTCGCTACATAAAAATACTCTACGGTTACGTTCGAAAAATATTCAATGGCAAAAGAAATACCAAAAATATTGTGTATGTTAGAGATGATTACTTTTTTTAGGCATTTTTAAAAAACCCACGACTGATTAATCTATGTTACAGATATTTAAATTGTGTCGAACTTTACGTAGTTTTTGGTGAAGTTATATTTACTTTTCGACCTGGTGGTAGTTCTATCGATACTAATCTTAAAGGGCGTATATCACGTTTCAACCTTCTAAACTAATCATCCAAATATTATAGTCCTAGATTACTTGGTGGTAGGGCTTTACCACCCACTCATCAGTTATTCTACCGCCAAATAACAGTAGTCAGTATTGTTGTGTTCCGGTTTGAAGGGTGAGTGAGCCAGGGTAACTACAGCCACAAGGGATATAATATCTTAGTTCCTTCATTCATTGACGATGTTAATATTACTTACAGCGTCATTGTCTATGGGTGATGGTGACCACTTACGATCAGGTGGCCCATATGCTCGTCCGCCAAACTATACCATAAAAAAATTATAGTCCTTATTATTGAGTACTATAAATAAAATAGCACCCAATTTTTGCTTTAATAAAATATATGATCGAATAAAGAATATTTTGATTTAATTGAAAATTCGAGTTGTGGCTGGAAGGTACTTCATCCATTATGACCACAGGAAAAAAATATAATGAGAGTGCAAAGCGTTGTAACGCATTATGTCTAACAGGGTATGTATTTTATGAGGTTTTCAATCGTCATGGGACTTAAGACCTTTGAAGTTGTTTCGATATAATTTTTTTAAACCGAAGCGTAATTTTTATGCAAATTTCAAACAAAACTTCATGTAACATATTTTTTTAATTTTTAAATAGATAGCCCAGTAAATAGTACATCGGACGCAGCATAAGAGTTCCATACTTTCAAATCAAATCAATTTTATTCAAGTAAAATTTACAAGAGCTGAGATGGCCCAGTGGTTAGAACGCATATATCTTAACCGATGATTTCGGGTACATACCCAGGTAAGCACCACTATATACTTCACTTATGTTTATAATTCATCGCGTGCTTAGCGGTGAAGGAAAACATAGCGAGGTTCATGTGTCTAATTTCATCGAAATTCTGCCACATACGCATTCCATTGGAACAGCGTGGTGGTATGTGGTATATGTTCCAAACCGTCACCTTAATGGGAGAGGAGGCCTTTGCCTAGCCGTGGGAAATTTGCAGGCTGTTACTTTTGTTACTTTTAAACTTCACAATGAAGCGTTTTGAAATCGTCAATGATTAAATACTACCACCAATAATACCACCGTTTCGGAAAGCATCCACTCCATCTGCAATACACCTCCAGCCGCGGGAATATTTTGTCCTTAATGCCTATAATTACACTGGATCATACCTTCAGACAGGAATAGAATCAAATGCTGGTGGTAGAACATGTAATGATTACCATCTGGATAGCACAAAGCCCTAACACCAAGTAAATTCCCTGTAATTAGTTATTAGCTCATAGCTGGCTTCAAACTAATCGGTTTGCATTAATGCATAGTAATATGCAACAACACAAACGATTTCCCAGCCAGCAGTTCTAATCAAGTGCTTAACGTACATGTTTACAAACTATGTATTACGAAATGTTCAATACTAATCAAAGTTGGTAGCGATTTATTGGAAACATGTCGGTGTGATTGGCTGCAGTCGTTGGTATATTATTGGTAATTATATAGCTTCCACCCACGGTTTTGCCCCCTTATGAAGGGGGAAGGGTGCATGTTTAAGTGTTTAAGTTAAATTATGTGTTCAGTCAGTCAATCTATCTCTATTATAAATTTGATCAAAACCGGACCAATCTTCATTATTGAACAATAAAGATCCGATTATATATACTTCAGTTTGTTTGGTAATGTGTTAGTGTGTGTGTGTTTGTGAACACGTCTGTAATCTTAAATATTGGGGCTGTACATGAATAAATTCCAAGCTATTTCAATCTGTCTGTGTATTATACATTTCAACTTTTCTGCGCTTTTATTGAGTATAACTAAAAATATAGTTATTCAAAACGGGATATTTACCATGTCTTTTATTTTTATTCGATAAAGCTCGATATTTCGACATTATCTATGAATGTCTTGTTCACGAGAACAATAACGATGTCGAATGTCTTGTCTCGTTGTTTTTAATAACTGTAATATAAATAAAGCAAAGTAAAGTAACAGCCTGTAAATTTCCCACTGCTGCGATAAGGCCTCCTCTTCCATTAAGGAGAGGGTTTGGAACATATTCCACCACGCTGTTCCAATGCGGGTTGGTGAAATGCACATGTGGCAGAATGTCGATGAAATGAGACACATGGAGGTTTCCTCTCGATGTTTTCCTTCACCGCCGAACACGAGATGAATTATAAACACAAATTAAGCACATATATATAGTGGTGCTTGCCTGGGTTCGAACCCGCAATCATCGGTTAAGATGCACGCGTTCTAACCACTCCATCTCAGCTCTGCAATAAAAATAACCATGTTAATTTCAAATTTTATATAAATGTCATTAAGTTATTCGACAATATCAACCGACGCGGCATACTTTAGAACTGATTCTGTGATCATAACATCACATGAATTCAGGATAATATTGTAAAAAAATATACTTTCTTCTCAAAGAATGTCAAACCATTACGAGAAGTGTCAGATGAAGTTTATTATTCATTTTTTCGAGCGAAAAAAGAGACCGTTTTGTTTATTTTAAAATCTGAAACATTTTACGGTCTCTGAAAGTTTACGCCACGATAGTGTCTGTCTTAGAACAATTCATTTCTCAATTCGCAGACGACAGCGACGTTGGAAATACGGAAATTTGTCGAGATGTCATCTTAAGATATTTCTATATAATTATAATGGTGTTTACGAGAGTAAGAGCCGAGATGGCCCAATTGTTAGAACGCACGTATCTTACCCTGATTGCGGGTTCAAAGACCATTGAATGTTTATGTGATTAATTTGAATTTATACCTCATGTCATACTCGGCGATGAAAAAAAACATCGTGAGGAAATGCATATGTATAATTTCAAAGTAATTCTGCCACATTTATATGCACCAACCCGCACTGGAGTAATGGAAAAAAAAACATATTGTTGTATGTTGTTACGAGAAAATTTAAATTTATCATGGTAGTGTATTAAATAGTAGTCTATTTAAAATTATATATTAGTTTCAATGAATTTAAAATGACTATTATTATTCGTTAGAATGAATTTTGTTTAAATTCAATATTGTCTAGTTACTTTTTTCGTGACGTAGACGCCTACTAAAAAAATATTAACTGGAATTTATCTTTTAAGAATATAAATCTTGTTGTGACTTTGTTATATTTTATCCATACAAAACCGGGGCAGATAACTAGTTTTATAAACTACACTACTATACTTTGAAACGTACACGAACATTTTATAAGCTTATAAACGTATTTACCTTTGTTGGTATGTGACGGTGAGATCGTTCAGTCTTGATTTTTAACAAGTTTACTTAAGAATTCGTTTAGAGATTATATAAGATAGAATTAGAGAACTTAACTTTTGCAATTCTGTTGATAATGAAAATTTTATTTTATTCATAGATCTTTTTTTCCTATTAGTTCTATAAATATACAATTATTCAAACCTCGGACTTTATTTAACATCATAATTTTAATATCGTATGTCAGATATTAATATCTTACTTTCAGGCCTTGGCACGAATAACTTATTAAGAATGATCAACAAATTATTCGTACTAATAATAATTGTCGTAATTTGTTCGAAATTAATACCAATAAAATCAACTCAAATCAACAATAATAAAAAGGTAGATGTTTCAAGTGAGCACACAACGGTTAATGATGCTAAAATATTTCCATTCATGGCTGCTATACTGAAAAAATCAAAATTCATCAGTGCTGGTGCTTTGATCGATGAAAGCTGGGTGCTGACGGGTGCTGACTCATTATTCCTGTAAGTCAATTAATCTTTTATTGAATGAGTGTTTTTTTATTAATGATATTGAGTATCATGAAGTTTGTTTTAAAAAACAATAACTGTTGAAGATGGGGTGATATTCTGGAACATGGGACCGATTCTTTTTATGGAATAGATTGTCGGACGAGCATATAGGTCACCTGATAGTAAGTGGTTACCATCACCCATAGACAATGACGCTGTATAAAGAAATATTAATTATTCCTTACATCGTCAATGTGCCACTAATCTTGGAAACTAAGATGTTTTGTCTTTTGTGCCTTTAGTTATACTGGCTCATTCACCCTGAGTACTGACTCAGTATTGTTGTGTTCCGGTTTAACTACTTCCAAACAACAGTTTTTTTGGCGGTAGAATATCTAATAAGTACCCAGACGGGCTTGCAAAGCCCTAACACCAAGTAATTTATGGACATTCTTATGCAAATTGATCAAATTGATTGACATAAACTTTTCTACCCAGATTTCCCACGGGTATAGTTTAGGATTTCTAATAATTAGAGCATATATACACATAACTAGTTGTTCTCGCGGCTCTCGTTTTAGGAGTTTTGTTCAAATTTGCTTCATACCAATCATCAAATTCGGTTAAGCGGTTTGGTAGTGAAAGTGCGACAGACAGACAGAGTTACATTTAAAATATTAGTATAAAAGTATAGATAATCCGAATAAATTGTAAAGTATTCATGAATTGCTGGTTCACCTTTGATCAATTTACATTCCAATTTGGTAACTTTACGTTGAATTACATTCGCAGCAGACGACCCCAAAAGTACGAGTATCGTTTGATTGAATTGGAAATTACATTTTTATTGTGGGCAATGATTGTCTATAAGATTGGTTTGACAAAATTTCTTTGAATTAAAAGTTGAACTAGTTCATTCTTAGAATTTTAATATAAAATATCGACATCTGCGATATTTCTCAGGATCATGTCTGGTCGCATCATATTATACCAAAATTATTGAAATTTCGCAAATGTCAATCTAAATTGATTCAAAGACATGAAAAATGTAATGTTAACGTTGAGTTTGACGCTACGATTATTTTGATCTTAAGTGTAATTTGCTCTGTTAGGAAAATGTTGCAAGGAAATCTCTTGATACGTGTAACAGGACAAGTGATGGTACAGGCCATTTTAAAAGAATAATTAGTTTCATTAGAGAGTGAGCCAGTGTAACTACAGGCTCAAGGGACATAACACCTTAGTTCCCAAGGTTGGTGGAACATTGACGATGTAAGGAATAGATCTTACAGCGTCATTGTCTATGGGTGATGGTGACCACTTACCATAAGTTGGCCATGTCGTTCAAACGTCCATGTTGTTCAATTGGCTCAAAAGTAATGTCCATTATCAATCAAACTCTGAATTCTTCAACAAAGGATATGAGTTCTTGTCAAAAATCTATTTGCACCGCCTTAGTTTACTCAGATAAATATCTCTTAAAATCATAAAAATAGTGAATATAGTCATAAGTATAAATTCATTTGTTACAGAATAAGAGAATCTTCTAGAATGATTCGGGTGCGACTCGGTAGCGTTAATTACCGAAAAGGTGGATTCGTGACTGCTATTAAATTTTTCGAAATTCATCCACATTTTGATGACAGCAAGCCATTGTTCGACGTGGCTCTAATCAAACTACCGAATCCAATCAAATTGACTCCCAACATGAATCCTATCAGACTACAGAAGAAGCCGAGAAATGTGGCTGCAACGCACTTTATTGTTACGTCATGGCCTGTTATGATGGTAACATCAAATTTTAAAAATTATGTCTGTAAAAATTTAAATATTTAAATTTCGAATGTTTTTTTAACGTAAAAAAAACCAACTACGCTTCGATTTAAGTCGACTTTAAATTTACAATACTTTTATTAAACTGCCTTAAATTATAATCTTTATATATAATTAATGTGTACGTGTGGATGTGACTGAACTACTAAAAGGCTGGACCGATTTTGATAACCTTTTTTGTTAGTTGGAGTAAGTCGCTGGATGGTGAAGATAAGTTCCATTATGGGGAGCCAGGATTTAATAGTAAAAACACTGTAAAAGTATGTCTTATTCAATATCTTGAGCAATTTTTTTCAGAACTGGAATCAAACTAAAATATACCGAGACTCAGTGAACCTATACAAGCCTCGGATTCTGACAGTGTCTCACTTACACCCGACGGACCCTGAGGAGTGTATGGAGGAACTGGACATGTTGGTACCTGACCATAATAATACCAGAGCAATAATGTGCTTGGACCCATTTTATGGAAGTGATCCGTGTCAGGTAAAGGAAAGCAATATTAGCAAGGCTTTATTTATTTTTGTTTAATTCGGAAGGCAAACTTACAAATGGACCATCTAATGGTAAGATGTCACCACTGCCAATAACATTGTCAATGCTCCATCAATTTTGGGAGCTAGTCATGAAAAATTCACAGTAATTTACAATATAACCTATGATGATTCGATGAAATATGCAGAAATAATTTTGAAATTTCAGAGGGAAATTGGCGCGCCAGTTGTCTTAAATGGTATACTCTGGGGAATCATATCTTCGTGGAAATCAGAAGACTGTGACGTGGAAGGCGGTCCGTCGTTCGTGACCCTGGTCTCAGCTGTCGACGTCAGCACCTGGATACATTCAACAATGCACGCAAAGAAGTGGAATAAAAAACATGTTATAATTGATTATGAGGATAATTACATTTGATAAATTGTTTAAAACATAACTCGTTTTTTATCCGTAGTGTAAGTTGTACTTATTGGTAGTTGCGTAGGAAGTTTGGTCGATTTACTTACTAAACCCACTCGTTCAATGCGCTCGAGTTATATAAAATAACTGCTCGTAAAAGCAAATATGAAGAAATTTCAAGGGATTTCTTTGTATTTTTCTTGAATAATACCATATGCGATTTTTTTATTACATTTGTAAAATATTACCTTACTGATAATGTTGTTCCACTGCTGTTAAAGAGACTGTAATTCAATACAAATATTCTTAATTGTACACAAAATACAATATAAGATAGATAGATGGATATAACAACAAAACCCGCTGAGTTTCTTTCGCCGGTTCTTCTCAGGTCAGGGTATTTTCTTTCCGAACCGGTGGTAGTGTTTCAATTGACCATCAATAAGAAAGTGTAATGCTTCTATATTGAATAAAGATATTTGAGTTTGAGTTTGAGTTTAACAGAAAAATCATTTAAATAACGGATGATGTACAAATTCGGTCCTACCACTAAACGGAGGCTCCTTTTCTGTTATTAGTTAAGTAATAATTTGGTCTTAGCCATTATTATCACACCATAATATTATTTTATAATTATTTTGATGATGGAACTGGTACTGGTACAAGTGTGCTGAAACTTCTCTTTCCACACTGTCACCAAAACTGCAAAAAATCGGGTACAGGGAAATCAGTTTTAAGCGCTTTCAGAAGCTCGGGAGTGTAAACGCTGTATTCCGTACTCCGTGATGAAATTTATTGATAGAAAAATCCAAAAAAAAACATTAATGGAGGCAATGAAATTAAAATCTCGGGATCGCCTGTCTTAACTTAAAATTAAGTAAATTGTGAGAAATAAAATTTTAATTCAAAGCATAATTATAAATTGATTTTCTCGAAATCTGAGTCAAGAATAAATTAAGAATGTATTTGTAAATCAAATCAAGTTATCAAAATATTTAGTTAAGATATCGTACGAACATTACAAACTGCTCCTTCCTTATAGCATTGCTTCAGATTTCCATAAGCATTTGAGGAAATAGAACGAATCCATCAAATTGAGCGATGTTCGCGTTGGAGTAAGCCGAACTTAGTTTACATAATATTATAATATAAGATACTATATCCAATGCGGTGTAAGTACTATTATATAGGGGTGTATATATGTTCCTTACATTGAAAACTAATTGCCCATGTTTAATTAAAGTCTGTAGCTTTTCGCCCCTTCTGGGAGTAAAATACATCTTAGTCATAAATATCATATACTTAGGTCTATTTTCTCGATGGTATGGGTGAAGTTACACAAGGCATTGTCACAAGAATGCTTGGAACGTGTTCCATTCTGCTGCACTGCACAGCGAGTTTCTACACATGTGGTAAGATGACACGATTCTAGCATGTTTTAAGGACGTAGCTAACGTACATTTATAGCTTAGATGAGATGGCATATTTCCCAATTTACTTTTTCGAGTTAAATTAAAAGAAAAGATCAGAATAAAAGGTTTTATAATTGTTCAAGTGTAAATTAATAAACTAGTAGCTCAGGGTTCGTGGAGCATATCAGGTGAATGAACTAAGATCGTAAGACATGACAAACTACTTCGTAACTACCTTTATTAGCAAAAAACGTATTATTAGCAAAAAACGTATCGTAGTACGTTTCAGAAAATGTTATAACATACCAGTATATCAGTCAAAATTACCCCCCAAAAAAGATTCATGTAATATACTTTCTATTAATCGTTGTAAGAAATTTAAGGGAAATTTCAAGTAGCCGAAAATCTAAAAGTAACCGAAAGATTTCAACTTCGAATATGTTTTAGTGGAATACTGTATTTATATGCAAAATAGTTTATGATATCTGTTGAAATATATGTTTGTTTATGAACTTAGTAAGCAAGTTGTAGTAACTTTATTATGCGCTGTTTCTTCCCCCACATGATACAGGAGATAAAATTATAATATGTTGATAAGATCTTTTAAATTTCTTAGACCTCTTTTGATTTCAAGTGGGCTGAGATGGCCCAGTGGTTAGAATGCGTGCATCTTAACCGATGATTTCGCGTTCAAACCCTGCCTGGGTTTAATCCACACCGCTGAATATTAATGTGCTTAATTTGTGTCTATAATTCATCTTGTGCTCGGCGGTGAAGGAAAACATCATGAGGAAATCTGTATGTGTCTGAACAGCATCTGCATCGGAACAGCATGGTGGAATATGTTCCAAACCTTCTCCTCAAAGGCAAAAGGCCAGAGAGGCTTAGCCGCAGCAGTGGGAAATTTACAGGTTGTAGTTGTTATTGTTGATTTCAAGTATATTTAAAAAGTAAGACGATTGACTTAAAGCTCGATGAACGAATTTCAATGACCTTGAAAATTTGAATTATAATAACTAGGAATTTGATTTTGGAATACAAAAAGAGCAATGAAAACCCGTTAAAAACTTGATTGTTATAGACGATTGCATAATATGAGTGTGATTGAGTGAATAAAAATTACTAACGAACGAATTACACAATCAAACGGTGCAACATCGGTTCGCTGCAATTATATTGGACAAACGTTTTTTGTAGTATCGACTCATATTCATTTAGAAAATTGAGCAATAAAATCTGCTTGGGGATAAAGAAAGTTATGTTATTTTTCAGCGCGATAGGGACCAGAATCCATGATTAAGCAACAAGCTATCAATGAGGTGAAGCATAGTGTGATGGTTTAAGGAGTAAATTATGAGTCTTATTGGTAATTCGATTTTGAAAAAAGGTTTTAAATGTTATTGTAAACTCTTTCGTCATCATCATGGACGACAACTTTATACACAATTTTTTAGATGATATAAATAAAATCGAAAAATATTTAAATTCTCTTAGAGTTACGTCTGAACAATTAAATTATTAACAACGAATAAAACAAGGGAACAGAATACGACAAAACGAAACGTGAAATGAAACAAAGGTTCAAACAATATAAGCTGTTACTAGTATAGACAACTAATAATTTGCAGTTATTGTCCGATATTTTTTTTGCATATCACTGTTGGAATATTTCCAACAAAAATCGATTATTATGTATAAACTATTCTAATCAAAGAAGGAGACACCTAAGGTTTTCATATAGCATGCGATTTGCCAATAGCTGTGCGATATATGTATCTTTATTTTTAACACGGCACTAAGCCATTCAAATAGACATATCCATTTTCTTTTACTTCCAAAATTCCGATGACAACTTCGTCGATAATCAAACCGCCATATTTTCACAAATCCATAGTGAATATCAGCTGATTCAAGGTCAGTAATAAACCTGAAAATAAATTGGTCTGGTCCTCTCGTTATCCGAATGGCCATTGTTTAATTTGATTTGTATTATTTGACAGTACGCTCGCAGGTTATGTTTGAGTACGGTTAGCGTTGAATAACCTTACGCTGATTAGAAATTATATGATATGTTTAATTCAAATGCCTGTATTTTAGTTAATCTAATACCTTTTCAAAGTTAATAGTATGTTGGAATTGAGTATTATCATTACATAGTATAGAATAAAATCGCTCTTTCGCAGTCTGTCCCTATATTTGCTTAGATGTTTAAAATTACCCAATGAATTATGATGCGGTTTTTTTAATACATAGAGTAATTGAAAATTTACTGTCAGATATAATTATATAATAAGTACAATTAAATTTTGTGTATCTACGAATACATTACTAGTACCAGCCAGACAAACTGTACGTAAGGAAACAGTTTACCCCCAAAAGGAGTCGTCGCCGAAGAAAGTCTATTTCAATATTATTTTACGTAAATGCATTTAAAAAAAATTAGCAACAATTAATAAAGGCTACTTTTATTGGTGTTTTATTGTTGATTATCATCAGTGTTCTTATTTATTTACACGCAGAACATATTTCCGCTCGGTAAATAAAACATCAAAGACGGTCTAAATGATTTTTATTAACGTAAACATTGCTTGCGCGGTGGCTGTATTTTCCCCCATTGCGCTGCGATAAAAGTGCCAGGGGAAGGTATTTCGTCAACAAGAGAAAGGCGTAAGCGGAATGAATAATTTAACCTGTTACAGACCTTTTGAATTTCACACCGATCGGTTTCAAGTTATTGACTTTTTCTTTCTATAATTTCCAGAAACAGCTCGAAGTCACACTTGTTTTCCGGAATGCATATCGCGTTCTATTATTTTTCATGAGCGCGAGAAAATTTAATGAATCAAAAAATCAAAATAAACTTTATGCAAGTAGGCTTTTATAAGCACTTTTGAATCGTCATTTTACAATTAAGTGAAGCTATCGAATAAATCGCATACACGAAAAAAGAATCACTGTGGTATCTCGTACGGATGGAGATGTGTGGAGGGATTGTGTGGAACATACCGGTGCCCCGGACGATGAGTGCACCCTGACACACCGGAATAACCACTGAAAAACCAACGATACCCTCTCTATCTTTGGTACATCAACTCCAACCACACCGCTAGTATCCAAATTAGTTCCAAGAAATACCCATTAAAGACAAAAATAATCCGTCATTAGAAGTCTGCCTGATCTTTATTACAGTTTACTTATAAAATGCTATACAACATTTAAGAACAAAATGCCCTTTTTATATACATCATAATATGTCTATATACCCTACACACACGCAACGAATACATATATTAAATATGTAAATACAGCTAAAATCCTTTAGAAGGTTTTTTCTTGTGTTAATCTAATCTAGTATTCTATTTAACCAAGTAAGATTTAATTGAATTTATTTAAATTTAATTTGGACCACATGCTGAGCTAAATTACAAGCGTGGGAATAGTTGGAACGCCATTAATAAGGAATTATCTGATCCTACCTGGTCAACTACGACACTAGCTGTCTTCTATTTATGAGACCTCGTAAGTAAGGAGAAGAAAATAAAACGAATTTTCAGGGAAATTGTTAACAATGCAGGGGCTGTAAACGTTTTCTTATCAGACACTTATGTGGTTATTTATTATTTATTACGCTGTATATCCATATGTACACTAATATCTTTAAAATTACGCAACCGATTTTGATGTAGTTTTGTTAATAGATAGAGTGATTCGAGAAGTAGGTTTTTGTTTATAATACATGGTCGTCTTTATCATCATTACATAGCTTAAAACAAAGTTGCTTACCGCTGAGTACTTAGATCTTTTTAATTACACATTCGATTTTGATGCGGTTTTTTTTAATAGATAGAGTGATGCGAGAGGAGAGTATTTGTGAAAAATTGCATCCGTGCGAAGACGGGGCGGGTCGTTAGTTAATAATAAGTTTAGCCAATATGGTCAGTTTTTAATTAATCATATCGACTGTGTATCAAATTTCATGGACTATTATTTTTTTTTGTTACACTAGGTCGGTGTAACTTTGAAAGTTTCAAATTGTATACCGTGTCACCTTCAAGTCTGAATGATGTTCTATGCAACGCTTTGGAGGTACTATTGAATTTCATAAAATGACACTTTATTACGTTATTCATATTATAGTGTAAAAATGTACAGTTGGCAAAACAATTACTTTTGATTTCTTTTTTAAGTAAAACTCTCTAACTAAGGTAATTACTGAGAATATCATGATTGTTGTTCTGACAGAGATCAGCTAAAAGCCCGTGTCATTCTGATTTTTATTCCATAATGTCCGTTCTATAATTTCGAATTTAGAACCTTTTCCTTTTTTTGAAGTCGTTTAAAAACAGGAAGTCCCGCTGAGCTTCTTTCGTCGGTTCTTATTAGATATTTATTTTTGTGCCAGTGGAAGATATTGTTGACCATCAACAAATCAGCGTATTTGTTACTGATTAAATAAATCGTTTCACATTCATATAACAAATATGTACTTGACTGTACTTCATAAAATCCATCTCTATTCAAAATGGTTTTGAAAGGAACCCATTTGTTACATCACCTTTCAAATACGCCGTCGCAAAAAGTAACTATAGATAATCAGCTTTTGTATTCTGATTAACATGCTCTCGTTCTTTTATGTAGGCGTCAATTTAGGATACCTAACTTTTGTTTAATGAAATATTGACGGACAAATGGCCGCCCACCAACATTAGTAGTGTATTAAATATTAACTATCACAACCCCAATGTGCTTTTAGTCTTCGGATCAAAGATGCCCCTTGTTCCTGTAGTTACTGGATCACTTACCGTTCATACCATGAAAATGCCACATCAAGTTATGAAGACCTCCATGCGAAGTTTTCATGAGTATGCTTCCCCGAGATCCCGGGTTTCATTCCCGGCCGAGTCGATGTAGAAAAAAGTTCATTCGTTATCTATGTTGTCTTGTCGGGGTGTTTGTGTACCTTCGTTACTTCTGATTTTCCATAGAAAGTGCTTTAGCTGCTTACATTGGGATCAGAGTTAATGTATGTGATGTTGTCCCTTATTTATATACCGATTAAGTATTGCTGCTTTACGCTATAATACATAAATGTGGGCGTTACCTATATAAGCAACTATACAAACGCCTACCACCATATAAGATTGCTGTACACTAATTATTTAAATATTAACAATATTAGTTAGTGAACTTATTCCATAGCATTAGCAATATCTGCAGAATATAGGTTTGCTATTTATTTTTATCAGGCAATATATATAAAATACAATTATCGTATAACTATCATCAGTGTTATACCGATAAACAACAATAAATATGTTTTGTTATATTGAGCTACGTAATTAACGTTTCTGTATGAAAAATTGGCTTGTTCTTATATTCGTATTAAATAAACCATATTTTTTCATATGTAAAGGTTTACAAGTGTGTCAGCTTGAAGAAAATTCGGTTTCAACTAACTCATCTATTGTAATATATTTTGTAAGTAATGATTGCTTGACAAACTATCAAATGTCAAATTATTTAAATTTATATACTTTGTTAAGGTTTCTGTTGTCTGACCAAACAAAACTTCGATTATCTTTTGTACACAGTTGAGATACAGCCCAGCAAGCTACATTTAAGCGGTAGTTTTCATTCATTTCGTTCAAAGTATTTAAAAATACGGCATTATCTACAAATTTCGTTTAGGAGTCTTTTGTTGAAGAGCGCTGTTTCTTTTATTGAATAACAAATCATTGATAGAAAGAGAGACAAATTAGTATTTAGCCTGTGAAGTCTATAATTACAATTGTAAGATTTTCGAGTCTCCTCTTCCTATTTTTCTATAAATTTGGCATTACAATTTAATATTTCCTCTAATTTGGTTGATAACGCAAATACTATTCCTAATTTAAAATAGCATTGGATTCGACTTCACAAGCCACAATCACCTAAAAACTAACATAAAATAGAAGATACCTTATTACTTGGTATAATATATTCAATTTAGACAAATTCCTACTTTATGTTATAACTTTAAGATTCAATATCGCTTAACGTATTGTACAGCAAATAATTAACGGTGTGGCTAAATATGTTTTAGCTTGGAAATTCGCGTAACGAAGCAAATTGATTATTTAATATTACTTTGACGTATCAACAAATATTCTCGAAGCAAAATATGCTTCGTTTGATGTAACGGCACGATTTTGTTTAGGCGAATTGGATAAGAGTTTATCAAATTAATTTCAGGAATGCGATATAACTAACCTGCTGTTCTAATTGTTTCGAAGTTTTCCGAGAAAGAAGCCTGAAATCTGGATTGGAAAATTAAGAGAGTTCTCAGAAATAAAAAATAGATGAGATTGCTTGAATTTTCGCTTAAAATCTTGGTAATCAATATGTAAAGTAATCCGACTTAATTATTTTGTCCGTTTTTTATTTTCTTTGTTATAATTTGTTTACTTACTGTTATACAACTTATATACTTTCTTTGAAGTATTATCTCAACAATGAGCTGAGATGGCCCAGTGGTTAGAACGCGTGCATCTTAACCAATGATTGCGGGTTCATACCCAGGCAAACACCACTATATATATGTGCTTAATTTGTGTTTATAATTCAACTCGCGCCCCTCGGTGGTAAAGGAAAACATCGTGAGGAAACCTGCATGTGTCTAATTTCATCGAAATCCTGCCACATGTGCATTCCACCAACCCGCATTGGAACAACGTGGTGGAATATATTCCAAACCCTTTCCTTAATGGAAGAGGAGTCCTTATCCCAGCAGTGGGAAATTTGCAGGCTGTTATTTTTTTTATAATTAAATATTTATCTCAACAGTAAATAAGCTTATATCTGAGGCATATTCTTAAGGCGTGTTCTTGGGCTATGCATGTATTCTGTTTCAGATGGCCCGGAAGAGGATGGCCTCATAGTGTCTTACGAGATCACTTTTCAGCTTCGTGAGAGAGACTCGTCGACCTATGAACCTCTCCAAACGCAGAGTTTCTTTAACTGACTTGAATAATACATTCATTTAACATGCTGAGATGGTCCAGTGGTTAGAACTCTTACATCTTAACTAATGATTTTGTGTTTAAATTCAGGCAAGCACTATATATGTGTGCTTAATTTGTGTTTATAATTCATCTCGTGCTCGGTGGTGAAGGAAAACACCGTGAGAAACCTGCATGTGGGTAATTTCATCAAAATTCTGCCTCATGTGCATTCCATCAACCCGCATTGGAAAAGCGTGGTGGAATATGTTCCAAATGGGAAAGAAGGCCAGCAGTGGGAAATTAACAGGCTGTTACTTTACTTTTTTTATTCATTTAACCTGACATAACATTTCGAAAGATTGAACAGAAGAAAAGAAAGGTACTATGTCCATACTAATATTTAAAAAAATATAATAAACTCTTGTGATTCCCACCTGGATTAGTACTCTTCTATTAAGAAATAATTGAAGACAAATTCTATGGACTTTTTCAACTTTAACCGAACTTAACCCGAACTTGAAAGACTAAGTTGTAGCATCAAAGTGGTATAACATGGCAAGTATAAGATAAACGTCAAAGACAAATGTAGCATCTGAACTTAGAGGTGCTTGTTCTAAGTTAATCTTAAGCCTCTCGGTGGGAGTTGGATAGAGTTTAGTTGCTGAAAAATAACTGACTCGATGCTATCGTCAGCATTTTCACTTAACGTTTTTGTGCCTGTTACATTGCTTGCTTTTTTTTAATTGGAATAATTAAGAATTATTTTCTGACATTAATATTTTAATCCCTGACATTTGTTTGCTCAAAATCTTCAAAAATAATTTATATATATTACTTGAAAGACATTTTCTTGCGAAAGTTGTTTTCTTTTCTATTAGTGATATTTGATAACACATGAATGTGAATGAAGTGAAGAATGAGCAAGCACAAGTACACCATAAATGCTCTCTTTTGTAATCCAATGGAACGTCACGACCGGAAAAATTAAGGGCAAGCTAAGAGAATATGGTATTAGGATAATATACTTCAGAACTTTGTCTGTTCTATTCTACTTTATCAGTAGTGAATGCATCGCTATCTCTTTTTTTTAATGTGGAGTGAAAGGGACAGCAAATTTCATCTCCCTCGCAAGTTAGTATCAGAGATTTTCAATACTGTGTACATGTACTGAAATATATATAATTCATCATTAAATAAACAATAAGCTTGTAATCCGGGCGTATTGAGGTGAAATTAAAATTTCGTTTTCAACCCTTCATGTCCTCAATATGGAAGATTAGCATCGAAGATTAAACGACTATAGAGATTATGCAAAGCCTTTAATTGCGTTCAAATTTCCATACCTTTCATCGTCAGCTTCATGTTTTTAATAGACTTCTTGATGAAGTTTGAGGAAATGGGATATATGTCGTTATTGTAAAATGCAAAACATATGAGTACGTTGATTAAGTCTACTGCAAGTGTTCAATAAATCAGTCAACCAATCAATCAAATATACTTGATTCAAGTAGGCTTTGACAAGAACTTTTGAATCGTCATTTAAAAACAACATTAGGTGAAGCTACCACCGGTTCGGACAGTGGATTCTACCGAGAACAACCGGTAAGAAACTCAGTAGTTACTATTTTTCAACATTTATAAATACTGTCATGTTAGTTAAATACATTTATATGTGTATGTAATATATCATGCCTGGAAGTCAACGAGTATTAATTTCACGCTGATTATTATTATTATAATTAATTAATTACTGTGTGCATTTAAGTGGACATATTTCCATTTACCTTGACTATCAAACGCCAGAGATTTAAGTACAAAAATATAAGTAGAAATCTCATGAGGTAAGACAGAGAATTATTACAAATTCAATTCATTATTTATGTAAAAGGCTATTGAACATATTTTTGAAATTAGTATAACTTCTTCTGGCACAAAAAAAACTTTGGCGCGTTTTAAAAAATGTTAGAAATCAATCGTTAGAAATGGAAAACATCACACCTTGTCTAATTTTACAGTTATTGTATTGCGAATGTTTAATTTTTACCTACAGTACAATCTATAGGAACCAAATATTATGACTACTTTTGAATGAAAAGCTTAAGCGCCATTAAAAACCCCGGCCCGTACAACATACTGTACGTAAGCTGATTATTTTTTTATAAGCAATGTAGTGCTATCTGATTTTTGTTTGGTTAGATGTTACAACGTAGATTTATCGCTGCAGCGAACTTTAGTTTTAACTCTTACCAATATTTGAACAAATTGTTTACACGAGCGTTCTTGTCTATCGAACGATAACGAGGTTGTAGCTATTTTAGGTTTATGAATCTGTAATCTTCTTACATCAATCATATCGTTCTAATGGTCTGTTTTAGTTTCTAACATAGATAATTTGGCTCTTGTTGGAAAGCTTAATCCATTTACCTTCATCACTGAGAACCTAAACTACTTATAACCGGATCAAACTGGATTTTCTATGTATGTGTATCAAAATATGTATTTATGTAACACCTCGCCTCATTGCCTCCACTGGTGACAGGAGGGCTAGTTCGTCTTTTGCCCAGACGATCGGAATAGCGATTCAACGGGGAAATGCTGCTAGCATTCTTGCCACCATTCCACGCGGTCAAGATTTATACAGTAACTAGTTTTATTTCATATTTTTATATATATAAGCATTTTATGTTATTAAGTCTAATGATAATAAAAATATGTACCTAATAAATAATATTTTAGAATAAATTGCGGTAGCTTCTCAGTACCATTTTTTTTCTATTTCACAGTATTCAACGCAGATTGGCATGAATTACCGCTGAACAGAACCTTTCCGACTGTTAGCTCACTCTGCGTCATCTAGAGCTTTTTGAAGGAATGTTCCGGGGAATTTTTCGGATATCGATCGTTAGAATTCCAAGTTTCATGCGTATCATCAGATGTCCGCAAAACAATGAGATGTTCAAAACCGAACCGATACGACTTGGAAATTTTCAAGGAAAGGCGGTATTAGTCAAATTCCACCACATGAGTCTCATACCATCGTCTGCCAACTATTCCATTTGGTTACTGCCAAAAAATTTATTGTCAACGTAAGAAGCGTCAACCCATCCTTACATCGCTAATACATCATCAATCCTGGAAACAAAGATGTAAAGTCCCTTGTGTCTCTTTCTAACTCACTTTTCATTTTTTTTGGAATTGCAATTTGAAATTGACAAACCTTATGAAATTTAAATATGTTGGGCTAAAGGCCTCTCTCCCATTAAGGAGAGGGCTTGGACCATATTCCACCACGCTGTTTCAATGCGGATTGGTGGAATACACATGTGCCAGAATTTCTATGAAATTAGACATATGCAGGTTTCGTAACGATATTTTGTATTTATACCGTCACCACCAAGCACGCAATGAATTATACACGCAAATTAGGCACATGAATATTCGACGGTGCTAGTCTGGGTTTAAAATCTGTCTTGTCTGTCTGTGTGTCTAGTATATTTAAATAACTAACCAATCAGTAGCTTAAGCCTTGTTTAAGAATTGGAGAAAAAACATCAATAGACCGTCAATGACAGAAAAATTAAATTAAAAAAATGAGTTCACGAAATTAACAATTCAACATCAAAGGGTTGGATTTGAATGATCAAAATATCATCTGAGATAAAGATTACAAACGACAGCTAATCTGTCAACGGCATAAGTTCAATGATGCTCGACTAAGCCAGTTCAAATTCAAATTATATTTTTAATTTGCGTTTTATTAAAAATAACTCATCTTGGCGACGAGATTTGAAGTGAAATTAAAATTTTTCGAATGTTTCTAAGGTAAAACTTTTTTTGGTTCTGTTGCTTGTTCTCATTTTATGGATAAACTTTTATTTAACTATGTATAATATTATGTCATTTTTACTGTTAATAAGTATGATGGTGAAAATACCGTATTATTCATTTTCAATGCCAAATCAAACCAAATCTAGATTTTTTTAATTTTGCCACGGTTCTTGTAATAAATACTTTTTAGAGGAAAATGTTTGATTTAATTTTTAATTCAATCCAATTCTCATGTAACGCGAGCCGTTTCTGAGAAAAATACGATAATTTTCAAATAATGTGATTGGTCACAAAGACTGCCATTGTATTGTCTGAGCGGAAGTATTACAGACATTTCTTTTTTAGATAATTATATTTGGTAGCTAATATCCTGTGACTATGTTCAAGAAAGGATTGGACTACAAATATTGGAATTGTATTCACCCATCTGAAGACCAACAGCAAAAAGACGAGTGACGTCACGGGTACAATTAGTATGGCGTAAAGTAAAGGACGTCCTTTATTTCAATGTATTACGATTTCGAGTCAAGGGCATTTTTTATTGAGCGTGGAATAAAGAAGATTTAAGGAGTTATAAAACATCTCCATTTCTTCCATAGAGTTAAGAATGTCATAGAAATGGTGCGTTAAGATACGAAGGACATTGCAAATTAGTTTTCAAGAATGGTAGCGCCCTCAAATCAATCTGTCATGTATATACTCAAGTAATCTTTTACCAGCAAGCTACCACCAGAATTGCGGAATTTTAGAATGTAGATTCAACTGAGAAGAACCGGCAAGAAACTCAGTAGTTACTCTTTTCAACATTTCAAAATACAAATTCATTTTAGTAAAATAGAGTACTATTACATATTATGTATACCATCATACATATGTATGTCCTGCCTAGAAGTCAACAATTATTAGTTCCACGCTTTTTTCATCCGTGTAATCTTGCATTGAATATTTTGCCTTATTTACCAATGTGTTTTTTTTACAAATGAATTGAATTTACGAAGCGGGAAAGTACCTGGTATAAAAAAAATCAAAATCAAAATAAACTTTATTCAAGTAGGCTTTTATAAGCACTTTTGAATCGTCATTTTACAATTAAGTGAAGCTACCACCGGTTCGGAAAGTAGATTCTACCGAGAAGAACCGGCAAGAAAATCAGTAGTTACTCTTTTTTAATATTTAAAAAATACAACATCATGTTAATTAAATACAATTATTTCAATTAATGTATCCTGTTTGGAAGTCAACGGGTATTAACTCCACGCTTTTTTATGATCTATAAAATCTTGTATCGAATATTATGCTTTTTCTACCAATTTATTTTTTACAAACCATTTGAATTTACTAAACGCCAAAGTTAAAAATTTCTGCGGAATTTTATTATAGAAACGGATACCTTGCCCCAAGAAGGATCTCTTGACTTTGCGGAGTCGGAAACTTGGCGTTATAAGCTTATCCTTACTCTTAGTGCACATACAATGATTATCACAGATTTTATCAAAGTGATCCAAGTTACTGTGAATATACATAATATTGTTGTAAATATATTGCGACGCAACAGTGAGTATTCCCACTTTGTAAACACGTTCCCTGCGCCATCACTTTCAAAAAACTTTCAGCTGGTGCTTTGGAGACCTAAAAGATCTCCAAACTAACCTACCATTTGGTGCGTTTGAGACCTAATCGGTGTCCTAAAGATACAGTTATCAAAAAAAAAAACAATCAAATATATTTAGAAGTTTTGTGGGTGAAAGATAGCCTATTGCTTTATATTTTGCTAGGTTCGCACTCAGTTATGACATTTGAATAGCCTACAAATACCAAAAAAAAATATGATATCGATTGTATCTCGTACCGCAACGGAAGATAGTTCAAAATGTGTAGTAAGTAGTGATGGGAATAAAATAACATCTCAGTTGTCGATTGAAAAAGTTTTATTGTAATAATTATGGAAAGTGTTTTTCATTAAACACATGGTAGGTAGACACATTGATTGAGCACCTACTTGATGTACATAAAGCATTCAATGAGTGCACGAGCTAGGAGTAGATAAACCACTATGGTTACGAGAAACAGTACCACAAAATCTACGAGTAGGTGTCATAGGATCAGTAGGTATAGTAGGTGTAGTATTAGTTATCAATAATGTGGTATTATTGTTACTACTTTTTGGACTGGATATCGTATTCTGAAGCACACTAAATCGTTTTCCAGTACATGGGCTGATATATATCTTATTTTCATTTCTTAGCTGCGTGTGCTCCAACGTAGAAAGGTTCATCATTTTCTTTTTAGGGGCTTCAAATATTTCATAATCAGAATCACTGTCATTATTAGCCAATGGAGGGTAAATTTGAAAATTTTCCAAAATTTTTATTTTACTGGACGATGCAGCAGTATAATCCGGCGTTGATTTTTTGTTGTAAATTTCACCAAAATTAATAGATTTTTTTACACTTTTTTCTTTTAAAAGCACTCATTGTATAACAAAAATGATAATCAACACTCGCGTATATACCTAATATACGCGAGTGTTATTTCGCAAACGTGCGCGCGACAACACTAAAACGAATCACGCAGCGCCCGCGCCGCCCACCTTCACTCTCTTGCGTCTACGAGGCGTACAATTCCACGAGTACCGACATATCTCCTAACGCAAGGAATGAAAATAATTACAGTACTGTGCGTTAGGGACCTAATCCATCTCTAATTTATTTTTTTAATGTCCTTGAATTCATCTTTAAGTAGGAAGTAAATATGTCTATTTGTCCTACTCATACCTAAAGAACTTTACACGTTAGTTCCTCCCGCAAGGAGTGAAACAACACGATTATGTTCAACGCACAATACAAAAGTCCTGCAGGAGATCTGATAGATCTCGTAATGCAACGAACGTGTTAAAAACATCCCGAAGAGAGTCTCTAGCTCCAAGATTATAAATAAACCGGATGGCTCTCTTTTGTAAAATAAAGACAATTTCAATATCTGCAGCGTTACCCCAAAGTAATATGCCATAACACATAATACTGTGAAAATAACCAAAATAAACTAAACGAGCGGTATCAATATCTGTTAGTTGTCTAACTTTTCTAACCGCGTATGTTGCGGAGCTGAGTTTTCCTGTTAGGGATGATAAATGAGAAGTCCACTGAACTCTGAAATCTAATTCTATTCCTAAAAACACCGTAGTATCAGCTACTTCAAGACGGTCACCAATTAAAGATATATTATAATTTTGCTAGCTAACATTAGGTAGGGTAAAAACTACACATTTTGTTTTTTGAGCATTCAAAACTAAATTATTTACTGTAAACCAATTGTGTATCTGTGATAATGCACCGTTCACATCGTCATAGTCATTTTTTTCCTGTCAACCTTAAAAATCAGCGAAGTATCGTCAGCAAACAACACTATATCACAAATACCCTTAACATAGAAAGGAAGATCATTTATATATACTAGGAATAGAAAGGGAGCCAAAATTGAACCTTGTGGAACTCCCATTTTTAACGTAGATCCAGAAGACTTTATTCCATTAATGAAAACTTTCTGGATTCTTTGACTTAAATATGCAGCGATGAGATCAAGAGCTTTACCTTTAACACCGTAATATTTGAGCTTATAAAGAAGCGTTTCGTGTTCTACGCAATCGAATGCTTTAGATAAATCACAAAATACTCCAATAGCATTCTGTGATTTCTTCCAAGCATCGTAAATATGTTTGAGAAGCGCAATCCCCGCATCAGTTGTCGAGCGACCTCTTCTAAAACCGAATTGCTCACCATGAAAAATAGCATTTGTACCGAAATGGACGAGAAGTTGATTTAAAATAACTTTTTCGAAAATTTTACTTAAGGATGGGAGTATTAAAATAGCCCTGTAATTACCGGGATGGCTTCTGTTGCCAGTTTTAAAAAGTGATAAAACTTACTACAAGTTAGGAAATGAACCCGTGTCCAAACTCTTGTTAAAAATTACTGCTATATATGGAGCAATATCGTATATGATGTTATTAAAAAATTTTACCGAAATGCCCCATATGTCGTTAGTTTTTTTAATATTTACAGATTTAAATACTTTTATGACATCTATTGCAGAAACCGTTTCAAATGAAAAATCAATAACGCATTTAGAAACACTACTATTTAATAACCTAGCTGCACTTGATGTAGATGATTTTAAATGAAATGTTATTTTATGGGGTATTTTATCAAAAAATGTTTCAAATAAATTAGCAACCTCTAATTCAGATCTCGTGTATCTACTACCTGTGTTCAATTCTATTGGTATCATTTCCTTTTTGGGTTTTCCACTAACACTACTAATAACATCCCATGTGGCTTTAATTCTATTATCAGAATTCAGGATTTTTTCTTTAAATATAAGGACTTAGCAGAAATGCATACTGTTTTAAAAAATTTGGAATATTTATTGACGTATTCTAAAAAGGCTTCGCTTCGATTCCACCGCCTCATATCATATAAGTCGTATAATTTATTTCTACTTTTCAACCGACTTCCAAAAGGAGGAGGTTATCAATTCGTCTGTATTTTTGTTTTTTTTTTTTTTTTTTTTTATGTTTGTTACCTCATAACTTTTCACTGGGTGGACCGATTTTGATAAATTTTTTTTTGTTTGAAAGGTAGTGCTTCCCGTGGGGTCCCATTTTTTTTATTTTTTTTTCCGATGATGGTATCCATGTGAAAACGACATAAGTCTTAAATTTGCGTTATGTATATGCGCGACAAATAGGTGAATAACTGAAAATCACGTTAACCAATTTTGATAATTCTTTTTTTATTATAAAATATATACTTCAAGGGTAATTGATGATGAAAGTTTGGTAAGGTTCTGAGCACAGGATCCATGACAAAGTGACGGAACGGAAGGGAACGGAACAATTCTGAGGAGCACGTTAGCGATACTCGGTCGAATCTTTTATTTATAGGTTATTTGGATATTTGAGTCACCTTCCGTAATGTGGTTATGTTTATGTAATTATCATAGTCGAATATTATAATCAACTAGCTACCCACCCCGGCTTCGCATGGGTGCAATACTGATACTAAATATACTACAGAATTTGTTTATATACGACATCACATCGCAAACTTCTAAAATTATCAGTGTTTCTTTACTATATTGTTCATGTATTATATACACAAACCTTTCCCTTGAATCACACTATCTTTTAAAAAAAACCGCATCAAAATCCGTTCCGTAGATTTAAAGATATAGGGACAGAGAAAGCGACTTTGTTTTATATTATGTAGTGATGGAACTCCTATACGGCTCGCAGTTAGGGTGCGATATGGGGCAGAATTTCTTACTATCTTTAATCAAATTTTGTGTATGTGATATGATGTCATATGATGTACGAAATATAGTTGGTCTTTTTCAAAGTTTTTTTGCTGAGTTCGATTACAGCTCTTTCGAGGGATCCTTGTAGTTTACGCCGCGTGACGTATTAAATCCGCATTTTCGAAAGTCTATTTTTGCTTTATTCGCAAATTTCCTTTGAAATTGTCCTCGAAGTAGTTTCTGACTCATATAAATGTAACGTTTAATCTATCCATGTTAAAAAAAATTAGTTAGTCAACATCAGCTTCACTTAAAATCAAAAAATAAATAAAATTTTAACAAAAAGAAAAACCGACTTCAAACAAAACACTATTTTAAAACAAATGAATATCACGAAAAAGTAATAAAAATAATTGCGTATTCAACATATTTTTTAGAGTCTTCCTAAGTTAAATGAAATGAAAAATATTAGACTACTTAAAAGTCGATTAACGATTATATCATGTAGTTATAGTTATTGGTATATTTGGAGCCGGTGTCAGCCACGGTGCCCTTGCCCCAACAATCAAAAGAAAGAAGCGATACGAGCCCCTTGATTGATCCAGTATATTATTGTGTTAAAGGTAATTTGTAAAAAACATATTTGTTAAAGTATTCTCGTATTGTTTTTTGATAGATATACTGTAGGGTTTTATTGGCTGACACCGACTCCAAATATAACAATAATTATATACATTTATTTTAAAATAGTGTTTTGTTTGAAGTCGGTTTTTCTTTTTGTTAAAATTTTATTTATATAAATACCAACAGTAGCCCAGTCACTAAACTTTAATTTTGTGTTACTATAACATGATTTCATTTTAAATATATTGTTAAATTCTTTTAGTATTACTTCAAAAAATGAATGGTCAGAAGTTAAATTATTTATAATTGATACTTCATATATTTCACAGTCACAAAACACATTATCAATACACGTAAAAGTATCGTCGGTTATTCGCGTCGGTTCATTAACTCTATGGGTTAAATTAAATGACATAAACAAGGCGACCAACCGAACAACGAATAACGTAGTTTCTTTAAGTAAGTCGACGTTAAAGTCTCCACATACAATTATATATTTATTAGTTTTACATAGCTTTTTAAGTATATCCTCCATAGTGGTTTCAAACAAATAATAATCTCCCGATGGGGGCCGGTACACGCAGACTATAATGTACTGTGGAAATTCCACGCAGGATAGTTCGATAGTACGTTCGATAGAGAGGGCCACAATATCTTTTCGAGATTTACAAACGATATCATTCCGTACTAATATTATTGAGCCACCACGAATAGCACTCCCTCTTACGAACGCACTTGACACTTTAAAGTTTGAAATATTAAATATGTCAATTTTTTTTACCCAATGTTCTGTGAAACAAAATACATGAATTTTATAACACTTCGAAAATAATTCTATTTCATGATCTTTGCTACCTATGCCCTGTATATTTTGATGTATAATATTTAAGTAAGAGGGCGCAGATGTTGTCGTTTTATTTAGTTTAAACTATTAATTTGAGTATTTTTAATTTTGTCGGTGTTAATATAAATTAAATTATTATTATTATTATACATATGATCCTTGGTAACATTATTTGTAAAATATTTTTTTATATTGTAGGCAATTAGGTTACCAATTTGTCTTTTCGATTTCATTGGTAGGTACATAGTATCCTCGGTCCACTTAAATCTATGAATGAATGTGTATAGAAGTATGGTAGTTTTTTAATGGAGGAAATGTAACTCATTATTGAAATAGGTTGATAAAAATCACTGTTGAACCATCAAAACAACTAAAAATCCACAAAAGGGCGATTTATAAGACATTTTCTGCCTCGCACAATCACTTTCTCTGGCGGTTTTTTCGAACCAATAAGACATGGGAACCTTCGAGAAAAGAGCGTAATCCTTCCTCAAAGGTCAGCAACGCACTAGCTAGCCCCCTAGTGCTGCAGATGTCCCTAGGCGGTGGTAGTCACTTTTCATCAGGGGAGCCTCCTGCTAGTTTGCCACCTATCACATAAAAAAAAAATGATACACTATTAAATATGAAGCAACCGCTGGTTCAGAAAGTAGCTTCTGTCGAGAACTGACAAACTCAAAAGTAACTATTTTCCATTACTAAAATATAAAAATAATTAAATTTATACGTATCCCATCTGGAAATCGATAGAAAATTATCCTGCTCGGAAATTGATGGACTATCAAATCAAATTACTCTTTATTTTACACGAATAAAACATACATAAGTCACATTCAAATATATTACACAAGAGTCGGTGTTATCGATAAAACGGCAATCTCTTCCAGGCAACCAGCCTCTACGGATGGACCTCCAGGTCCATCATTGATGTAATCTTGTATTGAGTTATAACGCTTGACTTATCAATGCTTTTTTTGACATTAGGTACATTAAATAAAAGGCCAAGTTAAAAATGAATGCGGAATCTGGCCAATAACCCAAGAATGATGTATGACTTTGCGGAATATTTTATCCATTTGTCTCTTGAATGACTGTAACCGTATCTTTCCAAAAGGCTAAAATTATTGTTTAACAACCTTGAAAAAGAGTAACTACTAAATTTCTTGCCGGTTCTTCTTGGTAGAATGTATCCGAACCGGTGGTAGCTTCACTTAATTATTAAATGACGATTCAAAAGTGCTTGTAAAAGCCCACTTGAATAAAATTTATTTTGATTTTGATTGTTACGGATAAAATTAGGATCTATTTATAACTTTTAGATGGAAGAATTTTAGTAACTAAATTTGACAGTATCAGCTGTTGTTAGATGGCATTTTTGTTCGTGCTATTTATCAAATGCAAGATTAGATTTGTATGAAACGAATGGCTCTTTTACCAACAATATGGAGCAGCGAAGTGCTGTTTTATCTGTAATCACTGGAATAATTTCGCAATTTATCCTTAGTTTTATATATAATACAATGGTAACTGCTCGCGCATGAGACATAACATCTCAACCCCTAAGGTTAGTAGGTCATTGGTGTGATTTAAAGAATGATGAACCGAGACGGCCCAGTAAATTGCCCAGTGCTGGGCTAAGGCCTCCTCTCCCTTTGAGAAGATCTTTGGAGCATATTCCACCACGCTGTTTCAATGCGGATGAGTGGAATACACATGTGGCAGAATTTCTATGAAATTAGACACATGCGGTTTTTTTCCGTCGCCGCCGAGCACCAGATGAATTATAAACATAAATTAAGCACATAAATATTGAGCGGTGCTGGCCGTCTCAGCTGAGAGTATATAATATTAACATAATTGTTTCAACACAAGTTGGACAAAGCATTATATTTGTAGACAATTTGAACGGACAGCGTAACGTTAACCGGTTAACTCGAGTTTATATTTTAATGTACCGTCATACACTGTATTGTCAGTCATTGTCAGTGTACATTATAACCATTTGCAATTTGATATTAAGCATTCTGTATGTCTGTCACCACAATATTTCAGTTCTTATGATCCTCGCACTTGTGATTACAACGGATTACTGCTCACAGATATATAATATACATATACAATTTTTGCTTCGTTTAATACACTCCCGAATTAATTGGAGAATATTTTGGAATAAAATAAAAGAAAATAGTAGATATTCAATTTGGTCAGATAATAATGTGGGAATTAGAAATATTAAAAAAAGACTTGTTGAGGAATACCCAGTTGGAAGGAAGTTGCTTTCGATAAATGTAATATACTAGTAATCGCCGGCAGCTTTGCTCGTGTTTTAGAGTATTGTGTCATATGTCAGGCAAAAAAGTAGCCTATGTCCTTTCTTGGAGTTTAAGGTTGTCTCAAACCAAATTTCATTAAATTTGGTTCAGCTATTTGGCGTTTTAGCTAAATGGCGGTGACAAAAATGTTGTTGAATTTCCAAGTGAATTAAAACGAAAGAGATAAAAAGACAGAGAAAGAGATAGCAATAGCAAATAACGCTTTTCCCTTACTATTCTGCCAGCCGTAAGCTGTATAAAATAACTTCGAAGCAATGAAACAACTCTTTCGTTATTAACCGTCCATATTAAATAAGTCTCTTTTATTGTTGTATCTGAAAAAAAAATGCATAAATTGTGAGGTTGCCTTAGCAAGATAGTTTTCTATGATAATACCATTGTTGATTGCTATCACGTTTCCTATATTATTATCTTATTTTTTCCTGACTGTAATCGCTGTTCGTTTTATTCAAAACATCAACGGCAGAGAACAAGTACTATTTGTATAATTATTATTGAAGTTTTATTTAGGTTTTTTTACTTTTTACATTAACAGCCTGTAAATTTTCCACCGCTGAAAGCCTCCTCTTCTTTTGAGCAGAAGGTTTGCAGCGTATTCCACCACGCAGCTCCAATGCAATAAACTTATTACGATACTAGGTATATTTTGATATACCTATCTTGATAAAGTACTATCAAATAATATATCGATAGTTTAGGTTAAAAGTATTGGCTTTTGCAAAACTATCGATAGCGTCAATAGTATTGCTTACGGACAGATATCCGTTTCTATAATAAAATTCCGCAGATATTTTTAACTTTGCCGTTTCGTAAATTCAAATCATTTATAAAAAATACGTTGATAAAAAAGGCATATTATTCGATACAAGATTTTGTAGATGATAAAAAAGCGTGGAATTAATACCTGTTGACTTCCAGGCAGGATACATTACAAACAAATATAATTGTACTTAACTGATATGATTGTAATTTTTAAATGTTGAAAAAAAGTAACTACTGAGTTTCTTGGCTGTTTTTCTCGGTAGAATCTACTTTCCGAACCGGTGGTAGCTTCATTTAATTGTTAAATGACGATTCAAAAGGGCTTGTAAAAGCCTACTTGAATAAAGTTTATTTTGATTTGATTTATCGATAGTATCGATACTGTCGATACTATTGACACGTGAAAATATTACGATATACTATCGATAGTCTATCGATAATGGTCTATCAATATATGATATGACTCCTTTGACTTGACCTTGAAATTTGAACATCATGAGTCCTGAACAATGAGGTGAGGGTGTCTTGTAGATCACACCTGAGTTCGGCTTACCGTAACATCCGTTGGCGGGACGAAGATCTCGTTTCCGGTCCCGGAAACAGTTTGGACGTGTACTGCGTAATAATTTCACTAAGAAGAATATATTGCTTTATCCGACCTTTGTGGCGAAATTACATTATATTTATATCACAGTCCATATATAGAATCAACTATGTGATACGAAACAAACAACAATGAAATCTAAATCATGAGAAAAAATATTGGCAATAGAGAGATTTCGTTTTTCGACTTTGACTTAGTAATGTACTAGAAACCTGTCTCGGCTTCGCACGAGTGCAATACTGATACTAAATATACTACAGAATTTGTTTATTTACAACATCGTATTAAAAACTTCAAAAAATAAAAGTGTTTCTTTGCTATATTGTCCATGTACATACAAAAACCTTCCTCTCAAATTAATCTATAATCTATCTATTAAAAAGAACGCATCAAAATCAGTTGTGTCATTTTAAAGATTTAAGCCTACATAGGGATGTAGGGACAGAGAAAGCGACTTTGTTTTGTACTATGTAGTGATAAAATATTAATACATTCACAGCAACAACAAAGATTATCTACCTTTGAAGATTTGAAAGATGATAAAAATGCGCATGTAATACGACCTTCGGAATAATCTCCGGCTATTGTAATAATAATATTCTAAGCAGAAAATAAACATTCTCTTTGAGGCGATGTATTCGAATGTATAAAATATTAAAACAAATACTTATTTCCGCAGTATATTATGTACCCTAAAAATCTTTTGAATAAATGATGTTTGGCGGGAGATTTACTAGTTTTTTTTTAATTTAATATAGGGAATATATGTAGCTAGTCATACTTGTGTATTGATTTCGATATGAACTTGGACAAGACAAGGGTTTTCAAAGTTTAGAAGGATTTATTTTTAATTTAAATTAATGTTAAGGCAGCATACAAAAAGGTTTAATGTACATAGATAATACATTTTAAGCTACGTTTAAGCTGAATAAATCAACAGAGCTCAAGTCGCCTAATGATATCAAGTCGAACGGTCTAACGTTAATACCTTGGGCTGTAATTGTCCTACCTATGTACCTTTACGTTTCATTGGAAGGGAAAATTGGAACGTTTGCCAAGTGCTTAAAGGAGTAATGCCAACAATTGTTGTAGTATCAAGAAACTTTTAGACAGCTATGTACTATTAATATTAGTTCTGAAAAAGTACTATTCAAAATTATTTATTACAATCTTGATATAAATTATTTCCTTTAACCGAGTTTTATTGTCCCATGCCAGAGATGGTTTTTTATCAATTAATTTCTAGACCATTCTAGAGCAAAGACTTACTGATATGGATAACATTTTGATGCAAAATCTTTATGTTAATGCGGCGGGTACTTTAAATTAAATTAAAATAAAGTCATTCTCCAAGATTTCCTAAAATTTTCCAGATACTGGTGTAAGTTCTGTGATGTGAAATAAATTGGGATTTTAATTATATATATCATCGATTTCCAATTGTATTTCGGTGTGTTCAGTTTAATTGTATCTCTGAGTACATTTACAAATTTATCTGCAATAGTTGCCTAAGCTATTTTTTTCATAAGTTTTACATCTTATCTTTTTACTAATGCACGAGCCAACCGTCCATTTATATAATTCGAAAACGCTGCATCTACTGCAGTAAAGATATCCTCCTTCTTCACAAACTTTTAAATTCTTTCGAATTTATGCCCGGATCTTGATCGGGTAGAAGCGATTTTATCATCAAGAATAACTCTTTTATCACCTCTGTAAAATTTTGGGTTTTTAAGTCAATATGTCGGCTTATAAAACCTCTATGCTTATGTACGGGTAATTTAAAATGAACGAAGGGGAAATTATATTTATCAATAATGAATTATAGCTCTGCTCAAAATGATAATTAGCCAACTTATTTGGATTGTGCACTTCATACTTGCTTATTGAATGGTTTGATGTATTTCTTCTATGCAGTATCACAAATTGAATTATATCATATCAGAGAAATAAAGCAAATAAGTCAGAACACTGAGCTACAAGTTGAGATGGCCTAGTAGTTAGAGCATCTAAACAGATGACTTCGCGTTTAAATCTTTGATTCAAACGTAATTTAAAGCAATACTTTATGTTAATGGGGTTCATTTTTTAAATTTCAAACTTGCGCTTAGTGGTGTGGGAAAACATCATTAGGAAACCTACATACGTCTAATGTCAATAAATACAGCCACATGTGTATCCTTACTGGAGCAGGATAATGGAGTTAGCTCCAAGCTTTCCCCTCAAAGAGAAAAGAGGCCTTAGTTCAGCAGCGGCCCAGTTATAGGCTGCTAGTATTGCGATTTCACGAATCATAGTATAGAAAACCGATTTTGAAGTAGAGGGAAACACTGGATTTATCTTATACAACTTGTCTACGACTTTTCTATTCGTTTGTTTTGACCACGACTTAGCGTTGAGATGACGTCATGCCCATACATTTGTTTAGTTTTCTATTGGCGATTACGATTGTAGAATGTCAACTTGGCTAAGCCCTCAGGTGGGGAGACACTGCTTTTCCCGTACATTTCTGCCAGCCATAAGCCGTATAAAATAACTTCGAAGCAATGAAACAACTCTTCCATTATTTAATGGTCTATATCTACATAGTATAAAACAAAGTCGCTTTCTCTGCCCCTATATCTCTATGTATGCTTAAATCTTAAAAACTAAGCAACTGATTTTGATGCAGTTTTTTAATAGATAGAGTGATTCGAGAAGAATGTTTTAATATACGATATATGGACACTGATCGTATCATTGCACCCGTGCGAAGCCGGGGCGGGTCTCTAGTATTAAATAAGTCTCTTATTATTTTATCTGAAAAAATTGCATAAATTGTCAGGTTGCCTAAGCAAGATCGTTTTCTATGATAACACCATTGTTGATTGCTATCAAGTTTCTTATATTATTATCTTATTTTTTCCTGACAATAATCGCTGTTGGTTTTATTCAAAACATCAACGACAGAGAACAAGTACTATTTGTATGATTATTATTGAAGTTTTATTTAGTTTTTTTACTTTTTACATTAACAGCCTGTAAATTTTCCACCGCTGAAAGCCTCCTCTTCTTTTGAGCAGAAGGTTTGCAGCGTATTCCACAATGCAATAAACTTATTAAGATACTAGGTATATTTTGATATACCTATCTTGATAAAGTACTATCAAATAATATATCGACGGTTTAGGTTGAAAGTAATGGTTTTTGCAAAACTATCGATAGTGCCAATAGTATTGCTTACGGACAGCTATCCGTTTCTATAATAAAATTCCGCAGATATTTTTAACTTTGCCGTTTCGTAAATTCAAATCGTTTATAAAAAATACATTGGTAAAAAAGGCATATTTATCGATACAAGATTTTGTACATTAATACCTGTTGACTTTTACTGTTGACTGTATTTAACTAATATGATTGTATTTTTTAAATGTTGAAAAAGCGTAACTACTGAGTTTCTTGCCTGTTTTTCTCGGTAGAATCGACTTTCCGAACCGGTGGTAGCTTCACTTAATTGTTAAATAACGATTCAAAAGTGCTTTTAAAAGCCCACTTGAATTAAGTTTATTTTGATTTTGAATTATCGATAGTATAGATCCTGTCGATTCTATTGACACGTGAAAATACTACGATATACTATCGATAGTTTATCGATAGTGGACTATCGATATGTGATCCTCCTTTAACTTGACCTTGAAATTTGAACATCATGAGTCCTGAACAATGAGGTGAGGGTGTCTTGTAGATCACACCTGAGTTCGGCTTACCGTAACATCCGTTGGCGGGACGAGGATCTCGTTTCCGGTCCCGGAAACAGTTTGGACGTGTACTGCGTAATAATTTCACTAAGAAGAATATATTGCTTTATCCGACCTTTGTGGCGAAATTACATTATATTTATATCACAGTCCATATATAGAATCAACTATGTGATACGAAAATATCAACAATGAAACCTAAATCATGAGAGAAAATCTTGGCAATAGAAAGATTTAGTTTTTCGACTTTGACTTAGTAATGTACTAGAAACCTGTCTCGGCTTCGCACGAGTGCAATACTGATACTAAATATACTACAGAATTTGTTTATTTACAACATCGCATTAAAAACTTCAAAAAATATCAGTGTTTCTTTGCTATATTGTCCATGTATTACATACAAAAACCTTCCTCTCAAATTAATCTATAATCTATCTATTAAAGAGAACGCAACAAAATCAGTTGTATCGTTTTAAAGATTTAAGCATACATAGGGATGTAGGGACAGAGAAAGCGACTTTGTTTTGTACTATGTAGTGATAAAATATTAATACATTCACAGCAACAACAAATATTATCTACCTTTGAAGTTTTGAAAGATGATAAAAATGCGCATGTAATACGACCTTCGGAATAATCTCCGGCTATTGTAATAATAATACCTATTCTAAGCAGAAAATAAACATTCTCTTGGAGGCGATGTATTCGAATGTATAAAAAATTAAAACAAATACTTATTTCCGCAGTATATTATGTACCCTAAAAATCTTTTGAATAAATGATGTTTGGCGGGAGACTTACTAGTTTTTTTTAATTTAATATAGGGAATATATGTAGCTAGTCATACTTGTGTATTGATTTCGATATGAACTTGGACAAGACAAGGGTTTTCAAAGTTTAGAAGGATTTATTTTTAATTTAAATTAATGTTAAGGCAGCATACAAAAAGGTTTAATGTACATAGATAATACATTTTAAGCTACGTTTAAGCTGAATAAATCAACAGAGCTCAAGTCGCCTAATGATATCAAGTCGAACGGTCTAACGTTAATACCTTGGGCTGTAATTGTCCTACCTATGTACCTTTACGCTTCATTGGAAGGGAAAATTGGAACGTTTGCCAAGTGCTTAAAGGAGTAATGCCAACAATTGTAGTAATATCAAGAAACTTTTAGACAGCTATGTACTATTAATATTAGTTCTGAAAAAGTACTATTCAAAATTATTTATTACAATCTTGATATAAATTATTTCCTTTAACCGAGTTTTATTGTCCCATGCCAGAGATGGTTTTTTATCAATTAATTTCTAGACCATTCTAGAGCAAAGACTTACTGATATGGATAACATTTTGATGCAAAATCTTTATGTTAATGCGGCAGGTAATTTAAATTAAATTAAAATAAAGTCATTCTCCAAGATTTCCTAAAATTTTCCATATACTGGTGTAAGTTCTGTGATGTGAAATAAATTGGGATTTTAATTATATATATCATCGATTTCCAATGTGTTTCGGTGTGTTCAGTTTAATTGTATCTCTGAGTACATTTACAAATTTATCTGCAATAGTTGCCTAAGCTTATCTTATCTTTTTACTAATGCACGAGCCAACCGTCCATTTATATCATTCGAAAACGCTGCATCTACTGCAGTGAAGATATCCTCCTTCTTCACAAACTTTTAAATTCTTTCGAATTTATGCCCGGATCTTGATCGGGTAGAAGCGATTTTATCATCAAGAATAACTCTTTTATCACCTCTGTAAAATTTTGGGTTTTTAAGTCAATATGTCGGCTTATAAAACCTCTATGCTTATGTACGGGTAATTTAAAATGAACGAAGGGGAAATTATATTTATCAATAATGAATTATAGCTCTGCTCAAAATGATAATTAGCCAACTTATTTGGATTGTGCACTTCATACTTGCTTATTGAACGGTTTGATGTATTTCTTCTATGCAGTATCACAAATTGAATTATATCATATCAGAGAAATAAAGCAAATAAGTCAGAACACTGAGCTACAAGTTGAGATGGCCCAGTAGTTAGAGCATCTAAACAGATGACTTCGCGTTTAAATCTTTGATTCATCCGAAATTTAAAGCAATACTTTATGTTAATGGGGTTCATTTTTAAATTTCAAACTTGCGCTTAGTGGTGTGGGAAAACATCATTAGGAAACCTACATACGTCTAATATCAATGAATACAGCCACATGTGTATCCTTATTGGAGCAGGATAATGGAGTTAGCTCCAAGCTTTCCCCTCAAAGAGAAAAGAGGCCTTAGTTCAGCAGCGGCCCAGTTATAGGCTGCTAGTATTGCGATTTCACGAATCATAGTATAGAAAACCGATTTTGAAGTAGGAAGAAAAGGGAAACACTGGATTTATCTTATATTATAAATGTGAAAGTAACACTGTCTGTCTGTCTGTCTGTTCATCTTTCACTGCCACTGAACCGAATTTGATGAAATTTAGTATGAAGCAAAATTTAACTCCAACGAGGGGCAAAGGCTACTTTTCTTGCCATCACATGACAACCAAATATATTCATTAAATACCTAATCAATTTAGATATATCTCTTAAAATCGTTTAAACGTCATCGGAAGCCTAGCTAAGCCCGACCTAGATGTACTGTATGTTTCACATCTTAAATCATATATCTAGTCCAAAAAGTAGGTTAAAAAGCTTCAGTTCTAATTAATTTAATCTTGCTTCTAATAATTCTTTCGAGATTTTTACTCTAAATATTAATATAACTTTTTCAATAACAAAGACTTGGAATTTCATAAATAGCGCTTAATGATTTGTCTGCTTGGATATAATTTCATATTTGGCCCAAAATAACACCTAGCTTATGTTTTTACGTAAATATAGTATAGTCAAGGAGAAATCTTTAAAATGGCAACACTGAGCAGATTGTTAAACTGTTTCTCATATTTCAACAATATTGAGAAATTCTTTCTATGTACACAAACAATGGTAACATAAATTTATCTGTAACAGAGTAAAACCTGGCTTCGGTAAGCTGGCTTTGTGGATAGCATCCAGTAATTGCATTTAAAGACACCATTATGTAGAGGGGTCTATTACGTGTGGGAAACAGTATAATAAACGCTTAAAGTGTTTGTATTACGTATATAATAAAGATAAATGGGACACTTGATGCTAAGATGTGCACTAACCTTGAGTCTTGCCTGTAGTTACAATGGATTATACCACCATTTCATCCGGAAACCAACAATACTATTAGTTGAACATGTTATGCGCGAATGGTTCCTACCTTTTCACATAAGATCTCTTAATACTAAATTTAATTTCTGACAATAACTTTGACTCCTCTGATCTCAGAATCAGCCAGAAGCTGGATGTATGTAATCAAGTGTGTAATAATACAATGTATGTAAAAGGTAAACCAAATACACGATATGGATAAAATCAAAATATTCTTTATTGGATTGGGATCAAAAAAGCACTTGAATCCTCATGTTACAGTATTGAATTAAATGTATAGCTGCGGAAAGTTGATTCTACCGAGAAAGACCGGAAAGAAGCTCTGTAGACTAAAACTCAGTTCTACCATTTTTCTAACAAAAATATTTCATTAAAGTGATAGTTAAAAAATAATCGGTAAGGAGTACCTACTTATTTTTATGGAATTTCGTCCACCATATTTATTTTGTTTTCATGGGTATGCTACTCCGAGGCCCCGGGTTCGATTCCCGACCGAGTCAATGTAGATTATCATTAGTTTGCCTTGGGTCTGGGTGTTTGTGGTACCATCGTTACTTCTGATTTTCCATAACACAAGTGCTTTAGCCACTTACATTGGGATCAGAGTAAGGTATGTGATGTTATCTCATTATTTATTTATTTATTATTTATGTAAAGTAGTGACCACCACGCAGACATTGGCGTTGTAAGAATATTAACCATTCCTTACATCACCAATACGTCACTAACCACGATAACTAAGATGTTATGTCCCTTGTGCCTGTAGTTACACTGGCTCACTCACCCTTCAAACCGGAACATACTAACACTACTGAGCATTACTATTTTGCGGTAGAATATCTGGTAAGTGGGTGGTACCTACCCAGACGCACTTGCACAAAGCCATACCACCAGGTACCTATATAACAGTATATTTACTCGTTTCAAAAAATTATTTATAAAAATAGTATTAATATAACATTAGTGTGTATGCACAAGATATTAACTCAAAAAGGCACATTTTCATGGAGCGATTTTAAGTTTTTAAATTAATGTTATTCAACATTTATATATATTTGGTAAGACTCACTTATCTTTTTGAAGTTTACCGTTTTAGGAAAGCTTTTATCCACTTCATGACTTTATGTTATTGACCAAAAAATAAAAGTAAAAAAAATTCTATTAAAGGCACAAAATAATAATTCCTTTTACAGTAACAATATTAAATATTAACTAAATTGATTTGAAAATATAATTTCGCTTAGAATGTATTTTAAACTACTAGTTTTCTTTGTCTAAGTGTCTAATCATCTGATAAACAGTTGAATAAAATTGTATTAAAACATTTAAAAAGAAATCGTTACATAAAAAGGTTAAATGTAATTTTTTTAGAAACTATAATGTTTTAATGTTCTGGCAACACCTCCAATGTTGGACTGTCAATTCAAATCGATAATTTCGGTTCGCGTTAGAATTTCGATATTGATATGACTTTGAGAACAGAAAATGTGATAAATAGTCAAAAAGGTATATTATAGTGTTGCTTGTTAAAATATTTTTTGGATTTTTATGCAAAAAATATTATAACATCAGGAAAGCAGATTTTGTTAGTAATAAACAATTGAAAACAAACTTAGAGTTGCATCAAATCATTACAAATAATATAATATAATAGGATAATATGATAAATTAGAGAACAAAAATTTCCAGGTACAGTAACGAAATTTCTTATAGCGCGACTAAAAATTTTAAAACTAAGGCAATTTATTTAATGTAAGTCACTACATATTACGATATACATTTTTAACTACATCATATTCGTTGAAGCAAGCACTAAATTAAAAAATGTATACATTTTAAGATTTTCAACATATTCTCCACGGGAATAACTTCGTCAGACTGACATTATAAAATTAAAATAAATAGAATATGTAAAGGTTAAAAGGACTTATATAATAATGTCAGTAGCTTATGTTGATATTTATTATTTATTATTTAATTTTTATCATGAATAAACAATAAAGAAATAACGCAAAATGACAAGTGGTAGGATATTATCGACACTGTCTTATAAAAATAAGAGGTTTATATTTCTTACAATTTCTGTGAACGGTGGTGACCACCTACCATCAGTCGATTTTTCTTCCTATATTGATTTTATATTTCAAAAAAGGAATGCCAGTGATTGGGAACTTCTTAAAATTATACGAATCAATATTTTATTTAAAAAATTATTCTTACTCACATGAGAACAAAATTGAAAAATAATTATGAAAATAGAAAATAATCTCAAGAGCTTTTAAAGCATGTTATAATTTGATCGAAAGCTTCATCCGTGATAGACTCATATCATGTTTATGTATCGCGAAAGTTTGATCCGGTTCGTACCGGAAATCAAAAAGGCGTCGTACCTCATGGTCTATACTAGTCTTTAGTTTGAAGAGAAGATTACTATTCTGAAATAACCAAAGTGATATGAATAAGTTGTTGCAACTAAACTTCTTTTTCTATTCCCTGACTTTTATAATCGAATAGTGTAGAAATGAATTACGGATTTGAACCCAGAACCTCAACAACCTCAAATCCTCAAATCCATCCAACGAGTCAGTGGAATACCATAAAATGATGGAATGGAACTTTCGGCAGAAATTCGTGGATAAGCTTGAAAAAAACTATGACGGCGAGATGGTTTGACAAATGAGGCAACTCGATTATTAATTAACGTAATTTTAATTGCAAACAGTTTCTTCGAATAACTGCAATATTACTAGAACTCCATTTTTAAATCGTAATTCATATTTTCAAGAAAAACCCTGTTTCAAACAAGCGATAAAATAATGATTGTTAATTAAAATATTAATAAGATATCATGTTTAACATAAATCTTAATTGAATTTTTCTGCTCCAAAAGAAAGTTTGCTGTCTACATTATTCAAACTTTAAAAGGTCTTCTAATAAATTCTTAATCTGTTAGGGCAGCGAAATTTGTGCGCGATTTTAAAATTGAAATGACATAACTGATATCTTTTGATTTGCAATATTGACACTTATGTCTTTGTTATTATTATGATAGTTATTGTAGCTAATTATTAATTTTATTAAAATAGATAAATATAAAAAAATAAAAAATGGCGAGTCTCGCGATATACAATAACATTACTTAAGATATGTCATTAAAAGGATAATCTATATTGCCTTCATTGGTAAGAAGAGAGCTAGTTCATTTTGTGCCCAAGATTAGGAGTTACGTTTGATCGGAGAATAAATCTTCTTATTTCCCAAGGTTGGTAACTACAGGCACAAGGGACGTAACATCTTAGTTCGCAAGATTGATGGCACATTGACGATGTAAGGAATAGTTAATATTTCTTACAGCTTCATTATCAATGGGTGATGGTGACCACTTACCATCAGGTGGCCCATATGCTCATCCGCCAACCTATACCATGAAAATATATGTACGTATTGGCAATTAATTACAAATAGAAATGAAAAAAAAAATGTAATGATCCTAACGAAGATTAAGGACAAAAACTCTACGATATTTACACTACTGACAAAAGGCTAGCCAAGAAACACCTATGAAGTATTTTTTACGCGTAAAATCCAGAGATAACATTGTACGCGTAGGATATTGCAAAATAATATTGTGTGATGGCATACGTGAGAACGCGTTTGCAAGTATAAACACGTGCCCAAATGTTTGCATGAATCTCTCAAACGTATTAAGCCATCTTTGAAATGAGATTTTGTACTCGTTTGCTTTACAACATTCCATATTTTTGTATTATATAGTATAAGTATTGTATAGTTTTTCATAAATATATTTGCTGAAATTAATCTATTTAATAAAATTTTAAAATGGATGAGTATCATAAAATGCACAGCCTATGGTGGGTCTAACAAAATGAAATGTTTCACAGAAATTCCTTACGGATCGTAGATGAGCACTAAAAGAGGATTTTGTTTTTAATTCATGTCCTAAGGGAGTTAATTGAAGGGTGATTTGCGATCGAATGTTAGAAGTATAAAAATTCATCATCACCTAAGGGAGTGAAACTTAGGATGAAAATTAGTATGTAAGTTATTTTTTAGATATTTTTATTCTGGAAAACGGTGCTTATTCATTGTTAATAGTTTTTATTATTAAAAATGACCACAGTGCAGATGACCAGGATTTTTCGTAATTCAATGTTTCCTAATAGTACCTAATTTATTTTTTTGTATCTGTATTCCAAAACTTCTAAAGCAATATAACAAACGTCAAATTATATTTTCATCTCATGTCTAGATAATCCTGACAGATTTGTTATTGGAAAATTAAGATTCAGTGTATTGACATAATACGATATTCGATATTTTGTGTTTATTTATTGATTATTATAATATATTATGTACTGACGTGAATCTTAGGTCTCAGTATTATATTTATCATGGCAAAGATATATTTAAAGTATTGTAGTGTAAGTTTAAGCCCGCCTGAGTAGGTACCACCCACTCATCAGATATTCTACCGCTAAACAACAGTACGTACGTATTGTTATGTTCCGGTTGGAAGGGTGAGTGAGCCAGTGTAACTACAGACACAAGGGACATAGCATCTTAGTTCCCAAGGTTGGTGGCGCATTGACGATGTAAGGAATAGTTAATATTTCTTACAGTGTCATTGTCTATGGGTGATGGTGACCACTTACCATCAGGTGCCCCATATGCTCGTCTGCCAACCTATTCCATAAAAAAATTGTTCCAGTTTGAAAGGTGAGCCAGTGTAACTACAGGCAAGGTTGGTGGCGCATTGGCGATTTAAAAATTTGTCATTGTCTGTGGTGGTGGTGACCACTTTCAATGAGCTGACCCAATTGCTCCTCCGCCTTACTCATCATAAAAAAAGTGTCTTTTATTATTTATATGTCTAGATAGACGTAATCAAAATGACAACAGTCGTCCTATAAGTATAGGCAGACTAGTAAAGTAACTCGATGTTTGGTGTAAAGCATAGCTGTCACGTAGACCAAGATAATAAAGTTGTTTTGTTTGTTTTAGGTCTTTATTAGTACGATACCATATCTAGATACATAAATAATGTAAAGTAAAAAAAAGTAAAGTAACAGCCTTTAAATTTCCCACTGCTGGGATAAGGCCTCCTTCTCCTCTTTGGAACATATTCCACCACCCTGTTTCAATGTGGGTTGGTGGAATGCACATGTGGCAGAATTTCGATGAAATTAGACACATGCAGGTTTCCTCACGATGTTTCCCTTCACTGCCGAGCACGATATGAACTATAAACACACACACATATATATATATATATATATATATATATATATATATATATATATATATATATAGTGGTGGTTGCCTGTGTTTGAGCCCGCAATCATTGTTGTGTTCCGGTTTGAAGGGTTAGTGAGCCAGTATAACTACAGACACAAGGGACATAATATCTTAGTTTCCAAGGTTAGTGGCATATTGAAGATATAAGAAATAGTTAATATTACTTACAGCGTCATTGTCTATGGGTAATGGTGACCACGAGCCATCAGGTGGCCCATATGCTCGTCCGCCAATCTATACCATAAAAAAATATATGTATGTATTGGCTATTATTAAAAAATAGGGATTTATAATCGTCCTCATTCAAAAGATATCACAATTAACCATTTCAAAAAACATTTAATGTTTAGACACGTCCCGTAACAATATTTATTTTCATAAAATATGCAAAGACAGGAATAATTCAACGAGAAATCTTAATACTTAAAATTAGTGCACAAGTCGCTGCCGTGAGCTGACTTCGAAATATTTAAATTTGACTAAGCAAACTCTTTTCGTAGCTAGTTCGTCGTGTACTTTGATATATAAGCATAATAACCTCTTCATTTCGCCCGCGTATCATTTAATATGTGCGAGGTCTCAAAAGTTTTAAAATGTTCCAGCTTTTCATTAAAGTTTCGTTATTAAAACTATGAAAGAAAACATTTTGTTTTTATTTTTAATATGGGTCTTTCAGCCACAAATAGAACACAATCTCAGTGAAAATTCAATGTTTACTGGATTTGTTGAGTGACAGTTTGGTTAATTGGGTGGAGGAAGTAATTTTACTTTACTTGGTGACAGAGCTTAGTGCAAGTCCGTCTGAGTAGGTACCACCTACTCATCATATGTTCTACCGCCAAACAACAGTATTCAGTATTGGTGTGTTCCAATGTGAGCCAGTGCAACTACAGGCACAAGGGACATTATATCTCACTTCCCAAGGTCAATCAGATCAGTGGGCCCATATATTTGTCCGTCAACCTAGACCTTAAAAAAAACTTTAAAAGAGTTATTCAGATATAAGATTATGACGATCTCCGTGGTAGAGTGGTGTGTGCGGTTTTCATGGGTACGCTACTCCGAGGTCCTAGGTTTGATTCTCGACTGAGTCGATGTAGATTGTCATTAGTTTTCTATGTTGTCTTGGGTTTGGGTGTTTGAGGTACCGTCGTTACTTCTGATTTTCCATAACACAAGTGCTTTAGCTACTTACATTGGAATCAGAGAAATGTATGTAAATCTGATATTTATTTATTTATTTTATTTAAGATCATCCAGGAATTAACTATACAAAACTAACCGACTTTGTGTAGTTATTACTTATATACGCAGTACCTTGTCACTTCTGCAAAAGTACTAACAGCCGTTGGCGTAGACGCATCTATTATGGAGATTTCGGGATGGCAAAATTGTAGATTTCCTCCCATTTGGATCAAAGATGAAGAAAGTATCGGATCTGGATGTGAAAGGAGAAGTTCAATAGTAGTCAAGGACTTTCTTTCTATGAACATAAAGTTGAAGTTGGAAGTTTTACATAATAAAAAATTGACAGGACAGAGTCTTATGTCTTATAATAGATGTTATGCCCTTTAGATACGAAATCCTAAAAAACTGTTAAAACAAGTATAATTAGGTTATTAAAAACAAAGTCTCAAGGACTGTTATTTACATAATCTCTTTTGTACGATAATGGTCATATCTGGCGTTACCCTCGTGAAGTTATTACTTTTGAAGGGAAGTTACTTCAGCCCTGAACACATGTTGAGTCCATTAGGGATTGCTTTATAATAAAATAAGACTCTTGAATTATTTTTTATCTTAACAACATTTTTATGACATAGATTAATGAAGAAAAAGACATTTCATATTTATCCTAAAAATATTATTATGATTTAGTAAATGTATTAATATAACATAATGAACTACATTTGTATAACAGTGATAGCATGAAACAATGTCATCTTCCAGTCGCCTCTACACTTAGATCTTTTAATCTATGTAATAGATTTTAATGTGACTATCATTAATAAACAGTGTGATGGTGAGTTTATATATATAATACATGCGAAGCCGGGACGGGAGCTAGTTATGTAAATAAAATATTTGTTTTGTTTATTATATGTAGATAACGTAGCTCTCATACGAGTACGCTGTTCGAGTCACGCTGGAATGAAATGGCACTGACGTTTGAAAACAAACCTTAATTTCCAAGACTTACTTGCCTTCGTCGTCTATGAATCATAAATTTTTCAACATCTCTATTTCTTAATTTTATATCTGATGATTCTTAAATAAAAATAATACACGTTGTCATGCAACTACACAAAATTGAATAAATTGCACGTCACCAGAACCCTCTTTCCCATAGGGCACTTTGGGCACCCAGGGCCCCGCGTTCAATAGGGGCCCCTTCAGATTAAATTGTATAATGTAAAATATGTGTTTGTAAGTAAAAAATAAATCTATAATCTTGTTTATCTTCTTTCTTTATCTATTCTAGCAAAATAGTGTTTTGTTAAAGTTATATGGGGCCCCATTATCCTACTATGCCCAGGGCTTCCAATTGCTGAAGGCCCTGAATGACACGTAAATAATAATCTTCGTCAATGTGACCAGTCATCAGAGCTAGAGTTAAGGAGTAGGTATACAACTAGTGAGTTTATGATTGATAGCAAGCCTTGGGAATGAAACGATCGCCTCCTCCCTATTTCTATTCATATTTATTATGTATTAGTTGGACCAAGAGAAAACCCACTGAGTTTCTTTCGTCGGTTGTTCTCAGGTCAGGGTGTTTCCTTTTCCGAACCGGTAGTGTTTAAATTGACTATCAATAATTAAGTGAAATGCTTCTATATTGAATAAAGGAATTTGAGTTTGAGTATAGAGCTGGAACGACGGTGACAGCACCCTCTCGTAAAAACACGATCAGCTGTACCACGTGTAGTAGGTGCTGAACTTATTCAGGAGAATTACTAGCGGTATTCTTAAAGAAGAAAGTCGGAACTCACCGCAAAATTCGAACATGAAATAACAGAATACGATAGGTAGCATTGACTATATTCATAATTATGATACGTACCAAAATGGAGTACTGTAAGTCACTTGCCAATATTTCTCAAGTGATATAAGAAGTGATTTTTTACGGAATCACGTTGCAAGGTTTAAATTAAAATGACCTTTGCTGATCTTAGCGATAAAGAAAATGAAAAAAGGTCGTATTGTCCCGGAAAGTCGGAGAGTCTTCATTTTTAACAGGTAATTATTTCTGCTTACTTCTACGTCGGCACATGAATAAGTGGGCCATTTTTAAGGTCACGAACTTGTTCAGCGTAATGTCGCTGACACACATGAATCTCATTCATACTGTTTTACGATATTTTCGAGAGCTTTGTGTTATTTAGGAATTATATTGTAATACATTTTAGCTGAGATGGCCTAGTGGTTAGAACGCGTGTATCTTAACCGATGATTGCAGGTTCAAACCCAGGCAAGCATGTCTGAATTTTCATGTCCTTAATTTATGAAGGAAAACATCGTAAGGAAACCTGCATGTCTCTAATTGCAAAGAAGTTCTGCCACATGTGTATCCCATGAATTAGAGCAGCGTTTTGGAATATGCCTCAACATTCTCAAAGGGAAAGGAGGTCTTAGTTCACCAGTGAGAAATTAATTTATGGGTTGTTACTGTACTGGACATTTCAAAAATTAATAAAAAATAAATCCGACAATTCACTACTTACACACATACAAAAAAGGTCGTCGAGCCATGAGTATGCATATTTATTGGAACGCCTTTTAGCCGCTGTTGTTTTGCGATCTTATCTTTCATGAAATTTGATCTTAACCTATACTTATATAAATTCGAGAGTAACAGAAGACAACAGAGAAGGTTTGGAACATATTCCACCACGCTGTTCCAATGCGGGTTGCTGGAATACACATGTGGTAGAATTTCTATGAAATTTGTCACATGCTGGTTTCCTCACGATGTTTTCCTTCATCGCTGAGCACGAGATAAATTATAAAAACAAATTAAGCACATCAAACAGCGGTGCTTGCCTGGTTTTGAAAATCATCGGTTAAGATGCACGCGTTCTAACCACTGGGCCATCTCGACTTTTTAGAACTAACACCTGACGATCTAAAACGCGTGGATGGCCACTGTTCCTAATATATTAAAATAGCTATTGTATATTATGATAACTATACTAGGGCAATTCTACTAACAAATTCTCATTTCATCGCAATAGAATCGAAACGTCATCGTTGCCGTTAAGTCGCTTTCTTTTTTAATTGACTTAACGATTCAATAGCGTTTCAATTAAAATGAGATTATAATAAAATCAGCTACGTGTAGTAACAATTATAAGTTAGTAGAATCGACCCCCTGATTTTTATCAACGTATTATATCATTCGTGGATCATATAATGACTCTAAGATATCACGAACGTTTTTCCAAGATAAAGTATATCTTTGTCGAGATTATTTTAATTACGCTTTGTACTGATTATTTATTTATGAAATAAATAAAATGGAGGAAAAACCTTGTTTCTACATTGGTCATGGTTTTTAAATAGAAAAAGTTTTAAAATATATATTTAGGAATAAATGTATGTGTGTGTGTGGAATGAATATCACAAATACATACAAATACTACATCTTACACACATTTACTAATGCCGAATTTGCAAATAAAAAAAAATTATTTCGCTTCGTAATCTAGGGTAAAATTTTGAAAATATTTTTTGATTATTATTATCTGTGCGGCTTTTTGTGCATGTTATTTAATAACACGTGATGATGTGTAATAAAAAAAAAGAAAACTTTGTAAGAGCAGCCTTATGCAACGTCCACACAAACGATTGTTGGAACTCGTTTGACTAACACTGTAAAATTATCTTAATGTTCATTGTAACTACTGGAAGTAGCATTAGCGCTATCGAAGTAGTTTTTCAAGCAATTACTCTCAACGGACCCTGAAATTTCCGGAAGAGTCAGTTAACTCCATTGCATAGGTTGATTGTTCACTTGGGAGCATTTGAACGGGTAAGTTTACTTGCGTTAAAGTATTTCTTTTTTATCTGCAACAGAACAGATAACGTGGTATTAATTAGACGTAATATTGTATGCAATGAATTGGGTAACTTTATAAAATGAAATTTAAATTTCAACTTTAATTTATTTTTATCTACCATAATTTTATTACTTATTTAAGGATGACACATACTCGTATTCTACGGATTACTTACTAGAAACAATTTTTTTTTTAAATACTTTTATTTTAATGAGCTATAATACCTATATTTTTCACATTAAACTAGTCTACTGACAACAACTATGACCAAAAATTTGACAGTGATTATTATTAACCGCTATATCATATGTCTTAAGAGATCTTAAATCGTACGTTTCTTACGCTCTTTCTATTCTACATCAAATGTCTCACATATTTACTCTATCTCATCAATATAGTCCATGACGTTTAATTTGATTTATAGCATTTAAATCAGACAGAGATTATTAACATTTATCATATTACATGCCTTATGAGATATTAAGAGAAATCGTACAATATTACTCTATCCATACGTTATGAAATTTCCTGTAATACTTACCTCACGCCATCAATGGTACTTAGCCTTCAATTTGATCTGTAGCATTTAGCATTACTTGCATGATACACATCCAGTTGTAACCAATTCAAACGAGGCACAACGACGTCAATAGCTTAGTCTTGATAAACTAATGTCTATTGACTCAAACGCGCTGACAAACTCAGCCAGACTCACGTATATTTATTCTTTATCGTCGCATAATAATCGGCTTAAACGTACAGAAATTACATACTAATTATCAACAAGTTTCAGCCTCTATTCTCAATTAATTTACTGTTTAAATTCTTGTGTAAATATTTAAATTTTTCGATTTGTTTGTTTTCAAAATTGTACTTTATTGTATTGGTTTTAGAATGTATTTTCGTTTGTGTGGTGTTAATTTAGGAATGAATATATAAGAGCGACTGAAGTTTATCGTGCCTTTTGCGCGGTAGCGTGTTTGTTTTCTTAATTGTGTGTCGCTGTGATGTTTACTATAACTAAAAATGTGAGAATAAGTGAGGGAGATAAGGGGTCTGTTTTTAAAGGATACGCTTTGTCTGTTATAGGTAAGTTAGTACAGTACTAGTTTATTTACCATTTTACTAAGACCTCTTCTCCACTAAGGACAAGACTTTGGGGATTTCGAGCACTTACGACCGCAACACTAATCGAATGTTTGTTAGTTACATACATAGTGTACACATGTGATTATTACCCAACATAACATTCAGGTTTCCTGGCACATTTCCTTTTACTATTGAATAAGATTTGAATTGTAAAAAAGATTATGGAAGTTTATATGAAGATTATTTTTCAAGTGTAAATGATATATTTTTAATCGTCAAATGTTGTTAATATCATATTTGAGAACACGCCTTAAATTTATATGTTTTAGAAGTTCGAAATGAGAAATGATGTATGTAGTGAATATTCTCATGGATGTCTAATGAATGGTGTGAACAATAAACGCAATCGGCAACACAACAATTTCATGCGACCCATATTAATAAACGTTTGTTTCGTTTTTTAATCATATACGATACAGTACAGCTATTCTTTAAAAACAAAATCCAAGCTTATCGTAGGATACTATGAAATATCAGAAAGTTATAAGCGCCAAAGATTATTACCATTATAACAATTAAAAGATTAGATACACGTGTCATAATAGCGTATCATCGCAAGCCGACTTACAACATTTCACAATTGAAGTACGAATTGAGTTCCTATAGATTTTTTGTACGATGTTATGAAATATCAGAAAGTGATAAGCGCCAATGGTTATTACAATTATAACAATTAAATGATTAGATACACGTGTCCTAATAGCGTATCATCGTAAGTGAACTTACAACATTTCAAAATTGGAGTACGAAGTGAGATCCTATATATTTTTTTAGCCTAGAGTTTTTGCAATTAGTTAATTGCGTATAGTTGTTGAATCTCTACGTTCGTCTCTCGGGAAGCTTATTTTTAGAATGAATATTCTCGTTTTAATGGACTGAGGGACAAAATTACCCAGTCGTTAGAAAACTTTAAGCTTAACCGATAATTGCCGGTTCAAGCCCCGACACCACTAAATTTTATGACGTTTATTTGAGGGTAGGATTTTGGGCAAGACTGTTTTAAAAGTGAATACTTAAAGTAAAAAAGTAAATTAACGTAACAGCCTGTAAGTTTCCCACTGCTAAGATAAGGCCTCCTCTTCCATTAAGGAGAGGGTTTGGAATATATTTCACCACGCTTTTGCAATGCGGGTTGGTGGAATGCACATGTGCATGCAATGCAGAATTTCAATTAGGCACAGCAGGTTTCCTCATGATGTTTTCCTTCACCGCCAACCTCGAGATGAATTATCAACACAAATTAAGCACATATATATAGTGGTGCTTGCCTGGGTTTGAACCCACAATCATCGGTTTAGATGCACGCGTTCTGACCACTGGGCCATCTCTGCTGCATACTTAATATCAACTATTATATATTTAAATTGTAATTATTCGTAGATTATTATTAGATGACATGGAGATACATACTCTCTCGAAGGTCTAATGCTCTGAAGGTCTTATTAATTTTTAAAACATTATTTATTTTATTTTCTAAGGTTTAGCTAGCTTAAGGCATTGAAGTGTAAATTTAATTTAACTTTATGGACATACTTTATAGATAAAATAGTGAAAAAAGGATAGTTACTGACTTTCCTTTTTTGCCGGTTCTTCTCGATAGAATCTTCTTTCGGAATTGATAGTAGCTCGGCCCGTCCCGGCTTCGCACTGGTGGACATATGTTTTTTAATATATTTTAACCCTTTATTTAAAAAAAAATTGTTGTATTTTTTTTCAACATTTAAAAAAATCGTCGTTCTATTTCAACTTTTAGACAAAAACCTTAATAAAGTAAATACCTAAACCTAAGTTATTAATTCCTCTGCGTATTAGTGAAAGCTCAGTAGTTTTGGAGTTCATCGCGAATATAGTTATTAGTATACACTCATGAGTATTGTTGTATTCCGGTTTGAAGGGTGAGTGAGCCAGTGTAACTACAGACACAAGGGACATAACAACTTAGTTCCCAAGGTTGGTGGCGCATTGACGATGTAAGAATTAGTTAATATTTATTACAGCGTCATTGTCTATGGGTCTATGGTTGACCACTTAAAATCAGGTGGCCCATCTACTCGTCCGCCAACTTATACCATAAAAAAATATATATACAGACAGACAGACGCGGCCGGGCGCCTTTGATAATAATATGTAGTGATTATTTTCACGGTAATCGATCAGATGAAATACATTTTAATATAATTATTTAATTTGGTGAAACAAAGAGTAAATAATAAATTTGATAAATATTAAATTATTACCAATTAAAGTTTCCAATGATTGATTAAAACGTATAATAGAGTATTATATGTAGATGCGATAAATGAAATTAATTATCAATTAATTACAAAATTGCTTTAAAATACAGAGAGAGGTAAGAGACAAATTAAATAATGTATAAATATAGTTCGGCGCGTCCAGGCTTCGCAAGGATATAAGACTTTTTTATATTGTTACCTTTTATTTATATTAATATATTTTTAATACAGTACCACATTATTTATTTATACTCACAATCTCAATTTGTTCATTCTTTTGTTTTATTTAAGTAACGGATTTAATCTTAAGGGAGAGAGTTTATTTTTCTATTTCTATGATTTATTATATTCGTAATAGCTATTGAATCGAAAAGCCGATTTGAATAATTCAAAAAACAATCTATATGAATTCAAACAGTCTAAAAAATAAAATGATTTATTTGGATAAAGATTTAAACAGAAGTATGAATAACATTGTCTTATATTGATCGGTATTTAATTATGATTAAAAATTAAAAAGTTTATATTGTGTCATAGTGACAATAGTCGGACGAATGGTATCGTGAAGTTTTTTTTTGTAGATATTAATATGTTTTATAATATTATAGAACATACCTACTTTAGTTCTATCATCATTAGTCTCCGCAGTGCATGCGACGAAAGATGTTTTAGGACACTTTTTGTAAGGATCCCTTATCGTTTCTAGCAATAAATATATCCTATGTTACTCAAGGTAAATGTAGCTTTCCAAAGGTGAAAGAATTATTAAAATCGGCACAGTAGTTTTCAAGGTTACTCATAACAAACATATACACAAAAATTAAAATTAAACTCTTTATAATATTAGTGTTCATAATATACGAGAACATTCTGCGCAAGTCGTATCTGATAATGGCTAACAAGTAAAGAAGATGCATTACAACGGACGTCGGGCATTAGCTAATGTAGAAAATATGGTATGCCCTTGGACTTGGACTTACACTGGCTAATTGACACATGTGTGGGTGGTACGTACTTATATGGATTAGTACAAAGCCCTACCTCTTCATCGTTATTATTATTATTTTAAAAAAAGTAAAGTAAACAGTCTGTAAATTTCCCACTGCTGGGATAAGGCCTCACATTCTGTGTTTCTAACTCATGATGAAATTTCCGAAATTATAGGTTCAATTGATTTAAAATTAAGCAAATATATTCCGTCTGCGACATCGATTCATATAATGAGAGGGGTAAAGTTACCCCTATCATCTCATTATTAATTTAGCCGTACCAAGTCTGGTCAGGCAGCTGGCTATCAAATATTCACTAATTCATTTCATAGTTCCATTTGATCCTTGCAATTGATTTGACATTTTGCTGAAGTTCACAATGACTTTGTTTTGTGTTTTTTGTTAATTATTTTTAAATCAACAAGAATCGATCCATTTCTGTCTTTCATGTCCTGACTGTCAACTGCTTGGGAAAAATATAGTGCGTTAATCTTTGTACAAATACAGCCACTCTATAATCAATTATTAAATCTACTATCTGTTCCGGCGACTTCGTGCTCGTTTGTATTTAACAAAAAATATTCCAATCCAATCCAATCCATCAGCCCATTTCCGTCCACTGCTGGACATAGGCCTCTCCAATTGCACGCCACTGAGATCGTTCTTGGGCTACTCGCATCCAGCTCCTGCCAGCCGTCTTGCGTAAGTCGTCACTCCACCGTGCCCGAGGACGTCCTACACTACGTTTGCCGAGACGCGGTCTCCACTCTAGAACACGTTTCCCCCAACGGTTATCGGTTCTGCGGCAAATATGGCCAGCCCACTGCCACTTCAGCTTACTAATCCGGTGGGCTATGTCGATGACTTTGGTTCTCTGGCGGATCGCCTCATTTCTGATGCGATCCCGCAGAGAAACGCCGAGCATAGCCCTTTCCATAGCACGCTGAGCGACTTTAAACTGGTGGACCAGCCTTGCCGTGAGTGTCCACGTTTCGGCTCCGTATGTCATGACGGGTAGGACGCACTGGTTGAAGACTTTCGTCTTAAGGCACTGTGGGATCGACGATGTAAAGATTCGACGTAATTTTCCAAACGCTGCCCAACCTAGCTGAATTCTTCTATTCACCTCGTCCTCAAAAAATATTATTTACTTATAATGCTGAGATGGCCCAGTGGTTAGAACGCGTGCATCTTAACCGATGATTTCGGGTTCAAGCCCAGGCAAGCACCACTATATACATGTGCTTAATTTGTGTTTGTAATTCATCTCGTGCTCGGCGGTGAAAAAAAACATCGTGAGGAAACCTGCATGTGTCTAATTTCATAATTTCCTCTCCTTAATGGAAGACGAGGCTTTATCTCAGCAGTGGGAAATTAACACATTAACAATTTATTTATAATGCAAACTGTATACATATAATTACAGGATGTTGTCCCAATTCGATGCTACACCACGTCATATTTCAAATATAATTATATTTGAAATATGACCATCTATGTGGTATAGTATATATTCCAAGTAGCAGTTATTATTTCCCAACTGTGGGAAGTAAGATATTATGTTTCTTGTAAGAAATTAAATTTCATGAAGAACGATGACTTTGGGAGAGTAATAACTTTCTCGTCATTTGTCAACGCCCATCGCCAAAACATGGATAAATGTTAGTGTTTCGTTTGTCTACAGATCTATATAATACTAATATTGTAAATGTGGAAGTAGCTCTGTCTGTCTGGCTGTCATTCTTTCACGGCCAAACCAATGAACCGAATTTAATATAATTTGTTGTGAAGAAAGCTTGAACTCCAAGGAAGAACATATGTTACTTGTTTCACATAAGAATTAATAACATTAAATGCTTAAATATATACAAATATTAACTAAAACTAGTTACTGTATAAATCTTGACCCCGTGGAATGGTGGCAAGAATGCTAGCAGCATTTCCCCGTTGAATCGCAATTCCGATCCTCTGGGCTAACGAACCAGCCCTCCTGTCACCAGTGGAGGCAATGAGGCGAGGTGTTACACTTTTGATGAAGCTTTTTGCACCACTTCTCCAAGGGCCAAGGGTTTCGACAGCGAATGTAACTTGTTTCACTTAACTTATGACAAACAACTCATGATGACAACTAGTAATTCTTAAAAAAGCACACTAAGGTGTTGATAATGCACTCACACTTTTGTAAATTTCTGAATCTCTGTATAAATGTGTTGTATGCGATACTACAGATGCAAGATCTTAATTTATCTGAAGACCAACTGAAGTTTAGGTGCCTTCAAAATAATGCCATCCAATTTATATTCAGTCCTCGCAAATACGTTATACCAACATGTTATATAATTTCGTTCATCAAAGTTCAAACTATACTTTCGTATTTCTTTTCTATACTGTGTGTGCCGTATAAAATGCTTAATTCGATAACTCTTCGTAATGTTATGAGGACTATTTTAATTTGAAAGGATTTTTTTGACCAACACGGAGCCGTTTGCGTAATATCTGTACATAAAACTATTTTTTTAAACTCCTGTATACATCATAAGGAAACACTTTTGGCACTCAAAAAATCTTTTAAAATTTTCTATCTCAAAATTAAAGCATATGTATTTTTAATTCATACATACATTTGTTTTATTTTTAATCATACCCTGACAAAAATGTTACCGTACCGTAAGTGTATCTTTAGTTGACCTGACTGTTATTATTAAGATATATTATATTTTTTGTGATAAACTCGTTTCCTCCTGCGTCCCACGCAGTCGGCGGTCGCAGGTGTTAGGTACTCCTTTTGTTAACTCACTGGAAAAACGTGTTATGCGCTTCCCCCACGTGGTAATGCAAGGGTATGTGGGACTCATCGGTGCCCTAGAATACCCAAAAAAAACCGCTTTCGCATGATAGTGTCCTATGTATACCCTATGCTACCTTAGCATTAAAATCATATACTATATCCAGTTTCATCATATACATGAACATGTCCACTTCAAAATTAAGCCTCGGCTCCACCTTATGTACATCTTTATTTAGATGTTAGTTTCTTGACTTCAATTATTGTTATTTCTTCATTTTTTTATATCTAAGGGATTTTGTTTTAACCCAAAACAAGATTGGTATGTGTCCTAATTTCATTAAAAATTTTAGAATACTTATACATTAAGCTAATTATTATTTTTCAGAAGAAAACAAGCTGTATTATATCGGACCTAAGAGTTATTTCTCCTTGCAGTCAGCCTGCCATTCTTCACACATGGCGTGGAGAGCAACAATCTTACTATATCAGCTCACGCTGGCCACTTCACAACACCAGCAACAGTTCCTTGGACGACCACGGCGCTTATTCTCGCATCAGTATTCAGTGCCTTAGTACAGAGTTATTGTATTGACAGATGGGGTAGAAAATTTGGAATTTATATTGTTATTCTATTGCAAGGGGTGAGTGAATTCTGATTTTATCGATTATTTTTTCTTTTTATGGTATAGGTTGGCGGAAGAGCATATGGGCCACCTGATGGTAAGTGGTCGCCATCGCCCATAGACAATGACGCTATAAGAAATATAAACTATTCCTTACATCGTAAATGTGCCACCAACCTTGGGAACTAAGATGTTATGTCCCTTATGCCTGTAGTTAAGTGGATTAATATATAAATGGCTGTCCATATAGAGCTACTTGGTTACCTTAGGTAAATATTATTGCGTTTTTCGTCAAGTTTTTCAGTTGTTGGCCAAATACACTGCCATACAGGAAAGTGAGAACATTTGTTTACAATATGAGTAACCAGTAGTCGCCCGCGGCTTTGCTCGCATTTTAGAGTCTTGGTTGTCATGTGTTGGGCAAAAAAGTAGCCTATATCCTTCTTGAAGTTCAAGTTTGCTTCATACCAAATTTCATCAAATTCGGTTGAGCAGTTTGTCTTGTAAGAACGACAGACAGACAAAGTAACTTTCCCATTTATAATATAGATTGGCTAATTTATCTTGGGAATTACTGGTGTGATTGAAGCCAGTCAAAATCATCAGGTTTTTGCACAGTCTGTCTTCGTAATTATACACTCTTATCAAATTTTCTTTTGCTGCAATACCTTATACTGAGTTTCATTGTGAAGAGAGTTACCCAGTATTACTATAGGCATTATAATTTACTCTAAATATAAAGTAGAAGGCAGACATAGTGACAATTAAGATTCCAATGCTTACCAATTGATCGATTGAATAGATCACCTTGACAGCTTGTTGGCGGAAATCGATTAATAATAATTGTTTGTCGAAAATACTCGATTAAAAATATTAGTTAAAGATTGGCGACATCCTTACGTTACTTTATATTACTTAAAGTAATTGAAATATTAATTTTTATCTCGTTCATATTAATAAAATCTGCTGAAATAATGTTAATCTAAACAAAGAAAAATAAATTGAATAATGGTTTGTTTATTTGTAATATTACTAACTATTCTGTGAGAGCTCGGAAACTAACGACAAATTGACTATTAATATATATGACACACTTATAGGGTACACGTATTAAAATAGCATTTCAACATTTCACGAGAGAGAAATGAAGTTAGTACATACAGAATAGCAATGCAAATTGTAATTAAAATTCAATATACCTGCAAGCCCTCAAATGTTGCAATAACCCCGAGAGGTGGTAGTCACTTTCGATCAGATAACATAGAAACTCCGTAGAGTTTCTCCAAGGTCATAAAAATATTTGCACATTTTTGAACATAATTAAATTTTATGGCTAAAGATGATAACTGCCAGTGAATCTCTATTAGTTACTGTCAATCAAGCACAGCATAATAATGCTAACGATCTTACGTTAGCATATTTATATTTATTACGATAAGTATTTAATATGGGTTATTTAACACGTCTTTTATTTTTATTTGGTTCAGTCTCGTGAACAAGACATTCGTGAATAATATCGAAATATCGAGGTCCACCAAGTAACATGGTAAATATCCCGTTTTAAATACTTGTAGTAACATAATAATGTTGTTTCAGGCATCCTGTATACCGCTTCTCCTGGAGCCAAGTGAAATTGGTTCAATCGTGTTACATATCCTGTCTGGAATATCTACCGCTGGTCTTTTTATTTGTATTCCGATCTATATCAGAGAAATATCACCCACAAATGGCCGAGGAATGGCAATAGGTCTTATAACGGCGATGACAGCAGCGGGATATTTAGTAAGGTTCGGCCTCGATGGTGAAAACGTTCTGTACCTGATAGCTGCGATGGTGATGGTGCAGTTCGTGTCACTTTTCCTTGTGGTGGAATCGCCGAGCTACTTGGTGAAGTCTGGAAATCTTGAGGTAGGATATTTACTTAAATAATAATAATAGTAACAACCTGTAAATTTGCCACTGCTTGGCTAAGGCTTATTGTCCCTTTGAGAAGAACGTTAGGATTTTACACCTACAAAGCGGATTGATGCATTCACATGTGCCAGAATTTCGTTGAAATTAGAAACATGCAGATTTCCTAACTATGATTGCCTTCACCGCTGAGCTCAGAAAGAACACGTGAAAATTCAGTGGTGCTTGCCTGCACGCGCTTTAACCACTGAGCCATCTCGACTCTCGGACTTAAAAGTTTATTGTCGATTTTTTACATTATTTCTTTATGTTTTAATTGAAATCCAAACTACGATCAGCTTGGAAAAACTAAACTCCAGTTACCGAAACTTTGGTCAAAGTACGATTAACTGATTTGTGTTTAATCTGAACGCTTAGTTATCGAGCAATTTTAATCCCGAAACTGGAGGTCAAGTAGCAGATTTGAACTGGCAGTTTATACTATTATACTCATACTCAAATTCAAGGAAAGTATTACGTTAGCATATAACTGTCCCACAGCTGGGCAAATGCCTCCTCTTTTGGTGAGAAGTTCATATACAAGAAATTATAAAAAAATTGAATAATGACTTATGGTTTAATCAATCATTGCTAATTGTTCGTAAATAAAAAAATAAAAAGGATAAATACTTATCCAAAAACATATCACGCGACCGTGACAGGACTCGAACCTGCAGTCTTCGGATCCGAAGTCCGACGCCTTATCCATTAGGCCACACGGTCTACATACTCATTTCAGTAAAAGCTTGATGCTTAGCTTACCATGTTTTACGAGTATAATTTTTAAATCGACAATATTCGGCTCATACAAGCAAGCTTACAATTAGAGACAAATGAAAAGCTTATTGGACTTTAGCTGAAGTTAACGGGGTCTATTCCGGCTTATTGCCAATCCGTCCCGTGATAATTAAGCATATAACTAAGCATATATTCAAAAGATTCAAAAATGAATAACAGTTTATTTCAATTCAGTGCGTATTTATTGGAAATAGTTACTTAGATTTTTTAAATTTATATATAGTAAAATAAGCACTATATAAAAGTAATGTCACTAAACCTTTTTGCTGCTTGATAAAACCATCACTTAAGACTTTTTAGATTTAAATGTTTTTGAGTAATGAAAATATTTCAGCCGAGATGACCCAGTTCCACGTACGTCTTAACTAATAGTTGCGGGTTCCAATTTGGACTACCACCACAGAATTATATACTTGTACTACGTATAATGCACTTTATTTAGCTTATAATTCATCTCGTGCTGTGTAAGAAAACAATATGAGGAAATCTACATCTACTTTCAATGCAATTCGGTTAAAAGTATTAACCAACCAGTATTGGCGTAGTGTGGTGGAATTAGCTCCGAAGCGTATCCTCAAAGGAAGAGAATGCTTTAACCCAGCTCTGGGATACTAATTGACTGTTACTTTAATAGGTTGTTACAAGCCGTATAAAATAGTAATAATTGAATGAAATATAAAGCTAGTTACTGCCTGTTCATTAAAGCACTTCTATTTCGTGTGGAATTCACCCACATTAATCGTAACTGCTACGCTGTCGGCTCGTAGCGAGATGTTAAAACCTTTCTGTAGTTTCGCGCGAGTTTCACCCACACATACGTCACTGCTACGCTGTCGTAGGTCGCAGTGTGATATAACCTTTCGCAATTAATGGACTAACGCATATTTTTTAATCTGACTCGTAGACCTCGTTTAAACTAACAAACATGTATATGATCTTTATAAATTAATTGGAAACAACTGCCGCGTTGATTTAGTGGCTTGATAATATGGCAACAGATCCTAAGGTCATAAGTTCAAACCCTAGGTTAGGCCAATAAAAATTTATTGAGCTTCTTGAATTTATAATTGATCTCGCATTTATTCATTTAGTTAAGTAGGAAGAGAACTTAATGTTATAAACGCATAATAAGATAAATTTAAATTATTGCAACCTTCGTATAAATAATGTTGAGTAGGCTCTTACAGGATTAAGGCAACTTTATAAAATTATACGACTTTCAAGCTCTACTGGGCTGTGTAGTAGTTAGAATGCATTCATCTTAATCGTTGATTGCGGGCTCAAACCCAGGCAAGCACCACTGAATATTCATGTACTTAATTTGTGTTTATAATTCATGTCGTGTTCGGAGGTGAAGAAATACATCATGAGGAAATCTGCATGTGTCTAATTTAATAGAAATTCTGCCACACGCGTATTCACCAATCTGCTTTGGGACAGCGTGGTGCAATATGTTCCTAATCTGCCTAAATGGAGGGGTGTGTTACATTAACAATTATCGGAACAGGGGAATTTTAAATATTCTTTAAAATGATATGAAATTCAACAGTGCTTGCCTGGGTTCGTACCCACAATCCAAAAGGACCACTTAGGCTTAAATCTATCGAAGTCCCCTAATCTTAATGGAGTAGAAAATTGGCAGAAAATTCAACAAACTCTCGTAACATGCAAATGAAAATTTTTAAACTATTTCCAGCTTTCCGAAAATAATTTATTCTACAAAGCCTATCCTATTGTCGACCTTGCTAGTACAGTTTTATAAATTGGATGGATTAATTTGGAAACCTTTTAATAGTAATGTTTTGGAACTAGTACTAGTCAGAGCTATTACCAGTGGCCCATTTGATTCTCCCTGTTATACTCATCATTCATTCTACCGCGAAAAAGCAATACTTAGTGTTGATACGTAGTGAAGAAGTTTTGATTGAGTGAGATTTAAAACAACATACAGTTGTTAAAAAAAAAAAACTTTGCACAAAGGTTTGCACAATTATGAGTTATTCACCTATTTGCCGCGCATAGACTTAATGCAAATTTAAGACTTATATCGTTTTCATAGGGATACCATCATCGGAAAAATATAAAATTACCCTACGGGAAGCACTACCTTTCCAACAAAAAGAAAATATCAAAATCGGTCCACCCAGTGAAAAGTTATGAGGTAACAAATATAAAAAAAATACAGAGGAATTGATTACGTCCTCTTTTTTGAAGTCGGTTGAAAATATGGCGTACGACACTATTCTATTTCTAATATTTAATTAGAAATTATTCTTCTCGTACTAATTACGTTCGAGGCTCCCTCAAGGATGTTTTTGGTAGTGTGGGTACAATTACAGTTTACAAGAATATTATGCATATTCACAAAAATATAAATATTTTTGAAACAGTGCCATTCATTGTGTATATGAGTAGGAAAGGTGAACTAACTACTAGTTTCGGACTTCGAAGAGCTAATACATCCTTCTTTTTCTTAACCTGACATTAAGAAAAAAAAATCTTATGTCGAAAAAATATTAATGAATAAAACATATGCTCGTTACTATATTAATTATTAAAAGCGTTGCGCTAGAGTTTGTTTATTTCTAGGCAGTATAATTATATAACATTATTTTATTAGTACGTTATTTATACTCTATAATTAAAGTGAACTTTACATTATTGACATAATCTTTTATTAAAATGTTGGTAAGAGTAACAACTAAGTTTCTTTCCTGTTTTTCTCTGTAGAATCAACTTTCCAAACCAGTCGTAGTTTTACATTTTACTAAACATTAATACGACGATTCAATGTGCTAGTGAGCCTGCTTTGTTAATTTATTTAATTAGGTAATTCATTTATTATTTACAAAACTACGAAATACATGTTCAAAAACCTTTACTATGATCCACATATTTTTGTAACAATTTTATGTATATTGATAAAAATGCTTGTAAAAGCCTACTTGCATGAAGAATATATTGATTTTTATTTTATGACCTTATGCATATTTAACATGAGAAAAGTTTTACAAAGAAAACGGAATGTTTATCTCTATAAGATATTTATGTTAGCGCCCCTCGACTCTATGAGCTTGTAAATAGAATATTCAGGCAAAATATTTGATTTTCATTTCAAGGCGCGCCCTCTACGCTAAATTATTGGTGTGTGTGTGTGAGTGAGGTGTTGGTGTGAGTGACGTTTGTACTTAATATATATCTTAGTATGTGTAGAAAACTTAGAGTACGGATAGCATTAAAATATAAAATTAAATATGAATACCTCCGTATTTTATTTCAATTTATGTAAACAATCTTTTAGATCTACTTTTATATTCAATAAAATTAAGTAGAAAATAAAACATAAATGTTAAGAGAAATAATTAAAAAAAAATTATTGAATGAAAATATAAATTTTTTGCCAATTTTTCTGACTGTGCATCTGACGTGTCACAATCTGAAAATCCAATGCATGCTGAATCCGACTTAGAATAAACATGTAAAAATAATATTTGTCATACTTTACTGATTTAATAAATGTTTCTTTTTATATTATCTATAGTAATAACAGCAATATCGTCACATTTTGTAAATTATAATAATAATAATAACTTCCCGGATATTTCCTACCACTGGGCAAAGGCCTCCTCTCCTACCTACCGCGCTGCTCCAATGCAAGTTGATGGCTTCACATGTGGCAGAATTTCGTTGAAATTAGACATGCAGGTATCCTCACGTTGATTTCCCTCAACACCGAGCTCGAGATGAATTAGAAACACAAATTAAGCATATGAAAATTTAGTGATATTTGTCCGGGGTTGAACCTGCATTCATCGGTTAAGATCTACATGTTCTAATCTCTGGGTTATATCGGCATTGTAAACAAAAACACAGTTGCTGGTTAAGTTAGGAAACAATCGAGAGTCGTTATTTAATATTTCTTCTCAGAAAGGATAGATTCTGAGAACATTAAGCGTTCTTTATTAAGAATCGTAAGATAAAGAACAACTTATCCGGCTCTGAAGTTTGCCGGGTAAAAATAAGAGTTACTTTGAATTCACTTCTACCGAGAACCGCTTGTGCGATGAGGCATAACATAAATTGCACTTAAAACCATAGTATTATACATATATGTACGATATTCGGTTAACCGTATAATATATAAGTACAAAACATAAGCATATAGTGGGAAACAAATAATTATAAAGTCTTTTGCTCTGCATAACTATCAACATAGTCTAGAGAGGTGAAATTTTAAACATGATTTTATATCGTAAGCATACTCATGGAAATTTAATCTTTAAGAGTATAATTAATTAGGGGTAGTTTTGCTTGAGTTGTACCTGAAATAATAGATTTATATGACGCTATTCGATTATTATTAACAAAATAGTGTCAAATAAAATAGATGTTGCACAAAAAAAACTTTTATGTACCTTATAAAAGAAAAAGAGCTCACTTATTACTTGCTAACTTTTTATGTTCGATTAAAAAATAATGTAAAAAATATTTTGATATGTAAAATGAAATATCGATTCGACCGTGACAGGACTCGAACCTGCAATCTTCGGATCCGAAGTCCGACGCCTTATCCATTAGGCCACACGGTCGCTTGTAGACGTGGCATAATTTATCGTAGGCTTGATATAAAATTCAACTTATATAACGCATAATATTAAAATAATGAAATTAAAAAAAAAAAACCTTGTTATATTTTAAATATATTATATAAAATTATTTGTTTAATTTTAACATAACTGTATTTTGTTGACTTAGTTGTTTTTTTACTGAATGATAAAGTATTTATTTGCAAGTTAGTAAGTTAGTCAGTAACTTATTATTTAAATACGTACCGTTACTAATGTGAAGGATAAAGTCTATAGCGCTGTTTATACATATTAATAAATTGTATTTCGAAGTTGATTTCAATTTATATAATTACATAAGTGTAGTTGTATAGTATAGGGTCATAATACAATGTTTTATAAGACTATTTTTTGTGTAATTTATTTTATTTATTTAATTCATACTCTGTGCATCATTATACTAACAGTGAAAACAGTACATTAAAATAATATGTAGCGTTATATATTAACCGTATGTTATGTGACACTCAAAGATTGACAAACACTTATGTATATTAAAATAGAACCTTAATAAATATAAATTGTAATAAGTAACCAGTGTCATTACTAATATTAAATAAAAAAATACCTACTTATGGTTCGGAATACAGATTATATTGAGTATAATTAGTAGTTAATGGTATCATATAAATAAATAAACAATGAATTAGACAAAATGATCCAGTGATGCGTATATCTAACCGATGATTGCGGGTTCAAACCCAGGCAAGCACCGTTAAATTTTCATGTGGTTAATATTTATTTCTTTATTTTAATACGATGTGCAACACAACGATAACATTGGAGACACTAAATTAACATTATATGTAGCGTTATATATAAACCATATGTTTTACAACATAAACACACAAAGATTTACAAACACACACACATACATACGCACACACACATTGGAAAACATCGTTAGGCATAATGCATTGGTGGAGTAGGCTCTGAAACTTTTCCATAAACGGGTGAGGCGGCCTTAGCCCAGCAGTGGGACATTTACAGGCAGTTACTTTATAATTTTAGTTGCAAATTGGATTATTACTTATTAAGTATATTTAATTGTTATAATTATATTGTAACTGTATTATATTATATATATTATATCCTTAGCTTTTTTATTGTCTAATAAATTAACTCGCGGCCTCGGTTGTATCCAATTCAGTTTTTGACAAAGACGCTTCAAAAACCCGTATAACAACTCTTGACTTGCCTGGCTGAAAATCATTGTCATATTATACAAAATTCATGTTATTAGTCATTCTTACAATTGCATAGAACCTCTTTTGTGCATACAATTTAATGTAGAACCTTGTTCGATAAAAATATTTTTGTCTTTTGTAAAATAGCACCGAACGTCCGCAATACGCCGCCCCGAAGGGACATACTTTGTAGGATACTCTAGTTAGCATAGTTCTTAGAAAAGAGTACCGAAATCATCTTTCCTTGGATATATTGAAGATATACAAGACTATGATATATGAGACCGGTTCAAAAGGGTTGGCGATTGTGCTGTACATACTGTAGAAGCTTATAAACATTTCAGAACCGCAAAAATTTAATATATGAAAAATTCAACCAATATGTTAAATTCCAACGTTGGATAAGATTTACTTATTTATATAGTGATTCTCATAAATAATGTATTTGATTCATATATATTAAGCTTAAGTTAATAATTGTTACATGGTATCCTAACATACATCCTGACGCAGGCTATGTAAACTTTTTTTACATACTATTGGTTGGCGGACGATCATATGGCCACCTGATAGTAAAAGGTCACCACCGCCCGTAGACAATGGCGCTGTAAGAAACATACACCATTTCTTTCATCGCCAATGCGTCACCAACCTTGGGAACTAAGATTTTATGTCCCTTGTGCCTGTAGTTATACTGGCTCACTCACCCTTCAAACCGGAACACAACAATACTGAGTACTGTTGTTTGGTGGTAGAATAACTGATGAGTGGATGGTACCTATCCAGACGGGCTTGCACAAAACCCTACAACCAAAAGCATCACACCTAAATAACCCATTTAGGATAATGGGTTTCTCTGTTTTTATTGTATTTAAATATTATATGAATTGTTACATTTCCCTATTAAAAAGGTGTTAAAAAGAATGTTCAAATTCAAGTATTAGATTGTAACATTACAAACGAGCGCTGCTTGTTAGGGACCACACTAACGTTCCTGCAGAAGAGTTTAAATTAAGACGAAACGTAAATTAATTTATGCGGATACACAAACAGCACAATTAGGCTGTCGGGAACGGAAATTACGCTTTGCAAAACAAAATGGCTGCCGGAATATTCTATTATAACAGTGGCGTCATGAAATGGCTACTATTTAAATTTTAATTTCGCCAATTCTCCTAGTTATTACGCTTTGTGAACCCCAGACAAATATTCCCCTTAAAAAATATCAATGTTTTTTGTACGACAGAGACTACAATGAGCCGAGCCGAGATGGCCCAGTGGTTAGAACGCATCTTAACCAATTTCGGGTTCAAACCCAGGCAAACACGACTGAATATTCATGTGCTGAATTTGTGCTTATAATTCATCTTGTGCTCAGCGGTGAAAGAAAACATCGTGAGTAAACCTGCATATGTCTAATTTCATAGAGATTCTGCCACATGTCTATACCACAAACCGACATTAGAACAGCGTGGTGGAATATGTTCTGAACCTTCTTCTCAAAACGGAGAGGATGCCTTAGCCCAGCAGTGGGAAATTTATAGGCTGCTGTTGTTTGTTGTTGACGACAATGTAATGTAGCATTATAACCTGTTTGAATTGAATGCCAATATTGCCTAGCTAGATGAGAACCCATCTCGGCCCAAGGCTCATCAACGCCGCTGCCGCTCTTGGTCGCCTCCTTCCGAATGTGGGAGGGCCGGGGTCGCTATGCCGGCGTCTTTATTCCGGCGTAGTGAGGTCGATGGCGCTGTACGGTGCCCCGATCTGGATAGACGCCCTCACCGCTAAAAATCGGGCTCTGCTGCGAAAGCCGCAGAGGGTCATAGCGGTGAGAGGCATCAGAGGGTACCGTACGGTGTCGTGGACTGCGGCGACACTTCTCGCGGGCGATCCGCCCTGGGAGCTCCAGGCGGAGGTGCTCGCGGAAGTGTACCGGTTCCGGGTCGAGGCGAGGGACCGCGGCGACCGTCCAGGGTCGGCGGAGATCGGGCGGATCAGGGCTCTAGCCCAGCAAGCCCTGATCGCCCGATGGCAGGAGGATCTGGGGACTCCCACGGCGGGCCTAGCGACAGTGGAGGCGATCCGTCCCCACTTGAGTCGCTGGGTCGAGAGGAAGCACGGCACACTGTCGTATAGAATGACGCAGGTACTTACCGGACACGGATGCTTCGGTAAGTACCTGCACGGGATAGCGCGGCGGGAGGAGTCACCCTCCTGTCACGAGTGTGGTGCGCCAGTGGACACGGCGTACCAAACCCTGTACGAGTGTGCTGCGTGGGGGCCCCAGAGGCACATCCTTGCGGCGCCTATGGGCGGAGACCTCTCGCTACCGATCGTTATCAACACCATGCTCGGTAGCGAGGTGTGCTGGTCAGAGATGCGCTCCTTCTGCGAAAGTGTCATGTCGCAGAAGGAAGCAGCGGAGCGGGAGCGGGAAAAAAATGCCGCCGCTGACTCGCTCCGCAGAAGACGACCGGGGAGAAGGAAAAGGCGCTACGCGCATCTTCTCCCTCCGCCTCAATAGGCGCCGTAGGGACCAGGGGGGGTCCCAGTACCCTGGGAATCCCCCCTAGCTGTTGAAGGCCCGTATAAGCGGGCCGACCGTCAGGGCGTCACGGTAGCATGCGTAAGCGATCCCGTGGCGTCCGCCGAAAGACGGAGAGGGCACCGCTGGTTTTTTAGTGGGTAAACCCGGTGTGCTTGGGCGCACTCGGCGTTCAGGGCTCCGGGGAGTCCCACACACCCCCCCACTTTCCATCACGTGGGGGAAGCGCGCAAAGCGTTTTTCCAGCGTAATAAAAAAAAAAAAAAAAGCTAGATGAGAACCCGGATTCCCTCTGGTTAAAATAACCGAATAAATAAACGTTGATCTATACTTTCTATATGTATATTTTTTTCAATAATACATTGTATTATTTTCTTTATTCTTGGACGTTATATAATATAGCACCCGCACCACATTTTTGCTGAATAAAACGTTACCACGCTATTAATTGCCTGCTCTATTAACAATCGACCGCAAATTAATAATTTCAGAATTCCGATTGGATTTGAAATCGAATCGTTGACAACCCTGAACACATTTGAAAATATATCGATAACTTTGTAGCAATAAGTTTCCGGGAAGAACATTTGTATTAAAATTTCAACGATATATTTTAAAATCTTAAAATACATTTTAAGATTTTAAAATATATCGTTGGAATTAATGAAATTCTGTTTGGTGGTTTGAAATTAGTTGATAAATTATAAAAAATCAATTTAGAATTTTTAAAATATACTGATTAAAATTAAATAACATGTTTCATGAAGACCTCCGTACTCAGAGGTCGTTGGTTCGATTCCCGGCCGAGTCGAAGTAGAAAATTCATTTGTTTTCTAAGTGCTTTAGCTACTTACATTGGAAACAGAGTAATGTATGTGATGTTGTCCAATATTTATTTATTTATATATATTTTCAGGCTGCAATAGTCAATATGGCAAAGTTAAAATGTCTGTCAATCGACGATACGTATATTCTACACGAAGTAAAATTACTGAAGGAGGAAAGTGTTCGTGCCACCCCAAATGATCAATTGAAGCTTTCAGACATTTGTAAGTATTCATTTTTCATACATAATTTTGTACATCAGGAACTGGAACTGTTAAAGTCGTTCTTGTACTTAAAATGTGCGAGTTCTAGAATATCGAGATCGAAATATCGAAAGTTTTTGGATCTACTATCTTATCTTGAATGTAGTAAAAAAGCCACAGTCCCAAATAATATACATCAGCTTTGCAAGAGTAAAAAAGAGGTATAATATGGATTTGACTCTTGCAGTCTAAGTGGATTTATTAGTTCTATATTAATGGTAAAAAACACCCAATTTTAGAGAGATAACCTGTTCAATTCTAAACCAATCCAAATGCATATCATAGATAATAATGAACAAAATAATTTATTAATGTAAGATTCCTTAACACTAAATTCGTCTACGAAATAAAAAAATACAAGACTAAAATTTTATACAAATTTACAACACTCTATGTCTGTAAAATTTCTTAGAAAATCATAAAAATAGTCGAACTGTTTCTCAAACACAACACCCTTAACTTCGTAGAACTGTGAAACCCTATTAAACTTCTTCTTAATGCAGAAAAAAATAGACCAGAAAAATTTTTCGTCTGTTCAATTGCAGGAAGAATAGATTAAGTATCTGATGGATCTTGGTCGAGTGGAAGGAATAAGTCCACGTGCTCGATATACGATAATATGGATTGAACAAATCAGATCCACTTCTTGCTCAACCATTAAAAATTGCTGGAGAAAGGTCGTAAGAGACGCATAAAAAATACTGATTTTTGACTTTTTTAATCAATCGAGAGCAAAAGTTAGACTTAGAAAAAAATGATCTGATGATATTAATATTCCACGAAATTTAATACGAGATTTTTCTAAAAGAAAATTTCTAAATATTTTGAACGTGTATTCCAATTCTCAATGCAATATTTTCATAACAGAATTCTAAGTATTATCTTGATTAATTTCTCGTGATTTTTTTTTTCTCTTTGAATCACAGCATTGATATGGCATTGAAGAACATCAGACGGTGTATTGTAAATGGTCTAATATTAGATTATAATGACCCATGTGGGTAGTCTTATTTATTTAACGTTAGACTTTTGGATCCGATTTTTAACTGTCTTTAAGTATTTGTAACCATTGTCTCAATGCGTATTATGTGCGTGAATTCAGGTGCACCTCTATTCCGGCAGTCTTATACGTGGTGGTCTCTTTATATAAAATTTTCAATCCTTTTGGGTAGGCCGTAAAACGACGATTACCATTACTGTGTTATGTTTTGAGCGTGAGTAACCCAGTGTACCAATAAATACAGGCATAATCTGGTTCGTAGTTGTTTGTATATCTTAATTTTAATGTTGATGGCGTATTGCTGGTATGATGATTGATCAAAATTTAATCAGATGACCTATTTATCAATTCCTACCGATGTGACATAAAAAAGAGTTCAAATGTTACGATGTGTTCCGATGGTGTGTGTGTGTGCGTGTGTTCCGACTTTATTGGCTTCCGGGACACGGGAATCGCCGTTGATGGAAAAATCACCTAACATATTGAACACAGAATTTTGGAATCTGCAGCCTTGCAAGCGAATTAATATTATAAACTCATAACGTTATTAATTACAATATATTTTAGGGACTAATCGAATATGGCGGGACGAAATGAAGATTGGTCTAATGTTATATACGATAACGATACTTAGCGGCTGCATCATATTTTTGGACCAGGGGAAAACCCTCATTCAACTAAAAACGTCAGCGGACCCTGAGAATATTCTGGTGCCTATCTGTCTGTTTGCTGGAACGATGTCTTGCGTTGTTTTAGTAAGATTATTTGAGAGAAAAGTAAGTAAGTATGATTTGGCAGATACTGATTTCTATATTTATATCACTGATAAAACTGCGAAATACTGTATATAAGAATACTATATATTTATATCTTCTCTAAAAATTGACGTATCTTCTGGCATAAGTATTATATATTATTGTTGAGAATAATAGTATGAGTATATTAATAGTAGTTAAATCTTTGATAAAACCTTTTATATTTATTGGATTTAACTTATTTCGTTAATCTATTCTAAAATCATACAGGCTTATAAAAGCACTTTTATGCATAGTATTTGATTATCATATTCCAATTGTTTTTTGCTGAATGTCGAAATTATATTCTACATATACAGAATATTTAGCTATTGTGATGATATTAATTTCATCCAATATTAAAATGCGAAATTCGCTGCGACGATTTCATTCACTGAGTGCACGTTCTTCGCACAATAACTTGAAGCACTCGTGTTTGCTTGGCACAAGCGCTTAAGCACTTGTATATGCTTATTGGAAAAATCACTTGAGCACTCTTGTAATCTTATTTAGATTTGACCACGACTTATCCAAGTTTATCTACTAATTCTTCTTATTTAGTTGAATTTGAACCTTAACAGAAGGCTCTAGGATTTAAATTCGCATCAATCAATTTTTATCGTAATTTTTTTTATAATTTCCTTATTACACGGCAAAGGAAATGATCGTGATATAATATTATGCAAATATCTGGAATTCACTTCAATCCTTATCCTTAAAATGAGAGGATTATTGATATGGTATTGATGTGTTTACAGTTTGTAATTTTCTTATTTCAGTATCTCTTGACGTTCGCCTATTCAGTGATGGTATTATCAATGGGAACACTAGGTGTATTTACGCAAGCTGATCTCACAGTGACGTCACTAAGATGGCTTCCAGTCGCGGCTTTGGGTGTCCTTGTATTTGGTTACGGTCTAGCATGGGGCTTGCCAACTATGATCATGGTAGAAATGCTGAACTTGCAAGTATGTATTCATTCCTTGCAAATTGAATACTTCGACTTTTTATTCTTGATAATTTAAATTGCAATGAATATTAACCCAACGCAACTAAAAGACTATTATAAATGTTCTTAATTGACTGACTAGGCTATTAAGCTTTAAATCCAAAGAGTCCTCGGTATTATTGCTGAGCTTGACTAATAAAAGGAAAATGGATTTCTTTTGATGAAAAATTCTCAGTGTCTTATGTTCCTTTCCCTGATTAGTGTGTATTGTTAACACATAGTATCATTCAATAGTTTTCGAAAAGCAATAAAACGTAATAGTCCGACACATGATTTCTTATCGGTCGATTATCGAGATTCCATTAGATCATAGAAATAGTAGTCAAGCAAGATTATTACTATTTTTAGTCATTATTGTACATTTACATATGTAGTGCACAATTTTATCTTCCAATATTTTTATGAGCCAGCGGGTTTAATTTAATGTATGCCATTATTTTATCAATACAATACAATCTCTCATATTATTATACGGTACTGTACAGTATTAATTCTCTGGTTAAGCCTAAAGATTAACATGGGACCATAACGACTCCATTAAAACAATTTACTGATCTGGTAAAATGCATGTAAACGCTTAACCTAACTTTAGTAATTATCATTTACTTATAAGCTTGACGACTACCGTGGTCGAGTGGTGTGTACACCGGTATTCATGGGTATGCTACTTCTAGGTCCCGGGTTCGATTCCCGGTCGAATTGATGTAGATTATCATTAGTTTTCTATGTTGTTTTGGGTCTGGGTGTTTGTGGTACCGTCGTTACTTGTGATTTTTTCTATAACACAACTGCTTTATAGTCTATTCCAATGGGAAGAGGAGAAAAGGTAAATAAACAACTTTGACCTTGAATTGATATGTCATTTGCGTTCGACTAGTGAGGTGAAAATAATTGAATGAATGGGTAATTAATGCTAAAGAACGATATATTTTTTTTTTGATTTTAAAAGTAATTTTCCGTTTAAACAAAGTCAGGTCGTAATAAAAAACTTCAGATAATTCCGAATATGCATCCGTGCACATGATACGAAAGATGAGAGACGAATGTCTTTCTTAACATTGTATTATTTTCAAAACTATAAAATTGCTATGCACAAAACTGATCTACATTTCGAGATAAGAGATTATTTTTAAGTAAAATAATTCTTTTAACATTTTTGTTAAAAATATTATTTTTATGTAAAAACCTTACTGTATAAAAATAACTTTTTTATCTATCGTTAGGTAACTTTTTACGTTTGTAATAAATAATTCATGTTATATATTACAACCAATTAAATAAATATATTTAAAAAAAATATCTATTATGAATTGTAAAACTAAAATAATATATTTTTTATCTGTATAAATTCATTCGTCTACATTCGTTTAGCGAACATGCCTAGATGAGGCCTCTATTTTTAATGTTCGTCATCGAGAAATGGCGTCTTGAATGTCGACAAAACTGTTTTCGTTACTTTAGAAGTGAAATTAAAGTGGATCTATGTAGTTTAGTGAAATATTGTTGTATTACAAATGAAGATATATTAATCAAGAACTGTTTGTAGTTAATCTTATAGTAGAATTATCAACAAAACACTTGTGATATTGAAAAATACGGTATGTTTTGAATGTTTCCTTTTGTCATTGGAATGGACTATAGCTACTTACATTAGGATCAGAGTAATGTATGTGATGTCTCATATTTATTTATTAAGCTTTTAAGCGCACATAAAGATTCCACATGTCACAATACATTATTAAAATATTAAAACAATTCGGAATTCCTCTTAATAATTTTATTATTTTGACACAATAAAAGAGCAAAAAAGTATCATTGTACATAATATTCCACTACAAAGAAACTCTTTACATAAGCGGTTCACCCCGGAGGGTGTCCCTACAACTTCCCGCTACTTTCAAGCTTAAAGCTCTAGAAAATATATACTATTTTTACTTTGAGCTTTTAACGTTGTCTCCATGGGTTATAATACATTTTATTATTTATTTTTAATATTATTATAAAAAAATATCCTAATATATAATTTTTATAACTAATGAATAGAAATATTTTTGATCTATAATAATAAAAAAGTAACTAAATATTTTTTTATTTTTACTTGATGGATAGTAAATAAAAAAAATCAAATCAATTTTATTCAAGAAAACTACACAATGAAGCGTTTTTGAATCGTCAATAATTAAGTACTACTACAATACCAAATAAATAAATAATAATTATTAAATAATCTTGATATATTCTATCCTACATTTTTAGTTATTTTCTAGTCTCCCTTTTAATTTCAGAATCCTTTTATATCACTTATTTTTGCGTTAGATAATTATAGACAGCTTAATGAGCTACGAATCTCAGCTACGCGGCTACATATGTGCGTAGCTGTCATTCGTAGCTTGGTCGCTACGAGTAGCTAATAATAATCTTCAATTACTTTCCTTTCAGATCCGATCAACTGTTTTAGGAATCATCTATACATACTCTCAAATAATTAGACTGGTACATGTATTAACGTTTGAATATTTGGAAAATAGTATAGGTATTTATACATTATTTTATATGTTTGCCTGCGTCAATATATTCGGAGCGATTTATACGTTATCAAGCATGCCTAACATAAAAGGCAAGAGCGTCAGACAAATCGAGAAACAAATGAAGAGGATACCGCTATTGAATTTATGAATAAATGCATTATATTTATTGTAAATAGTTTTATTTAATTGTTATACGTATTTTTTTTTAAATTGGAATTTGGAAATTTGATTATAATTAACAATGTGCGAAAAATTTATACAATTTGTTGTAAATATTAAAACTATATAAATAGTATACAGTTATAAATTAAAGTTCAAGTACCATCTCTAAATATTGTAAAACAATATTACTGTACGTTATTTTTATGTCCGTGTGATATATATTCACGGTTGTTTTCGAAGGTGATCTTTGATATTGCAACCAGATCTACTGATATTCTGCATAAACACCAAATCTTCATTTATTTTTTTACTCGACTTTTTATAAATGTATACATAATATCTAATTCGAATTTATGATTAATGAATCTCAATAAAAACAGAGAGTCGCATTTACTTTCGATGTTTTTAGTATTTAAAGTTCAAAACATTGTTAATAATACTACTTATTGAATGATGAAATTGAAACTATTGAATTTGTACACTTTAAACGGAAACTAATTAGCTTTCATTATGAAGTAATATAACGTTGATCGTTTATTTAATTAAATTTCAATTGAAATTTTAATTTATTCTACAGTCAAGTGGCTATACCTGTTTGGATAATATTTGTAACCAATGCACCAACTTTAGCACCAATTTCTATGCATTGGCTTATATCTAAACAATGTTATAAAATATGTTTATTTAAATATATACCGAGGGCTGTATCTTTAGTCGCAAATCACAAGGAATTTGGGGAAAAGAAAATTTTTCTATGAAAAGTCTGTGTTTGAATACACTTATGCACTATAATGGCTTTTGTGTGACTGGCTGATCTCTCGTGATATTGGTCGCTTAAAATTGGCGAAAAAGACATTATTGTTATCATTGTTTATTCATAATAAAAATGGTCTTGAATTTCGAACTATTCTTAAACGAATATTCGAAGCAATAATTAAAATAAAACATGTAAATATCTTATTCATTAATCCGGAATTAATGAATTATCTTTTTTAATTAAATACAAATAAGTTCAAATATTTTTATATGTAAACGTTTATAGAATGCATTATTAGGTAAATAGCCTTAGTAGTCAGAAAAATTTCATAAGGACACCTTTACACGAAGAATTACTCTCTAAGTATACAAGAAAATTTGGAACATATTCCACCACGCTGTCCCAATGCGGATTGGTGTAACGCACATGTGGCCGAATTTCTATGAAATTAGACAAATGCAGGTTCCTCACGATGTTTTCCTTCACCGCCGAGCATGAGATGAATTATAAACACAAATTAAGCACATGAGTATTCAGAGGCGCTTAACTGGGTTCGAATCTGCAATCATTGGGTAAGATGCACGAGTTCTAACCACTAAGTAAAGCTGACTCTTTTACTTCAAGTTTCACCAATATGTTTCACAGAAAAGGTTTTGCATTAAAATACAATTTATTATCAAGGTTACGTTTGTTAAGTCCAGAACTGTCTCGAGTGACGAAACGTACGAGATGAAATTAAGCGAAACGTGTCTAGACTTTATCCTCTTAACCCTATTTTAGGCGCATCCCTTTTTTATTTACTTATTTACGAGATGTTCCTAACGGAAATACGCTTTTATTACTTATTACTTCTCAATCCATTCAAAATTATTGTATTCTTATTTGTCTGCGTTCGTTCGGCTAGAATATTCGCGAGCCATATTCCAGACGGCCCTGAGGAGGATAGCGTCAAGGGTGCCTTCATATTGTTGTACACACTAGCGTGGAGTTCCTGTGTCCGCTTCCTGAAGATTGTTCCATCGAGCCAGGAGTGGAACAAACAGTGGAGCACGAGTGCAGTACTCAGGAGCTCGGTTGCAGCCTCTCCTAAGGAATCCCACATAACCCGGTTCATCAACAGGGGACCGGGTACCTTCTAATGGTTTTCAATGGTTCAGGGCAATATTATTGCGTTATCAGGCTTTTCCGGAGTTTCGGAGTTGGGAAGTTCGAAGTGTAGTGTAGTGTAGTGTTTCGTATTTTGAAAAACACTTCGTCAGTCAATTGTCCTTAGTGACTGTAGGTGTCAATACGATCATCTTTATAATTTTCTTTTAATTTCATTAGAATTTCATCAATAATGTCACTCTGATTTCGATTTTCAAGTTCTTATGTACTTGAAAATCGAAATTGAAAGACAATTAAATTGAAGAAGGTTCATGATTATGACACCCATTGAGATTAGATTTATTCGTTGTCTATATTTATTTTACCAAAATCTAAACCCATGCATTCGAAGCTTCGGACTTACTACAAGACAGTCTGCGAGATAGTCGCGTATTATATTATGCGCCCTAGCCCTTTAAAATTGGATCACAGTATTAATAAGTATTGCGGCTGGGCAGTAGAATATACGTGCCTAAGTACAGTGTGCCCGAAAAGCTAAGGAACTAAGAATAAATTCTTATTTCCTTGTGTCTGTAATCACTGGTTCATTCACCTTTCAAATCGTAACAATAATACTGAGTAGTGTTGTTTATGGGCAGTATATGGGATGGAAGTAATATCACTACCTTAATAACTGTAGCTAGTAGCCGGCGCGTGTTAACGTGAGATAATTGAAGACGCGAATTACAGCGTTAATAAAATAAAGAGAAATACACACCAAACAGTAACGGTTATAGTAATGTACAGTCGGGGTAAGAAAAGGTTCTTTTTACCTTAAGATCTATTTTCGTGTGCTCAGATTGAGAATGACATATTGCGTCGCAATGATTTCATGTTTAGATTCTAAAGGTACTAAGTTTAAGACTCGATAAAGGAATGTATTTGAAAACTGACGAAGGTTTTCTTACTATGACTGTACCTTTGTTAATTATGCAAATTGTTTAGATAAATATTAAGACTTACCTAGTTATATATATATTGTTTTCATGATTCTAAATTTGAATAAATTTTAACGTTTGTCATTATTCATAACACGTTTATAGTAACAATTTCGTTTAGGTCTAAAATGTACCCTATCGAAACCTATACACAAATTACAGATCGTTAAAAAATAAAGATTTTCGATAACATATATCCGCAAAATTTATATAAACGAGATATTTCGATATAAAATCCGTGAAATTCAATGGCATGACATTTCAATGGGCGGCCATGTTTGACGTTTACGAATGCGTTCAGAAAGTGTGTTCCGAATTATATTTTCGTTACGGTATGTATTATAATAATAATAACGAAATATTATTTAATTATTATATTTGGTTGGGTTATTTATTTAACCATACTGATCTTACGTGAATACAGCTAAACAATCGTTTCAACAGCCTATCCTCCGCAAAGTGAATAAATCTTTATTAGGGCAAGGTATCCGTTTCTATAATAAAATTCCGCAGACATTTTTAACTTTGCCGTTTCGTAAATTTAAATCGCTTATAAAAAATACATTGGTAAAAAAGGCATATTATTGGATACAAGATTTTGTAGATGATAAAAAAGCTTGGAATTAATACCTGTTGACTGCCAGGCAGGATACATTACATACATATATAATTATATTTAACTAATTGTAATTGTATTTTTTAAATGTTCAAAAAGAGTAACTACTGAGTTTCTTGAACGGGTGGTAGCTTCACCTTATTGTTAAATGACGATTCAAAATCGCTTGTAAAAGCCCACTTGAATAAAGTTTCTTAAGCCCTCGCCCTTAAGTTCTTTAGCCCTTGCTATCTTCCTAATAACTTATCGAAAGTTAGAATTTCTTAGCATACCAGAATTTCAAAGAAGTTTCAAGTTACTTTCGGATAGATGAAGCTACTATTTATTCATATTATCTATTTGTTTTTTCAATAAAGTTCCTTTATTTTTTTTTAATATGGAAAATATTAAATTTTTATTATTTCGAATGGTATTATTTTATGATGTGTGATACAAATATCGTACGGTCAAAAAAAGGGGTACAATTCGTGCTTTGTAATTCGTGTAACACGTGCAAATTTTATGGCTTTAATTAATTTTAATTATTTTATCACGAATTTACATATAGATTCTGATCGACAGTGCTGAATGAATTTAAGGATACAGCCCTTGTTAAATGTACACATGATAAGTGAAGTTACTTCCCTCATCTTAATTTCCTTACATTGATGAAGATATCTAATAACAGAATTCAATAAGAATTTTCCAAGAAATCATAGAATATCTCCATTTTATAAGATATTTTGGGAATCGTGTGGTAGGAAAATGTCACTACCCCCCCCCCCCCCTTCGAAGTTCCAACTCTTTTCAGAGCGAAAGGAAGCTTTAGCTAATCAGTATCCCATTTACAGGCTGTTTTTTTTAATTTACTTGACATGCGAACTCAAAGCATTTCTCAAAAATGCACTTTATATAATACAGTTATAATAACTACATTAACCTATGCAAGTATCTTTATAGAGCAAACAGTAAATTTTTATATTTACGACCGAGTTCACCTTTAAGTATCGAAAGAGCTTCTCGCAAAATAGCAATTTTTAATATGAAATTTAAATATTTATTGTCACCTTTCGAAATGTTGTTAAATACATTACGTAAACCGTAAAACACGCTAAGTAATCATACGATACAATATATTGCAGCCGATATTGCAACACGAGTGAAATATGGTAACTGAAAACGGTACTGTTTCGAGAAAATAAATACATACATTATTGAACTGTCCTTGTTCGTGAATAAATTGCCAAATAAATAAATATTACGTTTGCTTGATTATTCTTGCAAACTCTAGTTAACGTGAAACCAAAAATTCAGTAATATATGTATGTTTATCAGAACTTAGATATAACCACAGAAAACACATACAGTTACGGTACTATGGTTTACAGAATTGTTAATAACAATAATTTAGATATGATGATTTGAGCCTCGACTAACACCTTAAGGGACTCTCGTTAGGCAGCTGGGTCAAGGGCCTGATGAAGAAGGCAGTACTCCTCGGCACGGCGCGTATTGTGAGGAAGTTCCTCTCGCTGGAGTCTGACCACCGGTGGCTTGGACCCTGTTCCCGCCACTGGTTGGCCGCTGTATTTTATATTTTTTAAATATATTTTATATACTTTGTAGTTTATATTTAAAAATGTGTTATATATGAGTAAAAATAATAAATAAAGAATTTAGATATCAGGATAACTAATTATTACTGATCTTGAGAATTATTAAAACGGACTTTTTAGCATTGAAAGAAAGAACCGGGGTGCTGCGAGAGCCGAGTACCGACTCCGGTGTGCTCCCAAATTCTGAGTAGATGGTATCAACGCAAGATTTGAGTGCGTTGGGTACCGCTAGCTGTTTGCTTAATAATGTTACACCCTAAAGCAATAAAATTAAAATTCAATCGAATTGTATCTGAGATACATGTTTATGTTTCATTAATTTATTAAGAAGTTACTTATTTGGCTACATAACCTCAGAATAAGGTTCTTATCAAAACTTTCTCAGAAATACCTATTAGTTCTAAACTAATAGAAGTTGGTCTGTACGAGCACATACATAACTATCACATATTAGTTCATAGTCTTGTTTAGTTACTATTTACACTACATACTCATTACTACGACAGAGTATGACAGACTATGTAGGGAACATAGTAGTCGAGCATAAACTTTTGGTGAACTGTCAGATCTAATCAAAGACAATGTATTTTAGACACAGGCAATTTCACTAGTGTGAAGTATTCTTTTCTTTTCTTTTTTTTCTTTTCGGCACCTCGGATAGCACGTATGTTATTTTGCGACTTAACTATTTCCGGATATTAGATTTAAATTCCATCGTACAATAAGTTCAAGAGAATAGGGGCTGTATCTAAATATGTCCACGCACTATAATTTCACCTCACTGTTCCAATGCGTCTTGTTTGACTTGGAATTATGTAATGTGTGTAACATTGCAGAATTCCTATGACATTTGCACTCATGCAGGTTTCCTCATAAATTAAGCACGTGAATTTTCTGTGGTGCTTACATGGATTTGCACCAGCAATCATCGGTTATGATGCAAGCGTTCTAAGCGTTCAACGACTGGACCATCTCGTCTCCTTATCTTCACACTGACTAAAAATAAGGTTTTTATAATTACCTTGGTTTAATGTTAAATCGATCAGAATAATCTGTGGAATGAATTTTGGAGAAATTTGATTGTACGTCACCGGTTGCCTTGTTAAGGGCAGCTGTAACCCTTTAAATTATTCAGATTACCTTTTATCTAACAGACCTTTGTCTTTGCGGTTCTGACGTTACACAGTTACGTTTCATTTTTAATTTAAATTGCATGTGCTATATTTTTATTTGCCATTCAAAATCATAATATTCTCATTTCATGGAGGCTTTTATGTGTACTTTTGAAAATTACACACAATAAACTTAATTCAATCTGGTGTTAAGTCGGTCAAGAATGTAGACTTTTAGCCAGTTTAAGATGTGAAATTAATAAGAACATTATGAATGACAGCCTTGATGCTGATTTAGGCGTACCGGTTATTGACCTTCTAGCTCCCATCATCATTAATTTTCATCTTTTCCATAGCAGTGTTGCACTTTTCTTTTCATTTGGAAAAATACAGATATTCCTTGTTTTATTTTCTCTTCAAGCATAATCTCTTCAACCCTTTTCAATCTGGATTCCGTTGTGGTACGCCCACTGTTTTTGTTAAGATGACGGACGGTAACAAACTTGATATAAACAATCAACAGGTCGCGCTGTTTGATTTCAATAACGCTAATAATTAAATTTCTCTTTAACACTATTATAGATTTCGATAGAGTACATGCCAATTTAAGTACCCTTAATATATCTCTTAAAATAATTGACTGGTTAATTAGTTACTTGTGATAGTTTCGGCAATGTATATACAGTGATAATTAACAATCAATCTGGTGTACTATCTGCGGAAGCGTTCCGCAAGGTGGCGTTTGGTTACCTCTCTTATTACTTCAATTACAAATCACATTTCATCTCTGTACAGCGGAGCGCACTTCCCTAGTTTCATTCAATTTTCTCCACTCAATCCCTCAATATTGGGATAATATACGATTCAGGAAAGTGAAATTTTTCAATCTCTAACGATCTGTAATATATGGAATTTTACATATTAGGCATAATCGTCATTCTATCACCAAATGGCAATTTACTATGATCTAGATTATTGATAATATAAGAAGTAAAAATATTGGCAATTTTTGAGTCTATAGGTATATAGATATATATGCAGATCTTAGAGTCACAAGAAGTTGTTCACCTTTCCAAAAATAAAATAAAAAATAATTAGCCATTTCACTGACACATCTGTTTCGGTGTGATAGACGGCTGGAATGATGACTATCACTTTGTAAAGGCAATTTTCTGCCCGTTACCACAAAGATATTCGAATTACTTTCGATTGATATCAAAGTCAAAGGCTTAATGACGTTTTAATGTATCGAAATTGAATTTACCTGAATCTCTTCGGAGAATATATTTTAGAAGATATTTTACAAATTAAGATAAAAATATAACGCTCGATGTTCCACTGTTGGGCTAAAGTTTGCTCTTTCTTTTTAAAAAGAAGGTTTGAAGATTACCCACATTGCACCAAATCAGATTAACATGTGGGAGACTCTTATTTTGTTCATACAGGTTTCTTCATGACGCTTTCCTTAATCGCTGAAGATGAATTAAATAAATTATATACGACTTGTTGTTATAGTTTCAGAAAAGCCCACCTGGACAGTTTTCTTCATATTCTTCATATATTCGTCGTGTTGTGGTTTGAAGGGTGAGTAAGCTAGTGCAAAGAAGCACAAGGGTAAGCATTATATATCTGTAAGGAATAGTTAATATTTCTTACAGTATTATCGATAACATCAGTAGTATCTATGGGTGGTGGTGACCTCTTACCATTAGGTGGTTCATTTTTGCGTCCACCTATATCATAAAATAAATGTATGAAAATTCAGTACTTTGAATCTGAAATTTTTGGTTAGGAATCACGTCTATAAGCCTCTTTCTCTCTGTTCTCGCGGTTGTTTTATTTCTAAATTGAAAATCGATTAAGAAATTTGTGTATGCAAAATCAACATCAAATCAAATTATATTTAAAACTTATTACTAAACTTCAATTCTAAAGTAAAAAAAAAAGACAATTATATCTAGAATAGGAAGAAGCTTATTTATGTATGTCATAAATAGAAAGAGACACAAAATAGTCTGTCCGTGTTCTTAAGAGACATTTCAATGTAAGTCGTATAAGTCTACTTATGTGTTCTCGGTCACGTCAGTATGCAGATTGGAAGATCGTAACAAAAGGTTATTTCGCTTTTTCATATGCTTCTGTCATAAAAGACACGTATTTTGTACTTATATACAAGGCACCGTTGGAATTAGAATTATGAGCGTGTAAAAAAACTCCATTGTCTGTCGTTGTTAAGTTATTTTTTTAATGCTTGAAGTTACGGGAGTATAAATTAAACAGAATAATTTGTGTATGATCTTTTTGAAGTAAATATTACTATTTTTAAAACGAAAAATAATATAGTATTAACATCAGATAATTTCTATGTTAAAGTACTATTATTAATCCATTAAATATATTTGCAGAGCTTTTGTCTTTACAATTCAAATTATTTAAATGAAGAAGGTATTGAATTAATTATCAAGTTCGGGCTTACTTTATTCACAGGAAAATGTATTTGGTTTAAACCAGATTAAACCAGTTCCAAGCAAAAAAACAGCTTACAGCGTTATAGCATTATCTTAATTATTAAAGTGAAACCCTTAATACATGCGTTATCACAGTTGTAAACTAACAGAGTTATATCTAAATAGAATTAATTTGTCCCACGATGTGTTTCAAGGCTCGTAAACAGATTAATTATTAAAACTGAAATTAAATAATATTCTCTTGAGCGATTTTCTAGCTTCGTATGAGTAGTTAAAAAATTGTTAAGGATCGTTACTGTCTTGCAGAACTATAAATTAATACAAACAATTCTTCCAAAGTGACAATAAATGCAAAAGTGTATAAAATATGATGTTTCATAATTACGTGTTACTAAAACTAAACACTTTAAAATAACAGCCTGTAAACTACCTACATCTGGGCTAAGGTCTCTTCTCCCTTTGAGGAGAAAATTTGGAACATATTACACCACGCTGTCCTAATGCGAGTTGGTGGAATACACATGTGGCAGAATTTCGTTGAAATCAGATACATGCAGGTTTCCTCACGATGTTTTCCTTCACTGTCGAGCACGAGATGAATTATAAAAATAAATTAAGATTTTGAGAGATTGAACCAATAATCGTCGGTTAAGATGCACGCGTTCGAACCACTGGGTCATCTCGGCTTCTACACTTTAAAGTCTTTATAAAACTAGAGGACTTTTAATTCTTTTCAAATTTTCACCAGGCTTATATTATGTAAAAAAAATATAATAAAATCGGCTTTACGAATGATTGTTAACTAAAGAAAGTAATGAGCAATAACGATAAAAAATTACAATGGCGTCAGAACGCCTCCTTGCGGAACTCCTCAACGATGATAACTATAGGACAATATACTGTCGAAACTATAGTGATGTTTTCGGTGGAACAAGAACAAAATAACTTACCTTGTAGTATCCTTAGGAATATAGATAGTTGCGATATTAGATTCATTTCATTGATATCGAACTAAAATATGATCATAATAATAAAACGCATTGCTAAACTCGATAGTAACAATGATTGTGATAAGCTTTTAATCGACAGTAACCGTACGTACATGCTGTGAAAAAATCTTACTGAAAAGGTTAAGGAAATTGTCATTCTATAAAGAATTTACAGAAATTAAGAATATTTAGTAGAACTTTATATAGAAAATGTAGAATTGTTATGTGGTAAATAAGTTGAAAATGGATTAGGTTTTAAAGACATATTACATAAGTGTTGGTTAAACCGTAATTGCCTATGTTTGTTCTAGCTTAAGTTTTTAATATTATATAAGTTTTTAATATTATATAAGTTTTTAATAGTATTTAAGTTTTTAATATTATTTAAGAGTGTATTATTTTTATTCAATTCAACAGTGCTGTAAATGCCTGTAGTGGTGTATCACACTGCACTGGTCCGTGTACTTTTATTACATAAGTGTTTTTGTGAATATGCCGATAGTGTTTCAAATAAATAAATAACACATGACTATTTTGGTTTCCTTGACAAACGCTTATGCAAAATTGGCGGAGGCGTAACAAATAAACAAACTTACTTCTGAATTTATAACATCACTTAGGACACTGGGTTATTCATCCAGCAAATATTTATAAATAATTCAGTGGCAGGAACCGTAATAAGATTACCCGAGATCCATCAAAAAGTTTCCTCTAATTTATTACTGACTGTCAAATTTTAACTTTTCCCAACCTTCCTCGCCCTATAACCTTCGAAACTTTTTCGAAAACGCAACAACGGACAAAGGTAATGTGCCTAATTAGATTTACATTGTTTTCGTTCGAACTAATCTCAAATAACACTGAGAAACAAAGTCTGTTCCAATATAAATGACCGATTGGGCAACGTGCCCACTTTATTTGATTTACTTAACATAAATAAAAGCTTCTGATTTCTATATAACGTTAACGTTCGCATAGAAAACTGATTCAGTAACTCATTCCACCCTTCCACTTTCTTCTATAAGAATTTCTCTATTGAATACATTTGCCTATAGAAATCCTTCATGCTTCACGTAAAGCCCGGTTACTATTTCAATCAAAATCAATATGAAAATAATCTTTATTCAAGTGTATTGAGGTTCATAAAATCACTTTTGGACTGCCGTGTTTCAGTGTTGAATTAAATTTAAAGGTACATTGGTACGGAAAGTAGATTCAAATTAAGGTTGGTGATAGATAGGTACCACCCACTCATCAGATATTCTACCGCTGAACTACAGTACTCAGTAATGTTGGTGGCACATTGGCGATGTAAGGAATGAATTGCCGTGGTGAACACTTACCATCAGGATGCCCATACGCCTAACTTATTCCATAAAAAAATCTACCCAGAAGAGCCAGCAAGGACAGTAGTTACTCTTTTTTATAATTTTAATTACAGAATTGTCACATGTAAAGGATATAGGAGAGATAAGAGTAAATAAATACTAAGTGCACAGTTTTTTATATTGAATATAATCGCGAATTAACTAATAAACTTTATTTATCAACGTTTGACAAGAGCTTTAAATATTTTTAATAAGCTAAGGTACAAATAACCGTAGAATTTTATTATATAAACGAATACCGTGCTCCATGAATGATGCATTAATTTTCTAAAGTCGAAAATCAGGTGTCATTAGTATATCTTTCCTCCTCGTGTTCATATAATGATTGTCGCCGTTTGTCAACGGATATTATTGTATCATTTTGTCACGTATATGACGAGGCGTAATTTGATGTTTATTCGTAACTCATAAATAAATAATCGATTACAGATTTACAGCAACGAATATTTAAATAAAGACTTCCACATTTACGTTTTAAAAGACACCCAAAATATGATCGTCATGTCAAAAATTTATTTTGTATAGTAATCTATACAAAATATTTTTTTGACTTTGTCATCAGTCGTCAGTCGGTAAGGGTGTCGGTACTTTCACTACATAGCAGTAAGATCGTTTATTTATAATTGTGGTTTTGTGTTTGTCATATCTGAAATTAACGGTTGTTTGTGATTACTCAATATTTTGAATAACTGTTAAAATTAAGATTATTTTTAAATAAATTAGCTATAGGTTGTTTTAATTATTTTTTTTGCTAAAAGTACTATATAAATGGCCCTTAGAACTTAAGTATCTGTCAATGGTCAGAGAGTGGGTGTGTGAAGAATTTCCGGGTCAGTCATGACAATTGCTGCATTGAATGTCAAGAGTATCGGGTATGCAAAATGGTAAACATCGGACGTGAGATGCTACGACTTACGATAGATTCTTGGTGTAAGTGTACTCTAGACACAAGCAAACAAAAGTCTAGGGATGGCACAGGAGTCTATTACGGTAACAGGGATAAAAAGTAATAAGTAAAATGAATAAGTAGACAACAAATGGATGTCACCGCTGAAGCATATATGGAAATAAGTACGACTGTTGCTTGAACAAAGAGCTTCGTGCAAGAATGGTCGATATATTACAAACCAACGTACTGGACTCTAAGGACGCAATGTTTATTTAACACTTGTATTGGAATCAATCGGCTAATGTATAAAAGGCAGACTAACTGATAAATAGGAAATCATACGAGGAGTGCGGTAGGCATTTATTTTACAATTATTTTCAACATATACTCATAGGCGATTATAAGAGAAGTATTGAAACAAACTCATAAATCTTTCTTTACGCTTAAGTCAATTCTTTGTAAAATAAACAGCTGAAGCTACGAGATTAGCCTGCTGATATGTTTTCTCCATTCTCTCATTAAACGTTAAGCAAGGACCCTCACAAAATCGAGCTGTGAAAAAAATTCAGAAGAATTGATAACCTTCTCATTTTTGAAGTCGGTTAAAAATACTGAGGCTTTTGAAATGTGGATATACAGGAACACAGACTATTAAGGATATTTCGGGGAGAAAAAATAAGTAACTTTATATTGCCGAATCGTGTAAAAATACGATACAAGATACTTCAACTCAATATACAGGGCTAGGAAAACAAAGGGTGGGTCGAGGAAGACCTCGCGCCTAAAAAACCTACGCCAATGGTATGTAAAATGAAACGAGCTACCTGAATGACCGCCGATCTTTGAAATACAATAACACTAAGAAGAAAAAGATTACTGTGTTAGTATGTATACCTTCAAACCGCAGATTTTAACCATTCCTTATATTTTCAAAGAATGTCATGTCACCACACTATGAACAAATGTATGTGTTAAATAATGACGGCAAACATTTTGTTATAGTACATTTAACTTAAATAATAATTAAATAATATATCAAGTATAATATTCCATTTCACCTTCATAATTGTGCTTCATGTACATAAAGTATAAAGTAAATTATTTATCAAAATTAAGTAATTAGATTTCATACTAAAAAGGTCTTGAATTACGAACTTTGCTTAAATTAATATACGTATTAATAATTACAATAAAAATTGTAAATAATTTGCTCATAATATCATAAGTTAATTAATTTTCTTTTAGAATTATCAGTAAAGCAATCTCAAAATAAGTTATATGAAATAAAAAACGTTTTTAGAAATCATCTTTTTTATTCTTATTCGCAAATTGTAAACCTAATGTTCTAAGTGATCGCCATTATCCATACAATTGGCGCTGTTAGAAGTATTACGGAACCTTACATCAAGAATACCCCACTAAGGTGTTTTGTCACTCGTTAGTTACACTGGCTCACTCACCCCCAAACCGTAACTCACAATAATGGGTAATATGTAATGTAATGTTAGGATGTGGAATATACTATGATTTGTTACCTATACGGGCATGAACAACGCTCTAGTCCAACGCTCTAATGTATCTTTATCCCTTTTTTTTCTCGCTGGAAAAACGCATTACGCGCTTCCCCCGCGTGATGGAAAGTGTGTGTGGGGTGTGTGAGACTCCCCGGAGACCTGGACGCGGAGTGCGCCCAAGCGGGTTTACTCACTAAAAAACCAGCGGTACCCTCTCCGTCTTTCGGCGGACGCCACGGGATCGCTTACGCATGCTACCTTAGCGAAGTATCTTTATCCCTAGTCATCCCACGGTTCGCAATAAATTAAAAAGTGATTTAATCTCTATTTAAAATAAATGAAGAAACATTTTGTTTCTTATTTCAAATGAATGAATGAATGGAAATTGAATTAAATTGATTTGAATGAATTATTTATAACACGGCCTGTGTTATTTTTGTACTAAATTGTACAAAAATAACACAGGCCGTGTTATAAATAACCCTTTGTTGCATTCGAGTACCTATTTGTGTTTCATTCATCTCGCTTATCTTGATGGTGAATCAAGTAAATAAAAAACGGATTGCCATTTAATGTTGTTACATTTCTTAAAATATTATATGGAGACTTCATTTTTTTGTTTTTCTGGGAATCAGGCCAAAAATTAATCGATCGACACACAACTCTCTTATACGATAGTTTTAAGAAAGTCATAGTATATTTATTTGTTGTATATTTAATGTAGTCAGAGAGATAATCTTCGGTACAATTCAAGTAACAACAGCCTGTAAATTTATCTAAAAGTTTGTTTAAATTTGTACGTCCAATTTTTAGATAGATAAATAACAATATTGTGTGATTTATGTAAAACTTATAATACCCTTAAAGCTGTACCCGGGTATAAATTAAATTTGATTCAGTAGTTTTTGGATTCTAATAACAGAAATCTATTAAGAATTGGCGAATGATTACTGACATTATAAATACGAAAGTTTGTTTGTGTGTCAAATAAAGTGCGAAATACAGCTTGGAAAGAGGACAGACTTCGGCAATTTTTTTTAATTCTTCGAGATGATGGTTTGGGTTTAAAGGTTGTATACAAATGCAAGTATTTAAAGGATTTTTATCAGAAACTCAGAGTTCCAAGCATTCGATACCGTGCCTTCAGTTAGTTACGTAGCTTGTCAAAGAGACATTGTATAGTATGGGCCAGTAGCTTCCATAAGTGGAGGCGAGCGTGAAACTATTGAAATTCTCTTATATTCAATGAAATTCTGCCATATATTCATTATATAGCTTTGCTTTAGATATTCCGATATTGTACATAATTTCAGTATTGTCATTGTTTTTCAAGGTATCGGTAATTACGTCATCTGATGATAAGTGGTCACCAGTGCCCATTCCATACGTCGCCATTACGTCACCAATCTTTGGGCTAAGATGTTATGTCCCTTATATCTGTAGTAACACTGGCTTACTTACCCTTCAAGCTGGAACACGAAAATACTAACTATGTCTGTTATGACAGGAGGGCTGGGTCGTTTTTTGCCCAGAGGATCGGAATTGCAATTTAACGGGGAAATGCTGCTAGCATTCTTGTCACCATTCCTCGCAGTCAAGATTTATACAGTAATTAGTTTTAGTTCATGTTTGTATATATTTAAGCATTTAATGTTATTAATTTTTATGTTAATAAAATTATATAACATGTGACGCATGGGAAATACTATGTCCGTTGGGCTCGTACAAAGCTATACCATCAAGTACTATTTGTGTTAAATAATTTCTATTATTTCTGGAATTTCACCATCATGGTATCTTCTTTTTACTCTACAATATTGAACGCAAAATTCGGAACTTTTTTGTCATCAATGTTATTCCAGTTACTATGTTCGATTACCATTACACCGAGTGTCCAAAAATCTTAATGTACTCTTCAGAGATCATCTATGACACATGTCTGATCTGAGTCGTACACATCGAGTTATGTTGTACTAAAATAAACAGTTTATTGGTAATAACATTAACCTACTTTTACGATGGAGTATTCGCGGATTCGTAAAGCGATCGTAAAGATGAATCTCGCTGACGGACGTACTTTTTCGTAACAGCGTTTTGATTGCGACGTTTACTCGATCTAATGAAAACGATTTGACGATTTTATTAATTCAGATAATGTTGAAGAGTGGATGGAATTATTTGGTTTCTAACATCCGAATTAGTATATCTTTTGTTACAATTCGGCTTACAACTAAAGGTAAAGAAAAACATCGAAATATTCAGTGACAGAAATGTACGATCATAACCTGAGTATACAAAATGTTAAGCGTGAAATTATCTCAGAATTCTTGTGTTCATTATTCTATTATTAAGCAGGATATATCAATTTAAATAATTGTATTTAACTAACATGACTTCGTATTTTTTAAATGTTAAAATAGAGTAACTACTGAGTTTCTTGCCGGTTCTTCTCGGTAGGATCTACTTTCCGAACCGGTGGTAGCTTCACTTAATTGTAAAATGACGATTCAAAAGTGCTTGTGAAAGCCTACTTGAATAAAATTTAATTTGATTTGATTAGAATATAATATTAATTGTACTAAATTTATTTTATTGGTAACAAAACATAATTATAACAATAATCATAAAATTTAATTTTTTTTTTTTAATCAATTTTGTATAAAATTTAGTTTTTATTATTATTTGTCTTGAATGTCTATAATAAATTTACACAGACAGTTTTAATTTTGCCGTTTCATAAATTTAAATCATTTGTAAAAAAATCATTGGTAAAGAAGCCATATTATTCAATACAAGATTATGCACACGATAAAAAAGCGTGGAATTTGATACTTGTTGACCTCCAGGCAGGGTAAATTACATACATACATTAACTAGCATGAACATATTTTTAAATGTATAAAAGAGTAACTACTGAGATTCTTGCCGGTTCTTCACGGTATAATTTACTCTCCGAACCGGTATTAGCTTCTGAAAAAAGAAGAATGTACTGTAATGTGTCTTAAATTAATGCATACTTAAATATGTGTTATATAACTATCTCTTATCTTATGTATGAGTGTGTGTGCACGTATAATTTTATTTTATTTTTAAACAATGAATACCCAACAATAAAACACCAAAGACAATTATTCATCTTCCCTATACTGCGAACCATCTACTCTCTCACTCACACTAATAATGACCTTGATATTCCAATTAATTATTCAAATACCCTTTTTTGCTATAATTGTATTAAGATGTTAACATCTGGATAATAATATCGAAATGATATATTTGTCTCGTAAATCAGCGTTTACAGTCGTACATATCTCACGCCCACATGATCAGTTATCTCGACGTCTTCCGACGGAGATGTTTGTTAAGCTGTACGGATTCTGTACGTAGCTATCTGAATTGTTGCCTTTGCATGTTACAACTATGCATTCAGTTGTTACTATACCAAAATTGAGAAAGGGTTAGTTTCCTTTGTGGATAAGACGAAGTTCCAGTACACACTAGTAAATCGCCTGCGAAACTTCATGTTTATTTAGTAACTTACATGCCAGTAACTTTACTTCTTCTCTAAAATATTTCTTTGTTAAATCATGATGTATTAAATGGCAATCAAGAATCTTTTATATTTTTCTACACGTCACGGCTGGAGCTGTCAAAAAAGACAATAACCGATCTTCTACGTACAGTTCTATCGTCCCATAATAATTGGGACAAAAATCGACTTACGTTATTAACATATAAGATGCGTTTAATGGAATAATAAATAATAAAAAATAAAGCATTAAAACATTTCTTTGAGAGTATTCCGGTATAGTACGACAGAACATAGACGTAGCATCGGCAATTTCAATAAAACCGATTACTGCCGATTGACTCAACCAATAGAAATAGCTCCCTATCGCACCACTCGACGCTATTCGTTGCTATACATTCTCGCGTAAGTTCAACTCGAGAAAGCAAGTGTATACATGCACTGCTGATACTTCATCTAAGTTGTGTCGTACTATACTCGGTTAGCGGTAAATGCCACATACAAAAACCCTTAACCGGCTCATGCGACAAATATTTGGTGGTGCATTGACATTCTAAGAAATAGTTATCTCATCCTCAAATACCTTCTTCGGTTATAATAACCATCAGGAGTCCCATTTGTTCGTCAGTCTACCTATACAAAACAGAGTTTATCTCAGAACTCTTCATAACCCTTACGAAATAATTATTTATCATTAACATGATAATTAATTAATAGTTCAATCCACATTGAAATTCTCAAACGAAATGATCTGGCCCAGAAGGAAAGAGAATCGTGTTCAGACTACAAAAACGGTGGGGAGACGATATAGAAAAAACGATCGGGAAAGACTGGATAAAATCAGTAAAGAATAGACATAACATAGATTTATGACACTCTAACATTACAGGAAATAAAAAAAAGGTTTTATTATTATTAATCCACTTTGAATTATATAACTCGTTAGTTTGTTAATCTGTGAATAATCATTTAAGTCTGCATTTTGATGATGAATTAGTTTTGGAATATTAACACTGTACATTTATGACATGACGAGGCTTTGCAAATTAATTATCAGACTATCTGTTGGAGATATAGTAACATTCAAAATTAATTTGAATAAAGTATATATTATAATATATATTATATTAAATAGTGAACAACATCATACAATACTCTTGTCCCAATATAAGTAGCTACAGCACTTGTGTTATGGAAAATCAAAAGTAATGACGGTACTACAAACACCCAAGATAATAAAGAAAAGTACTTAACTCTTTCTACATCGATCCGGCCGGGAATCGAACCCGGGACTTACGGGGTAGCGTACCCATGAAAATCGTCAAATTGAATCTAGACATTGTCACTACGCTAGCATGCTCAACCGTTACTGTGACAACCCCGAAAAGGTGGAGGGTACCCTATTCACCTCTTCTGGTGATTTCACTGGTTTTTAATAGACCTCTGTGTCTGTGTTATATATCCTAATAAAATATTAGTATTTGTATTTGTATTGCTACTAAGGCGCACTAATATCATAGGTACCACCGAGTCTCACATACCTTTCACTTCATGCAGGCAAAACGCCTAAATTTATTTTTTCCAGCGAGATCGTAAATAAATCCACTTGATGGTAAGCTTCTTCTATGTGACTGCTGATACGTTTTCCTCTGTGATGTTAAGTACGTTAAAATGTATCATTAATAATTAATGTATGTATAAAACAAATGTGTGTATTTGTATTTGTTTTACTGAGAAATTATTTCAAAAACATTTTCTTGTTTCTCGGCTTCCAAAGTGACAGTGCGTCACTTTCACATTAGTATTATGTTATCTTATATATAACTTAATTTGTTTCCACTCGCACCACCTTGATGTCCGAAAATCCACAACGCGATTTTGCCCGATTTCTTAAACATTTTCTGCCTCGCACGACCACTTTGTGGAACCAGCTTTCGCCGGCGGTTTTTGCGAACCGATACGACATGGGAACCTTCAAGAAAAGAGCGTACTCCTTACTTAAAGGCCGGCAACGCACTTGCAAGCCCCCGGGTGTTGCAGATGTCCATGGGCGGTGGTAGTCACTTTCCATCAGGTGAGTCTCCTGCTCGGTTGCCACCTACGTCATAAAAAAATTGTATAAACATAGAGTTATGTATACTGATATTATAAATGTCAAAGTCGCTCTTGTCGCTTTTTCGCTACCAAACCGCTGAAGCGAGTTCGATGAAATTTGGTATGACGTAAATTTGAATTCCAAGGAAGGACATACATAGGCTACATCTTTGCGTAACACGTGACAACACACAAATACATACATAAAGTACGTTTTACAATAGACTCGATAAGATATGATCGAATTAAAATTCAATTCCTGTACTATTATTGAGCGCGGGGAAATGCTGCTAGCATTCCTACCATTTCCCCATTCACCGATTAATAAAATTTAATTATGTTTTCACCTATTCAAGCTATTTACATAATATGAGGTTTCTGCTAAGCAATGCATATTCGACCGTGGAGGGATGTTTAGAATATTTAGTCGGACCATTAGTTGAAATAACTTAGTATTCATAGAATTTCCTGTTGCCATTTAAATAGCCAAAATCGAATATGGAATATGTGTTTTATATTCTAATGTAGACAAATGTATCTTTTTTATGATATGGGTTGGCAGATTGGCAATGGAAAAACCTGATGGTAACGGGTCACCACTGCTCAAAGACATTAATCCTGTATAAAGTATTAAACATACATTATATCACCAATGTGAGACCTTTAGAGCCAAGATCTTGTGTCTGTAGTTACACTGGCTCACTAAAACCGGAACACAATAACATTAAGTATTGCTGCTTGGCGGTTGAATATATTATGAGTGAGTGGTACCTATCCAGACTGAATTGCACATAACACTACCACCAAGTGTATCTCTAAAAGTTTAAATGAAATAATAAATGAAATGAGTGAAAATATTAGCAAGCCCAATTTACTATATCGAGATCGAAATCTAAATGATTACTGTACTAAATAATATACATAACAAGAAACTTTATTCGGAATTTATAAATTTTTACAGTCAATATGCAAGTATGATTCACCTAAATTGGAAAAAAAGGCGGTAGTTTCACTTAATGTAGTTTGTTAAATGACGATTCAAAATAACTTGCAAGTGTCTATTAATCTATATTATAAATGTGAAAGTAACTCTGTCTGTCGTTCCTTCTGGTTGAAACGAATTTGATGAAATTTGGTATGAATCAAACTTGAACTCCAAGAAAGGGAATTGGCTACTTTTTTGCCTGACATATGACAACCAACACCCATAAACGTGAGCGAAGCCACGGACAACTACTAGTAAAGTAAAGTAAAAGTTAAGTAAAGTAACAGCCCGTAAATTTCCCACTGCTGGGATAAGGCCTCCTCTTCCATTAAGAGGGTTTGGAAAATAATCCACCACATGTGGCAGAATTTCGATGAAATTAGACACATGCAGGTTTTCTCACGATGTTTTCCTTTGCCGCCGAGTACAGGATGAATTATAAACACAAATTAAGCACATATATGTATATAGTGGTGCCTGCCTGGGTTCGAACCCGCAATCATCGGTTAAGATTTTTTTTTATGGTATATGTTGACTGACGAGCATATGGGCCACCTGATGGTAAGTGGTCACCATTACCCAAAGACAATGACGCTGTAAGAAATATTAACTATTCCTTAAATCGTCAATGCACCACCAACCTTGGGAACTAAGATATTATGTCTCTTGTGCCTGTAGTTACACTGGCTCACTCGCCCTTCAAACCAGAATACAACAATACTGAGTACTGTTGTTTGGCGGTAGAATAACTGATGAGTGGGTAGTACCTACCCAGACGGGCTTGTACAAAGCCCTACCACCAAGTAAATGCACGCGTTCTTATCACTGGGCCATCTCTTAGCTCTAGTTAAACTATTAATAAAGTATATTTTAATTAATAATAATAATATGAACCTATTAAAATTCTAACAATTGTCATATCGGGATTCGATTTTAGCCCCATACGAATTACCCATTTCACTCGATAGACATTCAAATAAACCCTTGTCAAATGTCATACAGTCCCTTAGAACCCTTGACTTATCGGTCGATATTATATAATTATTAAATCTATGTTTAGAAGTGCTCGTTCGAGTGGAATATCGATATAGTTTTTTTTAATATCGATATTATAAATACATTTCTATTTAATTCCATTTTCACAGTTTTATAAAATATTGACTTCGAATAAATTGGATCAGGCAGCGTTATTGAATTGACGAGGAGAAAGTTAAAATGTCAGTTGTAAATATCATAATGACATATACTTGCTATTATGTTTAAGCCAATTTCTGTCTCTGTGATTATAGAACGATAAGACACATAAGGTTCAATTATGGTCTCATTTTAAGTGTCATAGATTTGTAGAAAATTAATGAGAATTCTTTATTGTTAGTTATTAATTGTTACAATTTAATGAATAATTAATTTGAGAAAGCGGAATTATTTACTGGCTGGTAAGAGCGGTGCGGTAGGTTGCTAAAACACTAAAATGGAAGTGGGCTGGCCATCTAGCAAGATACACCGATGAAAGATGGACATTTACAATAACAAAATGGAAAGGACCAAAAGGAAGAAGAAGCAGAGGACGACCATACACAAGGTGGCAAGACGAATTAGTGTCGGTTGCAGGCAGAAACTGGATTGAGACAGCAAAAGACAGAAACGTGTGGCATTCTTTGGAGGAGGCTTATACCCGAAAGGGGTCCATACATTGAAAAATAACAACTAACTAATTAATTTTTAATATTTAATGACTGATTTTAATATTTAATAATTGACATTAATAATACTTACAAAAGCATGGGAAATGGACATTTATTTAATGATTTATTTTTAGTGATCAATCGTTGAATTTAATGTTTAATAATTGAATTTCAATATTTGATAATTATTTTTAATGTTCGTTAATTAATGTTTATCAATCAATTATTATTTTTTGTTTTTATTTTAGATGGTAGTTTTTTTGAATTGAATGGGAGATCATTAAAATTAAATGTCTAATTTATACACTTTAAATATTATTTAAATGTATTTAAAGTTGATTTTATCACTAAAGATCTATTTGTTAATTTCTGTTATTATTATTATTATTTGTAATGTATGGAATAAATAAAGCTATATGTATTATATTATAAGAGCGGTGCAACGGCTGGATAAAAAAAAATCATTTAAATAAGGTTTCCATATATTGGCGCGAAATATAGATCAGTGGCCTGCAGTTACCTATACAATGACATCAACACAAAACATGTCATAAGTTTCGAAATAGCTAAAAATACTATTGAATAAACGCGAAGTCAAATCTAAATGATTTTACTATATTAGAGAGCATCAGTATCGATATAGAATAATATTGGTAAACCAATATAAAATATTTTTGGCTGTGCATTAATTAAGGAATTTTAATGCGATAAGCAATTAAAGAATAGTAAATGTAAATAATTGTAATAATGATAGAATCAGCTATTGTTACTAATAATTAAAAAACAAAAAATCGTGACGTATGCATTTCATATATTTATAGAAAGAGTAAATAACGGAAATAGCACAACCTCTTTCTGAAACCAACTTACGTCGACAGTTTTTTGGAATTGTTACAACTTAGGAATTTTTAAGAAAATGTATTAAGCAACCTTAAGCACACCCGAAGCATCGGAAGCTCCTGAAGCGTTGTGATGTAGCAAATGTCCATATGTGGTGTCATTTTCTATCAGGTGATCTCCAACTCGTTTCCCACTAATACCACTAACAAGAAATGTCCAAAATGCAGAAGAATCAAATCAAAATCATATATTAGCGCGCTAGTCGTAAGGTATATTCTTGAGGAACTAAAAATTATATCAATTTTAAGAAACTCCCAAACTTACTCCTTACTTGGAAGCGTTTTTGAAAACTTTCTGAAACTTAGACATTTGGTAGGAATAGCCTGTTTGAATTGTTTGAGTAACGTTTTCGAAATGCTTCAAAAAATGTTAAAGGTACCTCATAAGTTATTATATCATTTAATTTTTTTTCTTTAGTGTATTTTTCTTCTGCAGTTTAACAACATACACTACAATTTTTACACCAATATATAACACAATATTCTTTATATACCCCATTAAGAATCAAATATTGATACAAACTTTTAAATAATTGGTCTTCCTTTAAATCTGTTTTGCAATTGTGATTATTACATACCAATTTATCTTTCTTCTAACATTGTTTGCAGTACATATATTTATTTTGTATAAACAAAAGTGAAATCCTCTGTCATAAAAGATTAGATTAACTTTTTGGCTCGAAGTTTGGTGGATGTTGGACATACAATTTCGGAGTCAAAGAAAATTTTTCAATAATTTATTGCATCATTATTAAAATTTTAAGTAATAAATGTATTATTGCTAATTGTAGTTGGTGATTATAAAATCAGGTCTATTGTCGTTAGTTATACAAATCTTATGTGCAAACTTATAGAATTATTTAGCTTTTATAAAATTATAGTACATTAATGAACTTTATGATTATTAAAAACATCGTAAATTTGGTTTGAAGACGTTATGATACTGAAGCATTTCGTTCGTAACAAATATTTTAAAAATGGAAGTATAAAACTTGTCGGCAAGGCGAAATAAAAAAAGGTTGAATTTCGTTTAAAATAATATAACGAACTTTGTCCACATACGAAAGCCCTTATAAAAGAGTTACTATCGAGCTCTTATTGATTGTTCTCGGTAGAACTTACGATCTGAACCGTCGGTGTAGCTTCACGTTGAATTAACTTTGTAAAGCAACGTTTTTAAAAGCATATTTGAACCGTTTTTAAAAATATGCTGGTATTTTACTTAAATAACCTTGCTTACTTTTATGTTGTTTTTATGATACCAAACTAGATCGTTATAGTTGGATATTTCTTTTAGTAATGAAGTTCTTTTACGAAGCTTGTAGTAGGAAAGACCTCAGGCAATTTTTCTCTCTTCATCTTTGTACAATTGACAGAGTCCTTATAGTCCTATAAAATTTTACGAAACTAAGAGGGTAAAAATGGTGATAAATATGGTAAACTGGCAGGAGGCTTACTTGATTTAAAGTTACTTCCACCGCCCATGGACATTTATAATACTGCAGGGCTTGCAGGTACGTTGCCGGTCTTTCAGTAAAGTGTAGTCAGTGTGTTTCTTGAAGGTTTCTAAGTCATCTAGGTTCAAAAAAACCACTGGCGAAAGTTGACCCCAAAGTGATTTTACAAGACGGAAAATGTCTTAGAAATAACGCTTCTGTGGATTGTCGGACATCTAAGTGGTTCGGTTGAAACCTTGAATTTTGACGATATGTCCGAAAGCGAAATTAAACAGCTGGGATTTAAAATAATATTGATTATACTTTCTATTCAAACGGGAATTTCAAAAACAATTTTGTCATGGTATACACCTTTCCTCCTTTATAAGTGCTTATGAATATTTAAGAGTAAATTGTAAATCACATTTTGTCATTTAACCATCTAAAACGGCGTAAGATTTACATATTTTAACCAACAATATTACACCAAAAAGGCGTATGTTACCTAAAACAACTAATATAATTTCATTGTGTCTATTTTGGTTAAGGCTCTTTTAACACCAAGCCTGAGTATGAAAGTTGTCATTTTTTACGTTTATATCTTTTAGTAAACAAAATTTATGTCAAATAAGGTTTTATTTAAAAAGGTTCCACCCTGAATTCTTGGGTATTTGTGGTCCCCACTCGAAGCACGAGTTAATTGCTTTAAGCTTAATTGGTACATAGTCGTAATACCGTCTGGGTAACACTCATTCGTTAGATATTGTACAGCCAAACAGTAGCACACAATATTGTTGTGTTCCGGTTTGATAGGCAAGTAAGCCAGAACAACAATAACTACAGGCACAAGGAAGATAAAATCTTAGTTCCCAAAGTTGGTGACCCGTTACCCTCACTGTCTCTCGGTGGGCGTCACGGGATCTACGCATGCTACCGTGGCGTCCTGACGGTTGGCCCGCCTATGCGGGCCTCCAACACAAAGGTGACGTATTGCCTATGTAAGGAATTATTAATATTTCTTTAAAAATAATTCCTTAAAATTGAGTATTGTTGCTATTCTATTCAAATGTTTATATATCGCCCGCATGCGTTAGGCCAGTATGTGTTATATAATTCTGTCTTATGTACGACGCCATATTTAAACAAGTTAATTCAATGGTATGTCAATATTGTCCTAAAGTACACAAGGATATCACGACAATGAAGTTTCATCTAAGTACAAGACTCACTTAAAATATATCTTATACGAGATGGTGTACCTTTAACGTGAAAAGACAGTCACAATCTATCACTGTATTTTTTTTTTGGTGTAGGTTGGCGGACGAGCATATAGGCCACCTGATGGTAAGTGGTCACCATCACCCATAGATAATGACGCTGTAAAATATTAACTATACCTTACATCGTCAATGTGCCACCAACCTTGGGAACTAAGGTATTATGTCCCTTGTGCCTATAGTTACACTGGCTCACTCACGCTTCAAACTGGAACACAACAATACTGAGTACCGTTATTTGGCGTTAGAATAACTGATGAGTGGGTGGTACCTACCCAGACGAGCTTACACAAAGCCCTACCACCAAGATATATACTTATATTAGAAGAAAACCTGACTTCGCTCTGGTTAAATGAATAAAACTAAATAAAAATAAATATACTAAGTACCGAACCCATGTACGAAATTATTACTTGGAACACGCTTTCTGAATGCGTGTTCCAAGTAAGTAAGTGCGTGTTGTGTTTATACTAATTTTTTTTATGATTATAACGATCTCCGTGGTCGAGTAGTGTGTGCACTGGTTTTCATGGGTAAGCCACTCAGAGGTACCGGGTTCGATTCCCGGCCGAGTCGATGTAGAAAATTCATTACTTTTCTATGTTGTCTTGGGTCTGGGTTTTGTGGTACGTCGTTATTTTTGATTATCCATAACAGAAATGCTTTAGCAACTTACATCAGGATCAAAGTAATGTATGTGATGTTGTCCAATATTTATTTATTTATTTTATAAGTAATAAAAGAAAATAGTATATATAAACACTACCGTTTTTATTTTATTATTAACATTTAGATTTTTTGTACATTCCTCACTTAATTAGATTTTTTTTATTATACTTTCTTAGCGAAGTCAGTGAAGGCTCATGATTTTATTAAAATTGTTTATTAATTTTAAAATTAAGCTGCATTGGTGTCGAGACTACCAATAAAATTCTAATAACTCTATATCAATAAAAAAAAACCCTGGCCATATCAGATGTCAGAGAATTTGTGTAGTATATTATCTCTAATACATAGTTATATAAGATATACATAATTGTTTAAGTCAATTAAATCGGATCGATCAATTCATCTCAAGTTAATATCACCATCGAAACAATTGACAAACACTCGTAAATGATAATGTGTCAACAAAGCAATTATTAATTATATTATCAGTTAGTCGACATAGACCGAATTGCTGATTCAAATATCAATGAAACAATATATCGTAGCCATTAATACGATTATCACTACAACGCAAGTCTGTGGTATTATAATTGATATTTGATTGTATAGAGTTTGCAAGTTTCAAAATTAGAAAGTCTGCTCTAAATTAAGTATATTATTACGTGTTATTAGAGATAGTATATAATACTATAGTATACAATACTTAGTGGTAGGGCTTTGAGCAAGCCCGCCTGGGTAGGTACCACCCACTCATCAGATATTCTACCGCTAAACAACAGTACGCAGTATTGTTGTGTTCCGGTTTGAAGGGTGAGTGAGCCAGTGTAACTACAGGCACAAGGGACATAGTATCTTAATTCCCAAGGTTGGTGGCGCATTGACGATGTAAGGAACAGTTACTATTTCTTACAGCGTCATTGTCTATGGGTGATGGTGACCACTTACCACCAGGTGGCACATATGCTCCTCCGCCAACCTAGTCCTTGGTCTATAGGGGTATCGATTTAAAATTTCTCCTTCAAATCCAAGAATGTTTAAATAAAAAATTATTAGTATTTTCCGTTGAAAGGATCTCATCGAAAGCACGGAGTCTAGAAGTTGGATGAGTGTGCTTTAGAGGCACAGTTGGTTTAAATTTTTCCATCCCAACGAGAGAATACAGAATCCTCTAGCACACTATAATAAGTCTTAGGTAGTTGGCTGATCTCGCTTTGTAGTAGATTGGCCGCTGCAACTAGTCAGGAAGACATCTTGATAATTTGTGTTGGAACAAATATATTCAAAATCTATTGAAATTAGTTATATCTGTGCAGGAACATAAAATAACATTGGGATGTAGATGATATGTCTCAGCTCTAAATGTTGGTGGTGCATTGCCAAAGGTTGGTGTATTGGTAATGTAAGAATTAGCTTATATTTTTACAGTGCCAATATCTTTGGGATTGGCGATACCTGCAGGACTGATCCCGTGATGACTTATAAATAAAGTACGTAAACAAAATATGTCATGTTATTCAGTTGAGTATGTCCGTATTTTAATTTGAGCCTTAAAGAATATGTTTTTTTTAATAACACACTCAAGCTTGCTTGGCGCTTCGTCAAGCTTGCGGAATTTTATTAAGTATGAGTATACGTACCTCGCATTTAAAACCAATTTATTAACTTTATTGCGACGAAAGCTAGCACTGATTAGTTTATTTCAATTTCGCCCACGCGCACTTTAAACTTACTACTTAAGTGACAACTTAGACCACAGCAAACACTTTAGCAGCCACTGCAAATACTGTAAGCAATCTATTGATACTGTTCCAAGTGGGACTTGAGTTACAAGATAAATTCCTCAAAGTGCATTAGAAAGTGTAAATACAAATGATACATTAAATACTAGCTACCTATCCCGTCTTGAGCTGAGATGGCCCAGTGGTTAGAACGCGTGCATCTTAACGGATGATTGCGGGTTCGAATTCAGGCAATCACCACTATATGTATGTGCTTAATTTGTGTTTATAATTCATCTCGTGCTCGGCGGTGAAGGAAAATATCGTGAGGAAACCTGCATGTGTCTAATTTCATTGAAATTCTGCCACATGCGCATTCCACCAACCCGCATTGGAACAGCGTGATGGAATATGTTCCAAACCCTCTCCTTAATAGAAGAGGAGGCTTTATCCCAGCAGTGGGAAATTTACAGGCTGTTACATTACTTTTACTTTTTACCTATCCCGTCACAAGGGTGCAGTATACCCTTACTTATATAAAAAATGAGATTGAAGAATCATACAAAGTCTAGGAAAATTAAAATTCCGAGCATAAAATTCAGGGCTTGGAATATATTCCACCACCCGGTTCCAATGTGGGTTGGTGGAATACACATGTAGCTGAATTTCGATGAAATTAGACACATGCAGGTTTCCTCACGATGTTTTCCTTCACCGCCGAGCACGAGATGAATTATAATCACAAATAAAGAACATATATATATAGTGGTGCTTGCCTGGGTTTGAACCCGATGCACGTGTTCTACCCTGCAACATTATATCCAAAGAGAAAATAAGACAAGATATTAAATGCTTAAATATATATATACAAATATGAACTAAAACTAGTTACTGTATAAATCTTGACCGCGTGGAATGGTGGCAAGAATGCTAGCAGCATTTCCCCGTTGATTCGCAATTCCGATCCTCTGGGAGAAAATAGAAATTAATCCATTTCACAAGACAATTGTTTCCTATACATTTGTCACCAGAATCTTGCTCATATCAGCTATCTTGGGCATAACTGCTGATCCGTATGTAGCATACATGTATCGTTAATTAATTACTTAGTATATGAACTATCTATCGCAAATCTTCGTTATAGTACAATTTTGTAAATTGTACTATAAAGAGCTTAGCTTAACGCTTTGAACGGGCTTGGACAACAAAATACTTATTATTAATCTTATCAATAGCAAGAAATCATAATATAAATATTATTCAAATCACATTTAAAAATGAAACCTTTAATTTTCTTTAATCAATAAACATCAACAAATTTATCTTTAAAACTTAAACCTTCGACCCTGATCCGTCTCATAAAATTCAAGGATTGCAAAACTTTTCTTTATTCGTCGAGTTTAGAATGTTTTTGTTATCTTTAACGATAAATTTATTGTTAAGGAGATCAAGTAATGAGATTAATCATGATGTCTTCTAAAGACAACTTTGGAGTTTCAGATAAGTAGTTAAGCTTATATCAGTGGGAGATGTTTTAATCTGTTGATGTTATGCCTCCTTGGTTCAGTAGCTTATTTATTCGGTACAGACGTTTAAGTCTTCGATTGAAGAAGTTTTGTAAAAAGGTAGTGTATGGTAATATAAAGATAGTAGAATTTTTTCCGGTCGTAATGGATTTTTGTCCTGAATTTTTGGACAACACCACCACCAGATTACAGAGGCAGTCCGGTAAATATACTGTAGTATTAGGTACATGAAACTAACTAATTTAACAGCAAATTAGTCACATGCTTTTATTAATCGTATTTCGCGCGAATTTTATAAAACACAAACTTCCAATACCCTTCGGGTTCAAAGTTTTACCCTCTTCGGGTTGGAGTTTCGTTAAATTCTAAGCAAATATTTACACCCTACAAGGAACCTATCTGCCAAATTTCAAGTTTATGTTGGTAGTATATAAAGGTGTTACAAGATAATTCAATGATTTGTATTTCGCTTATATAATATATAAATAGATCTATTTAATTAGTGTTTTTGATAGACACTATTATTTTTTACTTGGTGGAAGGGCTTAGTGCAAACCCGTCTGGGTAGGTACCATCCACTCATCAGTTATTCTACCGCCAAATAACAGTCCTCAGTATTGTTGTGTTGTGGTTTGAAAATTAAAGGGTCAGTGAGCCAGTGTAACTACAGGCACAAGGACGATGTAAGGAATAGTTAATATTTCGTACAGCTTCATTGTCTATGGGTGATGGTGACCACTTACCATCAGGTGGCCCATATGCTCGTCCGCCAACCTATTCCATAAAATAAAAAAAATAAAATATTTTATACTTATCATATCTTTTTAAATTAAGGGCTTTCATTGGTCGAAACGAAACTTTTGCTTGTAAGGAACATTTTCCATTTGGTCGATAAAGAAAGGTTTCGAAATAGAGAGATCTCTCTATTTCGAAACCTCAAGCCATTTCTTTTTTGTTCTCTTTGATTATTCGTTAAGCTGACTGCTGACCCTGTTTCGCAATTTGAGAATCAAATATTGAATCATCGATCAATGAGTTATGGTGAGTAGAGCCAAATTGGCCCAGTAGTTAGAACGCGTGCATATTAACCGATTATTGCGGGTTCAAACCCAGGTAAGCACCACTCATGTGCTTATTTATGTTTATAATTAATTTCGTGCTCGGCGGTGAAGGAACATGGGAAAAAAACCTGCATGTGTCTAATTTTATAGAAATTCTCCTCATATATATTCAACCAACCCGCATTGGAGGAGCGTGGTGGAATATGCTCTAAACGTTCAGCAGTGGGAAATTTACATGTTATAGTGTTTGTTGTTGTTGATTTATGGACAATATTGTCCAGAGCATAAGTCGTTTGCGCAAAAAGGGGCAAGTATTTTTATCTGCATATTATTATTATAATGTTGGGTATAGGGTTGGATCATTATTATAATTTATATTGGGATGAGCCAATTGACCATCTGATACGGAGAGTGTTCACCACTGCCAACAAAACCTTGACCCCGCAATAAATTTAAATATAATTAACATCACCAGTCCGTCACAAAGATGGAATCTCAGATGGCCCTTTGCCTGTAGTTACATTGGTTCAGTCACCTTTTTTATTTTTTTTTTATTTAGATAACCAACAAAAGAAAACATTATTACATTCATTTCATTATCAAACTATTAACAATAATCACCTTTCAAACTGGAAAACAATAATACTGAGTACTGCTACTTGGCGGTAGAATGTAGTAGTAGTAATGTTAGTTTATTCAATACTTTTGTGTTTAATATTTATTTAATGTTGTGACTTGTGATATTATCGAAAATAATAACTGAAATTTATTTATTTATACAAATATATAAATAAGTACCTATGTTATATAAGAGCCGATAGCAGGGTGATGATAATGGTGGGTGATGATAATAGTTTATTATTGTATATTGTAAATTGACAGTATAAAAAAGAAAAATATTAATAAATAGATCCCGCTGAGTTTCTTTCGCCGGTTTTTCTCAGGTCTGAGGTATTATATTCCGGTGATGGTAGAAACTGTAAACACTTCCATTTTGAATAAAGGTTTTTGACTTAGACTTTGGTGATGATGATAATGATGTATGAAGACTATAACACTTACAAACATAGTGTGACATGTTAACTAATAGTCTGTTGTGTTTTCAAACTAATCAACCTAATTTGATGAATTTTGATATTCGCACGTGAAATCATCAACACGAGAGAAATCGCGGGCTACAATAAGTTTTTTATATTTTGTCGTCGATATACCATTTTTATTGTTTTGCCCACCATAGCAATATTATTTAAATAAATTTAAATTTACCTGCCACGGGACATAAAAACTCAAGGAGAATCCAAGCCATTCTGACATTAAGCTTTCAATGGAGAAGCTTAAAAGTGAAAAAAGGCGAAGAAAAATCTATTATTATTTGAAAGCTCTTTTTTCTACGGAATCATAATTATATAACGGGTATTTGCATCATTTTATGCATCATAATTAGCATATTAAATTCTTATTATATACCTCTGTATTTTTACTATAATCTGTGGATACTACGTTGGGTGTAAAGTCTATTAATGTTTTAATAATGTACATTAATATGTGTTTGATAATAAATATAATATTTGATAATAAATAATAAAATTTTGTGACATTTGTTTATGTCTAAATTCCAAATCAGAACTTGATCGTTTAAGGACAATATGTACTATTTCTCAATGGAAATTATTATCCAATATTTTTAGAGAAAACTAGTATACTTCACAATAATTATTAATATTGCTATCATAGTTAAAGTTCCATATAGTTTACTGTCTAAAGACTAAAATGTTTTTTTTTTTTATTTTAGTTGTACTGACATTTAATAAGTAAACTCAAATATAATTAAATATTTCGTAATCTTGGTTTTATTATTCTGTGAAATCATAATTAAGAAATTGATATTGAATATATATTGTTAATGATTCTTTTTTTATTTCATTCTTTATCTGGTTTATGATTTTATAAAATACATTTGTAATTTATATAACTTATAATTATGTAAAGATAAATTAATCTTTTGAAAATGGAATTTGTATTCTTAAATATATGTATTTTTATTAATTAATCGTAGCAAATGTATATTTACTATTATTGTAATGATAGTTGATGTCACCGTGTCATCAATTTCAGCTACGGTCGCCAATCCTAAGGGGATATCTCAAGACCAGACAACTAAGCAGTACATATCATACGACCCGTGGTCGAGTAGTGTGTACACCCGTTTTCATAGGTACGCCACTCCGAGGTCCCGGGTTCGATTTCCTTTCATTTCATTAGTTTTCTATGTTGTCCTTGGTCTGGGTGTTTGTGGTACTGTTGTTACTCCTGTTTTTCCATAACATAAGTGCTTTATCTACTTACATTGGGATCAGAGTAATGTATGTCATGCTATCAAATATTTATAATATTTATATTTATAATTGTGTAAATCAGGTGCGCTCTCTTATTCTTAAAAAATTTAAATCTGACATAATTGGAAGGAGCTCATGCTTTAGTTGCTTGGAGGAGTATATATAGGCCAATATATAAATATCAGGACGTCCGCGGCAGTACAATAAGAGTCTGCTTTGTAACGAGCACGTTTGGGGTATGTTTATAAGAAATATGTTTCGGATATATATACAAAAGCATCGATTACATAAACAACTCCTTTCAGAGCGTATCTATTTCCAATACACAGTTTTTTGTGCATAGATGTGGCACGCTATATAGGGGCGCACAGATGTTCCACTATATTCCCTTTTCGAAGCATGGGAATGTACGCATAGCCAACCACCAGACTCCGGGCTGTTACTATCCTGGGGTTTAAATACAGAATCCCGGGCCAGATTTTCACCAACGAGATGGTGCATTATTATATTAGTCCATAGATGTCGGAGAGGAATTATGTGTAATGCGCATGAATGTCATTTCCTACATGCGTTATTCCACCAAGCAAACATATCTTTCACATCGAAAATATACAAACAAATATACAGTATATGTTCCAGATTAAAGACAGAGAAAACCTCGTCGAATGAAATGCAATAAAACTGAACTGTCGAATAAACGTGCAAGCTGCGGCAGCTTCTAAATGAAAACGAAAAAAAACGGCACATCGTCCAGCGACGGGCCAATTGCTCACGGTTCATATGCAACGTTGGAAGGCAATAGAGAATATATAGCAATATAGAGATCGACTTGACAGCGCCTGTCGAGAATGTATCGCAAGCATTATATAAATGCCGATACGTCAAGCCTCTTTGTACATACCTCAAGCGTGCTATGATACCAGTGAGTAACGTTTGTGTCTGTATTTTATCTACTCTGTAATCAAAATAGTACTCTGTGTTTTTATATATACTAGCTGTGCCCGCGACCTTGTACGCGTTTCAATTTAAGAAAAAAATAGTGTAGCCAAAATTACTCCTTATTTTATCAGTTATATGCCAGTGAAAGCTCCTTCAAAATCGGTTCAGCCGTTCCCGAGATTTAAAATCAAAATAAACTTTATTCAAGTAGGCTTTTACAAGCACTTCTGAATTTTACAATCAAGTGAAGCTACGACCGGTTCGGAAAGTAGATTCTACCGAGAAGAACCGGCAAGAAACTCAGTAGTTACTATTTTTCAACATTTCAAAAATATAAAGTCATATTATTTAAATACAATTATTTAAATAAATCGTGCTTGGAAGGCAACAGGTTAGCCGAAACAAACAGATAGACAGACGAAAATAGTAAAAAAATGTTATTTTGGTATATGTACCGTGTATACACATATGCATTGAGTAAAGAAGGGCTATTTTAATATTACAAACAGACACTCCAATTTTATCATATGTATAGATAATAAAACAAAGAGTGACTGTCAAATTTGGTCTAATAGTGTATGTTATTTATTAATGGAGACTTATTTCTTAAAACAAAAATATAGGTATTAATTGTTTTTGTATCGTATTGTAGCGACAATATTGTTTAAAAAAAAACAAAGCAGCTTCTCACTGGGACAATACGATCGCCGTTTTTTTTTGTTGATGATTTAACTAAAAAAAAACTTTGAGTTTCTTCTGTCAATTCTTCTCTGGTCAAAATATATTTTTTCGAAGCCTTGTAGCAATTTACTTTGCTATTTAATAAAAAACATATTTATCAAATAAATGAATTTCAATTTGAGAACGGAAAATATCTTTGACCAAAGTATATTTTATGTAGTATAAAAGACCCGACCCGGTCTCACAAGAGGACAGAATATTAATAAAAAAATAATAATATAATTTATACCCTATAGCACTCACTCACTGGGTACCGGCGAGTGTTACGTATAACCTAACTTCACGTGGGGAAAATGCGTTATGCATATTTCGAGCAAGAAACATTGCGCTATGGACCAATTGTTTCTCGCAATATTCAAGAATATTACTATCAAACAGTTCTATTTATTTCATTTATCATTGTCGAAATTTCGATGATTCTGTACCAAGATGGTTGAAATCGTAATCAGCTCGAAACGTGTCAATTATTGTTGATGAATATTATAAGTCGAGTTGGGATATTAATTAATCACAGGTGTTCGTCTAGTGGATGAAATTCCAGGAACTCTCAGCATGGTCCACCTCGAGGCTTTTGTCTTCCAGGCAACGGAAAGGATATTTCAACACTAATGACTTTTTAGTTAACTGCACACTTTGGGAATAAGATGATCGCCTCCAGCTGTTTCAAATAACAAAAAATACGTTTGTATATTATATTGTACATAACATGATATGAAATAGAAAATTGACCCCGCTGTTTCTTACGCCGGTTCTTCTCAGGTCTGAGGTGTTAAATTCCGAACCGATGGTAGATTTTTGACTATCATTTTGACTTTGACTAAGGGATTACTACTTTTAAGCCCAGACTAGACATGTGCTCACGGAGATGCCCAATTTCAAAAAAAATTTATTACACCTTTAAGTCCCGAACGTCTGACTCTCATTGCGTCAATTCTATATCCTTGACGCTTTCCTTACTCCAGCCAATCGTGCTTTCCTTGCTCCACTCAATCATTAGTTTTTTTAGCCGCAAATTTTATAGATTTGCGCATGACAGTCCTCAATAGCGGTGGTATGATACCACCGTATTGTAGGCTAAGGCTAATCTTGACACATGTGACAGTAGTATCAATTATCTATGTCACACAAGAGCACACTTATTTGATTACATGTCTTGCGCCTGGGTTAACTTAAGGTAACTTCTCAGCCACAAGGCTCTTTCAATATTTCTACTTGTATCGAGAGACAATATTATACGTTTAATTTATCGTCTGGCTTCCTTTAATATTATTATTAATTAATTATATTATAAATGGTAATCTGAAAATGGTTCGCAATATTTTATATATGACACTTTGAAATGTAAGGAAAGCACTTTATGTAAAGACGTAATTCATTTATGCGTAAAAGCAGCAATTTGACGTGCTCGTAACTTCATATTTTATATAATTTCGTACACGATGACAATCATTTTCTATTCTTATATTTTACCTACAGAAGTATTTTTTGTACTTGGATTTCTTTTGAGTATTGTATCAAAATCTGCTATGCTACTCGAATAAAGGTCCTAATATTAAATATATCAGGAAAAAGAGTAACTACTGAGTTTATTGCCGGTTCTTCTCAGTAGAATCTACTTTCGGAAGGTGGTAGCTTCACTTAATTTTTAAATAGCGACTCAAAAGTGCTTGTAAAAGCCCACTTGAATAAAGTTTATTTTGATTTTGACTACTTTCCACAGATAAATTAATAATAATAATAATACCTCTTTTGCATGATAAAACTTGTACCAATAATCATAGCAATCTTCTATATCATAATAAGTATTTGTGTTTTAAGAAATTATTTAATAATTAATCAGTGTTCAAATTTTTTTTTAATTTTCTTAATATTTTCAGTATCAACCCAGACTCTAGAAGTCTCTTGCAACTGTTTAAGGATAACCAACTTAAAAAAATAATGAAATCAATCCCATAAAGTTTTGAAAAAAAAAAAAATTCCACTTCTACAAAAATAACTTTTATGCTTTTGGGACTGGAGTAGGTGGAAGCTATGAAGGTTTATTCGCAAAATTATTCCACTGGGATCTGGAGTACATATTATGTGCCTCAAAACTTTTTCGCAAATTTACCTACATGCAAGTCTATCACGTTTTTTAAGCAACATTTGAATAACTGGGCATATAAAACATTTTAAATCAAACGAGATCTTTAATAATATTTTTTTTCTCTACATTTAATTATTCTCGAAAGTTTTTAATTCATTTCGTTCTGTTTATCATTGAACAAAGTCAATAAATCCTTCTTGGGGCAAGGTATCCGTTTCTATAATATAATTTCACAGACATTTCTGACTCCTCCGTTACATAAATTTAAATCATTTAAAAGAAATAATTTGTTAATGAAAACATATTATTCAATAAAAGATTATACAGACGATAAAATAGCGTAGAATTAATACTTGTTGACTTCCAGGCAGGATAGATTCCATAAATACGGGTATATAATCGTATATAACTACATGACTGTATTTTTAAATGTTTAAAAAGGGTAACTACTGACTTTCTGGCAGGTTCTTCTCTGCAGAACCTACTTTCCGAACCGATAGTAGCGTCGCTTAATATAGTTGTTAAATGTCGATTCGAAAGTGCTTGTAAAAGCCTGCTTTAAAGTATAATTTGATTTTGATTATGAGGTGTCGTTTAAAATATTCTTAAGAATGAATAATGTATAAAAATGTCAGCGATTGGATTTAATTAATTTCGTGATAAATATTGACGTTAACGTGCTATAAAAGTTTCGAAGACCATTAATTGTGCCTTAGGGAAATAAAGAAGAATTGATTTCCCTTGACGCGGCGTTATACGTCTTCTAATGATTTCGAGGCCAATTTTGCGAACGAGGGACTTTCGCCACGCTGCTCCATTGTGGCTTGGTGAATATGCATGGAGTTTAAGTTAATTATTAATCATTGACAACAAATACGGTTATTATTTTTAAATGACTGTGCCCGTGGCTTCGTGCGCATTTGACAATAAGTTCTCGTTCAGTTCGCAGATTTTACTATAACTTAATATTAATAATTTATTTGGTGTTTGTGATATTAAATCGTTGGCGGAAGGCACCCGACGACGCAGTAGTTATATGTGCGAAAGTATTTCGACATTGCAATGTGACTTTACCATTTTGTATATATATTTCTATGATAAAAGTAACCTAAGGTGAATTACCATTTGTGTAATGACACAAAAAATAATAATTTAGTATATGCACCGTGTATACATACATATGTAAAAAGTGGTTATTTTAATATTAAACAAAACAAAAACAAATTCAATATTAAGATTAATACTAATAAATATTCTTAATAGTATAATACTACTAATATATTCTACATAAAATACCTAATTAGTTGTAACCGATTATATCGCTTTGATTTAATTTATTAATAAAAACTTATTTAATACAAGTTCAGAAAAAAGAATTAAAAAAAAACTCTACTAATGTAGGTTCTGTAAAATCCTCAATGAAAAAGATACTTTAAAAAAGAAATTTATCTGTCCCCTATTCCATGACCCGTTTTTCGAGCGAACGTTGATTTGATTCTGATGAATGCATTTCTTTGCATTTTTTTATGTCATTGGTTGGTGGGAGGCAAATGGGTTTCCTGTCCGTAATTAGTGACCAGTGCCTATTGACGCCGTAAAAAAATGTAAAAATCGTTACATTCACAATGCGCTGCCAAACATTGGTACTATGATATTAAATCCTATTTTATGGGCGAATGAATGACATTTTGGCTATGAACAAAGTGTTTAAAATTTCATACGGTGCCAATATCTTTGGCCTATGTTTCCCTTACAAAAATATAAGGGCCATAAAACAGTTACTAAGGTTGAGGACATAATATTGCTCAATTGGAAAACCTGCCAATGAAATAAAAAAAAATGCCCATCTATGTCTGGATAAATAAGAGTTATATTAAATAAGGCAGCGAAGAAAGGAACTTTCGGCACGCAAAGTTTACTATGGCTTGTAATAATTTTTTGCATATTTTTGATATCTTGTAAAAGGTTTGACCCAAAACCACAATGGTCGTCAAAATGTATCAAAAAATATTTAATGTTTTACATTTGCGTTAACTCGAAAACATATGATACCATATTTAGTGGTAACAGTGTTGTAATTTAATATATTATTCGGTCTTAAATACTTGGAAATTATTTTATAATAATACAGAAAACATTTGAGACTCATGACTACTGAATTAACCCTGAGATTGCCTTATTATATACTAGCAACCCAACCCAGCTTCGCATGGGTGCAATACTGATACCAAATATACCTACTACAGAATTTGTTTATTTACGACATCACATTACAAACATCTAAAATTATCTTTCTTTCTGTACTATATTGTCCATGTATTATATACAAAAACCTTCCTCTTTAATCATTCTATCTATTAAAAAAAACGGTATCAAAATCCGTTGCGTAGTTATAAAGATTTAAGCTTACAAAGGGACAGAGAGAGCGACTTTGTTTTACTATGTAGTGATATTTGTTATCTATGTTTTTAATTAAAACAAAATAACCGGCCAAGAGCGTGTCGGACACTCACATGAAAGTGTTCTGTAGCCATAAAATGGAAATTTATCAATCTCTATTTCTACCCTTGCCCACTTCTGTATGTAGGTATGTAACATTCCTACTTATTATCATAGTTTATAGGTAGTTATTTCCATACATTATCATTTAGTTAGGGTAACTGCACGTCATAAGTTGGTCGAGTTGTATAAAAATAACTATGTATGTTACAGAGTCCGCTATAGTTTTCGTTGAAAGTACTTACTTGGAGGTATACAGCACATTTTTATCAGAATTATTATAATAGTATTTCAAAAGCTAAGGGGGGGGGGGGACGCTCTAATTTTAACTTTGTATTAGTATATCTCGAGACTGGGGGTTTTGATCCAAATGGTTTCAAGGAATTTTTTTGTTGTATTTAAAGATAGCTTTTTAACGATACCCAACACGATGAAGCAAGTGGATTTTTTTTTTCGACTTAACTAAGCAGTATGGTAGGGGGAGTTAAAATTATTTATGTTTCAATAATTTTAAAAACCAATTTTTTGGATTATCAGTATACATCTCTCCACCAATTTTTGTGGTAATCGGTGCAGAAACGGCGGAGAACGAGCCGGGATAGACAGACGGACAGACATGAGTAAATTATAAGGATTCCTAGTAGACTACGGAACCCTAAAAATGGGGTTAAGCCCCAGTGCTCAGTTCCATTTGATGTCTATAGATACATATTGAGATACACATATACATATATAGTTATAAATGTATATAGCTGGATTCAGAGAGGACTCATTTCTTTTCATTTTAAATTTTCGATCTATTTTTCAACATTGCAAACAAAATTTTTAACTTGGGTTTTTCTTCCAAATATTATGAACAGCAAATCACGCTTTGCTTGTGAGATTTCCTTAAATCTATTAACTCAACTTTCTAGCCACAAAATACTAGACTAATATATTTAAACTGGCATTTTAATGCTTGCAAACACACAGTTCAGTTCATGGGCAGTTTATTGCCTTAGACAATGTAATTTTTAAGGCAAATTAGAATTCGTGTTTACGCCTCACGGTATGATATGGACTTGGGATAGCCGTATGAAGAGAACAATTCGTATATTTTTTTAAATAAAGTTGGTAATAAAGTTACTTGGTGGTTACTACCTAGTTTTTAAATAATGTTTGTAGTACACTTACTTAGTGGTACTGTTACCTACAACAACAGCCTGTAAATTCCCATTGCTGGGCTAAGGCCTCCTCTCCCTTTGAGGAGAAGGTTTTGGAATATATTCCACCACGCTGTTCCAATGCGGGTTGGCGGAATACACATGTGGCAGAATTTCTATGAAATATGTCACATGCAGGTTTCCTCACGATGTTTTCCTTCACCACTGAGCACGAGATGAATTATAAAGACAAATTAAGCAGATGAATCAGCGGTGCTTGCCTGGGTTTGAACCCGCAACCATCGGTTAAGATACCCGCGTTCTAACCACTGGGCCATCTCGACTGACTGTTAGTACCTAGTCAGTAGATAATCTACTGCCAAATATCAATACTTAGTATTGTCTGTTCCAGATTGAAGGTATCCCTTATGCCTGTAGGTACTATGCCAGTGTACCTACAGGCACAAGGGACGTAACTCCATAATTTCCAAAGTTGAACTAATCATGAAACTAATACGTCTTCCCATAGATATTCCACCTGTGGCTGCACAGACATTTTCGTATAGTAATATCACCTCAATAATTTACTTCTCATTGAAATTTCCCATAGTAGCTTTTTGCTGTCAATGAGTAAAGATGGGTTTCATTTTATAAAAGAAAATAGAAAAAAGTTTCGTGGAATGTAGGACAGATTTAATTTCGCAGATATCGTTTGGTAGTTTGTATGGCTTCTTACGATTTTGATTTAGGCATTGTACCGGTCTTATTTTACAGGATTTGACCTGTTTAAATAAATGATTTTAATAATAAAGATAAAAAATATACCTGTATTTGGCTGCCCTGTTATCAGATATTATAACACTAAAAAGCAATATTTATCATTGTTGTTTTCTAGTTTCGTGTGAATCAGTGTAACTATAGGAACAAGGGACATAACATCTTAGTTCCCAAAGTTGGTGGTTACTTGAGCTATGTAAGGAATTATTAGTATTAGAGCGTCAATATGGGCAGTGGTTACCAGTTGCTCGTTCGCCTATGTGAATTACAAAAAAAAACGCAAATAATTTGTAAAAAAAATGTTGTTCTTTTAAAAAAATATGGTATTGATGATTATGGCGACACATTTAAGTCATTGTATTTGTTTGTTGATTGAGATTTTATAATTAAGTAAATGCTACTTAAATGCAAAAAAAATACATATGGCTACAACTATGTTTGAATATTGCAACAAAATCTTAAATTGTTATCGTTATATTTCATACTTTTCGTTCGTCGGATATGAAAATATAGAAGAAACGCAGCGGGTTTTAAAAGTAACTCAAAACAATGTAAAGCAAAGAAAAAACATTACACTGTGAAAGTGACCGTGTAACCTTGACCGTTAAATTGACGCACGTGCTTTGACACGAAAAGCAAATCCTTCTACAAACATCCCACATCATCACTTCGGTACTAACATTGAATAATAATAAATAAATATGAGACAACATCACATACATTACTCTGATCCCAATGTAAGTAGCAGGAGCACTTGTGTTATGGAAATCAGAAGTAGCGATGGTACCACAGACACCCAGACCCAAGACAACATTGAAAACCAATGGTAATCTACATCGACTCGGCCGGAAGTCGAATTCGGGACCTCAGAGTGGCATACCCATGAAAACCGGTGTACACACCACTCGACCATGGAGGTCATTAACTAACATCGAATGGAAACTTAAAAGAGATAGAAACTTAAAATAGTTAAAAGTGTATGTTAACTTGGTAGGACTTTGAGCAAGACCGTCTAAATAGGTACCATCCACTCATTAGACATTCTACCCCCAAACAACAGTACTCAGTATAGTTGTGTTCCAGTTTGAAGGGTGAATGAGCTAGTGTTAAAGGCTCATAAGGATCGGTTAATATTTTTTTACGGCACCATTGCCTTTGGACGGTGGTGGTCATTTACCATCAAGTGGCACATTGACTACTCCACTTACTTATAATATCATAAAAAATGTAAAATATTTTGAAATTTTTAGCAATTTAGTTTTTTTTTCTTTTTTTATTGAATAGGTTGGCGGACGAGCTTATGGGCCACCTGTTGGTAAGTGGTCACCATCACCCATAGACAATGACGCTGTAAGAAATATTAACTATTCCTTTCATCGTCAATGCGCCACGAACTTTGGGAACTAAGATTAGCATCTTCATCATATTGTCCCTTGTGCCTGTAGTTACACTGGCTCACCCACTCTTCAAACCGGAACACACCAATACTGCGTACTGTTGTTTAGCGGTAGAATATCTGATGAGTGGGTGGTATTTACCCAGGCGGGCTTGCACAAAGCCTTACCACCAAGAAGAGTAGGTATTCATTTCGTTCGATAGAAACATTCAAACATTCGGGTCAGACCTTTATTAGAGTGTAAGAAACATTTTAGAAGCATTATTTCACTTTTATTTGTATTTAATGATTTCTAAGTGAACTTGTGAGGGTCGGTTCTCGGTATACATACATATACATACAAGGAGACTGAAGATGTATTGTATTATTCTGACGGAGATATCAAAGCGGGGCGTGATGTCAGTACTGAGAAGGAAATTGAGGAATATCCGGCTTCCGGCGTCCTGTCAAAACAACCAATAATTACCCCATTTACAACCAGCTGTATTACTGATCGTACATTTAAGAATAATAATGATTATAAGCCATTAACGTGTTATAGATGTATACCGTAAATTTCGTATGTGTGTGCAAATTTGTGATCTTCAATTTGCCACGGTTAAAGTGGATCAGTCATCTTTCTAAAAGCAGCACAAAATAAACTCTTTCTGTTTGACAGTGGAAGCATTGATAAACTAAAAGGTATACACCGTGAGGTGGAATGGAGGTATTTGTCTAATTTTCACAAGTATATCCACCCAACACCTTTCGAGCAGCGTGATAGCATTGTCCTCGAAATGGAGGCCCAGTAATGGGCTGCTATATTATACATAAAACAATTGAAACAAACATGTATTATGAAAGAAGGATCCAAGATCGACTTAGGAAATATTATAATATTGGTTTACAGCTCTATGATTTCATATATGTAATAGTAATAACAATATTACTTTCATATTTCGTTGACATACATATATCATGGATATCAATATAACGTCATACAATATAAATGCCAGTAAATACGATATAAGGCTGTAATACTCATATAATGGATTCGATACGAGATTTGCGGACGGCCCTTGTGGGGATTCCTTTGAGATATCTAATTGACTGCTTAGATCTAATATATAACATATATATGTTCGAGATTATGAATTTACACGTATACGACCTCATTTATTAGTATGACAGTAATACATAACATGATTAATTTTTATAGGTTGTCAGTTGAGAGATGTCAATGGTATAAAATCGGTCAGTATATTATGTTCCTTTGTTGAGTGAGGCTTGGTTTCTTGGACTCTTGGTCTTGGGACAACGCCAGCGCCAGACGTACATACTTACTGAATATATGTACATAAATAAATTCCATACATATGTGATATTTAAAAAAAGTATATTTTGAAGCGAATGGAGTAAATGTTTTTATAACTCGTTATCGTAGAATGGAGCTTGACGAATAAGACTCTAAGGAAAATATATGTGTTACTGGAAATTATTCAAATCTAGGAATTTTAAGCAATTCCTAGATCTTAGGATTTTTTATAATTCCGAAGCTATTTAGGAACTGTATAAAAATTTAAAAACAAGTAAGTTTCAAAATGTATTTTAATGGAACAGATATCTAGATGTAGTATAGTTTTTCTTGCAAAGGCACTTTTCAAATACCTGGCCGGTTAGTTTAGTAAGATTTACATTTCATTTGCTATTTAAAAAATATTTTATTGAATATATTTCATATATTTCCTAGGATTTGTATTCAATTCCTAGATTTCATAGATTTCCGGTAACATGTACATAACATATTCAAATTGAACGTAGCTTCGTAAATAGCATTCATAACACTTGATTTCATTTCAAATTTAAAAATTTAAATAATAATACCATTATTAATAAACGAGTCCGCGTTCATTCAATGCAAATAATTTAGGAGATATTGAGAGGCTGTAGATGAATCGTACTTGAGATCTGTATTTATCTGAGAATGCTTTTGCCTTCTAAGTAATAAATAATAAAAAAATTAAGCCAAATTTAATATTAAAAAAAGGCTACTGAATTAAAAAAATATATATATCCATGACCTCGACGGATTTTAATGAAACTTACACTTTTCCATAAGTTAAAGTACCTGACTAAAATTAAAAATATCATACGCCTTTTAGTTTTGGAGAAATTCATGGACAAACATACACATTTATACATTGACAAATATTCAGTGTTTAATCAGTTTTATAATTCAGAAGGAAACGGTACATTTTAATTGATACTTTTACTTTAAATTTTTGAAGTTGCATTTTTGATCTATTTGAAAAAATCTAAAAAAAGTGATAACTCAAAAATGGTTCACTTTTGCATTGCATATGGGCGTTAAAATTATTGCAAATAGTCACCATTATCACGTCCTAATGGGAATACGTTGGATTACCAATAACCCTGTATATAAATTAGGAAAATTCTTTTTCGTTCGAAATAGAATTATCCCGAAATGGTCCCATTTAAATTTAGTAAAGATCCGATGATGAGTTTCGGAGATAGAATGGATTGAATCGCTCAATCAGAAATACGATTGGTGCTATCATTGTAATCGCATTTTTTTTTCCTTTATCTAGAATAAAGGAAAAAAAATATCGCCTTTTAAACTTTGCATTTCACCAGTAGTTTGAGGAATAACAACGAGTAAGTACTTTAGTTAAGTACAACTATAAACGAGGATTTTGCTGAAGTTTCGAAAGTATTTACTTAATTGCATTTAAGTATTTCCTAAAGACGCTTCACTATCGGTTACATTTACAACAAGAGTTTCATTTCATGTTAACTTTAGACAGAGCTGAGATTGCCCAGTGGTTAGAACGCGTGCATCTTAATCGATGATTTCGGGTTCAAACCCAGGCAAGCACCACTATATAATAAGCACATATATATATATATATATATATATATATATATATATATATATATATATATATATATATATATATATGTGCTTAATTTGAGTTTATAATTCATCTCGTGCGCAGCAGTGAAGGAAAACATCATGAGGCAAACTGCATATATCTAATTTCATCGAAATTCTGCGACATGTGCATTCCACCAACCTGCATTGGAATATGTTCCAAACCCTGTCCTTAATGGAATAGGCTGTTACTTTACTTACTTTACTTTGTCTTTAGACCGCTTTCTTAAATAAGGCAAATATTATATGTAGGTATCATTGTTGTTGGTAAGCTGACTCATCTTGTTTCGCTTTCGACCATGTACGTTTGAAAGTGTCTCAAGTTTCACTAAGCTGGAGTTGATCAACAAGACGAATTATATATATTTACTTTGAAATCATTTACTTTAAGAATAGTCACCTAAGGAAAATCTCTCCAGGCTATGTTTTTATTTCTTTTGATTTCTATTCACAAGGTTTTATGTGAATCCGAAATTTATAAAATTTTAAATACATCACAAAAACCACCATATCCCATAGTAGTTAGTTTATTCATTTATTGTATACCACACAGAGAAATAAAAATAAATATAACAAAGATTTGACCTTGATAGAGCAGGCGTACAATTTTGGCGACCTTATCGTTATATAGCGATCTCTTCCAGACAACCAACGGTGTAGGATAGGTCATAGAATATAAGGTGGGTGGTGCTGTACTAATAAATAAAATAATATGATTCTATTATTAAAACTATGAAATAAATATACACATAGTATTTGTTGGTTATTGTTTTAATACATTCATCGTGTCATTTCATTATTTTCAAACGTTTTTAAATTATTTTACTGTTTATATAAATTTAAATATAACAGCTTCGTTCCAATCACCTGTCAAACGTCAAATTTCATCTGTTTTCATTTTCTATTGTTTTTTAATTGAAGTTGTTCCATTTTATGTTGTACATAATTTGATAATATTCCCATGCATTTATTATTCAAAATAAAAAAATCAAAATCATAATAATCTTTATTCAAGTGGACTTTTACAAGCACTTTTGAATCGTCGATTAACAATTAAGTGAAGCTACCACCGGTTCGGAAAGTAGATTCTACCGAGAAGAACCGGTGAGAAATTCAGTAGTTACTCTTTTTCAATATTTAAAAAATACAAAGTCATATTAGTTAATACAATTATTAAAATTAACATATCCTGCGTGGAAGTCAACAGGTATTGATTCCACGCTTTTTTATCATCTACAAAATTTCGTATAGAGTAATACGCCTTTTTTACCAATGTATTTTTTTAAACGATTTGAACTTACGAAGAGGCAAAGTTAAAAATGTCTGTGAATTTTATTATAAAAACGGGGATACCTTGACCCAAGAAAGATTTATTGACTTTGCGGAGTCGGCAAAGTCAATATTGGCTCGACATATTGTTTTATCTGGCAACTATAAGGGGATTTTTTTAATATTCTACTAATATTGTTAGCACTTACCCCAATGACGACACAAACACAACTACCCTCCGTAACTGCATATAAAAAAGAGCAAATACACTGGGAGCTCAGAGATCTCTCTCTCGGATTTCCGAGCGTTCGTCGTGTACACATCGCTTATATTTCTTGATTACGTTCTAGTTAGACGATTCTGTTCGTCTAAATCTTGTCTTCGCCTTGTTATTGATGTTCGTATTTGTTTTTTTTTTAATAATTTCTACTTCTGGTTTCCAAAAATATATTCTTCTCAAGAACTGCTAAGTCAAATATTCATGTATACTTTACTTGGTGGTAGGGCTTTGTGCAAGCCCGTCTGGGTAGGTACCACCCACGCATCAGTTATCCTACCGCCAAATAACAGTACTCACTATCGTTGTGTTCCGGTTTGAAGGGTGAGTGAGCCAGTGTAACTATAGGCACAAGGGACATAACATCTTAGTACCCAAGGTTGGTGGCACATTGACGATGTAAGGAGTAGTTAATATTTCTTACAGCGTCATTGTCTATGGGTGAGGGTGACCACTTACCATCAGGTGGCCCATATGCTCGTCCGCCAAGCTATACAATAAAAAAAAATAAAAAAAAATCAGTCATCGGCTTCATGATAATTCCTCAAGCGTCCAATGTTACGTAACCTTTAAATGTGATGTAAAACTAGATATACTTTGCCATAAATACGAAAATAGTTGACAAAAATCATTCAATAGGCAATAAAAATACACGCCCGACACCATTCAATGGGAAAATGCTAACGACCATTTCACGGGGTCATGAGTTCGACACTTGTAGCGATTTGAATGAATGAATGAATGATGTATGACTCAGAGTATAATACATTGAAATATTTAAATGTCACAGTCACTTTGTCTATTTATTATTATTATATTTTTAATCAGGTAACATTGACAGATACTCGTAATGGCGGGAAAATTGAGTCTGTTTTTTTTTTTTAAGTTGCGTATTGAATAAAGCGTTACTTAGAATTCTTATCAAGTTATGAAGAAAATCTACGAAATAAGTCTAAGTTCTTGCATGTGCAACATTTTAATAAAACGAAACGAAAGTGTCAAATATTGATTCAATAAAACATTCATTAGTGAAACTCAATAAATAAATCTTGATCTAAAATTGAACCCTGTGGAATGACTATTAAATAGAGGAAGTAATAAAATTGTCTTAATAATATTTTGCATATCGACCTTAATATAAAACTATACAACTCAGAATTCTAACCTAGATTTTTTCCTTTGAACAAAGCAACGCCTTTGAATTTTTCACCTTCGTATTTCCTGCACTATTACAATATTCCTTCAAAATCGTAAAAGATTTTTTTTTACATTATCATTTGTTTTTTATGTAAAAAATTGAAACATTCACAATCTGATGGAATGTTATGATTTATTTAATATACTATTACATACGATTATATTTTTATGTACAGTCTATTCCATTCAAAGAAGGAATTAAGATAAACATACTTTGCACTTAGATCATGCGGATTGCTAATAACCCAGCTATATTTTTGAAAACGCCTCCGCAAATTCATAATAAATATTATAGACTATTATAGATAACTCCATTCGACTGTTGATTATTGTTATTTTGATTTTGTCTTCTTGTAGATGTAAATAGCCTGCACATAAACTCTTTTATATTTCGATTTTTGAAACTAATATGTATAAATATAAGTCATGTAATAAATGTAGCGTTATCATCGCCTTCTACAATAACTATAATTTAACTAGTGTATAATCGAAATTAGCAAATAAAATTTGATCCAAATTCAGATTCCGACTAAGCGGATTTTTATAGGCTCGTTTTATTTTTATGACAATGCACGATTAAATAGATGATGTTTTAAATCCAATATTGCGAACGCCGCAAAATGACAACTGATCCTGTCCATAGCAACAACTGCGATATGAGCATCAAATTAATGGGTTTGATAAGCGGGTGGACCGACCACGTGAACAGATATTGTGGACCACAATACTGAAAAGGAAAAAAATGTTAAAAACAATTTAAATCACGCACGCCAAATCATTTAACATTTTTGATAAAAATATTTCATTGTTTTGAGAAATTTGTTTTATGTCATTGTGGAGTTGGCGCCGGTAGAAAGTTTTTTTTTTTTTAATTATGATAACAGAGATCATTGCCTCCACTGGTGACAGGGGGCTGGTTCGTTTTTTGCCCAGAGGAGCGGAATTGCGATTCAACGATTCTTGCCACCATTCCACGCGGTCAAGATTTATATAGCAACTAGTGTTAGTTCATATCTGTATATATTTAAGTATTTAATCTTATTAATTCTTATGTTCATAACTATATTATAAATGTAACAGAGAACATTGATATAGAAGGAGATATCTGAATACAATTCTACTAATTTATAATGTTTACGATTTGTTCCCAATTCCATTCAGATCGAAATGTTGCTCGGATCAGAACATTATGTTAGTAGATTTAGAAACGCCAAATCATCAACTAATCCATTTCCATTCGATTGTGATAAAATTTTAGTAGAATGGCCCCCATGACAGATTTTTATGTTGCAGATTTGTACGCAACCTGAGTAACCTGAGTAAGTTACCACAGTCCACAGTTCCCTTTGGTATATAATAGTAATACCTATTTATTGGTTCTGTAAGAAAAAAAAATAAACATTCCTTGTTACACCAATCTTGGGAACTAAGATATTATATGCCATGTACTTATATTCACACTGGCTCACTTGCCCTTCAAAATTTCACCAAACAAATTATTGCTGTTGGGCGGAATATATTCTTATTTTTCAGATATCCTTGCAGTAATTACTGAGTTGCTTGCCGGTTCTTCTCGGTAGAATCTACTTTCCGAACCGGTGGTAGCTTCACTTAATTGTTATATGACGATTCAAAAGTGCCAGTAAAAGCCCACTTGAATAAAGTTTATTTTGTATTTGATTTAGATTTTTGAATGTGAACGTTTATCGTCGATACTAAATGTCGATCACTTATTAGTAGCCCAAGAATATTGAACCTACTAAGGATCACCCATATAACCAGACACATGAGGCATTAGAAAATAAAACTATATTTTTGGTATAACGTGATTGACAAATCAAATTGACTTCAAAGAAAATCAAGTTGAAGTTTTAATAAATTGCTTCAGAGCTGTAGGAAGGAGCACGTAATTTAATACTGAATTCACAAGTTTTCTTTCACTTACAAATAGATCAGAGTTTTGATATGTACCGAACTATGTCGTGTCGTTTTAAAAACGTCTATACTATATATCAATACTCGCACACATTTTTTATTGTGATGTGTTATTTATTATTGACGACCTCCGTGGTCGAGTGGTGTGTACAACGGTTTTCATGGGTACGCTACTCCGAGGTCCCGGGTTCGATTCCCGGTCGAGTCGATGTAGATTATCAATAGTTTTCTATGTTGTTCTGGGGTCTGGGTGTTTATTGGTACCGTCGTTACTTCTGATTTTCCATAACATAAATGCTTTAGCTACTTACTTGGGATCAGAGTAATGATCTGAGTAGAATAACCACTCTGTGGAACCAGGTTTCGCCGGTGCTTTTGCCGAACCGATACGAATTTTACACCTTCAAAAAAAGTGCCTACTTCTTCCTTAAACACAACGCACTTGCGAGCTCCCCGGTGTTGCGAGATCACCATGGATGGTGAAAGAAGATAGAAATATATTAAAAGAGTAATAAGAATAACAGTACAAATTATTCATTTTTTATTTAGCTTATACAAAAAAGTAGAATAAAGGAAAAAAGCCACTCAATAAATTTAATTTTAATAATAATATTATAATCGGATTGTGAATTTATTTTTTATTCATCGGAATATCAGATGACTAGAATCGTCTAATGAAGTGTTAATCCAACGCTTATCGGATGCTTAATTAGTTCTAGAGTACCGAACGATTTCCATCTTCCTTAAATTAAATTTAAATTTCATAAAAGAATAATCTTATCAGCTCACATCCTCTTTTACTCTACTACTTCTTTCAGAAGATGCTCCCAAGTTAAATACACTAGATTTTTCTATCATAATATAAAACAAAGCTGGAAATCAAAAACGGATGTTAATGGGGTTTTCACCTATACAGACACACAGAGGGATTCACAAGGAAGGTTTAGGTATATCATTGATGGTGATATATTATGATCGTCATCAGCTCAGTATTCTATATAATATTTTATAAATAAATAAATATGAGACCACATCACATACATTATTTCGATCCCAATGTAAGTAGCTAAAGCACTTGTGTTATGGTAAATCAGAAGTAACGACGATACCACAAACACCCAAAAAATAGAAAACAAATGATAATTTACATTGACTCGGCTGGGTCGAACCCAGGACCACTCGACCACGGAGGTCGTCATATATGTGTCTGTAAGTTGAAAAAGAACGCCAATTGTTAAACATGTTGGAAAAAAGTAACAAAAAATATAAATAAAATATTTCCATTCGCGCGAATCCCGGACGCTAGTCCATAAAAAATAACATCTGCAAGGAAATTCATCTTCAACTACAAATGACAGATTTTTAATTCTTATCATACGTACTTTAGTAAATGAAGGTGTTTCATTACTTAATGCATAGAAAATAATAGCTTTCACATTATTCAAACACCGTAGTTATATGTTATGATGTCATACGAATCATATTGATGAGATTCGAAACGCTGAAAGAGTCTTATGTGATCTGATTTATAGAAAACTACTTTTAGACGGATATTTGAAATGATGTCATCCAATTTTTTAGGAAAATTATTTTCTGTTTTTGCTCTTTTTTAATTTAATGAATATAAAGAGAGACTGATATATGGTATATTTGATAGTAAGTGATGAAGGCAAGAAAGAACTATCCCTTACATTATGACTTTAAGTCACTTCGAACATTGAAATTAAGGAAGTAGTGTCTGTTGTTACACTGACTCACTCACGTTTCAAGATGAAATACAACAGCACTACTTACCGCGATCTGTCAAGGGGAATGGTTAGGTTTATCCAGAGCATGTTCACAGACTGCAGACTTTGAAAAACGCGTATTTTTGATATCTCCTATATGTTCCTTGACCCTGGTACCGATACTCCTCTTTGTTTGGCCTATGTAAGATAAACCACACTAATATTCGAGTTTATATACTCCCGCAAATTGTAAAGGAATATTACTCTTGATAGTCTCAAGAACTGGCTCACTTTCTTATGAGGCTTGTAAATGGTTTTAATCGAAGCTCGCTTCAAGATGTTGCCAATCATGTCTGTCACTCCCTTCACATATGGTAAAAATGCAGGTTGTCGCTCAACTGTGGGTGGCTTGATACGGCTTCTGCGATGCTGGCGAGGCACGGACAGCTTGTTCTGGTGGAGGGCAAGCTTGACCTGACGTAGCTCGTCCTCTAGGTGTTTAGCATCGCAGAGATGGTGGGCTCTCTGAAACAAAGATTTGCCAACGGTAGCTAACTGACTAGAGTGGTGGTGCGAGTCACCATTGAGGTATTTGTTGGTGTGTGTGGGTTTCCTATAAACTGAGTGACTCAATGTATTGTCAGGATTCCTGATAATAAGGATGTCAAGCAAAGCTAAAGAATTATTTGCCTCTAATTTCATAGTAAATTGAATGTTTTTATTTATAGAGATATATATTAAGATGTACTAAAAATGCAGATGTCAGCTCACTAGGTAATATTGTGAAAGTGTCATCTACGTACCGTTTATAAAACCTAGGTGTTATTGGTCCGGAGCGAAGAGCCCTCTCCTCCAGGTCTTCCATGAATAAATCGGCGACCACGGGGGATACTGGAGAACCCATGGCCATCCCGTCAACTTGTACAAAGAATTCATTATTCCACAATAAATAACCAGATGTGAGGCAGTGATGTAACAGCTCTGCATATTCAATAGGTATGTTGTGTGTCTGTAGCTTCCTCTTGACAATTTCGATGCAGTCTTGTAACGTCGGGATGTCAAAAATAATTAATATACGCGATTCAAATCCGTTATAACTAGTTTTGTTCCAAGTTCTAGATGACTTATTATTATTACGAGGTGTTTTCAAAAAATATCGCGAATTTTGTGTTTTTTTAAAAATAATTTATTTATTCATGAATACCTATTTTGTCCCCTTCAAAGTGATAAGATATTATACACTTGTGCCAACGATTTTTCCAATCTTCGAAGCATTTCAAAAATCCTTTTTTTCTATCTTTTTCAGCTCCTCCTTCGAAGCATAGCGTAACGTCGTGCTTTCATGGGCCTCTTCAGTTTAGGGAACAAGAAAAAGTCACAGCTGCGGAATCATTGGTTTATTGTTTTTGGCCAAAAAGTCGCGCTCAAGCAACGATGTGTGGCGTTATCGTACGGTACAAAGGCCAATTTTTGTTCTTCCACAAATCGGGGCGTTTTTGGCGGATGGTTTCGCGCAAATTGCGCAAAACTTGCAGGTAATATAAAAATTTTACCTTCCAATAAAATTTGTATTATGCTTCCAATGACGTCCGAAGTCCCTTATGAGAGTACATCGATTCCTTTACCTCACCTGGTCGCTAGATGTCGCTACTTCCGCTACCTAAGTGCTCCTCCTACAGCGTCACCTACAGCGCCTCCTACCGTTTCCACCTGCCTCTAGGCCATCTTTTAACTACAAGCGCCATCTTCGTCATTGTACTTCTCATAATGGTATATCACTAGGAAGACATTACTGGGACTTCGGACGTCATTGGAAGCATAATACAAATTTTATTGGAAGGTAAAATTTTTATATTATGCGTTCCGTTCGACGTCCGAACTCCCTTATGAGAGAGCGTTTGTTATCTCCTGGTGGCTTGTAGTTTTTTTGTTTCAATATTAAATTAAAAACGCAACAATGTGATTGATCATATAATGTAAATTTAAATGCACATTGACAAAGATACTAATTATAAATCAAATTACTTTAAGTATTATGAATCAGGTTGAAAGTATTGTGATAGAGATTTTTCTGACCTAATTTCAATATTAGAATTATCGGTTTCATATAAAACTTTTTAAAAGTACATTCATTCTGCCAATTAGCCTTAGCTATGATATCATTAATATGGTAATTTTCAACCCAATTTAAAGATGATACTGCAGACCTACAGCTTCCAGCTGACGCCTGAATACCGGCATCAGCTAAAAACCTCTTTATCCAACCACCAATCATAGCTGCAGTGACTGGCCTTCTAGAATTTATAGTTGCTAAGAATAGATTAGTAATATTTCCGCGGGTCCCTCAAATTTACTAGGGTACGTAGCCAATATACTGCTTCTATGCTTTTATCCGGTGCGGTCAAAAACGTCCAGCTAGATTGTTTATATGAGAATGAATCAGTTTTCGACCCGAAAGCTGGGTGCAAGGTAATAGAATCTGTGTTATCTACAAAATGTCGACTATCAATATGTAAAAGAGTAAGATCATGGACTCTGCGGCCCGAAGATAAAAGTAAAATGGCAGCTGTGTGTCTAGATACTTGATATAAACTATTTAAATTTATATTATAACTCTTTAAGAATCTAATCAAAATCCTTGCATCCCAAATCGGTAATCGATCTTGCCAAGGAAATAGCTTTTAGTATGTTTTACTATTGGATTCGTAGTAATTTTAACATTTGATATCGTTTCGCAAACTGATGCAATAACCGATTTATGCACAAGAATCGTTCTGTAAGAGAGACCATAATTCAAAAATAGATAACCGAGATACCTAGCTGCATTGACTGGTTTCGGTAAACGAAAATTAAAGCAATTTTCTTGACAAAACTTCACCCATCTACTCCAAATAGGGGCATAAGTCTTTATTGTAGACAGCCTCCAACATGATGACAATAACTGTTTCTCTTGTGGTGTCTATGTATCCGTCAGGGCATCCCACCCGAAATGAGCCAGGCTTCCAGGTGTAACTTGCTGACTTGTGCTGGCGGTAGCATTGTCGCTGTGTCCACCAGCGTCTTCTCCAGATTTCTGATTTTCACGGGACGTTTCTTAGCACGATTCTTCAGGTCTGGCCTCTAAAAAGGCTTCGTCCACCTGGGTGCTACTAGAATGTACTGACCTGAGGCTAAATTTAGGTGATCCAGTACCCTGGGTATTAGGCTGGGCGGCGGGAACAGCCATGCAAGTCGATAATGCCAGGATCTGCTGAAGGCGTCGTGAAAGTAAGCGTTCGAGTCTGATAAGTCTCGCGAAACATAGTTTGCTACGACATGTGCTGTCCGCGACGCAAAGAGGTCTGGCGTGCCCCACATGTCGAACAGTCTCGATGTTTCCTCGCCTCTGAGATGCCACTCGGCCGGGGCGCGATTTCGTGAGAGGTGATCGGCTTCGGTGTTGCACAAACCTGGTAGGTGGTGAGGCCGCAGCACAATGTTGAGGTGATCTACCAGTTCCATTAGCTGTTGGGTCAGATCTAGTAATGGACGTGATCTTGTTCCTCCTTCGTTTTTTACACGACACGACACGACTGTTTTGTTGTCGCTCTGAAGAATCATTGTAGAATCCTGGAGCTCCATTGCTTTGGCTGATATAGCAGCTATCACAGCAAACATTTCCTTCAGATTGCAATGCCATTTTTCTTGGTGTTTCTCCCATTGACCTTTTATCGTATCGTTGTTCACCAGTGCTCCCCATTGAATGTCCGACGCGTCGGTAATGACGTGGTTCGTCGGCATTCTTTGGAGATGAATCGCTGACTTCTGACTGATTTTTTCCATCCACCATCTTAGTTCTGTACGCACCTCTTCTGGATACTGAATCTGCATTCGTGGAAACTTCCTGAGTTTGTTGCTGTGTCGCTGCAGTAAACGGCAATGCAACCTTTCCCGGTAGGTGATGAAGGTTGCAAAGTTGAGATGATCTAATAGACGTTGCGCCTGTTTTAGGTTCCAACTCCCGGCTTCGAGTCGAACTCGCAAGAGATGACGAATTCGTTGTATCTTGTCTGAGGGTAGGAACTTCGTATTGAATTTGGTGTCCCACGTGACTCCCAAAAAATCGATTAACCTCGTTTGTGTTGTTACCGATTTTTCCATATTGATACACCAACCCAGGCTGGTCAAAAACTGTATTGCAATTTCTATCTGTGCTGTTAGTGTATTTCTGTCTTGATGTATTATCAGGTAATCGTCTAAATAAACCACCAACCTCAGTCCTTTTTTGCGAAGTATTTCTGCGGTCCAGTTTGTTGCGGTGGCGAAAATCCGTGGCGCTGCTGCTAGGCCGAACGGCAGACACGTCATCTGTAGAAGTTGACCTTGATAGCTGATTCGGAGAAACCTTCTGTGTCGATCCCATACTGGCAGGTAGTAATAAGCTTGACTTAAGTCCAGTTTCACCATCCAACCTCCGTGTTGTAGAAAATTTGGCACTTGATGATGGTGGAACAGACGGAAATGCCTTGGTTTCATATATTGATTTAATGCCTTGAGTAGACGTTCGGAATTTTTGTTTTCAGCACGTTTGGGTTTGTAATTGTTATTCGATTGGCTTCGAAAGGACTTTGCGTTCGCAGAGGAGGTAGAGGCCTCTGGAGATTTAACACGGGTGCGGGTAGAAGATGGGATCTGTTTTTGTAATCTATCTACTCCACCAACTTTTAGTAAATAAGTTGACAACTGACCGGGGTCAAACATGTACACGCAAGACGGCGGAATTCTACTTAGATCCTCTCTCATATATTTATCTTTTTATTTTTTCACAATATCCCTACGGCGCAATTCTAAAACTTCAGCTCGTTTCCCGCAAATCATCTGTAGTATATCGTGAGATACAGTCTTATATTCAGAATCGTTACCAAATAACTGGCTTAACTTTTCGTAAATAGCGCACGCGTTAAGCTGAACATCTTCTCAACAGCTCCTCATTTACTTGTAATTCGGTAAAAGCCGAAAAAGCCGCGTACTTTTTCTGGACGTCTGTATACCGAACCGCGTTCCAATCGGAAGATTCAAACCTTTGCGTAAGCTTAATTTTTTCAACACGTGACTCATTTGCTTTTGGTACGGTTGGTTCTTTGACCGAAACGTCCAAGTTGACAATACTACCCGCATCTAATTTAGGTGGATTTAAAAACTGTTCATTGGAAATTGGATCTATCAGAACTGAAGTATGTGGCATGCTATTATATAAGGGCATTTTCTCGATTGACAATGGTGCCTCCGTAGATGTAACGAACTTGGCCGTAATTATATTATTTAAATGACTCACCAATCGTTGAGACAGTATGTCAAACCTTTCTTCTAGATCCCGTGCACTGTCATTGGCGTTTCCTTGGTGGCCCTTCTTGCTCCGATGAACAAACCGAAGAACTATCACTATCACTTGGATTAGGTCCGACAACCACTTTATCTCTCATGATGTTTAAAGGTAACGGAAGACAAACTAATTAGTTCAAAAATTAACTTTCTGCTTAACTCTCGAAAGTTAATTATTACTATAAAATTTGCGACAAAATTATTCTATAATAAATGTAGATTTTTCGTAACGACCATGTGCTCGGTTCGAAAAACGACGCAACAATGACGAAGATGGCGGCTTGTAGTTAGAAGATGGCCTAGAGGCAGGCGGAAACGGTAGGAGGCGCTGCAGGTGACGCTGTAGGAGGAGCACTTAGGTAGCGGAAGTAGCGACATCTAGCGACCAGGTGAAGTAAAGGAATCGATGTACTCTCATAAGGGACTTCGGACGTCGAACGGAACGCATAATATTCCTTATTGACCGTTCTACCGCGACCCTTGGCGTAACCCTCTGGAGCAAATTTAGGTCGTCGCGGACAGAGTCCAACATCTCATTAGCAATGTTCACGCGATGCTGTTTTTGTCGCAATTGAGCAATTTTGGCACGAATTTCGCGGCGATCCGTCTCATGCCCAAATCATTGATAAAAATCGAATGGCATGAGCCAATTGATATGTTTAGGTCCTCAGCAACTTCTCTGACGGTGATTCGACGCTTGGCCAATGTCATTTTCTCCACTTCATAAATTTTTTCGTCTGTTGTTGAAGTGCTCAGGCGTCCGGCATGCTCTTTGTCGTTCACATCTTCTCGGCCTTCTGAGAAAATTTTGTACCACCGATAAACGTTGCGTCGGTTCGGTTCGGTTCGGTTCACTTAATTTCGTTTTTCACACAAAATTTGATACAGGTTCTTTGATCCATTTTTTTAACAGGTAAAAATCGAAAACGATTCAAAACACGTGCAAGCAAAGCAGCTGTCAACAATTAAGTGAATATTCAAAATGGCCGAGCTTGTCAGCATAAATGAGAGACATGAGTACCAACATAAAGCCACAAAAAGATCGAAATTCGAATATACATAACCCGCAAAAATTCAAAATCGCGATACTTTTTGAACGCACCTCGTATAACTCTTTAATATTATGTTTGAATTAAGTTTAAAATTGGCATAGAATTGATTGAGTGAATGCAAAATGAGATATGCAAAAAACTATTTTCATAATCTAAGTGTGATGTGCTATATGTGCCCACGCTTATCAAAGATACCAGCATCCATAATGATGTGCTCTGAATGAAAATAATTTGATTAGATTCTGCCCTGTCAGCTTAACCAGCGCCCTTTGCATTATGAAACTGATTCACAAAGTTAAGCGTCTGGCTGCTTTAAAAACAGACAAGTAAAAATGACACTTCAGCACTTTTTCAACTGTCAATTTCAGATTGTTGTTCTTTTTTCAAATTGTATTCTCTAATAGTAATATTAAAATAATCGTCCTTTCCTTTCATTAAATAAATATTATGTATACACGGTATATGTACCAAACAAACATTGTTGTAAGAAAATAAAAAGTATTATCTGTAAATGTATCTATGCTGGATTTCCTCTCCAGTCTCTTGAGGAAGGTTTAGATTTAATTCCACTATAGTTAGTGGATACAAATGTTACCGAACTACATTGAAATTCAACACTTCTTCATGATGTTTTCCAGCATCATCGAGAACGATATGGATTATAAAATGTATATGAATCTCAAACATCGGTTAAGATGCACGAGTTCTGACTAGTGAACCATCAACCATGATACAGGAAATTAGCTCAAATTTCGATTCAATGATTATTTGGTTACAAACAATAATATTTCAATTTTGAAATTATGTAAAATCATACAATTGAATCGGTTACAATGAAATATGTTAATCGGACTGGCTGGATTCCAATTTTCCATTGATGGGACTATAATTCCCACTGTTCTCCGTCAGGTGTTTTACGATGATTCTCCGAAAATTTTCCGAGCAATTATGACGCGGATATATCAAATTAATATTACAATATTCATTAATTACACAAATTCATTTGTATTTTCAGTGTTTAATTTTGACTATACTTGTATTATTGACTGCCTCGTTTCATCTGATGGACAAGACAACAGATTTAGAATTTCTTACTTCAAACTCCGATCGGGTCATATGTCACTGTGTTTTTCGGTCGAAAAATTCTCAGCAACAGTTTGGAGTTTCGTAGAGCTATTGATCTTGATCTTGGTCTGTTGACTTGGATTTGTCATCCGATCTGATTATTTGAGTATGTAAGTACAAAAAGGGCCAATATTTTACAGAGGTACGTTTTGATTTCCGTATTTAAATAATAGTTAGTTAGTAGAAAGAAGTTTTGAATTATTTGATAAAATTTAAAACGAAGAAAAATGTGTTTTATACAAGAAATAATTAACAATATTTGTATCTAGATATTGTTAACAGTACTGAAACTTGGTTTCAAAGGCTAAAGGAGAAATCAGGAAAATAGGAAAAATTAAGCCACTGACCTACGAAGAATTGTAGGACCGCAATAAATCTCCATTTCTCTAACAACGAAGGTTTTCTCGAGAAACGCTTCATGATGAATTAAAAGGTCTTGTAGTGCAATTGTTTCCCAACGACGACAATTGTGGTTTATTGAATATTGTAAGATAAGATAAAATATAACAGAAAATTAATGTGTAAAATACCCAAAATAAAACATACACGGTGATTCTCTCGCGAAACTTCCCGCTTGATTTGTAAACATTTTTTTAGGGATTTTGAAACCTATGATTCTGTTTCGATTCCATTTGAAAGCTGCGAGTCACTCATCTATCTACATTGGCGCAATTTTTTATGTCAAATGTTTTTTTTTCGTTTTAATTTTTTATCTTATATAGCCGTAGCTCTGCTCGCTAAGTGGTTAGTACCTTTTCGCTCACCCAAAATAATTCTTTATTAATTTGTAATAATTTAATAAATTACAATGACGTGTTTTTTTTTAATTTACTGCACATCACTTTAAAATGAGACCATAACTGACTTTTTATGTGTAACTATCGTCCTCTAATCAATTAATAAATAGTATAATCTTGAAATAATAATGTATTAGAGAACTTTAACCAACAAATTTTGAACTTGGTGAGCAACAATCGAAGCAACTTGATTTTGAGTTAAATTTTACGGCTAATGGCAAACTACATTTGGTTAAACGTAGATTGGCTTTAGCGGTAAGCTGCGGTATTATCATTATAAAAATATATCTAGAAATACATAAGTATTTTTATCATATTATTATTTATTATAATATTATTTTATAAGGAAAACTGAGTGAGGTGGTCAAGGAAGTGACGTCACTTTTTAGGCTTAGTAAAAGCAAGGCGCATCTTAAGTTGTCACGGTAACAAATTTGTGATTGTCAAATTGCATTCTTGACGAATTTCATAATAGGCACCGTGCGTAGCGATGACTCTGCCATCTCGTGACTAATATTCAAAACTTTTACCCTCAATTTCAGAAATTCTACTGTCAAACAACAGAAAATATTTCTGAATTGTCGTGTTCATTTTTGATAATTTGAGCTATCGAAATGTATTGTTGTATTTCTAGATGCAGTAATACATCCAAAAACAACTTTAAGGGTGTAAAATTTTACTATTTCCCTACTAATAGTACTCACATGCCATGGCTTAGGGATAAGAGTGAAATGAATAAATGCAGTTCGTAAGTATACCTTCAAGTATTTAAAAATACAATTTGATTTTATTTTTATAAAAATCACCAATTTTTTGGGTAACTGTTATGGAAGACAGTTTAATTTTCGCCGATCGTTGAATCTAACCTACAACCGTTGTTTCTTTTAGTAAACATCCAAATACCTGGTTTCCATCTAAAAATACCACCATCTGCAGCGCCCATTTTATTGGCAACAGAAAATCCTAAAATCCCCAACACGCCTCTTATGTACCTACAATTTTTCCAGTTACTACTGTTTCTTGTTCTTGGTCAACTGTTTCTGTGACATCGAAAACATGTTCTGACTCGAATAGCTTCTGGCCTTTTAATACATTTTGACCACGCTACCGATCATTGTTAATTGGTAAAAAAACATGTTTTATAATTTTGATCATTGTAAAATCATATTTACAGACTTGACAGCTGCCAGCCTGCCAGCAATGTGTCTGGGAAGTTTCTTTTTTTTACTCGCACGGTGTCTCTAAAGTCGGGATTATAACGCCCTCTATTGTTTCTGCACGGTGCCTATATTTCGTTATACAACAACTAAAAGTTATTAAGTCCGTCACTAATTATTTGAAATTTTTAGTGTATGTTCGATTATAATATTTTATTTATAATTAATTATTTTGAAGATTACGAAAAATGAGCATTCTTGTTGAAGTGGTTATCAAAAATATAAATACTTTTGAAAGTGAATCTACCGCTAACACTGGTGGTAGAGTTTTGTGTAAGTCCTTGGTGATAAAGTAAGGATTGGTTAGTATTTCGGAGAGTGCTATCGTCTATAGACGATGGTGACCACTTACCATCAGGTGGACCATATTTTCGTCCGCCAACATAAAATTAAAATCAATCATTGTAGGTATATTAAATTCAAAACTACAAATAGATGTTGTGTGTAACACGAAGACTTGATAGCTGAGGCATATCAATAGGAATCAATACCAATTTTAGGGAGAAATAACTCATGAGTAGGTAGTACACAGGTACTACCCACTCGTGAGCTATTCCTGGCCTGTATAAACTCCTAACCTAAGGAATCTTCACCTTGAATTACATAGATTAATACAATGATGTTCTAGTAAACAGATATGTTATTAACGCGCAAAAAGTGAAGACTAGAAAACGTCCTAATTGGGACGTTTGCCTTTAGTCGTTTTACGTAGTAATACGTTATAATACATTATAATACATCATAATTACGTAGTTATACGTTTTGCGTAATTAAAACATCTAGTTACCCCTTTAACTTATTGTTTTTATCAAGCTATCATTTTTACTTATAACGAAATGTAAAATAAACGGTCCCCGACGCGGCACACTTTTTTCTGTTGTTTAGTATGGGTATAACATATCTGTTTATTAGAATATCATTGGATTAATATCTATATAATAAAATTGTCTGTTTGTTATTTCTAGCTGTATCGATTTTGACGAGATTTTCACTGACAGAAAGCTGACATAATAAAGAGTAACTTAGGCTACAAGAATAACTTTTTTGTTAAACTCAACAGCCACACGAAGACGCCGGCAAAGCTAGTAGAAAATATGATATTGAATACTTTTAAAAAATATTAGGTACTAAGATTCATTTGTTTTGTATCTCCAATATGCGTTTATATTGGTGTAGTCGCAGAAGCAATGCAGGCATTTTAACTGGGGCTGTTACTCATGACAGAATCCAATAACTGTTATTGGCTCGACCTGGGATTTTGACCTCGGAATCTCCAGGATTATAAACAAATAAGCGAAGTCGTCTGGGCTCAACGGCATCCCACTTTTATTTGCATATAATTGTCTTAGTTTTATCAACTTGTCGTTTAGGGATGCTGCTTGATAAAAAAAACATGTTAGCACTTTAAAATAGCTTTAAAATAAATAAAACAAAATAAATCGATAAGCACGGACAAGACGTGGTTGAAGATACAAATGATATACTGTATAATTCTTAATCGTTTCATTAATGAATTGGAATATGGGAAAGTGCTTAATTTAATAATAGCAATCGCATTATAACATAAAAACAAAATACAACAACAACAGCCTGTAAATTTCCCATTGCTGGGCTAAGACCTCGTCGCCCTTTAAGGAGAAGATTTGGAACATATTCAACCATACGCTCCAATGCGGGTTGGTGTCACGTGTGGCAGAATTTCGTCAAAATTAGTCACATGCAGGTTTCTACTCTAGATGTATTATATACACATATAAAGCACATGAAGAGTCAGTCAAGCAATCAGTGATTCTTGCCTTTCTGGACCTGCAATAGTCGGTTAAAATGTACGCTTTCTAAGCACTGGGCTATGTCGGTTCTATATGTTAAATTGAATTATAATATTTTGAGTAAAAATTGGAGTAAAATGTACAATGCCTTTTGTGTCTTAAAAATCGATCACTTGGTTTGTATACAAACTTGATAAATATTTATCAAGCGTCTCGTCTTTGAAGAACTTCTAAAACGTCTTCGAACAAATAAACATAAACAATGGATTCCTTCCTATTTCTTTTACTTTGTAAGTCAAAGGCTTTTTTTAATTTTTATATTCAATTTAATTTGACTAAGTCTCTAGCATTTTATTAAAAGAAAATATTTAATTTAAATTTAAATGATCGTTCCAAAAATATTTTTTTAGGTTCTATATTTTTTCAATTCTATTGTGACTATTTCGAAACATCCTCGGAGACGTTAAGGTATAATTCTTATATTATAATTCTTCCAGTCTATGAATTTCAAATCCCAATTGTAGGAAGTATACTCCTAAATACGTTATAATAAAAAATAAATATATATAGCCCATCTGTGTAGGTTGGTACCTACACAGATGGGCTATATATTATGAGTGGGCGGTCCCACTCATCAGTTATTTTACCGTCAAATAACAGTACTCAGTATTGTTGTGTTCCGGTTTGAAGGGTGAGTGAGCCAGTGTAACTACAGGCACAAGGGACATGACATCTGAGTTCCCAAGGTTGGTGACTCATTGACGATGTTAGGAATTGTAATATTTCTTACAGCGTCATTGTCTATGGGTGATGGTCACCACTAACCATCAGGTGGCCCATATGCTCGTCCGCTAAGCTATATCATAAAAAAAACACAAACGACCTTGGGAACTAAGTCAATGTTTTTTGTGGTAACTTATCGTTTAAACGCAAGGTACAGTACTGGAATGAAGTATGTTATATTTTTTTATCAGTTGTCAATCTGCCTGACGCCCAGAAGGTTTAATGAATCTAGATGAAATTTGAAAGAAATAGATTATAGACTGGCATTGTACTTTTTCCGCAGTAATGGTTATCATTGAATTGATATTTTATTTTTCAGGGATAAATTTGTGAAATTATAGTTTTGGTTCAGAGAATAGTTAAGAAACATAGGCTTGGAGACATGGGTTATTTTTATTTTACAGAAGTTAGTTACAGAAATTACATAGTTCCTCTATTTATACTATTACTATACAAGCAATACTAACTTAGTCTTACTGTATGTCCGTTTGTGCAAAAGGCATTGATTTATCACTGGATTGAATTTGGTCAAACCCCAAGGAATTTTATGACTTGAATCTTCGACTGCTGACGTAGGACCCTGAGAGGCTATGTGCTAGTAAAAATTGCAAATAACTCTCCTCCCCCGCAAGCGACACCCACGCTCCATCCTTGGAGTTTAGCTCCACTAAGATCATAGTAAGTAAAGAATTTGAAATGTTTTCAATGACTTCATAGGTCCAGCGTCAGCATTTACACACTTTTTTTTATTATAGCTTAACATATTGGCAGCGACATCACTTTTTTATATCATCCATTCCCGTTTAAAACCTCATATGAAAACTATCATAATATCGGTACTTATTAGACCCCGTATCGTTTAAGAAACTAAAATTCAATGTGATTTGATGTGATCGAATTTTATGCCTACAATGCGTCAGGTGGTCAAAGAGAGAATTAAAGTAGATACACTATAACATTCTGTTTTGAACATACATTATATAAATATATGTATTTCTCATTTTCCTACAATATATCATATAGATGTTACAGCCTCCGCACGACAGAGAAATCTACGTTTTTCTTAGCCGCACTGCGAGGGAGGACTATTAGAACTCGCTCCACTTTGAACGTGTTGAAAATGAAGTTTTGGTGACTATATTCAAAAATCAAGTCAGACAAAAACAAAAATTGAATCTTCAAAGAAACTGGAATCACACCTACAATTACCGCTAAAATAAAGTTTGTTTGCAATCTAAACTCAAACTACTTTATTCAATGTAGAAGCATTACACTTGCTTATTGGTGGGCAAATTAAACACTACCATCATTCACCAATTGAAGCAAGTATGCCCAGAATGCAATTTTTGTGATATTTGCGAACTTATACTATTATTTATTTCTATTCATGATGTTCTTTGATGTGCCTTGATGATTGGGTAAATATATTTTTTCAAAAATATCCAACAAACAACATCCACAATTAATGTAAGCTTTAAAGTAAAATTAGTAAGTAATGTAATAGCCTGTCCATTTCCCACTGCTGAGATAAGGCCTCCTCTTTTATTAAGGAGAGGGTTCGGATCATATTCCACCACGCTGTTCCAATGCGGGTTAGTGGAATGCACATATGGCAGAATTCATCTCAGCTCTCTATGTAAGCTTTATAATTACACAATTATCTTTTAACTTATTTAAACGTATGGACTTGTCAGGTCACAATTCGCTACTTACATAAAAAAGAAAATTCAATAAGGGTGAATATACTTTAAATATAAAAATCTTTTTTAACCTGTCATCGTGCCTTTTCAAAGCTTAGACAGGGTTAGGTAGGTTCCATCAGAAACTAAATGCTATGCTGGCAAGACGCAGGTTCATCTATATAATATAATTATAAGGCTTCGCACGGATTATCGTTAAATGTTATTGCTCTACCTCCCTGATTCGATTTTTTATATACATGTTAAAGTTAAAACTTGTTTTTAGATAGAATGCGGAGATGAGAATGCTGAGAGGAATGTGTGGTGTTACGCGAATGAATAGAGTAAGGGGTGAGTACATAAGAGGAGGTTTGAAAGTGACACCGATAGCCGAGAAGTTATGTGGAAGGCGGCTATCATGGTATGGGCATGTAATGCGGAGGAATGAGGAACACATTGAGAGGAAGGCCTTGAGCATGGATGTGGATGAATATAAGGTAGAGGACGACCAAGGAAACGATGGATGGATTGTGGGAAAGACGATATGGCTAGAAAGAATGTTACTTGTGAGATGACGTCTGATAGAGAAGTATGGAAGGAGAAGACATGCTGTGCCGACCCCAAATAAAATTGAGATAAGGGCAGGAGGATGATGATGATTTTAGATAGAATTCGTCATTCCTATTTAGAAACAATTTTACTGTATGCCTTTGTTAATACTAGAATTAGCTAAAGCTCAAATCAAATATCAGTTACAACTTTCTTAGTAAACAAAACACGTTTTTCCGAGTCAGGTAAAACTGTATCACCATCGTACTTTATTCCGATCGGTCGCGAAGCAATAGAATAACGCGTTCTATCTAAAAACTAGTTTTAACTGTAACATATATAATAGTCTGGGCATGTTTAGTATACATAGTATGAACCAAGTTAATTATTTATGTTAGATGACGAATGAAGTACTATTGATCCAAGAAACTCAAATTTTATTTGGAACATTGCTTTACATATTGTAACAAAAAGAAAACATCTATAGCGCGATTTAATATCCTAATAACGCCATCTATTAATGACAACTAATAAAATAAGTTGATAAATATAAACATGAACATGCCGCCCGCCAAAAGGCGTTAGGCCTTTTAACTAATAACTATTAAAAAAAAACAAAAAAAGAAACTAGTTACATTATACTATAAACTTTAACTAATACATAAAATATTTTACTAATCCTCAATTGGTAATAAACACAGCTTGTGAATAGGACGTTTAACGATAGTGTTCTTACATTTTACACTAACAACACGGACATAGCCATCTGCCCCAGGATGTGTGGCAACTACACGACCCAATAACCACTTAGATGGTGGAAGTCTATCATCTTTAATAAGAACAATATTGCCAACCCTTATGTTAGTTTGAGATCTCATCCATTTATGACGGTTTTGTAACTCAGTTAAATATTCTTGACTCCATTTACGCCAAAAATATTGTAGTTTTTGTTGTAAATAAGTCCATCTATTATTGTAAGAATATACAACATTTTCATTGCAAGTTTCGTCAGGAATTGTAATTAGTGGCTCACCGATTAAAAAATGTCCCGGTGTTAATGCAAATAATTCATCATTATCATTTACAGTAGTTAATGGACGAGAATTCAAACAACTCTCTATTTGATATAATAAAGTAACATATTCTTCATAGGTAAGTTTAGTCTCACAAAGTGTTCTTTGTAAATGAAATTTTACAGACTTAACTGTAGCTTCCCATAACCCTCCCATATGGGGTGCTCCGGGTGGATTAAATTTCCATTCAGTTGAATCTTTAGCCAACAATTCAGCTATTTCGGGTGATAAATTAATCATACTTTGTTCAAACATCTTTTTTAATTCTTTACTAGCACCTATAAAATTAGTACCACAATCGCTTATAAGTTTTTTACAGTGGCCTCTTCGAGAGGTAAACCGCCTAAAGGCAGCTATAAAGCTTCCACTTGTTAGACTTGTGACTAATTCTAAATGAACTGCCTTAACTGCTGTGCATACAAAAACAGCAATATATGATTTTTGAACTCTATTTGACCCTCGACCACTGAAAAGTTTAAGCAATGTCTTGCTTAAACTTTTCTGCTTGGGCCTGCAAAATCTACACCGCTTATACTGAAAGGTCTTTGTTGAGTAACTCGTTCTTTAGGTAAATTACCCATTAACTGACTAGCTAACTTAGGTGAATGTCTACTGCACGTAACACATTTATGAATTACACTTTTTATAATATTTCTAACGCTAAATATATAATATTTACTTCTTATATAATTGATCATCAACTGACAACCTCCATGCATAGTTTTATAATGTGCATCAAGAACAATTAAGTATGAAAGTTTACATTTTTTATCTAGTATAATAGGATGCTTAATAGAATCAGAAAGATTAGAGTTTTGTAAGCGACCTCCAACTTTTAACAAATTATTATTTATAAACGGATTAAGCTTTGTTAATTTATTACTTTTACTTAAAACTTTATTATATTTAATTGCTGGATTGTTGCCTTTAAGTAAACTTATTTCATTACTAAAACTCCTTTCTTGTGATATTCTAATCAAAGAATACAATGAATTCTGTAATTCATAAGTTGTTAGGTAATTGAAATGTGTACATTTTTCTTTTTTCTTAACTTTATATTGACACATATATAAGATTAAAACAATATGCAATTACTCTAACTAGTTTTTGTAAAGTTGAATATTTATCAAAAATATCAAAACAATTATTAATTAAATTACTATGAACTAAAACTTTTATAGGTACACGAGTTTCTAACTCTGTGACTGGAATGTCCACTTGCTGTTTGATAAAGCTTTTATCACTATGCAACCATGAAGGTCCATTCCACCATAAACAGTGATTTGGAAGATCTAACGGGGAAATGCCACGAGAAGCAACATCAGCAGGATTCTCGTGAGAAACAACATGGTTCCATTTCTCATTTTCTATAACATTTATAATTTCAGTCACACGATTCGCAACAAATGTACTCCAGTGTCTAGGAGGTTTTTGTAACCAGGCTAAAACAATTGTGGCATCTGTCCATGCGTATACGTTACTCGAATCAATATTTAGAGTAGCCTTCACCCTCTTTATTAATTTAGCTAACAGTACAGCACCACATAACTCTAACCTGGGTATTGATATCTTTTTCACGGGAGCTACCCTTGTCTTACTCTCTATCATAGTAATTTTAATGTTTGTAGATGTTATTATTCGACTGTAAATTACAGCTGAATAAGCTATATCAGAGGCATCAGAAAATCCATGCAATTCGACTTTCAGTATTTTATCTGACATGCCAATCCATCTATCTAGTTCTATCATAGGCATTTCTTTAAATTCTTGTCTAAACTTAACCCATTCTTGATTTAATGGTTGTGGAATAATATCATCCCAATCGAGTTTATTTATCCATGACTGTTGCAGCATATTTTTAGCCTTTACGACAATAGGAGCTAACCACCCGCTAGGATCATAAATTTGAGCTATGTCACATAAAACAGAACGTTTGGTTATTTTGTCTCCTTTATGTTTAAGCTCTATTTTTAACTCAAATTTATCACTGATACTATTAAACCAAATGCCTAGTATCTGTCTAGTATTTATTGTTGTTGATTCTATTTTTGGGTGATTAGATGTGATTTTGTGTAAAGTAAACCCTCCTTTTTTAAGAACTCTAATAATATCTTCTTTGAGTGCAATTGCAGCTTCAATGTCAGTTGCTCCGGTTAGTAAGTCATCGACATAAAAGTCGTTAATTATAGCTTTAATTACTTCAGGTCTATAGTTACTGTTTTCATCTTGAGCAACTTGTTTAAGAGTTTTTATAGCGAGATATGGTTCACATGACGTGCCGTATGTTACTGTTGTTAAACGATAATGTTGTATTGGATTGTCGACAGTAGGTCTCCACAAAATTCTTTGATAATTTACATCTTGTTGATCTATCCAAATTTGTCGATACATCTGTCGAATATCTCCCAGAAAGACTATAGCATGACATCTCCATCGTAACGTAACATTGCGAATATCACTTTGAAGCGGTGGTCCAATTAATAAGTTATCGTTTAATGACTTACCGTTGCTAGTTTTAGCAGAACCATTGAATACCACACGTAGCTTAGTTGTAGTATGCTGTTCGTTTATGACAGAATGGTGTGGCAAATAATATACCTGTTCACTATTGTCATTATGTGGCACAAGTTCCATATGGTTTTGGTCTAAATAATCAGCCATGAATTCCGCATATCTTTCCTTTAATTTTGGTTGTTTATCAAACCGTTTCTCTAAGATTGAAAATGATTTTAATGCTGTTGTTAATGAGTCTCCTAAGTTTGGTGGTTGAGTTATGAATGGTAATCTAACTTGATAATGCCCATCTTCTCTTTTAATATGAGTTGAATCAAAATATGCTTCACATTTCATTTCTTCATTTGTCATTACCTTTTTATTATAAATCGGTTCCTCTAGTTCCCAGAAACGACGAAGCTCTTTATCTATATCAGTTTTTAAATGATAATTATGAACATAATTATATGAGTTATTGCTTTTATTTATGCTTTTTCCTGATATCAACCATCCAAGTGTAGATTGCTGAGCAACAAGTGTGTTATTTTCGTTTTTATGAACTATAATACCTTGCTGAAGAATATCTGGATAGACATCTGCTCCTAAAATAAGGTCTATTTTGCCTGGCCGTTGAAACGATGAATCAGCTAATTTCAAACTATTAAGTTGCGGCCAAACAACCTTGTGCTCGCATTGTGGCAAATATGATGTTAGAGACTTTAATATATATGCCATAATCTTAACTTTAAAGCTTGGATTTTGTATTGATATTATCTCAAACTCGACGAAAGCCTTGGTTACAGTTCTATTAGAATCAACTCCTACTATATTTCCTATTATAGGTGTTCTTTTGAGTCCTAAACATTGGCAAGTTGATTCAGCTACTAGTGAGGCTTGCGAACCAGGGTCTACAAGTGCACGTAATACATGTAAACTATTATCTCTTTTTGACTGCACAGATACCATTGCCGTAGCTAGTATAACAGGACAACTATCTATGGAATTTCCCAGTGTGGTAACGTCATTTGTCATCTGAGTCGGTTGTAAATTATTCGCAGTAGATGGTGCCACCGAATAACCATGCAATAATGAGTGGTGTTTTTTGCCACATTTACGACATGAAGTGGACTGTTTACAAGTTTTGACTGAGTGGCCTTTTATCAAGCAATTGAAACAAAGATTGTTCTTTTGAACAAATTCTTGTTTTGAATTCGCACTCAATTTCGCAAAGTCTTGGCATCTATATATATAATGATCTTGCTTGCAATAGGAACACGATAAGTTTGATGATATGTTTGTGGCAAAACTTTTAGTAGTAGGCATTACTTTATATTGTATGTGTTCTCTGGATTTAATGGCTTCTAAAGTTCTAAATCTAAACTCTAAAAATTCAGACATATCTTTCCAGGTTGGTAAATTGGAATTAGATTCAATTCTTTGTTCAAATAATTTATGAGATTCTGGGTCCAATTTTTGTATTATTTTGTATATATTAATATACCACTATGTCATCCCAACTTTCTGTCGGTATGTTTAAACTCTTCAAAGTGACCAAACATTCAGAGGTGACATCTAATAACTCTTTAATAGCCTTTGCAGATTCTATGTTAATTTTTCTTTGACTGAGTAATTTTCCAATAAAAGCATTAACTATACTTCTTCGATTATCATATCTTTTGTTTAAAATTTCCCACATAATATCGTAATTATTATCAGATACTTGTATCTGCTTGACAAGACTTTCTGCCACTCCAAATAAACTTGACTTCAAATATTGGCATTTGTTCACTTTATTTATTTGCTTATTTTCGTGAACTAAAGATAAGAACAAATCACGAAAAGATAACCATTCTTTATAATCGCCAGAAAATTTTGGTAAGTGAATCGGTGGTAACTTCGCAACAACTGAGGTATTTTCTTCCAAATCTATATGAGTTCTAGAAGTTGTCAGCACTTTTAACTCTATCTCATTCAACCGCTCTTTTAGACGTGTTTTAAAGTCTAAGTAAACGTCTAATGTTGTGTCATAAATGTTTTCAATAAAATATGCTAACTTTTTTCTATCATCTGTTGAAGCTGATGTCAAATTTGAATGTCGTTTTTGAAATTCGTCCCAATAATCTGTCAACATTTCTAGCCTAGTCTCTAAATATGCTTTTGTTATTCGCTCCTTTGGAGATTTTTTAAAATTATCTAACATTTTTTTCATTTGCATAGAAATATCTATTTGGGTTCTCTGTAATGCTTCCATTTTAAAGTTATATCAACTAATCACTTAGCACGAAAAGTAATGGTCACAATTTAGGCTACAAATTTTAAGTATTTCAATAGAATAACAGCTAATGTCAATGTGTTTTTTGAATTTTTACAAGTCCAAATATTGAAATTATTTTAAGTCTATATCACTTTTCACCAATTGTCTATGTCCTTATTCTAGTACTTACGGTTACCAGTCCACCACCACTAGTCCGTTTGTATGCACTGTAATCCCGTTTCACACACACTTTGCCACACAAATCACTTCCTTTAACTTCACTATTCCTCTCACTCACTTCTATACCGTAATTCCATGGCAGCTAAGTACCATTATACACTCCGCACAATTTGCACTTTTCACACTGCACTTCGCAAACCGACTCGAATTTTCACTATTATTTAATCCGGCTCGAAGGACCAATGTTAGATGACGAATGAAAGTACTATTGATCCAGGAAACTCAAATTTTATTTGGAACATTGCTTTACATATTGTAACAAAAAGAAAACATCTATAGCGCGATTTAATATCCTACTAACGCCATCTATTAATGACAACTAATAAAATAAGTTGATAAATATAAACATGAACAATTTAATAGCATTTACCAGGTAGGGCTGATAAAAAGTTACTTGATTTTCCTATTGAATAATTCTCAATAACAACTCGGAATTTTGAATTTGGTACACTTCTGTGTCTTGGGAAGAACATAGAAATATTTGGTCTTGTGTCTGAACTCTTTCCAGTTGAGAGAGCGAGGAATGGGTTGCTCCTACAATTGTACACTATAATATGTTCTGTGTAGGGGATTAGTCGTCCTTGAGATTGGCCTAAGCGGCCAAAATCAGAATCAGAATACTTAAAGATATATCATATATTTTACTAGTAGTCGCCCGCGGCTTCGCTCACGTTTTCGGGTAATCTTTGTTAGTGTCAGGCGAAAAAGAAGCGTATGTCCTTTTTTGAAGTTCACGTTTGCTTCATACCAAATTTAAAAAAAATCGATTCAGCGGTTTGGTCGTGAAAGAGCGACAGACAGACAGAGTTACTTTTATAATTGATATTAATTTAAATAATTATAGTATTAACTAACATGAATTTGTATTTTTTAAATGTTGAAAATGAGTAACTACTGATTTTCTTGCCGGTTGTTCTCGGTAGAATCTACTTTTCGAACCGGTGGTAGCTTCACTTAATTGTTCATTGACGATTCAAAAGTGCTTGTAAAAGCCCATTTGAATAAAGTTTATTTTAATTTTGATTTTTTAAATTTATAATATTAATAAATAGAGAATTTAATTCGTGCGCGTTTGAATTGAACAAAAAAGTTATAGTTCATTTCGCAGATTTTACTATAACTTATTAATTCTGTATTAGGCAGCTTTTGTGATATTAATTAGTGGTTAGAAGGCACGACAGGACGTGATTGTACAGACGTGACGTCCTGTAACAACTTATTATTATTTTATTCTAAAATAAAAGTGCGCTAAGTTACTCATTATTACATCTGCTAGTAAAAGTCTCGTCAAAATCAGTCCAGCCGTTAATATTAGCCGAAACAACCACACGGACAGTAAACAAAAAAAAAATGTTATTTTGGTATACATATGTACCGTGTATACATATATGTAGATATACTTTTGATAAAATGCGGTTATTTTAAATTTACAAACAGACACTCAACTCTTATAATACGTATAGATGATACGGATCTATCCTTACAATTTCGTCTTTTGTATTTTTTTACTCAACATCATTTTCCTTTTAAAAATAACACATAAACTCTTTACAAAGATGGAGATAGTCGATTAATATCGAAATGTTTAGTTATCGTATTATTCCGAGAAATTTTTGATGTTTTATTCAGCGGGAAAGAATACCGATTTTGAGATATCATCGAAATTCTTTAAATTCGCACCTTTTTGACACAATCAAACAAGATTTCATATTTTCAATGAACGAAAATAATCTATAACAAGAATTGTGAAGTTCAGATCCTTTTTAACTTTTCAATATTCTGTATTTAAATTATTAAAGAAGAATTTTGATCGTGTTCAACAATAGCCCGTAAATTTCTTACTACTGGACTAAGGCATCCTCTCCCCTTGAGGAGAAGGTTTAGAACATATTCCACCACGCTGTTCCAATGCGGGTTGGTGGAATACACATGTGGCAGAATTTCTAAATTAGACACATGCAGGTTTCCTCACGATGTTTTCTTTCACCGCCGAGCACAAGATGAATTATAAACAAATTAGCGGTCGCCCGCGGCTTCGCCCGCGTAGATAACGGTTCATAATCAGTCTTCTAATATCCCTACTGCCGAGGCACGGTCACATTTGAAGAATTACTGCAACCGGCGCTTGGATCTATTGTGATAAACCTCAAATTCGTGATCACAACACCTCAGCCAGACCAACATCAGCCACGAATCTGATGAGGTTCTTAGGGTCGGAGGCCATTATGCCCTCTAAGGACCGGAGTGAGAACATTTTATAGTTCTATCTTTTATAGTTTAGGCATCATACAATTATTATAAAATAAAATAAAATAATAAAATCATTCCAACGGGCTACACGTACTATAGAGGATTTACTTTTTTTTTGGTGGTAGCATATACATACGGTTACGCAAGGTGATGTACATATATTACATAATCAATCGTAAAAAGAATGACTTCTTAGTTAAATACTCTTTTTAGGAAATGGAAGAATAACTAAAAGATATTTTCTGCTATTTTATGAAAACAATAATAGTAAAATATGATATTTAAAAAATATCCTGCTAAGTTTGTTTCTTTGACACGATGGTAGATTTCTGACTGATAACTGATGACTGATGACTGATAAGCCTTAACTAATTAATAATTAATTATTAAGTGATTAATTAATAATTAATTAATAATTAATTATTAATTAATTATTGACTGATAAGCCTTAACTAATTAATAATTAATTATTAAGTGAGAACATTTTATAGTTCTATCTTTTATAGTTTAGGCATCATACGCAAAAAATCAACTTTTTTGGTAGATTTTTTCCTTTTTTGTCCGAAAAACCCAAAATATCTTACGGAACCCTATTTTTTTTCAAAATAAAATTTAGCCTGGCATCATACGAAATTAGAAATTACGAAAGAAGAAATTTGATGTCAATGTCAAAATAAATTTCGGTTTTAATTTTATTATAATAAAATTATTTATCGATCCATTTCTTATTAAATTGACATCAAGTTTATTCTTAACATCAAATTATTCGAAATAAATATTTGGAATTTCATGATTTACTGATTTCGCTTTTTGTTCTCAGGGGTCGTGACGAGTGAGGCGATGCCGAGCAAGTCAAGCGTCCCTACGATGAGCCGCTTGCTGTAATGCTGTGCTGCTGACACTCTAGCGGCATAATAGTGACTTTATGTGTTTATAGTGTTTATAAGTTTATACAGTTAAATGTTATATTCTAATAATGATAGGACAATCATTAATTCCCAGCCGGACCTCTTAACATGTCCCCAATGTACTAATGGGAGGCTATTCAGAAGCCAAAAAGGCTTAAAAATTCATACAACCCGCTGTCATAGCCTTCCATTAGAAAAATCAAATGATACTTTTTCTATTTTACCTACTAATTCGAACAGTGATACAGATTCAATTAATTTTGAAAATCTATTAACAAAATGTCACAAAAATATACCTTTAGTAAAAAGAATCCCTAGGGGAGCGAGAATATCTCTAGCTAGATCTTTATCCATTGTACTTCAAAATTGTCTTTCTAATAGTAATTCGGCATGGCAAAATCTTTTTACGTTTTCTTTTAAGTTTTTTCATGTCGATAAAACCAAAAATGGTTCCTTATCGACCAAATTAAAACAAAATAGTTTATTAGATAAACAAATTTCAATTCCAAAATACTCATCACGACCTCAAAAATTTGATTTAAAGAAAAATGTTGAGAATAAAGCAATGGATGGAGATTTTAAGAATGCAGCTCGCATTCTTTTTTCTAACGATACCATCGCACCTTTTAATGATATAACGTTAGAATCCTTGCAAGAAAAGCATCCTTTGCCATACCCAACAACTGTGCTTCCGCCCCCGCCTACACAGAACAATTTTTTACAGGTTAAGGATGAAGATACCTATGCCGCCATTATGTCATTTTCTAGCGGGTCTGCTAGTGGCATTGATGGTATCACTCCACAACATCTTAAAGATCTTGTGAGTGCCTCAGCCGGTGACGCTGGCAGGGCCCTATTAAGTGACATAACTAATCTTTGCAATTTTATGCTATCTGGTAAGGTGATTTCATCCTTTTTAAAACATTTTTATGGTGCAAGACTTTGTGCCTTTAATAAAAAAGACGGAAGTATCCGTCCAATAGCAATCGGGACCACTTTTCGCCGTTTGGCATCTAAATTAGCATGTAGGCACATAGTCTCCACCCTAAAAACCAAATTTCAACCAATTCAACTCGGTTTTGGAAGCAGAGGTGGTTGTGAAGCAGCAGTACACTCTACTCGTACCTTTCTAAAAGGAAACGAGGCCGAGGTACTTCTGAAAGTTGATGTAAAGAATGCTTTTAACTCCTTAGATAGAGGAACCTTGCTTAACGAAGTCTTCTCTAATCTGCCTGAAATTTACCCATACGTTTGGCAATGTTATAGTTCACCTTCCAAATTATTTTTTGGTGAAGATACAATTCATTCTAATGTAGGCGTTCAGCAAGGAGATCCATTGGGTCCTGCTCTTTTTAGCTTAGGTATTCATAGCTGCATTTCGAATTTAAAATCTAAATTAAACGTTTGGTACCTAGATGATGGAACTATAGGAGGTAAAGTAGATGACGTTATTGAAGATTTAATTAAAATTAAAGAACAATTTGATAAAATTGGTCTTAAATTGAATTTTTCAAAATGTGAATTTTTTTTTACGGACAATTTAACTCACAAAAATATTAGTTTGGCAATAGATAAATTTAATAAAATTGCACCTAACATAAAAATTCTTCATAAAGATACACTTTGCCTCCTTGGTGCACCATTATTTGATGAGGGCATAGAGCCTTCTCTTAACGAAAAAATTAAAATATTTTCGGACAATTTTGACAGACTGGGCATTTTAAATTCTCATATAGCTTATACAATCTTAAAACATTGCCTTTTCGTTCCAAAATTAATGTACATTCTACGTACGAGCCCAATCTGGAAATATCCTAGTCTTACCAATCAAATCGATGCCACCCTTAAAAAAGCTTTAGAAAAAATTCTAAATTTATCTCTTGATGAATATTCTTGGACTCAAGCTACACTTCCCATTCCTTTTGGTGGCATCGGCGTGAGAAAAATATCAAGTGTTGCCCTCCCGGCCTTTCTCTCTTCTGTACATAGCATTTTAGACCTTTGTTCAGAAATTTTAAAATCAAAATCTGTAAAAATCATGGATGTTACTGAGGCGATAGAGACCTGGAAGGTAAAGTGCCCTAATGATGATATCCCTAAGGAAGTTACAAAACAAAAACTTTGGGATTCTTCATTGGTTCACGCTACACTACACAGTTTGACACAAAATTTAACAAGTGCTCAAGACCGTGCCAGGCTTCTAGCGTTATCATCTAAAGAGTCTAGTCACTGGTTGAATTCATTACCCTCTAAAAATCTTGGGACACTTTTAGATAATGAATGTTTTCGCATATCCATTGGTCTCCGACTGGGAACACCTCTGTGTTCTGAACACAGATGCCCGTGTGGAAAGGAGGTAGACTCTTTCGGTTTACATGGTCTCTCTTGCCCAAGGAGTTCAGGTAGGCTTTTCCGCCACGGTTCTCTTAATGACATAATAAAAAGGGCTCTTGCCACTATCGACGTTCCTGCTCTTACTGAGCCTCGTGGAATTAGTCGTGATGATGGTAAGAGACCTGATGGATTAACATTGGTTCCCTGGGAACGGGGTCGGGCCCTTGTGTGGGACGCTACATGTGTTGACACGTTGGCCCCATCTCATATCCGGGAAACAATGTTAAGAGCCGGTGCCGCTGCGGAAAAAGCTGAAGCCAAAAAAATAACTAAATATTCGTGTATTATATCTAATTACTTTTTTGTTCCATTTGCTGTTGAAACGCTTGGCCCTTGGAGTAGTGGTGCAAAAAGCTTCATCAAAAGTATAACACCTCGCCTCATTGCCTCCACTGGTGACAAGAGGGCTGGTTCGTTTTTTGCCCAGAGGATCGGAATTGCGATTCAACGGGGAAATGCTGCTAGCATTCTTGCCACCATTCCACGCGGTCAAGATTTATACAGTAACTAGTTTTAGTTCATATTTGTATATATATATTTAAGCATTTAATGTTGTTAATTCTTATGTTAATAAAGTCTATTAATAATTAATTTGTTTCTGGGGAATTGGAAATCGTTCTCAAATAAAAGCTATTAATATTGACTTCCTGTTAAAGGATTCGTCAAAGTAAGCACCTCGGTTTAATTAAAGATACTTGATGTCTGTATTATTAAAGGAAAATGATTGTAATTATTATTTTGTATTTACCGTTTGAATGGATTTCTAATTATTATTAAATATTCCAATATTATAAATGTGAAATTAAATCTATCTGTCTCTTTATTGCTTTTCTATTGACACACCTAAGAATAAAATACAATGCATGTTATTCAATGTAAGCCAAGAAGTCAATAAATAATGCAATTTTAATTATTATTTAAAATACAAACTCAAAAATAATACTTTCTCAAAATAAACCTAGTGGCACTCCTAATATACCAATAATAGCATTGGATGTATGATTTTAATATACATACCCAAGTACAAGCTACTTTAATTAATTATATAAGGTAATTTTAGGTGTTAATTGTCAGATGTTCATCATAAAAAAGTAATAAATATTTTCTTAACGTTCAAGGTTCATACAACAACAACAACAACAACAGCCTGTAAATTCCCACTGCTGGGTTAAAGGCCCCTTCTCCCTTTGAGGAGAAGGTTTGGAACATATTCCACCACGCTGTTCCAATGCGGGTTGGTGAAATACACATATGGCAGAATTTTTATGAAATTAGACACATGCAGGTTTCCTCACGATGTTTTCCTTCACCGCTGAGCACGAGATGAATTATAAAGACAAATTAAGCACATGAATCAGCGGTGCTTGCTTGGGTTTGAACCCGCAATCATCGGTTAAGATGCACGCGTTCTAACCACTGGGCCATCTCGACTCATCGACTTAAGGTTCATACAAATTCTCTCAAATTCAATTGTGTCTTAGCAGAGAAAACGTAACAGATAGAGTTTTCCATTTGTAATATTAGCATAGATTGAAACGTTTGAATATCATTTTCGATTTACATTCGCTGTACAAGTCCACAAACGAACTAAACTGTTAGTGCGATCAATATGCCAAATATTACACTTATGATACTGCCAGCGACTTCACAGTATCAATATTAGTTACACTTAAATATTAATACGTATATTTAATTATGTCTTATATCGAACTACCTTTTGTTCCAATTGCTGTCGAAAAGCCCTTGGAGTAGTGGTGCAAAAAAATTCATCAAAATTATAACACCTCGCCTCATTCGAAAATGGCTATCGAAGATCGCGTAACATTAACACCAAAATCTGCAGAACCTCTTTCTCTCTGGTATATTTTTTATCTCATAATCTTCTTTTTGTAATTAAGTCTTCGAGGAGGATAGGATGTTTGTGGACTCTCTCACTCCAATAAGGTGTCATTATGGCAGTTAGTAATCCAATATTGATCGAATTTAGCTTCAAATGTTCCGCAGATTTTTTTTTTCCAAACAAGACGCGGTATGCCAATAACTTGGTGGTAGGGCTTTGTGCAAGCCTGTCTGGGTAGGTACCACCCACTCATCAGTTATTCTACCGCCAAATAACAATACTCAGTATTGTTGTGTTCCGGTTTGAAGGGTGAGTGAGCCAGTGTAACTACAGCACAAGGGACATAACATCTTAGTTCCCAAGGTTGGTGGCCCATTGACGATGTAAGGTAATATATCTTACAGTGTCATTGTCTATGGGTGATGGTGACCACTTTCCATCAGGTGGCCCATATGCTCGTCCGCCAACCTATAACATAAAAAAAAAAATAGACTATTGAATCTGAATTTAGAGCACGATTTACAAAAAAATAACGCTTCTTTCAGGGATCTCTTTGTGAGGGTAGAATCCTGCATGACGAACATGCTTTGTGTATTGTGCTCTGTTGACAAAATGTCCTACCTAAAACTTAGCTATCGAACTGATTATGCATTTAAATTTTATTTTAAACTTGTATTAAGTACTTACTTAAGTGAGTAAGTACCTAAGATTTTTTACATTGGATATTATTTTTAATTAATTTTGTGGGAATTTTAAAGAGCGACCTTTATTATCTACAAATTCATTCATGTTCGTATACGAATTCACACGAGCGTCCATTCTGGTCATTTTATTAGGGCTGCTTTGAAATAAATTCCTAGTTTTTCTAGATTTCTGGAAAGCTAAGAAAACCTACAGAACAATTTTGAGGAAAAAAAATAAAAAATCTTGTAATAATATCGTTTACCTCCTCCCATTTTTAAATTTGGGCTGATAATGATTGTTTAACTATTGACATATATCAAGTGTTAATTCGTTTTTATAAATCATAAGAAATAAAAAAAAATATTTATATTTTTTTCTAAATAAATTTTTGAAGTTGCATTTTTGACAAATTTTGAAAAAAATCTAAAAAACGTGATAACTCAAAAATGTTTCACTTTTGGATGATGCATATGGGGGTTAAAATTATTGCAAATAGTCACCCCTATCACCTCCTAACAGATATAAGTCGAATAACCGATAACCCTGTATATGTTAATTTAATTTCACATCAATTCAATTACAATGTGTTGCAATATAATTAAACAAATTCCGTTATACAAACTGTAATAAATAAAATTATTAATGATATACATTTATTATTTCGAATTAGATAATTTATTTTGTTTATTTGTAATTTATATTATATAACATAATATTAGATGAAGTAATAACTTTTTCTCTTGTAAGAAGACGATGACCGTATTTTGACGCGATTCCTCAAATTAAAAAGAAATAATATATTTTATACAATGTCGCTTATTACCTTCTTTATGCGTTGTTTCAATTTAGTATTTTATAATTTGACTGTAATATATATAATAATTCCAAATTTGAAATTGCATCCGAATATATAATCCTCTGTTAAACGGGTATTTCATAAACTAAAACCGTGCTTACTAGAGTTGGCTCTGTCAGATACATGTCAAAGTAATACCGAGCTTTTGAATATAATCGATCAGTATTTCAAGTACTAGTCCGTTCTCTAGTTAATTAATCCCCATACGATACTGGATTCAATCTGTGGTCGTTGTACGCTGAACACAAAGCGTCGTGTTGCGCATGGTTACCACACGTTCGTGGCAGTGGTCGCTGTTTGATGGTAGTTATTAGAATATGATGTCGTTTGTTTTAAGGACATCCCTTGGGCTATAATCATAATAATAATATGTAGTTCGAAATTTGAATATACCATAGACGGTTGTTGGATATGCCAATAACTTTATATCAGTCTAAATGATTGTTACATTACATATTAGTTAGTTATACAAAACAGTCGTAGTCTTTGTAAATTTTATGTATGTATTTATCATAGTATATACGTATATTTATATTATTTATGTAATCGGTGAACATACCGCCGTTGATAAACAAAATAACAAACACTTAATAACTATTAAGCCAATAACAGTTGTCACATATAAAATTATAGAGACTGAGAATAGAAAAAAAAAAAAACAAAAGTAAAAACAACAATACATATAAAACTAAATATCAGTAAAAAAATACCAATGCCATGTGAACTATATGTTAAAAGTATATATATTATACATATGTTTATTGTTATCTGTATCATGATCCTCTGGTTGCGTGGAAGTAACAAAATTGGGTACAAAAGAGAATTATTTTTCATTTTTCATTATTATTAATTAAGAATTCTTTTTTACTTTATTTACATAAGAATTAATAACATTAAATGCTTAAATATATACAAATATGAACTAAAACTAGTTACTTTATAAATCTTGACCGCGTGGAGTGGATGCAAGAATGCCACCAGCATTAAAAAAGAATTAATATTAATAGCGTAAGCTGATTTTTGTCCCAGTAACTATGGGATGATAGCTGCACATAAAAAAAACGTTTATGGCTTAATTTTGAAGAGCTCTTCACATGTGTAGAAAATTAAAGAAGATGAAGAGTTTCTTTGGTTGAATACAATCATCTCAGGAACTGGTACGATATGAAAAATGATATCAATGTTAGATACGAGTAGCCTATTTATTGAAGAGAGCTATACTGTACATACGATTATGATACAACACAATCTGTAGGAGTGTTGTAACAACGAAAAATAAAACGTGGAACGATTATATTTTAAAACCTTTTGTTACGTGCGCCATATAAAAGGTTAAAATTTCGCAAAAATCATGACTGGTAGAATTTATTATACAGCCGAGGAAAGTTGGGACGTATAACTATTTTTATTTTAATCTGTATTACATAAAATAGTTTTTACGATTTAAATTTAGGAGGTAAGACACGTGCTATAGTGGACTTTACTTTAGACCCATTTAATATTTACATACAATATATTACGGAATATTACTTTTACACACATAAGAATTACTAATATTAATTTATAAATAGATTGTTTTGTTGTAATTATTAAGGTTTAGCTCAGAATCTACGTTACAAGTAGTTGCTAACGTTACATTCAATTTATGTAAAAGGCAATATGGGAATAAATAATGTATACAATTAAACTATACTCAAAAATGTTATTAAAGACATATTATCATACCGGCTGAATCTGCGACTTGACGCGCGAGAAATTATATAAAACTCTACTTACTAACGTTACCCCCATTGAACTCCCCTGTGGGGTAAAATGACCTTCCCCAAGATTCAAAAAAATTCCTACAAAATTGAAATAGGTTCCGCGGTTTAAGCGTTAAGAGATAACAGACAGAGTTACATTCGTATTTATAATATTAGTATCGATTAATAAATTATTAATACCTAAAGTAGAACAAAATGTGTTAAAAGCATTTCAATTTAATATGTAAAACTAAATCTCTGTAAGCCCTAAATTTGGTCTTCCAAAGGAGAGGTATTTTCCCAAGGTAACTTGAAATGTGTTTTTTGACATAAAATATATTTTAAGCGTTTACGTAATTCTCAGATATATATTAAATTAATAGAATAGTTATTATTTTATACTCATACTAGTTCTAGCTAGCTAGCTCAATCCATACATGTAATAAAATTGGAGTGTCCGTTTGTAATATTAAAATAGCCCTTTTTTACTCACTAAAATAACACTTTTTAAAATTTTTGTCTGTCTCCTTGTTCCGACTAATCTCTACCAGGGCTGGACCGATTTTGACGGGACTTACACTGGCAGATAACTGATATAATAAGGAGTAACTTAGGCTACAATAATATTTTTTTTGTTTTATTCAAACGCGTACAAGTTCACGGGCACAGCTAGTATTTAATAAACCAAATCATTTTGGAACCATTTATCGCTTATTAAAATTACAAAGAAGACAAATTTGAATCTGCAAATTGAGCGTTGGTAGCGACGTCTTGTCAACGACGGACCACGTCTTAAAGATCATATTGGTTTTCAAAAGATATAAAAAAATTCAGGAATAATAATTTACTAAAAGGAAGTTCTAGATTGTATGCAAAAACAACCGAAAATAACGAATGATGTAAAAAAGAAAAATGCATACATCACTACATATTGTAAAACAAAATTCCCAGTCTCATATGTTCTCGATAAACTCCAAAACTACTGAACGAATTGTGATGCGGTTTTCACTAATAGAAATAGGGATTCATAAGGAAGCTTTAATTTTAACATTTATTAAGGTTTTTGTGTAAATATATAAAAAAGAACGACAATAGTTAAGCACGTCGGAAATAAGTAACGAAGAAATATATAAATAAGGTCAAATATTTAAAAAAGCTTATGTCCACCCGTGCGAAGCCGGGGCGGGCTACTAGTGCCAATATAAATTGCTCTAATGTGGAATGTCATGTAAAAAAGGCCATGCATGACATAACAAGAGGACAAAAGAAAGCATATTTCTCATTTCTGAGTTATGTTTCATTATTCATTGAAATATATAAGAAAGAAAATTACATATGATTTGTATCATTACATTTCTAATAAACAAAATGTGAGTATTGCTTGTCTGATTGTATTGAAACCATGTGTTTAAACCCAACACCACTGAACGTTCATCTACTTTAATTGTTTTTATAAGTCATCTCGTGAGGAAACATACATGCATCTAAATTCAATTAAATTTTGACGCAGTTTATTCACGAACCAGTAGAGTAGCTAGAGAATAAGTTCCAAATCTTCTTCTCAAAGGGAGAGCAGGTCTTATCCCAAGAATGACTGGAAATTGATAATAACAGGCTGTTACTGCTACTGTTAATAAGTCTTGGTTGATTTGACAAATTGTGAGGAAGAGATTGGAATACTCGTAATATAGTCAGTTGATATTAAATTTTAATAAATGACTTATAATATGAAATAATTAGGTTGTCTTCATTAACAAAAAATAAGAAAAGCGGAATGAAAATTAATTATAATTGTTCTACTTTGTATTGTGGCGTTTTGTTGCGCAATATTTATTAACGAAATAATAAACATTTATCAAACACATGTTTGTAAATTATAACACGTATTTTATAGAAAGGAATACTCAGGTAATAGTGTTAAGTAATAAAGATATAAATTAACCAATCAATCATTACAATTATGTGCATATTATGTTGGTTAAATTTAATTTTGTACTGTAAATATTACTAGTGATATTTGATATTTATTTCATGTTTTTTTAAGTCGTAACACAGACATATTGTCACAGCCCGTCAGAGACACATAGGGTACCATTAAAAATCAGCGTTGGGTTTTGCAACGCTAATTGAAACGCGAATACATCTACATTGTACAGTCGGAGTAAGAAAAGGTTCGTCACCTTAAGATCTAATTTCGTGTGCTCAGTATGAGCGACAATCTACTTTATCGATCGAGAATGATATATTGCGTCGCAATGATTTGATGTTTAGATTCAAAAGGTACTAAGATTTTGAGACTTGATAAAGGAATGAATTTGAAAACTGACAAAGGTTTTCTCTTACTGTACATCTGTATTTGGGACACGACTGCAGTCATTGCTTGTAAAATATCTTTGTTTTTTCACCTTAACGTTTTTGTTGTAGATTAAATAATGTTAGATGTGTATTTGTCACCATAAATATGTAAATATCGTTAGATTATAATCTATCTCGCGAAATTGTGAACTGTCAAAAGATTCTCCTTATGCACACAGAGTTACATAGAACACAACAATAATAAGCATAATTGTTCTAATTTCAAATTATCGAAAATATCAAAGTGAAGTATAATGTAAAATATCAAGATTTTTCATAACATTTTATCTAAAATGTTGAAATACTATACTTAGCCATTATTTAAAAAGAATGACGTGAAACGATACATGATACGCACGTATAAGGCAGAATTTCCTTGTATTACCTTGTGTCGCCATATAAAAGGAATATTGTATATTAATGAGGATAAAAGCGGATGGTCATAGCGGAGGTACTTTTTCTATTATTTTGACGTGTACCTTATTTTTGTCGAGTAAATTATTTTTTATCAAATATCAAAACTCCATCATTCATAAACTAATTTGGAATTTCTTTTTATTTTCTGTTTGGTGCAATTTAAATATGTACCCCAAAATAAATAATATTCGTAGATTTTTTTGTTGTTTTATTTGAAGTCGTTTCTATTATTAGTGAAAACCTTAAACCTACGCTAATATTTCGAATAGTTAATAATAATATTTTTTTCTGTATAAATATGGCGCTAAATATCTTAGATCGCGTAAATAACATAGAATTTGTAACAATAACTTTGTCCTTGTGTTCTGTCCCTGAAAATATTATAACATATAACATTAATGTTTTTTGTAATCGTCTTAAATACATAAACTTATTTGGAAGCTGTTTATTGAAATACTGTTCTCTCTTTCTTTCATTTTTTATTTGATATTTGAAAGAAGAAGACAGTATGTTTAATCACTTTTATCAACATCAGGTAAGTTGTATATAAAACTCGTAAGCTTTTCCGATAAGCGGATTATCTAACAGAGACGTTACTCGAATTGGACTCGCATTACCAGAGATAAACACTAGATATCAAACTATTTATATAAACGATCTTAATGTGTAATATAAACTAACTGCTCCACGAGGCGTCTCCCGCTTTATTCTTGTAATGTTATAAACCTTTTTCAAAGTATTGACTTTATAATGCAATAATATTTATTAAATCAGACTGTTAGCGTTTGTGATTATCACGATAAAACAAACGAATGATCTGACGAATAAAGCAACAGTGCCATTACATAAACTATATTAATATTACAAATAGGTAAAGTTTGTATATTTGAGGTAATCTCTGGAACTAATAGTCCAAATATAAAAAATATTTCTCTGGTAAAATGCTATATTATGCTTGTTATAGGATATAACTTATATTTGCATCAAATCATTTTCTTCATTAATAAATTGCACCAGTCTGAAGACGAGGAGGATTATTAGTGATTAATGTACTTCAATCTAATCAATGAAATTTGCCTACATAATATATTTATCCACCAACTCACAATGAAACAAACTGCTACAAGCTACAAAACTTCTCCTCAACAATCTTACATAGTGAAAAACATATATAATAGGCCGTTGCTTATCTTCTTTTCTTAAACGAACGAAGTGGCGACATATGTAGAAGATGGTATCTAAATGAAGCGGCAGAGCGAAATCTAAGTGTCTTCACGTCGAGACGGGAGCGGCTAATGAAGGTACGCCGAGCTAGCCTATAATGTGATACTGGCAATTAGTAAAAAGTTTCTATTATATTGACGTATCTGTGGTAGAATATAAATATATTTTTAAAAAATAAAAAATTAAAGCGACTTTTAAAAACTTTGTGCAGAATTTATATTACTGCTTGATTTTATCAGCCGAAATATCTACCCAAATAATGTCTAATGACGATAACACCAAAAAAGACCGATTTGTATATTGTATAGGTGTATGTAGTTTAAATAGTATCAAAAGGTTTCTAAAAAGAGTTTATTCATTCTTGCATATTTAGAGAATGTAGATAACAATCTACTGTATTTTATCTAACGAATAGATTTTTTTCATTCATTTCATTCATTCATTCATTCATCAGAGACGCAATATTAACCAATTCCAACTGTTAAAAGAGTTCGAAATATAGCAATAATAAATTATCTTTAATAATAATATATTTTAAATTAAACCTACATTTTTCATACAAAATAACGTACGCTTCTTATCAATTACTAAATATTACTTTACATCACGTACATATTACAAATACATTATGACAGTTGTTTTGTGGCTGAATACTTATTTGTCATCGAAATGTTGCAATAAAAAAAAAATTGTATCATGGGACAAATCGTCGTAAGGTTGGCAATATTGGGCCACCTTATTTTTAATAGGTGGAGCTTCTATAAGTTTATTGTACTTGAATTAAAGTATTTAAATATTGAGGAAATGAAAAACTTTTTATTAGAGATCCCTTTTTATAAAGTAAACCAATTACAGGTAGCATTGTACATAAATAGTTAAAGTGATAGTAATAATAATTAAAGTTCAAATATATATAAAAAAAACACACATATATTGATTTATTTCGAGGTGGTAAATATCGTGCATGCGAATTTCCTTTATCAGCCCGGCTTAGGGTTTGAATAAAACCTCGGGATCTGATCTTATATCTATTAAACCATTGAAGTCAATCAGGCACACTGGGTTAACAAGGTTAAAACCTAGTAGGTGTATACGAGTCCTCGTATATACAGATTCATTCGACATAAAATACATATAATACGTATGTATAAGAAAAAAATGCTGACGTAGATTGCTCGAGACCTAATCGGTTTTTAATGTAACTTGCACCTTCGAAGAGGCTATTTATGAAGGCTTAATGTATTAACGACCTCTGTGTAGATTATAAGGTTGTAAAAAAGTAGCGATTTTTTTTTTCATTATATGATGCCCTCGCTCCCTAGATTAAATAGATTAATATAGAGAGTTCTAAAACCAGATGAGCTGAGATGGCCCAGTGGTTAGAATGCGTGCATCTTAACCGATGATTGCGGGTTCGAACCCAGGCAAGCGCCGCTGATTTATGTGCTTAATTTGTCTTTATAATTCATCTCGTGCTCAGCGGTGAAGGAAAACATCGTGAGGAAACCTGTATGTGACAAATTTCATAGAAATTCTGCCACATGTGTATTCCACCAACCCACATTGGAACAGCGTGGTGGAATATGTTCCAAACCTTCTCCTCAAACGGAGAGGAGGCCTTTAGCCCAGCAGTGGGAATTTACAGGCTGTTGTTGTAACCGATGGTTGCCGTTTCAATCCAGGCAAGCACCATGGATTTTTCATTAGCTTAATTTGTGTGAATCGTTCATGTCGTACTCGTTGGTGTAATAAAACAGCATAAGAGAACCTAAACGTATCTAATTTGATTGACAATTCGCCATATGTGTATCTGCCAATTCGAGTTCATTGGATCAGAGAATCCAAGCTCCAAATCTCCTCCTTATCAACGGAAGAAGAGGCCTTAAAAGTAGGGAGCATGTAGTTCTAGTTTTTTTATGTAGATCCAATGACAGAAAAACCATCTTAAGTATAAACAAAATAAAAAATAAGAGGAACTGTATAAAAGCGTCAATAGCGCAAAAATAAATAAATCGGATTATGGATCAGCCAGACTGGCACTTTTCGACGCAAACTTTTCAACATCAAGTTTCTATTCGAAAATTCGGACCATGATGCTGTCTGGAAATAAATTGCAGGCACACTAAAAGAAAATAATAATATATAAAGAAGTATATAATATACTTCTAGCGACCATAAGTGAAGTTACACATAAAATAATATCACAAACACACACTAGAAACGTCACTAATAAAAATAACATCCAGTAAAATCAAAATGGCTTACCTGACCTCAATCACGACCAAAACCGATTTATCACCATAATTCGTACTATAAAACCGATGATAATTAAATGTCACGTTACTTATGAGTTTTCGTCCTGATGCTGAATGAAAACTCCTTACAGATGCATGAAAATTCCTTAAAATACATATATGCAACCTTATCTTGTTGTCATATCTGCAACCGTAATGTGACCTGAAATGTGTACAATTCAGCTCTTATATTGGGTTAGTGTAATGCTTTCGAAGTGCGAATATTTTACTGGCATAGATTACGCTCATTCCATTTAGTAAACTGCGTGATAAAACATTTGGTAAACTTTTATGGTCTACCTGACTCCAGTTATCCCTGGGAGTACTTTTGCAATCAGACGAGGCAATAACGAGGTCGATTGATGCCTTTAGTTAATTCCCATAGTCGGCTTTTACGTCGCCCACGCGTTGAAAGTGGGTGGTTCAATTCTATTCTGCCAGAACCACAAAGGTTGAATACAAACAATACTTTTTTCTTTAATTTTAGATCAAAATAATACTGCACATGAATAAATTATTTCGTTAGTAAAAAGTGTACTTATAGCTCATTAAAATAATCTTTTTAGTTAATTAAATAAAATATTGATTGTTTTTAAACGACGCGGAAATCAATGAAGTCTTATTTCAACCTTTTCACCAAATGTACAATGTGTAAGGAGTTTTTATTAAAGATATATATCATAAGTGATATATTGTGTAACTGTCCAAAGTTAAAACAATCGTACATCAAAAAGAAATTATAATATCAAACTTTCAGTTCACGGAGTATGTCTTCAGATTAATGGAATGATCGATCAAAAGAAATCGAGCAAGAAATAATAAAGAAATAAAGGAATACCTGATACAGTCTTCTGTACAAAACAAACATTAAAAATATCTTGATCGATTTAATGAAATACAAAATAGTCTTCACATAATATACGCTGTGTCTCTTATGATAGGTCTACACCACACATAATTGGCACAGACTTTTTTTGTTTGTGCAACTTAGCAAAAATCTAATAGCTCAAAAAGTCTGATCTTACATGAAAAATTTAAAGCTAATCATGAAAGTCAAAGTCTTTGTATTATATTATCTGGTAAGAAAATATTTGAAAAACTGTGCATCCTCTAAACTAAAAGTCGAAGGTAAAGCCCGTACTGCTATTTTGTCGATAGACTTTTTTATTCAGCCAGTGTCTGTGCCAAATCTGTGTCGTGTGGAACTACCTATAGGACAGAGCACTGGTCTTATGTGATAGGTTAATGTTTGTGTGAATGATGCTTCATAAATAATAAGGTAACCAATTACGTTTCTCGTGTTATTGGAATATATATAACTTTAAAACGAACTTGCACGTTTTGGAGAGCGTTAATCGTATTTTTTTATAATATTGGTAAACGAACGCATAAATCATCCACCGGATATTACATGATCTTTACCGCCCATATTCGTTTGAAAGATTACCTTCTCCTTAATATTCGCCACCGACCTTCGGAACTAAATCGTTGCGTCCCGTATGCCTCTAGTGCAGTCTCAGCCTCTGGTCTCATCCATTGACTTATTTAGCTGAAGATTGGATTAATTTTACTTCACTGCTACTTTCTACTGGACTAAATCCTCGGATAGACTATAAAATATCCCGTAACGGCTCACGAGCCATGGAGGCGGAGTAAAGCTTAACTTGCGTGAAACTGGTGCGCGGAAAAGCGAGTAATGAAGTAAATACATTGACGTATATGTATACGATACCCCACCTGTGAGTAACTATATCCAGCAGTGGATGATTAGATGAAGATGATGTTCGTAATATATATTTTTTGGTCAAAAATGAGATCCTTTGAAAACGGTTAAAATATTTTTTTTTCTAAGATGGAATATATTCTTTTTTTTACAAAGTTAAAAAGAGAAATAAAAAAAATACATTAATTTATATGAGATAGTACTCTATTGCGTATATAAAATTTGAACATTTAATCTCACAGTATGAAAATAGCTAAATAATATTATACAGCTGTTTCTTGTTTAACAGAAACCCTTGATTTCAATCTATTCATTCATTAGAGGCCGTGCCCTTTTCAACCGTTATAGGTCAAATCGTCAAACTGTCGCCCTAACCCTATGTCACTGACCGTCTATACAGAAGAAAATAAATTAAAAAATACTAAAGGCAGTTAAGAAAAAAAAATTGTAGTTTTGTCTCATTTAAATATAGAATGTAGTAACGGAACATGAATTTATTTAAAAAAAAATATTAAGAAAATATGATTATTTTATTTTAATTTACTACGTATCGAAAATGTTTTAAATAAATTACTATTATAATCTCTTTTAAATATTCAAAAATTCGCACGTATAGTACGATATTCCGCTCCTATTTAATCTGTGGCAGCGTATTTCTGTCATGGCCGAGCGCGGGAAATCAGTTGTACACCGCTTACGCCTCGCAGTGCATGCCTGATATCGTACAACGTTCGCTTACACATTCGAACGCCGGAAAAGTTTTTAAATAAAAAAAAAAACAACAAAAGTAATGTAGTGGTTTATTTTTTTAGTGCAAGATCTAAACATATAAAACCTATTTTTACTGTGAAAGTTGACGAAAAAGTTTTTATTGTGTGTTAAATGAAAATTAATTTTGTTAATTTTGTATTAGTGGAAATTTCTGATCTTTTGCCAGCTTCTGGAAACGTAAGTAATTTTCATACATTGCTGTATTGACATTATTTATGTATATTATTATGTTGCATAAAATATTGGAAATAAATTAATATGCGAAATACGGTTTCAAGAGTTTTTTATGAAATAAATTAATAATATTAAAATTAAAAAAGAAATAAACATTTTTATTAAAGTAAGCGTGACACACTTAAAAAAATGTATATATATTTTTTAAGGTAATAGACAAATAGTTAAAGAAGGAAATAATAGTAAAGAAGTAAATAATTTAAGTAAATTGGCTTAATAAAAAAGTATCATCATTTATATATTAAACAAATATTTATTACTTTTTTAAATTTAAATATTCAATAATTTTATTTTACACAGTTATTACGTCTAAAAATAAATTATAAACGTTTATAATATAACATTTTTTTTTATTTTTTTTTAATTAATGTGAACTCCCTCGTAATTATTATTATGAATCTATGTTTGTGCTTTTTCATAGAAATACACCATTAAGGAAATAATTCGGATGATTTATTTAGAATGAGATATAAAAAAGACAATAACAAAATTTCGTATACTTATATTTTTTAAATATATGGGATATATGGGAAATTACACGTAAAATGGATTACCAATATTTTTTTACAATTGCTTTTTAAGCAATACGGCTTACGGCTGTTCGACAGAAATAATTTGAAAGAAAAAAAAACATTGAATTAAAAAAAAGAAAACAATTAAATAGATTCTATTTTTAAATCTTCACTTACTTTTTAATTAAGCTTTTCGTTCCTGTCTACTGTCATGCTCGCATAAATAATTCTGTTGCTTTTTTAATATTTGTGAAACAATAGAATTAAATTTAAATCATGTATTTTGTACTACAGTGTAATAAAATCGCAGTAGTTTTAAATTATGTTCACATAATATTTTTAAAAAGCAACTATTTTACAAAATAGTAAATCGAGTTTTAAGCCTGGCCTAAGCCTGAGTAATTTATCCTGGGATATACAACGATACGCATAGAATATATAGTAGACATAATGTAGACAAATATATCGAATAATATCGAATAGCAATAGAATAAAAATATTCTATATTTAAAAACAATAGTTCTTTTTTTCAAAAGCCATCCACGTAATAGATGCATTCGATGATACAATAAATATATTACAATTCAAACGCTTTTTACTTAATCAAACATTTCATTTATATGAAATAACCATTATATAATAAATCGCACTGTGGAAAATATAATTGTTGTATTATTGTTGGTATAATACTTTTAAATACTAGCCATTTTATACGTAAGTTATAAAATTATAGCCGTCTCTTTTCCACTTTAATAAAACAAAATTTCACTTATAATGTCGTCTCAGGTTTTAATCGAATCGTTTTGACAATTGACTTCGTATTTAATTATATTATTAATAATAACTCGAGTTGAGTACCTTCTTTACTAAAACAGAAGCTATCGATGTCTTTGTTTAAAGTAAATTTGAATACGTCATAATTTTCTTTTTTTTTAATAGTTACTGGATTACCTTGGCGGTACCGTCGCTTCGTATGCTGTACTGACAAATGATATTATGACCCTTATATGTATATATCGTTTTATATTTGACATTTCTCTTCGCTACATGGTATAAAACGAAGTCGCTTTCTCAGTCCCTATATCCTTATGTACGCTTAAATATTTAAAACTACGCAATATATTTTGATGCGGTTTTTTCAATAGATAGAGTGATTCAAGAGGAAAGTTATTATATTATATGATACATAAACAATTTTAGAAGTATCTAATTTGATGTCGCAAGTAAACAAATTCTGTAGTATATTTAGTATCAGCATTGCATCCGTTCGAAGCCGGGCTGGTCGCTAGTACTATATAAAAAAGGGATACACAGCATTGTCTTAACGTATTCTTTTATATACATATTAGGATTGGACAATAAAAGAACCAGATGGCTTAGTGGAAAGAACACGTGGATCTTAAACGGATCACGTGCTGTTATCCGATCCAGCTCCAAGGAGTTTTGACGTTAACTTTATTAATTTCCGTTTATAATTTATTTAATCCTGTGTTTAACGATCACGGATAACATCACTTGAAAACTGAAACGCGCAGAGTGAAGTTTTGACACATGTGTATCTATCAAACATTAGCTCGAGAGATTTATTGATTCTAGAAAACTACATAAAATTAATTTTATTAACTTAATAATTAATAACATTAAATGTTTAAATATATAAAAATATGAATCAAAACTAGTTACTGTATAAATCTTGACGGCGTGGAATGGTGGCAAGAATGCTAGCAGCATTACCCCAAAACAAACTTAAAAACTTTGTCGAGGTGAATAAATATATAATTTTGTAATTAACAAACGTGACTGATTTTTTGATAATAAAAAAGAGAAACTTCTGGGTTTCTTGTCGGTGCTCGGTAGAATCTACTTTCCGAACCGGTGGCTTCACTTAAAATAGTTGTTAAATGACGATTCAAAAGTGCTCATAAAAGCCTGGAGAATAAAGTATATTTTTATTTGATTGGAAATAATACGACCCAGTTGACGATCGTAGTTTGTGCAGCTTCAAGTACCGCGCACTTAGAAATGTATCTACAACAAAATGTAACAAACGTTACTTTTCCGTTAGTTCCGTTTCCATAAGATACACACGATTCGATATCACTTAATGTCTAGACAGAAGAGCTGAGATGGCCCAGTGGTTAGAACGCGTGCATTTTAACCGATGGTTTCGGGTTCAAACACAGGCAAGCACCACTATATATATGTGCTAAATTTGTGTTTATAATTCATGTCGTGCTCAGCGGTGAAGGAAAACATCGTGAGGAAACTAGCATGTGTCTAATTTCATCGAAATTCAGCCACATGTGCATTCCACCGACCCGCATTGGAACAGCGTGGTGGAATATGTTTCAAATCCTCTCCTTGATGGGAGAGGTGGCCTTAGCCCAGCAATGAGAATTTTACCAGGCTTTTACTTTACTTTACTTTAGTGGCTAGAATCTTGCGAATTCTGACCGACAAGCAACCAGTGCCAGACTAAACAAGCGTGGGACTCATAGCAAATTATTTCTAAATTTCCTTGATCTGCTATTGGTTTTTAAATATCAAGTGGTAAAGAAACAAGACGCGGGGATACTATACGTGGTTGAGCCGGCACTGCACGTAACGGTGTGTTTTCTTTGCCTAGTTATCTATTAACGACCTCTGTGGTCGAGTGGTGTGTATACCGGTTTCCATTGGTACGCCACTCTGAGGTCCCGGGTTCGATTCTCGGCCGAGTCGATGTAGAAGGTTTATTAGTTTTCTATGTCGTCTTGGGTCTGGGTGTTTGTGGTACCTTCGTTACTTCTGATTTTCAATTGTATGCTTTAGCTTTAGTTTATGTAAGTATACATTGGGATCAGAGTAATGTAAGTGATGTTGTCCAAAATATCTATAAATCAGTTCGTACTCGAATGAAAACGTCGTAAGAAACCTGCTTTTGTGAATAAAAAACTCTCTTCTGATTTTGTATACTAGCGCGACTTAAATCATTTATGATACATTGGCATATAGAACTCTTCTAAATGTCAAATCTCTATTACATAAAGAAAGTTCTAGAATAAACTTTAATCTTTTAAATGAATGGAATAATATGAAGATATGCATTCACTTTAAAAGAATGGAACCAAAGTAAGCGAGACACAATACGCTAAGCGAATTATCTCAGTTCTTTACATAATTTAACTATTTTGCTCCGGGCGAGACACGAATTGTTGAAATAATTTAAATATGTAAAGAAACGATTTTTTTATGTATTTAATTTGAAAATGGAAACGTTAATTTGATTAGTAATGAAGGTCAGTTAGCGTTAATTTTAATAATTATCTATAGTACGACACAACTTAGATGTGACATCAGCAAATTCAATAAAACCGATTACAACCAATAGAAACAGCTCAATATCGCGCTATTCGTCGCTATAGATTCTCGCATCAGTTCAACCCGAGATAGCAAGTGCATGTATATCGACGTGTTAAATTGACGAATATACATATATTACAAGTTATTACGTTTGTTGAAAGATCATATTGTCATAAGAAATAAATATTGATAATTTGGAATAGCGTACTTAATTCGGATATGATCGGTTTTACGAATTTTGCCGATGCTACATCTAAGTTGTGTCGTACTATACTTAATTATGGTAATATTTTCTTTAATTAGTACATTTATTTATGAATATTTTTGAACTACCGCGAATCAGCAATACTTACTATTGTTGTGCTCTGGTTTGTAGAGTAAGTTAGCCAGTGTTATTCCAGGGACAAGGTCATCTTATTTCTCAAGGTCGGTGGAGCATTAGCGATGTAAAGAATGCTTATATTTCTTATGGCGTAAAATTCTACGGGCTGTAGTAACCAGTACCTACGAATAATTTATATGCATTTATTAATATATAATATCAACATTGTAGAGATTTTAGTGCCAGTGCCATGTTTCGAGATTAAGAGTTAAATGCTAATTTCATATATTTTTTCTTCGGCCCCATGATGATAAATGGTGACTTTCGCCCATAGACAACGGTTCTGTAAGAAATATTCACCAATCCTTACATCGCCAACGCGCTACCGACCGTGGTAACTAAGATCATTTGTACCTGTAGTTACACTTGGTCACTCCCCCTTCAAACCGAAAAACAGCAATAATAAGAACAACTCTTTGGCGGTAGAATATCTGCTGATTGGGCGGTCTCTACCCAAAAGGGCTTACACAAAGCCCTACCCTGCCTAAGTAACTAATATTAACATTTTACATATTACATAATTGAATAATAATAATAAAGTACTTTTTATTGCTACCGCTAGATGGCGTTACATAATCTACTCCTATAATATTCAACAGATTGTCATGAAACTTGATTGATACACAATCGAGTACCGTCCGACAGATAGTACTGGAATATTATATATAAACTTTGTCTATTTACGACAAAGCGCTAACTGGTCCAACTTTATATCTTGTTAATTGAAATTGTTCCAAGTTATCGTCAACCAGTACAATGGATAACTCAGTAGTTTGAAGTGAATCATAACTTCGGATATACCAAACGTACAATCGATCCTCCGATCCAATTCGATTCGATTACAACAAACAATCCACATTGAATTTGTGTGACCTCAATTGCATTCCGTCTAAATGGAATTAGTTTTTCTGGGTATATGGATATGTTTTACATTTTTATGTCTTTTATATATAAAAAAGTACATACATGTACAACAACAACAAAAACCTGTAATTTCCCACTGCTGGGCTAAAGCCCTCCTCTCCCTTTAAGGAGAATGTTTCGAACATATTCCACCACGCTGTTCCAATGCGGGTTGGTGGAATACACGTGTGGCAGAATTTCTATGAAATTTGTCACATGCAGGTCTCCTCACCGCTGAACACGAGATAAATTATAAAGACAAATTAAGCACATGAATCAGCGGTGCTTGCCTGGGTTTGAACCCGCAATCATCGGTTAAGATGCACGCGTTCTAACCACTGGGCCATCTCGACTCTTAATACATACATGTGTTTATATTTAATCTCGTACTCGGCAATGAATAAAAACATCGTGAGGAACAATGAAATTCGGCCACATGTGTATTCCACCTACACGCATTAGAACAGCTTGGTGGAATATGTTCCAAAACCTTCTCCTCTCGGAGAGGAGGTCTTAACCCAGCAGTGGGAAATTTACAGGCCATTGATGTTGTTGTTGATATATACATATATAAACGAATTTAAACGTAAGTGCCGATAAGATAAGTATTCCTTACGATTCCTCCAACCAATGAGTTGGTTCACTCACCCTTCCAACTGGATCATAACAATTATATGTAATGCAGCTTAGTGTAGATATGTTGAGTGTATGGTACCAATAAGCCTAACGATGGCAATTATACCATCAACTGAATATTTGAAATTGCATCTGAAACAGTTATTATCCGAAAATGCCTTATTAGAAATTCAATAACTCATTAAAACACAGTCAAAGTTAGTCTCGAGATAATAAATAGCTAATTACTGACGGATTCCTTACTTTTACTCACCGTGGACTATTAATAGCGAATATCAAATGACAATTGATATTATTTTACAAAACAATTCTTAATTCAAATGTTGTTTGACAATTTGTATTGATATTTGTACCTTAAAATATTCATTAGTGATACTAAGGAGATTCATGACATCTAAAAATGGCAAGCAATAAAATATATGACCTGATTGTGCATAAACTGGTTGAATACTGGCTGAATGCAAACCTTTCTTCAAACTATTACGAAAAAACTTAACTTCGGTCGCCACTGTCTTTTTTTTTTATGGCATAGGTGGCAAACGAGCAGGAGGCTCACCTGATGGAAAGTGACTACCACCGCCCATGGACATCTGCAACACCAGGGGGCTTGCTGGTGCGTTGCCGGCCTTTCAAAAAGGAGTACGCTCTTCAACTCTTCCAAATCTTCTTCAAATCTGGACCCGTCAGCAGAAGCACCAGAAGGCTTACCCATAACGTCAGAGTTGCGTCATTACAACTCAGCTAATTCCTTAGTATGTTGCACGCTTAAAACGTGCAGGACATAAGTCCACTACAAAATAAACATTGTGTCTGCAAGGTGTAGAGCCTAATACACATTAAAAATGTGTCTGCCGGGCATTTTGTCCATTACACATTAAAATGCGTCTGCCAGGCATACAGCCGTATATATTATCATTTCGACACACGAGAAATATGAGTTATACAAAATGTTGATGTTCACAAATATTTCAATAACGTTAAATAGCTTATTATTTGCTTTCTTATATCATAAAAGTCCTTAAACATATTGTAAGGATTATCTTCATCGGCCATTACTCTTCGAGAACAAAGAAAGATTCGGAAATGTGATAATCCATCCCGTACCAAACTTATCAAGACGTAAAATTTTATGTCTACTAAAAATAACGTTATTCTTGTAACGGAACCAAATATATTAAAAACAAAATACCCACTTGCGCTTTTTTTTAATTACTTGGTGGTAGGGCTTTGTGCAAGTCCGTCTGGGTAGGTAACACCCACTCATCAGTTATTCTACAGCCAAATAACTGCACTCAGTATTGTTGTGTTCCGGTATGAAAGGTGAGTGTGCCAGTGTAACTACAGGCACAAGGGACATAAAATCTTAGTTCCCAAGGTTGGTGGCACATTGACGATGTAAGGAATAGTTAATATTTCTTACAGCTTCATTGTCTATGTACGATGGTGACCACTTACCATCAGGTGGCCCATATGCTCGTCCGCGAACCTATACCATAAACAAAAAAAAACCTTTCAAACTGGAACTCACCTATTGTAGAATACTAAGTATTAATGGCAGTTACTTGCCAAAACAGGCTTACACAAAGCCCTACCGCCAAGTAAATCGATTGATAAAACTTCAAATTGTTGATCGGAAAAGTTAGCATACGGTGTCATATAAATTAAATTATGAGGATATTATCATTATTTTTATTATTAAATTATTATTAAAGTGTAGTAAACAGCCTGTAAATTTCCTACTGTTGGGCTAAGGCCTCTTCTCCCATTAAGGAGATGGTTTGGAGTATATTCTACCACGTTGTTTCAATGAGGGTTAGTGGAATGCACATATTGCAATTTCGATGAAATTAGACACATGCGAGTTTCCTCATGATGTTTTCCTTCACCACCGAGCATGAGATGAATTATAAAAACAAATTAAGCACTATACACAGTGCTGCTTGCCTAGGTTTGAACCCACAATCATCGGTTAAGATGCACGCGTTCTAACCACTGGGCCATCTCGGCTCAACATTACATTATTACATAGTACAAAACAAAGTCGCTTACCGCTGTCGTTCCATATGTAAACTTGGATCCTAGATAATAAAATTACGCAACGTATTTTGATGCAGTTTTTTAACAGATAGAGAGATGCAAGAGCAAAGTTTTCATCTAAAATACATGGACAATATAGTAAATAAACACTGATAATTTCAGATATTTCTAAGGTAATGTCGTAAATAAACACATTGTATTATCAGACACTACAAACCGTTACCTACTGTAAAATTTTGAACGTTATAAGACATTATCTAGTATATCATTGCACCTGCGCGAAGTCGCGCTGGTTAGCTAGTATAATCAAAATTTATTTAGAAAAACTAAGTGTAATATTTTATACTTACGTGCTCGACTATAATGGAAAACATCCTGAGCAAAACCAGTAAGATACGGATAAAACTCTACAACACATAGGAGTAAATTTACCACCATGCAGCTTAGCTGCGTAGTCGAATAAACTATCAGTATTTATCTCAACAAGAGAAAAGATATTTCTCGTGTAACATTTTACATTAAAGAGGTTTTACTGCAATATACATTACTCAATTTATAAACGGACTTTTATATTAATTATACTTATAACTTAAAATAACAACAATAAGAAATATTGCACAATATCACATACATTACCCTGATCCCAATGTAAGAAGCTTATAGAAAATCAGAAAAGAAAGGTATCACAAACACTCAGACCCAAGATAACATAGAAAACCGATGAACTTTATCTTCATCGACTCGGCTGCGAACCGAACCTGTGCCCTGGGTGGCGTACCAATGAAAACCGGTGTACACACTACTAGACTACGGAGGTCGTAAATTAGGAGTTATACGAGCACAATTATAATATATATTTAAGAACAACAGTATAGTATATTGAAATGGTTATAAGCGTGAAAAGACGCCCTTATCGTTGTACATTTATTTTTGAACGGGAAAATTCTTACAGCAAAAATTCGACACTTCGTTTCACATTATTTCTTTTAACATTAAAACATCTATACCGACTCAAATCGTAACATTTTACTACTAAAAGCATTCTCACTATAGAAGTTCAAAATAAAACAACCATTGCATTTTTATTGTACATAAATAAAAATGCGTAAGCCGTGCTACGACGTAGCAGCGTAGCGACCAAAGGCCCTGGTTCTACGAAATATAGTGTCAAGTTTCTGTTGAATATTTTTATAGGAAAAATGTTAATCTTCTATTGCTTATTTCGTTAAGTATGTAAGTTCAAGAATTTCGCTGTAGAAAGAAAGTATCATAATTAAGAAAAATGAGAGTTTTTTTCCATACAACTGGGTCAATATGGAATTTGTATGAGCGATCCGTTATGATTTCACTCTATTTGTAACAAAATAGCTAAATCACATTTAAAATATTCTATAAGAATGAAATAAAATAAGATATTATAAGAATAACATATTTACGTAATATAAAATTGAAATATTATAAGGTTTATTGAAAGTCGTTAGGCAGATGCAAATCTGGTCCACTTGATATTTAATGGTGATCACCCAATGACAACCCTTAATATTTAGATTTTACGTTCCTTGTGCCTTCGGTTTCACTGGCTCGCACACCCTTCAACCTGAAATATAAAAATACTAAGTACTTATTTACTATCGAAACGCTTGGCTCTCGGAATAGTGGTGTTTAAAGCTTCATCAAAAGTATAACATCTCGCCTTATTGCCTTCGACAGGAGGGCTGCCAGCAGTCTTGTCACCATATTACGCGGTCAAGATTTTTACAGTAACTAGTTTTCATTCATATTTATATATAATTAAGCATTTAAATGTAAATTAATCTCTTAAAGAATTAATTTAATTTTAGTTCTCTGTTTGGATATATGATGGTTGACAGCCACTTAGATAATCACAAAACTATATCACCAAGTTAATTATAACAAAGATACTTGCCTAAATTATATTTATAACATAATACTAGGTCCGAGATCGTTAATGCCGTTCTCCTACCCTCAGCAAAATGTTTAATTATCAACATTTTGGGGGATGATTTATTAAATATGAGTCTGGAGATAAATATCTTACCTTTTATCGTATACTCTCAAGAGACCAATTAATAGTTGATATTTGACAGCTTAGAAGGATACTTAATTAAACAAGACACTGCTTATATTATATGGGAAACGTTATTTATACTTCTTAAATGGGTAGTATTATAAAATTGTAATATTATTTTGCATGATTGGTACATATACATTTAATAAGATTCCGATTATGATTGATGATGTCATAGCTTACGGGATGGTATACAATGAATATGTTACATATTTTATGGTGTTGAGATCTCCGATAATGTAATAACATTATTAAATCAAGTCAAAAAGCCAATGATAGCATATATATAATATACTTAGCAAGGCTTTGAGCAAGCCGACTAGGTAGCTTCCATTTAAAATATATTATTATACCGCCTTACTGGAATGTTTAATAGTGTTGCATTCCTGGTTTAAGGTTATGGTACTACAGGCACAATAGATATATCTAATCTTTTAACTTGGTGGTACATTAGGGCTAAGTAAGAAATAGCTATTATTTCGTCTAATAGCAGCGGTGACCACTTACCATCAAACCTATTACATAAAAAAACATAGATCAACCGTGAAAATCTTGAAAAAAAATTACCTAATCATTTACTGATATTTTTATTTGTATGTCCAGTCGGGGTAAGAAAAGGTTCGTCACCTTAAGATCTATTTTCGTGTGCTCAGTATGAGCGATAATCTGCTTTACCGATCGCGAATGACATATTGCGTCGTAATGATTTGATGTTTAGATTTAAAAAGTACTAAGACATAAAGGAATTTGAAAACTGACGAAGGTTTTCTTACTCTGACTGTACATGTTACGTTTTGTGATTGCAGACGTTTGAAAATGTTGAAAAGAAATTCTCATGTATCGGGAAACTGAAATATATTCATTCATCTTTCAACCGACAACAAATTCAAACCCGTTCGCCGGGCTTAGCACACGCAGAGCCTGGTAGCATAAATCCTTTTTTTCTGAACACGGCATTAGGTCTGTTGTTGTAGAACGTTTATTTTTTATCAGTATAGAAAAATATACTATTTTATGTTTATACTGATTTTCCCTCCAATAAGACTGGTTAATGTGACTTCCTCACATAGTATAAATCAAAGTCGTTTACTACTGTCTGTCCTTATGTATGCTTGGATCTTTAAAATTAATAAGCGGATTAATAGATTAAGATGCGGATTTTTTTAATAAATTGAGTGATTCGAGAAAAACGTTTTTACATATAATACTTGGACGATTCAGTAAATAATGTAATGTATTGTCTAATGTGATGTCGTAAATATAGAAAAACATATATTCAATATCAGAATTACAATCGGTGGATTGCTAGTATATATAAGAAAAATATATTTATTATATTAACAAAATTCTTTCCATATTTTATTCAAGATCATTTATCGGTTTTCTTTAATAATAAATTATTGTATTAAATACCAATTTCGATGATACATTGTCCACGACATGTCAGATATATTTTATTAAAATAACTATTATGATTTTCTTTACGATAGCAGCTGTAATGATATAACATGTCATTACTTACTTTTGTTAAATTAACTAGATTAGATATGAGAGCTGAGATGGCCCAGTGGTTAGAACGCGTGCATCTTAACCGATGATTACGGGTTCAAATCCAGGCAAGCACCGCTATATATATGTGCTTAATTTGTTTTTATAATTCATCTCGTGCTCGGCGGTCAAGGAAAACATCGTGAGGAAACCTGCATGTGTCTAATTTCATTGAAATTCTGCCACGTATGTATTCCACCAACCCGCATTGGAACAGCATGGTGGAATATGTTCCACACTCTTTCCTTAATGGAAGAGGAGATCTTATCCGAGCAGTGGGAAATTTACAGGCTGTTACTTTACTTTAGATATGTTTGAAGCTAAGAACATAAATGGGTATTTTTTTCTTTGTAACAAAAATATTTATAATATATTTACAACAATATTATGAATGTAATAAAAATATAATAGAATAAAATGAAAAGTAACATTGATCACTTTAGTAAAATCTGTAATAATTATTATACATATGTGTGCACAAGAGGTAAGGATAAGCTTATAACGCCAAGTTTCCGACTACGCAAAGTCAATAAATCTTTTTTGGGGCAAGGTATCCGGTTCCATAATAAAATTGAGAAGAGATTTAATTTAACGAAAAAAAGATTTAATTTAATTTAACTTTGGCGTAATAAATTGAAAATATTTGTAAAAAATATATTGGTATATAAGGCATATTATTTTACAAGATTATACAGATTATAAAAAAGCGTGGAACTAATACTGTTGATTGCCAGACAGTTTATAAATATTACATAAATATAATTAAATTTAACAAACATGACTTTGTATTTTTAAATGTTTAAAAAGAGTAACTACTGAGTTTCTTACTAGTTCTTCTTAGTAGAATCTACATTCCGAACCGGTGGTAGCTTCACTTAATATAGTAAAATGACGATTCAAAAGTGGCTGATTGAAAAAAGTATATTTTGGTTTTTAGTGATTGAGTCATTTGTGTAATATAAATATTTCATAACATATATTTAAATTATACTTCACTTAAATCGATAATCAAGTCAATTTAAATAGTATCGAAGTAAGAAAACGATAAAACTATTGAAAATTAGATACAGTCGAGTGGTACTGATAAGAGAAAGTCATTCCGTCTTTATCGACGAATGATCGTGACTTGAGAAAATACAATTTTTATTCAATCATGATGTTTTTTTTTCAATTGTGTTTATGTAGTAACTACTGCCATGATTGCGATAACCGTGTTAACATATAGGACCAACGTTGTTGGATTAGACATGAACATAATATTATTTGAATTAATTGGGTATTATTTTATATACATATACGTGTGTGTTCATACACAACACATAGATATATAAATGTTAATGTTTGGGCTTTTGGAAGAATTGGCTAAGTAGCCCTTTGTATTACATTATTTTACGGTCTTTGTTTCTTTCTTATATGTTGGTAGTGTACAATCTAGTATATTATTACTAATAATACCTATCTTAATTTAAACATATTTTAAAATACCCGCATTGGAACAGGTGGAATATGTTCCAAACCTTTGCTGTTGTTGTTGTTGTTGTTATAATACCTGATTTATTTTATTTTTTTCCAAACACTTTGTTTTGTTGAAGTAGTGTTTGTATATTTATATTTTCAGTGAATGCGCTATTTTTTATCGTTCATAATCAAACTACTTTATAACATATTTCGTCTTCCAAATCGTTCACTCCTATCACGATTGCTCCGGTACTTATTGTGGCGGTATTTTAATGTCGCTCATACGATCTTAACGTAGTTTGCATGTTAGATAATGTTTATTATTTTGCTGAATACACGTTTATACTGCAAAATAATATATGAGCCGAGATGGCCCAGTGGTCAGAACGCATTCATCTTAACCGCTGAATTTGGGTTCAAATCTTAGTGAGCACCACTAATTTATTTAATTTATTTTTGTAATTAATCTAGAGCTTAGTGGTGAAAGAAAACATCGTGAATATACCTACATGTGTCTAATTTCAACTAAATTCTGTTCCATGTGAATCTACGAATCTGCATTGGAGTAGCGCGGTGGAATATGCTCCTTCCCTTCTCAAAAGAAGAGTAGGCCTTTGCCGAGCAGTGGGAAATTTACAAGCTGTTATTTTAATTATTATATACACTCTTGGAAGAGCTGAGATGGCCCAGGGGTTAGAACGCATACATCTAAACCGATGATCCGGGGGTTAAACCCAGGCAAGCACCAATGTATATATACATATGTGCTTAATTTGTGTTTATAATTCATCACGAGCTTAGAGGTGAAGGAAAATATCATAAATACATACACTTATATACCGCTCTTATTGGAAGAAACGTTTGATAGTACTGCAATTTAAATTACGAACCAAGCCCATATCAAAGGTAGCCATTATGTTCTACCCGCACCTACAAACATATATTTTATACAAAGACTCACAAGTTATATGTTCACGTACTCATTCAACTACCTTTCTATATATTACAAAAGCATTAATGCTAATAGCTTGACATGGTCAGTGTGCACGTGCTGCGTCGAATATCCAGTTGAATTAATTGCACGTTTATATACCTAAATAAATAAAATAAATATTGGATAACATCACATACATTGCTCTGATCCCAATGTAAGTATCTAAAGCATTTGTGTTATGGAAAATCAGAAGTAACGACGGCACCACCAACACCCAGACCCAAGACAACATAGAAATCTAATGATAATCTACATCGAATCGGCCGGGAATCGAACCCAGGATATGGGAGTGACGTACCCATGAAAACCGGTGTACACACTACTCGACTACACTAATACCACGCTGTTCCAATGCGGGTTCGTAGAATGCGCATGTCGCAGAATTTCGATGAAATTAGACATATGCAGGTTTCCTCGCGATGTTTTCCTTCACACCGCGATATTTACCTTCCGCCGAGCACGAGATGAATTATAAACACAAATTGAGCACATATATATAGCGGTGCTTGCGTGGGTTTGAACTCGCAATCATCGGTTAAGATGCACGCGTTCTAACCACTGGGCCATCTCAGCTCACCTTATAACTAGTCTCAATTAAATTCCTACGTACGTGTATTTTTGGACAACATAGGAATCTAGAAATTGAATCATACATTTCGTTTTGATTTCATTAATTCAATATTTTCATAGTCAAATAAAAATATCTTGTTTTATATTATTTTAAGTCCATTGGATTTAATCAAAGTTCAAACGTTGCGGACCGACATTGCCGGGGTTTTAAATAATATCAAAGGTCAAAATCGAGTGTAAGGCTGACGCTCTACTATGCGAAGCGATTACATGCTATATCGCATCAAATACATAAGGCTAGCTCGAGATGTATTATAAACACAAATTAAGCACATATATAATATATAATGCTTGCCTGGGTTTGAACCTGCAATCATCGGATCATGGGTCCAGCTCTTTGTGCACGCTAAGGAAATACATAATTTATTTCTTATATTCTATAACTCCTACATGAAAAATAATATTGTATCGCATAACTTATCTACAACACCACTTCATCAATGAAACACCAACCTAAATCTCTATTCCATAAAGGTCATGTTTCATTGTAAAAAGCCTAAAGAAAAATACACAGTGATCTTCATTTTATATTTTATTAAATAACTTATATATTATTTATCTCTATTGCCAAATTTAAGAAAATTATTAAGGAACGCTTGTGTGCAAAAGGTTACTATACAATTAATGAGTTTATGATCGATAGCACACCTTGGGAATGAAACGATCGCCTCCTGGCTATTTCATCTCATATTAAATTGTTTAAATAATATATGAGACAAATAAAAAAAAAAAAAAAACCCGCTGAGTTTCTTTCGCCGGTTCTTCTCAGGTCAGGGTATTTTCTTTTCCGAACCGGTGGTAGTGTTTCAATTGACCATCAATAAGAAAGTGTAATGCTTCCATATTGAATAAAGTTATTTGAGTTTGAGTTTGAGTTTGAGTTCTCAGTAAATTACATATCACATACTTTTTGCTTTATATTCTTTTTTTTAATTTTGATATTTAATTTGGGGTTCCTTATTCGAAAATGAAAAACATCATTCTAATGGACTAATATTAGCGTTTATCTATGATAGGTCTGTATATTACATTCATACTAAAATTTATTTAAATAGGTCTCTACTCAGTATATCAAGAAGTAGCTTAATTAATTATTGTAAAACTGCCTGATATTTTTTACAATGGAATAGGATACTAGAGAAATGAACAGTCAAAAACCTTAAACAGAAAAGAAAAAATCAAACAAACAGAAATGTAATAAAGTAAAAAAAAAGGAAAGTAACAGCCTGTTAATTTCCCACTGCTGGTATAAGGCCTTCTCTTCCATTAAGGAGAGGATTTGGAACATATTCCACCACTCTGTTCCAATGCGGGTTGGTGGAATGCACATGTGGCAGAATTTCGATGAAATTAGACACATGCAGGTTTCCTCACGATGTTTTCCTTCACCGCCAAGCTAGAGATGAATTATAAACACAAATTAAGCACATATATGTAGTGGTGCTTGCAAAAAAATAATAGGTTGGGGAAAAAGTTTCTTCGTATTTTATATGAAAATTCAAAAAGTTTTTTTTATAGTTTATTTACATTTGACTAAAGTATGTAGGTGCCATTTCGTTCCATAACTTTTTGCCATCTTGTTGGTAGTGACATGATCCCATTGCTGTAAAAATTTTGGGGCTTCTGATCGAAAAACTGCGACAAGTGGTTTAGGCAGTCCTCTCGTGATGTTAACCTGACACTGCCTAAGGAATTCTGCAGAGACCGAAACAGATGAAAATCTGAAGGTGCAAGGTCAGGACTATACGGCGGATGCATTAATACCTCCCAGCCAAACTCTCGTAATTTTTGTTGAGTGGCTAAAGATGTGTGAGGTCTAGCGTTGTCATTGTGAAAAACCACACCCCTTCTGTTGATCAATTCTGGCCGCTTTCTCTCAATTTCTTACTTCAATCTCATCAATTGTTCGCAATACAGTTCTGAACCGATGGTCCTGCCGGGCGGTAACAGCTCATAATGAATGATGCCCTTCCAATCCAACCATACACACAGCATTACCTTGTTGCGAGTTAATCCGGGTTTTGCCACAGTCTGTGAAGCTTGACCGGCCGTTGACCACGATCTTTTTCGCACGTTCTTGTCGTATGTGATCCACTTTTCATCACCAGTTATCAGCTTCTTCAAAAATGGTTCGGTTTCATTACGTCGTAATAAAGAATCACAAATGAGTACACCGTTCATTAGGTTTCTTTCAGTGAGTTCATGAGGCACCCATATATCGAGCTTTTTTGTGTACCCAGCTTTATTCAAATGAGTCAAAACCGTTTTGTGGTCAATTGCCAGTTCTTCAGCTACATCGTAACTACTAATATGCCGATCTTGCTCCACTTTTTCAAAAATGGTATCAATTTTGGCCGTAACAGGGCGACCAGAGCGAGATGCATCTTTGATATCAAAATTTCCGGCTTGAAAACGCTTAAACCAAACTTGCGCTACTCTCACAGATACTGCATTAGGTCCATAAACATCACAAATTTTTTTCGCGGCTTGAGTTGCATTTTTACCTTTTTTATAGTAAAATTTTAAAATGTATCGAATTTCTTCTTTAGATTCACTCATTTTAACAACAACAAAAACAAATGAAAATCATACAAATTCCTAATTTGAATTTGGAAGTGCCTTCTTTAAAATTAAAACTTTTTAATGATACCAAAACCAGTCAGATACAAATGGTATAGCCAAAGAGATTTTATTACAAGTTCATACTATATGCGAAAAGACTTTTTCCCCAACCTAATATACAAAATATTTTGTTTCAATTCAGTTGGTCTCGATTTGATAATCATCAACTGTGAAATTATTGACCCCAGAAAGGTCAAATTCGGAATGTTTGTCTATTTCATGATGTCAATTTATATAATGGTTTTTGGCGATTTCAAGGGAAAATAGGGGTTACTTTGTACACATTTTACCCTTACGAAGTTAAGTTACTCAACTTTAATTAAATTCAATATGGATCGTGTCTGTCTATGTTAATTATCGTATCAAAAGCTTTTGTAAATGTCTAATTGAGGAAAACTAACTTTATATAATGAATACATTTTAGTAGGACCCAAATGCTCATTAATATGTATGAATGATCTATCAATCAACTCGTTTTGTTTTGAAATAAAACTAGCTATAACGGATTTGAATCGCGTATATTAATTATTTTTAAAATTAGACTGTAGTCTACCCGTGACCACGAACGCTGTAAAGTGCTCGAAACGTCGGGATGATAAAAAAAAAATTAATATACGCGATTCAAATCCGTTATATTTAGTTTTATTTCAATGTGTAATTGCGAAAATTTAAGTCAATTTGTTTTGTAATTAAAATAAAACCATTTTTAAGTCTAAAAAAGATTACATTACTAAATTCGGCAGTTATACTTTTTCTTCGGGTGTTTTAATTAGTGGTCTGTGTCTCAATAAGAAAAAAACCGTTAATGTATACCATAAAAAATAATGTTTTATATACGACGCATCTCAAATCACACACACAAACAACTACACACACACATATAAAATATACACTCGTACTTTTATTTGATTGGATAGGTGACAAATTGATGCTTGTATAATCTGTTAAGTAAATAAACTCTATTGGATTTTATTTACAAGGTAAATAAGATCAATCATGGTTCTTTTGCAAAATCAACGTTGATTTTATTTACTTAATTAAGACGTTTTAATGTTTGGAAATTAATTGTATTTGAACAAAGAAAACGGAGATTGTTTTAATAAAAGAATGTAATTGACCTAGTTATGTTTGCGTTTTATTAAAATATTTTATTCAATTAGGTACATTAAAAACGCTTAGTGGACGTTTTCGTGCTCCCTATCATTATTATACGCTCTTACAGAAAATACTCATAAATTTAATTAAAGCACTTGAAACACTGGTAATTATAATAATTCTTTAGAATTTTAAATGAAAAGTGTACTGTCTCAAATAAAAAAAACTACTTTTACAATGTTTTGAATTTTTCATAAATAATTCGTTACAAATTGCTAAACTTTCCTCATCTCGTTAATTATGATGATATTTTATGATTAATATTTTTAGTTGTAGGTCCACTCGTAAAGAATTTCGCAAAGGAATTCCTTAAAGTTCATTTTAGAGTACTAAGGTTAGTTATTTCAAAATTAAGCTCCTTTAGGGGGTATATATTGAACGAAAGTCTGTATAGAAATTCTTCATTTCTGATGACACTAATTTAGAAATCGGTGTCATATAGAAATTGTATATAGTTCATATCAATTTTAACTAACATACATAAGTAATTTAAATGTTGGAAAAACTAAATATTTTCCCGGTAGATTATATATTCCGATAGCTTACTTCTATTATAGTTTTGTAAAATGACGTTTCAATAGTGATTAATGTAATGCGGATTTGAGTATTTATATTTTAACTATAATATCACTAAATTGGTATGAATATAAAAAGGCAATCTAAATTAAATATTCAATTGATGTTATTACGAAAATTAGCGTTACCGGAATTAGGCGGGTAGCGACAGTAATGTCTCAGTTCAATTATACGACTGAGGTAGTGCTGACAGAGCGCTAACATGCTTCGTTAAGGAGAATAACAAGGTTTAGAGCTATATGTAGATTGCAGCCTCCAAAACGCCGAATTCACCTTCGAGACAAGATTATCAAAGCCTGCAGTCAAATTATTGTTTACATAATATAATCATTCCTCGTTCAAAGTACATATTTTGGACAAGGTACAATTGGACAGAGGCTTTTTTACCACCTTGGGTTACCAACGTTACTTAAGTTTAAGCAATCTATATTAATATTATAAATGTGAAAGTAACTCTGCTTGTCTGTCTGTCGCATTTTCACGACCGAATAAACTAAACCGAATTTGATGAAGTAAACTTGAAATCCAAGAAAGGACATAGCATACTTTTGCCTGACACATGACAACCAACACCCTGAAACGCTAGCGAAGCCGCGGGCGACTACTAGTAATATATATAGCATATAATAATGCCTACGTTACTCGTGGATAACATAGCTTTCGAATGGTGAAAGATTTTTTTAAATCGGTCCAGTAGTTGTTGAGCCTATTCATTACAAACAAACAAAGTTTTCCTTTTTATAATATTAGTATAGAAATATAAGTAATGAACACAACTGCAGTAATTTCAGTAATAATTAAATAAATATAACTTTGAAGTATGATATTAACTATGTAATTGATATGTCTGCGATACTTGGTGGTAGGGCTTCGTGCTAGCCCTTCTGGGTAGGTACCACCCACTCATCAGTTATTCTTCCGCCAAATATAAGTACTCAGTATTATTGTGTTTCATATATATAACATCTTAGTTCCTAAGGTTAGTGGCGCATTGATGAAGTAAGGATTAGTTAATATTTCTTACAGCTTCATTGTCTATGGGTGATGGTGACCACTTATCATCACTTATCGTCCGCCAACTTATACCATAAAAAAGTAGTTGTTGAGCCTATTCATTACAAACAAACAAACAAAGTTTTCCTCTTTATAATATCAGTATATAAATATAAGTAATGAACACAACAGCTGTAATTTCAGTAATAATTGAATAAATATAACTTTGAAGTATGATATTATCTATGTAATTTATATGTCTGTGATACACTGAGTAATTAAAATGATTTCAAAATTACTTTTTGTCATTCACTTGTCATATAGCCTCGTTGTTAACAAGCGATGTTTCGTGAATCAGCAATGTTAAAAATATCTACGGAATTTTAGTACAGAAATATATACTTTGCTCCGAGAAGGATTTATTGACGATGCGGAGTGGGAAACTTGGTGTTATAAGCTTATCCATACACTTCAAAACTTGTCAGTCTAAAACTAAAGTCAACATAAATTAAGAAGGAAGAAATTGAACAGTGCTTGCGATTATTTGAACTTGTTCTTTAGTCTACGTTTTATTTCCAGCAAGCTAACTTGGCTCTTATTCTTTTAGTCTGTGCATATTTAGCTCTCATTATATTACTATACAAGGGACCGTTCTGGCTTTGTACAAGTGCAATTCGTTAATGAAAATAAGAAATGGATTTTAGTTTATAGGTACATTTATTTACTCTTTATATTGCAAAAAAATTAAGATATTAGTAACTTTCATGCTCAATTTTACCCCCTTAAGGGATGAATTTTTAAAATTACTCTAACAGTTCTTATAGATTAATAGTAACCCAAATATCGATTTCTATATTTAGTTTATACTAGTTTTAGTTCATATTTGTATATATATATTTAAGCATTTAATGTTGTTAATTCTTATGTTAATAAATTGTCTATAATATTTCTATATTTGTGTTATTAGAAATAACGAATTTCTAATTATAATAATTTCGAATAGTTCCTCGTACAAGATCAGTTATAATGTTATTTTGAAGAGATCCAGCCTTAGATGTGGAGAAAAAATATTCTTGATTGTAATTTACTGAATTGTATGATGTAACAAATAATTAATTTTAGGGAGCATAAAAATATTACTGGCCAGGTAGAGAGCGGCCATGTGGCTGAATAAAAAAGAGAGTGAAACGTGTGAACAGACGACGTTAGCTAATAGTATAAATCAAAACAAAACCTGTCATAGGTTTCGAAATTTCTAGAAATATTTTGAAAAAACTATTATATATTATAAATGAGAAAGTAACTCTGTCTGTCTGCCTATGTGTCGTTCTTTCACAAACAAACCACTAAATCGAATTTCATGAAATTTGGTACGAAGCAGACCTGAGCTCCAAAAAGGACATAGACTACTTTTTATAATACATGACAACCGACATCCTAAAATGCAAGCGAAGTCACGGGAAACTACTAGTAATATATGTATGATTGTTTGTTGATTTTTTACTTGAGTTGACCCTTGGAATAGATGTTACCAACTATTGTAACATTGTAACCACACATATAGAGTAGGATAGATAGTACATATTTAGATAGCATAAAAACCGAGCGAGTCGTATTCTTTATTCACACGATGACGTCACGTCCTTACATGAACATCATAAAATTTTAAAATTAATGACAGCTGTTTGAGCAACAAAAATTGTTACTGATAGTAGGTAATATCCTAGAAGGGTTATTACTGTTTATAACGGCACAATTACACGAACATAAGCTGAAATAGCACGTCAGGTTTGTGTAATATAAACTTGGCTTGACTTGCGATGCCTAACTTCTCTAAGTCTGTAGGTAACCCTGACCTTGTAGGTCAAATACAAGTTACTATAGATAACCAAACCGAATTGACAATGTCCGTATCTGTACTAGATATGGCCTATCTGAAAAATCATATAAATGAAAATAAATCTAGAATAATGTTTATAACTGCTTAAACTAAAACAGTACATTTTTTCAGCAAAATATCGTAAATGACATTCTGTTTTGCTACTCACGACTTCATATGGCAATTTTCTTTCATGTACCATCGTTCTATCTTTTAGGACTATTTCATATATTAACTCAATTACTTTTGGAACATAAGAGACAGCCATCGTTCAAATAATATCCTACACTAAACATAATATTTTGGTCCACTTCAATTACTCGGGTTCAACGAGCTCTTTTTCAATCACCAAATGTATCCCGACACTATCACAATAATTGATTACATCCAACAAAGAAATGACAAAAGTATTCATTTAAAAATGTTTTAAAAGGCCACAAATTCGCTTATCGAGAAATCATGTTACGCCTTTTATAATGTACACTCACACAAATGGCATTTATTATTGTAACGAAATTTAAAAGAGAAAGACGTTCTGATTACGCTGTAGAACTTTTAACATTCTATTTGATAAAACTTATTTATTTTTTATTACATGTCTGGAAAATAATGCACTAAATGTGCACTAGTACAATCAATTTATTAAAATAAAAAAGGCACAGAAGGTAAAGTTGACCACACACTGTAGAAGTAGATTTTACTTATTTGGTAGCTTCATAATAATTATGTCAAATTTTCAATAATTGTTTAGAACAAATCCAGACAATACTACTAGAAATGGGGATCATTAGAATCTTTACCAGCGTAGTTACTGACGATATACTCTACGGTCTGATCGTATAGTACTATTCACACTAGCCAAGGAACCTAGAATCCCACACAGTACAATACCACCACAACACGTCATCTCGAGTCAATAAAAAAAGTAATTGTAGAGTCCCACGCAAAAAAGGAGACTATGAATTTGTCTACATCAAGTGACTTGACACCTACATCATGTAGTTTTCATATGACACATCCAAAAAAATCACTATAATATTTTTTTACAATGCGCCAAAAGTTATAACTAAGCCTCATGCATATCAAAGTATGGATACGTCAAAATTGCGAATACAAAGAAATAAATCAGATTATTACAAGTGTGTTCACAAACTTATAATCCTATTATGCAAAAGCATTTTAGATAGATAGACAGATAGATATCCTTTTACTGTACTCCATGTTCATAAAAGAAATACATAATTTCTTATCTCAATACACACGCTCGTACAGTAAAGCCTTATCGCTGAATAGCGATTTCTTCCAGATGCCCTTAAGGATTTGCAAATGGTTAGGTGGTTTCAAATTGTAGTTATGCTTACTAATAATATTTAATTTTATATCTTGTTAAAATTGTTTTAAAAACCATTGTATTCCTGTGTTTTTCATTTCTAAATTAAGTAATACTAAGTATATTTATTTAATCCCGTTACTATATGCATGTATATCCATTTAAACACATGCGTTATAGTATTATCTAGCATTGTTTTATTATTTTTTCACCTCAGGAGTCAGTCCTGGCCGTCACATAAATTATATATCAAGTTATATAGAAACATTATCAATGTAGAAATATACTTTAAATGTGGAATCCAACATATTTGCTAGATTAATTTAGCCATCTTCAAATTTATCCCATGATAAAAAAACTGCTCAATGGGAAGATAATAATTGATATATAAAAAAAGTAAAGTAACAAACAGCCTGTACATTTTCCACTGCTGAGACAAGGCCTCCTCTTCCATTAAGGAGATGTATATATATAGCCTGGGTTCGAACCCGCAATCATCGGTTAAGATGCACGCGTTCCAACCACTGGGCCATCTCCTTAAACCTTCTAGATATAATAAAATACTAATTAAATTTATACGGTTTAGAAAACTCCAATATAAAATTAAGGTCACAAAATCGAAGCAAAAAATAATCCTATGTAAATGTCATAATAACCTTTATTGAATGTAAAAGTTTGACTTTCTATTTATTGTTTATCAAAATTCATTCACTGAGATTTCATGAGCTTAATTTCTGTGTATTATTATCAAATTTGGACTTTAAGTGCAGGGAATAGGGTCTAATTTCTCTTGTAAGGTTAATTTCTATTGACACTATACATCAGGCGACCCATCTAGCTGATAAAACCTTTGTCTAAACAACATGAAGAAGATTGATTCGTCCCCAACGATGACATTTGATCTTTACATCAGTTTCAAATCCGACTTTAAATGCGTAACCTATTTTATCTTTTCCTTGTTTTATTAACTACTATCCGCCCCGTCTTCGCCTTTGTGCACTCGATTTATAAAGAAAGTTATGTTTTAAATATAATTATAACAATAAAATATTGTCTGAATAGTTACATAAATCTGTAATATTTATATTTGACAATAAATTAAAAAGACGATAAACATTTTCAAAGAAATAGCTTTATTTTATTATTCATATATCAATATCTAGAAATAGATCAGTAATTAATATTATTTGATATTCATTACCAATGAGGTAAGTCATTTATATAAACGGGAAAGAGAATTGGACCAAGTAAAGACCCCCGAGGGACCCTAATTTATGTAAATGCATCATAATCAACAATAAGAATCGAACGTCGTATATATATCCTAACCTTATAAAACAAAACACTATTTGAATGTGATCACGTTATATTATTTCGGTAAATCCAATATATGATCGACAAAATTTATTGTCGAATTAAAATTTCAATGAATAGAAATAGTTTCGCGAAGCTCTATAGCTTTGGGTTAAGAAAACAAGGCCAGTAATTTCAATGTCTTTCAAAGTGTAATGTCTTAAGCCATTTTATGTTGGGATAATGCTGTTCCTATCGATACGACATCCGTTATTTAAAAGAAGAGTTAATCCGACTGGTCAAAAATTAATATTGGATTTGACGGTAATGCTGTGTGCAAAACCGTCTAGGTACAAACCACACTTCATCTATTCAAACAGCAGTTAATTAGTAATTAGTATTGTTGTCCTAGTTGGGAGATTACGAGCATGATCACAAAGACCTAAACGTCTTTGTTTTCAAACTTAGTGAGCCCTTGACTATTGTAAATAATGGTTCATATTTCTCACATTTCTAATGTCTCTAGGTAACTGTGACGTACTATCAAGAGATCACCTTCGGTATATACGTAAATCTATCTACGTACTAAGCCAAGGCAAAGTCTTGCATTTCAACTGAAAAAATCAAAATATACGTTTTGACAACATATTTCCCAGAAGCGACTAAACGATTAAACAGTGGACTGTTGTTTTTTCAAATCGAAATGTAAACTATCATGACGAAAAATCGCTGACCATCACTTAATAATACTTTTATTTAAAAAAAAAAGACAAAGAAAAATCCAGTTTACGTCGTTTCCCAACAAAAACATTCTCCTCATTTATGAAGATCGATTGAAGCTTATTTACCCACGCAACTCCTTACGTCAAGACATGACCACGTGTGCCATCAAGCACGAGATAAACCGTAAATTAGTTTGGACTTTAACGCACACTTTACTACTCCATCCTTCTCGGCTCTGAACAAATCTGTCCGCACATCGCATCGAATCTTGTAAATGGCTTTTTTTAGCCAAGGCAATATCCCAAGGGTTTATCTAGCGTGAAAATTGCATACAAATACCTCGTAAACTAGACACATGACGGTTTTACGGGTAGACATAAGCATAAATAAGCTGTTATGATCCGTTCTAGTTATCGTTTTAATATATCTATAAATAGATAAATATTTATATGGTGAATAAAATGAATGAGTAAGGAAATATTTGTTGGTTATACACTGGTTCGTCACTAAAATAAATTCCAGATTACTTGCTTTTAATTGTTGCCAAACTTGATGAGTGCGCAAGTGAAATTACTGACACAAGAATCATACCGTGATAGTTTATAAGATCGACTACGCATTGGCAATGTAAAGAATGGTTCAGAACAGGTATATACATATTTGTAGCAATCAGAAGCGAGGTAATATACAAAAAACAACTGTCCACAGCATTACTTAAGTTTTATTTTAAGTTTTATTTTTATTCTTAAGATCATAAAACTTAGTACGACATTCAGCAATTCACGAATAAATGTTACACATGACAATAGTAAAACAAAATAACAAAAGAAATAGCAAAACGAAATGGCTCACGTATACCAAGCAAATGCGAAGAGGTCCGGTCCGCGCGATATCCGCTGTAGAAAGGCCCCTTCATCGCTAGGCAACGTCCTTTTCTATGTTTACTTGATAAAGAATGTAAACAAAATGAGGGTACATCTAATCTATATCTATACTTCCATACTAATATTGTAAATGTGAAAGTAGCTCTGTCTGTCGGTCTGTCTGTCTGTCTGTAGCTTTTTCACTACCATACCACTGAACCGAATTTGATGAAAATAGGTATGAAGCAAACTTGAGCTCTAAGAAAGGACGTAGGCTACTATTTGCCTAACATATGATAATCAACCACTAAAATACGAGCGAAGCCGCGGGCGATATCTAGTAATATATATATTACTTAAAGAAACAATTTCTTAGGATAATGATAACCACGGACCATCAGTGGACCAATATGCCAGTACACCAACAACAACAGCCTGTAAATTCCCACTGCTGGGCTAAAGGCCTCCTCTCCCTTTGAGGAGAAGGTTTGGAACATATTCCACTACGCTATTCCAATGTAGGTGGGTGGAATACACATGTGGCAGAATTTCTATGAAATTTGTCACATGCAGGTTTCCTCACGATGTTTTCTTTCACCGCTGAGCACGAGATTAATTATAAAGAACCAATTAAGCACATGAATCAGCGGTGCTTGCCTGGATTTGAACCCGCAATCATCGGTTAAGATGCACGCGTTCTAACTACTGAGCCATCTGGACTCATATAAAAAAATATATATATAACCAGTGCTAATTAAACAAGGTTTAATTTTATGATTTGATAATATAGAATAACGAGAGAGGGTTGAATTAAAACTTCAAACCATCAGCTTCGGTCAGTTTAAATCCTCGAACACCTGACTGTCCCTGTATTTAAACTAACTTTCAATTAACCTATTGTTGTTGATGATGTTGTTAAATCCTAAAATAACATTTTAAGCTAGCTGTGTTCATCGGATCAAATTAAATCAATTGTAATCCAATATAACCAACACTTACTGAGATGGCCCAGTTTGAGCTGAAATGGCTCAGTGATTAGAACGCGTGAATCATAACCGATGATTGCGGGTTCAAACCCAGGCAAGCACCACTATATATATGTGCTTAATTTGTGTTTATAATTCATCTCGTGCTCGGCGGTGAAGGAAAACATTGTAAGGAAACCTGCATGTGTCTAATTTCATCGAAATTCTGCCACATGTGCATTCCACCAACCCGCATTGGAACAGCGTGGTGGAATATGTTCCAAAACCCTCTCTTTAATGGAAGAGGAGGCCTTATCTCAGCAGTGGGAAATGTACAGGCTGTTACTTTACTTTACTACTTTACAACACTTACTGACTGTCAAATTAAAGACTGCCACGATTTCGGAAATTTAAATACTCTGACATGAGAGCAATCGATGAAAGGAGTACATATAACAAGTTTGTTATTTCTTTATCTTTTTTGCTATATGTTGAGTTGTACACACAGTTTATGTGTCAAGTACAACACTAGTAAAATTTATAATGTTTCTTATAATGACATTCGATTTGATTGAAACATTAAACGTACCAGAAGTAGGACCAATATAAGTATGTCAAGGGATAAAGAAAGGGCATACTTATCCCTTTCTAAAGACAAAAAGTAATCTTCAAGCAATCCTTCAAAAGCACTTTCGACTCGTCATCTCACGAACTATACAGTTTTTTTGAATGACGTAAAACCAGCAGCTCGTAAGGTCCATTCTATCGAAAAGAAGAGGCAAGAAATTCAGTAGTTACACTTTTGCAACCTTTGAAATAAAGGTTTAGGATAATTAATGATATTTTAAGAAGCAGTTTCAAATCAGAGATGTTAGTAAATACTAGTAAAAAACAAATGAACAAGTATAAGGTTTTACTCATTTCAAATTTTATTAAATATAAACTAATTTACGTATTATTTTTCATGTTTCAAGTTCATCTAGCCTGTAAATTTCCTACTGCTGGGATAAGGCCTCCTCTTCCATTAAGGAGATGATTTTAACATATTCCACCACGCTGTTCCATGTGGTAGAATTTCGATGAAATTAGACACATTCAGATTTCCTCACAATACCACATATAATATATTTTTTAAGCAATATTAAATGTGGTACAGGCTACATACAATAGTTAGTTGTAATAAAACTTTACCTTTGTAATTTGTCCTTTGCTTATTATTTTATTTTCATAGTATGTGGTCCATTAGAGCAATATACATTAGAAATGATTTAATGGCAACGCGCAAATTATCTGAAAATTTGAAAACAAAACACAATTAAACTACTGTAAAAAGAAATTCACATGTTGTAAAAAGACATCATATCAGAAATACATAATTCTCTTAGTAATCAGATGTAAGTATTATTTGTAATGAAATTAACATTTTGATTTTGACAATGCCATCAAAATAACTTTAATCTACTTTTACAATCCATTGACTTAAATTATGTTATTTTTTATAAAAAATATCGTTTCTATAAAGCAAATCAAGTATCCAAATCTTGCCTATATAAATCTTTTTTAAGGAAGGTTTATAAACTGTACGAGAGATGAATCGTAAACTTAAACTGAACACATAAAACTCAGATGCTTGATGAGAATATAATCCATAATATTCGGTTTAAATCTATATGATGTTTTTTAAATATCAGTGTATTAAATGTTCTTTTAAAAACAAGAAATCTTGTAAACTATTGTTGTTTGAATTCTAGGGAAGAGTGCTAATCTGAAAATTTAAACAATTAGTTCAAACACTGAGATTTTTGAATTTTTGAACAAAGTTTTATATTTTAACTTTTAATAATAATTTAGGAAAAAAAAAGTTTACTTGGTGACAGGGCTTTGTGCAAGCTCGTCTGGGTAGATACTTACTTATATTTTCCACCAAACACAGTTCTGTGTTTCGGTTCGAAGGGTGAATGAGCCAATGTAACTACAGACATTAGGAATATATGTAATATCTTAGTTCCTAATGTTTGTGACGCATGTGCAATGTGGGTATGGTTAATGTTTGTTTCAGCGATATTGTTTATGACTCCCGTTTATAAAATAACAATAAAAAGAGCTAAGATCTTTAAATAAAATAAAATATGTGACCACAACCACAAAAGTCAGTAACGTTATTAATATGAAAAAAACATATTTCTCGTTAAACATTTACTCTGAATAAATAAATATAAATACAAGTGAGTGTTTCCTTCGATAAAATATTTGCACAAAACGACCCAACATTCAGAAGCAGCTATTGAATTCCTAACGGCTGATTTGGACATATTGGAAATCCCGATCCTTATATTATACACCAAAGGATTTAATAGTATATCCAAAGATATTTGGAAGGATACAAACAAAATTACATATGGAATTATTTCTCAACTGGTTGAAGAATTTTGGCAAAGCTATACCAATCATATATGGGTAGTTACTACATAGTCAACAGCAGCGGTAATACCGAACAAGAGATATATGATCGTATCGTTAGTGATACATGCATAAGAAAATTATATTTATTAATTTTGTTTATGAGTCTCCAAAAGATACACACTAAGTACACATTCAAAATAAAATAGTATAAGGGTAACACAAGCTATGAGCTCCTTCAATTATAGGAGACCACAGCATGGTTTATGGAAACTAACAAATACATAGTCTAAGCCACGTTCTAAAAATAGTATGTATATATGACTAAAATATTCAGGAGAGCTTGGGTGTTCATACTAAATTGCTATCCATTACGAATGTGTATATACGACCCTCAAGATCCTTAGATACGTCAACGGGTATATCTCGAAGTTTATGCTTTGAGATGAGAATGTTCAATAATCTTGTAATATTGACACTAGATTTCCACGAAATAATTAATTGAAGGAATCTAGCAGATAATCTATATCTCTATATTAATATTAAAAATATAAAAGTAGCTCTTTCTGTGTTTCTGTCTGTCTGTCACTCTTTCACTGCCAAAGCAATGAACCGAATTTGATGAATTTGGAAAAAACTAAAAAGCGAGTGAAGTCGTGGGCAACAACTAGTTTGACATATATTTATAATTCTGTGACTGATAAACCGACAAAAATTGTGCTTACAATTATTTTAAAAACAAAAATAGTACTTTTATGATTTTTTTTTATGGTACAGGTCAGCGGACGAGCGTATGGCCACCGGATGGTAAGTGGCCTCCATCACCCATAGACAATGACGCTGTAAGCAATATTAACTATTCCTTACATCGTCAATGTACCACCAACCTTGGGAATTTTATGTCCCTTGTGCCTGTAGTTACACTGGCTCACTCACCCTTCAAGCTGGAAAACAACAATACTGAGTACTATAATTTGGCGGTAGAATAACTGATGAGTAGGTAGTACCTACCCAGACGGACTCGCACAAAGCCCTACCACCAAGAATCAAATTCTTCGCTGTAATGATCCTTTCATTACAGTAAAGTATTTGAATGGTACGTTCTATTTATAGTAAGTGTCCAAAAACGAAACAATATATTTTGTATATTTACATACAAATCGTTACGAATTAATCAAATGTATACAGAATTAAATTTAACTGTCGAATCAAATGACATACATCGATGAATCTCTGTTAATTTTAAAACGTTTTCATTAAGCAATTATACGAATATGTTTACACCGTGATTTTGTGTGATCTCATATTCAAAGTTTTTTCTTCGTTATTACCCATTGGATAAAACGGTATTTCTACTACATCTCAATCAGCAACTAGCCAATACCTAATATTTTTTCAATTTTCGAACAGAATATAAAAGGCGTCTAAAATAACTTTCTTCTCTTTGAATCGTGCCCAATTGCTCAATGGTCAAAATACGTTCCATTTTTTCCTTATACCTTCATGGAATTCACTTTCATCATATTTCATCTCGTGTTCGAAAAATATCGTGAAAAAATCTACATATTATATGTTGAATGAAAATCCTACTACTATTATAAATACGAAGGTTTGTGAGGATGGATATATGTTTGTTTATTACTCTTTTACGAAAAAACTACTGAACGGATTTTAATTAAATATTACAGTAATATAGGTTATACATCAGAATAACAGAGACACTACAATTTATATTGTTTTAGTGTAATTTGGTCATAATATAAAGATACTGAGACGCGGTCTCCACTCTAGGACTCGTCTGCTCCAGCAGCCATCAGTAAGCGTAATGTAGGACGACCTCCGACCCGCGGGTCTGATGACATTCCCAGGATCGCCGGTAGAAGCTGGATGAGGGACGCAGAGGACCGAGCAGAATGGCGCGCTCTGGGGGAGGCCTATGTTCAGCAATGGACAGCAGTGAACTGATGATGATGATGATGATGATAAAGATCAAGTACCCGTGCGATTTCGGGGCAGGTCGCTAGTATAACATATGTGTGTCATGTCAAAATCTTCTCCTTCAAAGGGCAAAACGCCATATTATGACGTAGACTTGTTTGGATAAAGCCATGACTTTAATCGTCTTATAATATACTACGATTCCTTTATTGATCTAGTACAATGCATATAAGGTTCCTAGGTTAAATCTATTAGAAGTTATTAAGAAAATTCTGACGAAAATTTCTTAGTCGCACTCCAAAGTCAAAGAGTGTCAACACTTTGGCGCCTCAACTCTTTCCACGTCGTATTTGCTCTCCAATCAAACTATGAAAGTGCACCAGTATTTGAGCTTACATTGAGGCTCTATAATAAACATACGTAGTCTACTTGACTCCTTCCGGAATAACCTTCAGAAGATACATTATATTATTGTGATGATATCACGCCAATTACATTTTTTTCTACATTAACAGTCTTTAAATTTCCCACAGCTGGGCTAGGGCTTCCTCTCCGTTTGAGGAGAAGGTTTGGAACATATTCCAAAACGCTGTTCAAATGCGGGTTGGTGGAATATACATGTGGTAGGATTTCTATGAAAATAGACAGATGCAGTTTTTTTCGCGATATTTTCCTTCACCGCCGAGTACGAGATGAATTATTAACACTAATTAAACACATGATTGCTTGGGCTTGAACCCATAATCATCCATCCATGTTCTAACCAATTGGCCATCTCGGGTCTCTATAACGTCAATATAATCAGACAAATAAATAAACTTATGACGTCATTGGTTCGTATTATTCAATGTAAATAACATAATTTGAATATATTTCTCATCAATATAATCTGATAGGTAAGTTAAATTGATTTTTTTAAATTGATTCCCTTGCACTGAATCGAATATTTTTAACGAAATTTAAACGTATTCTGAAGTCAATTTATCTTTATGGACAGTTTTAATGAACGGTTTTGTTTTACCCAATGACATTTAATCAATAGACGAGAGATGTGTCATTGTTTTACCCGATAAATATATAAAGGGCAATGAGTTTAAAATTTTTTGTATAATATTTACTTGTAACGAAGATTGATACTAAAATTATTTTTAAAAGACTGATATATAAATAAATAAATATGAGACAACATCACATACATTACTCTCATCCCAATGTAAGTAGCTAAAGCATTTGTGCTATGGAGAATCAGGAGTAACGACGGTACCACAAACACCCAGACTCAAGACAACATTGAAAACTAATGGTAATCTACATCGACTCAGCCAGAAATCGAACCCGAGATCTCGGAGTAGCGTACCCTTGAAAAACTCGACCACGGTCTCAACTATATGTATAGGTACTTTTTTTTTCTTGCTGGAAAAACCGCATTACGCGCTTTCCCCACGTGATGGAAAGTGGGGGGGGGGGTGTGACTCCCCGGAGCCCTGAACGCCGAGTGCGCCCAAGCACACCGGGTTTACCCACTAAAAAACCAGCGGTACCCTCTCCGTCTTTCGGCGGACGCCACGGGATCGCTTACGCATGCTACCGTGACTGTTTAACTGTTCTTGTATTCTGATTCAAAAGTGCTTGTAAAACACGACTTAAATAAAATTTATTTTTGATTTTATTGCAGTGCTTTTTACTAGCATGCTCTTTTCCTATATAAGTTTAATTGTACTGAGCAGATTATGTTTATATTTAGGATTTTTCGGTTACATAGACAGTGTTTTCCAAACTTATAGTCACGTGAATAATCTACTGTCAAAACAGAAACCGATTGCCCCTAACATGTACAAACAAACCTACCGAAAATCAAGCATCAAACGCTTTAATAAATTGAGTGTGAACGGTTCTGGCTTTTGATTTTGTGAAAATCGATGTTTATTTTTAAATGATTGACACGATTGGTTATTTCAATTTAAAAATACTCGTGTCTCTAGGTATATTTTTTATTTTAATATAAGAATTTGATGTGAAAAAGGCATATTATTAGATACAAGATTTTATAGATTATAAAAAAGCCTAAAGAGTTAATACATGTTCACTTCCAAGCAGGATCTATTAATTTAAACAATTGTACTGAGTTTATTGCCGGTTCTTCCCGGTAGAATCTACTTTCCGAACCGGTGGTAGCTTCACTTAATTGTAAAATGACGATTTAAAAGTGCTTATAAAAGGCTACTCAAATAAAGTTTATTTTGATTTGATTTGACATATTCATGGGTATACATTCCCTTCTGTATGAGTGGAGCATTTGCTAGCTATTTCATTGTTTTATATTATTATAAATCTATGCCTTAGTAGACATCGTACCACATGAGATTGATTTAATTATAACTCCGTAAATGATTATAAATCCTTATCATACATTGTAATTAGAAAAGTAAATTGATTGATTGATGATTTAATTGACGAAACAAAAATCATAATTTATTGGTAGAGGTAGATAGTCTAACATCTACCCGCAAAATTCAGTCTCGAGCTCCACCAAACAAAAATAAAAAACATGGTAAATGTCGCGTTTTAAATACTTGTAGTAATAAAAAAAGCATACGAGACTACCTCCGTGGTCGAGTAGTGTCTACACCGGTTTTCATGGGTACGCCACTCCGAAGTCCCGGGTTCGATTACCGGCCGAGTCGATGTAGAAAATTAATTAGTTTTCTATGTTGTCTTGGGTCTGGGTGTATGTGGTGCCGTCGGTACTACTGATTTTCCATACATTGGGATCAGAGTAATGTAAGTGATGTTGACAATATTTATTTATTTATTATTTATTTTATATTAATTTAAAATATAACATACATATATTATTATTAGTGTTCCTTAATTATAAATTATTTTACCGAGCATCAATGTCACATCTCATTTTGACGCCACACCCGTAATGGTCACATTTATTTGAGATATTGTTTATTATCTCAGTGTCTGATGACACTGAGATAATAAACAATAGAAGAGAAGAGAAAATTGCTGCCGCGACAATTTCTAAGTGAACTCTGTCAGAACTATAACAAATGTACACGAACATTTAAAGATACTACGTATACTGCACTAAACAGACGTAAAAACCTATTTCTATCTTTTGTATTAAAGTAGTTTATCTAGTTTATTTGTCTTACAAAGTCGCTTACTGCTGTCTGTCCCTATGTATGTTTATATCTTTAAATTACGCAACGGATTTGATGCGGTTTTTTTTATAGATAGATTAATTCGAGTGGAAAGATTTTGTATGCAATAAATGGACAATATAGTAAATAAACACTGTCACAATGTGATGTCGTAAATAAACACATTCTGTAGTAAATTTAGTATCAGTATTGCACCAGTGCGAAGCCGGGGCGGTTCGCTTGCTTACTTTATAATCAACAGCATTTATAATTAAATTTGCAATTTATTATGACTTAAATATAAAATACTGTTACAACCTAAACCCAAAGTATTTGAAAAGTATTGCATCCAAGATGTTAACCGCTCGCATGTACTAATCCTAACTTACAGGAAGTTATAAATAATAAATATTTCATAAGCTAGAAACGATAGTTGACCTGAACAAGACACTAACCAAAATACCTACATTATGTTGGTTTATATAAAGATCTTTCTAATTTATGTTATCGTCAAAGTTCAAGCACTTAGGTAATTTCAGTTGCTATTGTAAATGAAATCCTTTGATATTGAAGTCAACATTTTGATATGACTAGCTCTTTCTGTGTATCTGTCTGTCTGTCACTCTTTCACTGCCAAAGCAATGAACCGAATTTGATGAATTTGGAAAAAAACTAAAACGCGAGTGAGGTCGCGGGCAACAACTAACTTGACATATATTTATAATCCTGTGACTTATTGACCGACAAAAATTGTGCTCACAATTATTTAAAAACTAAAATAGTATTTTTATGAATTTTTAATTGCAGTGGAGCATTTGAATCGTACGTTCTATTTATAGTAAGTGTCCAAAAACGAAACAATATGTTTTCTATATTTACATTTTATATGACTAACCGTAAGAAATTTTGTACGAACACTCCTTTAGAAAGTATGTAAGCTCTAATTGTTGATGACGGACAAAAATTTGTATAGAATTTCTTCACTATTGTTAGTCACATGGAAATCGATAAATAGGATTACTTTAATGACTTAAGGTACATTTTAATACTTGTTTCTACATGTAACATAATCTATATTAATATTATAAATGTGAAAGTAACTATTTTTGTCTGTTGCTCTTTCACTAGCAAACCGCCTAACCAAATTTGATAAATTTTGGTATGGGCTACTTTTTTTGCCTAACACGTGACAACCAAACCCCTAAAACGCGAACGAAGCCGGGGGTGACAACTAGTCTAAATATAATTTTGCCTTTTCGATCTCATTTATGGCTGAAAAATAATAATCTCCAACGTCATGTGAGAAGCTTTCGAATTTTACAAGATATTCCCAATTTGATACTCCTAGCTCTTATTCCACCAAATAACGTAATTCCTTTGTATATGCAACTGATTTCTCTGCAGTATTATTTGATTGTCGTACTACCAGACTATGTGCATATGGAAATAATGATCAACAGTGTTAACGGGCTTATCTGTACCGATGTTATTACGAAGCAAAATGTGTTTGTTTGTATTTAGAGTGTAATCTCTGGAACTAATGATAGTCCTCAATTAAAACGTAACAGGACTAGAGAAATATTTTTGAGACTATAATATTTTTTGTGTTCTAAACTTGGTGGTAGGGCTTTGTGCAAGCCCGCCTGGGTAGGTACCACCCACTCATCAGATATTCCACCGCCAAACAACAGTACGCATTATTGTTGTGTTCCGGTTTGAAGGGTGAGTGAGCCAGTGTAACTACAGGCACAAGAGACATATCATCTTAGTTCCCAAGGTTGGTGACACATTGACGATGTAAGGAATAGTTAATATTTCTTCGTCCTTGTCTATGGGTGATGGTCTTTTCTATACCATAAAAAAATGTATTTTGCTTAATCGTCCTGGCCATTAATCATATGCCAAATATACAAATCATATTTTTGATTTCACATATATAGTCAGTAATAGCCCGTAAGACCTCTCTAAGTCGTCTTAAGTCTTTAAGGGTTGTTAGTAGTACGAATATAAATATAATAGATTATAAATTAACAAGGTTTATTTATATTTTTTTATTAGTTAGAGCTCGAAATATTATCCTATCGAATGTCTTGTTCACATAATAAATATCCCGTTTTAAATACTAGTAGCAATAAATATATTATCTAGATAAATTATTAAGTAGAGCGCATGTGTGGTCGCAACGTGTTGCAATCGTGGCATTATATAGGCACAAAAAAGCTGGCATACTTGTTTTTCATGCAATTTGTCATTCTTGTGGCGACAGACTCTGTATAAAGTTAATTAAACCATATTGCTGTTGTTTTAAAATATTTTTTATCATACAATTAAATCACGCCTAACGAGATTATATTTATATTTGTGTATGAGTTACCCTTATCGAATAAATAAAAAATATTTTGACTGAATATTATATTTCGACTTTGGGTTTAAGTTTCCTTGGCTAAGAGACATACAAACATCCTTTCTCATTTACATATTAGTACAGATTATTTCAATATCTATCTATTTCGATATTTCACATATCAACGTCCCATTAATGCCATATCTTAGGATGGTCACGAGTTTAAACAACGATGTTCTTCCAGATTCATTTATTAACACTAATATCACAATTATTTTATCCACTAATCCGTGTTTTACAATACATCCCGTATTTTATATCTAAATTAAGCCTATCATTCTCATTATTTCCAAATGAATAATATTTTTCATTCTCATTCTTATCGGCCAGTATCAGACATTCAGCCAGTATTAATCATGAAAAAATAAAATATTACATTACAACATATTCTAAAAATAGTCAATCGACATATTATTAACTAAATTATTCTAATAAATTAGTTATATAGTGTGTAAAAAATAACTCTAACACATATATTTAATTGTTATATAAATATCGCTTCAAAAACAGCTAATGACATTATAACTAAGCAAAACAAAAACAAACTAATTTACGTCAAACAGGTATACCGTGTCCCCTATCTTACGGGCCGATGAATTCTCAATCAATGTTTATATTTGTTAGAATCAAAGGTAGCTTTTTTTTAATTAATTAAAGTAGGTTAAATAAGGAAAAACAAAATTGCTTTGGCTACACGTTATGTATTAAATAAACAAACGAAATTTAATAAAAAAACACATACCGATGAATGTCAGCGATCAAAATATTTTTCAGAGTTACATTTAGTAAAACGAAATGGAAAATATTAGAGTAATTATAAGTCGAATTACGATTATATCATCAAAATAATCAAAATCAATTCACCAAGTTATGAGGTAAAAAACATAAAAAAATACAGTCCAATTGAAAAAATCCTCCATTTTTTTAAATCATTTAAAAAGAGAAAGAAAGAGAATAATCGTCGGGAGATATAGCGCTTTTCTTACATGACGATTCATGCCCGTTCACACTCTACTATAAGAGGCGTAAAATAACTTCGTTACAAAAAAATACCGAAAAAATTTCTAATCACTACATTCTATTATAATATTACAACAACAACAACATACATCTGGGCTAAGGCCTCCTCTCCCTTTGAGGAGAAGAAACATATTCCACCTCGCTTTTCTAATGCGGGTTGGTGGAATACACATGTAGCATTTCTATTAAATTAGACACATGCATATTTCCTCTTGATGTTTTCCGACACCGCCGAGCACGAGATGAATTATAACCACAAATCAAGCACATGAATATTCAGCGGTGCTTGCCTGGATTTGAATATGCGATCATAGGTTAAGATGCATGCGTTCTAACCACTGTGCTATCTCCACTCGTTATAATAGTACAACACCTACCTCATTGCCGTAATTGATTGTGATGACGTCATAATCGTCACTTAAGTCCTTTAAGTAATAATAGCGTTATCATTCTTGACATTACACCACAAACATGGGATACAAGAGACTTCCCTCTAGTCAATGTGGCGTCTAGAACTAACATTTGCATGTAAAATTATTTAAAGTAAAATTACATAGATCTTATTACCATAGCATAGTGCTCATAATCCAAAGAAACATCTAATGGTATAACTTATTCCCAAAGGAAATACGTTGCTAAAGTGCAAACTACAATATGGCTTTACAGATAGGTCACATCATATTAGGCAAATGTAAATGATATTTGAATTTGAACTCTCTTTACTTGCCTTAGAGTTTATTTCAGGTGTTCATAATAATAATAATAATATCCGATAAAAAGATAACGAACACAATTTAAGGCGTAATCAATAATAATACGAGTGCAATAATACATTTGTGATAACCATGTTTTGAGAACTTTTCTCTTAGTGTTTGTCTCAGCCAATAAGACCAAAAGAATTCGACGAATGGCCCAAAAAATAGAACACCGGAAATTGAACAACGGGATTGAATATGTTTTATTGGTGGCAACTTGTGTAAGGTACCACACATTCATTTTATATTTATCAGTAACGCTTAGGATTATTGTGATCCAGCTTAAAATAATCAGTATAACTACGGGCTCCAGGGATATCACATCTTAGTTTCCAAGATCGGTGGCCCCTTCGTGATGTAAAGAATCGATAAAATTGATAACAACGCCAATGTCTGTAGGCAGTGCTGACTACTTATTTATTTATTCCAGTCCAACAATCTTTTTATAAAAAGCTACTGCTGAATTTTTCTACTTTTCTTTCTGTATTGTACATATTCAGAGTCATTGCTTCAAAATTTAATAACCAAATATTTGTGACTAAAGCATTATTAAAAACGATTGTAGTAGCCAAAGTTTGTAATAAAATTCTCTGTCACAAAATTCCTTACAATGATTTTAATTAACCAAAAACAGGCTGTCATTAATGATCCCATTTTACCTATGAATCCATTTTAAAATATGTTTGGTACATTAGTATCTCACCAACCCATACTGTTTTCATGTTAATGAGACGGCTTAGAGAAGGCCACAAATGTCCCACTTACATGAAATAGTTTAGGTAATATTGTGTAGATATACCTAATAGAGCACGATGAACATTTAGGACTAACTAATGATTTTCTTGCCAGTTCTTTTCAGTAGAATCAACCTTCCGAACAGGTTTTATAGGTGCGTTGCCAGTCTTTTCGAAACGAGTGGCTAAAGTCAAATCTTTTCTTGGATTAATCATATTTTGATTTTTCATGGGTGTGGTATCCGACTAGTGATGGTTTTATCATGATATTTTCCTTTATCACTTACAAAAAGAATATTCTATAGCTGCCCCAACTTAGATAATTTAGTAAGCTCATCCATCAAACAAGAGTAGCAGGGAATCTATGGTCAAATTATTTCCAAGGAGGTTTGTTATCAGGCAGAGGGACTTCTTGCAGTTTACATACTAAGTGAATACCAAAATAATTTGCATACAAGCAAATAAATGCGTGTGAATTTTATTTATCTTTCCGGTGTTAACTTACATCTTGGCTTTATAAACCGTATGAAATATTATGCAGATTTGGTGTAAACTTTGGGATGTGATGAATAATTCATGATTTAGTTACGTGTGTTGCATTTCATTACATAATTAAGTTTTAATTTTGACGTTTTGGCTTCTTTTGTGTCTATAAAAATTGATAAAAATAATTTTACTCACACATACATAGTGCACACTGTGATCGTAAAACTAAGTCTATTCAGAGAGACGCGTTCAAAAGTATTTTCAAGTCAAAGTCAAAAACCTTTATTCAAAATGGAAGTGTTTACACTTTCTTATTGATAGTCGAAAATCTACCACCGGTTCGGAATATAATACGTCAGACCTGAGAAGAACCGACGGAAGAAACTCAGCAGGATCATTTTTTATATAATATCAATTTACAATATACAATACGAAAAATATTTTTGTTATTTGAAATAGCCTAGAGGCGATCATCTCATTCCCAAGGTATGCAGTCAACTAGAAAGTCATTAGTGTTGTAATATTCTTTAGCAAACGCTCTTTAACGATTCTTTTCAATTTTATAATTGAATATTGATATTAATATGGTTCTGGGCAAAAGATACCTATAGCATAGACTTTACACATTAATCAGAGGCCAGTTAAAGCCAAGTAACAGCATTGTTCAAAACTAAATGGATTATTTTACAATATATATAAAATAATTGTGATATGTGAAAGATTTTTTTCTGTAATAAACGACCTTTAAAGGATCACCAAAATAGCATGTCACCGTAAATCCTTTTCAACATTCAAGAGTGACGTACCATGTATAGCAGATGAGTTTCTAAAGAGGAAAGTCATGCCGTATCAACTGTTTGGACGTCAAACTCAAGCGTGTAGTTCGTGTGATATTAGAATTATGTTTACATAAATAGTATTCGATTTTTGCATCAGTAATATAACATATAAACAGGTTACAAATAAACTCGATCTTGAAAGTTTTATCAAATCTTGCCTTAAATAATTTTGCCTTAAAAAAAATACGTACAATAATTTATAGTAATTTAATTTAAAGTTTTTGATATAGTAAGCAGTATTGTTGTATTCCGGTTTGAAGGGTGAGTAAGCCAGTGTAACTACAGGAACAAGGGACATACCATCTTTGTTTCCAAGGTTGGTGGCGCATTGACGATGTAAGAAATAGTTAATATATCGTACAGTGTCATCGTCTATGGGTGATGGTGACCATTCACCATCAGGTGGCCCATATGATCGTCCGCAACCAAATCCATAAAAAAAAAATTCAACGAGATTCTAAAAAACGAAATTTATGAATTATTATTGGTTAGACTACTTTCATAATGTATTATGGATCACGTTATGAGATTTGTATGAAATACAAAGATTTGTTATGAAAATCGTAAACCTGAAAATTACCCATGTATATAAAAAGTAGTAGTCGCCCGCGTTTGGGTATCAGTTGTTATATGTCAGGCAAAAAAGTAGCGTATGTCCTTTCCAGGAGTTCAAGTATTGCTTCATACCAAATTCATCAAATTTGGTTCAGCGGTTTGGTCGTGAAAGAGCGACAGATAGGCAGAATTACTTTCATATTTATAATATTTTATATAGACTTGAGTCGAGATGGCCCAGTGGTTAGAATGCGTGCATCTTAACCGATGATTACGGTTTCAAACCTATATTATATATATTAGAATTTTTATTAGTTGGTGGAGTTCGATATTTCGACATTATCTACGAATGTCTTATAAAGATTTATGAAGGTTTTAAAATCAAAGTATTATGTACTTTATAAAGTCTTAAGCCTTATCATTATCCACTTTGATAGTACACGTCTAAATAATGTTCCGATACGAATCTATAGACCTATTTAATGAAGGGATAGGGATTTGCTTTGTTTAGGTATCAACGTGGATTAATCCAGAATTTATGCATACACGTGCACGCATGAACTTAAGCGCAGTCTGACAACTAAACGCACACATAAATAATTTATACACACACTAAAGACAAATGCATTTATTCTAACGTTCAATTATAATTTTGATGATGATACCAATGTGACTCATTTTGGAAGTGGAGACCATTTTTATTGAATCGGTTATTATTATCTTTATATTAATAACGTAAGCTGATTTTGGTCCCAGTGGGATGATAGCAGCATATAAAAGAACGGTTATGATCTTATATTGAAAATTTTCATAAGGTTGCATAATTGGCATCAAATGTAAATGAGTGACCAGTAGATTACAATGAAATTAATAAAAAAATAACCTGTTTGTGTTTTCGAGTAATTTGTATAAACGCTAAGTTCCGCAGGACTATTCCTTTTTTATTGCAGTTACACATTTCTTGTCGTGTTACGGACGAATGACGAGAGTGAACGCTATAATACGCGGGCGTCGGGTGACTTAAAAACTAAATAACAAAGTTGATCCGGCTTAGCGAGAAAATAATTGCCAAGTCGCTCGAAAAGACAACTTCACGTTTTATCATATTTAATTCCAAATTCAAACTACACCAATACACCATTTATTTATTGTACTATCTAGCAGACCTGGCTTGTCGTGTACAATTATTTAGGGTCTATACACATCTGTTTCTACTGATAATTTTATAGGCTATCAACCACTTTGTGTATTTATAAAAACGGCATTAACATCTGTTATGTAAAGCGCCTTTGTTTTATACTATACAGATTCGGATTCCAACGATCGCACATTTTTTTCAGATTTCAATCATAATAAATCAAAACAAATTGATATTTGTAACATGTATCACTTAAAATGTTTGAAATACATATTCTGTATTTGCATATAAAATAGTTCTATCAAATAATACACGTGTAGATCTTTAGGGAATAACCCTTTCGTGGTAAAATATATCGCTACAACAAATATACATCAGATTATCATAAAAAAAGTTTTTTTTTTAATAAGTAAAAAGACTTGTAAGCACTGTTATATAAATTAATATAACACGGGGATTTAAATGGAGCACAACAAACAAACAAACAACTGTAAATTTAGCGAATTCCGTTAAATAATATTACAAACTTAGTGACCTGCCCTGGCTTCGCACGGGTGCAATGATATGACATCACAGTAGAAACTTCTAAAATTCCTAAATTAAAAAAAAAAAAAACTTCAGTGTTTTTTTACTAAATTATCCATGTCATATATACAAGAACCTCCTCTCGAATCATTCTATTTATGAAAAAAAAGAACGCATCAAAATCCGTTGCGTAATTTTAAAGTTCTAAGCATACATAGGAAGAGACAGCGATAAGTGATTTCGTTTAAAACCATGTAATGATAATTATTACGTTTGAGTAAAGATCATTTTCGCATGACAAATAGATACATTATTACCCAACTACACGTAAGGTAACATTCCGTGAATGAATCTCCATGAAATGCCAAGTCTTTTTCGTAGAGAAAATTAGAACCTTATATTACCAGACTCAAATGCGAGTTATTTTATACTCACATTTTCTTCCGATGTATTACGCAGGCTTCCTTACGATTACCACATATTAAACAGTAGTCACCTAATTCACCACATATTCTGGCATTAATACGATAGGATTATAATACGATGAAACGTTCCATCCGAATCAAATATTATAATAAAAGTAGGCACGTATGCTGTGGCGTACATTATGATACGAGTATTACGATGTACAAATAATCTATTCTGTTGTACTCGAATGCCACGTTCGTAATTCTATAAATATATTAGAGATATTAAATTACATTCATTCAAAGCTAATAACATCATTATTTGGAATGTGTTACTAGTTGTGGCCCGCGGATTCACACGCTTTTAGGGCTTGGTTATCATGTGTTATGAGTCGAGATGGCCCAGTGGTTAGAACGCGTGCATCTTAACCGATGATTGCGGGTTCAAACCCAGGCAAGCACCGCTGTTTCATGTTCTTAATTTGTGTTTATAATTCCTCTCGTGCTCAGCGGTGAAGGCAAACAATGTGAGGAAACCTGCATGTGACAAATTTCATAGAAATTCTGCCACATCCTTCTCCTCAAAGGGAGTGAAGGCCTTTAGCCCAGCAGTGGGAATTTACAGGCTGTTGTTGTATCATGTGTTATGTTAAAAAGTAGCCTGTGTTTTACTTGAAGTTCATAATGCTTCACACCAAGTTTCATCAAATTCTGTTCCTTGATTTAGTCCTGTAAGAGTGACAGACAAACAGAGTTACTTCAACGTTTATAATATTAGTATACATTGATAGTCTGTTTAGATTATACTACAGGATTGTGGTTCCTATGATGGTTAGGACGTGTTAATTGTAAACGATAATTACGAGTTAACACCTAGAGAGAATTACTCGAACAGCTCTAAGACTGATATTTTGGTAATATCTTCAGAAGTAATTAACTGCAGGAATATCCAAGATGGAAATAAAGCAAAAAAAGATGCAAACATGTATTTATTATTTATATATTATAGTCTCAAGTACAGTTAGAGTAAGAAATACTTCGTCGGTTTTTAAATTAATTTCTTTATCAAGTCTCAAACTCTTAGTACCTTTTGAATCTAAACATCAAATAATTGCGACGCAATATGTCATTGTCGATGGGTAAAGCAGATTACCGCTCATACTGAGCTCACGAAAATAGATCTTAAGGTGACGAACCTTTTCTTACCCCGACTGTACATTGTTTTATATAATATTTTATTTATATATAAAACAGTCGAAAAAATATATAGGATGACAATTAAATTTGATTTTTTTCGAATTTAGTCCTTAAATATATACAGATAAGAATTAGAGATAGTTACTGTCTTAATCTCGCCCGCGTGAAATGTTGGCAAGAAACCTGGCAGCATTTCCTTATCTTTCTTACATTTGACGTACATATTACATGTGACTTAATAGTGGCAGTGACAGAGATATCCTTTTTTGCGTTTAAGTTTTAAGCGAGTTAGTATAATTGCTGGCCACTAATCTTGGACTTGTATAATTGCTAGAATATTTACGTTATCCAAATTTGAACCGTATATTTAGGTTTCTAGTCGCTCAAGATCATTTAGTTGCTCTACACTTAAAAGTCAGCTCAGTCAAGAATCGATAGAAGGTGAGATTGTGCCAGAGTAACATTAATTTGAATGATGATAAAGCTAATGAATCTTATAAGTGGTGCCCAAGAAAGATTTCCTTCAAAGGTAACATCTAGACTTTTCGATATTTCACAGATTAGTATATATACATCATTAACAAAAAAACATAGAGGTAATTGTTTTACCGTCAATCTCTGAAATAATTCTTTGGCTACCGATAGTAATAATCTTTGTTTTTTTGGGATTATTTCAGAACACTGTAGTCCTACACAACTTAGATGCAGCAAATTCAATAAAACCGATTACTGTCGATTTATACAACCAATAGAAATAGCTCCCTATCGCGCCATTCGACGCTGTTCGTCGATAGATTCTGGCGTCCGTTCAACCCGAGTAAGCAAGTGCTTTAAAAGCTCGTGTCAAATTGACGAATATATGTCATATAGACCGGGAGATGATAATGACAAAATATTTGGTCATTTGTACCAGTATGGCGGTTCTTCAGGGGTCTAATTACGTAATGGCAAAAAGGAAAATTATGGTCATACCGCTCGCACTGGCGGCCCAATCGCGTGGGCTTTAATCGAACGTGTCGGAAAAATAACGAGTGTCGAACGATTTATTCCACAAAAATGCTTGTATTTTCAGATAGTCGGAAAAAAACGAAGTAGGCGGTAGCGTAATGCCATACTTCTCGGGTGTGGCTTACAGCCCACCATACCGACGCGAATACATTAATTTTAATAGAACAATTGAACCATTTGTACCAGGCTAATTTTTGGATAGTTAATTATCGTCGAGTTGCCATTCACGAAAATCACCTTGCCATACTTTTCCGACAGTTCCCAGTGGCCGCCATGCCACTGCAAAGGAGTAATTTTATTTGTTTTGGCCAAACGATTTGTACCAGTATTGCATTTGAATTTTTGGAAAGTATTTGGCAAAATGTGACCGTTTTTATTTTTCCCATACTTCTAGTAGGGGGAAAAGTGCTGCCATACTTGAAATACTTATTTATTTAACACCTTTTTAAAATACGACTGTAAAACACGTAAAATTATTTTTTATATCATAGCATCATTATATTCTCGTCATATGGATGCAACTGTACGTAAAAAAAAATTATTACAGATTGTAAACATGGGACGGATGAGTGTCGGACTTGAGCTAAAAGGTGAAAAAGAAAAACAAAATTGGATGATTTGTACCAGTATGGCATTTGGATTTTTGGAAATTATACGTTACAATATGACCATTTTTATATTTGCCATACTTGTAGCAGAGGGAAAAAGTGGCGCCATACTTCATCAAAGATCAGGTTTTTATCTTTCGACATGTTTTCAAGGTACAAGACATAAAATCATTTGTTACAGTATGGCATCATCGTATTCGGTTCATTTGGATAAAATTTAACATAAAAAAAAATAATCCCCTACCATAACTATATTAAACAACATAATATCTGCTTATAAGAGGAGATTGCCGCCACCTAGGTGCTTGAAACTTTATATTTATATTCGTTATACCTCAAACTTACAGGAAAAATTAGTGCCATACTGGTACAAATCGTTCGAATTATGAATAAAATCTTAGGATTTTGAAAAAATATTGTTCACATTCGCCGCCTCCCACAGGTATGGCATTATCAGACTTCTATTTATGATCGTACAGGGAACTGTTAAAAAAAGTTTCAGGGTGGTACAAATCGTTCGGCCAAAAAAAAATTATTACTCCTTTGCAGTGGTATGGCGGCCTCTGGGAACTGTCGGAAAAGTATGGCAAGGTGATTTTCGTGAATGGCAACTCGACGATAATTAACTATCCAAAAATTAGCCTGGTACAAATGGTTCAATTGTTCTATTAAAATTAATGTATTCGCGTCGGTATGGCGGGCTGTAAGCCACACCCGAGAAGTATAGCATTACGCTACCGCCTACTTCGTTTTTTTCCGACTATCTGAAAATACAAGCATTTTTGTGGAATACATCGTTCGACACTCGTTATTTTTCCGACACGTTCGATTAAAGCCCACGCGATTGGGCCGCCGGTGCGAGCGGTATGACCATCATTTTCCTTTTTGCCATTACGTAATTAGACCCCTGAAGAACCGCCATACTGGTATAAATGACCAAATATTTTGTCATTATCATCTCCCGGTCTAATATGATATTACAAGTTATTACGTTTGTCTAAATATCATACTCACATAAGAAATAAATATTGATTATTTGGGATTTCGGATGTGATCGGTTTTACGAATTTTGCCGAAGCTACATCTAAGTTGTGTCTTACTATAATATGATTTACCATACCATACCGTTGACCAATCAATGTTGTCTAAAAGTCGAGAGCAATACTGAACTTACTAAATTATTATATTAAACGTACATGCTATTTTGATGTTCTATTTGGTTAAAAAATTATTTACATGACATCGTTAAAATACTTGATAAACAAGTACTTATCTAAATAATATTACTGTGTATTTATAAAACGAATTAAGTTCCAACTTGCTGAACTCATTAATACTAGACCGTTCAAGTAGATTTAATAATATAACGAAGTTTATATTCCCGTCATTAGTTTAACTAAGTTATAGAACTATGTCACAGTTAACGAAAATACAATATCGTTATTGCGATATGGGTTTTTATTATATTTAAGGCTGTCTGTTCATCCTCAGTCTTTAAAGATAGAAATATGTATCTATTTGACATCGCATCATTCACTAATTAGTTGAAACTATATCGATGTCACGTGAACATCCATCAACCGAGTATGAACCCAGTATTACGGGATCTATAGCCTTACAAACTAGCCACTAAGTCAAGGAAGTAGATTCAAGAATATTGAAGACTAAAACAAAGAGATATTTTTAGCGACAATCTTTTCCAATTTCAGCTATTAGTATTCTAAAGGGAAAGATGCAATATTACATCGTATTCGAAGACTCATTTTCCAAACCGCACCACGAGTCCTCTTTTTAGATAAAAATTTAAAAGAATGTGCCTCTTCATCTGATAAATTGTCACTCGTTTAAAAAAGCACCGGTTTCTTAAACTCTTCCCTGTGTATTTAGTAATAGTCCCGACGATGCCACTATTTTTGGAATTTACGAATGTTTACATTTCATACCATTCATATAAAGCTAAAGATCTGCTGATTGTTCACAAGCTTCATTTCTATTTATAATTGATAGACAGAAGTCAAACAGTTCATATTTCATGTATTCGAATCAATCAGTAATGCGTCCGCAAAATCTAAGGGAATAGAAAACCCAATACAACTAGAAATACTTCAGGCACAAGGCAATGTACGTCAAAAGGTTAACAGTATCTTCTGACTTCGAACAGAAACTGAATTATTTTCCATAGAACATCTCTGCTGGATCAACGGCCTTATAAGCAACTATCGATCCATTTTGGCTAAGATACACACAGTTTTAATTTTTTTTTATGGTATAGGTTGGCGGACGTGCATATGGGCCATCTGATGGTAAGTGGTCACCATCGCCCATAGACAATGATGCTGTAAGAAATATTAACTATTCCTTACATCGTCAATGTGCCACCAACCTTGGGAACTAAGATGTTATGTCCCTTGTGCCTGTAGTTACACTGGCTCACTCACCCTTCAGACCGGAACACAACAATACTGAGTACTGTTATTTGGCAGTAGAATAACTGATGAGTGAGTGGTACCTACCCAGATGGGCTTGCACAAAGTCCTACCACCAAGTAAAAATATAAAGTAAGATCAAAATTTTATTATACAGCCACTTAAACGACTCCCGTTTTTTTGCATCGAATGATTATTTGAGGGCATACAATTTGGAATCGCTGATATCTTCTAGTCATATAACTTTTTAACAGATTTTTCCACTTATCAGACAAAAATTGTGTTGCTTCAGCTTATAAGCATGGTGTAAATATTTTTCGTACAAAGAAACAAATTATCAATAAAGACTATATGATGGCAGGTAAAAACAAAAATTGATACAAACAAACAATTAATTAAGAAATGTCCACTGAATGAGTTGCATTAATAAATTATAGATAATAAATTACCTCTCAACGCGTACATTAAATTCCACATTGATCATTATTATATATCCTCCTGACACCTCGCGTACTTTACAAAGTGCTAAATAAATCGTACTCTAAACGCCGAATATTTTTGAACTTCTTATTTCGACATCGGCCGACCGTCCTTTATGTAGCATTAATTCCCAATTGTTTGTATTCACCCGCTAAAAAAGTATTGGTCAAGTGATTGCTTGTAGCCAATGAAATTTAAGCAATGGCGATAGTTTGTCGATGTAGTTCGATAGAAATATCAAACCTAGTGGCGGCCATTCTTGCGAAGCGTGCTCAGGAGTTCAGGAAGATGACGGCACGCCACCAACAGGGTTAGTAAAACTTCAAATATTTTTATTAAATTCACTTGTTTTAGTGATTTTTTTTACATAATTTAAAATTAGTAAATATTCTTTCGAATTTGCGTACTTTTGGGGAGAAACACAAAAATAATATATTAAATAAACCGTCGTAAATAAATTAAACCTATAGAAAGGCACTTCGTTCATTATTCATAGTTTAAATATATGGAATTGATCGTATGTATATCACATTCGGCGTTCATACCAAAAGTAGCGTAATATTATTTTCAGCGTTAAGAACCACCGATATCGCGGAATTATTGAATAACTCCGAGTTTGAAAACTCGAGTGAGGATGAAAATTTCGTTGAGGCTTCTAGCAATGAATCCCGATCATCGGCAGATGAAGCATGAGCGACAGTTGAGACAGCGTTTGATAGCAATTTGTCAAGAGGTCGAAGCGGTTCTAGTATCCTCGGGAGGACTACTGGTTGTCGAGGTCGGGGCAGACGGCGTGCTGGCTGTGCTACTTTCAGCTACGGAACTCATTGAAGTATATGATCTTGATGTCACCACTGATGATGTGATATTTTGGTTTACCAAGGAAGTACGACATTTGAAGATTGACATATGTTGATTTGGTAGTCTTGTAACCTTTTTTGTATTATATTGATAAAAATAAATAAATATATTTATGTTTGGTACTTCATTTGTGACGTTACATTAAATTATATGAATAAATGTAATCATTTGTTTTATTTATACAATTAACCTACTTATGCATTAATGACCTGAAGTCCTTTATAAAAGACAAAAAATATCTAAACAAATGTAAACTCAATATCTTCGTCAAATAATGTTAAGAAATATTTGTTTTAGTGAAAACTCGGGAGAACCCCTAGTTTATGTTTTATTTAACTGAGATGGTCTCGGCCTTTGTAACAAAAACAGTTTATTGCTATGTAAAGTACATTCGGCCCTTGTTGCAAGTGAACTCAGTAAATGCTTAGGCGTCAGGAGGATATAATAGATTAATGATGGTTTTAGCGTTGATAGATTTTAGTTTATAATGTTATAAATTTTGTGTTAGTACGTTTTGTTTTAACGTGCCATTTGCTGTTGACAATATCAATTAAAATATGCAAACGCTGACATTGGCAACCATTTATGCTAGAAAGGGTTCATACTAATTATCATAAACATCAGTTAATAAAACAATTGTACCTAAATTTGAATGTATAGATTTGCCAAAACTTTGACTAACGCCGTAGTCGAGTAGTGTACACCGGTTTTTACCTGGCTTCGATTCCCGGCCGAGTCGATGTAGAAAAAGTTAAATCGTTTTCTATGTTGATTTGGTTCTGACTGCTTGTGGTACCGTCGCTACTTCTGAATTTTCATAACACAAGTGCTTTAGATACTTACATTGGGATCAGAGTAATGTATGTGATGTTGTCTAATATTTATTTATTTATTATTTAACATTGATAAACGAGAAATGGCGTTAATTAATTTTATCGTTGGGTACAATATCTGAAATTTAACTAAAGAGATAGTCTAGTCTAGTTCAGATAATACTTGATCCCTAAATTTTCAATATGCTTTATGTGCTTATAATTCATCTCGTGCTCGTCGACGATAAAAACATCGCCAGAAATTTGCTTTACCCTGATGAAATACAGCCAAATATGTATCTACAGGATTAGAGCACCGCGCTGAATTGAGTTTCAAACCTTCTAGTGAATGAGGGAGATAAATTTGCTTTTGATAGTATAATATTTTTGGCCAGTGCTGGGACATTTTTTGAGTTGGTAGAGTCCACGAAGTAAAGCTAAAAATGTATTATTTAGTCATAAGCGAAGCAAATAAACAATAAGCGAGAAAAATATAACAGAATATTGTTGGGTACTCTGAGTTAGCACTGGTTCAATTGTCATGAGAATTTACTCTATGTTAGCAAGTGTATTGTTAAAATGCATATTTCCCTTCGTTGTATTTATAAATTCATGTTTAATTACAACAGTTTTTTACCCTTAAAACTCGTTCAGAATACAACTGGTAATAATTAAGTACACAGTTTCAGGCGTATTGTTAGAAATGTGTATTTTATATTTTTCATATTTATGGACCACAACCGCGGTCTACAGTTATACTTATAATTAATTAATACTGATATTTCGTATGTATAGAATTACAATTGGACAATAAATTAGTTAGAACACGTCTGTTTCAACTAAGACGGCAATTTGCAAGGACATATTGAGCTTTATATATTATTAACGCGAACAACCTTTTAATTGAACGGTATTAGATTTCTGATGAAGGCTTCATCACAATGGAGATTGAATTTGACTAATGTACAATCATCTGTTAACTACATTGGGTTTAATTTCACGTGTCTTTGACCCATGATGATATTCACCATCGTCTGAACTACCTATAATGTGTGGAAGTATTGCTCTAGTAGTGGAACTTTGTGTCTGCTGATGACTACCGATGACGACTAACTGACTACTTCTGATTTGATTTGTTTGAGTCGCTTTGATAAACATTGATATCACTTTGACAGATACAAGGACTCATCGGATCGGACGGATCATGAATTGATACTATCTTCTTTGATTTTTAATGGGCCTTTATGGCACATAAATCGTAGTAATTGGTGACGTATTTTCGATGTGAGAATAAGAATTGAATCTTAATAAAGATGAATAAAGTCAACAATTCAATTATGAATTTTTAACCGAACTGCAATGATAGTCAGTTTTGTGGACTAATAATTAGTAATGACCTATATAATTGGAAATATTTATGTAACCAGGAGCGGTAACGTTTCTAATTCCAGAAGCCTTATAACCATTGAGATTTCATTCATCACTCCATATCCGAAAATCTTCATGGAACCTACTTTCGCTGCTTTTCCAAACTGATACGACCGAGGAAACTTTGAACTTTTAAGAAAAGAGCCTACACTTTTCTAAAATTCCAGAAACGGATCAGCAAACCAGATGTTGCAAATCACCACAGTCTCCAGTTTTTGCTTCACATTTATCACGATTCCCAAAAATTCCTTTGACTGTTAGGGATCATTTAATTTCAAATATGCAGAATTGTGTAATATTAAATTCATATTCTGTATTGAAATCTATTATTACATTATTATAAAGGTATTTCGTGTAAGTCAGAACGCAATATTTTCTAATAACTGACGAATGTGAAACGACTTCGTAATAATCTCACGTACAAAGTCGGCTTTCATATAAATTGCGCTTTAAGTTAATCTTAAGATAGTGTCCTTCCTACGACTTACACATCAGTAATTTATAATAATATTTTCATTTTACCCGTAAGTCCTCTAATTTGTCTTATTAATTCTGTAACCAGATCCAAGTCTTTATTACTACTACGGGCATACTTACTATGGGCTTAGTGGTTTAGTCGTGTATCTGTCAGACGTATACAATTTCAATAGTTCATAATATTTCAGTTAGGTTAGGTTAGAGTTTTTCTAATTTCACTGAAATTTACTTCAATATATTATAATCTACTGAAAAGTAATGCGTTAAATTGTAAACAGTATGTTACGGTTCACAATCTTTCCACAGTTAACAATCTCGTGATATAGATTATAATCTAACGGTATTTACAATGTAACGATGAAATTTCTATTTGTAACATTTGCAAGAAGACATAAACACTAAGTTTCATCATAGATTTTCAATAAGTTAATATGTTTAATGTTATTTTAGAAGAATTAGTTAAATCTAAATGGTATATTCTTACTCAAGCATTGAAAATTATCGATTAAAAATCTTTATTCTGAAGCTAGAATCCAATTTCACAATACAATTCGTTTTGTTGGATTTGACAGAATATTGTATATGACCTTTTCGTTCTAAATCGTTTGATCGCACATAGTTCGATTTTCTTGAAATGGTTTAAACGAAATAAGATTAATGATATTTTCGAAAATTTTTAAATTATAGTTTCAACCAAAAGCACTTTCTTTCAGATGAATTATTTGAATAAGAAATAGGAAGTATTGTAACAATACGTTTATCCCACTGTTGCAAATATTTTTCTGTTATGGAGATCATAGGGATTTTAAGCCTTTTTTTCTTCTCGCTATTCTAATACGACTATAAAGTTTGTGTAATGAAAGTACTGTCAATATAAAATATTTTTTCTAAAAAATAACACCGACTTCAAAGTGATAAATAAAAAGTAATAAAAAAATGTAATTTGATTAATACTCATTATTTCATGACTATTCCAATTAACTGCAACTATGAAAATCCTGCTCGTTTGTTCTGGAAGATCAAAAATCGAAAGTTTTGATACAAGAAGTTGTTTAAATTTCTTATAGTGAGTAGGTCAGAATAGTTTAAATAAAGTAGACCTAGTAGTAATTCGACTGGTCCTAACTTCTACGTTTACATCGAAAATAACTGTAACTTGGTATTCACAATTAAATTAAATACGAATTATGGTTACTTAAGTTGTAACTAAAGCAATTAAGGGCGACTCGGGCGCAATTAATGGTGTAATTTTCAACTTCAACTAAAACTGTGTAAATTAAAATGAAACAAATTTCAACTTAGCTAAAATTAATGTAGACGGTTTCGGCAAAAAACGAAAACTTATAGGGCCTTGAAAAGCCAGTAAAGATCTTACAGGAATAAATCTTTCTCTGCCGAGTTTGCTAAATGTCGTGCTTGCTAGCAAGAGCTGCTTGATAGAGTACCATTGCAGAAGGAGGTCCTGGAGCGGGAACTACATTTTTTCGAGGATATTCAGTTGCGTTTGGTACCAATAGGTTCCAGATATCCCACCTTTATTGGATGGAAAGGTGTAAAAGCTTATTTTTAGTGAGATAAAAAAGTGCTGTCAAAATACCTACTGTCGAAGTATGGGAGTCACGAGATAGTATGTGTGTGTTTGTACACATATTTGTGCACAAATACAAACAAACATACTAGACGTCTGACTAGCATGTGAAATTAGCTAGTGAGGACGAAATTCGATCTAGTGGATTTCATTTACACAGTTACAGTTTCTAGTTGGTTGAAAACACATCAAACTTTTAGTCGATACGAGTTTAATTACTCAAATTAACATTGTAAAATAACGGCTCACAGCTTTAATCAAATCGAAAAAAAGTATATTTAGATTTAGATTTAAAAAGCGACGATAAAAATACAATTATCACGATAGGCTATGCAAATTGTGACAGCTGGCAACTTTTTAGTTATTTTGGCGCAAAAAGGGCCTTTTTTTAGTAATTTACTGAGGCATTATTTTGGTATGTTTGACGTTCTATTTTATATATTGGTATTCTTGTACTATCATATCATCTTAAGATCTTTTACTGAATTTCTGCACTTAATAAATCGTTACGAATAATCAATATTCTGTAAACAAATCATTTTATGTTACGATTACTCGTAAAATGAAATGGTTTGTTAAGGTAATTCCTTCACGAGTTACGATTAGTTTTGCCATACTTTTTATTTTATTGAAAAGAATTAAAGTGCCCTTTGATAATAATCTTTAACCAGAGAGAAGTGAAATAATTTTGCGTCTGAAACATTGGGTTAACATTTGCTCTTGACCTTGAACTGAAACTTCATCGCGTCCAACGAATTTCAACTTGAAAGATTCTCGGTTTACGTATAAATGTCACTGAATTCTTAAAAATGTCTTTATAAATAATCTCATATGTAAATTTATACCTCTTAATGATTTAGAGTTATTAAATCTTTAATTATTTTTTATAAAAAGTATTATTCGTAAATATAAGTATATCTAGACGATAACATATCTGACTTAATATGTCACATAATAAAGGCATTTGTATTAACTATTTATAAAAAAATTTTGGAAAATTGCCAAATAGATCACTTAAAGTTGAAGAATAGTGGTCAGATGTCACCTTATTAAAGATGAAATTACTATTGAAACTCATCGCGTTATATAGATGAAGTTCTTTGTTTAAATAAAGTATTATGTATGTATGTATTAAAAAAAGGAATAATACTCAAAGCATATGTAGTTTTTTATTACGATTAAAATGTATCTTGTAAGACTATAAATAAACTAGAATAAAGAATTAAATAAGATCATGTAAGGATGCCAATGAATGAAATTGTTTGTTTTAGTTCACACGAAATGTATTTCAATATAAAAGTACGCAAAAATATCGTGGTGAGAAATCAATTGTTATACAAATTCCGAACGCTAGTATCCAATATTGTGGTAGAACAAACAGATCTAAATGCCTTTGGAATCAACAATGTATTGTATGCAATCGGCTGTAGTCACCGGTATATTGTTTTTGGTTTTTAAAGTCTACAATAAATGAGTCTAGTCGTATTTATATTTTTCATTGTTTAGATACAATTTGATGATTTGGTTATAGTTATATGAATACAATATAAAGATTACATAAAATGTTAAAGATGTCATGTTGACTTTATAACATACTAGCGGCCCGTCCCAGCTTCGTACATAAGTTTTTTTACGACTTTGGTTTACGTTACTTAGGTGTTAGTAAGGATTCCTTATCTTTTCTAGCCCTAAATATAGCCTATGTTACTCGTGGATAAGGGAAACGACCAAAGTTATCCTCCTTATAATATTAAGAATAGATAAAAAATATTAGAAGATTTATTTCGACGAGCGTTTTTACAATTAAAAAACGCTTCCTTTAAATTAGTGTCAGTAATAGTCATATTTTCATCATAACAATCTTTGTAGGTTTAAGAAAATATTTGAAAAGCTAATAGGCCTTCTGATAAAGGTTTAAGTTTGCCTAAATTGACTGGCAAATCAAGGAGAACAAGCTATTTTTCACACTGTCAATAGACGATTAAACTAAGGGACGTAGATTTATGTATCCTGTAGTTCAGTCGAAAATAGCGATTCGAAATCGAAACACAGCGCTAGAAAGTAATGGTCTTGGGTGTAAAACTGACAAATGGGTCGCCTTACATACAAGCTTCCATAGAGCTGCGATACTAAGAGTAGAATTATTATTGTTGTAATAAACTCGGAGAGTTAATTAAATAAATACGAGACAACATCACATACATAACTCTGATCTCAATGTAAGTAGATAAAGCACTTGTGTTATGGAAAATCAGACGTAACGACGGTACCACAAGCATCCAGACCCAAGATAACATAGAAAACTAATGATAATCTACATCGATTCGGCCGGAAATCGAACCCGCCCCGGATTCTTTTCGATTCCCGGCCTCAGAGTGGCGTATCCATGAAAACCGGTGTACACACCACTCGACCACGGAGGTCGACAAAATTATTGCATTTAGGGACAGAAAAAAAATATACCAGATTCTTTTGTATGTGATGAATACATATATACGTACGAAATAATCTGTAAAAATATACACAGATTTCTAACCATACTTTTCAGAACGAAACGAGAAGGACCTTACGATGAGAGCGATAATCTCGAAAGATTCAGTCTGATTTGAATAACTCGTATTTGAATATTTACTTTGTTTCGGAAGGTTTTGAGGTACCTGAAGCGAGTATTACATATAAGTCAATAAATACGAAAACTACACTTTTTTTTCTAATAGGTGGCAAACGAGCAGGAGACGCACTTGATGGAAAGTGACTACCACCGCCCATGGACATCTGCAGTACCAGGGGCTAGCAGGTGCGTTACCGGCCTTTAAGGAAAGAGTACGTTCATATCTTGAAGATTCCCTTGTCGTATCGGTTCGGAAAAACCATTGGCTTAAACTGGTTCCACAAAGTGATTGTGCGAGGCAGAAAAAAATTAATATGTCATTTATGGAATATTTAAATTGGAGACAGGTAAAATAGCAGGTTTCAGCTTGTATAAATAGTTGGACTATTATTGTGACGTAATGAAGTACGAAATATAAGGTTTAATATTGTTTGTAGCTTACAATAATCCGTTCTAATTCTTGCCAACGAAGGGATCAGAGAAAAAATATTGACGTAATATGATCTTATCGTGAATTTAAATAAGAATACGTATTGGAACGAGAGTACCTTAGAGCAATGTCAGCATTGGAAATGCTAGATGTTGATTTAGTAGATATCCCATTATATATAGATATTTGTGATACAACACTCAAGTCAAAGTCAAAGACAAAAATCTTTACTCAAAAAAGAAGTATTTACACTTGCTTACTGATATTCAAAAATCTATCACCGGTTCGGAATTTAATACATTGGACCTAAGAAGAACCGGCGAAAGAAAATTAGCGGGTCCAATTTTTTTAGTTTTATGCTACATGTATAATAACAAACATATTTTTGCTATTTGAAACAGCCTGGAAGCAATCGCCCATTACCAATGGATACTGAAGTTAAGTGGTTACCTATGTCCGGACGTAGGTGTGTATGGACGCAGGTGCTGAGATATATGCCATTAATTACATTGCCAAACAAATACCACATTTCAGAATATGATGCTATGTACTTGTGCCTGTAGTAGCGCTGACTCTGATGTGAAGTATTATATGGTGCTAGAACATAACAGCCCGACACACGGAGACCAACATTCATATTATTTTTAAATGAAATGAAGATTAGCCAACTGTGTAAGTGTAGCGCACAAATTGGTCCATAAAAATAGGCACATTAATTTTTCTCTCATTCTTTTAGTCCATGTGTATGAAAATCTTACAAAACTGCATATAGACTAGGTCCCTGATAACCTTACGTAGGTTCCGATTTCAATATCAATGAAAAACTTCAGAATTCTCGGTGAAATTCTTTTGATCAAAACGATAAATACTTTTTAATGATCTTCCACCGAATTCGCTTTTCACTTGACCGATGACGCAGTTATTGCATATTGCACTGGGATGCATCAAGCGCATTGCACGACATCAATGCTATATGATCTTTGAAAATCAGCAAGCAGACCAAAATTATCTATACAACGGGAGCTATCAATGTCAATGTCAATATCATAAATTTTCATATAGATGTATTGACTGAATGATAAGAAAATATATTTTTAAGGTGACGTATTGTTTTGTCCAAACGGTATTAGTACTAGTTCTACAATATTTTTCTGATTTGTATTGCCAGCCATACAAACTGATCCATAGAATATAACAATTTTGCAACCTAGTGATACAAGTGAAATGTCGATGCGTTAGGAACATTTTATCAAACTCTACTTCATATACATATGTTGTATTTGAATTTGACCTTGAAATATGCTGATTGTTTATTTCTATTATTAATAGCAATTGCAAAAAGCATGCTACTTCCAACGACCTCATTATTCTTAGAGTGCAGTCAATATGCAATGTCAAAGATCGGAATAGCTCGTTCGTTTCCGAGCTATTCTGGAATAATTTGTTTTGGGTTAAATTTACCGGCGTTAGTACATTGTACCTTCAATGATGCGAGGAATGTTTAGCAATGTATTGCATTGTTTGCACTTTATTTATATGATTCATGAACTTGATTCATGAATCGAGTTTATTTCTTAACGAACTACAGACTTATATTTCATTTTTATATACTTTTCGTGTAAAAGTATTTTTGACTGAGTATATTCAAGGACACTGTTATAACAAGATTATATTATACATATACACAGTCTCTTTTCCTTCTTTAAATACAATGGGATTTGGAAATCTGACCGGAAAAGATTCAGACGCAAGATCGACTGTATAACTTGTTCTCCACAGCACGGGAGTTTAAACCAACTGTTTCTAGATTACGATCTGTTACTTTGTTAGTTTTTCATGATACTTATCACTATGTACGATATCGTAAAAACCAAAATTTTGCTCATGAAATTGCAGAGATGTCGACAGAGGCTTGAACTGGCAATCTTCTTTCATAATCAATGTGTTCTAACTATCACATTTAGAAGATAAATATACATTTTGTCGAAAAAGTTTTGAGGATTCATAAAACTATGATTACATATGATTGAGTTTTCAAACAATAGCCAGAAATTCTGAAAATTCAATATCTATGCTAACAAGGTCGTGGTCAGAGCAGCTTGCAATTACAACGTATCCTCTGACAAACAAATTTTGAATATTTTTTTAAAATTTTATAGCTATTTTATGAAGTTCTTTGATTTTTCTTATTGTATCTAATAGTAATATATGTATCTTTGCAGGAAAATTTTCTTCAAATAAATAACACTCAATGAAGAGAGAAGCAATTTATATGTTGATGTGAGAACATTACGATGCATGACGTCACGTATTAAGGTAGGTGAGATTCATTCCACGTTTTTCTAAATATAAAAAAAAATCTGTCACTATATTACGTGTACATCTTGTAAATAATAAATTTGGAAGTTGGTGTATCACTTTTGACGTTAATATATGACGACACTGTTTTACCGAATATCGCGTAAACGCTGATATATTTTTTTCTTGAATAGGTATCCTCTTAAGAGTTACTTGCCCGATGGCTCTTCAGCAAACCATCTTTAATTGATCGCCACTACAATTGATATACTTCAGCGCGTTATTTGATAAAAGCTTTCGGAGAAACTAGTCGGTCGCCCGCGAAACGGATTGCAGAATTTTGGGACCTGTGACAGGTTCTATTTTGATTTATTTGATTTTAAGCTGCAAGCCACACATCTATATATGGTTAAGTATGAAACCTCTTTTCATCAAATGTATGTTATTAAGTAAACATTAGTTCAGTTAGTATTGAAGCTTGTCGGAAACAATTACTATAATTTTTTTTAAGTTTTTCATTCCTTTTTATATGGCCATAGTACCGCTCTCTAACCGGCCAATAACTTTTTTCTGCTCTCTAAAATTCATTATCGGCTAAATCGTAACAATTTAGTAAAATTCAATCAAGAATCTTTTTAAATATTTTGCACGTCTAAGGGCTCTTCAAAATAGACCATAACCGAAACTATGAACCGAACGAACAAAACGATTTAAAAATGTTATTATGAAAGGTACTTTATTTGAATAGACTTTTATTACAGGATATTGGGCAAAAACCCTGGTTCCTTTCAGAAGGGCGCTGGTACACTTTATCACGTCAAAAAAAATTGATAAATTATTAATACTGTAAATTGGAGCACGTAACATATTTCCCATAGCTATACGCGCGAAGCTAAACTAAACCAAAAAAAATGAAATAGAATAGCACAATATCAAAGAGATTTGCGTACAAGATCAAAAACTTCGATTCAAGTGTCTCCAATATTTTCTATTAACGGCGTCAAAGCGGAATAAAACGAGAGCCTTATGGTTGTTTCCCCTCCTGAGTATAGTGTAGCATACTCTGAAATTAAAATGGTGGAAAAGAGTAACTACTGAATTCCTTCATGGGAGCATGTACTTTCGGAACTGGTGGTAGCCGGTGCTTCTATGAGCCTTCTTGAATCAAGATTATTTTGATTTTATTTTCATTTGATGACCGTTGCGTTAACCTTAACTACAAAAATTTAAGTCCCTTCTACTAAATTTACAAATGTTCTCCCCAATACAGCCTTTGTCTCTGGATGGGTATGACCAAAGAACTGTCATTCTACCAAACACTAATACTCTGAGTTCCATTCTATATTCAGGTAGTTTTATTTACGTGTAAATATGTGAGGAATATATAACAGCTTAAATATAAAATCAATAAGATATTTAAAAATATTAAAAAAAAAATAAAGACGATTATCGATAAAGAAGTTTTTATGGTATCGTAGTTCCGAACAATGCAAGGAGTTCTTAATAATAATAAATGTTGCACCTTCGTCTAAGAAGATCATTAAAAAATCTTAACGGTATCCTTAAAACTGTAATCTTCTTATACAGTGAATAGTCTATTAATATTAAAGAAAATTCCGTTTAAGTAAAAATAAATTCCATTACTTTAAATATCCTGCTATTTTTTTTTTATCTTCTTTCACAGAGAACACAACGTTAACAGTTTCAAAGAAATATCGAGTGTTTCTTCAAGCGATATAATAATTGTTGGTAAAGGACTGAACGTGGACGGTTTGAGTTTCCAATGAACTGAAAAGCGGGAAAATATGAAACACAGCCTTTGTGATGCAACACGTTAATTAGTTTCACTTAGAACTTAGAACTCGAGGAGTTTTCATTAGCTCCAAATATTTTACATCTTGCATTCGTTTGCAATTGGCTATAATAATTAAATCGCGTATAACTTTTTAATTTTGAAGCAATTACTTATTTAGCAAAACCTTGAAAGTTTGCAAGTACATTGAAGATTTGAGGTTTGGCGTATGTATGTGTACTAGCAGTTTTGGCGGGCAACAGCTCTCGGTTTCGCTCGTGTTTTACGGCGTTGGTTGTCATATGTTAGGCAAAAGAGGCCTATGTCGTTTCCTGGAGTTAAATTTTTCTTCATACCACATTTCATCAAATTCAGTTTAGAGGTTTCAACAACGGATATCAGGAAATACACAAGTTTATAAAGCACCACAATATACATTTTCGCAATCCGAGTCACACTATCATATGAGAGATAAACATGCTTTGAAACGACATAAATAAAAGTGCTGCCATCTGTTTTATAAAACCTATTTTATAGATATTCTACAAATAATTATCCTTACATAAATCAGTGATCATTACATTTTAATTATGTGTATTTATATTTATAATTTTATTCTAAATATTATACCAGTAAAATCATGTTGCGTTTTTAAATTATCGGAGGTACCAATACTAATTCAAATTTCATACACTGGCAACATTCATGATTTTACGAATGTCAATAATCGAGAAATAATCAAATTACAACAGTTAAAATACATGTATATTTTTTATATATGAAACTTTTATTTTTTATTATAAATAACAGTAATTTATTTCCAATATATTAAAATACAAACAAAAGTTGTAAATCGTACAGCTGTAAACTAATTTTTATTTATATTAAGATTTGATTGATTAACTACGTAAATATGTATAACATTATTGCTTTGAGTGTCAATAGCTATGCAAACCAGACTGATGTTAAAAATTTAATATAGGAAATAAAAACTATTTAGATAATAGCTGATATCGAAAAACACCACAACTACTGCTAGCCGGCAACCTACCTGCAAGCTCCCCAGTATTGCAATTATCCATGGGCAATATTCAGTAGGGTTTTCATTCTATGGGCAGTAGTCATTCTCCATCAGAAGAGCCCCCTGCTCGTTTGCCTCCTAAATCATAAAAAGAAAGTATTCCAAAGTTTTGATTTTTCGTTTCTGTCAGCAGTCGTCGTTATTTTTTTTACGCAGCGTAAACCTTCAGAAAGGTGACAGTCCCAAAAGGATTGTGTTATGAAGCTGAATATAAAGCTAAGGAAAGTAACATTATCGTGAGGTAATGTAAATTTGGAACTCATTCCGACTCACTGCTCCACTTGACATAGATTTCCTTCTGATGTTTCCATACACTGTCAATACGAGATGAATTATAAAATCAAATTAATCAATGTGTTTTATTTAAGGAATAAATAGTCCAGATGATTAATACGTAAAAAGAGCAAAGATCACAAGTCAATAAAAATCTATCAAAAATAAGTTATTATTATTTATTTACATACGAATTATTAAGGTCAAGTCATTAACTATATGCACATAAGAACTAAAAATAGTACAGTAAAGTAAAGTAACAGCTTGTAAATTTCCCACTGCTGAGATAAGGCCTACTCTTCCATTATGGAGAGGGTTTGGATCATACTCCACCACGCTGTTCCAATGCGGGTTGGTGGAATGCACATGTGGCAGAATTTCGATGAAATTAGACACATGCAGGTTTCCTCACGATGTTTTCCTTCACCGCCGAGCACGAGATGAATTATAAGCACAAATTAAGCACATATATATAGTGGTGCTTGCCTGGGTTTGAAACCGCAATCATCGGTTAAGATTCACGCGTTCTAACCACTGGGCCATCTCTGCACACTAAAAATAGTTACTGTACAAATAATGACCGCGTGGAATGGTGGCAAGAATGCTAGTAGCATTTCTACGTGGACTGGCAATACCGAACCTGTCGATAAAAAATGAATTAGCACTTCGCCAGAAGAGGCAATAAGGCAAGGTGTTATACTTTTAATTAGTTTTTACACTACTACCCCAAGGCCCGACTATTTCAACAGCCAAAGGGATAAAAACATAAATTGGAATAACGCTAATATTTGGATCGTTTAATCGCTACAACTTTCTTACGACGGCTTCGGCTATCATTATTTTCTTGACTAGAGACGAAAAAAGAAACATAAAGAAATGTATGTCAAGTTATAAAAAAAATACTTAAAATTTATAAAGACAAAACTAATAGCAGTAGGACGAAGTTATGTCAAAAGTCAAACAGAATAGCTAAAGTTTGGGGCGATATTGTTAATAATCGGGATTTTCTGTGACTTATCCAAAGTCTTTGATTGTGTTCAACATGAAAGTCAGGTCAGTAAATTTTATCACTACGAAATTAGAGAACGCGCGCTCCACCGTTAGACTTCTTATCTTGGCGATATAATTGAGAAGGTTAACGTTAAAGGAAAAAGGTCTCCTGAGGTCCCAGTACATCTTGACCGATGATTACGGATTCAAACCCACGCAAGCACTACTAAATATTCATGTGCTTAATTTGTGTTTATAATTCATCTCGTGTTCGGCGGTGAAGGAAAACATCGTGAGGAAACCTGCAGGTATCTAATTTCATCGAAATTCTTCTACCTTCTACCACATCTTCTAACACATGTGTATTCCACCAACCCGTATTGGAACAGCGTCCAAACCCTCTCCTCAAAGGGAAATGAGGCCATAGTGCAGCAGTGGGCAATTTACAGGCTGTTGTTGTTTTTGAGGTACCAGTTAGTTTGGTCCCATACCAACAACAACAAGTCCCATACAAGTCGAGAAACAGGAGTAATATTTCTGTGCTCGTTTTTTGTACCAACGTTATAAGTATCATATTATCTCACAAAATCGTTAACATTCTTCATCCATACTTATTATTTTTTTTACAAAACACACCTTTTTATGGTTAATTTTCAAGTTGAAAAACAATATCATGAAGTTTTAAATCAATTTATTTCAAATATTTCCACACCTCAGGTCATATATCAATCATATTAATATTGCAACAATTCGAGAATTTCTATTATTAAACGTACCGGATTTCTACATGTTACTCTGTTGCTGTTAAAATGTAACTTTCCTACAACATATATAAATATAATTCGATAAAACATTACGAAAAATACGATTATTTCTTCATAATACCATATATTTTTGCTATGGTGTATCTATTGGGGCGCATTGGGAGTAATCCGATTCATTTTCTATGACGGAAAATGGCTGGACGCTCTCATAGATTATTAATTTATCTCTAATGATGGAGAAGACACGTACGTCTTAACCGATGATTACGGGTTCAAACCCAGGCATTACTGAATTTCCATGTGCTTAATTTGTGTTTATAATTGCTCGTGCTCTCCGGTGAAGGAAAATATTGCGAGAAAATTTGCATGTGTCTAATTTCAATGAAATTCTGCCGCATATGAGTCCACCAACATTCATTGGATCAGCGTGGTGAACTTTGCTCCAAAAACCTTCTCCTATAAGGGGGAGGAGGTCTTAGCCCAGCGGGGAAATTTACAATTGAATTTTTCCATCATGAACAACAGGTTCATGATGGAAAAATTCAAATCTTTTTATTTAACTCGATATCTATCGATTTCTTCAATATCTTATTTCTTTCTTTCTTCTTTAAAATCTTTCATCAATCAGAAATTTCGAGGCACCCCGTGACAACCACTTTTTTCCAATTAAAAACTTTACGTTACTAACGTATTCGATATTTGAAAAGCCAAATTGTGACTTGCTTAAAATTTTTTCGTACCCATGTTTTATATTGTTGGAAATATAAAACAATTTCTCTTATTGATTTACAGTTTTTAGAAAATTCCCAGAAGTGACGGTAACAAATTGTCTTCCTACCTCAAATATCGATACAATTGTATGCAAATTTGCATTTAAGACTTTTAATACAAAACATATGATGTATTTTTATCAATAGTATTAACAGTAACAGTATTATTAAGAGTTATCATTTATTCATATAGACTGATTCGGCTCAGCGAATTGAACGTGGACCTTAGCTGACGTATCTAGTTAAAATCTGGATACAAACGTCATACTTTCATTTCTTTTAAGCTGTGACTACCTCCGTGGTCGAGTTGTATGTACGCCGGTATTCATGGGTACGCCACTCCGAGATCCCGGGTTCAATACAATTTATCATAAGATTTCTATGTTGTCTTGGATCTGGCTGTTTGTGGTACCGTCGTTATTTCTGATTTTCCATAACACAAGTGCTTTAGCTACTTACATTGGGATCAGAGTAATATATGTGATGTTATCTCATATTTATTTATTTATTTATTTATTTTAAGCCATATGCATTTGTCTGCAACGAACTATCTAAAATCTATTGCTACTATAACATGAATATGTACATTGTATTGTCTTTGGTAAATAAATGATTGTGGCGAGCGTATTCCAACTACACAAGCAGACGAACCACAAAATCAAACAGTTGTCCGATGCAGATTCCACATGTTAAAACTCTTTCAAAGGATGCATTCAAAAGGCAAATTCAAACAATTATAACGCAACAAATGCTATAAAATAATATTTTATTAAATGCTAGTTTTGAATTTAGAATAAAAACTCTATAACAAAAAGGTAAGGGGAAATGAGGTTTTTATAGCTATAATGTAAAAGTATCAAACTTGTCTTTATTTTAATACTTCTAATATATTATAACATAACAATAAAAACCAAACAGAAAGAAAATACTGTTTTTATTAATACTAAAGAATTAAAGAGTCTAATATAAATTAAATAAAAATATATTGATAGTAGACTAAAGATTTATCGTAATGACTTTGAAATAAAGACAATTCTGTATCCACTATTAAACAACAATTATATAGGTGTTGCGTTTAAATTGATGATACATGAGCGCCCGTATACGTGTCATGGGCTAAGCCTTTGATAAGTTTGAAAAGTATAAAATAGTCAGTCATATAAACATATATGACGTATTTTCAAAACGTTGATGTATATGTGATAGCACTTCTAGCAATAATAATATACATCAACATTTCCAGTAGTAACATCAGATTGAAAAAAAAATACAGACGAATTGATAACCTCCTTTTTTAAGTCGGTTGAAAATCAGCAATCACAATGAGGCAAGTTTTTAGGTTGGCGGACGAGTATATGGGCCACCTGATGGTAAGAGGTCACCATCACCCATAGACAATGACGCTGTAAGAAATATTAACAATTCCTTACATGGTCAATGTGCCATCAACCTTGGGAACCAAGGTGTTATGTCCCTTGTGCCTATAGTTACACTGGCTCACTCACCCTTCAAACCGAAACACAACAAGACTGAGTACTGTTATTTAGCGGTAGAATAACTGATGAGTGGATGGTACCTACCCAGACGGGCTTGCACAAAGCCCTATCACGAGGAAATACTTATAATAATAGATCTATAAAATAAAAATACAGGAAAGTTAGGAGATACTCCATTTTAATTCCAGTATGACATAAATAAATCTTTTTAAGAACAAACTTTAATACACACCTACGAATACTTAGTAACTGTTTGATGCTAGATTATCCTATTTCTCACTTAGCCTTATAAGCTTCAAAAGCCTGTGTCTTCATTCTAAATTAACCATTATCTATCAATAAAAGAATATTTCAACAACAACAATAACAACAACAGCCTGTAAATTCCCACTGCTGGGCTAAAGGCCTTCTTTCCCTTTAAGGAGAAGGTTTGGAACGTATTCCACCACACTGTTCCAATGCGGGTTGGTGGAATACACATGTGGCAGAATTTCTATGAAATTTGTCACATGCAGGTTTCCTCACGATGTTTTCCTTCACCGTTAAGCACGAGATGAATTATAAAGACAAATTAAGCACATGAATCAGCGGTGCTTGCCTGGGTTTGAACCCGCAATCATCGGTCATACACGCGTTCTAACCACTGGGCCATCTCTGCTCATCTCGGAAGAATATTTCATTTCATTCAAATCATTTCCTTTCTCATCCACTGGACCCGTACCGTGGTACCGTTTTGTTCCAATTTATCCATTCTGCTATATTTCATCTTCATTCATGAATCAGCTAGACTAAAACAATCTTCATCGTTTTTGTATCTTGGTATTTCAGATCGATGTGAATTTTCATTAGTATCGGTGGAACAGTTGAAAGTAAATTGTCTGTTGAATTGGCGTTTCCTTAACGAAGCACGAATGTCTATTATCGCATATTATGATATTTATCGTAGACGTGGGAATTACTTAACGAGATAAATTCTTGCATTTATACTTATATAATAAATGTGAAATTACCTCAACGCTTAAACCGCTGATCCGATTTAGATGAAATGAAGAATGAATAAAAGGACATGAGTGCTGCTTTATTCATTTCACCCCTCGAGTTAGCAGAAGAAGGATGATAGTCTGTGGACTATAAGTAAAGTTTTATAAATTTCGAGCTAGTTAACTGGATGTAACCGCAACTTTGTGCTCATTTGACTTTAACAACAAGTTATTGCTGTAGCCTAAGTTACTCCTTATTACATCAGCTATCTGCCAGAGAAAGTCCCGTCAATATTATTCCAGCCGTTCGGAAGCAAATAGTTAAATATTTTCTGTTGAGGTTTGGTACCCGTACCTATCACATCCCACTTAACAAGTTTAACTTCATCATGAAAAAAAGAGAAGATCCAAACTGTAAACGATGTGAGAGAGAGGAGGACCTCCTACACTTAGTTCTTGTGTAGTGTAAAATCAACGAACAATCTAGGTTGGATTTCTTAAATGAAATTCGATGTTCTAGGGGTGAGCTTCTCTACTCTCTCCATCAAATCTTAAGTTCAAGTTTCACTGCCGAACATAGTGGTAGATTTGTAAGTTTCATCATAGACTCATTGAAACTTAGATCTGACTATTATAAAAATGTTCATTAAGTAGTAAGCTCAAATGTTAACACCTACAGTACAAGAATTTTTGTTTGTATTTGTTATTATTTTTAAGTCGCCTTAATCTCTGGATGGATGACTAATAAAATAAACAAGAATAAAAAAAAAATATTCCAGCCGTTCCAGATAATAGCCGAAACATATACACAGACAGACACAAAAACTTTTTGGTACATATTATACATAAGCTATCTACCACTTTGGATAGGTGTCACGTTCCTTGTGCTCTAGTTGCAGCAGCTAACTCGCTCTTCAAACTAGAATACATAAATAGTAAATATTATTCTTTGAGATGGCCCAGTGGTTAGATGGTATGCATCTTAACCGATGATTGCGGGTTCAAACCCAGGCAAGCACTACTATCACCACATCTCGTGCTCGGCGGTGAAGGAAAACATCGTGAGAAAACTTGCATGTGTCTAATTTTATCGAAATTTTATTGGAACAGCGTGGTGGAATATGTTCCAAACCCTCTTCTTAATGGAAGAGGAGGCCTTTTCCCATCAGTAGGAAATTTACAGACTATTATTATTCTTTGGAGATAGAATAGGTACTTTTAGATGTATAACGAAAAAATACCTCGCGTGTCTGCGCGCCGCCCCTGAGAGTACATTAAGTCGTTAGTTCCGGTTGTTATCACAGATGTATGGTAATCGTTATCTTTTGGTAGGAATTATTCTAATCCATTGGGCTAATGGTGTGCCCGTTACGTTGTGGAGTCAGGTGGCAATTGCTCGATAAAACTTTATATGTACATATGTGTAAAAAAACTACGAATTAAAATACATGGAATAACGAAAGATCTGAACATAGTGTTACTCGTGTAAACGTTATACATATAAATATATATTTAAATCAGTTCTTATTTTACTATAATACTGTATCAATTAATAGGTACCTAGTAAAGGTAGGTATCCCGTCTCAATTTCGCAGTCTAATAGATTTGAAATAATCAAAATTTTAGCGATTGCACTAGCATATGATTAAAAAAAATCAGTAAAGGAATATTAGTAAATATATACTACAAGTAAGGATAAGCTATATAACGCCAAGATTCCGACTCCGCAAAGTCAATAATTTTTTCTTGGGGCAAGGTATCCGTATCTATAATAAAATTCCGCAGACATTTTTAACTTTGCCGTTTCGTAAACTCAAATCGATTTTAAAAAGTACATTGGTAAAAAAGGCATATTATTCGATACAAGGTTTTGTAGATGATAAAAAAGCGTGGAATAAATACCTGTTGACTTCCAGGATACATTACATACATATATAATTGTATTTAACTAATATTGATTGTATTTTTTAAATGTTGTAAGAGAGTGAGTTTCTTGCCGGTTCTTCTCGGTAGAATCTACTTTTCGCACCGGTGGTAGCTTCACTTAATTGTTAAATGACGATTCCAAAGTGCTTGTAAAAGCCTACTTGAATAAAGTTTATTTTGATTTTGATTAAAATCATTTCTATCATAACAAAAATATATTTCTATTATTAAAATAGTATGCAGTAGTAAAATATTTATAATACGTATAACATTGACAAAAAGGCGCTTAGAGGGGGTATAATAATATAAGAAATCGTTATGTTGTGTGCTGTCAATGCGCACGATTTTTTAATACCCCCAAAGCGCGCCAATTAACATTTCGATTTTATCTATTTCTAGATTTATCTGCTCGCCATAGATAACATATATTTAATAGATAAAATGTTATTTATAAAAGTAAAATTTAATTTGTTCTTGAGTAATTTAGGGCACGGTATAATATAAACTTCGTATGAACTACGAACAAATTTCATTTGAAGCTGTGGTAATAGTCTACTGGGTTATTATATAAAGACCTTCTAGAAAACTCTGAAGTAAAGTTCATTTCATACACTTCTATTTCTAGTTTATAAAAGTTTGTTTTGATATAAAATCCTAGTAGTCCATTTCCAAAACGACCCACGCGTATTAACTCGTGATAAAAATATTTCCAATAGAGTATTAGACTAAGAAAAAGTTCTTACTAAACAAAATTGACGACCTCCATGGTCGAGTGGTATGTACGTATGATTCCCGGCCGAGTCGATGTAGATTACCATTAGTTTTCTATGTTGTCTTGGGTCTGGGTGTTTGAGGTACCGTCGTTACTTCTGATATCCATAACACAAGTGCTTCAGCTACTTACATTGGGATCAGAGTAATGTATGTGATGTTGTCTCATATTAAAAAAAAAAATTAAAAAATAAATCCTTTCAATAAAAATCATTATTGAGCTTACAATTTTTTTATTCCTTAAAAATCTAATTTTCAAATAATCTTTGTAAAACAGTATTAAAAGCAGTAATAAATACTTAAAATAAGTCACAAAGAATATTATTTTCTATATCTGATTGGCACAAAAACTTAAGGAATACGCTCCTGAATCTGCCCTCAATAATGCGTTACAATTAAAAATGTCTGCTTATCACACCTCCCACACAACATCCTTAGGTCGTCTGACTAATCCAGAATCAATGATTTTAAGAATAAATTCTGACATAATCATAAGTGACAAAACAAATCATGTAACCTAATTAACTTAATAGTTCACAGGAAGAGGTAAGACGTTTATAATCAACGTCGATGAAAATCTTATTTATATAAGGAATTTGTGATAAATATTTTTTTTTGATTTCCCGATGTGATATTTAGATAAACCCTTAGATATTTTGAATAAATCACTTAATTTAGCTTCTTGAGTGGGTGTTTAACTTGGTGGTTAGGGCTTATTGTAGGCTGGTCTGAGTAAGTACTAGATATCACTCATCATATAGTTTACCGAAAGCAATACTTAGGACTTCCAGTGAAGTGTGAAGTGTGAGTGAGTCAGTGTAACAAGCATATATTACATGAATGACGACCTCCGTAGTCGAGTAGTTTTGATACCGGTTTTATGGGTAGAAGGCTTATTAGTTTTCTATGTCGTCTTAGGTCTGGGTGTTTGTGGTACCTTCGTTACTCCTGATTTTCCATAACACAAGTGCTTTAGCTACTTACAACATCACAAACAAAACTCTGATCCCACTGATCAGAGTATTAGTATGTGATGTTGTCTAAAAAAAAAATATATAAAAAAATTTACATAATATCATAGTTCTCTATTAAAATAATAACAAGTTAATAACCAGGTTCTCCTCATGTTCAAGGAGTTATTTCCCAAGCTGAATGAATTTTAATATTGAATTACATATAGCGTAATTCTGTAACAAAAATGCCGTGAAAAATATAAACATTCGTTTCAACTGAACAATAAAACGTCCCTTGAGTTAGCAGTTGAATATCTAGTGACTGCGTAGGTGTCTATTCACCTGTTTCATTCACACGGTTCTAACACCAAAGATAACTGAATAAACTACAAATAAAAACGTATTCCGTTGCCATAGACAACGCTAATGTGGCTTATATTTACTTTAATCCTATCTCAGTGCTGGAACTAAAAATATCATGAGAGAGTTGATTTAAATCACGTGCTAGATCTATCCATACTAGGTTTTTTTATTTATTGTGTTTATGCAATAGGTAAATAAGTGATCTATTGATTACCTCCGTAGACACAGAGACCGTAAGAAATTTAAAATACTCCCTGGTGTAAGAAACTCAGCAAGACTAGTATAGCAACAAACGTTGCTTAGTGTTTTTTTTTTCTTTAATAGGCTATTTGACTGGTTTTTAAAATCCATTTTATATTATTTAGTAGAGTAGTAGGTTCTGGAACCAAGTAAAAGTTGATTTTTTTAAATTTCTAGTACATATTTGCCGAAAAATATCATTTTAAAAATTCCGTATTTAAATAACGCGCGAAAACGCTACTTGGACAATATGGCGCTGCAATGGGGTCTGTGACGTCACTTTGCTGTATTTTAATCGGTGGTACATATTGTAGAAGAGCAAGGTTTACAAGAAAGTGACTTGATCATAACCTCGGCCAATCAGGAGCGTTTTGTGTCACGTGACAAACGTTTAAAAAAATGCATTTTTATTTATTGATTTTTGTATAAATTAAATATTATTTTCAAGTTTCGTTAGTAAAGAACCATTTTTAAACTCATAATATACACTGATTACAATAATTCACAATTTATTTTTCACATTGTCAAATAGCCTATTTTGTCTTTGTATAATTTGTCTCCAGACAAGGGAGCAAGCAGCAAGGTAGCATGGGAGTATAATGCCAACTTGATGACTCCAAACCCAATAATCATTGTACTGACCAAATGCATTGTTTAAAACCATAAATTTTCACTAGCACACAAAAAACTTCCTACTAAAACCGTAAAAGCAGTGAAATAGAATATATAGAGATAATCAATTACAATTTTCAACCACATATCATATTGTAACGAAAAAATATTAAAACATCATTCTTCTAGCGTTTTAATGCGTATTTTTCCGGTTGTAAAAATACGTCCAATATAGAAACAAAAGAAGGGAAATCGAATCTAATATCATATATAAGTAAATTTCAGAATCCGTATTCATTCAGACGTAATTTAATCTGTGTGAAATTGTTGGATACGCTGTGGATAAACTTATAAGAAATATAAGAACAAAACGATCTTGACATATTAAACGCCAACGTTGGTTCAAACATATTGGAATTGGAAGTATCACATTCACATTGCAAAAACCTTACCAAGCATTCAAACGATATTAAGGATTGTAACTTGGCGACAAACCAGTTTTATTATGGAAATATACAAGACTAATTGTCTTTTGCTCGACTACCTAAATCTATACACATATTAAAATTGGAGTGTCTGTTTGTAATACTAAAATAGCCCTTTTTAATCAATGCATATGTTCATATACCAAAATAACATTTCTTTAAATTTTTGTCTGTCTGTCTGTTTAATCCGGCTAATCTCTGGAACAGCTGGACCGATTTTGACGGTACTTTCGCTGGTAGATAACTGATATAATAAGGAGTAACTTAGGCTACAATGATATTTTTTATTACTTTCAAACACGTATAAGGTCGCGGACACAGCTTGTTAAGTCGCAAAAATATGCGGTCTTTCAACGTCGTTACACTTAATCAACTATTGGATCATTATCTTTGTTGTTTTTGTCGTACAGTAGAAAGAAAACTAATCGATCCTTAGCATTAAATTAATAAACTTCCACATTGAACGTCTAGAGCGCTTCAATGGATTCAAAAATTCAAATCAATCAGACTTGCAACCGAATTAAATAGACTAGATGTGAAAATGAGATTGCGATCTTGGCTCGTTCCAAATTTAAAATTGGCTCACGAAGTTTTCACTGCGGAAATTGAAAAGCTGTGATACTTAATTAAATGAGTTGAATAAAAATTCACGAACAAACAACAAATAATATTTCTCACTTCACTTTATATTTATAGATATAATTTTATTTAAAAACCAGTTAGCCAAATGTAGCAGACTTCCGCAGATCGAAAAGGATGTATGTCCTTGATCTCCCGTTATGTAAGCCTTATCATCAGATCAGTAAGAATGGGGGAATCTTCGAGATCGGCTGTATTTCCTGAACATTATATCTTCCGTTAGAGAAGTTTCAGATCGGTAGGTAGGTGTTAGCGAAGTTATTTCCAGTTACCATAACGTCTCAACTCCTAAAAGAACTGGAACTTAGCACTTCGCTTTATAGAGCTGAGATGGCCCCGTGGTTAGAACGCGTACATCTTAACCGATGATTGCGGGTTCAAACCCAGGCAAGCACCACTATATATATGTGCTTAATTTGCGTTTATAATTCATCTCGTGCTTTCATTCCATTCCACCAGCCCACGTTGGAACAGCGTGGTGGAATATGTTCCAAACCCTCTCCTTAATGGAAGTGGAGACCTTATGCAGAGGAAAATGTACAGGCTGTTACGAGCACTTAGATTCCTGCTATATGCCTTCTATGAGGAGAGCGTAACAATTTAAAAAAATTATCACACTTGTATATTGATTATAACTATATTATAAAGAAAATCGATAGCACACCTTAGTTATGAGACTATCGCCTCCTGGCTATTTCTTTTCATATTCAAATGTGTTTATAATAAAATAGACAAAAAAAAACCGCTGAGTTTTTTTTCGCCGGTTCTTCCCAGGTCAGGATGTTTTCTTTTCCGAACCGGTGGTACTGTGTTCATTTGACCATCAATAAGCATGTGTAATACTTGTATATTGAATAAAGTAATTTGGGTTTGAGTTTTAAGTTATACCTAATCACTCATACAGTTTTATTAAGTAATATGTTCTTTGTGTAAGTTTTTTTAATTTTCTTTTTAATAATCGTGGCCTTTTCGAAATAAACTTTTCATGTCTGTCTTTCTGTCTTAAAGTAAAGTAGAAGCCTTCAATGAGGAATCGAAATAAGATTAATATTAAGTGCTTAGGTACATGTTTATGTACGCCTTCGTTTATTGTACTTGGTGTGTACGTGTGCCACAGTCGAGAATTTTCATTAGAATGATTTGATTCTCACCCTATTTGCTCACATCAATTCATCTAACTGTCAATAAGTCGTATGTCACCGTGTCTCCTTTAAGCCTTTAGCCTTTTTACTGACTCACACACTGACACACGGTTTTAATTGTCAGAAATAATATTTAAACCTGTGTAATTTAGACAACGAAAAAATCATTAATGTACAATTTTTTTACTGTATTTGTTTTGTAGCCCTGAATATATTATATCTAATCGATTTACGCATTGCTTTTTTTTAATTCTAAGAAAAAAGGGTGTTTAAGCCAATAATGATTGGACTTATGCTCGGTGCATTTATGTATAAAAAAGTCCAGAAAATTTTTAGCCTTGAAAAATTATACTTTTGGTGGTTTTTACAAAACATTGCATACGACGAAAAGAAAATTATTGGTTTCTGTACCTGATAACAAAAATAAATGTAAGTCATAAATGGAAGTAATAACATGTGTTACAGATACAGTGTGGCTTTTTAATAGAGAATTACAGTAACCCAAGCTATAAAAGGAGTTTGTTATATATATTATATGTATATCATTTATATATCTACATATATAGTGTCGCATATCTTGATATGTCTGACAGTTACACTTAACACTTGCCAAAGGTCATACATACTACCGTATGTGTGTACTTAGTATCCAAAATTTGGCCACTAGTTTTTTCTTCTCAGCTTTATTTCTCAATTTACATATATGTATAAATAAGCAAAAAAATTACGTTACGTAGTAAAAGTAAAAAAAAAAGATTATCTGTTTTGTAAAATTTTATATAACATAAAATATGTTTTAACAAAACCAGGAAAAAGACGTTTAAAATTTACTTTTATCTCATGAACGTGTCTTATCTCGAAACTAACTTCGAGTAAGTCGTTATCAACAAACGGTTATGACCATTGAGTTTCTATTTCGAAATCGTTTTGTATTGAATAACAGAAAAACAAATGAAATCACATTTTTGTTGTAAAGTGAAGTAAAGTAACCCTGTAAATTTCCCCTAGCTGTGATTAGGCCTCCTCTTCCATTAAGGAGATAGTTTGAAATATATTCCACCACGCTGTTCAATGTAGAATGCACATGTGGCAGAATTTCGATGAAATTAGACACATGCAGGTTTCCTCACGACGCTTTCCTTCACCGCCGAGCACGAGATGAATTATAAACACAAATTAACCCTTCGGGTGCCTGGTGGGTCTGACAGACCCGTCACTTCAAAAAATCAACGATAACTTTTAAATTTTCGGAGCAAACCCGCTGCACTCCTGAGTAGCTTCGCGATACAAACTAACGGCTATTTTAACTACTCTCCCGCTGTCCGCAATGTACACCCATCCGAACAATACGCATTTTGTGTGGGCTCGGGTCTCAGGGACCCGACCAGGCACGCGGCGTAACTTTTAATCTTTAAGCTATTATTTTTGTTTTGGCTCTTTAATTTATATTGGGTGGTAAATTATTTGTGGAAAAAATATGAATACAGTTATAATGGCTGGGCAATTAATAAATGATGAAATTCGCCAAGCTTTAGAGTGAATTTTTGAAGAAAATGAAGATGAGGATGTAATTTTTGATGAAAGTCAATGTGAGTCAGACACATGATTCTGATGATGACAAGGAAGAAGTAAAAGTCTATAACTAACCAAATAACAGTGATATCATATACACAACCAAATGAATCACTTTGATTTATATTTCCCACCCATTATGTAATTTTGGTCACAGATCAATATATAAAGTTCTTGATTATTATTTCTGGATTCTCAACGCTACTGGCATAAACGCAAAAGTTAGTAATATGATAAACAATTCTGATACAATTACAACTAGAAGGAACTTTATAAAAAAAATGGGCATGGTATTGACTGCTCCACATCAGACTAAACGACGTAATAGTTGAAAGAATCAAAATCTTTACGTAAGAGAATCAGCTCTCATTTAGGGGAACCCTCAGAGCCACCACCCAAAAGACATGATGCTGGTAGAAAAATGTGTCGTGTGTGTGTGTATGTCCTAGCCAAAAAGATCTCAAGTCTCAAGCCTCTTGCACAAGTCATATTTGCTTGGAACACGCAATTTTGGTTTGCGAAAATTGTCACATAAATACTGATTAGTTATAAGCAATACCTTTGTTACTTTGAGATCAAAATATAATAGTTTGTAAGTTGATTAATTAGTGCCTTAAATTAATGTGAAGTCTGATTGTTGATCGCATTTAAAAAGTTTGATATTGTTGATTTAAACATAAGTGTTTATTTTTATTACGTAAAAATAGAGTCTTTTTAATTTTTTTAATGTGACTTTGTAGAAGACCTTTAGTTTCATTTTATTTTTAATTCATATAACTGAACTGCTCTAAAATAAATATAAACACATTATTTGGCGTTATGACTAATGAAATAAGTAAAAAACAAGCATTTTGTTACCGGGTCCCACAGACCCACCAGGCACGCCATGTAAGTTTTACCCACCAGGCACCCGAAGGGTTAAGCACATATATATAGTGGTGCTTGCCTGGGTTTGAACCCGCAATCATCGGTTAGAATGCACGCGTTCTAATCACTGAGCCATCTCAGCTCTTTTTGTTGAAAACACAAAAATAATGTTTGTTTGTGTGAGTTACTGACCTGTCACGATGTCTTTGTTCGAAGCATTTTATTCGTATGATGGATGATACACTTAGGCTGGTTCTGATATACACGGCTTGAGAGAAAAGTATCCTACTGCTTAGCAAAGCCCTTATCTTTCTTTAGAAGAAATTTTATTTTATCTTGTAGTTTTCATGTTTTGCGCTGGATACCCATGAGTCGAAATTTCATTAAGCTAATCTACACATGTAAGTTTCCTTATGACGTTTTCCTTCACCGATCACGAAATGGATAAACACAAACACATTACAATTCAATTATACGTCTGGGTTTGAAATTTTTTTTATGGCAAGCTTGGGAACTAAGATGATTTATCCCTTGTGCCTGTAGTCACACTGGTTACTCACCCTTCAAACCGAAACAAAACCATATTGCGTACTGTTGTTTAGCGGTAGAATACATATCTGATGAGTGGGTGGCACCAAGTAGAGTAGAAGTAGAATCGACTATTATCCGTTTTTTCGTTAATATAATTTGGTATAGAGGTATATTATATATAGAGGTATAAGGTATATTTATTAATGTTATCTATGTTACCTAAAGCCGAGTTTTCAATGTAAAAAAAGAAAGAGGTTTTATTGGTAATTCGGTTCGTTTTTATCTTTGTTACCTCAGAACTTTAATCAACCGAAATATGGACTACAAATTTTTTTTTCCTTTGGGAGGATATATTTCCCGTTTTCCATTTGATTTGAAAATAGAAATAACCACATATAAGTCAGAAAAAATTAAATGATGGTTTTTTTATGACCTAAAATGTTTATGTACTTTTTTTTCATTGTTTCAAGCCAGTTTTTTTTGTTCAAATTGTCTAACTTTGTCGTAAAATATGTGTAAAATTCATATGCGGAATTAAACGAATACCAACTCAATGCTTTTTGATGACGTATAAGTTAATAGTAATAAAAAGGCTTATCTACTACTTGTATGTTTGATTATTTGACGTAAGGGCTTGAAAGTTTGTCTGAAAGGGGTCCACACCCATACATCAGATATTTTACTACCAAGCAACAATACTCAATATTGTTGTGTTGCGGTTTAAAGCTTGAGTAAATCTAACTGCAGACACAAGGGACATAACATCTCAAGGTCATTAGGCCTATGCCATCCACATGCAATACTTAAAGTTACTAATGACTTAAACTCATTAATATACATGGTTTAAATATGTGCCGAATTGATTATTTTATTAAACAAATGATTACAACATTTGAAATGAAACTTTTGTCCGCAATTCATTCAATTAATTTGTTGTGTAATTAAACATTACACATTAGCGCACGGAATGAGGTGATTACATAAATGAACGTGAATGAATGCGTGATACTCAATCACTCATTGAATGATTTAAAATCATTTTGTAAGCGAAAACCGTATCGCGTGGGCTTTTATGAAAACGTTTCGCGCTGATATAAAAATGTCATTCCTGTACCGACCCACGTACGCAACACATACAAATGTCAAAACCTTTGGAAATAAATATTGTTTATAATCTCTGGCGTCACAACAACAACAACAGCCTGTAAATTCCCACTGCTGGGCTCAAGGCCTCCTCTCCTTTTGAGGAGAAGGTTTTTGGAACATATTTCACCACGCTGTTTCAATGCGGGTTGGTGGAATACAACCCGCAATCATCGGTTAAGATGCACGCGTTCTAACCATTAGGCCATCTCGACTCATTAAATGACATGACGTCATGTTGGCAACGTCATGACATGACGTCACGCCTTAGTGTAAACATTGCCTACTAGATTTATAAAAGACGTTGACTTTCATTAAAATGCATATTGATATTCTATATCCTCCTGCCCTTATCCCACTTTTATTTGAGGTCGGCGCAGCATGTCTTCTCTTTCCATACTTCTCTGTCAGACGTCATCTCACAAGTAACATTCTTTCTAACCATATCGTCTTTCACACAATCCATACATCGTTTCTTTGTTCGTCCTCTACCTCTATATCCATCCACATCCATGCTCAAGACCTTTCTTACAACATGGTCCTCATTCCTCCGTATAATATGTTCAAACCATGAGATATTGATATTCTATATAATGTGGACACTTAATAAAATTGTTAAACTTATCACAACAAAGTATTAATGTCCTCAGTTATGGCAGACAATCTTAACGGAGACTAGCCAACTGACAAGACTATGATACGACACGAACGGGATCAGTTCAGGTGCAGTGACTTCAGACTTCAGACAGCTTAACATGTCTAAATTTACGTAACAGAATATTACAATATTCCAGTACTAGGTATTATCAAAACTAATAAATTTACCACTTTCCATTATGTGGCCCATTTGTTCATCCAACTTACATCATAAAAACAGAAAAGGGTAATTCCGTCTCCCTGGACGCAAAACTAATCAGCAGCGTAAATTATTAGTTAGATATCACTAATGACAAAATCTATATTGTGAAGTTGCTCACTGAACCACCAATAGTTTCAAGGCAATTAAAACAGACAACTTCATGCCTTATCTTTATTCAATTTTGACAAATTTAATTTGGGAATGATTAAATATGTGACCAAGTGAAAATGGCGACGAAAAAACCAAAAATTACATTTACCATAATAATATTTTTTATTATTAAATCTTAACTCTATCTGTCTTTCTGAAGTTCCGTCATGGATAAACCACGTGACCAAACCTGAGCAGAAAACTGGAATTTCAAGGAAATACATTCCTTGCTACTTATTTAAACCTCACCTTAACGGAAGAGGAGGCCTTATCCCAGCAATACGAAAATTACAGACTGTTACTTTACTTTACTTTTACTTAAACCTAACATCTGACAACTAACCCTTCAAACGAGAACAAAATTGTTAACGACAAATAGTTATTAACAATTATAACATCATTTTATTGTAATGAATTATTTGAATACCCTTAAATCCAAAGAAGTAGAAGACCTGCGTCGACGTCCACGTACCTTTTTCTTGCACCAACATGATTTCTGGTACATTTATCATTTAATAGCCATTAAACAGCATTCATTACTTATGGACGATATAGTCATAAAAACTGTAATATCAGATCGTGCTTGTGCTAATATCTTTTAATGACGTATATTTTGATGACATAATTATGGGTTTATTAGTATTACACATGGGGTGTGTGTATGTGCTTGCTAGATGTACGTCATGGAAGCACAAGGAAATATGTTTATTTTGCGTTTATTACACTTGCTACGTATTACAGCGCATTGGTTGAATCAACTCCACGCGTTTTCCTTAAAGGCAGAGAAGGTCTTAGTGTAACACTTTATTCTGCAATGAAAGAAAATGTCTCCTACCTGAAACAGACTCATACTAACGTCTCCGCCAAACGACACCCTTATACGATAGACGCCTTCTGTATGAGCAGTAAGATCATCAACATCAACTAAAGCTTATGTAATGCTTGATTTAAACCTGTAATATTTGATTGAGATACATATGTTCTAACCATTGAGCCACTCAGGACTTCAATTAGCAAGCCAATTAATTACAAAGCCAAATAGAAAATAATAATAATAATAAATATGAGACAACATCACATACATTACTCTGATCCCAATGTAAGTAACTTAAACACTTGTGTTATGGAAAATCAGATGTAACGACGGTACCATAAGCACCCAGACCCAAGGCAACATAGAAAACTAATGATAATCTACATTGACTCGGGATTCGAACCCGGGACCTCGGAGTGGCGTACCCATAAAAAGCGGTGTACTCACCACTCGACCACGGAGGTCGTCAAAATAGAACCATCCACTTAAAAACATCAAATATTTTCATTTGACACATCCAGTCACTCTTTAGCTGCGATTTTAACAGCCAATCTGTCTTGCAGCTAAGCGGAAGATAGCAATTTTCGTTACGATTGAAAATTTTCAATTGAAATACGAGTTTAATTCGAATACAATAGAGCCTATTATCGTTTAACGCTCTACAAAAGGCGGTTCGACGTGCGATTGCTTCAATTATTCCATACTCAATCTGCGACTGTACGACTGTTAATACTATTGAAATAAATCTTTCTTTGACTTTAGTTAAGTATTGTTTGAAATTGATTGTAAAACAATAGGTACTATCTGCTTATTTTCTTCAAAGAAAATTATATAATCTATGATAGTATATACATATATACATATATATAATGACAAAAAAAATAATAACATTCGTGAATAATGATTTCTGTATTGAAGCTATCAACAGTATAGAATGTAGAACTGGTAAGGAACTCAGTAGTTACTGTCTTCTAACATTTTAAGAGGTTGAGTCAGTTAAATACAACACACATACTGACTGAAAGTTAGTACTTATTAGCTCCACACTATTTTAATATCTATCTGCTTAATTTGTGTTTATAATTCATCTCGTGCTCGCCGGTGAAGGAAGACAGCGTGAGGAAATCTGCATGTGTCTAATTTCATCGAAATTCTGCCACATGTGCGGAATGCATAACCAACCCGCATTGGAACAGCGTGGTGGAATATGTTCCTAACCCTCTCCTGAATGGAAGAGGAGGCCTTATCCCAGCAGTGGGAAATTTACAGGCTGTTTACTTTACCTTAATGTACATATTTCGAGTAGTACATATTAATTATAAACACTTTTTAACTATTTGAATTTATGAATCTAAATTTAAGAATATTTTTTAGCTTCGCCAAATTTTGACAACACCGCTTCAAGATTATACGAAATATGTGAGCATCACTTTAGTTATTGGAGAAATTAGACATTCAGATAATAGATTGATTTATGAAACGAATAGTAAAGAAACCTTTCATTGGCAGATTGAAAAAGAGATTGATAGTCTTTTATTCAGTAAAAAAGTACGGTCCGGTACGCTTTTAACGGCTAGGCTTAATCGTCTCTAGCCTTGGTACTCGAACTGAACTAGCTTAACTAGACCGTCGAATCCTTAAGCTGCTTACATCCAATCCAATCCATCTATATCGAGATTAGCCATTAAAAGATACACGAAACTATTTTTTTAAATCTATATTAGTATTATAAATGTGGAAGAAACTCTGCCTGTCTGTCTGCCCCTATTTCACGACTAAACCGCTGAACCGAATTTTATGAAATTTTGGTATGAAGCAATCTTAAACTCCAAGAAAGGTATAGACTACTTTTTCGCCTAACACAAGTTAATTTCATACAATGGATAACTTCATGTTTCAATAATTATAAAAGCAAAATGACGATAATAGTCACTAAAAACAAAAAAAAAAACAAGAACTATTCTTGAAATCGCACTAACACTTTAATACTCTTTAAGTTACACTGGCTCTCACTCATTCTTCAAACCAGAATACAACGATACTAAGTATAGCAGCATAGATAGAACATATGGTGAATGGCTGTTACCAATTCAGACGTGCTTACACAAAGACCAGCAACAAAACTACAGTATCTACCTATAAACTGCATTGAAAACTTTTATACTATGGTCCAAAATAGGTTGAGAGTGATAAACTTAGTATTTGAAAAACAGCTGTATGTATATATGCTGCAGCTGGTCTTTAATCTCTTCTGCCCTTAAGCAAAAGATTTAGAGTTTATTCCACAGCATCCTGTCTGCAAAGAGCGGTGGGTGCATCTTATTACTATGCATAAAATTTATATTATTAATTAATTAATATTATAAATGTGATAGTAACTCTGTCGGTCTGTAGCTCTTTCATGATCAATCCACTGAACCGAATTTCATTAAATTTGCTATGAAGCAAACTTGAACTCAAAGAAAGGAAATAGGTTAATTTTTCGCCTAACACAAGACACGCAACACCCTAAAATGCGAGCGAATCCGCGGGCGAAAACTAATATGGAATTATATAAACTGTAATGAGTATTCAATATTCCTTACACCACACCAATATGCGAACAACATCGGGTGGTAAGTTGTTACGTCACTTGTGTCTGTACTGACGAAACTTCACAATCCTGAAGTCCGTAATCTAAGAGATTACCTTCTCCAAATAAACGCTGACATGCTTGGCTATAGAAAAACTGGAAAAGACCTATTATTGAGCACATCAATGTTTAATATTATAGGCCTTTTCCAGTTTCGCTATAGCCTAGCATATTATATACAATATGATCATATTTGTAACATACGATCTTTTCGATCTGAGTTCATCCGGTGCACCAACTGTTTCCAATCCAAATCTTCTAAACGTCAATTACATATAAAATATTTCATTGGTCCAACTGTTTGGGATGAGTTCCATTACAAATATTCATACAGAAGATTTATATGTAAAGACGTAATTAGTGAAACAAAAGAAATAAATGCACATTTACGGACGTGGATTAAAGAAGCCGAGATTTTGACCAAAATGGAGGGTTGAGACTTAGTGTAAACATCGTTAGCGAAATTCACATCTGTATTACAAAGAACCAAAGCTTGTTATACTTATTAATACATTTACACGAAAACGCAAAAAGTTAAGAGAAATTTTCGGATGAGGTCTATAGGGAAAAAAAATTAAAAAAAGAGAAAGACGTTTGATATCTCGTTGGGACGAAGTTGCTTTATTATATAATATATTAAATGACAGACACAATGGAATAAATAATGAGCGACGTTTGAGTGAGATTAGAGAGACAAGTTTTTTTTTATAAAAAATAAGAAGAATAATATAAAGTAGTACATCTTCAAAATAGACGCAAATTATAATGAGCGAGCCTGTCAGGAGGAAATAAAACGTTCTGTCCATCTTGAACAATTTATTAAAAAAAAATCAGAGGTTAATAAATTAGATTTATCTTATCAAGTAATTAGCCTAATGTCTACTGGTCGAAGCGTGAGCCAGAAGTGATGATGATTCACCGGTGGTCTTGATGTTGCAATTCCAACGATTCCCATGTTGTGTATATAATTATTGAATTCACGGCAATCGCTTTGGTGGTCTTTGTGTTGTGTTCCCCAGAATGCTCGAGACAGGTGTTACGAGAACTCGAATGTGGTATGTCGATGGGATATATTTTACGAAAGGTTTAGATCGATAGTTATCAATACTGTTGTCTAGTGCGATTATAACACGCATTGTCTGCGTGTTATAATAGCACGAAGTTTCGGAATAGTCCGCTTGAATAGGCATAACGCATTCAATCTAGCAATCTTAAAATAACTTCTTTCAAAAAAAAACAATTAAGGAACCTTTAAGAAAGAAAGAGACCCTTAAAAACCCAACGGTAATAAACATAAAGGAAAAAAGATTCATGGCTATAGGTTTATAAAATAAAAAAGTTCCACCATAACTCCTTTGAATATTATGCAATGGGGATTACGAGTTTCATTCGCATCCCATGTTTCTAAATGCAGAGAAATATAAATGATGACGTCATTATTTGGCCTCTTTAAAATCGGAAGAAAAATACTACTTATGAAATCTTGATCTCATTTGCTGGTTTACACTACGTTAATTTTTATTATAACTAGCGTAATAAATTCGAAGGCTATTAAATATTTTAACGAGTCCCAACTCACGTCATCAAGTACGCTGTGGTTACTGGTTATTCCATTAAAATTAAAGATAGAAAATATGTTTTAAGAATTGAAATGGATTTATGTCCAATAATTTTGAGCAAATCTGCTATGGAATTTGGTCAAAATTTTACCATTTGGTGGTTAGGCTATTTTTATCCTAGCTGTGGGATATTACCGATGGTCTCATATTTATTATAGTTAAATAGGTTTTTTTTTTTAAATCATATTTGGATCTAACATTAAGTTCTATAGATACTTGATAAACTCTTTACCAATTTTAGGGTAGTGACAATCTCGAGATAACTCAGTGAATTACATTTTAGTTTAAAAGTATGTACAGGCATAGGGTCATTATTGATTCCCTCTTATACCTACACTGTTATTACATATATACGCGAAAGTAACTCTGTCCGTCAGCCTGTCCGTCTGTTGCTTTTTTACGGCGAAACCACTCTACTGAATAAGATGGAATTTGATGTAAATTAGGCTTGCACTTCATAGAAGGATAATGACCAATGCAAGCTAAGCCGTACGTAACAATTTGTAATAGATATAAGCAGCTCAGATGTTAAAACATCTAACTTCAGGATCGAAGCTTTTTTAATGCAAGATACGCTGACGGTCCAAAGAGCCACCAAGGTTGGTGGCACATCGGTGCTAAGATAAATATATCTCATGTACTTGTAGTTATACTCGCTCACTCACCTGTTGAACCAAAACACAACAATATAATATTCTATGAAGAAGTGGAAGAAGACATGTACAGAGTCTTACCAAAAATCCTTTAGCCTTATAAGCTATCTACTTGACGAAAATACCTGGGGACAGTCATAACTATAATTACCTATTAATTACAGGCACTAATTGGCCCGTTTCATATACGAGGTAAGAAATTCAATTAGTAACATGAAACTATTATAAGTAGAGATTTTACGTTTAATGTCGCCCTTATCCAGTTTCATTATTGTACTAATTAGTTACCTAAGCTTATTTCTAACAAAGTAATAAGATTTTAGTTACTAAAAACCTCTAGACGGAGATGAGAGCTTAGATTTTCATTTTAAAAGATTAATCAGATTGTCATAGTCTTCCAATAAATCAAATTAAATCAAATCAAAATATACTTTAATCAAGTAGGTATTACAAGCACTTTTTAATCGTCATTTAACGATTATATTAAATTAAGCTACCATAGGTTCGGAATTTAGATTCTACCGAGAAGAACTATAATCATAATTACGATGAAATTTTTGATTTTTTTTTTCTAATTTTATTTAGGGACTTTTTTTACAGGTGAAAATGTCAGTCCCATCGTGCCCTAATCTGAGTTCAGTAACATATTAATAAAATTACTGCATCTTATTTAAATTTAAAACTATAAAGTATCCTGGATGCTTCAGACGTAGGAGAAGCCAGTATGCTTCGAAAAATTCCAACAGCACTTACATTTAAATGATTTTTTGATGATTAGGATTGTATTAATTTTGAATTTATGGTTCCGTTCTTCAAATTAATAAAAGTTAAATGAAAGGTTTTTGGCCTAATCCTAATGTGGTGTCGATAAAAAGTGAAAGCAGCAGCCTGATAATTTACAACTACTGGACTAAAGACTCTCTTATAGGAACAAAAAATCTTGGGGTTTGTGGCAAGCTGCGTTTATAATTCCCGAGCAAAAAATAAATTCACGTGTCACATCACGAAACGCACATCACGGGCTATCTCATATCTCAATCCTATTGTGTGTTTTTTAGTCGAGTATTCGGTCGAGAAGTTTCAGTAGTTTCGAATAGCCGATGTTAGAAAACTGACGATCATACAATCTGTGGTATTTCAAGGGCACATATTTACAGGACCTTAGGTCTTACTCCTGACTACATCTTATAAGACAGTTAAAGTAATGAATTTTTTGTATTTCTAATTTTCACTGGAATGTATTTTGCGTCCTGAGAATATTCTTTGAATGGATAATAATTTTGGTCAAGACCAGTGGTAGAATAATTAATCAAGTTTCGTGTATTTATGTTAATTTCTCTCTTGTGACAACACAAAGGGCTAAAGTCCAAACTAACCGCGAGCCATGTAACGGCTGTTATGAAAGACTTAAGTCTACATTAACGTTGACCTTGAAAACTTTTTAATCTCATATTTTGGAGTGTAAAAATACCTTGTGAGAAGGTCAAAGGTTACCCTACCCTACAATTATTTATTACGCCTTCACTTATTATTTTATAGAATTTTCAGGCATGAAAAATAGGAATATCATTTAGAGTAATTTCTTCGCTTCATTTTTTATACCAATATACAAAAGAAAATCAGCTACGTGGGTTAAGCTGCAAGCGTCTTTCTTAAGAGGAAACCTTTGCTTAGAAGTGAAGCATTTACGGTCTATTACTTTATGAGTACAGATTATATATTGAGGTCGCTTGCAATTCAAATTCTAAGACCTTTGTGATTCCCTGAAATGCAAGGAAATTTTAACTTTATTGCATGCAACATAAGTTGCAATTTTGATCAAGCAAATTAGTAGTAGTTCAAAACAATGCCACATCATTCAAGTATTTCAGATCGTTAACAACATGTCTCCAGCAGAATCATTGTTTAATTCTGAATTATTGAAATTAAACAAGTATGTTGGGAACTACATCTATTGTATTAAACAGCAGATCTTATTACAATATAGAAAGGCCTTCAACTAAACTAATTAATTCACTGAATTAAGTCTACAGTTATAATATATACATATACCAATTTATTAGTACAAATATGGACCACAAATTAGATGAAAAATTGATTTCGATCCGTAGACATAGAAATAGTGTAGCACCAATACTGAGCATAATACCCGGTATTGGTGCTAATTCTCAACATTCGTTTCTTTCTCGTAAAATACGTAATTCATAAATAATTAATTAAAGTTATTTATTTCGGGATATTTACCATGTTTCCAAGCTCCACCGAACAAAAATAAAATTTTTGCGGGTAGATGCTGATAATGTTAGAAGTGTCCATATCGGACTACCTCATTTCTCGTACGTTTGCTGCGTAAACACCGGTCACCACTACTATTGTCACTTTCACCCCTACCATTGTCACTAGTTATATTTATTTTATGAACACTCGACACTCGATCCTGTGTTTTGCAGACGAAAAAAGTATATAATATTATAGCAGTCCTCTCAGACTTATTCAAACCATCGGTGGCAAGCTTCAGCCTTGGACTCTCGCTTCTGCAAAACGACGTCACGACGAAAACAGGAACGCTATCAAGCCTGGGCTATCGGCATCTAGTGATGTAAATACCTGCGCACTCAGAAAGGAATATTATACTATTTGTATAACTTGGACCATTCAAAAACATCATTGATAAGGCCAATACGGTGTATATTGACAGAATCATCGAGAGACTGGTGCTGACTTTAGGAACACGTGGGTTCTGGTCTCTTGCTAAGACTGTCTTAGGAAATTTCTGTTAGTATTCTCTTCCATCTCTGCACAGGAACGGTGAGTCAATACCGTTTCCGCAAAGAAAAAGGCTGATCTTTTAGGCTCTCTCTTTGCTTCCAACATCATTCTGGATGATCGAGGAAAGTCACCGCTAATAATGCCACGCTGGGTTACCACGATGCCGGAGATTAAATTCCTGCCAAGTGAAATTCGTAAAATACTTTTTTTCTTGGATATTCATAAGTCGAAGTGATGCGGTGCCATCCCTTCAATCGTGTTACGGATAAGTGCTCTCGAAAGGGCACCAGTTTTAACATCTGGCAACGCACTTGCAATCCAGGGTAATTCTGCTATTCTCCTCCTCGTTTGCCATCTTTCCCATGATATAAAAATAAAAATCTTTACCATGAACATAATAGTGTAATCTCTAATGATACACATTGTTCAACATTATAAAAAAACAACGTACCTACTTTTCTACAGTCAAATTATCAAAAATAAATCATAGATTATCAAATTACAAGCGAATCACCGCCAGTTAGGCAGTGTTCTAACATAATGCTCAAAATCAAAACTTAGAATATTACATTACAGTTAAATGTGAGGGATCGCTCTTAAATATTATGATCATCACAATGAATCTCTTTCTGGTGATCGTGTTCTGATGATATTCGAGTTAGTTATTTTATCCAAATTCTTCAAAAATTCAGATCAATCATCATTTCATAAATTTTTGATCATGAGATATTTCGTCTCGAAAACAATCTCGTAGAAATTTATTGTAAAATAAAAGTCATTTGTAGATGAAAAATTCTCAAGGTTAATAAAGGTTATAGTTTGGATGAACCTAAAATCTTCTAAATACGTAGATGATTTTTGTTTCAATTCCCTTAATATATATAATGGCAATACAATAAATGACGAATTATGAATGTGCTAATGTGTCTTTCAGAAGGCCGTTGCCCGCCTGTGGGTTTGTCGGTCTATTCAATAATACTTATATGATAGTAACCGCTGTAGCAAATACAAATAACTTCTCAACTCTGGTCGCGAAAACTTAGCGCCTACTGTCTTTTGATTACATAAACTGTTCTGTTTCAAAGACAGTTTAGATAGTTTCCCAGTAAGATGACATACTTGAAATGTTTGGAATTTACACGATATTCAATTTCTCGTAAATTGAATTTCGTGTTGCTTCAATTATTTCATACATGAGGGTGTTCTGGGAGAACCGGATGAGTAGCGAAACTTCTATAATGAGAAAAAGACAATTATTGTTTTGTATGATCATGGATACACGACGAAGCATAATTACAAAAAAATATCACTAGTTTTACTCAGGTACCTCACAAACGACAACAATAAAAGCCTGTAAATTTCCCACTTCTGGGCTAAGGCCTCCTGTCCCTTTAAAGAGAAGGTTTGGAATATATTCCACCACGCTGTTCCAATACGTTGGTGGTTGGTAAAATACACATATGGCAGAATTTCTAGGAAAATAGACACATACAGGATTCCTGGCGTTTTCCTTCACCGCCGAGCACGAGATGAAACATAAACACAAATTAAGCACATGAATGTTCAGTAGTACTTGCCTGGGTTTTAACCCGCAATCATCGGTTAAGATACACGCGTTCTTAAAACTCGGTTCCTCAGGTACATTATCTAATATTATTTTGATACATGAATTTATGCAATAAATGTCATAAAATGTTAAAAAATAGGTGTGAGTTGGCGAGAAGGCTTATTATCTTGTTTTACGAACGAAAATAAGCTGTAGATCTCTTAAGCGCACATTAATCTTGACCTACTAAAATAAGAATAGTTCTTCTTACCGTATCATGGTATAATATTTTATTTAAATGTTAATGTATAAATAAAATTTTAACAAAAAGAAAAACCGACTTCAAACAAAACACGTAGTGTTTTTTGATAGATATATTATAGGGTTGGCTGACACCGACTCCAAATATAGCAATAATTATAACTACATTATAAAATCGTAAATCAACTTTTAAGTAGTCTAATATTTTTCATTTCATTTTACCTAGGAGGACTCTAAAAAATATGTTAAATATGCAATTATTTTTATTACTTTTTAGTACATTTTTATTTGTTTTAAAATTGTGTTTTGTTTGAAGTTTCTTTTTGTTAAAATTTTATTTATTTTTTGATTTTAAGTGAAGCTGATGTAGACTAACATTTTTTTCTTAATATGGATAGATTAAGCGAGCCGTTTATATGAATCAGAAACTACTTCGGGGACAATTTCAAAAGAAACTCTCGAATAAAGCAAAAATAGACTTTCGAAAATGCGGCTTTAATACGTCATGCGGCATAAACTATAACTATAACTGTGTCAAGTCAAGTTCAAGCAACAGAACTGGCTAGCAGACCATGTGTAATATTTCACAAACCATTTGCATTCATTTTTGACACTCTCACAACTCAAAAACTATTTCAAATAAATATGTAAAATTTATCTCATATACTGAAAGTGTACCCATTTGGTCCAAATTTCATATAACGTCTCAAATCAAAAATCGTCATTTTTATCACTTATACTATAGATCAAACTATAATCTAGACTTCTAGAGAACTAACAAAGACAGACCCAGCCATAGCCCATGATTTGAGTACATTTGACAATTTTTCTACTGCAACAAATATTTGAGTTTTCAGTAGTATTATTCACATTTGTTATTTATTTATGTGTTATCTCGCTAGTCCAATGTAGCCTAGGTGATGAACATCAAGTCCTTCATTTAATACCCGTGGCGAACTAATATGAAGTTATTTAGTTTTTAAGTCAAGTAATTCTCACCAGCAACCAGGAGGCTGGAAGTTTGCAGTCTATTGCCTCGGATGTAAGTAAAGTAAATCATCTGATGTCTCTATGTCGCAAATTACATCAGATTAGGTTCAGTGGATTGAACGTGAAAGAGCGACAGACAGAGAGAGTTTTTATTAATATAATTATAGATTTGTTTATTACATTTTCTTAATTATTTTACTAATAATCAATTCACTAAACATGCGAAAAAAGAGTTAGCCAGACTGAAGCTGTAACGCGTTACGTAACGAAGAGGTTTATCTTCCCTTCCTCCACAAGTTATTACTTAAAATATATTAAGCAGCTGTGAAGAGTATGACGAGGGGAGAACCGAATAATTTCACAAATTTTATAATTATAGAAACATATAATACTCAGTTTTGGTATGAGTTTTTTACTAACAAAAACATATAACTGTTAAAGCTTTAACAACGGTTTCTTTCTCCTGGGCAAAGAAAAAATTTAGCATACTTTTTTCAATAAATTTATAAGCAAGTGATATGGCCTCTGTAAAACAATACAAATATATCCAGTGATAACGCAATAAAACGATTTACTTTCCTTAGAAAACACTCAAAGAAAATTGTATTTTCAACCGACTTCAAAAAGGAGGAGGTTATCAATTCGTCTGTATTTTTTTTTTTTTTATGTTTGTTACCTCATAACTTTTTACTGGGTGGACCGATTTTGATTATTTTTTTTGTTTGAAAGGTAGTGCTTCCCGTGGGGTCCCATTTTTTTTTTCCGATAATGGTATCCGTATGAAAACGACATAAGTCTTAAATTTGCATTATGTATATGCGCGACAAATAGGTGAATAACTCAAAATCACTTTAGCGATACTCGGTCGAATCTTTTATTTATGGGTTACTTGGATATATGAATCACCTTCCGGAACGTGGTTATGTTCATATAATTGTCATAATCGAATATTATAATCAACTAGCGACCCGCCCCGACTTCTCACGGGTGCAATACTGATACTAAATATACTAAAGAATTTGTTTATTTACAACATCACATTGCAAACTTCTAAAATTGTCAGTGTTTCTTTACTATATTGTTCATTTATTATATACACAAACCTTCCCTTTGAATTACACTATCTATTAAAAAAAACCACATCAAAATCAGTTGCGTAGTTTTAAAGATATAGGGACAGAGAAAGCGACTTTGTTTTATACTATGTATTGACGGAACTCCTAAACGGCTTACAGTTAGGGTGCGATTTGGGGCAGAATTTCTTACTGTCTTTAATCAAATTTTGTGTATATGATGTGATGTCATATGATGTTCGACATAGCATACGAATAGATCTTTTGCAAAGTTTTTTTACTGAGGTCGATTACAGCTCTTTCGAGAGTGGTACCTTGTAGTTTATGCCGCATGACGTATTAAAGCCGCATTTTCGAAAGTCTATTTTTGCTTTATTCGAGAGTTTCTTTTGAAATTGTCCCCGAAGTAGTTTCTGATTCATATAAACGGCTCGCTTAATCTATCCATATTAAGAAAAAAATGTTAGTCTACATCAGCTTCACTTAAAATCAAAAAATAAATAAAATTTTAACAAAAAGAAAAACCGACTTCAAACAAAACACGTAGTGTTTTTTGATAGATATATTATAGGGTTGGCTGACACCGACTCCAAATATAGCAATAATTATAACTACATTATAAAATCGTAAATCAACTTTTAAGTAGTCTAATATTTTTCATTTCATTTTACCTAGGAGGACTCTAAAAAATATGTTAAATATGCAATTATTTTTATTACTTTTTAGTACATTTTTATTTGTTTTAAAATTGTGTTTTGTTTGAAGTTTCTTTTTGTTAAAATTTTATTTATTTTTTGATTTTAAGTGAAGCTGATGTAGACTAACATTTTTTTCTTAATATGGATAGATTAAGCGAGCCGTTTATATGAATCAGAAACTACTTCGGGGACAATTTCAAAAGAAACTCTCGAATAAAGCAAAAATAGACTTTCGAAAATGCGGCTTTAATACGTCATGCGGCATAAACTACAAGGTACCACTCTCGAAAGAGCTGTAATCGACCTCAGTAAAAAAACTTTGCAAAAGATCTATTCGTATGCTATGTCGAACATCATATGACATCACATCATATACACAAAATTTGATTAAAGACAGTAAGAAATTCTGCCCCAAATCGCACCCTAACTGTAAGCCGTTTAGGAGTTCCGTCAATACATAGTATAAAACAAAGTCGCTTTCTCTGTCCCTATATCTTTAAAACTACGCAACTGATTTTGATGTGGTTTTTTTTAATAGATAGTGTAATTCAAAGGGAAGGTTTGTGTATATAATAAATGAACAATATAGTAAAGAAACACTGACAATTTTAGAAGTTTGCAATGTGATGTTGTAAATAAACAAATTCTTTAGTATATTTAGTATCAGTATTGCACCCGTGAGAAGTCGGGGCGGGTCGCTAGTTGATTATAATATTCGATTATGACAATTATATGAACATAACCACGTTCCGGAAGGTGATTCATATATCCAAGTAACCCATAAATAAAAGATTCGACCGAGTATCGCTAAAGTGATTTTGAGTTATTCACCTATTTGTCGCGCATATACATAATGCAAATTTAAGACTTATGTCGTTTTCATACGGATACCATTATCGGAAAAAAAAAATGGGACCCCACGGGAAGCACTACCTTTCAAACAAAAAAAATAATCAAAATCGGTCCACCCAGTAAAAAGTTATGAGGTAACAAACATAAAAAAAAAAAAAATACAGACGAATTGATAACCTCCTCCTTTTTGAAGTCGGTTGAAAATACAATTTTCTTTGAGTGTTTTCTAAGGAAAGTAAATCGTTTTATTGCGTTATCACTGGATATATTTGTATTGTTTTACAGAGGCCATATCACTTGCTTATAAATTTATTGAAAAAAGTATGCTAAATTTTTTCTTTGCCCAGGAGAAAGAAACCGTTGTTAAAGCTTTAACAGTTATATGTTTTTGTTAGTAAAAAACTCATACCAAAACTGAGTATTATATGTTTCTATAATTATAAAATTTGTGAAATTATTCGGTTCTCCCCTCGTCATACTCTTCACAGCTGCTTAATATATTTTAAGTAATAACTTGTGGAGGAAGGGAAGATAAACCTCTTCGTTACGTAACGCGTTACAGCTTCAGTCTGGCTAACTCTTTTTTCGCATGTTTAGTGAATTGATTATTAGTAAAATAATTAAGAAAATGTAATAAACAAATCTATAATTATATTAATAAAAACTCTCTCTGTCTGTCGCTCTTTCACGTTCAATCCACTGAACCTAATCTGATGTAATTTGCGACATAGAGACATCAGATGATTTACTTTACTTACATCCGAGGCAATAGACTGCAAACTTCCAGCCTCCTGGTTGCTGGTGAGAATTACTTGACTTAAAAACTAAATAACTTCATATTAGTTCGCCACGGGTATTAAATGAAGGACTTGATGTTCATCACCTAGGCTACATTGGACTAGCGAGATAACACATAAATAAATAACAAATGTGAATAATACTACTGAAAACTCAAATATTTGTTGCAGTAGAAAAATTGTCAAATGTACTCAAATCATGGGCTATGGCTGGGTCTGTCTTTGTTAGTTCTCTAGAAGTCTAGATTATAGTTTGATCTATAGTATAAGTGATAAAAATGACGATTTTTGATTTGAGACGTTATATGAAATTTGGACCAAATGGGTACACTTTCAGTATATGAGATAAATTTTACATATTTATTTGAAATAGTTTTTGAGTTGTGAGAGTGTCAAAAATGAATGCAAATGGTTTGTGAAATATTACACATGGTCTGCTAGCCAGTTCTGTTGCTTGAACTTGACTTGACACGCTACCGCGTATCTAGACTAACATAGAACTGTACATAGTTGTACTTTACTGACATACTTTGTAATAAAATTTGTAAATAGAAACTACAGAGTTTCATGCCGGTTCTTCTCTGTATAACCTACTTTCCAACTAGTGGTAGCTTTACACTTAATTCATTATAGTAACATGACTATTGAAAAGTGCCTTTATGAGCCTACTTGAATAAATAATATTTTGATCATGATTTTAATATCTTAATTATAAATGTGTTAGTTTTTATACATGTTTATATAAATCTACTGTTATCAAATAGGTTCTAGTTTTAGAGGAATTCGTAGTAAAAAGATTTCACCCTCATCCCCGTTTAAAATCGGTTATACTTTGTACTGTACTATCCTATCATACATACTCTAAATTTCGAGTTAGAAACTGCTCTACGACTAATTTTATGCATTGATAGTCAGGCAGCAGTTTCTACAGGGTCATACTCCCGATCGAGTGAATGAAAAATAATATTCTTTCTATCGAAAGATTTTTATCAATAGTCAGGAGTCTGGAATTTAGAAGTGTGTACAATGCCATGCCACGGATAGCAAGTTAAGCGATTTGTGCTACATCAGAACTCTTGCCATTCGTGCTGGATTTGTCGTCCCATCAGAATATGAGTAACTGAATATAGAAGACATCTTTGTTGACCCACACACTTGGAGACTATAATATGCGTAGGCTGGTCTATCTTAAGATTGGCCATCGTGTCAAAAATCGATCATAATTTTATCATCATAATGTCATCATGATCATGTTATCTTCATCAAAGTAAATGACAGTCAATTAATTTCCCACTGTTGATTTTACAGTTACTAGTCCGCACTTTTCACCCTTTTTCCAAATATTGCCTTGACGGAATGATAATACCTTTTAAATATATTTGCATAATTTGCACAAAAGTAAATTTAAAACTCAAAATAATCCACTGCTCGGCTAAATCTTTCAATGAACAAGCGAAGTAAAACCATTCGGAACGATTCCCCAAATCATTCAAACCGTGACACGAGTGGTACCTTTGTGAAACTACGTATATCATATTTGAAGTATCATTTGAACTGTGCAACATTACAGGTTATATAATACATATTTATATAATGGTCGTATTTTCTGTTCTTTGTAATTTCTACATCACATGTTGTCTAGTCAAGACGAAGACTAATGGATATCGGACAGAAATGAAGAAAAACGTACGTTAGAGAAAATTATTTATATCTTTGAAAAACAAATGAATTAGTTAAAGAGAAAACAGACATGTTACTGTCTAATGTGAAAATAAAATAGAAAGAATTTTGTCTGTGAACAGTCTTCGTAAAATTTAATTTTCAACGTCTAAGTACTATTTACACAAGATCCAAATATCAATCGTATGAGCAATTATTTAATGGATTTTTTTTCAAACAACAATACTTTCTTGATTTTATTATTAATTGGATCCCACATATTAATACAGCTTTAAATTTTACAATAAAACTGTACAGCTACAGGCACTCAAAACTTAGTATGAAACTTATTATGTATATTTCATCATCATTTCGTCATCGTCGTCATCATTAGAGATCAGCCTCTAAAGACGAACACCAATCACCAACGAAAAAAGTAGTTTATGAAACCACTTACTAAATTTCATTTATATATTTTTATTTAAAGAATTACTATTAATCTTCATCATCATCATCATCATCATCAGAGATCAGCCTCTAAGGACAATTAGGAAAGGCATTAGTACTTTATAAAACCACATTCAAAATATTACATAATTTTTTTTCTTTAAAAGAACTACTCCTAATAAATGGCCAATTTCTGAAATACACGTTCAGTAGCAAGTAATGTCCTAACCTTCTATCTAAAAATGAATTGTATCCACAATGTTCACACAAATATTGCATGAGCCAGGACATTACACGAACCATAACAGTAAGGTAACAAACCTCATAAAAAAAAATAATTAAAAATCATCGGTTATAAGGAAATATATTTCCAGGAAATCTATTTCGAGGAGAACTAAATAAACTTAATAAAGAAGTGCTTGTTCTACATTCATAAAGGTAAATGTCGCGACACGTGCACGTTGCCACGCTGATTAAATTCTCGCACGGTTTCACATCGTTTTGTTGTATCGGAAACGTTCATTTCATTTCCAACTAGCTTTTAGGCCCGGAATCCTATAAACCTTATTATTATTTACTTTGAGCCTGAAGTAAAAGCTTCCTTGGAAAAATGTTTTCCTATGTATTTTATTTTAGATACATTCGATGAAATAACTGAACTGTTATAGATTTCTTGTTCATCCCTTTGAGATCTCATAGCTTTTAGTGTGCTTTGAAATTTACTATATTAAAACTGCTGAATTTTTTTATCTAAAACACAATTTGTTTCTCATTATTTGTAGGTTATGTTTGAGGCAAAAATTTGGAAAAATATAAACATATTTTAACAAAGGATTTTAGGTTTAAGATTTTATTACTCATAAATAATTTACAGTTCACTTTTACAATGCATATGACATTACACAAAGTCGGTATCAATGGCAGAATCTATGATAGTACATGTCCACAATGTCCTCTGTCCCTTAGAGGATGTCCACAGATGTCCTTCAATCAATTAATCATAGAATATTAAACGAAAAATAATCATTCGTATATTGTATATATATAATTTAACATTACAAAAAAGGTTATATAAGATAAGCCATCTGTTAAATGAGGTCTTAGCCACAAAGGCCCGAGTAATTGAAGATTTTTTAGAAAAAAGATGTGATATGTCTTCGAAGGATAAAACATTGTAGGATCTTTATTCTCTTTACAATGCTATAACTAGACCCTCAGCCCACTGCCACACAGGTATGATTAAGATTTTATCCAGAGATATTTTTCTCAATATACTGAGATAAAATTAAACCTTGTAACAGTCTAAGCATTGTGCCTAAGGATTTGTTCCTAAAGGAACAAATATAGACCATATAAGACGGTAAACCGTCTCAGACTATTATTCATATATTCCTATACCTATTGATCTAAATAATAAGCTAGTATTACAACTTTATTCACAATAAAATGTATATATTTTCTTTGTTATCAATTTAATTTGAGCTGAGATGGTCCAGTGGTTAGAACGCGTGCATCTTAACCGATGATTACGGGTTCAATCCCAGGCAAGCACCACTATATATGTATATGTGCTTAATTTGTGTTTATAATTCATCTCGTACTCGGCGATGAAGAAAAGCATCGTGAGGAAACCTGGATGTGTCTTATTTCTTCTAAATTCTGCCAAATGTGCATTCCACCAACCCTATAGAATATGAATATGTTGCAAAACCCTCTCCTTAATGGAAGGGGAGGCCTTATCCCAGCAGTGGTATATTTACAGGCTGTTACTTTTTTTATCATTTTAATAAAATGATCAATCAATCAACTAAATATTTGACTATAAACAAAAATATAATTACAGTGACCATTAGAGATAATGTTAATATACTATACTAGTAGTCGCCCGCGGCTTCGCTTGCTTTTTAGAGTGTTGGTTATCGTGTGTTAGGCAAAAAAAGTAACCTACGTTCTTTCTTGGAGTTCAAGTTTGCCCCATGCCAAATTTCATCAAATTCGGTTCAGCGGTTTGGTCGTGAATGAACGACAGACATACAGACAGAGTTACTTTCACATTTATAATATTAATATATATTTCACACCACTAACATAAAATACAATAATCCAGGACTAAACACAAAACTATAAAATAAAACAAAAATAGAAATTATACTACAAATTAAAACGAAAATATAAAACAAATATTCGATTTGTTGCACAACGGGCGGACTAATGGCTATAATTAGCCAACTTAAAACTTAAATTTTGTTAAAACGTCTGGGTAGGCAGTGCAGCTACAAACGTGTATACATACAAATATTTACACAATAATAAATGTTTTAAGGTATTAACATTTTACAATACGAAGAAATTAATTTAAGTCGTCTCTTCAACTTTTGTTAGGCGTTAGCTGTTTTGGAGATTGAATAACATTTTGCAAGACACACACATATTCATCATAATAATATTTTGTACGATAAGCTATCCTGTATTGCTAGTATTCGTGTGACCAAAATCGATTAAGAGGACATCACGATCTCGTTCTTTTAATTGGAAGACTAGAAAGAATCCAGGTGCAATACATTGTACGAGGTATATTGTTGATGGAAAGATTCTCAGATACAGCCATGATTACTTATGAACCCAGAAACTTCAGAAACGACCTTCAACATTCTAAACTGGCTAAACAAAGAATAACAACAACAACAATAATAATAGCCTGTAAATTTACCAAAGCTGGGTTAAGGCCTCCTCTCCCCTTGGAGAGATGAGAAGGTTTGGAACATTCCACCACGCTGTTCCAATGAGGGTTGATGGATTTCACATGTCGCAGATTTTCTATGAAATTAGACACATGCAGGTTTCCTCGCGATGTTTTCCTTCACCGCGCAGCACTAGATGAATTATAAACACAAATTAAGCACATGAATATTCAACGGTGCTTGCCTGGGTTTTAACCCACAATCATCGGTTCTAACCACCGAGCCATTTCGGCTCGCAACGAATAATAAATCCACTAAATAACAATTAAATATACCAAGAACAAATGACTTTTTTCCGATCACGAAGATCGTGTGAAAACAAACCGTACAATATATATTCATATACTAGTACCGAGCTGACAGCATGGCGTGTTACGGTCGCTATTTCACTTTCATAAAACACATTGACAATATTTATTCAGGCATGTTTATTCACGTTCAGTTTTATATCCTTTGTTTTTAATTGCTTCTAAACTTTACTGCCTGTTCTAGGTAATTTAAAACACGAAATACTTTGTATACGTCTTCCATACTTGTATACATTCATGACATAATATTTTGAGTCTTATGTTTAAATCTTCTAATTATACAAGGTAAAGGTTAACTAAAAAAAATCGAGATGTTAATTCTAGCGAGAAGAACCGGTAAGCTGCCAATAAACTTTGAGCTCAAGGAAATCTTATTAATCAGAGATTTTTAAGAAAACATTAGTTAGATATATTCATTGCCTAATTGTCAATTTACGATTTAAATGTGTGTTCTGATGAATTGAAGTTTTCATTATGTAGCGGAATTTGTCAGTGACTCGCATCAAAATAATGTATGATAATAATAACCTTAATAAAGTGAATGTATAATCATTCTCATCATTTTTAATCGAGGAGGCACTAGTGATATTAGACATTTTAGGAATGATGGAATTTACAAAATTCATAAATAAATAATAAATAATGCTGATCTATGTACAAACCATAATTATTACCATTATTACTATTTAAAAACCATTTATTTTGCTACACACATACGAGTACATTACATAGATTATACAGAAAAAAAATAATTTAAAGAACACAGTGTAGGTAGCAAGGGTTTATTATCAGTATTAATAATAGCCAAATGTTCAGTATTAAAATATATGTTAAACTAAGTTTTAATATGCTTTGATATTTACGATTCATATCTGCCTACAATGAAAACATCAAAAACATATTCGTCCATTTCAAGGGATACCGAAATATCGTTATTTATTTACGATGACAATTAAACTGCTTAATTTCTAAAACGCCATAACTCACATTTTACAATGTGATTAATTTGTCTCCCAAACGAATGATATTCGGTGATTTTCACGAAATAAACTTCGAGAACAACATTTCAGATGCTAGCGCACCGTAAACTCAAATAGCATACATAAAACTTTAACCTCAAAGTTACTCTGTTTTATTCTGGGTCCTCGTGTTTGGGTGTTTAACGATTCAAATAACGTGACAGGATAAACATTAATAATTTTGGACAAGGTTGGTGTTTTTTAAATTAGCCGTTTCATTTATTTTAAACTGGAACACATTGAAAGAAATTTTCAAGTAAAATTTGGGAGGTATCTTAAATAATTAACTTTTTAAAAAAAATAAAACCGACTTCAAATGCGTATTCAACAAAAAATAATCGTTCAAATTGGTTCATAATCGGCGGAGACATTGCGTATAAAAAAGTTCATCCCCAATTTTCCACCATTGGGGGTTGTTTTTTTATTATTAAATTTAAATGGGACCACCCTTGAGGTATTACCTATACGCCGAAAAAAGATTTGTTCAAATCGGTTCATAGTTGGTGGAGTTATCGCGTAACAAACATAGAAAAAAAACATAGGGGCCGAATTGAGAACATCCCCCTTTTTTTGAAGTCAGTTGAGAAAACTATCTGTATAAGATTTTTTTTATCAAATCCTACAAATACTCTAAGAAAGCATCGCTGGTAGTATGAAAATCATTCATATATATTATTCATAGGGTAGAGGATTGTCATGTGTCAGGCAAAAAAGTATGTCCTTTCTTGGAGCTTAAGTTTGCCTCATATCAAATTTGAGGTTGAGATTTAAGAATTTATTCTCAAAAAGACTGATTCACTTACACGAGAACAGATAATTATATATTTAAATATATGATAAATGTAATAATAAGAAAAATATTTTCGCCTTAAAGATACTTAGTTAACGGAATAGAATATAGTAAAATAGTTGTGTGTATTTTAATCGCTACAAAAGTATTTTCTAAAATATATTTTGAGAGTTGAGACTTGAAACCGTTAACTGAGCTTACATTTTTTTATATAAGATGGTAATTTGTTATAAAAATTTCGTCAAATTCCGCGGTTTGGTCGTGAAAGAGCAACAGATAGACAAACAGAGTAACTTTCATATTTATAATATTAATATACGTAGATTAGTGGTGCTAACCATGGGACCAAAGTCCTTATATAACAACAACAACAACAGCCTGTAAATTCCCACTGCTGGGCTAAAGGCCTCCTCTCCCTTTGAGGAGAAGGTTTGGAATATATTCCACCACGCTGTTCCAATGCGGGTTGGTGGAATACACGTGTGGCAGAATTTCTATGAAATTTGTCACATGCAGGTTTCCTCACGATGTTTTCCTTCACCGCTGAGCACGAGATGAATTATAAAGACAAATTATGCACATGAAACAGCGGTGCTTGCCTGGGTTTGAATCCGCAATCATAGGTTAAGATGCACGTGTTCTAACCACTGGGCCATCTCGACTCACTGGGCCATCTCTACTCGAGATGGCCCTTATATAAATTGTGCGTGAATTACAATTCCACTGACTTGACCACCTCCTTGCCATATCCTGTTGTGTTTTGTCTAAAGACGAATAATTTACATTCCTTTCTTAGGGATCAGGCATTTGGAAGTGATACATTCCCGTGCCTCTTCATCAGATTGACAAATCTTGCCATAACATCTCATTATGAGAATGAGGAAATCAAAATTAGCCGTTCTTCAAGGCTATATCTTCAGCGCAGTTGGTAATTTCTAGACATATTGCGGTCATAAAGACTTCATAAAACTGGTCGCTTCTTTCCTAACACTACAAAGTAATATTTGGTGATAAAATAGCTGGTGAAAAGTATACGACATATATACATATAATAAAATTGGAGTGTCTGTTTGTAAAATTAAAGTAGCCCTTTTTTACCCAATGCATATGAATGTAGACACGGTATATATACTAAAATAACATTTTTTACTATTTTTGTGTCTATTTGTTCCGGCTAATCTCTGGAACGGCTGGACAGATTTTGACGGGACTTTGATTGACAGATAACTGATATAATAAGGAGTAACTTAGACTACAATATTTTTTTCAAACGCGTACAAGGTCGCGGGCACAGCTAGTTTAATAATAAAATGTTATATGTGTTGGTAGCCCAAAAGCCCTTTAATTCAGCGTTAAACTTGAATTGAGTCAGGCCTACAAAAGGAACCTTTAGTAAATGGAAGGATACCAAAGGTTTGTAAGTTTTTGCGACCCGCATAATTTCTTGAAGAACCTTATTCATTTGTACTTCATTGGAATCTGTTTTTGACTCAAACAAATTCTATTGTAAAGTTGATTAAAGCCCTGTATATAATTAAATTAATTTCTGTTACATAGATTGTTATTTAATTATTAATAATTACTAAAATCGTGCAACTTTCATTAAATTGGCAAAATATTATTGTATCATTTTTTCGATAAAACTTAATCGTAAAAAATATCGAGATCGAAGGATTATATAATATTATTCATAAAAATTAGTAAAGTAAAGCATGCAACACATAAAATACTTATTTTAATATCAATCCACGCTGAAGCTGCGTGATGGAATATCCATAATAAGATAGGATGCATTTGCACTGTAGTAGAGTGACTGGTTGGACTGCTGTTACTTGTAATATGTTTAGCCCAAATTACGTAATAGTTATTAGTATAAGGAAGCTCTTTATCAGAAGGATATACCTTCTGATACCTACTTTTGGATACTGTTTCAATAATAAATAAATCACCAATGAGAAACAAACAATACATCGACGACATCGCAGCCTCCCTTTATTTGTATACAACAAAAACAATACAACCCATATGGATTCACAAAGCCCATTCAGGCAAAGTAATTAATAATAAATAAAAATAGTATAAAGTGTCAAAACAATGTCTTACTAAGTTGGAACGGGACACGGAAGAGGCGTGTCTAATCCAGACCTCAGTACTACCGTGTGTATAATGAAATTTAGGGTTTGTGCTAACTGATAGCGAGTATTATATTCATTTACATTAAAAAAAATGACGAAGCTTGGACATCGCAAAGGCGTCATATCTCTTGTCTTATGGCCTCCTGAATTTGGCCAATGTTTTATCAAAATATGTGCCAAATATATATTGTATCCATAGCGTGTCGAATAAAAATTGTCCAACTTGTGTCTAGTTATACACCGTAAGATATATCAACCAATGTATTGCGACGTATTCATTCCAAACATATTTGATTGGTTGTTGTTGGAGATTTATGTCATCGACAATAATAAGACGACAAGCGATTGAATTAAAATACATTTAGTATTCAATTTAGATAGTTTTTAATTGATTTAGTATTCATTAAGAGCTGAGATGGCCCAGTGGTTAGAACGCGTGCATCTAAACCGATTATTGTTCAAACCCAGGCAAGCACCACTATATATGTGTGCTTAATTTATGTTTATAATTCATTTCGTGCTCGGCGGTGAAGGAAAACATCGTACGGAAACCTGCACTTGTCTAATTTCATCGAAATTCTGCCACATGTGCATTCCACCAACCCACATTGGAACAGCGTGGTTGAATATGTTCCAAACCTTCTCCTTAATGGAAGAGGAGACCTTATCCCAGCAGAGGGAAATTTACAGGCTGTTACTTTACTCTATACTATTTATTTTCATACCGGATAACTATCCCAATTATCCTGCAAAAACGGAACACCTTTCTTCCTTGAGACACATCACAATGACAATTTTAGCAATCGTATCTTCTTGCCGTTGAACAGAACAGAAAAGTTATTGCCATGATGTCCTTCTGACCTATTCCAGACATGGCGACCTTTTCTGAAAGTGTCTATACTATAGTGATGACATTATTTCACTAGAACATGTGTGCAAAGACACGATTAATCTATATTTTTTCATCCTAAACCTACCTACCTACCTACCTTAAGCAATCGAAAGCAAGAAACAAGAACTAAACTCAGTAACTTATTACTGACCTGTCTCGAGTTTTGAATCCAAAACCTCGAGATTTTTAGCCTTATGCATTATCTTTTTAGGCTAATTAAGTTTATTTAATGGTGGCTATTGTATGCAACAAATGAATTATTAATTACTTAAGCGATTACTGAAAATTATGTCACACACTGCTTCACCGCACAAAATCCAAATTATGTACCTAGCACATATATTCAACGATTAAACCATGGGCGTGCAATTATCAGCAAAATGCCTACCGACAAATTGTTTCGCGGGCTGCTTTTATTCGATTTTAAAATTAAATTTTCGCTTTTGATTTTTTTATTGCCTGCCTACAATGCTGATGTGTATTTTATATTCGAAATTCAAATTTGCTTTTTTCTTTTGTTTTCATTTTATAATGATTACAAAGCTAACAAAGACCACGTATTCCTTTATTAATTAATGTATAATACTGTATATACATGATAAGGCTTTATTATGTAAAATTAAAAAATACTCTTTACATATATAAAACTTTGCAAATTCAATTGTTACGGAAACATATCATGAGTTTATTTTAATTTGTATATCTAGCTAATATAATTAGAAATCGCTTCCGCCTATAATGTGACCACACACAGAAGGGTTTCAAAACAAATCTATTCAGTTCCCTTTAGACTTTGATAAGCTTTATGTGAAACTAGCATGAAAGTTAGTTTGACAACAAACTATTTGTGTTCAATGTACACTCAACAATGCGACTGACACAGGCATGATAACAGACAGAATAGTGATCATAGTATTGAGTTAATGAGCGGTGGAGATCCTAAAAGGTCGCGGAGTGCTATTGTGTTCCCTATTAATCGTATACTGATCATTCGGGAAAATAATTGGACGTTGAGATTTTTTGGTAATTTTTGTATGTTTGTTTTTTTTATATAACAACAAATTTATCAAATAAAAATAGGAAAAAAATAAATCGACCGACAAATATAGAAAAAGATATTTATTTTATTATTAATAATAAAGTAGACCCGCCCGGTTTCTACGAGTCAATTTATTAATAAAATATGTTACATAATTTTCTATAGAAATTAGAAATAATATAGGTTTCTATCAATGAAACATTTTTAGCTTTAGATGATTACTTTCGTAGATTAACCCCTACATAAAAATAATCAGACAAATAAATTTCACATAAGTATAGCTAATTCAATTCTTATAGAGCCCACGATTTTTTTCAGGTCTACGAGTAGACCGTAACCCTCGTAGCTCTCGTAGCCTTTTGCGGTTACGCTTACTTATTCAAAATCAAAACATACTGTATTGAAAGGGGTTCTTTCTAGCGCATTTCAATGGACGTTACAAGATTAATTTAACATGGCTACTACCGAGTTTTAATGTAAATAACCAGACGGAAAAATATATAGGATATTCTTTTTTGTAAATCTTAGTAATAGTATAAATGCGAATGTTTTAAGGGGTGGATGTTTCTTATATAATTACGTCAGAACAGCTGAACGGATATGAATGAAATTTCGCACGGAGATAGATTATGTTCTGGAATAGCACGAAGGCTACATGTAGCATTCGTCGATATTGTAACGTTTACACTCGAGACAAACAATACTATATTCACATATACTACACTACACATATAGTAATATAATCCCTACCCCACACATACACATACACACACGCGAAGACGAAACCGCGACACATAACTAGTTTTGCTTGGAAAATAAAAAATACATCAAGTAATATTGGTTGGTTAGAAACATTATTTCGTAGTCATTTATCATCCATTATATGTCAAAGTTAAATTGTGAACATCGCTAGATTATAATCTGAAAAGTAACAGCGAAAATATAAAAACGAAGTTGTATACGTTTTATTGTCAGTTGAAGAACCTTTTGCAAACATTCGACAGTTTACAATCCCACGAGATAGATTATAATCTAACAATATTTCGAATTTCACGGTTTTATGTATGTATCTATAGATAAAAATCTTGCAACTGAATTCTATATCGGGTGTACCTATCATATTGAGCTGAAATACGGATTATTTTTATCTTCAGATGTAACGGTCTAGTATTTGCTTAATAAAAGTAAAAAAAGTAAAGTAACAGCCTGTAAATTTTCCACTGCTGTGATAAGGCCTCCTCTTCTATTAAGGAGAGGGTTTGGAACATAATCCACCCCGCTGTTCCAATGCGGGTTGGTGGAATGCACATGTGGCAGAATTTCGATGAAATTGGACACATACAGGTTTCCTCAAAATGTTTTCATTTATCGCCGAGCACGAGATTAATAAACACGAATTAAGCACATATACATAGTGGTGCTTGCCTGGGTTTGAAACCACAATCGTCGGTTCAGATGCTCGCGTTCTAACCACTGGGTCATCTCAGCTTTACTTATTGTATTTCTTCAAATTGTCATGCATGTTTTTTTAATATGATTAAAAAACAATAATTTTATTAAAAGATAATTTCCCTGTAGCTTATTAAAAACAAACTATAACTTTTGAAATTTTAAATCTAAATTGACTGGGTAGTCGGAAACGAAGCCTTTTTGCCTGAAGCATTAGTACACATTAATTAAAACACAACCCACACAGTACTTTGTAAAGCATACATCAAAATAATGTGTTACCATTTTATGATGCGTAAAATTACCTTTTGAAACGGATATAAAATATTAAAATTAATGTTTAAATTAAAATTGTTTTGTAACCGAAATTAACATCAACAAAGATTTTATATTGGCAATCAATTTATTATACACAAAATATGTATATAATAGCTAAGGTAAAACTACTATATAATTTGAAGGCGCTCAATTTCGTACAAATGACTGCGTTTTCGTGTATTAGGTACCGCATTCTAACTGAGCTCTCATTCTCGCTGAGATTCTTTCGCCGGTGTTTATCATGTAAGGGTGATTACTTTTCCGAACTGGTGTCAGTGTGTCATTTGACTATAAATAAGTAAGTGCAATGCTTCCATATTGAATAAAGAAATTGAGTTCAACCACATCTGAATATAAGCCAAATAGACCACATTTAACATTGAATTGACGATATCATTGGTATTTAGTTTGAATAATCTACGACATTCGTCATGGTTACGTAAAAAATTGCGTTTCGAACGTCGATAAATCTGTTATCGGACATTCGGAAGTTAAATTATAGCGGATATAAATAGTTACATGGAATAATTTCATTTTATAAATAATGTTATGTTTATTAAGAACTGTTAATAGTGATGTATGGCTGATCTATTATTAAATTGCATGGACTATGAAGCATCTAAATATAATGTTTGATTATTCTTTCTTTACTTGAATAGATTATAATTTCTTTAGATTATAGTATTTAAACGAGATTATTATCTAACTTATTTAAACAAATAATGAACATAAATCTAAAATCTTAAGTATTATTTTAATTTAATGACAAAACATATTCATAATTTGATACTAAGGTAACTTATGATCCGAAGCTTCACTTTCATTTTAGGGCTTGGGGTTTTGTTAGGCTGTTACGCACAAAAAGGCAGCCTATGTCCTTGCTAGGGATTTAAGATTACTTCAAGCTATATACATCAAATATGTACAGTGCTTTGGTCGTGAAAAAGCAACAGCCTACTTAGTTCCACATTTGTTATATTTGTATGTTTTTTTTTAAGATATGCTATGGGCCATCTGATGGTAAGTCACCACCAAAGATAGACACTGTTAGAAATATTAACCATTCCTTACATGACCAATGACTAATTATATGAAATTCGGTTCAGCGATTTGGTCGTTCAAGAGTGACAGGCAGACAGAAATACTTTCACATTTATAACATAAATGTAGATTAATATATATATAGGTAGATATATGACAAATAATCTACCAGGCATATCAGCAAAAGGTAACAATACGAAGAATGCACTTGTCGTTTAGGTACACTCGCTGTTTCCTCTTGTAATCCGATGGAGCGGCAATTCGATACGATCAAAGAGACAATTACAGGACTCACGTGGAACGGCTTTCCAAAGCATTGGACTGTTACTAAATACCTAATTACCACTAAATTTTGTTACAAAACAACCCCAAAACATTGACCCCATCCGGAATTTAAACCTGAACCTTATGTGAGAAAGCCAATTCCTACTGTATATAACAGTGGAACGTGACGATCCAAAAAGGATTTTATGAGCCTGAAAAAAGAATATTTTGATTTTGATTTATCAGTTAGCTATAACTACACGTGATATAATATAGTTTACAAGCGAATGCAAACATGAGTGCACTTTTCTCCGAGCTGATACTGAAAACTTCTCGGAAAATATACTCCAATATTTTTTAAATGGCTGTTCGAATCTGAAGTCTCTTATAAGGCTAATTTCTTATGAGCTAGATCTAAGAGGGTGACAGTCAGTTACATTTACAATACATTTTTTACATAAACATCCTGTAAATTTCTCGATGCTGGCTAAGGTTTCTTCTTCATTTGAGAAGATGGGTTAGAGCATATTTCACCACGCTGTTCCAATGCAGGTTTCCCAACGATTTTTTCCGTCACCGTCGAACAGGAGATAAATTATAAATACATAAAAATTCAGGGGTTTTGGTCGGATTTGAACCCGTAATCATCAACCACCACTGGGCCATCTCGGTTCTGTCAGTTACATATAAAGTAGTTATCAAAGGGAGCACTTCTTTGCTTCTCATGTAAGATATCTGCTCTGATTGTATGACATAATTACAAGCTCATGTTTGCTTTGACACAGCAGCTTTGAGATACGCATAGGGACTAATGAGGTCGCTTGCTTATTTGTGTACTTCAATAATCAATAATACATTTGTTTGTAAACTAACGGACCATTTGATTCGATTTGATAGATTCACATCTAATGTCAAATTATTAATCTTACATGCATCACTTCATAGTATAAAGCAGTCACTTCCCGCTTTCTTTGTGTCACTGTGTACGCTTAGATCTTGAAACTGCCTTTTTTATGGAATAAGTTGGCAGACGATCATATGGGCCACCTGATGGTAAGTTGTCACCTTCACCCATAGACAATGACGCTGTAAGAAATATTAACTATTCCTTACATCGTCAATGCACCACCAACCTTGGAAACTATGCTATATCCTTTGTGGCTGTTGTTTAGCGGTAGAATATCTGATGTGTGGGTGGTACCTACTCAGGTGGTACCTACTTTAATAGATAGAGTAATTCAAAAGGAAGGTCTATATGTATCGTACATGCATAATAGAGCAGAGAAACACTTATAATTTTAGAGGTTTATAATGTGATGTCGTAAATAAACACTTTTTTTGCGCTTACATTTCAAACGCTGGCTGAACCCAACGAGATAGATCAAAGTAATGTACAACAGTATTGTACGCATCAAAATGGTCTACAAAAAGGTCCGAGATGAGAAACGATGTTACATGTATATCTCTTAGGAATAACCCACAATGAACATTCTTTATCTTTTACTTTTCACGAGATATAATTACTTATTTACGAAATGTTACTATTTTACGAAGTAGTTTCAAGCAAAATAACATTAATCCTTATTAGATTAAGTAACTAAATATATTTTACATTTAATATTGATCAAAATGGCCCATGTCGGTATGTAATTAAATGAATATTTTCAAAAATATAACAGACTCAACGGACGTTGTATATACATTATATGGTATATTTAGTATCAGCATTTTATCCATGAGATAACGAGGGGCGTTGTAAGTATAAATACAAACGTTTGAATTGACATTTCTTATTCACACACATTCACACTTAAGAACGGGAACGGCAAATTAAGTTAATATCAAAAAACAAAAAATCGTTCGAGTAGTATGTACACCGGTTTTCATGGGTAAGCCACTCCGAGGTTCGATTCCCGGCCGAGTCGATGTAGAAAAAGTTATATTTCTATGTTGTTTTGGGTCTGAGTGTTTGTAGTACCGTCGTTAATTCTGATTTTCCATAACACAAGTACTTTAACTACTTACCTTGGGATCAGACTACTGTATGTGATGTTGTCCAATATTTATAAATTAGTTAGCAAAGTATCAAATGATCAATCGTTGTGATGTCTAACGAATAATAGTCGTTGATCCAATGCGTGTACTCGCGTGACCTCCAGAGACATTCGCTGAACAGCTTATAGTTGATACTATAATCCACGCGCGATCAAAATGGGATACGACTTTAAGCAACTGAGGCACATGGTCCGCTCGGCAACGAAGGCAAAATTGCGTCGATACTCGTCAAACATTATTTCTTATATGTTAGTATGAAGTTTTCCAGAGATATAAGTTCATAATTATTGATAACACAATCACTTTGGTGGTTAAATTAACAACACGTAAACAAAAAAGTATCGTTTTGAACAAACAAGTGAAATAATTATAACAGTTTAACATACATACGTACAACCATTCTAAGACACAAAGTCACATAGGCATAATAAAATAAAACTTTATCACATTTTGTGTTACACAGAAACGTATAATTATTGTCCCGGAAATACTCTCTTGGCCGTCGAGAATTGTTTTATTCGATATACTTTGACAAAGTACCATCTATATTTTCAAAGCGCGCATCTCATTATAGCGATCTCTCTTATTTGAAAGTTCCGTTCTGTTTTGTAATTTACTGACTTAATTATGACTAGAAAAGCACGTTGAATAAACTAACTAAGACTATATACGTAAGACATTTCAATAAAAATAAATACCGTTTAATACACGAGAAAATATTGCTGCAAGGAAAAGGTATAATAAAAATTGTATGGAATATTCATCTTCATAACTCTTACACGATTTCATTAAGTAATATTAAATTCCTTTTATGAAATTTTATATATTTTTGTGCATCACTTGCCAAGTTAGGTCGTGGCGTCGTTTCGGAGAAAAAAATATTGCTCCTCCGATGAGAGTTGGTAGATACACGTGGCAGTCTTATCCACCAAAAACTTTCTTGGTTTTGCGATCAGATGACTAACGTGACCGCATTTCTAAACGTTGAAAAAGAGTAACCACTGAGTTTCTTGTCGGTTCTGTTCGGTAGAATTTACATTCCGAACCGGTGGTATGACTTTTCCAACCTTATCGTAGCGACTTGTTAACTTCACCGACGTAAAAGGATTTTCTTCTAATTTTTTAACTACTTACATGCTTATCTAATGATAGTTGGACATGTGACAGACACATATACAGTTTCTTCAACGACTAGCACAATAAGCATATCAAAATCCAATGGTGCAGAGCTTGATCCCGCAATGTGTATTCGTGTCATCTCAGATTCGCTACACGAGTCACGTACAATATTTTTCTTAGTATGTAATTTGGCATACATTTTAGGTATATATTTTGGAACGTGCGAACGAAGATCTTTCAAACTATAACTATTGTAAATTATTTAATAAAATTCACGCGCGATCAAAATGGGATACGACTGTTTGGAACTGAGACACAAGGTAACGTAGGCAAAATATCAATACTACTCACACATTTTTACTTATACAAATACATAATATTTTAGTGTAGATTGTTGCCAAAAAGTATTCAATTAATTAATTTATACGTCGTCATTTCTAAAATACCTAGCACACCCCTAGATTATAAAGCATCACTGTATATTTTTATTACAACTAAAGAACTATTACAAAACATACCAGCCATTAGCCTGTCATTAATATTATAAATTTAAAAAAGAGTATGATTTAGCACGCGGGAAGTATCTTTCTCGTTAACGACCTCATAAATAAGTTAATTATGGCATTCAAAGTAACGGTTTAAAAGTGTGAAGTACCTATTCGAATTTTATATACGCAGATTGAGTACTTCCTTTCAATGTTGAGACGCTGTTTATTTACATTGAAAAATGTATGGAACGAATTTTATATTTCTGCTAAAGATATTCACTTTCGTGAATATTAGCGTGTAAAGACGTATTTATGGATTGGTTAGTTAAAAGCTGTTGTGGTATTAGTTTGTTTATAAATATAAACATTAAACCCAGAAATCATATGAAATAACAAAATGCTTTTTCATTCCTTATGTCGCCAATGAGCCAACTTAGGAACTAAGATTGTGCCTGAAGTTATACTGGTACAATCACCCTTCAAACGGGAACACAACAATACGAATAATTGCAATTTGTCTGTATAATATCTGCTAAATACCACTACCACAGTTGGTACCACCCGAACCAACTCAGACGGACTTGCACAAACTGTATTGGTGATATGAATATTTACAATGGCGACTATCTCGTGGCCGAGTCAACTGACCGTCGACTATACTATGAAAAAAAGTACTGTTATTACAATTTACAACGACACATATTTCTCCATAATCAGGTCAAAGATCATTCTGAGACAACTAATTGAAGCATTCGGGCTCATTAGTGAACTGAAAACAATTGAAACACGAGACAGCTCGGCAAAGTAATCATTCGTGAATCAGAAACTTTAAAAGACAAATTATCATTTATGGAGTGTGATTTAATTAATTATGTAACTCGAGTGTAATTAATACACTTAATTATCAATCTCGCTTTATAACTTAAAGTACTGAGTTGATTGAAATCGAGATAAGAATTAACGCTTACAAATACATTTTTACTTTTACTTCTTAATTAGATTTACTTTTCATTTGTCGAGATGGCCCAGTGGTTAGAACGCATGCATCTTAACCAATGATTGCGGGTTCAAACCCAGGCAAACACCGCTATTTCATGGGCTTAACTTGTCTTTATAATTCATCTCGTGCTCAGCGGTGAAGGAAAACATCGTGAGGAAACCTGCATGTGACAAATTTCATAGAAATTCTGCCACATGTGCATTCCACCAACCCGCATTGGAACAGCGTGGTGGAATATGTTCCAAAACCTTCTCCTCAAAGGGAGAAGAGGCCTTTAGCCCAGCACTGGGAATTTACAGGCTGTTGTTGTTTCATTTGTCATAAGTTTTTTTGTGTTTGGGATCGCTAATCACGATTAATTGTATTAATTTTCGTTTTTATACCGATATTCAGCGTTGTTTTGTTTCGTTTTGAAGGGTGATCCAATAGAATAAGTAAATTGTCATCTGCAGGCGGTCATAACATGTTAGTTTCCAAGGTTGGTACCGCATTGATGAGATGTAAGGAATGATCACTATTTCTTAATGAGCCATCTCTAGGCAGAGGTGACCACTACCCGACTACCTATGTTATAAAAAAAATAGCATTTAAAATATAACTGTTATAAAAAATAAAACCTTAAAATTTTCACGAGTAATTTAACGCCTTATTTTAAACGTCATGTTTGGCATGTATTAAAAAAATATGGCCGTCAGTGTCAAAATGTGAAACATTAAAATTGTTTGTTATTGAAATTTATAATTCGAACATGGCGCTGGCGAAATAATCTGTACCCTCACGGGGTCACAATATACTACACAATTTCAGTTGGTGGTAGGGCTCTGTCTAAGCCCGGCTGGGTAGGTACCACCCTCTCATCAGATATTACGCTAAACAACAGTATGCATTATTGTTGTGTTCCGGTTTGAAAGGTGAGTGAGCCAGTATAACTACAGACACAAGGGACATAGCATCTAAGGAATAGTTAATATTTCTTACAGCGTCATTGTCTATGGGTGATGGTGACCACTTACCATCAGGTGGCCCATATGCTCGTCCGCCAACCTATGCCATAAAAAAATGTATATTTACGACACTAAAACCTTCCTCTCGAATCACTCTTATCTATTTAAAAAACCGCATCAAAATCCGTTGTGTAATTTTAACGATCTAAGCATACATAGGGACAGACATCGGTAAGCGACTTTGTTTTATACTATGTAATGATAATGAATTACAGAAGAACTGAAGTACTTAATGTTTCAAGCTTCAATAGTTAAGGTAACGGCCCCGCCTTAAGTTTCCGTTGTAACACAAGCTGTTACTAACACGTCGATATTATTATTATATGTTTACTCGTTTTCTTTGACATACGAGTAGATATATTGGAGATATAATAGAGTTGGTGTCTGTGCGTATAACTTTTTTCGATGTTAAACTTCCTTGGGCGCTATTGGACCAATATCGAGGTTGAAATTAAATGAATTAATTAGTGATACTTTTATGAAAAATTTGTATGTTTTTAATTGTCATTTGGAAATTTTAGTATGAGCACTTTTGTTCCTTTTTTGAATAACCTTATTTTTTTGTTTGAATTTGAACGATATCCGTGTTCAAGTTAAGTAAATATATATTTTAGTACTATATCTTGTGTATAGCCTTATAATTATTTATGTCAAATGATTAGATTCTTGTCAGAAGACCTCAATAACTCTTTATTGGTTTTATTGTTTGGATCCTAATTTTAGTCGATATCTGAAGTCTTAAAAGCTAGTCCCTATATCAAAGCAGTTATCCGTATGTCATGCAAGTGAAGAAAAGCTTAAGTGCCAAAATGGTATTATGAAAAATGATGTTTAAAGTTAAGTTAATAAACCTCACAACTCAAAAGTCACAATTTGTCGCTTTAGCGATTATTCCTTTGCACTGACGATATAATATGTTTTATTTAGAAACTCGAAGCGTATGTAAACGTCGTCAATGTTAATGGCTTGAAATTTAATTAAATTAAGATTATAGTAACTACATGGGATAGCTCATAGAGTGCAAGGAATTATCGTACTTATACCAATGCGATTAACGGCGAATTTAGGTTATATAGAGCGATTGAACATAAAATATTTATTAGTTTTCTTATTATACTGCGGCTTAAACGGAAAATTTTTAAGTGGAAATCGCAACAGATTTTCTTTCAGGCGAACGGTTTGTACCAAGTTTTGCCGTACTTCCAGTAAGTACGAAAGTTTGTGAAAGAAATAATGTTCATAAGAAAATATCTTTATGTATGCTTCATGTAATGAGTTCAATTTAATTATAAAGTTATTTCATAAGCGATGTAATTTTAATACTGGACTTTTTTATAAATATATGTAATTTACTAGTAGCCGCCCGCGGCTTGCACGCGTTTTAGGGCATTGGTTGTCATGTGTTAGACAAAAACAGTAGCTAATCCTTTCTTGAAGTTCAAGTTTGCTTCATACCAAATTTCATCAAATTCGGTTCAGCGATTTGGTCATATGATGATGAGCGAATGGGTCACCTGGTGGTAGGTGGTCACCACCATAGACATTGGCGCTGTATATTAAATATTATAAATATCAAACAGTCCTTTTAATCGCCAATTCGCCAACAAGCTTCGGAGCTATGACATTATGTCCCTAGGGCCTGTAATTACATTGGTTCATTCGCCCTTCAATCCCGGTCATAGTCGAAACCATAGGGAATGCTGGAGTCCCTACACACACTCGTGGCAGGAAAGCGTTACTTCCCATTACGCTATTCATGCCAAAGCATTTATTTCCAGGAAGCATCTGCATCATCCTAAACGTGAGCGTGCAGTGATTGATCCAGCGATTCAAGTGAGGATGTAGTCTCCGTCACCAACGTCTATGGTGACCCAGATGTACCTCCCATCAGACAATAAGAGCTTGCAGCCCATTAGCCTACGTACATTAATTAATTTTGAGTAAACTTTTTTTCATTTGATCTAAAAATCTATACAGATTTCATTTGTCTTCTATTTTGATTGAGTTTTGTATTGGATGTAACCATACTTATTTTGAAACAACAACAACAGCCTGTAAATTCCCACTGCTGGGTTAAAGGCCTCCTCTCCCTTTGAGGAGAATGTTTTTGGAACATATTCCACCACGCTGTTCCAATGCGGGTTGGTGGAAAACACATGTGGCAGAACTTCTATGAAATTTGTCACATGCAGGTTTCCTCACGATGTTTTCCTTCACCGCTGAGCACGAGATGAATTATAAAGACAAATTAAGCACATGAATCAGCGGTGATTACCTGGTTTTGAACCCGCAATCATCAGTTAAGATGCACGCATTCTAACCACTGAGCCAACGTTCTAACGACTCTTATTTTGAAAATATTTATAAATTTATATAAGAATTCCTTGTAGTTTTAATATTAAATTCTTATAATATTATGAAACATTTTTTTTTATGATGTTTTAAACTTTCAACGAGCCTGTAGCGTGTAATCTAATCTTAGATTATAATCAGCTGTTTAATAACCACGCAACGCTCGTTATTATATTAAATTTGCAGTTAAAATAATAGTTACGACCTCCGTGGTCGACTAGTGTGTACACCGGTTTCATGGGTACGCCACTCCAAGGTCCCGGGTTCGATTCCCGACCTAGTCGATGTAGATTATCATTAGTTTTCTATGTTGTCTTGGTCTGGGTGTTTGTGGTACCGTCATTACTTCTGATTTTCAATAACACAAGTGCTTTAGCTACTTACATTATGACCACAATAATGTTGTGATTTTGCCCACTTTTTTTAAAAAAAATAAACCTTTTATATTCAAGAACATTCTAGAATAACGTTCTCGAATAAAATACAAGTAAAGTTAAGGTTAAACATTTTGCTCGGATATTTACTGATTGAGATGTGTGGAGGTAATGCTCCCTAATCAGATACATTCCGATCGAAGAAGAAATAATCTCGCTTATTTTCTGATATGAAAGTTGAGTGATCTTGTAATTAGATTAAGTTCGACTAAACGAACGAATGTACAACATTTATACCGCGTGTATGCTTATTATTAGGTATTATTATTATTTATAGCATCATTAACTAAAGATGAATTTCTCCTGTTGGCCAAATGACTTCTCTCTCTTTTAAGAGATTCCATTATGCTGCTCCAATACGGATCGGATACACAGTTTGGAATTGTATTGAAATCTAACACCGGTTCGGATTTTAACACTTCAGACCTCAGAAGAACCGGCGACAAAAACTCAGCGCGATCTTTTTTTTACTGTTATTTTATAGTATAGTCCAGGTTTCCTTTACGTCGAGTTCGCGGTGAAAAACCTGTTTTTTGATGAAAAACCCATTTTGAATATATCGCACAATAATTGAGATGTCAAAAAGATTATTTCAAATTAAAAAACATCAGCAGTCTCATTTCTTAAAGTCCAACCACGCACACATAAGGCTTTCGATGGTACAAATATCCATGGACAGTAGTAGTACTTTCCTGGAACCTTCCGCCCGTTTACGTACTATGTCATAAAAAATATTAATTCACGTTGAGTAAGATACAACCAATGTTATCATGCCCTCTCTCTTGCTTTTTCAATCTGTCTCTTTCTCTTTGTTGTGATTTTTCACATAATATTGTACCAAGCTAAAAGTAACAGCAATTGGTGTACAATACAAATATTACATTTATTACCAATAAGCTGAAAAATATGTATTATTATCGATAAGTAATTAATTCGAAATAACAATAAAACTTTGTAATAACTCATTATGAGTGACGATACATAATACTCGTTCTGATTGATATTGATATAAAGGGAAGTTATACCATGCTGTTTCGTTACAATAACGTTATAACGTTAAATATGTTTTAGTAAAACGTATTTTTGGGACTATCTTGAATAACTGTTGATTAAGAATTGCTTAAATCAACGCCCATATCTCGTATACCTTATAGAGAACTAGCGTTACGCCCCGGCTTCGCACATGTGCAATACTGATACTAAATATATTACAACTACAGAATATGTTTCTGTACGACCTCACATTAGAAACTTCTGAAATTATCAGTGTTTCAAAACACAAACAAAACTTTCCTCACGAATCATTCTTTCTATTAAAAGAAAACCGCATCCAAATTGCGTAATTTTAATGATCTAACCATACATACTGACAGACAGCGGTAAACGACTTTGTTTTACACTATGTAAGGATGGTACTGTATGATATAAAAACTACCCCTAATCACACCCTCTGCCTCTAATTACGCTAGCTCGGTCACTCTTACACACAATACTGATTATTAATACTTGACGGTACATTATGATTCAACGACAGCCTGTAAATTCCCACTGCTGGGCTAAAGGCCTCCTCTCCCTTGGAGAAGATATGGAACATATTCCACCACGCTGTTCCAATGCGTGACTAATTTCATCGAAATTCTGCCACATCTGCATTCCACCAACCCGCATTGGAACAGCGTGGTGGAATATGTTCCAAACCCTCTTCTTAATGGAAGAAGAGGCCTTATCCCAGCAGTGGGAAATTTACGCGCCGTTACTTTACTTTATTAAAAAAAAACTGAGTAAAAATTCCGTAATATCTCAACTCGTAAATGATGATTATCAGTTTGAATTGCACTAAATGTTAAAAACAAAAGGAAAACAGCACTTAAATTTCCATTCTCTTCCCAAACTTGCCTTAATTACTGCTTAAATCTTGAAGACCGTTCTCATTACATTTTATAACCGCTTAAGGAATTTGTTACAACATTGAAAATTTTATTACTAGAAGCGTGGTGGCTCGATTGCGGTATACATATATTATGTATTCAATCTGTTTGATGATGTTTGATGTCTATTTAGATAATTCTTAAGCTAGGTAAAAGTACAGATAGATAGATGATAGATGTCGATATTTCGACATTATCTACGAATGTGTTGTTCACGAGAACAAGAATCATAAAGCCAATCATAATGTCGAAATATCGAGCTCCACTGAACAAAAATAAAAAAAACGTGGTAAATATCCCGAAATGAATAACTTTAATTATAAAACTGTACAATTGGTTATAATAATTAACTGTTATATTAATTACAAGAAAATTTTAATCATATATATTGTTTTTAAATAATATTATTTAAAAAAAAATGTTATATCGTTATTATTATTTTCGTTATTTTCGATTCTTTTTTTTTATAATCCAGACGTTGAAGCTTAATTAGGATAAGACAACATTCTCATTAACAGTTCAAAGATAAAAATAAAATATTATGTATATAACGTTATATTTTTAAGGAAGTGTGTTTTATCAAAAACAAAAAACGATATTGACTATGTATTATACATTAAATAAAAAAGTGGAACTATTATTTATTAAATAACTCGTGTGAATTAAAAGAATTACCAATAATTTAAGTTTAAATAATACCGTATATAGACAAAAGAGATTGAGATAAACAAAAAGAGAGAAAGAGGCCTCAAAGGGCGCAGCGGTTTTTCTATCACGTGACGTTTTCTATCAGTTGTCTCTACCGTTAGCCGTGTAAAATAACTTTTATTAATAAAATACTCGATAAAAGAATATTGCGAGATTTCCTGTACTTTATTTTTTTTTATGCATAAAGTTATTGAAAAAAATGTTATATAACTAATATTATATATATATTTTTTAAGATTTTTTTAAGCTCTCTAGTATTAAATAAATAACCTTTGGACAACAGCACATACATTACTCTGTATATCATCATCACAATGTAAGTAGCTAAAGCACTTGTTTTATGGAAAATCAGAAGTCGTTACTTCTGATTATAGGTACCACAACACCCAGACCCAAGACAACATAGAAAGCTAATGATAATCTACATCGACTCTGCCGGGAATCGAACCCGGGACCTCAGAGTGGCGTACCTAAAACCGGTGTACACACCACTCGACCACGGAGGTCGTCTCTATCTCTATTATAAAATTTAAAAATCTTGTGCGATAAAAAGCTACATTGGGTTTCCGCGAAAAACCACATTTCCCATTGCATGTCACCCTTCCTTCAAAAATATATTGTTGACTCGCAGCGTCTTGTTTTAATTATGACATTATTAAAATTAAAAGAATGTTTTTCAGAATACTTGTTAAAATATATGAAACACGAAAAATAATTAGTGCCGAAATGGCCCAGTGGTTAGAACTGGAAATCATAACCGATGACTGCGGGTTTCAACCCAGGCAAGCACCGCTGAAATTCATGTGCTTAATTTGTATTCATGAAAACATCGTGCCTGTGTCTAATTTCATAGAAAATCTGCCAGATGTGTATTCCACCAACCACTGGAACAGCTTAGTGGAATATGTTTTTAAACCTTTTTCTCGAAGGGAGAGGAGGCTTTAGCACAGCGGTGGGAAATTTACAGTCTGTTGTTGTTGTTGTTGTTGAAAATAATTAATGCTGCTAATTACTGTTGAGACCAATATGAGATCGCGTACCTAAATCTAGAATTTTTTGCTCCAAACATCTCCCTTTGAAAAGAACATTTTGAATATAATTCCACTTCACTGGTCCAAGTCGGTTTTTTATATATTATACGCAAGATAATATACGAGCAGAAGGCCCACTTAATGGAACGTGATTACACAACACCGGACGGCTTGCAGATGCGTTGCCGGCCTTTAAAGAAGGAGCACACTCTTTTCTTTAATGTTCCCAATTCGTATTGGTTTAGAAAAAGGAGTGTCGAAAGCAAGTTCCAGAAAGTTGTTGTGCGAGGCAGAAAATGTTTAAAAAAACGCGCTGATGCGGTTTGGTTCAACCGCCGAACACGAGATCATTTGCATAAACACATGAAAATTCAATCGTGCTTTCTGGGTTTGAGCTCAGCAGTCGTGGTGCCTACACATGCAGAATATAAAAAATAGTGACACGCCATTTTTATAAATAATAAATCTAATAAAGAATTCGATATTAATAACAATATCAGCGTCCAAAACAAAATAACCCATCCATCATTTTACTGTCGAATCTGTTTGTCTAACCCAATTAACCCACGACGACATTAATCTACTAATGGTTCACAGTAGACGTAATATTATATGCGTAATAATATGTACATAGATTGTATTTACCAACATTTTAGGCGAGTTATGTTTATTTTGTGAATACGCATTTGATTGGTTCGAATTTTCTTTTCATATGAGGAAGTTTTCATTAATCATGCTCATACAATCAATGCAAATCACATACATTATTGAAATAAATAATAATCATTCACACAACAGATTAATAGAATATATGGTTATCAATAAATCTATATAAATGTGAAAGTAACTCTGTCTGCAAACAATAATAACAATTTTAAAGTTCAAACAAAAAATAATAAAAAATTTAAAACTATTTTTAAATTATGAAACCACTGGCCCTTAAATTTACTAAAGAAATCATGATACAATGGAGCCCAGCTATTCTATATTTTAAACGAAAAGTAAATCATACCATTACTCTTTCACGATTAAATCTGAATCGAATTTGATGAAATTTTGTATTAAGCAAACTTGAGCCCCATAGGACTGGTAAAGAAATACGTAGACACCTTATTTAAATCTAACACCTGACCAGCTCTCAAAACGCGAAAACCACGGGCGAGACCTAGTACATAACAAATTGACGAAGAAGCTCATTTTTATAGCGTGTGTGGTTAAGAAAATTGCTATATCCATACGAAATTGGATTGAGTCTAGAAGATATGAAATATTATGTGAGGTCTAGAAAAGACGTTACTGGGAAAAAATCTTCATAAGTCAGATAGGTTTTGAAAATCATTTGGCTGTATCAAGATATTGAATATATCTAATGCTTCTTATTTTATATGTCTTCGATTTAGGTTACTAATGAGTACTATTTATTATATATACTTTATTATGGAAATGGACTATTTGTATTGACTAATGAGCTTTCTATAGTACTAGAATTTTTGTCTGTTTGTGTGATTTTGTCGCTTTCATTGGCAGATAGCTTGCTGATGTCAAAAGCTCCTATCAACGACTTAACACCACAATAGCTAATACATACATAAAAATTTCGAACTGAAAAAAAATTAAAAAACGCACACGAAATCAAGGTCACAGCTAGTCTAATACAATATCTTATAAAAAGTCTTCAAAGAGAATTTGCTGTTATATTATTGATTACCATATACGAAATAATATCTATCAGAACAGTGAAAAATATATGTGTGTTTCACTAGTACAGTGAAAAATATATGTGTGTGAGGAGAAAAGAGGTTGTAAGCTGTGTTAAGTGGAGTGTTGCGGTACGGTGACGTTAAGTTATTAGAATATATTTAACTAGCGAACCGCCCCAGGTTTGCACGGGTACTGAATATGTACAATTATATTATGACTAAATTACAAAAAAACATTATTAATTATAAACATACACATATCCATTCTATCAAATTTTCGCATTTATAATGTTAGTATATGTGACTTTGGTAATTGCTTTATTATATCTATAGTAAAATTTAGACCCAACAAATCACCGTTCGTTGGTAAATATAAGCATTAAGCATAACCTGCGTGACCCTAATAAAACTTAATTTTAATTAACACTTATCGTTTGACTTTAATGTAGTCATTATGTAAAATCGTAACAAATAAAATATACCAAGTTCAGTTAAGTTTATATATTTTTGTTTATATGATTTCACCTGATGTACCACCAGCCATAGACATGGGCACTGAAGGAAATAACATTCACATCACCAATGCGCATTTTCCTTTTAAACTTTGGTGACAAATATGCTACCTATGTACATCTGTCTCACTGATTCTTAACAAAATACTAGTGCTATGATGATATTATATTATAAAACTAGCTGTGCCCGCGACCATGTACGCGATTGAGATTAACAAAACAAAAATATTGTAGCCTAAGTTACTCCTTGTTATATCAGTTATCTGTCAGTGTAAGTCCCGTCGAAATCGGTCCAGCCTTTCCAGAGATTACCCGGAACAAATAGACAGACAGTCTATTTTCAACATCACAAACAGACACTCCAATTTTATTATATGTATAGATAATGAGTGTATTGTACGTAGATAATTGTGCACCAAGTTGGTAATTAAATAATTCTCCGAAGGGAACTCTAATGAAATATAATATTTTATGTAAGATAACTTAATAAGCTCAGGACGTCACGTAGGCAACTTACCTACACGTTGCGATAACTGCCTGAACATAAATTATAGTTACAAAGAAAATCCATTAGAAACAAACTTTTGGTACGTCAACTTGAAACTTTCGAAATAGAGCCTTAGGAAACGTAGGCACGCAAAAAGCGACCAAAATTTTCATTTAACGTTTTATAACAATCGTCTTTGGAAGACCTTTGATATTTTTGGCGCCCAATTACTCCCATCGGAGTCAAATTTAGTGACAAAAAGAATTAAACAAATTTTGTGATTCAACGGTGAAATGCTGCTCACATTCCTGCTACCATTGCACGCTGTCAAGAATTATACAATAAATGTTTTTAATTCATGTTTGTATATATTTAAGGACTTAATGTTAATAATTCTTATATAAATAAATTATTATTTTAAAATAGATATAAACATAAGACTAATAATTGGTATATCGATGAAATTTAACTTAAAACCAAAAAATAATAATTGATGGAAAATAATATTAATTATAAAAGACGGCTGGCAGGAGCTGGATGCGAGTAGCCCAAGAACGATCACAGTGGCGTGCAATTTGAGAGGCCTATGTCCAGCAGTGGACGAACATGGGCTGATTGATTGAATGTCAATAAAAATATACAATAAAAGGGTCGCAGTAGTGTCTTAACAATGATAGATTGATATATCACTCAGAATATTATACGGATGTAGAAATTCCCAAAATGATCCTTTTTTGAAGACTTAAGGACGATTTAAAAATATCGACACTAATATCAAAAATGCGGTCAAAACACTGAACTGTTTTTGATGAAATTTTATATCAACCAAGCTCAAAAAAGGACATAAACCAACCCTTAAACGTTAGCAATACCGTTGTAGACCTGGTTTCTTTTATATAAAAAAGACCCGTAGGTAGAAGACCAAACAAGCCTTATCTATAAGTACAGTCAGAGTAAGAAAACCTTCGTTTTCAAATTCATTCCTTTTTCAAGTCTTTAGCTCTTAGTACCTTTTGAATCTAAACATCAAATCATTACGACGCAATATGTCATTTTCGATCGTTAAAGCAGATTATCGCTAATACTGAGCACACGAAAATAGATCTTAAGGTGACGGACCTTTTCTTACCTATACTGTACATAGTAATACATTAGAGGATGCTTGTTTAACAGAATAATAAAAATAAATCACATAACATTATTACGTAAAATATGAAGCTCTAGATATATTTCTTAATTATTTCAAGAGACGGTAATAATTTCTTATTAGCCGTTCGTTACAAGATACAAATTAACTAAAATCCAATTCGCAATCAACTATCGCACTAATCTCGTAAATTTTGTCTCTTTTCTTTTCTTTCAAAACATCTCCCGTCCTTGTCACTCGTATGCCCTGTCTTTAGACAATATCAATTATTAATTACATTATTATTTTCCTATAAGAGCCCCAATAGCTCGTAATATATATTAATAGCCAGTAATATAAATTAATAAGGTACATATTGGTGACGTCACACGTATACATATATCAATCGAAAATTAGTATAGAAATATATAATATTATAACAACAACAACAGCCTGTAAATTCCCACTGCTGGGCTAAACTCTCCCTTAGAGGAGAAGGTTTGGAACATATCCCACCACGCTGTTCCAATGCGGGTTGGTGGAATACACATGTGGCAGAATTTCTATGAAATTTGTCACATGCAGGTTTCCTTCACCGCCGATTCCGAGATGAATTATAAAGACAAATTAAGCACATGAATCAGCGGTGCTTGCCTGGGTTTGAACCCGCAATCATCGATAAGAAGCACGCGCTCTAACCACTGAACCATCTCGACTCATATAATATTATGCCTGTCTATAATTTATCTATATTATTTAATATTATAAATGTGAAAGTAACTCTGTCTTTCGATCTTTTATGATCAAACCGCTGAACCAAATTTCATGTAATTTGGTATGAAGCAAATTTGAAGTCCAAGAAGGGACATAGGCTATGTTTTTGGCTTACATATGACAACCAAAACCCATAAACGCGAGCCGAGCCGAGTGAAGCCGCGGGCAACTATATACACATAAAATGTAGCGAATAATACCTGCATTATTCGCCATACAGGATGAATTAAATGCGTACACATAATAATAGTTACGAATATTTGCTGTGTTAATCAAATTACCGGCGACAAGACTGCAATATTTGAACAACGTTTAATGCATGTTTATTTTATAACATGCACTTGTTTATATTATTTATGCAATACGAATATGTTAAACACGAAAATTACTCTATCACTGTCAGAGTGTTACTTCTGAATGATGAAAGCTTGAACCTCAAGTATAGGTATAGAGCTTATTTTATAGACTGCTTCTTAATACCTAAAATATTGGACATCATTACATAAGTTACTCTGATCGCAATGTTCATAAGTAGCGAAAGCACTTGTGTTATGGAAAACCAGAAGTAACGACGTTACCTCATACACTCAGAGCCAATATAGAAAACTAATGAACTTTTTCTACGTCGACTCGGCCGGGAATCGACGCTGTAGCGTACCCATGAAAACCGGTATACTCGCTACTCGAACACGGCAGTCGTCATATTTTTTTACCAGTAAATAAACATATTTAGCTATGATTTATAAATAGTTGTATTTATTCCTATATATTCTATACTAGCTGTGCCCGAGACCTTGTACGCGTTTGAATTTAACAAAAAAAAATATTATTGTAGCCTAGTAATAGTCCCGTCAAAATCGGTCCAGCCGTTCCAAAGATTAGCCGGAACAAACAAAACAAAATAGTAAAAATTGTAATTTTCGTATATGTACATATGCATGGAGTAAAAAAGAGCTATTTTAGTATTACAAGAAGACACTTCAATTTAATATATTTTATAAATAATAAAAGAAAATTAATCCTAAAGTCAGGTTAAAGAACTTTATTACCCATAAAGAACCTGACAGTTCACTTTACAATGAGCAATACACAAATCTTATATACAAAGTTTGTTTTTTTTGTGGTATAATCCGCGGCAGTACATATCGACATTGACCCAAAGAAGATAAATAAAAACAATGAAAAAATTATGTAGTAAATGGTTAAAATTTTAGTGACATTAAATTGTATTTTAAATATAGAAATAATGTTTACCAATTTTATTCATATATATTTTCGCTTATAAATATTTTTAGTTTCTTTTTAAAGTTAGCTATACTTGTACACTCTTTTGTACTATTCGGCAAACTATTATATAATTTTACCCCGTTAAACAGAATGCTTCTATTGCCATATTTCGTTCTAGGATTATAAAGATTTATTTTGTGTTTGTTTCTTAAGCTGTGTGTATAATTTTTATTTGTTAGTCGTAATTCCGTATGAATTTGATGAAGCTGATTTTTTTTTATAAATGTACATATGTTGTTTGTGTATGACTGTTTTAAATTAAAAATTTTTGTTTCTCTGTATAGTATGGGCGTGTATGTCAGTCTATCGTAATTGAAAAGTACTTTGATAACTTTGTTTTGTGCTTTTTGTTTCATAATTATTATTTTTTTTCTAATAATTTTATTTAATTACTAATGTTTTTGTTATGTACAAGTCATAACCTTTCATTTGATACCCCACTTGAGCATATTTGCAGACATTCGGTTTTTCTTCCCCAATTTAAACCCCCATAACTTTTAAACGGCTAAACCGATTTTCATCAAACATGTCTAAGAACACTCGCCCGTAAAACACCTATAATACAAAAAAAACTAAATTGAAATCGGTTCATTCGTTTGGGAGCTATGATGCCACAGACAGACAAACAGACAGACAGACACGTCAAACTTATAACCCCTCTTTTTGCGTCGGGGGTTAAATAGAAGATTATTTAATATAGAAGATTTAATACTCGACGCAAATAATACTTCTGACTTTTTATGTATGCTACAATTCTAGGTATTGCATTGTAGATAAATAATCTGAAAATAAATAAATATTTAAAATAATTCTATTCCATTCAAATGATTTCAAAACATTTTGGAATACATCAGCAAAATGGCAATCAAATGTTTTATAAAATCATTCAGAACATTTCCATTTTTAAAACTAACTGTCACCAGCGACTTTTCTCGCATTTAAGGGTGGACAACAGGATTTAGGTATTAAGAAGTAGTCTATAAAATAAGCTCTATACCTATCCTTGATGCTCAACCTTTCAAAATTGTGTTCCAGTTTGAAGGGTGAGTGAGCCAGCCAGGCACAAGGGACATAACATCTTAGTTCCCAGGGTTGGTGGAGCATTGACGATGTAAGGAATAGTTAATATTTCTTACAGCGTCATTGTCTTTGGGTGATGGTGACCACTTACCATCAGGTGGCCCATATGCTCGTCCGCCAACCTATCCCTTAAAAAAAAAACTTTACTATGTTACTTTGATTAGTATAGATGTGATGTAACGTAATGGAACTTCCGTCCACACTATACGATTAAAACTCCTCTATCTTTTAATGCGAGATAAAAACAATAGACGGTTGCCAGAATGATAGGAACAATAAGATTTTTTAGCCAAGGAAATAGAACATCTGGTCAGATGACAGTTCAAAAAGGAAGGAATGTTTACGTTGAGTTAAAAGCATTCTAATCTGTAGCATTATTTGTTAATAACGACAGCAATTTCGTTCGGTGCGAACGCACGCGGTACTGAAATAACAGCTGTATTTTATTCTACTATTTTTAGGACCTGTGACAGCATATTTTTTTATAGTGTTCTGAATCGCGCTTATATTGGTCTGAAAATTATAAAGCTTGAAAATTTTATCATTTGGACCAAATATATTCAAACTTAGCGGTTGTGTAACGGATGTCACAAAAATTGGATATCGCCCATCTGTTTTGATGACCTCCGTGGTCGAGTGGTGTGTACACCCGTTTTAATGGGTACGCCACTCTGAGGTCCCGGATTCGATTCCCGGCCGAGTCGATGTAGATTATCATTAGTTTTCTATGTTGTCTTGGGTCTGGGTGTCTGTGGTACCGTCGTTACTTCTGATTTTCCACAACACAAGTGCTTTAGCTGCTTACATTGGGATCAGAGTAATGTATGTGATGTTGTCTCATATTTATTAATTTATTATTTAATGATTAATCTTTGGATTAAATATCGGTGTTACATCCGACTTCCGGTGTCACCCTGTCTTTGTTTTACTTAACATTGTACGATATGTGAGAAAGAGATGAAACGGATTTTATATCGAAATCGGTTTAACTTGCACTTCATCTCTTTCTCACCGATGGGTTACTGTAAAGTTAAAAAGAGATAGGGTGAATATTCCATGAGTTTAATGCTATCCTGCTTTGACGTACCAAAACGATATTCCTAGTTGCTTAGATGCGGTGAAAACGTATACTCGTCATTGTCAAATCGATGCCATCTGATGTACCAGCAATATCAGATATATCGGACACATACCTAGTCTTGGATGTACTGAATGATAAAAACATCTCTTTCATCATATTTCGACATCTCTACAGAAGATATGACACGTTAGTCATCACCAAACCGTCACAAACCCAAACTCAATAGCTTTGTGATCGAATCTAGATAGTAAACAGCAATTAGACACCCCAGACAGATCCCCCAGAATCCATAACAATATTAAGTGCAGATAGATTGCTGGATTCACGGTCCAACAGAATCTTTGGCGAAATGACTTTTATTAGATTGATTCTGATCTCTGATGAACTTATGCTTAAGTTCAAACATTAAACCTGTCTCGTCGAAATCGATCAAAAATCGAAATGAATCAAGTTTTATTCGTCGTAACTTGTATTTATCTTATTTAGAAAACATTTGAAAAAATCTTACCTTGGCGCATACGACCTTTTTCCGTAAAAAATAAAAGTATTCTTTAACAGAGAAGTTTCATAAACGCACTTTTGAATTGTTATTTTAGTGTGTTGAATTTGAAACCGGTTAAAAGAAGATTCCACCAGAACAAAAAGCAAGAAACTCATACTGACATATCATTACCATTTCCGTTTCAAACAGAGATTACGTCAGTACAACAAAACAAACAAACAACAGCCTGTAAATTCCCACTGCTGGGCTATAGGCCTCCTCTCCATTTGAGGAGAAGGTTTGGAACATATTCCACCACGCTGTTCCAATGCGGGTTGGTGGAATACACATGTGGCAGAATTTCTATGAAATTTGTCACATGCAGGTTTCCTCACGATGTTTTCCTTCACCGCTGAGCACGAGATGAATTATAAAGATAAATTAAGCACATGAATCAGCGGTGCCTGCCTGGGTTTGAACCCGGAACCATCGGTTAAGGTGCACGCGTTCTAACCACTGGGCCATCTCGACTCTTTTTAACAAGACGTTCGTATTTAAAATTACTTCAAGTAAAATATTAGTAACATCCAATAGCAATATCAAATTGGTAAAGAAAGCATATTATTCGATACAAGATGTTATAGATGATAAAAAGCTTGGGGTTAATACCAGACTTCCAAGCAGGATGTATTAATTTAAATAATTGTATTTAACTAACATGACTTTGTATTTTTTAAATGTTGAAAAAGAGTAACTACTGAGTTTCTCACCGGTTCTTCTCGGTAGAATCTACTTTCCGAACCGGTGGTAGCTTCACTTAATTGTAAAATGACGATTCAAATGTGCTTGTATAAACCTACTTGAATAAAGTTTATTTTGATTAGATTAGATTTGAAATGCAGCAAAGAATCTATTCGCAATCATGCTTGAAATAATTACAAAGCCCCAAAATTGAATCTAGAATGTAGAACATAATATTATCGAGCCTTTACCGCCATTTTAGCGTAACCGACAAAAACCAAATTTTACAGGAGACGATTTTTTTTAAATATTTTTATACAGAAGTGTGCTAGTAAATAAAAATTTCGCATACTTTAATATTTTTTTAACATTTAAATATATAATTGAAAATAAAACAGAAATTATAAGTATTTATGCCATTTATGGCGTTTACATTATTTTTGCTGTCATAATCGATAGTGATTTTGGCGTTTACGATAAAAATGTCTATTAAAATGACTATATCTAAAAAACTATAACTGTAAATAAATAAGCATTTTAAAAGGTTTTTAAATGAAATAGTCATATATATAATTGAAAAATATATTTATTCATATCAATCGTTTAAAATAATGAGACCAATATACTTATATAAAATAAAATAAAGTATTTCTTCTGGTACGAATCAACTTCGTCCGCTTTAACACCACGTACTGTTCCATCATAGTTCTCAAACAAAATAAATTTTGTATCATTAAAAATCTATTTATGTTAATCATTTGGAATAATGAGATCAAGCAGATTATACATATAACCACGTACTTATATAAAATTAAGTAAAGTATTATAATTCTCATTATTTGCATCATACTTCGTCCGTTTCAGCTAAAGCATCACGTATGCTTTAATTATGCCGCATAATAAAATATTCTTGATGGAATCATCATTCTAGATTCTTTTCTTTCAAGTGACAACATACAGTGTGTATAAAAACGATATGTTTTGAAATTCGTGAGGTAATTATACTTTTGTGCTTTTATTGCGACAATAGTGGGATGGAACAGCAGGCAACATCTCAATGAACGATTTTAACTGTACGACTTCTACTTCACCAGATTTATTATGATTATGAAGAGCTTTTCTGCTTTCCCAAGCGGTATTCAGAAATTTATTGGCATTTTCGATAGCGTATCTCAAAGACATTTGAGATACGTTTAGGGTCTTATGCAAAAGTTGTTTGCATATTGTAATCGTCTGTCCATTATAGTTTATAAAATAATCGTATAATATTTTACGAACATTACTACTGGCTCTTTTTCTGTCAATCGGTCTCTCATTAGCACATGACAGTAGGAAATCTTTTTGTCTTTTGTCACAACCTAATCCCCAATAGTTTTCAAAGATGTTAGCCTAATCATCTTCTGTAAATTTTGAGCATGAGTTACCACATATTTTATTCATACAAGGATGAGGTTGCACAGATTTCTCTACAGCAGTTTCCGGTAAAGGTTTTATTTTCCTGTATCCTCTTTTAGTTGTCTCTTGAGGTGACTCATGTCCATCCGAATCACTGGACGATGAGGCGGGCTTCCATGAGTATTCACTATCAATGCAGACATTATTGTCGTAGATATCCAAAGTTTAGTTATTCTTGGTCAAAAGTGAACTGGTGCTAATCTGTACTAATAAGAGACTCTCTTCGGGATGTTTTTAACAAAGTAGGAATACTTACTGTTGAGTCACAGAATAATTACAAAAATATTATGTATATTCAGAGTAACGTTGAACACTTTGATAAAATCAGTGATAATTAATCATTGTATGTGCACTAGGAGTAAGGATAAGCTTATAACGCCAAGTTTCCGACTCCGCAAAGTCAATAAATCCTTCTTGGGGCAAAGTATGCGTTACTATAATAAAATCCGCAGAAATTTTTAACTTTGCCGTCTCGTAAATTCAAATCGTTGGTAAAAAATACATTGGTAGAAAAAGCACATTATTCGATAAAAGATTTTATAGATGATAAAAAACGTGTTAAAAAAGAGTAACTACTGAGTTTCTAGCCGGTTCTTCTCGGTAGAATCTACTTTCCGATCCGGTGGTAGCTTCACTTACTTGTAAAATGACGATTCAAAGTGCTTATAAAAGCCTACTTGAATAAAGTTTATTTTGATTTGATTTGATTTGATTTGATCAATGCAATCTGGCATAATAGGATCCCCTAAATTAGTTTAATCATAATTTGTTATATCTACTTGTGCAATTTCATTTTGATTATCTAAATCCATTAAAGTATAAATATTTTCAGTGTCAGAATCACTGTAATCAACAAGTTTATTTAGAGTTATTGTTATACGTGGATTGGTATTTTGCTCAGAAAAAAGACCGTGATGATGTCGTCGCAGTTCATGTAGGGTCTATATTAATATCGTTGTTGCTGCCTGTTAGCAAGAATGGATCAAGAACTAAAGCCTCTGTATCTTGCTGCATGTTCTCGGGAAAAGCAGTTTCATGATAGCTTTTTTCTGCGGGGAGTGGTGATATTAGCAACAAACAAGAGATATCTTAAAAAGAATCGCATAATGTAAAACATATAAACGGACGGACAAAGTTGTAGTAAAAAAACTGCTCACTGACCTATTAAGAACCATTCTTTGAGAGATCGTGAAGGAATTTTCTGTCATCCTCTCTTTGTTTCTCTAATTAAACCCAGGTAAAATAGAGGCCATTCTCGTATCAACGAGAATGGCCTAACTTAACTATTTTTTTAACCAATACTAATACACACCAAATTAAAATGGGAGAACAATATTACAGGCAATAAATTGTACGCATATTACATTTTTCTTGCATTCACTTACCAAAATTAAATTACAATACATACCTTAGCTGCTGAAGTCGACATTGCTTTTTTATTTGATAACTGTTTGAGCTTCTTATGTACACTTATAACTCAATTAATTCAAATACTACACAATAAAAAACACTATTTAAAACGTTAATTTTACGATTCAAAAGTTCTTATAAAAGCCCACTTGAATGAAGTTTATTTTGATTTTGATTTTGATTTTGATTTTTTGTTATTATGAGTGAAACTATTTTTTTAACCACAAAGGATTTTTAGGATTATTAGGATGCAACTAACATTGTTTCCTTTGGAAAGATGTTAGTTGCATCCTAATAACTTTTGCGGAAATAAGTATGTCACAGGTTTCTTTATAGTAAACGCCTTACGGTCAAGGAATAATGTCGGTTGCGATAATAAGTAGGGTCGCTTGCGCTAAAAAAAATCAGTCATTAGTCAAATAAGATAAAAATGCCTATTGTCGCTTACGTAAAGACTTTAAAAACGTATGTATTCACGATAATTTTGGCATTTGCTATAACTCTGTAACGGTTTTTTTTCGGAGGGAATCATCAACAGGTATCGGTCCGTTACGGTTTAAAATATTAGTATCAATAAAAAACGATTTTTCGACAAAAGTGTCGCTTACGATAATTTGGCGGTAAGGGCTCGTTATGTTTACAATTCTTTTTTTTAAAAGGCGCGTGACTTATGCACTTGCGTGTAAATTTCTACTTGTACGGTGTGATTAAAATATTTAAATTTTCAACTGCGTGCTAATAACTAATTACAATAAAATAATAATATTCCATTTATTTATCATAAATTAATTATTATTGTTACGATAAATGTTATTTCTCTTTTGCTACTAATATAAAATTCAAAATTTCTTAAACGCACCATTTAAATCAATACATACAATAAAATTTAGAGTGTCTGATTGTAATATCAAAATAACCGCATTATACTAAATACGTACACACTGTATATATACCCAAATAACATTTTTCCCCCTTTTTATGTTTGTTCCGGCTAATCTCTAGAACGGTTGGACTAATTTTTACGGGACTTTCACAGGCAGATAGCTGATGTTGTAAGGAATAACTTAGGCCAAAACAATAACTTTTTTGTTAAACTCAAACGCGCATGAACTGGGGCACAGCTGGTTTAAAATAAAAATAAACATTGTAAAATAAGATAGGGCGTGTCGAGCTACTTGACAACGACATTAAATTACAGTTTAGAAAGTAACTTCATCCTATAGTTTGTTTACAAAATGAGCGCATTATAAAATTTTCTTTATTTCTATAATACGCCAAACAAAGTATAACATCAAAAATATTGTCAAGCTCTTTGAAGATACAGTATTATGTTTACAAATATTTTAACTTCTAAAAGTAGAAAAATCCGATGATTTCGGGTTCAAAGAAGCACCACGATATATATATGTGCTTAATTTGTGTTTATAATTCATCTCGTGCGCGGCGGTGAAGGAAAACATCATGAGGTAACCTGCATCGGTCTAATTTCATTGAAATTCTGCCACATTTGCATTTCACCAACCCGCATTGGAAGAGGTGGTGGAATATGTTCCAAGCTATCTCCTTAATGGGAGAGGAGGCCATTAGCCCAACATAGGGAAATTTACAGGCTGGTACTTTACTTTACTTTTTTTTTACTATTCAATTTTTTTATAGTACCCTTGCCATTAAACTCAGCTTTCAAAGCTTATTGTACAAAAATAACTGTTTATATCACAAATTAAAAAAAGTACTTGCGTCAAGATAAAAACTTAAATTCGTATCATATGTTTATTAGACGAAAAGTTAAAAGGTAATAAGCGGTTATAGTCCATTTGGATTTATTACCGGCATAATCAGACCTTTTTGACCTTTTTGACTTTAGTAAGGGCATTTTTAGTGTTGGTTTACAGTCTAATGACATTACTAAATAAATCTCTATATAAATATTAGCGGGAAACTCAAGTGTTAAGTTTATATAAATATTTATATTGAAGATTTCTGTGGTCAAGAAGTGCGTACGCCGTTTTTCATGGGTAAGTCTCTCCGAGGATCTGGGTTCGATTCCCGGCCGAGTCTATGTAGAAAGAGTTCAATAGTTTTTTGTGTTGTCTTGCGTCTGGATGTTTGTGGTACCGTCGTTACTTCTGATTTTTCATAACACAAGTGCTTTAGCTACTTACATTGGGCTCCAAGTAAAGTATGTGATATTGTCCAATATTATATTATTATTATATATTATATAAATATCAAAATATAATTTTCTCTCCCAACAGGCGAAGACGCAGTCTGAAATTAGTATTAAATTCAAAGTATAGTATATTAATCTTTACCGGAAATCATAAGCTGAATAACTATTACGAATTCCAAGCAAATTATCAACATAATACTATGTCTAATCCTCACACAGGAATGGAGTAACTTAACTAATCTAAGTCATAAAAGATATGATTGTGACTCAACCAAATCTCAACTTAATCTGTTAACTTATTCAAAAGCAAACATTCAAATACACAAAACTTCCCCCGCAACTACGGATGGAAAAGTTTTTGAAAACTATACTCACTTTAAATAATCCAAGTTATTTATAAGTTGATAACTTGAACTGAATAGGAAGAATTATTATAATACAATACCTAACTTAGAATATAAAACACGTGGTTCGTCGTCGGTCACGTTTTCGATTCCAGGTCAGCGTAACTAACCTACTTCAAAATATAGGCCAAAATAGTCTAAAAATCCTTGATTGTCAAAATTTGATTGTACTAAATCTATATACATATAATAAAATCGCAGCGTCTGTTTGTAATATTAAAATAGCCCTTTTTTACTCAATGCATTTGTATAAACGGTACATATACCAAAATAACATTCTTTACAATTTTTCTGTTTGTTCTATCTCTGGAACGGCTGGACCGATTTTGACGGGACTTTCACTGTCAAATAACTGATATAATAAGGAGTAACATAGGCTATAATAATATTTTTTTGTTAAATTCAAACGCGTGCATGGTCGCGGGCATAGCTAGTGAAATATATAAGGCTGCATTAGAATATAACTAATAAAAAAAAGTATTGCATAAACTCAGCACACATGACAGACGTCTAACTTGGCGCCTTTTTTCTTATCGCTGGAAATACGCTTTATGCGTTTCTCCCACGTGAAGTGGGGGTATCTGGGAGTCGCCGGCGAACAGGACGATCTAGAGCGCCCCAGTAAACCGGACTACCCACTAAAAAACCAGCAATATCCTCGTCTTCTCCTTCTCCCATTCCGCTACCTCCTTCTGCAATATGACGTTTTCGTAGAATACATTTCTGACTAGCACGCCTCTCGACCGAGCTTAGCGTTGATGACGCTCTGACTTGGTGACTCTGCCAAATAAATAAATATTGGACAATATCACACACATTACTCTGATCCCAATGTAAACATTAAAAATTAGTAGAAACGACGGTACCACAAACCCAAGACAACGTAGAAAAGTAATACCTTACCTTTGTCTGCTTTGACTCGGCCGGGAATCAAACACGGGACCTCGGAGTGTCATACCCATGAAAACCGCTGTACACACTACTCGACCACAGATGTTTCAACTATTGTCGTGAGCTTGTGATCCATTGGGTGACCTAGTCGCCACCCAATCTATTTTAAATAATAAAAAAGGAAACTTTTTACATACCTCAAAGAAAATATGACCTTAAAGTCCACTCAAATATGTGGCCTCCTTTGAATTAAATTTAGGTATACTAAATACTTGATAGTTGTTCGTAGTTACTAAAACCTAAAAGGCAAAGAGCGTGCACCACGAATTCCGAACAAATTCCCAACCCAACTCAACTTTACTCTTCATACGATCTCAAATATACTTACAAACTTATGTCGTAAAGGATTATGAAAAAAGTTCTAGCGAATTGTCTACAATGGAAAGTTTTTAAAAACAGAAATCGCTGCTTTATTTAATACGTATTTTTCTTCAGCTCGAAGTTTTGTGAATTCTACAAGTGTGTATTAGTTTAAGGGTTGAAATCCAGGTCAGCGCTGCGGTTTTATTTTGCTTATCACTTCGCATCTCGCTCGAGAAAGTTTTAAAAGTATTATACGCTATTTGGACACGCGTATTATTTATTAAAATGTTTTAATTATTAAATTCAATTTCAAATATAGCTTTCTAAGATGTATATTATAATCGAGTTCTCTGGTGTTTTTGCTTTAAGTCTAAGACATTTAAATAGCCTTTAAATGTCCCACTGCTGGGCTAAAGCCTCTTCGAAATTATCCTTATCCTTCCTTCCATCCTTCGAATAATCCTTAAAGGATTAGAGCATATTCCAGCACGCTACTCCAGGGATTAGTGGATGCACATGTTTTTCTCGAGATTATTGCCTTCACCGCTGAACATGAGTTAAATTATAAACACAAATTAAGCATACAACAATTCAGCCGTGTATTATATCTTGCTTGAGTTTGATCGCGCAATCATCGCTCAAAATGCTTGTATGTTAATCACTGGGCCGTCTCGACTCCGTTTCGTGTTATTTTCATAGAATAGTACTACATTTTTATATTCGTTAATTATAATTATTTAACCTAACTTTTCTTATCGCTTCATCTACTTTTTTTATGATATAGGTTGGCAGACGATCATATGGGCCACCTGATGGTAAGTGGTCACCATCGCCCATAGACAATGACGCTTTAAGAAATATTAACTATTCCTTAAATCGTCAATGTGCCACTAACCTTGGGAACTAAGATATTATGTCCCTTGTGTCTGTAGTTACACTGGCTCACTCACCCTTCAAACCGGAACATAACAATACTGAGTACTGTTATTTGTCGGTAGAATAACTGATGAGTGGGTGGACTCAGGCGAGCTTGCACAAAGCCCTACCACCAAGTTAACTTGATAAAATATATACTTAATAAAATCTTAAAATAACAAACTGACATACAATGCATAGCTTGACCCAGTGGGTCTTAGGATGAAATTTCGCAGCGGAATTTCTTATGGAACGAAGGTAAGCACTAAGAATTATGAGATGAATATTTCGATGGGAATTTGTCATTTTGGATGTTAGACATTTTGTTAGATCGATGCTTTCTTTGGCTTCTTATTGAGGTCAAGACAAACATATTTTTAATATTTATCTCTAAAAAAACTTAAATTGAAGATGAAAATTTGTAAGGAAATTTGTCAATTTAACTGTTATAATTACGGCTATGATAATTAATTCAATTTGATGGATAGAAATACGGTATTATGGCTAAAGAAAGCGTTACAGCGTTTTCCAAAAATCACCCAAGAGTGTGAAATTTGGGGTGAAACTTTGTACGGAAGTTCAAAATATTTCATGTTAGAAATATTGAAAAATTGAAATAGATGTGGTTGTAGTTATATATCCTTTGATCAAAATCGCAATATACTTCATTCGAGTATATAAGCACATTTGAATAACAATTTTATAGAATGGTGGTAAACATAAATTTACCACAAGTTCGGAAGTTCTACCTAGAACCAACAAGTAACTCAGTATATTTCCCACATTTGAAATGCAAAATAATCTCTGTTAAATACAATTGCATAATATAAATAAAAATTTTAACAAAAAGAAAAATTGACTTCAAACAAAACACTATTTTAAAACAAATAAATATGCACTAAGAAGTAATAAAAATAATTGCGTATTCAACATATGGGAAGCACTAGCTTTCAAACAAAAAAAAATATCAAAATCGGTCCAACCAGTGAAAAGTAACAAACATAAAACAAAACCGACGAATTGATAACCTCCTCCTTTTTGAAGTTGGTTGAACGAATACATCGTGCCTAAAATGCAACAAGAATTAGTATCACTTATCATCTATGTAACATTGACATTAACATTTTTTTAATAGTATGCCTATTTATGCAAGTTATAAGATATTGTTACAACACGACTTGAACACTGCTCTATATAAGATTAAATCGATATTTAATCGAATTCAATCGAGTACTATCAGTACCTTATGCCTTTGAAATATACCAGTTTTAATGAATGAACATGGCAAAGTTACATATAGAGCAGATTTTGTAAACACCATGTAGATGTAGCCAGTTGGGACCATCTATCATCAAGAGCTGAGATGGCCCATTGGTTAGAACGCGTGCATCTTAACCGATGATTTTGGGTTAAAACCCAGGCAAGCACACACTGTATATGAGTGCTTAATTGTGTTTATAATTCATCTCGTTCTTGGCGGTGAAGGAAAACATCGTGAGGAAACCTGCATGTGTGCAACCGAAATTCTGCCACATGTGCATTCCACCAACCCGCATTGGAACAGCGTGGTGTAATATGTTCCAAACCCTCTCTTCAATAGGAGAAGAGGCCTTAGATCAGCAGTGGGAAATTTACGGGCTGTTACTTTATTAGTCTTACAGTAAATAAAGTTACAACAGCTATTTTAATATGCGAATGAAACTTATATTCACACGCGAGCCAACAAAAGTGTTTTGCCTCGGTCATAATTAATAGCGAATTTAAAAATGTACGAACACGCCAGTTCCACATACAACTTTATGGATTATAAGTCACGAGAAATCTAATATGATAAATGGTATGTGGGTGGGTAAACGGCAAAGTTTCATAAGTCACGAATCAAATAAATCTAGTTTACAAAAAACTGATTCGGTACCTGCCAAAATGACATAGATCATATATTACATTTACATTTTTATTAAATATGAAGCTAAGTGATCTATGGATCATCCGATGTGGTCATCGACGCCGATAAATAAAGAGATAAGCGATAGATAGAGAAACTTTGTAAGAAAGGTAAATCTTTTCTTACATCGGCATTGCGCTCCTAATTTCGGGAGATATAAGATAAGATATTAAATCCCATTTTAAGAGTACTGATTTGCTTTGCAAAATGTGTGATAAAATCCTTAGAGAGACCTACAGTAAACAATTCTGAAGGATTATTGCTATCGAATTCAAATTTTAATTTGGTTAATAATAATTGTTTGGGGCAATTATGCGCTAATTATGCCATCTACGTCACTTTTGCCTTTTTCCACACTAACTCAATAACCTTTAACCTAGAACACAACAATTTATAGTATTATTATTTAGTTATTTAAGTATTTGCGGTGGAGTGCATGATGAAAGTCTGGTCGTACCTGTTCTACCTACCCAGATTTCGCATGTATTCTATTGTTTGAATTTGAAATGTTTTTGACGTATCTAAATGTTTGTAGATCTACATATTTACTAATAACAGCTGCCGGATTTTAAAACGTAACCTCAATAAAACTCACTGCTTAATATCGTTTCCTAATTAGAATTTAAAGTAAATTTGGGTGTAATAACAGTGAGGCGTTTAATGTTAACGTAAGGCAAAGTAACGTTCTATCGCAAAAAAACGACACTTCTGTTAAATTAATTTAACATTTTCTTCGTTGTTTAATACATCACTATCGTAGAATATTCATTAAGAGCAAATTCATGTTATTTTATTAGCAAAAATATTCTTACAATATTATTATAATATGAAACGTTTTACATGCTGTACAATGTTTCGCGTAAATAATAAATACTAGCCTTCAAAAGGGTGCTTGAAATATGGCAGGGTTCGTGCCGTTGCGACCTGTACGTTTCTTGAAAATTATTCCGTTATAATTTATATGATGAATTAGTCGAATTTATCATCAAGAATTTTATTCAGCCGTAGCATTGTGTATTCGCTAGATGTATATTATTTGCGTTTATGAATATGATTAATGTAACAAGATTTTTTTTATATTTGTGATGTCGATCTTATCTTACATTAATGAGGTACAATACATTAGGAAAGAAAACCGTAGCTATGTGACAAATATCTGGCAAAAAAATATAATGGTATGGTATTTTTTACTTGGTAGTATTATGTGCAAACCCATCTAGGTACCACCCAATCATTATATATTCTACCGCCAAGCAGCAATATCCTTGTGTTCGGTTTGAAGAGTGTGGTCTTAGCATTTTAGTGATTTGTGAGCAGTGGTAACCACTTATTATATCGTAAAAACAAAAAAAATACACCAAAGTTTTTTAGAACTAATAAACTTTGCAAATGAGAAGAAAAGTACATTAGGAAACATTATAAGTCAATAATCTAGCGACATTCGATGACGACATTTTAGAAGCTTTTGTTACTAAATATTTAAAGTCATTTGTGTAATATCTTTCCTATATATCTTGACCTTCAAATTCATTGCCCTGGCCGATCCAAATGACATCATAAATAAACTGAATTGAAATAAACACAAAACTTCAACTAAAAACTTAAATAAGGTCATCGTTGAGGAATTGCAACTGATATGACTTAGAAGATTTTCTTAAGGCCGGCAACGCACATACAAGCATTTATGTGTTGCAGATATGTAGTAGTAGTCACTTTTCATCAAATGATCCTCTAGCTCATTTGCCACCAATTTTATGAGAAAGATTGTATAAATAGTCGTCTTCTGAAAAACGTAGCCCAAACTGACTTTTTTTTTCGTACATTAAAATTACGATTAATAGGGAAAATTGTGGTTAAAGAACTTTCTATTTCTCATAAGAAGTTTACAATTCACTTAAATGAGATTACAGAAAATAAATTTCTTACAGCTACATGTTTTTTTTAATAAATTGTATAAGACATAAATTAGGATAAGTGTTTAATACTTTCTCGGTCTCACACTTTAGTTTCACACAAATTGAATAATGCAACTTAGTCACAAAATGCGATGCATATGCATAAATTACATTCTATTTTCTTCCGAGAATCTTGATTATATTTTACGATTATTTGTAGAGGGGACGATGAAAATTCTCAATTCTTATATTTGTAACAAAGTTGAAGCAATCTCTTAAAAAACACATTGCTCTTTCAGTTTTCTTACAAAGTGCGAAGGATCCTTCAAGTTTTAAACCATTTTACGCCAAAGATACTTAAAATTATTCAACTGTTAACCTCTAAACTTTTTAAATGGCGGATGTTTCTTGAACCGCCACTAAACATTTAACTTTTATTCTGCTTTTATTGATGCTATTTTTTTCTTTTGCAGATGCTGTGAACTCAACAGAAGATCGAGCAGAAATAGTGACTCTTGAGCATGACTAATTAATTAAAAATATCAAAATGAAAATCAAAATGTCAATATTAACTATTTTAATTTGTAATCTATGTGTTAGTGCACAGAGTAGTGTAAGCAAAACATTTACAAATGAAACATTTTTTAATGACATAGATAGTATAATAAATACAAAATATATTAAAGATAACAATGAAAATTTCGATAATTTAGTTTTTACGAATATAAAAAGTGATTTAAGACATAAAAGAAATGTAAATGCTAGTGATATAAGAAACGATAATATAACCAATGCTATTAATAAAGAAAGTTCAAAATTAGATTTGAACGATAAAGACAAAATGGTTGCTGATAGATCTGATACAAATGAGGATACAACAACGACCGAATACTTCGAAGGGAATTTCACTGAGGAACCTTGTGTTGGTGATCGTGAATACTGTAATATGTCAAGGGAAGAATATCTAGAAATGTTAAACGATTATATATACCCACAACCGTACCAATGGGTTCTCATAGCGACGCATGCTATCGTCTTCGTGATAGGATTGATTGGGAATGCGCTTGTTTGCACAGCGGTGTACAGGAACCATTCCATGAGGACAGTTACCAACTATTTCATAGTAAATCTAGCGGTTGCTGATTTCATGGTCATCTTGATATGTCTGCCTCCAACCGTGCTGTGGGACGTTACTAAGACATGGTTCTTCGGAACTGCAATGTGCCGGATCGTACTATATTTTCAGGTGAGTTTATTTAAATATGTTCTAATATCTAATTTTATGACTTGATAGGCTTAGATTTATAGTATATTGGTTGGTGTTGTTGTTCGCGAACTTGTTTATTTATATTCCAACAATAATAATAAATACAGGTTTTTTTAGAACCTAAAGTAATTTACCAATTCGTATAAATATGAAAATTTTGCTACTAATCCATAATGACTATGGCAAATATAAATGTATGATATGATAAAATATTAACAAAAGGTAATGTAATAAAGTATATAAAACATTTTTCGTTAATTGATTCGAATAAAATGAAACGTCAAAAACATAATTCTTAACGTCAAGAATATTTTATTCCTTGAGATAAGAAACTTACTTAAACATAGTTCTATCTTTTTTGTTAAGTAACAAATTTCGTTGAAGCATTGGATTCCTTTTATCAGATTACTAAGGACCTACAAACAAATCATTCAATTTTAACCTTAATTTATTAGGCGATAAGACTGATATTCTGGAACGATTTGTGAATATTTTCCTTCCGGCATTAACCTGGAGTTAGTTACCCTTTCAACGTGCGTGATGCGAATTCTCTTTTGACGTTTTGATTAATAATTTATTATACAAAATGTTTGTCTCGTTTATAGCTTATTTCGAAAAGAAATACCTTAGTTGTTTCTTCAAATGAGACAAAGAAATCGGTAAATTATAAAACTTGGATAATGAGACTGCCTTTAGATACATTTTTATGATATAGGTTGGCGGACGATCATATGGGCCACCTGATGGTAAGTGGTCACCATTACACATAGACAATGATGCTGTAAGAAATAATAACTCTTCCTTAAATCGTCAATGTGCCACTTATCTTGGGAACCAAGATATTATGTCCCTTGTGCCTATAGTTACACTGGGTCACTCACCCTGCAAACTGGAACACAACAATACTGAGTATTGTTGTTTGGCGGTAGAATAACTGATGAGTGGGTGGTACCTACCCAGACGGCCTTGTACAAAGCCCTACCACCAAGTGAAACATTGTTGTGTATCGTGTAAAAATTACACGATTTAAGGTACTGCGTTAAATAAAATTGTACGTGATACATCAAATAAAACCTATTTTACAAACATCATTATTTACCATTACAACGAGTCGACTGTTGTAAAGTTTCTTTCGACCAATGCGGACAGATATTCAAGGAATATATACCAAAGAGCATCAAAGGGCATAATTACGTGTACACACACACTTGTACTCTATCTTAAGACTACGACAATCTATCACAATCGGTGTGATTCGGTGCACGACAATTTTAGGGGCTAGTCGCAGTAGCGTTAGACACAAGCAACGCCAATTTTAGTTTTAGTTTTAGTTTTAATTAACATCTTATTAGATTAAGATGATAATTATATCGTGTTCCAAACGGAACGAAAAGGAATTGCAACAAATACTATAGATATACAGTAAGTGTTTATTTCATTGCGCTCTTCAAGGCGCTGATTAGAAAATATACTTGCACGTATATGTGGTATCCAAGAAAGAGAATCAGTCCCGCATGACTCACTTCTGGGCAAATGACTCTCTTTGCAATAATATTTTTTAGGAACGAGGTTCTTCTACGTGGCTTATAATAGAGTGATAAGGTGAATGTCACCATGTAAAAAACCGTTATAACCCTTTCAAACAATTTTGCCTCTCGTTTCCTTTTTTTCTCTTTTTATTACGTATATTTTTATGTAACATCATCTATAACGTATGTTTGTAAGTTTTTTTTTTATTCACAAGGGATTTTAATAATGATTTTATTTCTCGCATTTATTTACTCATATACATTGTTATTTCATTGTGTCTGTTATAACACAATACAAAGCAAAAGCTCTTCGTTCCAACGGAATGTTCCGCGACAAACCTTTTTTTATATATTTCAATTCAAACAAATTGCATCTCATTAACTCGGTTACTTTTCACATCGTCAGAAACGTGATTATGAGGATTCGGAGCATACATTTTCACAGTCACATCTCCGAGGGCTTTACCATAAATTAGAGCTGGTTTACATCAGGTCGGACCGGCTTTATTGCTCCGACAAAAATGTCGGTTTATTTATGTTAAAAAAATAGTTAACTTTAGTTACTCTTATTTTTCTAATACATCTACATTTATTTATAACTAATAAGGTTTTCGGAATAAGCTGTCTATGTTATTGTAGATTTTATATCATCAAGGTAACCCACTAAACACAAATACTAAAAGATACATTAGTGGGTTTCAAAAATATATGCGCCATAAAACGTCTGTTGCACGTTCTCTCACAATTTAGCTACATCTGTAAAAAATGGTTAGCAGTCTGATAAATTTGCCTTAAGAATCTAATCGAAAATCTTTTGTAATTAATATATTATATTTATAATTTATTTCATTAACCACGATAGACAACATCGTGTAGAAATAATTATTAAAATTGAATTTAAACACAGTCATGTAATGCTGCCTTCTCTTTTTTAAGAACATACTCCATTTTCAAATTGTTTGCGCAGGATAAAAAGGTTTGACCTTGAACAGCTGACGGCGATAAATCTTTCTATTCGACCTAATGTAAACGAGCTCTAAAAGGTGAAAATTAAGATTTCCCATTCTTAAAAAAGGTCGTATATTGAAGTCGTCAAATACTCCAATAAAAAAGTAACGAGTTCATTTATAATTTTTAAATAGAAAACCATATAAGACTACTAGTCACAAGCGCTAATTTAAACAAACTAGCAAAAAGCGCTTTATTGATAAAACTAAGCACTATTCAATAAATATTTCTATTTACTATTTCCGTCCGTGGATATTGAATGGGTTAACAGCCCTTGTGACCCAATTCAGCAGTCAAAGGCATTCTCCTCTCAAGGAAAAGTTTTGGGCTATTAGATTAATTCCACTACGATCGTGTATTACGGGTTCAAGACATGTCAAAAAATTTGCAAGCAAATCTAACATTACAAACATATTTATTTATTTTTACTTTATTGCACCAATATAATGTTATATTATTAAGGATTAACATTTAAAGTTGCATTCATACAATAGGCGGACTTATCGCTAAAACAGCTACCTCTTCAGGCAACCTTTGGGAAAAGGAATGGTTGTAAAATAAATTAAAAATTACACATTAAAATATTGCATTATATTTACTTTATACTTTATTGTACACCGCAAAACAAAAATAAATAAAACATGGATGCTGTATCCTTGTTCTTTAGAAATAAAGCCTTATAGAAGCTAAATAAAAATAGTAATAAAGGAAAAACCGGTTCACTGCCTCCCGGATACTACATCTTAGAAGTTATTAAGTTCATTAGAACTATTCTCAGAACATTTCTTGGAGCATATAGTTCGTCGATAATTTAATAGTTTTCATTGTACTATCTCTTCTACTTCATTTACGTTTAAAATTATATTTGAAATCAATTCGATATTAATAATCGAGTACAAAATAGTGCAATGTTAAATTAAATTTGGGTTTGTAAGGAAAATTAATCATGTCTTACAATGCAAAAGTGTGTACCTACAGTTGATAGTTGTGATGTTTGGTCCTTTGTATCTGTAATTACACTAGCTCATTCACCTTTCAAACTAGGAAATTCAACAGCAACTACAATAGCCTATAAATCACTCACTGCTGGGTTAAGGCTTCCTCTCCCCCTCGAGGAGATGGTTTGGAACATATTCCACCACTCTGTTTCAAATGCAAGTTTCCTCGCGATGTTTTCCTTCTCCGTCGAACACGAGATGCAAATAAATACAAATTGCCACAATCTTGGGAAATAACGAAACTAAGTTTGGCTGTATAATGTCTGATGAGTGGGCGATAGAAGCATTTGCAAAAAGGTCACCTGTAATCAAACATGTAAATTCGAATTCAGATCTTCAGAAGCAAATTGAAACTCAAAAAGTCTTCATGATAAGAAATTAAAGAGTATAACTGGCTAAAACTTTGTCAAGTGAAAAGTTTTATTCGGGCTCTTTTTAGGGTCGTCGTGTACAAGTTAATGAAAATATTTCTTTTATACATAACCGCCTCGAGGTCCCCAATTTTGTTCCAATGAAAAAGTTAATAAATATTCTTTCGTCAAGACATTTTCTGTACGAACTCAAGTCAGTTGGCTCTGTAAACTCCTTTTTACTTTTTGTCCCATAGCTGAATTCGTTCCCTTCATCTCAGATTTGCCGTCTTGTCCTATCATGAGGATGCACTTGGGTTTGCGCTTACATTTGTGTTCTATGCGATGATTGCGGGTTCAAACCCTGCCTGGGTTTCAGCACCAATGAATATTCATGTACTTAATTTGCGTTTATAATTAATCTCGTGTCGGAATCTTGCATCTGTCCAATTTCATAGAAAATCTGCCACATGTGTATTCTACCAACCCGCATTGGAACAGCGTGGTGGAATATGTTCCAAACCTTCTCCTTAAAAGGGAGAAGAGGCCTTAGACCAGTAGTGGAAAATTTATAGGTGGTTGTTCTTATTGTTTGTTGTGTATATGTAATATGTCTCCTTTGTGATTAGCTGCCACGATCGAAATCTATTGCATACGTATTTCTTTAAATAGTACTAGCGCCAACCACTTTACTAAATTAGTCAGGTCAGAGTAGAAAATATTACCAATATTAAAATAGCACCAACCTTTTGAACTACTCTAATGAGACCTTAGCTACATATAATTCTAATAAAATATATTATAAAATTCGATACATCGATTCAGCAAATGAGAAATATACCTACCAAAAGGAAAATAAATAATTTCCAAAAAGGTTCAAAATCGACGAAGTTATGATACAAGGTAAGTAACATATAAAAATCCAATCCAATTGAGAATTTCCTCGTTTTAAAGTCGGGTAAAGACAAAATTCTAAAATTATTTAATTATGCGGAAAGCGAAAATATGCCTAAACGTATTGGAAATTTCGGAATATTTAAGAATTTTAGTGGACAATTTGTTCCGTTTACTATGCGGAGCTGAACTCGTAAAAAATTAATATTCAAAAGATGTCCTTGACTGTTTCTAGAATACAAAAACCCTTAATTAGATAATAGGATGACTTTTTAGAGTTAAGAATAAAATTAATATACACAATAGTACTGTGACCACGTCTGTGTACCAATTATTTTGACAAGGCGTATAATGGAAGGCCTTTGATTGTCATTATTGTGGGAAAGAAAAACAAATAAGGTAATTGTCCCACTACAAACGATCATCCGGTGCGACTTAAGAAACAAAAGACAAACATACAAATTGTCTCATACTGCTAGCGCGCACCGGTGATTTTTGTCACGGTGACTGTTTTGTCACTCTTGTCGAGTCCCTGAATATGTAAGGAGGTGCGCGCACGTTACGACGTGACAATTGAGTGACATTTGTGTCCGCCGACGAAACTGTCAGCGTCTTTACGTATCACCATATCACATTATCACAGCAATGCGCGCACTAGTGACAACTTTGTCACTCTCGTCGTCAGTCTTTCGCTATCTGCACTTTGACTGCCGACTTTGGCGCGCGGAAAATGCCGTCACCATCTATTCAAAAGGTAAACATTCGTGAAGACGATACTGATAATGATGTCCTAATAGAAGAAGTGGAAAAGAGACCACGGGGCTTAGACAAAGTAACATTTAAAAAACGATAGCGAAGTTAGAAAAGAACAAAATGTATGGGATTGACATAAGCCGCGCTAAATGACGTGGTCAATCGACATCGCTATCGCATATTGGTAGACAATGTTAAAATTCATTACGAAATGATACATTAGCGAATTGTTATTAAACGTCATCCACGTCGTTACCATAGAAATGCGTAGACAAGCAGCACTTTTTTTGTTCGCCTTCGCTGCGATCGTGATTGTCAAAAAAAATATCGAAGCGAATATATTACAAAGATGTATCTATATAGCTGTTGATATCGAAACAAAATGGCCGATTTCATTAGTCAGCTGATATTGTAACTAGGCGTGTTTAAGAATTAACAGTTGAAATAGTAAAAAAAAAAAGAATTTTTTGCGTGCTGCACACATTGAGAACATATGGCAGAAGCGACAAAAGTGAATAACATTAAGAAGACAATTGAATAAAATTCAAGATATGCCAGAGTTGTTGTTCATACAACATTTCAGGCTAAACAAAGCCACAATCCGGAACTTATGTGACGACCTAAAATATATGCTATATATAATTAAAAGGATTCGCTGAAATTTCCCTGGAAATAAAGGTAAAAAATTATATATATTAGGAATCAAACAGTGTTTTAAGGTGCTTGTGAGTACAATTTTGTTGATTGTTGTACTTAAATAAACTTACTTTGACTCAGAGTTCTTCACTATCACCCTGACATGGCTAGCAAAATAACCAATGCCTGTTGTGAGCTACACAGTACAGCTGCTAGAATATCACCTCAGAGTTACATGCCAGCCGGTGGTCTTGAAGGTAATGAATACCATTCTGTGCGACAAAGCACCACCACAAATGACGATGGAAATGAGTTAATTCAAGCAATGATGAATTAAAAAAAAAAAAACTTTTTCAGACAGAATAAAGATTTTGAATAAAACTTTTATTTATTATTATATTTTAATTAACAGTAAACCGTATATTTTTTTTAGATGTAGGTAATAAATTATAAAATAAAACTAATAAATTGCTGGGCATTATCTAACGCGCAAGCTAGATTTACTGATTATAAATTTCTTACATATATTCTGTCGATGTGTGTGACACTTACTACATTAACACTTAAAAAAAACAAGGAACAGTCTTAACAGTTGAACAACATAGCCGAACAGTCTTATGGCCGTCTTATGAGTAAAATTAAAAAAATAGGTAACAATTCAATAATTCAACGTAGTCTTCCTACCTATACAACGATTATTTTTATTCCATAACGTAAACAATTCAAAATTTTATTTTTTTTAACATTCATTTGATATCACCAGCTTATTGTAAAGTAAAACCATACATAATGATTGTTAACAAAACATTGTATAGGTACCTACTCAAATAAAATAATGTAATGACAGCTAAATATTCGTTTCTTAGCGAATATCAATTTCGCCACAACGATCGCGACAGTGGTAGTACATTGGCTAGGAAATTGTTATCGTTATCTCAGAGACGATAGCGAATTTCGGTATCTTTTCGCTATTTATTTATTTATTTATTCTATGAAGCGATGTTACTTTGTCTAAGCCCCCAGCTCTTTATGATAAAAAATTGAAAGAGTATTCAGATATTCACGTGAAAATTAAAGCGTGGGATGAAATTAGTACCCAGTATTCTCTTCGCTTTCTTTTTCTGCCGAGTCTCACGAGTTCACAGAACCCTCTCTTCGAAATCAATAGTGGCAAATGACACTTCGATTTCGAAAATGTTTTGTCACTGTCTCTATTAATGAGCGCACTCCACTTTGGAAACGTGACGTGACAATGACAAACACTTTAAAGACACCGTGACGATAATCACCGGTTCGCGCTATTTCTTATTATCAAAGTCGTATTTTTATCATTTTTTATCATTTATTGTTAATAGCGACACGTCCCGGTTTCGCTCGTCTAAAACTATCAGAGTTTCTCTATCATGTTGTGCATGTATTATACATATAAACTTTACTCTTGTATCAATCTGTCAAAAATATGATACATCTTATTATGCAACATTAAAAATTTATATGAAACATTAAAAACAAAGTAAGATTAAGGTAAAGGAGGGGTAAGACCTTCGTTAGATAACGTGATAAATACAAAGTTGATTGTAATAAATTGCAAAAGTACGTAATTTCTAAAACCACAATTGCCGATTGAAGGCGACAAAATATCTTTTAACAGTGAAGACTAATTATTGGGTATACCATTTACAGGTCTGGCTATAGATATATATTATATAATAAAAAAACATGATTACGTATATCTTCTGTCAACATGCTTTTATATCTTGAACTATAAAGCTCAAAGATGTTGCAACACTGTATGACAGAATACAATGAACACATATGTCCAAGATGAGAGCGGTTTAGTTTGAGTTGCAAACCCTGAAGACCATTTGAAGGTCGAGTAATGTAGATAGATTTACAAAAATAATGTTTTTTTTTTTTTTTTAATATCTAAAAGAGACCCAGAGTAGAGTAGATAGTATTTTTTGTTTAATTTAGAAGATCCTATAAGCAGCACTAACAACAACAGCCTCTAAATTCTCACTGCTGGGCTAAAGGCCTCCTGTCCCTTTGAGGAGAAGGTTTGGAACATATTCCACCACGCTGTTCCAATGCGGGTTGGTGGAATACACATGTGGCTGAATTTCTATGAAATTTGTCACATGCAGGTTTCCTCACGATGTTTTCCTTCATCGCTGAGCACGAGATGAATTATAAAGACAAATTAAGCACATGAATCAGCGGTGCTTGCCTGGCTTTGTACCCGCAATCATCGGTTAAGATGCTCGCCTTGTAACCACTGGGCCATCTCGACTCAGAAGCAGCACTAAATAACTGTGAATGCTGATAATAAAAGTGTCTTATTAATTTCTAGTCTATATTTAGGTCTGAATCAGAGTAACGAAGGAATATATAATAAGGGAGTAGCAACCATTCTGTGTATTCCACCACAGCGCCACCAACCTTGGGAAGCAATAGGTTATGTTCCTGACGCCTGCAGTGATTAGAAGGGTGACTGCTGTGACTCACCCTTCAAACAAGATCTGAACTGTGTACTATGTATTTTACGGTAGATTATCTGATGAGTGGACGCTACTTACCCAGCCGGCCTTAATCGAAGCTCTTCCACCAAGTTTCACAACAACAACAACAGCTTGTAAATTTCCCACTGCTGGGTTAAGGCCTCCTCTCTGTTTGAGGAGAAGGAACATATTCCACCACGCTGTTCCAATGGGGATAGTGGAATACACATGTGGCAGTATTTCTATGAAATTAAACTCATGCCAAGTTTGACTATTTACGGAAATTCACGAGAGCCTAAATAAATAAATTACATCAAATTATCGTCTATTTATATCTCCATGGTAGGATTAATATGGAAAACGCTTATATTTCCAAGATTTTTTAAAATTAATTTCCGTAACAGGGCGCTTCCGCCATAAAAACATTTTATTGCTAACACAATTTTCATCGCTTCAACCGGTTTATTGGCTAAGTTTATTAGTTGCCTTATTTTCAAGATTTCTGAGCCATCGACAAACATGTTTTTAAATAAGTTTTTAGAGTATCAAGACTTAAAATGTGTAGGAAATCCACACTATCATTCCGTTAACTTTAAAATTCTAAGTATTCTTGAAACAGATCACCCAATTGGTTTAAAATCTATAAATATAATTAATTAGGGTTTAAGATATTAAGATAACCGCTTCTTGATAAATATGTATGTATACACGTTACATTTACCAAAATAACATTTTTTACAATTGTTGCCTGTCTATATTATATCTATAATTATATTATGTCTATAATTTTGACGAGACTTTCACTGACAGACAGTTGATATAAATTATAAGTTCCGAGGTTTCAATTTTGTGTCGATCCTAAGCTCTTGAGCTATTTCTCTCTCTTCTCCTAGAACAACCTTATAAGCTTCATCTTAAGCTAATTATATTTAAAAAAAAAAAATCTTTGTTTGTTTTCTTTGTTTGCAAAGGGCAAGCATGTCGGCATAAGAAATAGTTACGGCGATTACAATTACGACGTACAAATCAATCTAACCCCCATAGAGTAGTAATAAATAGTACCTATAAAACTTACAATTGTATTATTACTGAGGCAATGTATCACCCCGAGACAGATTTTAGTTTAGTACACGAAGATTTATCATGCACTTAGCACACGAGTGTCGTTTTGAAGTAGTTACGAAATCTGTCGTAACCTAAGTGCAGTTCGCGGAACAATAAACCGCATGTATGGAAGGTGACGGAGAGATTATCGACCTATTATTTGACCTTAATCCCCACATGGACCAGACCTAAGGAAAAATTTTATAATCTCTCTCTTTAACATATGTATATTTAAAAATGCCTAGGTTTCCAAAGGTCAAAGAGAAGATATGGCCCAACGGCTAGGATATTTGAATCTTAACTGATTACGAGTTCAGGAAGAAGGCAGGAAACCACCACGAAATTTTTATATACTTAAATTGTATTTAAAATTCATCTTTAAATGAAAGGAATTCATCATGACCAGGTGGCCCATAGTCTTTTTCTGTGTTACTGTTAATCATGAGGTCATGACTATACCTCCTAAACGAATATAATTCAAAATCATCAACCCAAACAAAGCCTATCAAAGTAAACTTTCTATCCAAATATAAATTAAAAAAAAAACACTTATCATTTAAAATTTGATTTCGAAAAAAATGTAAATACATTTCGAGGAGTAGTTCCTTTAAAAGTGTTTCTTCACGGTTCACGTAACAGCTCTTAAGTTATTTCGACGGGTTTTGATGGTTACTTATCGAAAGAGCCTTTCAGATCTAATTCGGTGTGAACGACTTCTAAAGACGGATTACAGAGGCTAAGCCGCAAAACCAAGTGGTTTTATTAGCGACACAGTTTTATATCCTTCCTTAAATATTTAACACTCCGGTTTTAAAATATGGACACCGCTTTAGACTTGTATAATAACTTTGGACAAAGTAGTTATTTTACATTTTGACTTTTAGATTCAAAAGGTTGTTTGTTTCCACCAATTCCAATAAATTAGTGCCGTAAGAACTATTGCCCATTAATTACATCTCCAATGGCCTCACTTAACCCAACCTTGGAAATTAGATATATAAGATGGTAAGGCCTTTGTGCCTGTAACAATACAACATGTTGAATGCTAGTGGAGAGTGTGAGTGTGAATATGTGTGAGTGAGTGATGCCGAGTATCTACTGGCAAAATTAATAAATATAAATATGAATAATGAACAACAGCATTATTAACATTACTCTGATCCCAATGTAAGTAGCTAACACAAGTGTGTTATGAAATATCAGAAGTAACAACGGTACCACAAACACCAAGGCCCAAGACAACATAGAAAACTAATGAACTTTTTCTACATCAAATTGGCTGACAATCAAACCTGGGACCTCGGAGTGGCGTGCCCATGAAAACCGGTATACACACTACTTGACCACGGAGGTCGTCGAAATAAATATCTATTAAATATAGAAACAAATTTCTAGAGTTTTTTCGTTGAAAACTTGACTATTTCAACCTATATTTATTGCACTTGTAAAAATCATGTTTGATCCCCTGGGGTTTAGTAGTTTAGTTTAGTAGTATTCCAAACAAATAATTTCCACTTATTAACTAGCATTTTAAAAACTAGAGGAAATAACAAATATTAATAACCCTCTGGAGATATGTTTGGTAGATATAGTCCTTTTTAGAAATTGGTACCTAACGTGTTTGTATGATGTGGATTTTACGCAGCTATAAATATGTGTATGAAATTGATTTTACGTGTTCCATCCACTAGGAAACTTCTGTTCTGAATCTTGTCAACGCGCAAAATACAAACACATTACTTCTCTTCTTAGCCTTGTAATCAGATTAAATAATCACATAAAGTAAAGCTTAAAATAGGATGAATGTTTTATATAGAGAGCGACCTAACAAAGTTAATTGAATATGGTGTCGTTATGGTGATCGGGCGGTCCGTCTATCAGCGTCAATACTAATTAATTTACTCAGCATCGCTACAAGTGAACTACGGCCTTAAAATTAAGGAATTAAGGTCACTTTTGCGATATAACAAGTTTATCATAACTTATTTATGTGTCGCTTTGAATAAACGCCTAATATACATATAAGATGAAAATGAAAAACGCCTAAAGCAAAATTTCTGGCCCGCTTTTATAAGTTAATTTTTAAGTGAAAATAAGTGTTTTAATGAGTTTTTAATAGGCATTATCTGTTGGACTAACTGGCTTTCCTTGACTGCTTCATCATACCAAGACCAGGGACTCGGTGAAAAGGCAAGCCCACGTAAGGGCTCAGTGAGATATACTCTTTCAAGAAAAGGAGGTTATCTTAAATCAAAGTCAATTACCATAGTTAAAAACGTTTTTTCAATAATAAATACGGTACATGTACAAGTGCTTATGCGTATTCATCACGTCCATTGATGAGACGTCACCAGCTGAGAATCCAGTGTCATGCAGAGGCTCCATATCCAATAACCTTTTCTACTTCCGTCAAACATGACCTCATATCACTGTTAACAATAGTACTAGATAAAGTATCATGGTTCGGTTTGTTGATTACCATCGAGGCCATAGTAAATCAATAATTTAAAATCAATCGAAAAAAAAACTCAGTAAAAATATTTAAATAAAATGAGGAGAAGACCAACCAAATCTGCAATCCACAAAATTTTAAATCAAAATAATTCTGGCACATTAAGCTACCGAGCTCCACCAAACAAAAGGAAGATACTCCAAAACCAAGGACAATATGTATGAGGAGATTATGTATAAGATATATCGTCATGAAGGCAATAAAATCTTAAAGTCAATGTGTGCAATGAAAGATGCAACATCTTAGATGTCTTGTATTTCTTAAAGAGTCACTATTGAGTGAAATTACCTTACCTTACCTTAAAGAACTCGTGCATCTTAACCGGCTTCGGGTACAAACTCAGGCAAGTTTATACCGTCAATAATATATGCATCACTATATATATGTGCTTAATTATGTTTATAATTCATCTCGTGCTCGGCGGTGAAGAAAAACATTGAGAGGAAACCTGCATGTGTCTAATTTCATCGAAATTCTGCCACATGTGCATTCTACCAACCCGCATTGGAACAGCATGCTCAATATGTGTGAATATGTTCCAGACCCTCTCTTTAAGTGGGAGAGGAGGCCTTGGCCCGGCAGTGGGAAATTTACAGGCTGTTATTTTACTTTACTTTATCTTATCGTAGTGGAAAGAACTGTGTTCAAATACAATGGACTATCTACAAATTGTACGTCGGAGAACACATGTTTGGAACAAAGCCGCTGTCGCAATATAATTTGTCAGATAATTGATACAATTAAATAATTAACAATATTCGAGAATAATGACACTTGTGTCATATTATGTATTAAAAAATAGGATATTTTTTTTTATTCAAATTATACTTGCACTAATAATGGTCGGTACCAATTACAAAAGTCAAGATCGCGAATTTAAATATAGGATATTGAGCACCTAGCTTAATTCATGTTTATATTTCAATTCGTACGTCGCAGTTAAGGGAAGGGTAGGTGGACTCGTATTTAAGTAACGGGGTAGTGGTACTGCCTCGTTGCACTAGAAATAAATCCATCCATAACGGGGTCCCAGATACAAAGCTTATGACCGCCCAAAAAAAATGATTTGGTGTTTTAATTGGAGGTGTGAACATTCCCGTCAAAACTGTAAAAGCCCTCGGTACTTCGCCTTAATTATTTTCGGTCGTGTTAGATTTTCCGTCCTATTCGATTATGAGATTAAGTACTTGCATTTGCGCACATACTTAAGCATTATATTAAATGCTGCGGTCCAAAATATTCGTTATCTAAGATTCGATTTCGATAAATTGCTTTAATTTATATAGAAAGCGTCAAACATTATTTCATTACTTTATGGTAGAATTCCATCTATAATTCGGTATTTATTTACTATCTTTACTGGTAAAATCTTTGGAAACAGTACACTTGCGTCTCATCAATATTTATCAAGCCATTTGAGCAACAAGAAGTCATTCATATGTTTATCGAGTGCCAAATGTTTTCTTTAAAAAAAAAATCCACAGACATTTTTAACTTTGCCGCTTCATAAATTCAAATCGTTTATAAAAAATACATTGGTAAAAAAGGCATATTATTCAATACTAGATTTTGTAGATGATAAAAAAGCATGGAATGAATACCTGTTGACTTCCACGCTGGATATATTAATTTAAATAATTGTATTAACTAACATGACTTTGTATTTTTTAAATGATCAAAAAGAGTAACTACTGCGTTTATTGCCGATTTTTCTCGGTAGAATCTACTTTCCGTACCGGTGGTAGCTTCACTTAATTGTTAATTGACGTTTCAAAGTGCTTGTAAAAGCCCACTTGAATAAAGTTTATTTTGATTCATATTAAAAATAATTTAAACTAACAATTTATTTCAGGACAATTATTTTGTGCTATTTAAAAAGTTATCTAAACAAACCAATCAAAGTTTTAATTATTGTTGGATTGTTAAAAATTTAATCTTCGTCAATATTTATTTTTCATTTCTAATCTAACGTGTTTTTTTTACAGTCTGTCTCAGTGACGGTGTCAGTGCTGACTCTTACGTTCATCTCGGTGGACCGGTGGTACGCCATCTGCTTTCCACTCAAGTTTAAGTCCACCACGAGTCGCGCGAAGACCGCCATACTTATCATCTGGGTGCTGTCTCTACTTTTCAGTAAGTGACATTATAAGATGGTACTTCTATTTATTTGTAACTCTTCACGCTATTTAAAAAAAAAAGAAGTTTGAAAATGGAACAAATATGTAATTGAATTATGAGAAATTCTGCCACAACACTATTAGATACAATGATCACTACTAACGATAAAAAATAACCACAACAGATACTTGAATAATAATAATAATAATATGAGACAACATCACATACATACATTAATATATGAAAAGTCAACCAAGTACCATATTAAATAATAATATTAATCATTTCTAATATTTGTAAGCTAATATTTTTTCTCGCCCTTAAAATTGCCGTCCATTTGATATCCAAAGAAGAATCTTTAATATTTTAAACCAGATAAAAGGTACTAGTTCAATCAAATGTAAACTTTAAGATCATACAGATACGACGCAAAGTTCTCTATACTATTCCATTTTCCTCTGGTTCAGGATTACAAATTAGGCACATCAAAATAATTGACGTGAAGCGAGAAATATATTCCTGATGCGTTTTATATTTTCTTTCCTCTTCCCGCTCATTATTTCTGACAGAGACACATATAGTCGCTGTTTGGTTTCGCTTGAAGAAAAGTTGTCATTTTCAGGTTTTCTCAGAGTCAATAAAAGTGATATAATACGAAAAATCAGCAATATACTTGTTTGTGGAGGAAGAAATCCTGTCTCCGTTGTATTAAGGGATACACCAAAAGCCTCTTTCAGCAATTGGATATAACCATTTCCTTCTTCCGAATTTTACGCGCAATATAAAGTTATTTTAACGATTTTTTGAGACGCCTTAACTGGATTTGACATGTGACGTCAGCATTGCCTGAAATATCTTAGCAGATAAATATAACCGATCATTCATGCTCGTGACTTCGTTCCAGATTATTTTGATTTTTCCATGTCAAACATTTTATTTTCCAAATATAAGATGCTAGTTGTAGCGGCTTTGGCTCCGATTTCTGGGGTCAGTTTTTAAATACCCTTTTATTTCTCCCTAAAAACATTTGTGAAAAAAATATTTATGTATGAACACAAATAATAAATTCATGAACATTTACTCATGAACTCATGTGAAATAGTAGTTAAAGCACGTTTTTGAAATACAAGTCACTCCCAATTTTTTAATATTTTTTTGATTATTTACTTTGATGCCAACATCATTTAATCTTCTAGAAGTTTCATCTTTAAATGAAGCACTGATTATTAACAAAACAAAACAACAACAACAATAGCCTGTGGGAAATCCACTGCTGGGCTAAAGCCTCCTCTCCTTTCGATGAGAAGGAACATTCACCCCGCTGTTCCAATGCGGGTTAGTGGAATACATATGTGGCAGAATTTCTATGAAATTTGCTGCATGCAAGTTTCCTCACAATGTTTCCTTCACCGCCAGACACGAGATGAATTATAAAACACAAGTTAAGCACATAAATATTCAGTGGTGCTTGCCTGGGTCTCGCAATCATCGGTTAAGATGCACGCGTTCTAACCATTGGCCCATCTCGCCTCCCTACTGGTTATTAAGTTTATGTTAATTATTAATCACTTATTTCACGCAGATGTACCAGAGTTCGTCGTGCTCCAAGTACAAAAGAATATGGAACTGCGTTTCGACGCGCAATACTTCATGCAATGTACGCCAACGTGGTCAGACGAAAGTGATCTCAAGTGGCACATCATAAAGGCGCTTTTCCTTTACACGTGAGTAAACTACCGTCAACAAAACAATTACACAGTTTTGTTATAAATTTACAAACGTTTATGGTAATGGTAATTGTTTTAATTAGAATAGCAATCTTTTTTATTTGACGCAAAATGGCGGACAAATTGTACTTTATAATTGTTAGTATCCATTAATGTCTATAGACATTGCGAAGGTCTGAAATAATTACACTGTCTCACTCAGTCTAAACAATCTAGATTATCGATATTTTATATTTGGCAGTATAATACTTAAGTAGAAACTAATACCCAGTAATATCGGTTATTTTTTTATACATAGCCTAGAGGTTATGTATAAAAAAAGTCTACTTTTAATACACACATGAACTCTTTTACACATAACCTCTTTATCAAGACAATTTTATTATTGTGTACGAATTAAAGTAACAAAGTTATTTATTGACTAGCTATGTCCGCGATTACTGGCGCGTTTGAATGTAGCTAAAAGTTATTGTTGTAGCTTAAGTTACTCCTTATTACTTCAGATATCTGCCAGTGAAAGTCCCATCAAAATTGGTGCGGCAGTACCAGAGATTAGGCCGTACCGTTATTACATATTTATGCATTTACTAAAAACGCGGTTATTTTATTAATACAAACAGACGCTCCAAATTTATTGTCCATGATTACATATCAGAATTTTAGTGATATTTATATAGATAGATATATTTTAGTGATCACTGTTCATTTATTAAAGTTCTTAATTACGAATTATTTATTTTAAAAATAGTGATATGTATATAAAGTAAAAATTAAAAAAAATATTGTAATATCTTATAATTATAAATACGAAAACACACTAATATGAGAATAGCCTACAGTTTTTTTTTAATCAAGTTATCGTATCGAAGGGAACTAACTACACGGTCCATTAAATCTGTATAATATAATATTTTACAATTCACTGAATCATAACTCATATTAAATATATTTTGAATAGTTCGTAAACTAAGATTGCGTAATCTAAAACTTTATTAATGATTGAATTCGAATACTTCGATCAATCAAAATTTCCAATGAAATTTCGAGTGTCCTTACAAAAGTTTATATTTAATATAATAGACGTTATGAGTCGTTAAATTACAGCATTACCAAATATATTATAGCCGTGGTTATCCAGTGGAAACATGGAAGTTGTCTGGTTTATTATTAACTAGTAGCTGCCTCACCGCCTGCGGTTTTTCTCTCGTTTTAGGGTGTTGGTTGTCATGTATTCGACAAAAAGTAGGCTATGTCCTTTTTTGGAGTTCAAGTTTGCTTCATACCAAATTTCATGAAATTCGGTTCAGTGGCTTGATCATGAAAGAGCGACAGTCAGACAGAGTTACTGTTACATTTATAATATTAATTAATTAATAATATAGATGTCATACAGAGTGTTGTGGAATAAGCTTTAAATCTTCTGCTCTTGAGCAGAAGAGATTAAAGCAGCATATTTACAGGAAGCTGTTTTTCAAATAATAAATATATAACTCCCAACCTATTTTGGGCCATAGTATAAAATTTTGCAATGCAATTTATAAGTAGATACTACAGTTTAATTGATGGGCTTTTTAAGCACGTCTGAATTGGTAACAGCCAGTCACCATATGTTATATCTTTGCTGTAATATTTAGTACTGTTGTATTCTGGTTTGAAGAGTGTTTGAGCCAGTGTAACTTAAAGTGTAAGATTAGTGGCGAATTGGCGATTTCAAGAATAGTTCATGTCTTTTGTTTTTGGTGACTATTTCCGATCAGAGGCCATATGCCCATCTATTCGCTTACCAATACCATAAAAACATAATAATGTGATTATTTTATTGATAAATCGTCATTTTGCTTTTGTAATTGAAAAATAAAGTTATCCCTTATATGAAATTAATTTCTGACGTTAAATTATTTACAAGCAAATATGATATAGGTTTTAAAAATCGCGCTCGAAATATTGGTGAGAATGGTTTTAAAAACAAAATACCAATAACATATACGCAAAAAAATTACATGACATTTCTCTCTGTCATTCGCTTCTGCACATAATAAAATAATTCCTAATCAAATTAAACATGGTCGAATTCATTCAATTACTTCAGTAAATTTCTCGTTAAGCTTCGAACGCAAAATAATCATCTTTGTGAATCATAATCTTGAACATTCCTTTGGGATAATATTTATTCTTTGTCGAAAAATCATCTTGTTTCAATAGATATATAATTCGAACATCAAAAGCTACTTTCAACATCAGCCGCGGGCCGTCACGAATAAACGTCAATTACAAATATCTATCTATCTATCTATAAAGTGAGGATATTCTTCGCTTTTTCCTCGAATTATTTCCGTATATTTTGACTAAATTATTTCACGAAGTAATAATTATGAGTAGGAGTGACGCGTCCTATGAAAAAATTAAAACGCAAGAATATGATGTTGTATCTGTGGAGTTATTCTGTAGTAACCAAATTGAATTGTTGACTACGATTAAGAAATGATATATGACATTGATTTTTGACATTTATTATATTTAAATAATCGTAGCATTAAAGAAATACCTGCACGATTTCACATTTCTCGAGTGAGATTCGAAGTAAGTTCTTAAGTTGGTAGTAGGTCTTTGTGTAAGCCCGTATGGGTAGGTACTACCCACTGATCAGTTATTCTACCGCCAAACAACAGTATTCAGTATTGTTGTGTTCCGGTTTGAAGTGTGAGTGAGCCAGTGAAACTACAGGTACAAGGGACATAATATCTTAGTTCCCAAGGTTAGTAGCGCATAGACGGTTTAAGGAATAGTTAATGTTTCTTACAGCGTCATTGTCTATGGGTAATGGTGACCACTTGCCATCAGGTGGCCCATATGCTCGTCCTCCAACCTATACCATAAAAAAAAACTTTCAAAGCGAATAATCGAAACGTCGCCAGAACAATTTACTTATTCAAAGACATCTCTCATCTCGACTCTCATCTTTGTTAATTACTCATTTCAATCACCTAATTATGTTGTTTGATAATTGTCTCAAATGCTTTATTTGTCATACAGGTTCCCGCTTCTGCTGATGATGATTGCGTATTGTCAGATCGTCAGAGTTCTGTGGAGATCGGACAATATACCCGGACACACTGAATCTCATACACTTTGTCCAGCTAGTGGCCAAAACAACTGTAAGTAACAAGAAAATATTGATTATTTATTCTGACAGTTCGTTCTCGATGCCAAAACGAAGTTAGATAGGCTATTATTAGAAAATACTGAACTCCTATTGGCTCATTATAACGTCATCTGTCAACGACCACTCGGTAAACTTTCAGATTGAAGTCAAATTTAATCTGACTTTGATTAGCGTTTGAAAAACTAGCTGGAATATAAAATCTTTAGCATAAATTTCTGTTGTATAAACTTCCTCTAGTTCAGACTTGTCAAACATTTATTATAAAAAGTTTAGCTTTGATATATCAGAGAAATATATTTCTTTTTTACACGAAAATGTATTTGAGGTATGATTATGAAACAAAGGCAATGAACGCGAAACATAACAGTGAAGTGAGAATAGCGAATATTGAATGCAAATCTTACAAAGATTACCAATACAAATTGAAGTCAAAAAAGTATTAATTATTATTAATTTTCGATTTTGTATTCGATTTTGTTACTTCACTCTAATGCTCCGCGTACTCCTTCTTTTCCGTTTTATACTGAGTATCCTGTTAGAAAAATAACGAATACGATTTTCACGATTATTTTATATTCCTATAATTACTAACAGACCCCTTCACTCATTGTCGCTATGTTTATAGTTAAATTTTATGGTAAGACTAGCTGTGCCCGCGACTTTGTGCGCATTTGAATTTAACGAAAAAGTTTTCGTTGTAGCCTAATTTACCCTTTATTAAATCAGCTATCTGCCAGTGAAAGTCTCCTCAAAATCTGTCCAACCCTTCCAGAGATTAACCAAACAAACAAAAAATGAACTCTTATTATTTGTATAGTTTTTATTCAGATGTCTATGACGTTCAAATTTTTTTTACGTGTAACATATTCAGTGTTTTTTCTTGTGAAACGCGGTCAAAACAAAAGCGTTATTTTTATAGATTTTTATATAACGCTTCGAGTAAATTTACTCGAAATATATTTTCTTTTACGTCTAAAGAGTGACTAGAAAAAATAAATTACGTTCATCAATATCCAGTGTGGCTAAAAGAATATTTATTGACATAAAAAAATAAGATAGAAAGCGAAGACCGCTACGTAGCTTTGAGGTTAAAAATACTTTATTTGAAAGTTGAGGGTTCCAGTCAAGCACCACTGAATTTTTGAAGTGCGAAAATTGTGTTTACAATTCATCTCGCGCGCGATGACTTCGTAAGGAAACCTTCATATATTGAAGTAGGTTCTTACGCGTGTATTTTTTTTCGTGGTTTAGGTAGGTCGGACAAGTAGGCCAGTTGTTGGTAACGATAGATACTGCCCTTATAACATTGGAACCATAAATTAAATAAATAAATATGAGACAACATCACATACTTTCTCTGACCCCAATGTAAGTAGCTAAAGCACTTGTGTTAAGGAAAATCAGAAGTAACGACGATACCACAAACACCCAGACCCAAGACAACATAGAAAACTAATGATAATCTACATTGACTCGGCCGGGAATCGAACTCGGGAGCTCGAAGTGGCGTACCCATGAAAACCGGTGTACACACCACTAGACTACGGAGGTCGTCAAATTTAATTATTCCTTGCTTATTTGCCAACGACCTCGGGAACTAAGATGTTATTCGATTTATATGCAGGATGAGCGGATGAAAAAAGCGCGAAGCTATATCCGTATATTACTTACATATATAATTCTATTTAACTGACATGAGTTTGTATTTTTAAATGTTGAAAATGATTAACTTGTGAGTTACTTGTCGGTTCTCCTCGGTAGAATCTGCATTACGAAACAGTGGTTGCTTCACTTAATATATTTTGTTAAATGCGCATTCAAAGATGCTCATAAAAGCCTACTTGATAAAGAATATTTTGATATTATTTTATTTACAGTATTAGAATAGTTCTTGTGTTGATATATTTCACTATTCTATATTTTCTCGGAGATTTCGACAAAATCGAATCTGGTTTGATCACGAGCTGACTGCTCGTTATCGCAATATCTGACTCAGATCGTGACGAAATAAATAAAATAGTGTGATATCATTTAAAATTCGAATAAAATGTATTTTCACTGACATTTTTTGGGATTCGAACGTCAAATTTTGGATATAAAAAGCATATATTTCCTTAGTGTTCATTGCTTCATACCAAATTATATCAAAACTGTTTAGTAGTTTGGCAATGAAAAGTGCAAAAGGCAGAGTTACTTTCATCACATTTATAATATAATTATAGACAGTAAATTAAATTTAGAATCTAAATATTTTTCATTTATCAGTGATATTTTGATCATATTTATTATTAAGATATGTAAATAGCACCTTCCACCAACCCGCCTTGGAACAGCGTAGTGGAATATGTTCTAAACCCTCTCCTTAAAGGAAGAGGAGGCCTTATCCCAGCAGTGGAAAATTTACGAGCTGTTAGTTTACTTTTACTTTACTTTATGTAACTAGCGAAAAAAACCGTTTTATTAAACTTTACTTTTTTAATAGCAGTAACAAACTATCACAACCTTTAATAATTAAATAACGTAGGCTACGTCCTTTCTGGGAATTAAAACTATCTACATACAAAGTTCAATCAAAATCGGTTCAGCGGTTTAAACGTGAAGAAGTAACAGACAAACTTAGTTTCGCATTATTATAAACCTATAGTTTTCATCTCCCTCCCTTTCATGTATTTTTTATTATAATTACAGTAACATTATGTATCTTATTTCCCTGGATATTAATAAAAGCCATTATATAAGCGAAGGAAATTATTACTGGTTAAGTTTATTGCAATCACATATTTTAAAACTTTGACTTCCTATCTGTAATTTCTTTATATTATTCAAATGATTCAAGTCAATCCAATCAAATCTGATACTGCCCTTAAGATTGACTCAAGAGTGATTATTAAAAACAACCCCCGTTATAAAACAGATGTCTCCAACCCCGTTACAAATTACCCAATTAAAAACAAGCCCAGCTTGCGAACGCGATACTGGCTTAATAAAGGCAGTATGTGTTAATTATGCAATCAATTAAAAGCTTTGAAAAAGTTACGTCCAAGTTTGATTACATTCTTTGTTTACTTGGCGAGTGAGCCAGTGGAACTACAGGCATATATAGCAGTATCAAATATTGGTGGAAAGGTTGGTATGAATTGGTTGGTAATGTTGGGAGGAATGCTTTACAACATAAATGCACCACCAACGATAATATTTTCAACCGTCTTCAAAAAGGAGGAGGTTATCAATTCGTTTTTTTTTATGTTTGTTACCTCATAACTTTTCACTGGGTGGACCGATTTTGATATTTTTTTTTTTTGAAAGTCAGCCAGCCCTACAATATATCTGTTATGAAACCATACGAGAATACTTTAAGAAATATGTCTTTTACAAATTACCTTTTATACGAAAATAATGAATACTGGCTCAATCAAGGGACACGATATTACTTCTTTCTTTTGATTGTTGAGGCGCGTGCCCGTGGCTGACACCGGGTCCAAATATAGCAATAACTATAACTACATTATATAATCGTAAATCGACTTTTAAGTAGTCTTATATTTTTCATTCCATCTTACTTAGGAGGAGTCTAAGAAATATGTTTACGCAATTATTTTTATTACTTTTTAGTGCACATTAATTTGTTTTGTTTGAAGTCGGTTTTTCTTTTTGTTTAAATTTTTATTTATAATATCTATCAATGGATGATACTAAATACTTTCCATCACAAACAATTACTATCCTTCTATCTATATTATAAAAAAAGCGTGAATTTGGCGTTTACGTCAACTTCACTGTAAAATGTTTTAAATTAAGAAGAATGCAAGTTGGAATGTGGTTTTCAATAAATTGTATTAATTGTTATGTAGTTTTCAATAAATAATAATCATTAAATATATCAACAATTCTGAACACGCTGTAGTTCTCAGTACTGGAAATGAGGCTGTAGTACACCGCCCACTGTGGTTGAAGACAAGACATAACTTCAGAAACTCGGAATTGCCAGTAATGGGACCAAAACCACGCTAAATACCAAGTTTATATTCATTCATCTTTAATTTAATTATGTATTATTTATTATATGACCAAAACGATAAAATCAATAGTATTTACCCCTAAACTTTCTCAGTAAATAAAAAAAGATATATTCTAATCAAAAAAGGTGCAACCGAAGTTTTCACGTTATATTTCACAAACCTCAATTTTTATGACAAAAAGAAACATAGTTGGAAAATAGCTGCTTAACTAAAATAGAAATAAAAATAGTATTGTTATGAAATATTATTTGACAAAATATTGTACACATTAATATATAAATTTGAGTAAAATATATATAATCGACCGTGACAGGACTCGAACCTGCAATCTTCGGATCCGAAGTCCGACGCCTTATCCATTAGGCCACACGGTCGCTGATACGAACGTCTAAATAACGGTACAGATGGAAAAAACTAATTTAAAACAGGAATTTAGTTTTGTTTTTAATTATTATTCTTTAATCTTTGTAACAATAAAATCTCTTCACTTATAGTTAAAAAATAATTTTAAATTTGTATAATTAAATGATAAAAAAAAATCGACACACAAAATGTAATTAGAAATCAAAGCCCATGCTTGGGCAAAAATCTACTCTATGCTTAAGGATATTGTAAGAGCATGTTCCACCACGTCCCGTTAACGCAAGATGTAGCAAGTTCATTTTCTGCTTAAGCACAGTGGAGTAAAGCTTTTTTAAACGATAATTATGAGTCCCCAAGATAGTTAAAGTTAACACATTTCTGAAGTTTAAATAACACAGTAATAATTTTATATATTTTTTAATTAAATGTATTTTGTTTATGAATGCAAACGATATAAATATTATAATTGTGTATGTAAATTATATTAATTAGATATGAACCAACCCTTAATGGCAATCATAGTGCATAAAGACATATTTTATAAGGCGTGGGTTTAGATCCAGGCAAGCATCATAATGTTTGCTTGGATTCAAATTATTATACAATGTATTGTCAGTGATAAGGAAGAGGAGTAAACGTTCCAAATTGGTTCTTTTCAAAAGAACGTATTGTTTACTTTTTTAATATATTTGGGCTTATAAATTTTCCTTTACATTTTGTTTGTTTTTTTTTTGACATTACGATGTCCAACATTGTCCAGGGTTGGCTACCAATAGACGGACCACTCCATCAATCCACGCGAACGCTTCCACCGAGGGTCAACTACGTTCCCGACGGAAGGCCGCCAAGATGCTGGTGGCTGTTGTGATCATGTTCGCTGTCTGCTACTTTCCAGTTCACCTGCTTTCTGTTCTGAGGTATTTGTACACAAATTAAACACTTAAAAAACTTATAATGACAAAGATATGCATATCCCTACGAATATCTTGCAAATATACAGATTAAATTAAAAAAATATATCCTCAACCCGCAATCATCGGTTAAGATGCTCGCGTTCTAACCACTGGGCCATCTTGACTCAAGTTCAGTGGTAGAATGCTCGCCTGCCACACTTACAAACTCAAATATACATATTTATTTATTTGAGTTTTTATGTGAAATTTCGAATCTATTTCGAAAACACGCACACAGATAAAAATATATTAATATATCTACGATACTACATAAATAAAAATTAACTAAAAAAGATATTCGCGAATTCCAAAACACACATATAAAAACTCAAATAAATAGACTAATTTCAAAAGCACGCACACATATACAAACATAATAATATCTCTACGAACATCTTACATAAATAAAAATTTATGAAAAAAAGATCCTCGAATTCAAACACACACACTGATAAAATCTCAACCATATATATACTCACACAGATATAAATATATTCATCCCCCTACGCAATGCTTATTAGTGTCTATGAATAGATATTGTTATATCAAAACTCCAATTACATAATATTTAATTTCATCAAAATCGTGCCCGAATTGGTTTAAGTATTTTTCGCTATACCTCATAGTTACAAAGTTGGAGAGCAAAGACCGCTTGAAAAATTAATTTGCAGTTGAATCGAATGGAAAGTGTACGCTATAAAATTAAAGGAGAAACGGCTTCATAAGCTCTCTGCTAAAGGCAATGTACATTTCCATAAAAACATGACATGACTTTATCAAATTTATTTATTTATTTTCGGGCAACACCATTGAAAAATAAAAACCAATCAAATTTTCACTTATATCTAATACAGATTTTCTAATCTGCTTCTGCAGGAAGTAATAAAAATAATTGTCACAAATTTTAAACTCTCTGTAAAAACACTATAATATTATGGAGGATATTTTAAGTGCCTTTGGTTCGTGCACAATTTTTGGAGCCAATTTGGATCCAACCCGTATTGGTGCTGGAATCCCTTCTACTGTTCAAAGCTTTCGCCTTAAAAGGACTCTTTTAACTACCAAATTTTTGGTAGGGCTTTGTGCAAGCGCGAGTAGGTACCACCCACTCATCAGATATTCTACCGCTAAACAACAGTACGCAGTATTGTTGTGTTCCGGTTTGAAGGGTGAGCGAGCCATTGTAACTACAGGCACAAGGGATATGGCATCTTAGTTCCCAAGGTTAGTGGCGCATTGACGATGTAAGGAATACTTAATATTTCTTACAGCGTCATTGTCTACGGGTGATTACTTACCATCATAAAAAAAATATTTAAAACTCAAAACTGCTACCGAATATTTATTGATAAATCTAATACCTCGGGACCTACAACCTTATAAGCCAGAACAGTAAGGTAGTAAATGTTATGTTTAGTTATATTATATAAGAACTTTTTACTCCTACCAGGGTCGCCTACGAAGTGAAGCAATCTGAAATAATGACCTGCATAGCTTTGATCTCTCATGTGATGTGCTACGCAAACTCCGCCGTAAATCCTCTCATCTACAACTTCATGAGTGGTAAGAATACCCCCCATTTTTCCATTCTTAGCTCATTCATTATTAACTCTATTATAATTTGTTTCTAAGTTATAATAATAATTTTCAAATAGATCTTGATGCATAGTAACTGTACTGGGCCAAACCGAAAGTACTAGTTAAACAGTCACCTTTCTTGGATAGTTTTGTTGACTTAATTTTATCTTAAATTTTCGCGATTATTACACATTGAAATAAAACTAGTTATAACGGATTTGATTGGAAAGAAGGTAGAAAATAGACAAATGTCACCTTAGTCTACCCGTGACCACGAACGCTGTAAAGTGCTCGAAACGTCGGGATGTTAAAAATAATTAATATACGCGATTCAAATCCGTTATAACTAGTTTTATTTCAATAGTTTTGTTGATTTTGATTTTTACATAACATAGAAAAATACAGTTATTATATACAGGATATTTACCATGTTTTTTTTATTTGTTGGTGGAGCTCGATATTTCGACATTATCTACGAATGTCTTGTTCACGAGAACGGAATACTGAAATTGTTCTCGTGTTAATTTAAAATCTAATAATTGATTACATTTTTTCATATATTTCCTAAAGAAAAAATTAATGTTTTTGTTAGAAAACAAAAGATGTACCTATACAAGCCCAAAGTTAGTTTATAACAGTTTTACTCTGTCGCAGCTGCAGTGCAAATTCTGTAAGAATGCAGTCGTGTCATCAACCAGCTTACAGCTATAATCCATTTTGTTTCGTATATCCTATACATTACACAATAATGTCACATATATTCTGACATTTCACATTCGTTACCTGCGGTCAGTTTCGAGTATCTTCTTACAGAATAACTCTACAGCAGTTGTTAGAGAATTCGTTTAACGGTCACTAATGTAACAAATAAATATTCCATATTCAAGACCTGAGCAAGATTTGTAACTGTCTCTAGAAATTGTATTCCGTATTTTTATGTCAACGAGCTAATGTATTGAGAACCGTAAAATATACAACAATAGCATTATTACAGACCATTGCAAAGAAAAAATATTTCATAGTTTCTTACAATCGATTTCCAATATTGCGCATAAAATAGGCAGTATTATTATCGAGTAAAATGCACTTAAAAGTTATCGAAGCGAAAGATTTTCCGTAGCGATCTGTACTTAGCACTAATCACTCGATAGACGAACAAACAATAGCTAATTATTATAGAAGTATATTGTAATCACTCAGTGAAACGGCAATTGACAACAGTGTATGGAAACCTGTCAATGATAAAACTATTTTGATTATAACTATCGTTTACATCAAGGCTGCTCAACCTTTTAAAGAGTCGAGCCTAACGTTGGATTCAGATATTCACGATAGGACACTTATATTTTCTACTAGCAGTGCCCGCGACCTTGTACGTCTGACTTTAACAAAATATTGTAGCCTAAGTTATTCTTTATTTTATCAGCTATCTGCCAGTGAAAGTCCCGTCAAAATCGGTCCAGCTGTTCCAGAGATTAGCCGGAACAAACAGACAGACAGAGACAAAAATTGTAAAAAATATTATTTTGGAATATGTACCGTGTACATACATATGCATGGTGTAAAAAGGACTATTTTAATTCATACCTAGGCAAGCACCACTATATATATATGTGCTTAATTTATGTTTATAATTCATCTCGAGCTCGGCGATGAAGGAAAACAACGTGAGGAAACCTGCATGTGTCTCAATTCATCGAAATTCTGCCACATGTGCATTCCACCAACCCTCATTGGAACAGCGTGTTGGAATATGTTCCAAACCCTCTCCTTAATGGAAGAGGAGGTCATATCCCAGTAGTTGGAAATTTACAGGCTGTTACTACTACTACTACTTCTACTACTTTTTATTTGTGTCTGTATGTAGACGAGCTGGTAGGCATCACCGGGAGTAATTACAATATATTGGTATTTTTGTGTGTGAAGTATTGCTGTTGGCCCTAATGGCCTTTACAGCATCACAGGACTTTCGGGCGAGTACTAATGTCCTCGGCCCTGAGGCTGAGCGTTGAGCTCGGGTTTAAAGTTCGTCATGAGGGTGTCTCCTATGACATCGTACCTCGGCGCAGAAGGAAGTCGGTGGGGTGTGATTCTAAGCACTGAATGCTTTTACAGACGTCACGGCCGCCTCCGTGACGTCAGTAGTCTGGGTCCTCGTTTCCGCCGGTGGAAACGCTGTGAGTGTGAACGCAGTGAGTGTGAGGTGGGTAGTGTGGTTTCCTCTACGAATGGCTCGTTTGCAATTGGGAAACTATCGTCTTCGTCGTTAAGGACGTGCGTAGGTCGCCTGAGTCTGTCCAGAAGATGACCACTGCGGGAGGTGTACTGACACGATTGAGAAATCAGCGGATTGCTGCGTTGTTTGGATATCTCGAAATACGCCGTGGATAGTATTTTAAGATGCTTCGCGATCGAATACATGTCTAAGTCTCTATGTAAGTCGACTTTATGAATGTTGAGTATCCAGTAGAGAATATCTTGACAGCGCGATTCAGAAAACCAAAATTGTACATCAACGCCATCTATCGGGTTGTAGCCTACACTATCGTTCACTTATCTTTATATTTTTGTTTTTAAACTAAATAGCGACCCATAAAAGTAATTTATAACTACTTGAATTATTGTCATAGCTATTTATGTAATTTAACTTTTGTATCATCGTCATTATATCAGAGGTTATCTATGCTATTAATTTTGTATTTAATTAATATTTTTATGCTTTAAATTAGACATAGAAATAGTTAATAAAAAAATCTAAAAGCTATCCATTCTGATATTTTATAATGATAGTAGATTTAGAATTTTAAAAAATACATAACATTGATTGTAACAAAAGTATAGTAGAACGCCTATTATCGGATATAACATCTACGTTGGTGGCGTATTGGTGTGATGTTAAACTAAATAAAATGTGAAACAATGGTTAATATTTTTCACAGCACATATGAAAAACTTAACAAGTAAAAGCATTCAAAGCAACATATATAATATATATTTTATACAATCTGATACCTAAAATTTTCCTAAAAAAATCCCTCAATGAGAACAGCTTTTTTCAACGTGATTCAGGTAAAAATATTATAACAGATAGAAAAAACAAGAATACAAAAGAAAAGCATATTTTTATATATCAGCTAGAGGACGTTACGCGTTGCATCTCTTTTATAAAAAAAAAAATGTGAACAATTATCCAATACTGTTCATTATAGACTAGGTTCTTTGCTAGTCAGCCTCGGTACCACCCACTCATCAGATATTCCACCGTCAAACAGCATTACCTTATATTTTTGTGTTCCGGTCTGAAGGATATCAACGAGTGTAACAAGAGGCTTAAGAGACATAACGTCTTATCTCCCAAGGCGCATTAGCGATGTGTGCAATTTTTAATTGCAGTGATGATGTATATGAGAAGTAGTGATCATTTACCAGGAGATGGCTCACTTCACCCTATTTTTTTTATTGTATAGGTTGGCGGACGAGCATATGGGCCACCTGATGGAAAATGGTCACCATCACCCATAGACAATGACGCTGTAAGATATATTACCTTACATCGTCAATGTGCCACCAACCTTGGGAACTAAGATGTTATGTCCCTTGTGCCTGTAGTTACACTGGCTCACTCACCCTTCAAACCGGAACACAATAATACTGAGTACTGTTATTTGGCGTTAGAATAACTGATGAGTGGGTGGTACCTACCCAGACGGGCTTGCACAAAGCCCTACCACCCTACCAAAAATACTTCAAAGCAGACCCTCAAATCTGTTAACAACAACTGCGTTAAGTGTCAAACATCAAAACAATAATTTATACATTTATTAGACTACATAGGCTCAAGTTTTTTACTTAGATTAATGGGACGTAGTTAGTTTGATTCTGTCGAAACTCTTTCATTTCTCATGTAACAGTATACCGAAATTCTTTTCACTGCATAATCTTGATACAAGTTAAAACAACCGAGCATTTTAAACTAAAACGTTTAAAAAACATTCAAATTATTTTGTTAACATAAACAGCCGTAAAGAGTTTTTAAACATGCCTTTGTGCGAACATTGTTTATTATTTTTAAGTTGAGAGTTCTTTGTTTAAAAATTCGTGTTCTTTTTCGTTATAAATACGTCACAGAAATATTTTGCTTGCAGGATTCCCAGGCTTTTCAGGTCAGTGTTTTCAACCCCAGACGGTTTGGTTATTAAAATTAGCTTTGCCGACTGTTTTATTTGATCGGGAACCGCATGCATTTATTTTTGTTATGTATCACCATGCTTTGTACACCTGCATGGCATTTCTCCGCCTAATGATTAAGTTCACCACAAATTATGATTAAGATCGGTACACCTTTATTTGTCCAACGAGCAATTGAACAATCAAACACTGTAAAAACTGTATGTGTTAAAAGTTGCTATTTTCAATGAACGTGATTTTGTGTATTTTTTTTCCAATTTTCCGTAAGATGTTTTCGAAAGATGTTCTCAAATTCGTCACATTACTAACGGTCGATTTTGTTACAGGGAAATTCCGTCGAGAATTCCACAGATCATACTTCAAATGTTTCTGCTGTTGCCACACGTCACCAACGCCGGAACAGAACGGTACCTCCTTCGCACCGATAGGGAGCTCGCGAGCTGGCACCACCAGGACTGTTGTCAGACGGAACGACTCCTGCGTCAGTTACAGATTGACACACCTCTCCCCTTCAAACCACAACAGCATAAAACGGGACATCGGAAGGAATACGAACACTTCATTCATCGAATACTTGAATGGAAACAGAAGACTAAAAGGTCGTGATGATTCCATCAGTGAATCAGCTCGCTTCACCCTTACCACGGACATCAGGGATTGACATTTAGGCAGAGACCTTCTCGTTTACACAGACAGGAACCGCGACATCGGCTACATAGCCAGAAGTACGAACAGCATCGACTGTAAACCTTACTACGACTGTTTCAAGGGTCAAGGGCAAAGTGGCTGCAATGCCAAGGTTTCAGAGAAAATCGAAATCGAAAGGCACAGTGACACATTCGCTGATTACCGTGAATGTGATAACGAACTGAGAGAACTTTACACTGTTGACGAAACTAAAAACGGGTTTAAATTTAAATTTAATCGTAGTTTAAATAGTCAGATCACAAATAAGAGGAAAGTTAATATGGTGTTTTAGAAAGTATCAAGATTTTTTCTATGATAGGATTTAATGTAAATATTATCTGTAAATTTATAAATCAGCACTTTAATTGCTGTCATATCCTATAAAATATTATATTTTCTAGATATAGGTCTTCGCTTATTAAATTAAACTATATGTATATTATTTTAAGATATCAACAATCATGGCATGACATGACAACTACATACATCATGTTGAAAAGTTTGTATAATTGAACGCGATAGATAAAATAAAAATTCAAATACAGTTTTTAAAACCGCATAGCGATACAAATGTATCAAGCTCAACTATCAATAACGTAATTTTTATATTAATAAAAATATACTTTCTAATTTTTGTTCACAACAAACAACGGCGCCATATTTACAAAAAAAAAAACCAATGACGATTTTTGTATATAGTTTTCAAACCCCAATTAATCTTTCATAATTTAAACAAATAATCTCTTTTGGTCGTTTTAATTATGTCAATTATTAAACAATTATAAAACATAATAATATCTTTGCATTTGTTACCTTTTAGTAATAAATAAGCACGTGATTATAACTATAGTTTTATTGGTCAGTAGTGACAAGTCAGGCCGTTGAATGATTACGTTCTTGACATCTGTCACTTGTCAATGTCAAACTCAAAATATTTTAATCAATATATATGATATCCTATTTTAATCGAAGGAGTAACGATGAACCTTAGACCTTAAAGTAATATATCACGTACAATATGCTTGTATATATTGATGAATTTATATTTACATAATTATAATCCGACACTTTTTTACTTTACTACTTATAATATCAAATTCGACGACATTTAAAATATAATTTTTGCACCAATCCAGAACGAATATAAGATATTATTCAAGCTCTCGACCAATGACATCGCGCCAATTTGAAGTCAAATATTTTTATTTGACTTTTGTTGAGCATTTGATATAGATTATAATAGGCTTTCAAAAACCTCACCGCAGATCTGAGTTTAAAAAGTCATTGAAGTAACAGCGCAGTACAGTTTTAAAAACCGAATATCGTCGTGGACGAATTTACCTTCATTATATATAATGAATGAAACAACAGACATAATATATAAACAACGTTTGATAATAATTTAATAAGTGTTTAAAATTCCCGTGTGAATTAAAACAATAAAAAACCGTACAATACAGTAAGAGACAAAGAAAATGTTACTTGAAGGGATCATAACTGTTCGTTACACAAAAGAATTTCGTTACAAAATTTAATTTATTTATAACGATAATATTTTATTATAAATTCTCCATCGATCAATACGTCGGGAACTCATTCAATCAGCGACCGGACATAGACAATGAGAGCACACCAATATTATTAACTAGTGACTCGCCGGACTTCGCACGAGTGCTTCTTCATAAAGTATTATTTAACGTTATCCATTAAAAGTAAATCTGACTTTTCATCTATAAATATTACAAATATACCTCACTACATTTCTTAAAGCGTAGAATGAAAGATTTTTGGTAATGTCATTCTAGATAATCTATTATAGTTATATTCGTTTTAAACGTCGTATGTACAGTCAGAGTAAGAAAACCTTCGTCAGTTTTCAAATTCATTCCTTTATCAAGTCTTAAACTCTTAGTACGTTTTGAATCTAAACATCAAATCATTGCGACGCAATATGTCATTCTCGATTGGCAAAGATTATCGCTCAAACTGAGCACCCGAAAATAGATCTTAAGGTGACGTTACTTTTTTTACCCCGACTGTACAACTTACATACTAAATTGAAACTACCAAAAGCGTTACGTAACGTTATTAGTAACGCCACTAATATATTATTACTTCGCGTTAAATACCTGAAAGAGAGTCATTACTTTTTATAACCTGCTATTAAAAACTTTTCACAGATGACCTTTTCCAATAATTATATGTTATTTTAAAACCTTATAGTGATCGTTATATTTAATTAGTCCAATCCCATTACTGCGATTGTAATTCATTTTCGAAACTAACCAATCACATGAGTTTATGATCTATTTTATTATAATTGTCTCTGTTTTCCTTGTGTTATATTATTATGACTAATTATGATTTTATTAAGGGTAAATTGAGATGGGTAAATAAAATAATTATTACTTTTTAATATCGTATAAGTTAGACAAATTGTGGTAAGATTTGTGCTACGACTTTTTTCACTTGTCATCATGAAATTTTCCAAACACGTTTTTAGATGTACAGTCGGGGTAAGAACAGGTTCGTTACCTTAAGATCTGTTTTCGTGTGCTCAGTATGAGCGTAAATCTGCTTTACCGATCGAGAATGACATATTGCTTCGCAATGATTTGATATTTAGATTCAAAAGGTACTAAGAGTTTAAGACTCGATAAATGAATTTGAAAATAGACGTAGGTTTTCTCACTGAGTGTACATAAAAAGTATGCGATACCTATCGCCTGAAGACGCGTATGAAGACACTGGACTAAGCTAGTTCAATATAAATCCTAATTACAACAAAAACTATTCAATCACAGCGCCATTAGCTAATGACATATATTCAATTATATATCGTCCATCACACGTCAGCGTATATTTTAACCGAAAGTGCGAGAGGGACAAGAGATCCCGTAATATAATACGTTATAATTAATTGTTTGTAAACGACACACCGAAGTTCACAGGAAATGGCCTGTTTACACAAAACGCATTCAATGTCGGTAAACATATGTGCAATAAAACGGTCTATAAATATTTTTAGGTTTGTTACGTTACGGGACTCAATTTTTAGTCCGAAGTACTCACTCCGCGCCACCAATTAGTGACGCTTATGATTTGATTAAGACTACAAACAATTAGTAACGTTTTAAAATTTAACTATATACTTTTAAATACATTTTAAGCAGATCAAATATATTTTTTATGTCAGTCAAATTTATTACCAATTCGAAAATTTAATTAAAAACACTTAAAAAAATCTGTAGTAATTTTTTTTTAAATATCAACATCGAGTCTTGTGTTACACAAATATTTAGGAATTGTCTTTTAAGGAGGTAAATTTTAATTCAATATTTAATAGATTTTACTACCAAGAACTGTTAAGAAAATGAGTAGTTATTGTTTTCCATCGACAAAATCGTGTAGTCTATTCCGAAAACAAAAAGACATAAATAAAAGTAACAATTTACGTAAAATTGACACGATATCTTTGGTTGAGTAATCTATGATATTTACTATGGTTTCCCGAAAGAACTCCGAACGTCGAAACTTGTAGCGAACTTTAGAGGTAAAATTAAAGTGAATATAAGTAATTTAGTCAAAAAGAGTTGTATTATATGTAGCGATCCGCCACGGCTTCGCACGGGTGCAATGCTGATACTATATACATATATACAGAATTTGTGTATTTACGACATCAAATTAGAAACTTTTAAAATTATTAGATTTTATTTACTATATTGTCCAGGTTTTATATACAAACACCTTTCTTTCGAATCACTCTATCTATTAAAAATGCGTAATAAAATTTTAAAGATCTAAGCATACATAGAGACGGCCAGCGATTAGCGACTTTGTTTTATACTATGTAAGGATATATTATTAAAAACTGTTAATAGTGCACAATATACCTGATCTATTAGCAAAAAGGCTTACGTAAATCCAAGTATTGTTCATCTTTATTCCTCATTCGATTGGAAGTCTTATTTGTATAAATTCACTATTTGTAATTAATTTCAACGCAATATCTAACAAATATTGATTTCCACGTATTTTTATTTTGATGCATAGTTCATGAATAGATTTTAATTACAAGTTTTTTTAGGTCCGACTTTCATTCGAAATTCATTTTTTTATGTCGAAATTAATACAGAAATATGTTACAAAAATGGAAATAGAAATGAAAAATGTCTGTGTCCGTGTTATAGTATTGAATGTAAAGCTAGCAGCGGCTCGGAATGTATATTCATGGAGGGAGGCAAGAGAGGTAGGTTGTCGTTTCTACCTGTCAAATATAGTAGTCTCGAAAAGTCAGCAACTTATTTAGCACACACACATACAAATTGAGTATATTAAAACTTTAAAGAACTCACACATCAAAATAGACAGTCACAATCATTCGGTTTTCAAAAATTTTTAAGTGGGTTTCGAAGTGAGTTCTTACAGTTCTTTCTAGTCTCAGAACAATGAGCGTGTGCAACATTATAGTGAAGCGACAAAAGCGAATAAAACTTCCTGTGCTGTTCTCAATTTAATTATTAATTATTGTTTTAGTAACAAAAGCTCGTCGTTTTTGCACTACCGGAATTTTGTATTCGTTTTTCTTACTTAATTTTTATATTTCGCGCGCTCCGCCTAGTGTTAAAGGCTTGATCTGAACACGTTGTAGTCATTATCGTGTTTTATTAATTGAAATTTCCACTTTGTAAATTAAAAATTACTATAGAATAAATAATGTAATAAAAGATATATTTGAAAATAAATTAGATAAATAAAAAACTTTATAAAATACTTTATATGTGAAAGAAATTTAATTAATAGTTTACATTGTAAATACTTTACCTCAGTACGTAATATAAAAATTGTAACGTGGTACTAAGTTAATAATATACTTTATAAAAAATATGTGTATAATATGGCGTTATATTAAGAATTTAATATGTCTTTTATATATAGAAGTTTCTGAATAATTTTGACGTTACATTCTAAGTAATATTATAGATGTTAAAATGAGTTAATTTATAGGGATTAAACATTTTATTTTTGACACCTATCACATAAAAAAATGTTTATTTATAAGAATTCTCGCCCAGATTTAGTACTGAACTAAAGACGATGAAACTCTTTAAAATTCAACAGCAAAGCTACGCAGTGGCGGATTTACCAATAGGCTAAGTAGGCTGGAGCCTAAGGCGGCAGATTTAGAGGGGCGGCAAATTAAGCCCAAATTTGTAATTATCTTACAGAAATAAAAAAAAAAAAACTTGTAATTATATGTATACACATTACGTCCGTAATCCGTATACTCGTCACTATATAGCGGGTTGGAAAAATAATCTAGTAACTGACTGAAATATCACCTAGTTTGTAATCATACTAATTATGGGAAAAAGTCGATGTAATAAGGACGATAGAACACAAATCATAAATGTTGCAAAAAAAGTAGGGACAACAATTGAATAGCCAACTAGCGGCAGATTTGTAATTCCGCCACTGAAGCTACGTAAATTTGTATAAGCGTTCAATTATGATAGACCATCTTATAGTGATAATGTATTTTTTTTGTAATAAATTTTTTGTCTTGTGTAATATTGAAAATATAATCTACAACTGATTTGGTGTTATGTATATTATATAATGATGGATTCAAAGACAGAATTATTATATAAATTCAAGTTGAATTGAGTCGTTTATTTGAATGAAAATATTAATATATTTATATATCTTTTTTTAAATTTAATTTAAATAAAAAAATATTTTTGATGAATTTAAGGAATACTTATTTTGAAGAAGATTGTATTTAAGACAATTTAGATATGTTTAATATAAATATTTTCAATGCATTTAATTAAATAATTATAAATAATAAACATTTAAAATATATTAATAAGTCAGTATTTTTTTAATAAAGAGTTTTAATTTATGTAATCTTAGTGTTAATGTACAGTATGTTAATATAACATAACATAACTTTATATTAGGTGTATATAAAACTTTAATTAGAACATATGAAATATGTATCCTACCCATTATTAAGGAATGTAAAATAAATTTTATGAATGTGCAAAATTTGTTTTATTATTTCAAATAACTTTTGTCCATCTCGACTAAAAGTATATATTTTATGTCCTACAAATAAAAATATTATTTACCAAATTGACTAAGCGTAATTAGATCAAATAAACGAAGTGAAATTTAAGCGCAACGTTTGAATGTGAAACATCTTAACAGAAAACGAGTCCTTACTGATTTTGGATTCAAATTAAATTATATTTTTTTATGGTACATCAACCTTAGGAACTTACATAAAAGGTCATATAGATACAATAATAAAATTTCCTTGAATTGTCTTTATAATTTATAAATCATCTTATGCTCGAGTCGAATGAAAAAGCCATCACGAAAAACCTGTAAACGTCAAATGATATTCTGGCAAAACCCTCCAAAACTTCTCCCGATAAGAGAGAAGGCCTAAGCCCAGCCGTGGGATTTTTACGAGCATCGAGTAAAAAGCAATTTGTAAAATCTAGTTCAAAAGCATAAAGCGGGGGAATGTTATTATTTTTCCGGCAGTTTTCGTCCGAGTGCCCGTCAAACTCACATAAAACTTAAAGAATTATAACCGTTCGGTAATACTGGGTGACGAGGGATTTACAGCCTCGTTATCTCAGATTCGACATCACTTTATGAGGTCTAGTGACTCGAATGATTTCCATTTAAGTCTTAGTGTATTACAGAAGAGACATCATATCTTAGTTATGTAAAATTTCATGGGGAACCAGTGCCTTTGAAGACGACTTATAATTTCCTTGGTGGTAAGATGGAACCCTGTCTGAGTACCACTGGCTCATCAGATATTCTACTCGGTGGGAACCTGCAAGACCGTCTGGGTACCAGCTATCATCAGATATTCTAACCTAGCAGCAACAATTGGTGTTGTTGTGTTCCAATTTAAAAGGTAAGTGAGTCAGTGTAACTACAAGCATAAGATACGTAACATCTTAGTTCCCAAGGTTGCTAAGATATGGTTAATATTTCTAACAGAGCCAATGCTTATAGGGCGGATTGTGTTCCAATTTAAAAGGTAAGTGAGCCAGTGTGACTGCAGGCACAAGGGACATAAAATTGAACTGGTGAAGTAAGAGACGGTTTATATTTCTAATATAGTCAATGCTTGTCCGGTGGTGACTAATTAACATCAGGTTCAACAAAAAAAAAAACAAGTGACGTCATTAAAGATGCTAAAAAATTACTCCTTGAATAGGCTATTTGACTGATTTATAAAATTAATTTTATATTATTTAGTAGAGGTTAAGGAACCCAGTAAAAGTTGATTTTTTTAAATCTAGTACATATTTGCGCGAAAAATATCATATTAAAAATTCCATATTTAAATAACGCGCGAAAACGCTACTTGGACAATATGGCGCTGCAATGGGGTCGGTGGCGTCACTCTGCTGTATTTTAATCTGTGGTACATATAGTAGAAAAGCAAGGTTTACAAGAAACTGACTTCATCATAAGCCCGGCCAAACAGGAGCGTTTTGTGTCACGTGACAAACATTTGAAAAAAAGGTTTTAATTAATGATTTTTGAATAAATTAAGTATTATTTTCAAGTTTCGTTAGTAAATAACCATTTTTAAACTCATAATATACACTGCTTACAATAATTCACAATTCATTTTTCGCATTGTCAAATAGCCTATTGTCTATCAAACTATACACTGTTCCTTTCTTTCATTCCTCACATCTATGCATATTAGGTTGGGGAAAAAGTCTTTTCGCATATAGTATGTATGAACTTGTAATAAAATCTCTTTGGCTATACCATTTGTATCTGGCTGGTTTTGGTATCATTAAAAAGTTTTAATTTTAAAGAAGGCACTTCCAAATTCAAATTAGGAATTTGTGTGATTTTCATTTGTTTTTGTTGTTGTTAAAATGAGTAAATCTAAAGAAGAAATTCGATACATTTTAAAATTTTACTATAAAAAAGGTAAAAATGCAACTCAAGCCGCGAAAAAAATTTGTGATGTTTATGGACCTAATGCAGTATCTGTGAGAGTAGCGCAAGTTTGGTTTAAGCGTTTTCAAGCCGGAAATTTTGATATCAAAGATGAATCTCGCTCTGGTCGCCCTGTTACGGACAAAATTGATGCCATTTTTGAAAAAGTGGAGCAAGATCGGCATATTAGTAGTTACGATGTAGCTGAAGAACTGGCAATTGACCACAAAACGGTTTTGACTCATTCGAATAAAGCTGGGTACACAAAAAAGCTCGATATATGGGTGCCTCATGAACTCACTGAAAGAAACCTAATGAACCGTGTACTCATTTGTGATTCTTTATTACGACGTAATGAAACCGAACCATTTTTGAAGAAGCTGATATCTGGTGATGAAAAGTGGATCACATACGACAAGAACGTGCGAAAAAGATCGTGGTCAAAGGCCGGTCAAGCTTCACAGACTGTGGCAAAACCCGGATTAACTCGCAACAAGGTAATGCTGTGTGTATGGTGGGATTGGAAGGGCATCATTCATTATGAGCTGTTACCGCCCGGCAGGACCATCGATTCAGAACTGTATTGCGAACAATTGATGAGATTGAAGCATGAAATTGAGAGAAAGCGGCCAGAATTGATCAACAGAAGGGTGTGGTGTTTCACCATGACAACGCTAGACCTCACACATCTTTGCCACTCAATAAAAATTACGAGAGTTTGGCTGGGAGGTATTAATGCATCCGCCGTATAGTCCTGACCTTGCACCTTCAGATTTTCATCTGTTTCGGTCTCTGCGGAATTCCTTAGGCAGTGTCAGGTTAACATCACGAGAGGACTGCCAAAACCACTTGTCGCAGTTTTTCGATCAAAAGCCCCAAAATTTTTACAGCAATGGGATCATGTCACTACCAACAAGATGGCAAAAAGTTATGGAACAAAATAGCACCTACATACTTTAGTCAAATGTAAATAAACTATAAAAAAAACTTTTTGAATTTTCATATAAAATACGAAGAAACTTTTTCCCCAACCTATTATAATAAAATTGGAACATCTGTTTGTAAAATTTAAAGAGCCTTTTTTACTCAATGCATATGTAACAACTCAATTTACCGTGTTTACAATTTTTGTCTGTCTGCCTGTTTGTTCCGGCTAATCTCAGGAACGGCTGCACCGATTTTGACGGGACCCTCACTGGCAGATAACTGATATAATAAGGAGTAACTTAGGCAATATAATTTTATTGATAAATTCAAACGTGTAAGAGGTCGCGGGGACAGCTTGTCATATATATAATAACTAGATTCAACAAGAACATACACAGCTAACATAACAGATGATCCAATTGGCAGTAATCCTGACACGTTTGCGTTTCAATGGCAGGAGGAGTGAGGATACTCAAAGCTTAGATTTACATATTCCGATTTGCTAATAGCTCTGCTGTATTATGCACTAACAGTTCTTGATTATGTAACACATCTTACATACTACATATATTACAGCACTATTTCATTTACCCCTTACATAATAGATAAGCACCGTTATGATCTCATTTGTTACGTACCCTTATATCTCTATTTATTATTTATTTTATTTTATTTATTCAATGCCCTACATACATATGTAGATTGTACGAAAAATATTACACGTAGTATAAATTTTGTTTTTTTTTTTATGAACATAATCGTTTCATTTTAGTTTTCTGTAGGTATATCCACAAATAAAAAGATCGTACACAATTAATACACACATGTACAAGCTTTCTTTCACATAAGATTTACTTCTATAGTGTAATCTGTACATATAATAAAATTGGAGTGTCTGTTTGTAATATTAAAAGAGCCCTTTATTACTCAATTCATATGTTCGTATACATGGTACATATACCAAAACAACATTTTTTATAATTTTTGTCTGTCTGTTCGTTCGTTCCGGCTAATGTCTGGAACGGCTCGACCGATTTTGACGGGACTTTCACTGGTAGATAGCTTATACAATCGAAGCTTCTTTCTTTAAAATTTGTTACTTATAGCTGAATTTAATTTCGAATACTAAGCAAACATCTTCACCGACATTTTAAATCGACATTAGCACACTTAGATTGCCATAAATTTCGACCAATGAACATAATTGAATTCAAGGTCAAAGCGATTTATTTACCTTTCCTTATCCGGCATTCGATCGGCAATAGGGGTTCGATGAAACAATATCAGTATCTGTAATTAAAAAATTCGAGCTGAGATGGCCCAGTGGTTAGAACGCGTGCATCTAGCAAGCACTACTATAAGTGCTTAATTTGTGTTTATAATTAATCTCGTGCTCGGCGGTGAAGGAAAACATCGTGAGGAAACCTGCATGTGTCCAATTTCAACGAAATTCTGCCAGATGTGAATCGACGAAACCGCATTAGGAGCAGCGTGGTGTAATATGCCCCAAACCTTCTCCTCAAAGTTAGAGGAGGTCTTATGCCAGTAGGTTCTTTAACGCACTTTTGCAACAATAAAGCTACCACCGGCTCGGAAAGTAGATTCTACCGATAAGAACCGGCAAGAAATCAAATCAGCATCAAATTCAGGGATTTAGTCGTTACCAACAGAGTTATTTTCGCATTAATGATAGCAGTATATATTAAATATTCCGTTTTCGTAATTCAATTATTCTTGTTCAGCTTATGAGGAAGTAATGGTATCTAATTGTCTCTTGACACATTGGTGGCATCATTTTTTCTCCATTCATGCGTACGTGGCAATTAAAACCGTGTATGAAAATTTTCAAAATACCGGTACATAGCTTATTAGACCCCGTAACGTTTAAGAAACTAATAAAACTTGATATAATGTGATCGAATTTTACTTCTTCAATTCGTTGCATGATCAAAGAGTCCCGTATACATCGTATTTTTGATATTCCTACAGTATATCAAATAGATGTTAAAGCCTCCGCAGACACTTTTAACTTTGCCGTTTCGTAAATTCAAATTGCTTATAAAAAATACATTGTTATAAAAGGCATATTATTCGATACAAGATTTTGTAGATGATAAAAATTGGAATTGGAATTTGGAATTAATACCTGTTGACTTCCAGGCATGATACATTACATACATATATAATTGTATTTAACTAATGTGATTTTTAAATGTTAAAAAAGAGTAACTACTGTATATCTTGCCGGTTCTTCTCGGTAGAATCTACTTTCCGAAACGGTGGTAGCTTCACTTAATTGTTAAATGACGATTCAAAAGTGCTTGTAAAACCCCACTTGAAGAAAGTTTATTTTGTTTTTTTATTTTGACAGACAAATCTATGTTTTACTTAGCTACACCGCAAGGGCAAAGGGCATACGAGGCGTATTAGACCTCGTTACGCATTGAACGTGTTAAGATTATGGTCTCATAGGTAGTTAACCTTTCCACGAAAAGAAATATTGCACTGTGCCATGTTTTTGTTCTAATTGATTTAATAATATATCATCAATGTTATACAGGCTATAATCGTTCTTACTGTCAACAAAATAAGATCCATAATGCATTAAATTTTGACCGTTGTAATAACCATTTCACCAAATCCTTCAGAAATTACGTACTTCAGATGATTGAAAAAGTTTTCTACATGACGTTTAAAACAGTGATCGTCAAACTCCTTTAAATGTTTTTATTTTTTGGCTTGAACGATAGGTTATTATGGTTTCTTTAAATGAGAAACATTTCATTATATTTAATTTTATAATAAAAATAATAACTAAATAAGAACGCGTTTAAATTTCATCCCTTTCGCTTCCCTTTTGGTGCGCAATCTCATTTCTATGCTTTTTCTAATATTCTTGTTAATTAATTTAAATTAATAATAATAATAATAATATTTATTTCGACCAAACAGGGATCATAAATACAAAATATACAATAAATAGTAAAAAGACAAAAACTGCAATACTAAAATTTTACATATTATAAATTAGATCAATTCGAATTAAAATTATAATACCGAATTAAAATTAAATTATTAAAATCAAATCGAAATTAATTAAATCGAAATTAAATTTGAATTAAATTCAATCAATTCACTAATCAAATTCAATTCATCACATTAAATTATATTAAATTAGACTAAATCAAATGACATAAAATAAAATTAGATTAAATCACATTAAATTAATTTAAGTTACATTAAATTAAATTCCATTATGTAATCATTGTCAATTCACATATTAATATTCATTATTAGTCAGTACATGAATCATATTGCAATGATTCAAGTATTGACAGTCGAATCTGCATGCGAACACTACCAATTTTCAATAAAAAACAGGATATATATTATTATTGTCGACCTCCGTGGTTGAGTGGTGTGTACACCGGTTTTCATGGGAACGCCACTCCGAGGATTCGGGTTCGATTTCCGGCCGAGTCGATGTAGAAAATTCATTATTTTCTATGTTGTCTTGGGTCTGGGTGTATGTGGTGCCGTCGTTACTTCTGATTTTCCATAACACAAGTGCTTTAGCTTCTTATATTGGGATCAGAGTAATGTATGTGATGTTGTCCAACATTTATTTATTTATTATTAGCAAAACAAAATTACTTTGAATAAATTGTTTATAAGAATATAAAATAATAATCGACAATAACAAAATGGGTTCATCATTTTCTGGTTTGGTTTATATTATCACAAGAACAGTGTAACAATTATTTCGCGCTGATAATTTTAAAAAGAAAAAGTTACTGGCTGGGTAGAGAGCGGTGACATATTAGGTATATGAAAAAAAAAAACAAATGTACATCTTGCGAACATATGTTACAATGAAATTAAATCAAAGCAAAACCTATCATAGGTTTCGTAATTCCCATTAATCTGTTCAATAAACGCGAAGTTTCGCGGACTACCCACTAATATTTTTATACGAATAATCTAACATATTCTATACATGACGGTGATATAAAGATTTACAAGCAACCAAATTGAGATTGTCCTTTGTTGGAATAGTTTAATGAAAAAAAAACATACAAAACACATCGTTGAAGTTTTAAATTTGTAACTTTTTATAAAATATAATCTCATTCACACTAACATACTATATTATTCTACAGTGATACATATATCAAAGTTGTGAAACAGTAGAACACAGACCACGCCAAAACTCTATACAAAAAAGTAAATACTTTGTTTGCTCCGTATGTTAGGGGTGGTAGGGCTTTTTGTGAGTCCGTCTGGGCACGTACTGTCCATTCATCACACATTCAACCCCCAATAGATAGTATCATACATAGTACCCACAAACACGAGAGACAGCGTATTAGTTCCCAAGGTTGGTTGCGCATTGACGATACAAAGATATTATTAATATTCCTTACTTACTGTTAGGTTCTTTTATTATTAAAAAAAAATTCAAATTTTGTTGTTGTTGTTGTTGTAAAATTATTTTTAGATATAAAGTATAAGATAGTTCAATAAAATTATAACCAAATTGAGTTGCTCTGAAAAGAGAAAAATTAATTTATTTTAATTAACTAATTTTAATAATTTTACCAAATATTATTTAACATTCCTCAATCACGAAATTTACCTGAAAAGAGAACCAATATTTTTAAGGTATTGTTGCATGAGTTATTATAAATTGTATAATTTAAAGTGCTCTCTTTAACACATAAACTTCACAGATAAACGCGGCAAATACAGACTATACAAATAAATGTTAAAAAGTTTTTTTTTTTTAATTGTTCTGCTGACCGTACGCAGTATTTTGATAAAATCATTAAATGACAATAAAAATGTCAATATCGTTTACAATTTGTATATGTGTGTGTATGGCTGAGTGTCGAATATTCAGCGATATCTGTCATCGAATATCCGAACAAATTATTCCGCCATATTTTTCCAGTCTAAAAATTTGAAATTGTGTCCTGTGATTGGTTAACGCTCCGTTGCATAATCACAAAGTAAACTTTCCATTTTCAAACACACGACAAGTATCGTTATCTTTTCATTGTCCTACATATGATTCTCTCATAAATCTGTCAGCTGAACCGATTTTGATGAGTATTTTATAATCCCATATACTGTTTTCTTGCCCCAAACTCCTCCATCCCGTATACGACTTTCTCCCTCCCAAAGTTCCTCGCCCTATTAATGTTGAATGTTTGTTAATGTGTGTGTTTAGTCCACTTTGTAAATTTTTATGTAAATATATTGAGCGTAATAAAATTAAGCTGTGATCGTAATAGATTAAGTGTGTTGTGATCGTTCTTATTTGTTGTATTAATAATCATTTTATATGTTTATCTAATTATGTGTATATTATTGTATTATTTTAGGTTATGGGTTAACAGAGAGTCCACTACTATTGTGCCCTTAAAATTAAATTAAGCCTGCAATCTCGACCGCACCGTTCAATCTCCATCGTGTCTTCTCCATCGCACGTGACATTGGCGAAATAATCTGTGCTCTCTTGGCACAAAGAAAAGCCATAAAAAAAAGAGTATTTTATACGAGTTGGACTTGATGGTTTAGATTTGACCTCGGAAGGTCAGAAAAATACGTATAATTTTAGCTGCACGAGTCGGGACGTTGTATATGACATTTTAATTGAATTTTAATACTTTTTACAATTTTTTCCGAATTATGATGATATGATTTATTGGTACATACAATATCGTAACCAATCAAGGTCAAAATCATACACGAGACATAGCACTCATATTAAAATAAAGATGAAAATAACTTTAACTTATAGTATTGTTAATTTTATTGACATTTGTTAACAGATGTGAATCTTCATCGATGAATGCTTTTAATTAATGTTTCTGAATCATCTCGGTAAAGGAATATGCTGTAATTAAAAATTTTATGGCAGAGGAAAATCTCAGATACGTATTAAAATTTTCCCTTCAGCGAGAAGAGACGGCCTCAACTCAGCTGAAATATATACAGACTTTCATAAATGAAACAAAAAATTGTAAAAATAATTTTCACTTAAAATTTATCTTGTGGGTGGGTACAATTTTATACATATTTTATTATAACCAAGCATACACTTTGTCATTATAGAACATACCATACCTACTTCCATTAAGCAGTTTCACACCAGGTAAAAGTCATTATGTAATCGCTTTAAAATAATCGGGAACGATCTTGAAAACCAAATCGATAATCGATAATCGGTCATAATCGATTATCCCTAATGACGTGTCATTCGATTTTATGAAGTCATATAGATCTGTTCACTCATGAAGGCATACGTACGTAGCATTATACGGGTTTATTGGTAATTCGACGTATTCCCGTTAGGTTAGGTGGAAGGGGTGATTTACAATAAAATTAACCCCCACATGCATGATGCAAAAGTGAACCATTTCTGAGTTATCATATTTTTCTGTTTTTTTTTCCAATTAAGGGAAATTTGCCACTACAAAAATTTATTTAAAAATTAAGAATTAAAACATTCTTTCTTCCTAGCCAATCTGATCGTTTAATTTTATCTTGTGTTGTACAAATACTTAAAAAATATAAAAATATCTTTATTTTATTTATCAAATCCTTGTACTACGATCCTGAATCGCGCTTTTAACTTTTTGTGCGTCCGTTGCTATATATACAATTTCCACGCCACCCTTCAGCGGGGTCATCCTCCTCGTGGGAAGCCAGTCGTCAAGCTGGTCTAATTTGACAAACCAATCAAATGAGAATTACTCTAAGATAAACAAACTGTATCAGCCAAACGTACACTCAGAACTCCTCAAATCACCTCGAGGTGTGGAACCAAGGCTTGATAAGCCAACTCGATCCCATTTTGTTTCTATCAACTTACCATTAATTATAATAACTTTCATTCTTTACTTTACTTTATGTAAAAAGCTCTAAGTAATTACTTTTATCTCAACTAGTGTTCTTTTTATATTTTAATGGTGATATTAATAAAATATCTGACTGATTAGATGAAATAACTAGCGTTCGCATAAAAGTCACACGGACACCTCTCCATATTTTGTTATGTTCATTTATTTCATTCAAAATGATCTAGAGGAGGTTTATTGGTAAACATCATACAATACATTTCAAATGCAACGTATAACATCATGAATCTAGGTGAACCGTCTTTTTTGAAGTTGGTTTGAGCACGTGGGATGCGGGGATGTTACCCCACATTTATATAATGTAAAGGGGTCAAGCCAACGCTTAACCAAATGTATTTAATAGATATCCAATGATATTAATTTAGCTATATTAAATGTTTGTATATTGCATAATGAAATTAAATGATATTTACTTGTTTGTACACAGAAGAAGAAGTTGTTCTCAAGTGTTGTACAATAAGCGGATTTATGGCTCAAATAATAACCTTTAAAACTAATGATTTAATTTATTTTTTATGTATACAAATATCTTAACCATATATTTATTAATAAGCACGAATCCTCCAGTAGTTTTTTCGTTAAAGAGTAACAAACATGCATACATCCATCTTCACAAACTCCCACTTATATTATTAGTAGGATTATGCCCCGCTATCATGATAATATTTAAAAACTGTTTCCTAAGTCTATCTTAAGTGATCGATGTTAATCTAAAATATTCATATAATATTTTTCGAAGAAACATATGATAGTGGCATGTTTTTTATTAATACTAATAATAATCACTTCTTAGACTCTTAGTATAAAATTGAGTTCGTTTTATGTATTATAAGATCTTTAAAACTACACAACAGTTATTAAAGTTATGAATTGCGGGATATTTACCATGTTTTTTTTATTTTTATTCCGTTCATGAGACATTTCAGTCTCGTGAACAATACATTCGTAGATAATGTCGAAATATCGAGCTCCACCGAATAAAAATAAAAAACATGGTAAATATCCCGAAATTAATAACTTTAGTAATAGAAATAACCATGTTAATTTAAAATGTTATACACTGTGGTTTTTTAAATATGTTTATGAAATTAATAAATTTAGAAGTTTATAATATTATGTCATAATAAAACACATATTTTGATTTAAAAACCCTACAAAATAGATCAAAATAATGTACAATAATATTGTACACCAAAAAAGGTCTACAAAAAAATCCGCACTGGTCTATCCCGTATGGATAACCCACAACACATTTTTTATTCTTCACCTTTTACGAAAGATAATGTCTTATTTTGGTAACGATTTTAAGCCACACATCATTAATACCACCTAATCTAATTAAGTAACTTAAATACATTGTGAATTTACTATAGATCAATATGGCATTATACGACTGAAAAAGCTTTTACGTTGTATTTTCATATGCTCGTCTGCCAAACTATACCATAATATATATATTTATATGGATACATAATCTAATTAATTGTAATATCCATTGTCACGCAGTAAAAAAAAATGAAAAAAAAGTTTGCAGCGAAAGAATGTCTCATAAACAGTAATAAAATGCTTTTTGAATGTATTTAATACTCTTTTTATATAGTAACCATATCAAATATGAAAATAAATGTCCCCTGTGACTGTATTATGACCTGACTAACATCGACAAAGATGAGTTAACTATTCAGACCGGTATTAAATAAAGACATGTGCCATTTGTTTAAGGAGTCCGCTGTCGTCGGAAAGTTAAAGTACAGGTTTTAACTAGCCCAGGGTCAGTAGTCAGTGAAAAATCAAAATAAACTTTATTCAAGTAGGCTTTTACAAGCACTTTTGAATCGTCATTTTACAATTAAGTGAAGCTACCACCGATTCGGAAAGTAGATTCTACCGAGAAGAACCGGCAAGAAACTCAGTAGTTACTCTATTTTAACATTTGAAAAATACAAAGTCATGTTAGTTTAATACAATTATTTAAATTCATATAGCCTGCTTGGAAGTGAACAGGTAATAACTCCACGTTTGTTTATCATCTATAAAATCTTGTATCGAATAACATGCTTTTTTCACCATTGTATTTTTTACAAACGATTTGAATTTACGAAACGGCAAAGTTAAATTGAGCACAGTTGATTATGTAATATATCCTTATACAATACTAAGACGGACCTGATTCGTGCAGCTTATAAATAAATATGAGGTTAAGGTATTTGTATATATAAAAAAATAATTTAAATAATTAGTTTTAGAGATTATTGTTGTAGCCAGTCCGCTCATTGTTCAACACTGAGATCAACTTTTTTTGTGTCACGTCTAAGCTTTCTGTTTTTGTTTGTTGTGTACAAACAAGTAAATATCATTTCATTTCATTATGCAATATATAAAAACATTTAATATTGCTCAATTAATATCATTAGATATCTCTTAAATACATTTGGTTAAACGTTGTAACGGCTTGACCCCTTTACATTATATAAGTGTGGGGTAACATCCGCGCGCTCCACATGCTCAAACCAACTTATAAGAATACGGTTCACCTTTTATAAAATACTACTAGACCTTGCACATGTGGCTTCGTTGCATGTTGAAATGTATTGTATGATAATGTTTACCAATAAACCTTCTCTCGATCATTTTGAATGAAATAAATCGACATATCAAAATATGTAGAAGTTTCTGTGTGATTTTTATGCGAACGCTAGTTAATTAAACTAATTAGTCAGATATTTTATTAGTATAACCATTAAAATACAAGAAGAAAACTAGTTGAGATAAAAGTCATTACTTCGACCTTTTTACATAAATTTAAGTAAAGAATGAAAGTTATTATAATTAATAGTAAATTGATAAAAACAAAATGGGATCGAGTTGGCTTGTCAAACCTTGGTTCCACACCTCGAGGTGATTTGAGGAGTTCTGAGTATACGTTTGGCTGATACAGTTTGTTCATCTTAGAGTAATTCTCATCTGATTGGTTTGTCAAATTAGACCAGCTTGACGACTGGCTTCCCACGAGGAGGATGACCCCGCTGTAGGGTGGCGTTGAAATTGTATATATAGCAACGAACGCGCAAAAAGTTGAAAGCGCGATTTAGGATCGTAGCACGGGGGAGCCGTTTGAAAGGATTTAATAAATAAAGTTAGTAAGTTTCGTATGACACAAAATAAAATTTTGTGTGTATTAAATGTTCAATTCCCGGGTCGGGTCAATATAAAATATAACGTTGGCTCAGCCATATAACTAACTATACTTAGACTTTCTCCGATCATTACAAATTGCATCAGGAGAATGAGGGAACAAAGAACCAGGCTCATTGAGAATGCATACCATAACACAAATCCCTTAGGAATGAGTCAACATCATTAAGATTAGTTTTTTTAGCATTTACGTATTATCTGCTGAATTAATCGATACTCAATTTTCATAAATTCATAGCTTAGGATCTGAGAATGGAATATATTATAACGCAGATATAAAAGTACAGCGTCAGAAACGTGTCGCCAAAACGTAACGCCTAAAAACGTTGGCTACATTTACATTTATACTTATACATGTTATTCATAGTTATAATCTATTCAAATAAATTAGAAGACGGTTATTCACAAAACCTAATTTAAAAACCTAGTAAATCAATATCCATTCATAAAATTTTTGCATAAGTTTTGTTCACAGAAGAATACATTACATAACACTATTGATGTCATAAGCATTAATGAGTTTGTATATTTCTGACTAGCTCTTTGGTTTAATTCCTAGATATAAAGCCACTGTTCCAAGTTGTATTTATATTTATCTCGTGCTCGGCAATAATGGAAAACATCGTGACGAAACTAGCATGTGTCTAATTTCATCGAAATTCTGCCACATGTGCATTCCACCAACCCGCATTGGAACTGTGTGGTGGAATATGTGCCAATCGTTCTCCAAGGGAAGCCCTTAGGCCAGCCATGGAAAATTTACAGGTTGTTGTTCCGGACTTCTTGGATTCGCGCACACGCAGAAGTAGTTGAAACCGAAATTCAGAATAAAAAAATGGGGGAACTGTTTTTATTTAACAAATACAGTTAAAATGCATATTATACTGAATAAAATTAATCAAAATAAGTATGATAAATCAAAACAAATAACAAAAAAATGTAGTTATTACGGTAGTTATTTATGGAAGCAATGTTTGTAGAAATATTTGACAACTTTTGATTTTTTTTTAAAACGACAAAGCAAAGTTCAATGGTGGTTCGTTTTGTCGTAATGATTAATCGCGATCTTATTCGATAAAAGTTTGACAAACTCCATTAATTTAATGCGAATGTGATAGATTCCCAACACCATAAATATTTTACGATCATTTTCTCGGCTTTATTATCTGTGGCTCATTTATTTAGTAGCCCTGACTTTTTGGGACAATGTCTTAGATATGTTACCAAATAAACAAAAATAAAATTGAGCAAGGTAGGCGGAATTGTAACTAAAATAAAACAATATCAAAAGTCAAAAAAGGAATAGTTGATATTAAATATTGAATTAACTATTATTATCTATAAATTACAAAGGAGTATCTGACACTTTGTATTATAATCATTATAGTATTATTTTTTTTAATCTGGCAATATAAACACTGACAGATCAAGTCATGGCGGGAAAATTTATAGTTTAAAATATATTTTCATTTCATAAGGCATCGAGTAAAAAATAAATTTTAATTATTATAAAATATATAATAATTAAAGTTTATATATAAGAGAGCACAAGAAACATTGTTAAAAAATAATATTATAATGCAAATATAACTTTAAAATAATTCACTGACACAAAAAGTACTACCTAAACAATGTGTTAACAAGATAGAAGGTAGGTAAGCACTAAGAAAACGTTTTACAAATTCATCTTCTAAGTGGATTTAATGAGAGAAAAGTATTTATGGAAATTTATATTAAATATGAAAATTTAATAGTTATGCTAGTGAGTTAAAGACAGATATTAAAAATTAAAAAAGAATTAATCTGTATGTCCAAAAAATTGAAATCTGTTTTTTTTTATTACTTTATTGTTTAGACTTTTGTTTTTAAATAAAAAAGAAACGTTCTTGATTTATCCGATGCGGTATATGGAATTTTAATTTATTTACAGCATTATTATAACTTTATAGCACGATTTAAAAATAGCGCCATCAGAAAGCTTAACTATACACCATTATTAAATTGTCGTATAGGTATTAATTAGCTTATCGTGAGGAATATATACCAATATACATGAGAGCTTTGTTACGCTAAGTTATCTTTTTACTGAATATAATTTCATTATAAGTTTTTAAATTAACATGGTTATTTTTATTATTAAAGCTATTCATTTCGGAGTATTTACCATGTTTGTATTTAAAACGTACGAGAAAGGAGGTAGGCCGATATGGACACTTCTAACATTATCAACATCTACCCGCAAACTTCAGTCTCGTGAACAAGACATTCGTAGATAATGTCGAAATATCGAGCTCCACCGAACAAAAATAAAAAACATGGTAAATATCCCGAAATGAATAACTTTAATAATAATTTTATTATTTTTTGTTACAAAAAAAATTCTTGAACATATAATATGTAACCGTTTACTATTATTATTACGAATATAAAATAACACAGCCATATTTAACTGTATTGCCTTGAAAACTAATAATACTTTGTAGTAACATAATTTGCAGATTTGATCATAATTTTTGGGACGAGTTAAGATAAATTGCAACTTCTTAAAAGGAAAATAATTACCGATTTTCCACTATTGTGGACTTACGACCAAAGCTGTACCCAAAAAATTGGAATCTTATGAATAGATGTTCCACGCTAATAGACATTATACGCATTCGTTTTATCTTACTGATTATATTTTTCGTACTTCTTAATTTTTTTTCTGATTTCAAAATAAAATGACTATCGTGTAGTATTTTTTGAGAAACAGGGGACATCAAATGTTTCATCACATAATTCGAATTGTAAAAATCCATTAAACGATGTATTTGTTTTAAATTGTTAGTGCAATTGGATCATATTGACCTTGGCTTAATTCGGAGTATGAAAAGAGGGTAAAAACACCATCTAAATGAGACTATATTCTATATTCTATTTCCTCATTATGTTTTCCTTCAACACCGTGTACGAAAAGAAAGATAAACATTAATTAAGTATTAGGCTATTTGACAATGCCAAAAATAAATCGTGAATTATTGTAATCAGTGTATATTATGAGTTTAAAAATGGTTATTTACTAACGAAACTTAAAAATAATACTTAATTGATTCAAAAATCAATAAATAAAATGCATTTTTTCAAACGTTTGTCACGTGACACAAAACGCTCATGATTGGCCGGGCTTATGATGAAGTCAGTTTCTTGTAAACCTTGCTTCTCTACTATATGTACCACAGATTAAAATACAGCAAAATGACGTCACCGACCCCATTGCAGCGCCATATTGTCTAAGTATCGTTTTCGCGCGTTATTTAAATATGATATTTTTCGGCAAATATGTACTAGAAATAAAAAAATCTACTTTTACTGAGTCCCTTAACCTCTACTTAATAGTATAAAATGGATTTTAAAAACCAGTCAAGTAGCCTTTTGTAAGTTCAGTGGTTTGATCTCGCGATCATCGGTTAAGACTCTCGTCTTGTAACCACTGCGTCATTTGAACTTAAAAAAAATAGAACTGTTTATTCTTTACTACATTATACATAGCATATTTAAGATTGAGTCTCTCTAGTGAGCATAATACATATTCGTATCCTAAGGATACCATTCTTCCATAATACAAACTATTACTTTAATTATAATCAAATATGAGTGTCTAATTATATCGATGGTACGTCTCATCTCGTATGGAAATATTTTTCCGTGATATTTTTTCTAGTCTTCGTATAAAAATGAAAATGAAACATCCACACTGGAACAATGCTGAGCTAACTTTGAATACAGCGCGTTGTCATATCAGTAAAGACTTTAGAATAATTAGAATAGGACGTCATTTTTAATAATGACTTTTTAATAATACTATATTATATTACGTTATGAGAAACGAATTTTATTTCAGGTCTCGTAACAGCTGTAAATAGTACATATATATTCTTTGTTGATATGATTTGTTTTTTTCTCGCTGACAATTAATTTCAAATTAATCACAGACTTTTTTTCTGAATTTATAACGTTCAGCAAGGTAATGTATAAAAATTTCTTCATTTTTTGAAGAAGGCATTTTCCAAAATATAGGGATGTTACGGGCTTTTAATTATATCCTTAATAATAATAATAATCAGAGTATATATTATGCATAATTAAAATATGTAATTATACAAATAAAAAATATTTTATTTCTATTCTTTATTAAGTCTATGGTAGCTAGATTAGAGCCAGGTTTCATATCCGACGCGATAACAACGCCATCTGTTATATCGCATGTATTGGCGTTCTGACAGATTGGCTCCGATCATAATTATTCGAGCAAATTTAAACCTTATTAGTTTCAATTAAGATTTAATATTGATTGATAATAATAATCATTTTCATTTAAATATCACGCAATTATAAATCTTACATGTTCAGTAATATGGTTCAATATTAATTTAATATTCATTCACAGCTCTGATGGAAGTTTGTATTAGTGGAATGAGTCCAATTTTAATTACTGTTATAATGGTTTTTGTGTTAGCTCTTTCACGACCAAACCAATGAACCGAATTTGATTTGAAGTTAATTTAAACTCCAAGGAAGGACTTAGACTACTTTTTTTACTGAGCGCCTGACAACCAATCCCTAAGGCGAGCGAAGCCGAGGGCAACAACTAGTTTTAGTATAATGGAATGAACGAGGGCACAATAATCTTATCTTTTCTTTCTTTCGTTTTCGTTTCTTCGCGCTAGAAGCTGCTTTGTGAAACGGTGGTAGTATTTAATTATTGACGTTTCAAAAACGCTTCATTGTGAAGTTTATTTCAATAAAATTGATTTGATTTTCATTTTTGATTTTTAATGTATTTTTACCCAACGAACTAAGAACTAATGTATTCAAACAGTCCTTTTAAAATCCTTAACATTACTTACAATTATAGTTTATTTGACAACCCGCCTGATTTTCTTACATTTTCATACATACTAGCGACCTGCCCCGGCTTCGTACAAATACAATACTAATAATAAATATACTACAGAACTTGTTACACTATACATATTGTATTATATACGAAAACTTTCCTCTCGAATCACTGTATCTATTAAAAAAACCACATCAAATCCGTTGCGTAGTTTTAAAGATTTAATCTTATAAAGGGACATAGGGACAGAGAAAACGACTTTGTTTTATACTGTGTAGTGATCAAATCAAAACATATTATGTTCAATATTGTTTATACCTATTAAAATGTATCACTTCGAATGTTACCTACAGCAAATATTTTAAGTATATAAAGACAAGTCGGTGGTGTATTTACATGCTACTAATATTACAAATGCGAATGTTTGTGAGGATGGATGTATGTGTTTGTTACTATTTCACGAAAAAACTACTGAACGAATCTGGATGAAATTTTACAGTAATATAGGTTATACATCAGTATGACACATCGGCTACAATTTATAATGATTTTATGTAACTTGGTCATAATATAACAATACATATCAAGTAACCATACGAAGCCGTTTCGGATCGCTAGTAAATAAATAAATAAGTAGATATATCTTATATTACTTTAAATTAACATGGTCATTTTTATTATTACGGTTATTAATTACGATTTTGTTCACGTGTGTCTCTTGAAGACATTCGTAGATGATGTCGAAATATCGAACTCCACCGAATAAAAATAAAAAATATGGTAAATATACCGTAATTAATAACAGTAATAATAGATATATCTTATTAACCCAATAGGTACTTTAGGATTAATTTTCTTTTATTATTTTTACTTTTTAAAGACAGCTTATGTTTTTTGTGTCGGGGATTTTTAAAATTTTTTATTCCATATAATTGATAACACAAGTAAAATTAATAATCGTAAAAAGTTCGTATATGACTAACTTTTTGGTAGAAGACTACATCCATTCGATGAGTAATTGTGTTGTAAATTTGATTAATATTCCATTAAATTTGACGGAGGCGTTCATATCAAAGGCAAAGGTTCAATAGAAGGAAATCTCAGAACATTAACGAATACTTTGATGAAAAGAAACGCTTAATTACCAGATGAATTGCTCAAATCCTCTAATCATTGTTACATATGTTCCAAATCCCTATTTGGGAGTATTTACGCCCATACCTCTGGGAAATCATTTATAATAATAGAGCAAGACGTCTAATGAAGAAAAGTGTACGTGTGTGTGTGTGTGTTACACCGATATTAGCTTCACGAAATCCTAGTCATACAATGAAATCAATAAAAGTTTTGTTAGATCTGATATACGACGATTGTTTTGAGCTTACCGTGAATTAAACTTAAAGCGAATACGAATGGCGTTTTGTATGATCATGATCATCATCAACAGCCTGTAAATTTCCCACTGTTGGGCTAAGGCCTTCTCTCCATTTGAGGAAGTTTGGAACATATTCCACGACGTTGTTTCAATGTGGGTCGGTGGAATATAAATGTGGCAGAATTTCTATGAAATTAGACACACGCAGATTTCTTCACGTCACGTCACGCACATGAATATTCAGTGGTTCTTGCCTGGGTTTGAACCCGCAACCATGGGTTAAGATGCACGCGCTCTGACCACGCGGCCATCTTGGCTCTCGTTTTGTATTAATTTTCGTTTTTTCACACGTCCACATAGATAAAGGGTGTATTTTTTTCAAGGATCACGTTCACCATGAGTTATGTATAACTGAATGGATTTGTATGTATAGTTTGATCGTCCCAGGTCAATAAAGCAATATATTCAAGCCATTCAAAAGTCTGGAGACATGATATTTTAATTTTAACTATAAATATTTAATTTAGGTCTTTTTTTGCAAGCTGTTCCAAAGTGGTTTAGTGGAGACACATGTGACACGAAACGAAACTGTTCCTAAATGTAATGTCATAAAGTCCTATGTAAGTATGCCTGGTGACATTCGCATCTTTACAACCCATCAATATTTAATTCGTCATTTATAATTTCATTGTACTCCCTGGGTATCTGTGATATATTCCAAACAGCACTTAGTATTGTTGGGGTAAGTTTTGAAGGGTGAATACTAGTAATAGCCAAGTGTTACTATACTACAAGGGAAATAACATCTTAGTTCCAAAGGTTGGTGACCCATTGGCGATGGCGATAGGACCAATATGGACAGTGGGATTCACTTACCAAAATAGGACATAGGTCAACTATCCCTTACCCCTTACCCACAGACGAAGCTGCATTTCGAAACTTTTTTTTATAGAATAGGTTGGCGGACGAGTATATGGGCCACCTGATGATAAGTGGTCACCATCACCCGTAGACAATGACGCTGTAAGAAATATTAACTATTCCTTACATCATCAATGCGCCACCAACCTGGGGAACTAAGGTGTTATGTCCCTTGTGCCTGTAGTTACACTGGCTCACTCACCCTTCAAACCGCAACACAACAATACTGCGTACTGTTGTTTAACGGTAGAATATCTGATGAGTGGTTGGTATCTACCCAGGCGAGCTACACAAAGCCCTACCAACAAACAACATAAAACACAACACAAACTAGTATATATTACTGGTAATACAACAAAGAGGTTAGTTTTATTTGTAGATATTTCTGGATCGCATAGAAAGTACCGATCTGAACGATTATTATTTATGATGTTTTATCTTATGACGTCTGAAAGAAAATACTTCAGTTAAAAATATCATCGTACGTTGTATATTATTTGTATTATAATATTGGCTTATTCAATAAGTACATTATTCATGCTGATAAAAATAAAACCAATATTATCCTCGAAACAGCAAGATTATTCATAAAATCATAATAAAACAATCTCATATAACAAGCAATAAATATATTATTTCACCCTTATTTACATTCAGGCGAGTGGGTTAAGCGCGATACACACGATGAAGCGATCATATTTTATTACGATATCTTAAGATAAAATATCTTAATTTCATTTTAAGCATTTTTGGCACTTCAGTCCAGTTTCGAATGTGATTTTAAAGGATACTGTGTTATACATTATTATAGTGAATGATGTGTGACTTTGAAATACCGTGACAAACATTTACGATGACCCTGTGTTTTTTTTTTTGTAAAAATATATGTGACGGCGATCAGTGGCAGGCTCATCATCAGTAGGATATCCTGGTACAGGGTTCGGGGCGTAGGTCTTAGGAAATTTAGTACACTTGGTGGTAGGGCTTTGTGCAAGCCCGTCTGGGTAGGTACTACACACTCATCAGTTATTCTACCGTCAAATAACAGTACTCAGTATTGTTGTGTTCCGGTTTGAAGGGTGAGTGAGCCAGTGTAACTACAGGCACAAGGGACATGACATCTTAGTTGCCAAGGTTGGTGGCACATTGACGATGTAAGGAATTGTAATATTTCTTACAGCGTCATTGTCTATGGGTGATGGTGACCACTTACCATTAGGTGGCCCAGATGCTCGTCCGCCAAACTATATCATAAAAAAAACGATACAGTATTTTAATTATGACAATTCTTGTGTGTTCCATATGCAGTAACAAATTATAAAGTAGGTATATCATTTTAGCAGTAATTATCACAGTTGCGAGAACCAACGGTCCCATTTGGAAGGCCCGAACTGTCTCTCCTTCTAATAATATTTAGCATCCAACTCGTCGCTCTCGAAGAGAATTAATAGAATGTGACAATTGTCCCTTCAAACGATTCCGATCACGTGACTCCTTATATCACTGCGTTGACACCTCACATATACAACAAAATCATGTGAGTTAATAATTATTCGTAATCGACGACCTATATATTGAAAGGAAAACACGTTATGACGAATTTTATGACTACTTGTTTATGTCATCCTGTCATCATCTTACTCCAAATGAATATTTTGTTCCATTTGTAAATACAAAGTACTAGTGATAAATTTGGATTTTGGATTGATAGAGAAAGATTCTTCATTAAAAGTACAGCACCCTTCATTGTCCCCACCAATGACAAGTGAGTTTGTTTATTTTTGCCCAGTGTACCGGCATTGCGATACAAAGAGAAAACACTGCTAGCTTCTTCCCTATATTTTACGCGGTCATATTTTTACAGTAAAATAAATTAATAATTCCTATGTAAATACGCTGATGAAAAAATCTTATACTTGTTATAAATAACCATTTTGTCTTAAGATATAAATATCTGACTCATTTCCTCGTGTGTTTCGACCTTACAAGTTATCAATATAAATATTTATTTGAATATTTTATTTCTGAAAACAATAAACCAAAACCGAAAGGAAATTGTTTTCTAAATATTTCCTAATAGAAATTTAATATATCTTCTCTTCGGTTATTCCAATATAGAACGTATGCTGAATACTTCGAATCCGAATTCAAATTTTTAATAGGAATAAAAAAGTCTATTAAGAAGATTCCAGTTCAACAAACAAATGGCTTTTTCTTTAAATAGAACTAATTCGATTTAAAACACGTGTCGCTTATTTAAAGCCAAATAGAGAAAGATGTCAGACTCAGATTGTAGTAGGGCTTTGTGCAAGTCCGTCTGGGTAGGTACCACCCACTCATCAGTTATTCTACCGCCGAACAACAGTACTCAGTATTGTTGTGTTCCAGTTTGAAGGGTGAGTGAACGAGTTTAACTATAGGCACAAGGGACATAATATCTTAGTTCAAAAGGTTAGTGGCGTATTGACGATTTAAGGAATATTTAATATTTCTTACAGCGTCATTGTCTATAGGTATTGGTGACCACTTACCATCAAGTGGCTCATAACCTAACCTAACCTATACCAAAAAAATACAATAATTAATTAAAAATAGTTACCGTATGAATCTCGACCACGTGGAATGGTGGCAAGAATGCTAGGAGCATATCTCCGTTGGCCCGATTTCGGCATTTCTTACATTTTGTAGTGTATCGTGGACATACGACCAATCACAAAATGTTTGTTTATTAACTTTTAAAGGAATATTTTACTTCCCAGTTATATATGACCTCTGTAACACAATTATGTGATTTTGACTGATGTGTATTTTTAAATTAGTGAACAAAGGCCCTAAAATGCTACAGATACAGAAGAAACAAAGACCGGAAGGGCAACACTTGAAATTTTCCTCACGCCGACGCCACCAATGGAATGGGAAGTGTTACCTGAGTCTAAGAAAAGTCATCAGGAAATTAATATATATTTTATTTGATATTTTTTTAAGGATGGCATCGATTTCATCGATAACATTAGGAAATTTCCAGATTGGGCTCGCGGGTACAATTTTCATTATTTTTGTAACAAAATATCAGTGTTTCAAATATAATACACTTTGCAAACACTTTTGTATACTCTAGTACAGATTATAATCATTTTCATAACGTAGTATAAAACAAAGTCTTTTAGAGTTGTCTGAACCTATGTATGTATATATATGTTATCTTAAAATTACTCAACGGATTTTTATACGGACATTTTTAATAGATAGAATGATTCAAGAAGAAGGTTATTGTGTATAATTCTTGCAAAATATAGTAAGGAAACCAGAAAAATTCTAGAGTATATTTAGTATCAGCATTGCGTACCGTAGAGCTGAGTTGGCACAGTGGTTAGAAAGCGTACATCTTAACGTGATTATAATTCATCTCGTGCTCGGCGGTGAAGGAAAACATCGCGAGGAAACCTGCATGTGACAAATTTCATCGAAATTGTTTGAGTACGGAGTACAAATTATATTTACATAAAATCATTTTCATTTTAATTAAACTGCAATTTCGTAAGTAACTTTGATTGATTTAGTTTGTAAGCCCTTTTTAATAAATAAATATTTTCGCCTCCGGATTATGGATATAGGAATATGAAATTAACGCTTATCATGTTAATTGCTAAATTTAAAGCGCTCGAAACAGCAAAGTGCAGCTGATCAGATAATGTTATACGCTAAAACGTTCTCCGAAAAGCGCTTCAAAATTCTGCTATAAGTTTCATGTACACAAATTGGTTTATTAGTATTTCGGTTAGCCTAATAAGCCTTATTTAATAATATAGGAATGTATAGTAATTGTATATTTGTCATCTGATATATTATGTCAAGTTAATTCGACGACCTCAGTGGTCGAGTGGTGTGTACACCGGTTTGCATGGGTACTCCGAGGTCCCGGGTTCGATTCCCGGCCGAGTCACAAAGATTATTATTAGTTTTCTATGTTGTTTTGGGTCTGGGTGTTTGTGGTACCGTCGTTACTTCTAATTTTCCATAACACCAAACGGTTTTTAATACGATTTTCATTAATAGACCGAGTGTTTCAGGAGGAAGGTTTAGGTATATAATTCACTAAGGTCTGATATATATGATGATGATTGTTAAAATTGTTGGAAAAATGTATGCAGACTAAAAGATGTTTACATATATACTTTTTATGTAGACCCTCATTCTACCCATGCGAAGCGTGGTCGTATAGTTAGTCATCAATATATATTATAAAACAAAGTCGCTTACCGCTGTCTGTCCCTATGTAAGCTTAGATCTTTTAAATTACGCAAGTGTTTGTATGTATAATGGACAATATAATAGAGAAACACTAATAATTTTAGATGTTTCTAATGAGATGTCGTAAATAACCAAATTATGTTGAATTTTTAGTATCAGTATTGCACCCTTGCAAGGGGCGGGTCGCTAGCGCTCGCGGCAAGAAACTCAGTAGATACTCTTTTTTAACATTTAAAAATACAAAGTCATGTTAGTTAAATACAATTATTTAAATTAATATATCCTGCGTGGAAGTCAACAAATATTAGCTCCACGATTTTTAATCATCTATAAAATCTTGTATTGAATAATATGCTTTTTCTACCAATGTATTTTTTACAAACGATTTGAATTTACTAAACGGCAAAGTTAAAAATGTCAGCGGAATTTTATAATAAAAGCGGATACCCTGCCCCAAGAAAGACTTATTGACTTATTGACCAATTGCATTCTTCAGTTAAAAACGGCCGATACATAAAAATTATTATAGATATGTCCATTTAAAATCATGAGGATTCTTATCAACAAGGCTTCTTTTTCTAGTCGACGTAACATTCTGGATAATATCTTTAAAGATATAGAACATCGTTTCATTTGATCGCCGTATTAATGCCGAGGCCAGCCACACCTGAGCACCAATTTATTTGGTTAAGCTTCGAATTTTCCTAGGCTTTTACTCATGACGGAAAAACTGAGATAAATTACTATACTGACCATAATGATATTATTATTATAATGATATAATAATATAAGAGTCGAGATGACCCAGTGGTTAGAACGCGTGCATCTTAACCGATGATTGCGGGTTCAAACCCAGTCAAGCACCGCTGTTTTATGTGCTTAATTTGTCTTTATATTTCATCTCATGCTCGGCGGTGAAGGAAAACATCGTGAGTAATCCTGCATGTGACAAATTTCATAGGAATTCTGCCACATGTGTATTCCACCAACCCGCATTGGAACAGCGTGGTGGAATATGTTCCAAACCTTCTCCTCAAAGGGAGAGGAGGCCTTTAGTCCAGCACTGGAAATTTACTGGCTGTTGTTGTTGTTTGTTGTTGTTATTATAATAATTGGCTGTCTAGTAGACCCAGTGTCTACTTTATGGGGTTGGGGATCTCAAAGATCTGCGTTCGATTATTAAATGCCTTATATATAAAAATATGAATTAAAACTAATTACTTTTTAAATATTGACCGCGTGAAATGGTGATAAGAATGCTAGCAGGATAACCCCGTTGAATCGCAATTCCTCTGGGCATAAAACGAACCAGCCCTCCGGCATCTGTCATTATTGGGTTTGAATAATAAAATGTTACTTGGATTTTCCGCTGAGGAATTCTCAGCACAAAAACCGAGTGAGGAAGTTTACATAATTGAGTGTGCCTATTTAAATACTTCAAAAAGCAAGTAAAGGTTTTGGTTTCAGACCGAAACTTTTGCAGTTTCACTGGTTTTGTAGATCCAGTGGGTACTTTATGGGGTTGGAAATCTTGAAGACCTTAGTTTGATTGCAGTGGTTGAATATTAATATGTTAGTCGGATTTTCCATTGAGGAATTCTCAGTATAAAAACCAAGGGTGGAAGTTTAAATTATAGACTGTGTCTATTTAAGTACTTCAGAAAGTCATAAATAATTTGGTTTCAGACTTATACTTTGGAGTTTTGTTGGATCAGCCGTCTTGTTCAGTTAAGGGAGTGAAGAAATAGTACACTTTTGTTTGTCGTTGGTTTTCATAACAGAAATGACGATAGAATGGGAATCAATGACCCTTGTCAATCACTAGAAATTTTGTATATATATCTATATGTTATTATTATATATGTTCTAGAAATACCGCATCAAAATCCATTGAGTAGTTTTAAAGATTTAAGCATACATAAGCATATAGGGATGGTGAAAGCGTCTTTGTTTTACTATGTAATGATTACCAAATTTATAGTTTGTACCAATAATTATGCATTCAGTTGTAATTTAACTTCAGTGAAAATCAAAACAAAATATTTACATTTCCCGTGACTAAACTCGCTCGCAAACTATATTAATATTTATAGGTGAGCACAAAGTTCGCTTTACAGCGCTGGAACGAACAATGAAGCGGATACCATTGTGCGAATCACTTTAAACTTCGACCTCAAAAGCCTAACAATAGAGGATCACAAGCTTTGATTAGCGGTTACTGTCTCTTCTACTGTATATTTTTATTTTTTGTTTATTTCATATACGTATGTGGACTGAAAAATTGACCACCATATAGTAAGTGGTCACCACTGACCATAGATACTGTACTGTAAGAAATGTGAGAATTTTTGAATAAAATTTACATAGTAGATGTAAAACAAAGCTTTTTTCGCTTTTTCTGTCCCTATATCTCTATGTATGCTTAAATCTTTAAAACTACGAAAGGGATTTTGATGCAGTTTTTTTAAATAGATGGAGTAATTCGAGAAAAAGGTTTTTATATTTTTATGTTTATTTTTTATGGTATTGGTTGGCGGACGAGCATATGCCACCTGATGGTAAGTGGTAACCATCACTCATGTACAATAACGCTGTAAGAAATATTAACTATTCCTTACATCGTCAATGTGCCACCAACCTTGGAAACTATAATGTTATGTACACTGGCTCACTCACCCTTCAAACCGGAACGCAACAATACTGACTACTGTTATTTGGCGGTAGAATAACTGATGAGAGGGTGATACCTACCCAGACGGGCTTGCACAAAACCCTACCACCAAGAAAATATATATAAAACATGGACAAATTTGTAATGAAACACTGATAATTTTAGAAATTTTTACTACGATGTCGTATCATTGCACCCGTGCGAAGCCGGGCGGGTCGCTAGTTCTATATAAATAAATATCTTAAATAATATTAATAAGTTACTATTTACAATAAAGGTATTCAGTAAAGCATGTTTGTTTTTAGACATTAAGGTTAATTTCCAAAGATTTTATGAGTTTCTTAAGGAGATTCTTTGCCAAATACTATCGTAAATATATTCGCGTGCCAAGTTACGCCGTGTACACAATGCTTTCCCGGTAAGAAATCACCCGTTCCAACTTAAATTCAACTTATAAGTACATCGCGTGATGTAAATCGGATCATTATTGAAAATATATTACTTCTAGTATATATATTCGATTTATTATGACGTTATTTTGAAATGAATCGATACACATATTTATTACTTTAAAGGTTTCTAATGTAATAAAACTACTAACATAACATTAATTTATGTCACTATATTACTTTACCAATCGAAACATATATTATTTATCCGCTTATTGTATACTAATTATAACCTTTTACCGCCCATCCACGAATGTTGTTTTTTTCTCCCCTGCCCGTTCAAAATCCACCGCCTTTTGTTTTTTTCGTGTCAGGCAGAACCAGGCACCAGCTTGCCGCACCACACCACCAGAGGAAGTGACGGAAATCCCACTATATGGTGTCGAAATGAAAGTAAACTTTATTCAAGTGGGCTTTTACAACCACTTTTGAATCGTCATTTAACAATTAAATGAAGCTACCACCGGTTTGAAAAGTAGATTCTACCGAGAAGAACTGGCAAGAAACAAAATACAAAGTCATGTTTTTTTTTTTTTTTTATGGCATAGGTGGCAAACGAGCAGGAGGCTCACCTGATGGAAAGTGACTACCACCGCCCATGGACACCTGCAACACCAGGGGACTTGCAGGTGCGTTGCCGGGCTTTCAAAAAGGAGTACGCTCTTTTCTTGAAGGTCATGTTAGTTAATACAATTATTTAAATTAATATATCCTGCCTGGAAGTCAACAGGTATTGATTCATAATTTATCATCTACAAAATCTTGTATCGAATAATATACCTTTTTTACCAATTTATTTTTTGTAAACGATTTGAATTTACGAAACGGCAAAGTTAAAAATGTCGATAACCGAATCAATAATTATACTAATAAATGTTATTTCAATTATGAAAACGTATTAAAAAATTTAAAACGTACGAAATATTATTTTTTAAATTAAAGTTATATAAGTATATTTAAAAATCATGACACTAATGTATAGTTGGGTTCATGAATATATAACATGCTAATTGTCGCTAGGTTATCATATGTTAGACATAAAACATAGGCTATGTCCTTTCTTGGAGTTTAAGTTTGTTCTATAACAAATTTCATCAAATTCGATTCGTTAGTTTATTAGTGAAAGAGCGACAAACAGACAATTACTTTCACATTTATAATATTAAGTATAGATAAATAACCCAAAGGTAGGCTAACGCTTCTACTCTTATTGAAAAAAAGGTTTGGAAACAATTCCACGACGCTGTTGACTTATAGATATACACATATATGTGTTGTATTTTAGTCAGACATAATATAAATACTCTTTTATAATAATACAAATATTGAACTACCCTACAAAAATGTGTAATATACGATTATTGTTGTTCCATAAAGATTATACCTTCATACCTAATATGTATTTAGGACTAATTTATGACTTAAAAATTGTTGCTTTTTAGAGCTTATTTTCTTATGGAATAGGTTGGCGGATGAGCATATGGGCCACCTGATGGTAAGTGGTCACCATCACCCATAGACAATGACGCTGTAAGAAATATTAACTATTCCTTACATCGTCAATGCGCCACCAACCTTGGGAACTAAGATGCTATGTCCGTTGTGCCTGTAGTTACACTGACTCACTCACCATTCAAACCGGAACACAACAATACTGCGTACTGTTGTTTAGCGGTAGAATATCTGATTAGTGGGTGGAACCTACCCAGGTGGGCTTGCACAAAGCCCTACCACCAAGTATAAATTAAAATTATACATTTAGATTAACATATTTATAAAACTTATTAAAATATTGTTTTTTAAAATCACCGCTTTCGAATTGATATGTATATTTCTTTTTCCCGCGCTCTGCGATGTCTGGTACTCCAGATGACAGATACATAAATACACAGATAATATATAGTCATATCTGTGTTAATAATATCGTACAGCTCTATTAGCCCGGGAGGTAGTGTTGCATTTTCGGCAGAGATTTTACGCCGACTGTTTGCCTTCTTTATTTATCTTTATCTCGAAATACTTATAATTGAACATAGCGTCAGCTGGCGTACCCACGGTGGGCGTGGAATTGGGAGATTTTTTTTTTAACTCTTTCGCAGCCTCCTTTCCCCACCCCCACCGCAACAGCTGACGGACGGTTCACTTATTAGTCAAATAAGATCAACTATCGACGTTAGTAGCCGGCTTACTATGACTTTTGCATTTGCAACGCTACCTCCCGGACCATATGATCGTTCCTGATAAATGAGTCTTTAAGCAAGTAAAATATATATATCATATATATGACCACAATAATATTTATCAAGCGGTCTAGTTGTATAGAACTTGCAAGTTCACTCGCAGTAACTATTATATAACTCTCGTATATTTACCTGATATTTGCATTGAGGATTTGTATTTACAATAGCTTTTATTAAGCACAATTCATTTCAGTATTAATAGCGAAACATACATACTACATATAATAGTCGAAGGTCGATTATAACCCCTTCTGTTGGACTTAGGGGGATTGGATTATCGGTCATTTGGAAGAGTTACTAATTTTCTTTTTCAGTCATAGTTACAGTGATCTGTGTCCAAGTTTGGAACCATAGTATGACCACTGGGCCGTCACAACTAGAAATATTACTGTGTATTATGAATGAGCGTTTAAATTCTAAATAAATAAAAGCAATGCATATAAGATCGGTCTTATCTAAGTACTTAAGTACCTTTGCGGTTCTTCTCGGTATATACGATCCGACCCATAATAGCGTACATTTTAATACAATTCTGTAGAATGACGATACAAGAGTGCTTGTAATAAGCCTACTTGAATAAAGTATTTTATCATTATGATTTTATTAACCTTATATAAGTAAATAGCGATCCGCTCCGACTTCGCACGGGTGCAAATTGCAATGCTGATACTAAATATTCAACAGAATTTGTTTATTTACAACACCACAATAGAAACTTCTAAAATTATTTTTTATTTTCCACGTATTAAATACAAAAACTTTCCTCTCAAATCAATCTATCTATAAAAAATAGGCATCAAAATCTGTTGAGTAATTTTAAAGATCTAAGCATACATAAGGACAGATGATGGTAAGCGGATTTGTTTCATACTATGTAATGATTTAAAAATTATACTGAAATAATATTTATAATGAGGTAATTAATTATTAAGACATGATATTGGCAAAAAGTGGAAATTAGGAACATCAAAGTATATAGATTTTAAATCATAAGATTTAGTCACTATCGCTTTTCAGACGATTTTGATTTCTACTCGATTTCTGATTTTCTTTATGGTAACATCTGCGTAGTACCACAGTTTCATCAGATATTCTTCAGCCAAATTGCTGTACTTAGTATTATTGTGATCCATTTTGAAGGGTGAGTGAGTCAGTGTAACTACAGGCACAAGGAACATCTTAATTCTCATGGTTGGTGGTGAATTGCGATTTAAGGAATGGTTGATATTTCTCACTGCGATCACTTACCATCAGATGGTTTATACCCTCACGTATATAAGAAAAAATACCATAGACATTTTTCCTTATATAATCTGTTCGAATCTTTAATTAAAAATAAATAAAGACCGAAATTAATGAAACTAGGATGTACAAAATTATTCATATAATCTTTCTAATTATTTTCAGTACAAAATGTATAATTTTAGAGTATTAAAAAGGGATCGAGTTGGCGAATACACGCCATGGTTCCACCTTCGAGGTTTCAAAGTATTGAACCGTTTTCAGAATCTGGCATAGTTTAAGGGTAAACTCTTTCGAGTTTCATCTGAACGATTTGTCAATTCAGACCAGCTTGACAACAACTGGCTTCCCTCGAGGTAGCTGATCCCGCTTGTTGAATTGTGTTCAGTTGTATATATTGTAACTGACGTAGAAAATGTCAATAGCGTGATTCAGAATCACAAGTGTAGCATTAATAAATAAAGTATCAAGTTCGATAAATTATTATAAATTGAAATTTTATCAAAATAATGATTCAATAAGATTTAATAATTTTTTTATAGGAAATTTTGGAATTTTGGAAAAATACATATTTTTAGTAACTACTTAAAATACATATTTTTACTAATTACTAAAATTCAACACAAATAATTATATTTATATTACAAAAGAATAATTTATATACAACATGAAGTATTTACCGATAAAACGAAAACACTATTTTTGTTTTGGGGTATCTATCAAAAAGGTTTTATTATATTTTAATTAAAACAACTTGAAAAAAAAATACCTTCGTGTAAATAATCACATTATAATATGTAATATATATTTTAGTGTTACGTTTTTTTATTTGAACCATTGAAATAAGGTCGAGTAGGATTAACACTCGGTGACGTTAAGACATTTGAACAATGCGCAAAATTTCACCTTCCCGCTATATTTAGCTCAAACCTAAAGACCGGTTGAGATTTGAATAACGACGGACGAGTATCGTACGAGTGCTTAACGAGTATTTTGTAATCCACGTGCTAATTCTGACCTCGTACGAGACCTGTTGATACCCTGTGATCTCCGAACACACATAACGTTTCAGCTGATACAAGCTACAGCTTAAAATTTGATGTTTCGTTAAATTGTTTTCTGTACTTTTATGGAAATAACTTTGAGAATATTAGGAGCATATTGCGACTTAGTAGTTATATGTGTCAGAACTTCGTTGAAATTAGACACATACATGTTTCAAAATGTCGTCCTTCACCTCCGAGCACGTGTTGAATTATTAACACAAATTAAGCACATGAAAATTCAGAGGTGCTTGCCTGGGTTATATATATATATATATATTTCCTATTGTTCTAGAATCCAGTGCAGAGTAAAAGTATTTATTGTTTTTGTATATAGAAATATTATTAGATTCAGTTTGACGGCGAAATAAGTAGTAAATGTATTATAAGGTACTTTTACCATCGCACTGAAAACTAAGATATTATCTCTCATGTGCTCGTAGTTACACTGGCTCACTCACCTTTCAAACCGGAACACAACAATACGAAGTATTATTCGGTTCGGTGTTAGAATATCTAACGAATGGTAGTACTTACTCAGACAGACAAAATATCTATCACTGAGTAGTTACGCAGTTCTATTGCATTTTATATTTAAAAATTGGATGTTAATCTAAATGTAGATATAATTTTAATTTATACTTGGTGGTAGGATTTTGTGCATGCCCACCTGGGTAGGTACCACCCACTAATCAGATATTCTACCGCTAAACAACAGTATGCAGTATGCGCCAGCAGCATTGACGATGTAGGAAATAGGGAATACCTTGGTAACTAGATGCTATGTCCCTTTTGCCTGTAGTTACACTGGCTCACTCACCATTCAAACCGGAACACAACAATACTGGTATATATAATAATATTGGTATTACAGCGGTGATTGCTGACATTAAGCGTTGCTAATTTGTTAAGATCCGAGACAGCTCAGTGGTTAGAACGCGTACATATTAACCAATAATCACGGGTTCAAACCCAGGCAAGCACCTCTGAATTTTCATGTGCTTAATTTGTGTTAATAATTCAACTCGTGCTCGGAGGTGAAGGACGACATTTTGAAACATGTATGTATCTAAGTTCTGTCACATATATTTCTACTAAGTCGCAATATGCTCCTAATATTCTCAAAGTTATTTCCATAAAAGTACAGAAAACAATTTAACGAAACATCAAATTTTAAGCTGTAGCTTGTATCAGCTTAAACGTTATGTGTGTTCGGAGATCACAGGGTAACAACAGGTCTCGTACGAGGTCAGAATTAGCACGTGGATTACAAAATACTCGTTAAGCACTCGTACGATACTCGTCCGTCGTTATTCAAATCTCAACCGGTCTTTAGATTCGAGCTAAATATAGCGGGAAGGTGAAATTTTGCGCATTGTTCAAATGTCTTAACGTCACCGAGTGTTAATCCTACTCGACCTTATTTCAATGGTTCAAATAAAAAAACGTAGCACTAAAATATGTATTACATGTTATAATGTGATTATTTACACGAAAGTATTCTTTTTTTTTTAAGTTGTTTTAATTAAAATATAATAAAGCTTTTTTGATAGATACCCCAAAACAAAAAAAGTGTTTTTTTTATCGGTAAATATTTCGTGCTATACATATAATAATTATTCTTTTTGTAGTATACATTTAATTATTTGTGTTGAATGTAAATAATTAAAGTACTTATAAAAAATACATATTTCAAAATTTTCTTTACAAAAAAAAATGTAATCTAATAAATTCATTATTTTGATAAAATTTCAATATATAATAATGTTTCGAACTTGAGTTTTTATTTACTCACTACACTTCTGAATCACGCTATTGACATTTTCTACGTCAGTTACAATATATACAACTGAACACAATGCAACAAGCGGGATCAGCTACCTCGAGGGAATCCAGTTGTTGTCAAGCTGGTCTGAATTGACAAATCATTCAGATGAAACTCGAAAGAGTTTACCCTTAAACTATGCCAGATTCTGAAAACGGTTCAATACTTTGAAACCTCGAAGGTGGAACCATGGCGTGTATTCGCCAACTCGATCCCTTTTTAATACTCTAAAATTATACATTTTGTACTGAAAATAATTAGTAAGATTATATGAATAATTTTGTACATCCTAGTATTATTAATTTCGGTCTTTATTTATTTTTAATTAAAGATTAGAAAAGATTATATAAGAAAAAATGTCTATGGTATTTTTTCTTATATACGTGAGGATATGAATCAACTGATGGTAAGTGATCGCAGTGGGAAATATCAACCATTTCTTAAATCGCAATTCACCACCAACCATGAGAATTAAGATGTTCCTTGTGCCTGTAGTTACACAGACTCACCTTTCAAAATGGAACACAATAATACTAAGTACAGCAATTTGGCTGAAGAATATCTGATGAATCTGTGGTACTACGCAGATGTTACCATAAAGAAAATCAGAACTATTGTATAAATTAAAATAGTCTGAAAAGTATGTAATAGTCACTAAATCTTGTGATTTGCAATATGAATACTTTCATGTTCCTATTTCCCACTTTTTGCCAATATCATGTCTTAATAATTAATTACCTCATTATTAAATATTATTTCACTATAATTTTTAAATCATTACATAGTATGAAACGAATCCGTTTACCCTCATCTGTCCCTATCTATGCTTAGATCTTTAAAATTACTCAACAGAATTTGATGCGTTTTTTTTAATAGATAGATTGATTTGAGAGGAAGGTTTTTGTATTTAATACGTGGACAATAAAGTTAATAAACATGGATAATTTTAGGAGTTTATAAGAGTAAATAAACAAATTCTGTTGAATATTTAGTATCAGCATTGCAATTTGCACCTGTGCGAAGTCGGAGCGGATCGCTATTTACTTATATAAAGTTAATAAAATCATAATCATAAAATACTTTATTCAAGTGGACTTATTACAAGCACTCTTGTATCGTCATTCTACAGAATGTATTAAAGAAATGAAATGTATTAAAATGTACGCTATTACGGCTCGGATCGTATATACAGAGAAGAACCGCAAAGGTACTTACGTACTCAGATAAGATCGTCTATATGCATTGTTTTTATTTATTTAGAATTTAAACGCTCATTCATAATACATAGTAACAGTTTTAATATTCTAGTTGTGACGGCCCAGTGGTCATACTATGGTTCCAAACTTGGACACAGATCACTGTAACTATGACTGAAAAAAAAAATTAGTAACTTACAAATTACCGATAATCCAATTCACCGAACCCCCCCCCCCTATAAGTCCAACCCAAGGGGTTATAATCGACCTTCGACTATTACATAGATAAGTATGTATGTTTCGCTGTTAACACTAAAATGAATTGTCCTTAATAAAAGTTATTGTAAATACAAATCCTCAATGCAAATATCAGGTAAATATACGAGAGTTATATAATAGTTACTGAGAGTGAACTTGCGAGTTCTATACAACTAGACCGCTTGATAAATATTATTGTGGTCATATATATCATATATATATTTTATTTGTATAAAGACTCATTTATCAGGAACGATCATATGATCCGGGAGGTAGCGTTGCAAATGCAAAAGTCATAGTAAGCCGGCTACTAACGTCGATAGTTGATCTTATTTGACTTATAAGTGAACCGACCGTCAGCTGCTGCTGCGGTGGGGGTAAAGGAGGCTGCGAAAGAGTTAAAAAAAAATCTCCCAGTTCCACGCCCACCGTGGGTACGCCAGCTGACGCTTGGTTCAGTTATAAGTATTTCGAGATAAAGATAAATAAAGAAGGCAAACAGTCGGCGTAAAATCTCTGGCGAAAATGCAACACTACCTCCCGGGCTAATAGAGCTGCACAATATTATTAACACAGATATGACTATATATTATCTGTGTATTTATGCATCTGTCATCTAGAGTACCAGACATCGCAGAGCGCTGGAAAAAGAAATATACATATCAATTCGCGCGCGGTGATTTTTAAAATACAATATATTTTATCTCTTTTATAAATATGAACACATTTGGAATTATATAAAGTAATTTTCAAAAAAAATGTTAATTAATCAATTTTATATGTATCGTTCATGCAAAGTCGTTTCGTTACTTATAAATATTTATAGTATACCAAATGCTAGAGAATAATTAGTTCCTCGACTGTCAATCTCAAACTCCAAATGAAGTATAGTACGACACAACTTAGGTGTAGCATCGGCAAATTCAATAAAACCGATTACTGATGAGTCACACAACCAATAGAAATAGCTCCCTATCGCGCCATTCGACGCTATTCGTCTTCTATAAGTGTATATATTGCACGAATATATTAGGTCACATGATATTACAAGTTATTACGTTTGTGTAAAGATCATATTCACATAAGAAATAAATATTGATATTTTGGGATAGCGTATTTGATTCGGATGTGATCGATTTTACGAATTTTGCCGATGCTACATCTAAGTTGTGTCGTACTATATATACGTTAGTGAGTTTCAAAGTTAATTTAAATTGAAAGCGAACTTCAAAGCATTTGTTCGAAAACTGAACCTGATTGACACGAATATAACGGCGTCACGTCAAAGTAAGTTTTTACTTTAACTGAATTTCAGAAGTGTTTCATGACGTGTTAGGGATGAAATTAATTAAAAGTATTAGTTCAAGTTATTTAGAAACAATAAGTGTTCCGTACTAGCAAATGTTCAGGTGTAGTCTGTTTTATATATTTGTACCCAGACGCTGTAAGATGTATTAAATCTTCCACATATATCAAATACTCCATCAATCTTGAATACTAAGATTTTGTGTCTCTTCTACCTGTAGTTACCCTTCAAACCGGAACAACCTTTCGCGATCTTCCGTTGAACCATATGTAGTTAGATCGAAAACAAGACGGGTATTTGTTTATAGCTTTACAAATAAAGATAATAATCAAGAACTGTTATTAATGTATAACATAGCTGAACTTTAAATATGGCGGCATAAAACTATTATGACTATATACATCGCGGCATTTAAATATTTCTGACAGGGAAATAGGTTAAAATTGAGTACATAATAATCATTCACTTCAAAGATTCAAATTTCAATTTCGTTTGAAATGTTCAAATTCAGTTTAAAAATTCAAATTCAAAGTTTGAAAGTTCAATTCCTTAAAGAGAAAAGCCCTCAACTCTCAAAGTGTCAGCAAGCGTCTTCACGGTTCGTTATTTGGCGACTCGAGTGCGTGAAGTTTTAAGAGCCGTGTCAAAACTTTCGCACAATAAATCTATTTTCGTGTTACCTTTTAATCGTGTGAACAATGTCACACGAGAATAAATTCCCTGATGTTAGATGTAAAAAGAAATAAAACTAATTATAACGGATGAATCGCGTATATTAATTATTTTTAAACATCCCGACGTTTCGTGCACTTTGCGATAATTTAAGACAACATTATGTAAAAAGAGATGTTTCAAGACACACATTTGCAATTAAGTTTCTTTTCCTATATATTTTATATTAAATGCATAATTCATTTTTTGCCCAGAGGATCGGAATTGCGATTCAACGGGGAAATGCTGCTAGCATTCTTGCCACCATTCCACGCGGTCAAGATTTATACAATAACTAGTTTTATTTTATATTTGTATATATTTAAGCATTTAACGTTATTAATTCTTATGTTAATAAATTATAATACACAATAAAATAAATTAACAATGTTAGTTTTATGTGATAGGTGGCTAACTAGCGGGAGGCTAACTTGATGGAGAGTGACTACCACCGTTGCTAGCCTTTATAGTTAGGGAGGCGAGGTATACGGAGTAATTCAACGGCGCCGTCGAGAACTATCAAAATCGAAAGATAAAATAATTTCGAAAAGAAAAGCTCGTATGGTAAAAACCATTTTAGCGGTGGGATTGGCGTGTACGGTTTTTCAAAAATGTTGAAAAACAACAGTTACTTGGGCATTCTCGAGCGCCTCCCTAACTATTAAGGATACACTCTTCTTCTTGAAGCTTAACAAGTCATATCGGTACGAAAAAAATAGAATCCCTTGTAAATTAAAACAAATACAGAAATAATATTATACAAAACCGTAAAGAGAATAAAACTCCTTCACAGTTCCTATAGGATTTCAGTCAATATACGGCTTTATAAGCTAGATATTAGATCACCGATATTCAATACATAATCATTAATTACCGTAAGGTCTAATTTCACGTGCACTTCGAGGAAATTGAAACACGTGCTTCTATTATGTTTTTATCACTTATTTTAAATGTGTTCTAGCATTAGGTGATATTTCCTTCCGGCACCTAATACTGCAGGGTATGGCGTTCATTATACTCAAGAGCCAGATATCTCCACCAGAGCCTCTGAGGCACACTCATGGCAGGAGTGAAACCAATATCTTCGCTTGATTTATGAAATGTTGATGACGTCATACTTAATTAGTTTTTAATGGAGGATTATATATTTTTGTATGTAGAATATAACACACAAATGAAGCTTAATTAATTTAGTGTAGAATGCAGTGTCAGATTGTTGGGTTTTCTGAATGAAGTCTGGTTCAGAACCACCCACACACGCCATTCATATTTAATCAATATCATCATTTAATAGTATAAAACAAAGTCGCTTGCCGCTGTCTGTCTAAGTATGCTTAGATGTTTAAAATTACGTAACGTATTTTGATTTGGTTTTTTAATAGATTCGATTCGAGAGGAAGGTTTTGGTATTAAATACATGGATAATATAATAAAGAATTACTGATAATTTTAAAAGTTTCCAATGTGATGTCATAAATAAACTAATTCTGTAGTATATTTAGTATAGTACCTAATGCACCCGTGCGTAGCCGGGGCGGGTCGCTAGTATGATATATTCTTGAGTTCACATTTAAAGGACGAGTGATTTTTATTTTATATCGCATTAGTTAAGCGCGACTTCACTTGTTTGTGAGGAGGGGCTTACTTACCCATATACAAATTTGTGAGTGAAACCAAAAAATCAAACCAAAATACATACTTTTTTACTTTTTGTTGTTCTAGCGGCAACAGAAATGTATCATATGTAAGAATTTCGGGTATCTAACTATCACTAGATCACAGACGGATGGACAGCGGAGTTTTAGTAACAGACGTTTTACTTTTTGGATATGGAACCCTAGAAAAACAACCACATTCCTTTTTCGAATTTTCCTGTCGATGAGTTTTCTTGAAAAATGTAATGTATTCCGATTTATAAAACCGATTGCTGTAATCTACCCCAGGTATATTATTATAAAGCTTCGCTTTAATTTCCGCAGAATTAATGTGATGACGTAAACACGAGGCAGTTGAAACCATACTGAGAATGAAATGCATGTGTTGACTACCAAAAGTGCTTAAAAATCACGGCATCAATGAACGAAATTCTAAAACCTATTGTCGAAACAGGGAAACCGAATTTTCTCACAACCAGATATGAAATTCATGTTTAATTTTTGAGGTATTATGTACTTTAAGGGTGTTGGTTATTATATGTTACGCAAAAAAGTAGCCTATGTTCTTTGGCCATGAAGCTCAAATTTGCTCATACCACATTTCATCAAATGCGGGTCATTAAAACATCCAGATCCCAAATTTCATCTAAATCGATTCAACGGTTTCATAGTGATGAAGTAACAGACAGAGTGACTTTCTATTTATAAGATTAGTAGGAAGTACTAAGCAAGTTTGACTTAGTGATGCCATGTGATCAAGCCACTTTTTACGTTTTATTTGCATTAAAAACAAACATCCATTTTTATGACGTGTGTTTTAAATTGTATCAAGTTTTATAACCCTCTTGTAAATACTAAAAGATCAAACAACTTTACAAAACGAGCAGGGGTTTTGTGTTCAAAAGTATCAAGGTCAGCTAACCCCTAAGAATAATATTCGTTTGTCACTTTTCAATACTCAATGGTAACATCATCGTCAGGCGTTGCGACTTTAAAATTCTTATTCTATAATTTAGAAGACTTTTTTTAGTATAGATATATGTGTTTTCTTATTTATTTTATTTTAAAATATATGTCAGCGCGAAGCCACGAATTTAAGAAAAACACGTGTCCAGAAATGATTACTTAAATAATTTAAAACTGTTTGATTGTTAAATTAATAATATTTAGTTAATTGTGAAATGTTAAATTAGTCTGAAATATTTAAGTGTTTGTAAAAAGGTGTTATGTTGAGTGAATAAGTCTACCCACCTATTTTTGTTATAAAAGACCAAGCGCCCGCCGGTATCGACAGGCTTGGTCGAGCCGTCGGAGCGATCGGACCGCCCCATATTGGAATAAATTAGAGGAGATTATTTCCTGAGTTTTTTCATAACACCGAGGATGGATAAAGATCGAAACCCAGACATTCGTGACGTCATCTATGCTGACGTCATGTTTTTTAAAAACGGGTTCGGACATGTTTCTCCATATACATTTCATTTTATGTTCAACTGTTAGTAAAAAACAATGTTACAAAACCCCTCTAAGATTCATCTGTACATCGATTGTTATCGCTTGCGTTAAGAGTATATCTATACATATAATAAAATTGGAGTGTCTGTTTATAATATCAAAATAGACCTTTTTACTGAATGCATATGTACCTATGTATGCACGGTACATATAACAAAATAACATTTTTTACAATTTTTTCGGTCTGTTTGTCTGTCTGTCTGTTTGTGCCGGCTAATCTCTGGAAGGGCTAGAACGATTTTGACGGGACTTTCATTGGCAGATAACTGATAAAATAGGGAGTAACTTAGGCTACAATATTTTTATTGTTGTTTTTAAATGCGCGTTTGCGGGCACAGCTATTTTAATATATAAACAACATTATAAAATAGTCGCTATGCTACTATATCTACGTTAAACATTTTTATAGCCTTTCTCAATCAATGGACTATTCGCGGAAACTTCATGTAATAAAACCAAATTACTTAATAATGATAACAAAATATCCGTTTCGAATTATTATTTACTGTCATTTTGATTGAATTATAAAGCTTCATATTCACAAAAAGATACTCGTAAAGTGAATTTGTTATCGAATTACATTTCAAATAAATAAATACTGAACAAGAGTATTTCAATTTTTTTTCTTAATTACGCAAATCTCCACAGACGTATAGTACGCTTTCTATTGTTTTAATTAACGTTATTTTCATATAACTTTATGTTTTTATTTCGAGTCAGCATATCGAATTGTCATTTTGTGATTATTGATGAATGTGTACGATTTTAATTGGATTCTATTCTTGTTTAATTTTTTTTTTTTGCATATCTAAGGTTTTCAATGTCAAGTTTATACATTACTAACGCCCCGGATTCGCACATGTTTAATGCTGATACTGAATATAGTACAGATTTATTTTTGTTTCTTTACTATATTGTCCATGTATTATAAACAAAAACCTCTCGAATCTATTAAAAAACACCGCATCAAAATCAGTTGCGTAATTTTAAAGATACGCATACATAGGGACAGACAGTGGTAAGCGTCTTTGTTTTATACTATGTAATAATAATATAGTGTATTCAAGTTGGATTTTACAAACGCTTTTGAAACGTCATTTAACAAATTATATGAAGTGAAGATACCAGGGGTTTGAAATCCAGTTTATACCGAAAAGAACCGCCAAGAAAATCATTAGTTTTTCTTTTCCACCATTTCAATTATAGATTATAAAAGTATGCAACAATTATTTTTTATACATCGTGCCTAGAAGTCAATAGTAAGTCCACGCTTTTTTTATCTTTATATCAACTCGTATTAAGTAATCGCTTTATTTATCAATGTTTTTTAGATATGAGTTGTAATTTTTTTAATAGCCCAACTTAAAAATAACTGGATTCTTATTGTAGGTACTAATACCATGCCCCAGTCGGATCCAGTCAGAAACTAGGTGGTATTCTTATATATACACTTATTTAAAAAATATGTATATTATTTTGAATATACATAATATCGTTGTAAAAATATTATGAAGTAACAGTAAGAATAACCCAATCTTATGAAAACATCTTGAATGGAGTCTCGAGCTCCAAGACTATAAATAGATCTAACAGCTCTATTTTGCAGTATAAAAATAGCTTAAATATCCACAACCCCAAATGCTGTAAAATATATTGGTATGAAAGTAACGAAAGTATACTAATCGAGAACTATCAACATTAGTCAGTTGTCTAACTTTTCTAACCGCATATGCTACGGAACGGAGTCTCCCTGTCAGGGAAAATATACGAGGACTCCTCTGAAATTTAAATTTAAAGTGTTTCCTAGAAATATTGTAGTGTTGGTTACATTTAGATCACAATTGTTTAAAGTTAGCTTAAAATTTTGATTTCCTTCATTAGTTAAGTCGAACAGCTATTTACTGTAAACCAACTTTGTATCAATGAAAATGCATTGCTTCATCATGCATCATCATTTCAACCGAAGGACGTCCACTGCTGGACAAAGGTCTCCCCCAAAGATCGCCACAACGTCCGGTTTCGTGCAGCCCGCAACCAGCGACTTGTCAACAGACAATCTCCTCATTTCTAATTCGATCTCGCAGAGAAACTTCGAGCATTACCCTCTTCATGGCCCTTTGGGTGACCTTGAGCCTTCTTATAAGGCCCATTGTGAAGGACCACGTTTCAGTCTTAAGTCATCATTGGCAACACATACTGGTCAAAGACTTTTATCTTGAGACACTGCGGTATATGGGACGAGAAGATTTTTTGTAGCTTCCCGAACGCTGCCCAGACGAGTTGGATTCGAGCTGAGTTGCATTGCTTACCTCGTCACAATTAAGTTATTAAAAAGGACCCAAAATTGATCCTTTAGGAACGCCTATTCTTAATATAAATCCAGAAGATTCCATTAATACACACAGACAACAGACACGTGTTGAATGCTTTGATTTCGAATACGAATTCATAGATTATTAGTACTCGATCACTAATATAATCTTCGGTGTCAAAGTTAAATAATCTGTATTTATCCTGTGTTTGGATTTTTTTTTTATTTTATAGGTTGGCGGACGAGCATTTTGGACATGAATGGCTCTTTGGATGGTAAGTGGTCACCATCACCCATAGACAATGACGCTGTAAGAAATATTAACTATTCCTTACATCGTCAATGTGCCACCAACCTTGGGAACTAAGATGTTATGTCCCTTGTGCCTGTAGTAACACTGGCTCACTCACCCTTCAAACCGGAATACAACAATACTGAGTACTATTATTTGGCGGTAGAATAACTGATGAGTGGGTAGTACCTACCCAGACGGGCTTGCACAAAACCATACCACCGAGTAAAGAATAAAAAAGGAATAGAAGGGCGTAGGAAAAGTGGACTTAGTGTTCACACGAACAGAAGTCTCGTGCGTGTAGCTTAAGTTATTATTTTTAATATGATAAAACTTCATATGGCCCAAGGAGCATAGGGAAAATAATAAGTAGCTTATGAGTTTTAGACACATGTTACTACAAAACTTTTATTTAACTTATCTTGATATTATTTTCGGGTCGCACTTGATACGAAATTTTGCACGCGTTTTTGGTACTGGTGACAAAAAAAGAACATCAATTATATGTAATATTTATTTGTTTGTATGTAATCAACTAATTATAATCGTTTCTTTTCACTGGTAGAAACCTACACAGTGCCAAAATGTTGTTGAGTATAAATGATATCTGGACATATATATATTATAGTAAATAAAGAAAAACTGATCTAATCTTTACTGGCGCATTTGCAATTTTTTATCGCTGTAGTGGCATTATTAATGTATATTATACCTTATATGTGTATGACGCCTATTAGCTGATCTATCACAAATTTTAACTAACAACCTTTTAAAACATATGAGTATAATATATAGGTTATACCAGAATCAAAAGAATTGTTATTATTCAAAATATACTTTATTCAAACAATAACTTGATGTAACCTATGAATAGGCATTAATAAACAAAATTAATTTAAGTCAATTAATTATATACTATAGAATACAACAACAACAACAGCCTGCAAATTCCCACTGCTAGGCTAAAGGCCTCCTCTCCCTTTGAGGAGAAGGTTTGGAACATATTCCACCACGCTATTCCAATGCCGGTTGGTGGAATACACATGTGGCAGAATTTCTATGTTTAATTTGTCACATGCAGGTTTCCTCACGATGTTTTTCTTCACCGCTGAGCACGGGATGAATTATAAAGACAAATTAAGCACATGAATCAGAGGTGCTTGCCTGGGTTTGAACCCGCAATCATCAGTTAAGATGCACGCCTCTGACTACTGGGCCATCTCGACTCGATTTTACTATAGAATAATTATATAAAATTAAATGTTACATCAAGATTATATAAATATCAGTTAGAGGATAAACCTTTATTGCGGTATTTTATCAAACATTTTATTGATTACAAATAGACAGATGTTGTGCAAGTCCATCAAAGTATAGTTTAAATATTCATTCACTAATCAGCTGTTACTTTGTCACTATAAATCATTACTTTGCTTCCAGTTTGACAAAAGACAGTATACACATTGTTCCTTACAGCTCTTAAGAATGCCAATATAAAAACGACTAAAACATTCCCAAAACACTAAAAGATTAAAAAGAAATTTCTAACAAATTGTTTAAATAAAAAAATTTAAGTAGAATCCTACTACTATTATAAAGGCGAAAGTTTGTATGTATGGATGTATGGATGTTTGTTACTCTTTCACGTAAAAACTACTGAATGGATTTGAATGAAACTTTACCACAATATAGCTTATACATCAGACTAACACATAGGCTACAATTTTTGAGGTTTCTAATGTTAGGTCGTAAAAAAAACACATTTTTTGCGCTTACATTGCAAACGCTGACTGAATCCTACAAGATAGATCAAAACAATGTACTACAGTATTGTACAACTTAAAAAGGTCTACAAAAAAGTCCGTGATAGTATATGTTTATCTCTTAGGAATAACCCACAATAACCATTTTTTATCCTTTACTTTGTACGAGAAATAATGACTTATTAACGAAGCGATTTTAAGCGATTACTAGACTAGACGGGACGAACCTGAAGTCCACGCGAACGAAGTCGCGGGCAAAAGCTAGTACAAAAATAAAACTACTAAGCAGTACGCCATTCCGAGGTCCCGAGTTCGTTTCCCGGACGAGTCGATGCAGAAAAAGTTAATTAGTTTTCTATGTTGTCTTATACCGTCGTTACTTCTGATTTTCCGTAACACAAGTGCTTTAGCTACTTACATTGGGATCAGAGTAATGTATGTGACGTTGTCCAATATTTATATATTTATTTATTTATTAAAAAGGATATATTATTTATTCTCTTAGGTAAGCCAATGTTTATGAGCGGAAGTACCCTGAGGCCGCCGCTTCACCTGTCTGTCTGCTGAAATAAAAATAGAAAACTTTAAAATATATGTTAACGGAAACTTGATTGAAGTTTTAAAAACTGTTAGCGAAAATTTAAACAAAATGTCAGTCAGTGTAAGCGTTAATGATGTATCACAGAACACGAAAACAAGCACATACGTTACATTTAACAGGTAAGCGCGTGTCAAGGTTATGTTGATACCTTAATGAATTACTGTTGATCGGAATGAAATTATCTGTTTTGAGATCCCCTTTATACATGAATGAGATCGCCTTTTTGCGGGGATCGAATAGTGTAAGTAATCTTTCTCATCACAACAACAACAACAACAACAACAACAACAACAACAAAAACAACAACAGCCTGTAAAATTTCCCATTGCTGGGCTAAGACCTCCTCTCTCATTGAGGAGAAGGTTTGGAGTATATTCCAACGCTGCTCCAACAGGTTGGTGGATCTGAATATCGTTGAAATTAAACACGTGCAGTGGTGCTTACCTGGGCTTGAACCTGGTCCATCTCGGCTCAACACAATTGATTGAATTAAAATGTTGTCCCTTTTGCATTTATTATTTACATAATTGGACAAAATTAGTAGATGAAATATATTTAAGACCATTTTCCATAAATTCTTTTCTTTATAAAAAAATGTCATCTATTCTCAATCGTAGCTGATTATAGATTATAAATAAATTAATAAAAAAGGAGTGTTGGAATAAAAATAATTAATAAACCAAATAAATAAAAATAGAACTATTTTCATTACTCGTTTACATTCATTATTTATAAAATATTTTACGCTCAAACAAAACATTTAAACGGTAAATCATTCATTCAAATTTGACAGTTCAATAAAGCGCGAAGCTTAATAAATCCGCCATGTTTATTTGACACCCAAAATGTTATGCGAAAAAATAACATACCATATTGTAAAATGTTTTTAAAGCAACTATTATTATTTTGTTTTATGATAGTATTATCGTAACTTATAGTCAAGAAAACTCCATTTAAAGATATGATCGCTGACCCGTGCAAGACTAATACATGCTTAGATCATATGGTACGACACAACTTAGATGAAGCATCGGCAAAATTCGTAAAACCGATCTAATCCGAATTAAGTACGCTCTCCCAAATTATCAATATTTATTTCTTATGTGAATATGATCTTTACACAAACGTAATAACTTATATTATCATTTGACATAATATATTCGTCAATTTGTCACGTCGATTTACATGCATTTGTTTTCGCGGGTTGAAGTGACGCGAGAATCTATAGCGACGAATAGCATCGAATAGCGCTATAGGGAGCTATGTATATTTATATGAATTTGCCAATGCTACAGTTAAGTTGTGTCATACTATACCTTATTAAATTTTCGTAGTTCGTCTGCGAAAAAACAAAGAACATTCTCATACAATCTGTTTACAAGATGCTATATCGATTCATAAATATTTTATAAACAGATCTCAATGTTAAATACAAAGCAACACTTAACGTCCATTAGCGCTGTTTCCGATGGAGCAAAAACAGTCACGCGGTTTCATTCGATTTGTTTTTCATTGCAGATGTGTAGTCAAAGCATTATCATACTTAATGAATGATTTTTTTACGCTTCAGACATCCGATTGTTAACAATCTCTGCATTATAAACCTGGTACTTTTTGTTAAGCTTAGCCCTATACCAATATTATAAATGTGATGGTAACTCTGTCTGACTGTCACTTTCACTAAACTACTAAACCGATTTTGATGAAATTTATTATAAAGCAAGCTTGTACTCCACGGCTACTATATTTTTATCTTTAACACCTGACTACCAATCCTGAAAACGTACATACATATCTAGATAGAGTACATCATTACCGTTTCATGGGTACGCCACACCGAGATCCCGAGTTCGATTCCCGGCCGTATCGATGAAAAAAAAGTACACCAGTTTTCTATGTTGTGTTGGGATAATCTGGGTGTTTGTGATACCGTCGTTACTTCTGATTTTCCATAACACAAGTGCTTTAGCTACTTACATTGGGATCAGAGTAATGTATGTTATGTTGTCCAATATTTATCTATTATTATTATAAATTATTACATTTCACGCACGTGTTCGATGTAATTCGATTATCCTGTTGTTAAATACCTCAACAGATTCCACATTTATACACAGCGATACTGATATTTCCGTTTCAATGTTTTCTTCAATCATCGCATTAGCGTAAACCGAAAAAAAGAATAAAAAATGTCGGATATTACCTCATTCATGGATAGTTTGGACTGTTTCCAAATGGCAAACGACTTTGACACTGACATTCGGCCGTGGGTGTCCCTTAGAATTAGATCATGGATATCTATGGGAGACTGACCGGAGAAAATATTAGTCCAGTCCTTATGGATACATCAACAAACAGCAACAGCCTGTAAATTTCCTCAGTGTACGGCTAAAACAATATTCCTCCACGCTGTTCCAATACGGGTTGGTATACACATGTGGCAGAATTGTTATGAAATTAGACACATACAGGTTTCCTCACCATGTTTACCTTTTATTCTGTGACTGTTCAGACAAAACCCAACATGTAATCCTTACAATATATTCCTGCAAATCAAGCACGAAATGTATCTATACATAAAAAATCATATAAAAAGCCCTTTGAAGTACCCCAATTTGAGCACGCGATCTTCCGGTTAAGATTAACGGAAATATACAATTCGCACCCTTTTCTGACAAATTACACACGGTCGGGTAATAACACAACGAATCAGAGAAAATAACAAACTTTCAAAATATGTAAAACTGATTTTCGAGCGCGTGACCCGAATAATTCTTTAATATAAAATTATGTAAATTTATATCTGACCTTATGATTTGCACGCAATGTATTCAGGGCTGTATGTATTCTGAGTAATTTCCCAGTGAGTTCCCAAACTTAAGATAATAATAGTAAATATTAGTTATTAATTTCGGGATATTTACCATGTTTTTTATTTTTGTTCGGTGTTTTGTCTGTTTTCACTGTTTTGCAAATCACGGGATCGAGTGTCGAGTGTACATAAAATAAATATAACTAGTGACAATGGCATAGGTGAAAGTGACAATAGTAGTGGTGACCAGTGTTTACGGAGCAAACGTACGAGAAAGGAGGCAGTCCGATATGGACACCTCTAACATTATCAACATCTACCCGCAAACATCAGTCTCGCGAATAAGACATTCGTAGATAATGTCGAAATATCCAGATCCATCAAACAAAAATAAAAATCATGGTAAATATCCCGAAATTAATAAATTTAGTAATAAAAATAACCATGTTAATTTAAAATCTTATGTAATAATAGTAATGATAAATCCAGTTGACTTATGTTCCAAAGACTAATTGAAAAGCTATACTGTTTTTACCTTTTTGGTTATGTTGCCTTACATGGAATACAAATAAAGGATTGGATTCGAACCGTTGGTTGGAACAATGGTCAAGCCAATGAAACTGGAAATTAGAAAGATATATATCTGGTTTCCACGTCGAATTCGGTCATTCGGCCCACGCGCTCAAAAAGCGAATGCAGCCAAAAGCATACAAAAATGTTATCTAAAAACATTGTGCTCCAAAACTCTTCAGCAGAAGAGTATATTAAACTTATCTATAATAGATCAAAATCAAAATAAACTTTAGTTAAGTGGACTTTTACAAGCACTTTTGAATCGTCAACTAACAATTAAGTGAAGCTACCACCGGTTTGGAAAGTAGATTCTACCGAGAAGAACCGGCAAAAAACTCAATAGTTACTCTTATTCAACATTTAAAAAATACAAAGTCATGTTATTTAATACAATTATTTAAATTAATATATCCTGCGACTTATAGATAACTCATAGAAACGAATATTATGTTAAAAAATTAAGAAAATACTAATAAGACGTCTCCCAACTCCTCTTAATTATCTGCCTTCCCCCTCCAGTCAAGTCCCTCTTCAGGATATCAATCTGACTGGAGGGCACACTACGCAGCGTTTGCAATAATAAAGTATGCTATTTTAGAATTTCTATTAAAAAAAAAACATAATTTAAATTTTAAATAAATTCTTTTTTTTAAATAACAAAATTTGGCAACCCTGTCTGTTTTCAAAGCCGCAAATAATGACCATCAGTATGAACTGTATTTATATCATACGAATATTACAGTGAGAAAATTATACGAGAGTTTTTCGAATACACGAAAACACACAAATGAAATCATGGTTAGTCATAAAGTCATAAGGTATATGACACTTATGAAATGGGTAATTGGATGGGTCAATGAACCTCACGACAGGGCGTGACCACCATGGACATTATCGCTAAGTAATTTTTTTTTATGGAATAGGTTTGCGAAACGAGCATATGGGCCACCTGATGGTGAAGAAACCAGAAATATTAACTATTCCTTACATCGTCACTGCGCCCCCAACCTAGGAAACTAATGCTATGTCCCTTGTGCCTGTAGTTACACTGGCTCACTCACCCTTCAAACCGGAACACAACAATACTGCGTACTGTTGTTTAGCGGTAGAATATCTGGTGGTACCTACCCAGGCGGGCTTGTACAAAGCCCTAGCACCAAGAAATAATATAATATATCCACAACATGCTGTATATATTAAACCTTATCTACAAGCCACCAATCAGCAACTAACATATCACCTGTCCCTTTCACACTGGGTCACTCACCCTTCCATAACAAGAATTATTGCTGTTTGACAGTAGAATTAGTGACCTACCCAAACAGGTTGCTCCATGTCAGTGGTTCTTGCCTGGGTTTGAATACACAATCATCGATTAAGACGTACGCGTTCTAACCACTGGTCTATCTCGGCTAAGCGAACGAAGTATGAAATGGAATAAACAAAGGCAAAGCCAATAGATGCATTTAAATAAATATTTTTGAAAGTTTCAACAAAAGTTGGACTAAAGGTTTTTTATACAATACCTTAAACTTATTTAATTAATCAAACGGTCCATTCATAACCGCCTGAGGCCCATTTTTTGAAGTATCTGGACCTTATTACGTATGTAACATAAATCACTGCAATATCTATTGCTTTAGAAATACACATGGCCGTATATTGAATAAATGTGGTATAATAATAATAATAATGGGATGGAACCTAGAAGCTGAAAAAGTGAATATTAAAAACTGCTTAGCTGAAGCTGATATACTGACTGCAATAATCTCATAATCATACGTCATACTCGTAAATGTCGCAGGTAACTAGCCTAATTAGCCATTCAATTAAAAGCCTACCCTTTTACTAAACGGCGCCGCTCAATCAGTGGCGTGAATGACGTTCATCCGACAAATTGAACGATGAAAGGCGTAAGTGAATTTAAAATCACCTGAAGATAATAATGTTTACAGTAGTTCGAATATAATTATTTGGTTAAATAAATTTATTCATTAAACTTTCAGCATATTTCCTTAGTTTAAATTATATATTAATATTAGGCTACTTTTTGAACGGCGTGGCTGAATAAAATTCTAAGACATTCTTAATTACAAAGTTAATCAAGCAAGTCGGCTGCGACATCTACACTAGATCCTGAGATAAATGCATTCAAAATAAAAATATACTACAGTTGCTTTTATAATTAAAATGGACAACATCACATACATTACTCTGATCCCAATGTAAGTAGCTATCGCACTTGTTGTATGGAAAATAACCCAAGAGAACATATAAAACGAATGAATTTTTTCTACATCGACGCGGCAATCGAACCCGAGACCTCGGAGTAGCATACCCATGAAAACCGGTGTACACATTACTCGACCACGAAGGTCGATATTTTTCTATCCGTTATCAAACAGCTCGTTCCTTTTGCGATACGAAATAAGCGTGAGTAAGTGAAAAACGCCGTGTCAGCTAATATCCATACAATAAATATACCGCAGTAGGTGTGTTCGACCGAGTTTGACCTTCCACGGGCTAATGTTGATAACGGTAATATAATCTATTTTGTTTTTTTTATTTGCCATATGGATAATCTAATACGAATTTTTGGGGTGAAAAGTGTGACTGACCCGATTTGCACAAACGTTTCGTCCTATGATGAGTATTAACCAGTAGAGGATGTGCAAATCTCAATGCTGGTAGCAGCACCTAGCAACATTGAGATTACGGTGTGCTGATTACGTAAAAAATTGTTTAAAAATATTCTGCTAAAGTAAGTCTTTTTTTTTAATGGTATAGGTTGGTGGACGAGCATATGGGCCACCTGATGGTAAGTGGTCACCATCGCCCATAAACAATGACGCTGGAAGAAATATTAACTATTCCTTACATCGTCAATGTGCCACCAACCTTGGGAACTAAGATGTTCTGTCCCTTGTGCCTGTAGTTACACTGGCTCACTCACCCTTCAGACCGGAACACAACAATACTGAGTACTGTTATTTGGCGGTAGAATAACTGATGAATGGGTGGTACCTACCCAGACGGGCTTGCACATAGCCCTACCACCGAGTCTGAGATTATCTTAGTGTTGTGCTACTTAAATATTGGAATATAAATAGTCCTAAGTCCCTAAGGAAAAAGGCTAATAATTACGAGACGGTACAGATTATTTTTCACGCCTTCAGTCATATTAGCTGTAAACTAAAATGTTTTGTCCACTGTACACTGTTGTTTTTTACGTTCCTTATTTAAATATCATCCACCTATTTACCTACCATCCAATCGTATTATGTCCTGATAGAAATTATTATAATTTCGAACTTAATATATATTCTGTCTATGAGCAATTGTGAATATGTGGTAGCTCATTTGACAGACAAACTTACTGACAGAAAAAAAAATAAAAAAATAAAAACGTGCCATCCTTATTCACCCTCAAAAATAAGAATGAGATAGCAATAATTTCTGCTCCAATTTTAATATTACGCACTTATAGAACAGATAATAAAAACAAATCAAATTAATACAATATATTTTTAGATAGTTTAATAGAAACTTGGGTCATATAAACCCTATTTAAACGTTCGAACTGTTTCTAATCTTGAAATAATAGAACGTGTTCTAATTTAATTTGAATTAGTACGCCGTGGCAAATAACACCCACTGATTGACTCTCGACTAATTAATATAAACCAATCAAATACAAATCTGAGTAAACATAGGAACTGTTATAAGGGCGTTTACAGACTACAGACTAATACTACGGATAGTTTATTTATATGGAACAACTATATGTTTCGGGGTAAGAACGATTTGTATGCCATGACGGCAAAGATTACAAGACCATAGTAGACCAATGATAATATCATTATCATTACAATGTACAATCAGAGTAAGAAAACCTTCATCAGTTTTCAATTTGATTATTTTATTTAGTCTTAAGCTACTTAGTACCTTTTGAATCTAAACATCAAATCATTGCGACGCAGTATATCATTCTCGATCGGTAAAGCAGCTTATCGCTCATACTGAGCACACGAAAATAGATCTTAAGGTGACGAACCTTTTCTGACCCTGACTGTACAAAACAAAGTCGCTTAACGCTGTCTGTCCGTATGTATGCTTAGATCTTTAAAATTACGCAACGGATTTTGATGCAGTTTTTTTTTTCAATATATAAAGTTATTTGAAAGGAAGGTTTTGGTATTAAATACATGGACAAGATAGTAAAGAATTTATTGATATTTTTAAAAGTTCCTAATGTGAAGTTGTAAATAAACAAATTCTGTGTTTATTTAGCATCAGTATTGCTCCTGTGCGAAGCCACACTCAAGAAATATGCAAAAGAAACGGCCTTGTCGCTGCAACAGCGATCTCATCTTAATTTATATTATTAATTGAAGTATTTGATTTTTTTTATGACTAGTTCCTGTTGTCTTCGCTTCCATTTTAGGAGTTGCTCGTTAAACTTTAGAGCTTTGTCCTTTCTTGGGTTTCAAGCATGCTTAATAACATAGTTCATTGTTATATTTTCAGTGGGTTAACCTCAAAAGATCATCAGACAAATATCATTTTAGCATTTATTATTATTGTGAATAAATTATTTAAATAAACATGATTAAAATTACCACGTCTCATATTTGCCGGGGAAGTCCCTTGTAGATACATTTTTTATTGACCGATATCCACATACCACTGACTGACCTCAATTTCTCGACTCATATTTTTTAACTAGCAACTCGCCATGTATTTTTTAATTGATCGGTTTTTACTTCCAGTTTATCTGTTGCACTTAAAAATTAAAACAACAAGAGTTCCTTAAATGAATGAATTATTTACTTTAATTTTAAACTAACTAAAATGTAAACTTAATAAAGAGCTGAGATGGCCCAAGGCGGAAAACATCGTGAGGAAACCTGCATGTGTCTAATTTCATCGAAATTCAGCCACATGTGTATTCCACCAACCCGCATTGGAACGGCGTGGTGGAATATGTTCCAACCCCTCTCCTTATTGGAAGAGGAGGCCTTAACCCAGCAGCGGGTAATTTACGGGTTGTTACTTTACTTTTTTTTATTGACTTTCACTTGGGATGATGTTAGGATTCTTACGACAGCTGTTCAAGCATTTAATAGCTTTGGTGGTATTAGCCAACTGACACATCTACATAAATCACATGAAACTGAAACGTTATACAGTCGTGTCAAAATAACAATTTGTTTTTATATTTTAATTTTAGACTTTGCTCCATGTTGTCATCTGTTTTAAAACTAATACAAATTACTTTATCATATATCTTTTTTGTTGAAAAAATATATGTTTAGAAGTATTTCATCGTGTTTAAGAAGTTAATGATTAATGTTTACAATATTTTGACATAGATTTCATTTTAAAAGTTACTGAAGAATATTTGTCAGATTGTCAGACTGTACATGGTTAGATTTCTCATCCGACGATTCATCTAACAAAATAAATAAATGTCTAATATTTAAACACACCTACTTATACTACGCATACTTAAAATTGGATGGATATGTCGGAACTTTGAACAAAACAACCTAACAAAAATAATCTAATTTATATTTTTTTGCTGTCCCTACTCCCACGCACACTATGACATCTTGTAAGCACGAGCGAAACTCACTCATACTTACTCACACTAATAAAAAATTAACATGGCTGTGTAGAACACATTCTATTTACTCACGCGCCTTCATGAGTGAATAGATCTTGAAAATAGATTAAACTATACGAATAAATAACATTGTTTAGTTCCACTGTAGTCTGTGGGGACCTTAGCAGGAATTTGACGCTAGTATTCTAATTATTACGATTTCACGGCGACATTTGTTATATAATACTTGTAAACCTTTCTATTTAATTTTGTATAAAATGTAAACGTAAGAAAAAATGTCAGACAATCAGAAAATTGCTAACATCATGATCTTCCTTACCCAATATTGACGAAAAAGAAAAAAAAATGTACCGTCGGGGTAAGAAAACGTTCGTCACCTTAAGATCTATTTTCGAGTACCTACTCAGTATGAGCGATAATCTTTACCGATCGAGAAAGACATTTTGCGTTGCAATGATTTGATGTTTAGATTAAAAATGTACTAAATGTACTTAAAGACTAGATAAAGGAAAGAATTTGAAAATTGAGGAAGGTTTTATTACTCTGACTGTACTTTGATATGTTTAAGCATATGTTCAAGCTGTTATATTATTCCTCATGGTCTCATTAGAAGGCTATCTGACAACCGGAGATCGATTTGCGTATAACCAAAGACTTACGTCCTATAAAGCTTTACGTTTTGCATGACAATTTAGTTTAATAGGAGCACATATACCGATTATGAAAAAGTATTCGACATTTAGTAATAAAAAATGGTGGTAATAGCGAGGGAAATCACCCCTATAAAAACAATTTCTATACAAATCTGCAGTTTGCTTTCTATAATTATTATAATTTTTGGAGACGGGAAGGCAGATTTGCCTGACCACACCCTCCTTAATAAACCATACACAGGTTACTAATCTATTAATAGTATGACTGATGGTTGTATGCGCTAATAATACACCATAATTTTTCGTAGTGGACTTACACGATTCACAAGGATTGGACGAGACCCACCCTATTGATTTTATCATAATGTTATTAAACGAAAAGCATGAAGTTACTATAAACACAAGAAAAAAGAAACAATTTATATACTTGGTTACGTTTGGGCTCAAAAGCAATGTATTTGCTTGAAATTAAGATGTTCTAACCACTAAGTTATCTTGTAAATAATGATTAGACAACAAAACTAATCGTGTCTACGTTTGTATCACACGATTGTGAAGAATCTCGCAAGTCACCTATCAACGTTACTGAAAAGATTCCTAAGAGACGAGATCAGATTGACGGCTGACAATGTTACTGATAGAATAAAGTTTATGAAAATTGATTTGACGTTTTAATTTCGCCCTCAACGATCAATCGCTTTTGCGGTAAATCGTTTTAGTAAAGTGAAATTAACAAAATAATACCTAAAAATGACAAAACTAAAGAAACAAAAAGTAAAAAATTTAATGATATTTTCTTTATTGTTCTGGGATAACCAATAACATCATTAAACGTCCATTCATTGGTCCCTAACTTTGTTAATAGTAAAGATTTTTGTAATAAATCCTTCTTGGGACAAGGTATCCGTTTCTATAATAAAAATCCGCAGACATTTTTAACATTGCCGTTTCGCAAATTCAAATCGTTTATAAAACATTGGTAAAAAAGTCATATTATTCGATACAAGATTTTATAAATGATAATAAAGCGTGTCGTTAATACCTGTTGACTTCCAAGTAGGATATGTTAATTTAAATAATTGTATTTAACTAACATGGCTTTGTATTTTTTAAATGTTGAAAAAGAGTAACCGGCAAGAAACTCAGTAGGAGTTTCTTGCCGGTTCTTCTAGGTAGAATCCACTTTCCGAACCGGTGGTAGCTTCACTTAATTGTAAAATAACGATTCAAAAGAGCTTGTAAAAGCCTACTTAAATAAAGTTTATTTTGAATTTGATTTTTTTAATAAAAATAGCAATGGATAAAGCACCGGACCAATTGAAATTAAGTCATCACCAACAACACATCACAGTATTGGCACTGAAGAAATATTAAATATTCTTACCAAAATTAATGCACCGTCAACCTATAGAAATTCCACGTGTTGTCTCTTGTGTATAAAAGCGCACTAGCTCATTTTTACCTAACACCTGACAACCACTAAAACGCAAGCGAAGCCGCGGGCGACGAGCATATGGGCCTGTAAGAAATATTAAGTATTCCTTACATCGTCAATGCGCCACCGACCTTGGGAACTAAGATGCTATGCCCCGTGTGCCTGTAGTTACACTGTTTCACTCACCCTTCAAACCGGAACACAACAATACTGACTACTGTTATTTGGCGGTAGAATAACTGATGAGTGGGTAGTACCTAGCCAGACGGGCTTGCACAAAGCCCTACCAGCAAGAGAACTTGTCTAAAAACTCAATTAAGGCAAGAACTTAATTGAAATCGCTTTCAGTCAATCACAGACAATTATGAGTTAATTTATAGTCCTGGTCGTAATAAAAACAGAAAAAAACATTGAGAATCTTTATCCAATAATTTGAACTCAATACAATTGTCTCTTAAAAAACTGAGACTGGGACTGTAAAAGGCGAACACTTAAATAGAAACCCGTTTTACGATCTCTCATTGGATTCTTTTAAAACGACTACTACTGGTTCTCGTGGTGATTATTTTAATTTTAATATTGTTTTTGCTTTAATTGCCTGCATTGCACCGAAAGATTGATCTCCCTCATCTGTACAATACAAATTGGTGGATACACATCTAGCAGATCCAACACATGCAGCTTTCCTCACGACATCTATAGTTATAGATGTAATCAATATCGAATACAACTTTACGAGTATGATCTCCTTTTACGATTTGTGTTCTTTCAAATTTGTCCAATTATTATTATTTATAAATATTTGAAAATGCCCGTAAATCATGTACACAGATTTTTTAATATTGTGAGAATTAGAAAATCTGGCCTCGGAATATTTGATTTCTCAAGATGCTTTCTCATCTATCTTGATAAAGTGGTTTTATTAAATCGCAATAACTTTGATTACATCTTGCTATTAAAATTGCAATTACCAATCGAGGACATACACATTTGACACGACTTTTTCGAGAATTTGGACGAAAATAAATTACTCTTTTTTGCTTTATATATAAATTAAAATAGTCAAGCCAGTAGAACATTGGATTGTTTTTCAAGTAAGTTAGGTTGAAAAAGGAACTCAAGAGAGACAGGAAGACGCAAATATCTATAAAAATTATATTTTTTTTGGTATCTTGTATTTAAATGATTAAAAAATAACGTTTTTAAATCTTGAAAGTGTTACAATGATAGGGGACAAATGATGGCTGCCGCAATGCATCTTGCAATTTACGATTAGAACTCTACAATCACTTTTATAGGCACTTGTTGAACTTTATCATCTAACTGTGTCCAAAGCCTTTTAAATACACGAAGCTGTTTTAGTTCTATTGTTAATTAATGTAATATAGGGCAGCATTTGCATGCTATTTTTTATGTTATAAGTGGCAAACGCAAAATAACGCAAGAGTCGAGATGGCCCAGTGGTTAGAACGCGTGCGTCTTAACCGATGATTGCGGGTTCAAACCCAGGCAAGCACCGCTGATTCATGTGCTTAATTTGTCTTTATAATTCATCTCGTGCTCAGCGGTGAAGGAAAACATCGTGAGGAAACCTGCATGTGACAAATTTCATAGAAATTCCGTCACATGTGCATTCCACCAACCCGCATTGGAACAGCGTGGTGGAATATGTTCCAAAAACCTTCTCCTCAAAAATGGAGAGGAGGCCTTTAGCCCAGCAGTGGGAATTTACAGGCTCTTGTTGTAAGTGGCAAACAACAGGAGGCTCACCTGATGGAAAGTCACTACCACCGCCCATGGACATCTGTAACATCGGGGGCCTTGCAGGTGAGTTATCACCGTTTAAGGTACTCCTTGTACACGCTTTTTTTTGAAGGTTCCCAAGTCATATCGGTTGGGAACCCGCAAGCGAAAGCTTTCACAGAGTGTTTGTACGAGGCAGAAAATATGTTAAAAATCGCGCTGTTGTAGATATCTAGCTAGCTGGATATCTAGCTGATGTGAGTGTAAAGTGTATTTTTTTCATTACTCAAAGTTTTTCTGTACAAAAATTTTAACGATCGTATTGAACAGAGAATTTATATGTATGCGTTATTTCAAAAATGAATTTATGTATAAAAAATGTCTCGTATATCTATGGTACGCTTAATAAATAATATCTATTAACAAAAACCCAGATAATTATATTATAATTATATATAAATAAAAAAATAGATATGAAGAGTATAATTAAATAAATATATTCATTGTAATAAAGAACTATCACGTTGAGTTAATCTGTTGGTCTATTTGCTAAAAATTTACCATTTTTGACAATTGACAAGTATGTCTAATGATAATATTGAATAAAGATTTAAAGTAAGACTTATCCCCTAACATCAAAAGTCACAAAATCCATCTGCATTGTAATAATACTGGATTCCTGATATCATCATATTACAAAACCAAATAGTAAAATATTATTTAAAAACGGCTTCAAATACTATAATGTATACTATACATACATAAACAAAAGACAAGAGAAATTAATTAAATAAATCAAACCCGAACACTTTAATTTTTAATATGGCGTTGTCAAAAAGCCTGTCTCTCGTCGCCATGTGGACAGATAAGGTCTACAATGTCATGTTATCTGCTAATTTCACCGCTGACCGCCAATTTGTCGGCATTTTATCAGCGACCGTGATTAATCTGATTTAATTAAAAAACCACTTCACTTGAAGTGGATTTTGAGACAATTTGACATTACGTTTTTGTTTATTTAGAAATTGAAGGTAGATGAGCAAATTGATTATCAAATAATCAATAATTAGAGGTCATTGGAAGGAGGATTGCGTCTTGTTACTTTGGTTTTCATTAAATCAGCTGGATGACGTCGAATGTCTGACAAAATCCTTCCGTACCCATGGGCTTCTCGCAACCCTTACAAAATCGTTGGTCCAAATGGGCAAAGCTGCGTCTACCGGTTCGTAGTTCGGTCGAAAACCTTTTTGACCACTATTACTTCAATAAGCAAATCTTATTGCCATCAGCAATTTGATGTATTTTAATAACACAATCTTTCTACCCATTTTTTCTACATATCGATTGAAAAACGTTAACAGCGTGTAATTGAAAAAAACTGATTGATGATTGATAAATAATTAATTAAAAAATTAGGTGTCATTTTCCATCAGCCTATTTTGCCACGAGGACCCGAGCACCTGTCGGTAAATCGCTGTTGTAGGGATCGGCTAAAGATTTCATTTTAAAATAATACATCTTGTTCTGTTATTCGGCAGTAGCTCAGCGGCGATCTCTCGGTATTAATAAGGAATCTCACTACATACGTGCCTATTGCAATGCGAAATCTCGCATAGATGTAGAATGATACCAATAGCAAAAATGTCAGAAAAAGTTAATCATATAGCATGATATATTAAACTGGCTATGAAAGTGTATATTCGAAATATTACAAACAATTTTATTACAAAATATTCGTCAGATTGATAAAACACAACAAATAAATGTATTTTTCTTAACGTCACCTAAAATATTATCAAAAAATAAGCAAAAACGCCATTTCTTAAGCGATTATGCGGTATTTATTGCGCCTGCTTAAATATATCAAGCCCTGATGCCAAGGACCTCTCAAGCCATTCAGTCCAAGGCAATTTAACAATGACGAATTGCAGGACCGTCGACCACATAAACTTTAAGCCGCATCTAAAATATAACTTCTATAAATACTCGTTCAGGATTCGTTGCAACGAAGACATGCCATTGGAGAGTTCTTAATTCGAAAATATTTTGTCTCGTATATCGTCTAGATTAGTTTAGAAGTTGCGACAAATAAAGTGCATTGAACCGTTCGTTTTATTTCAAAGCTATCACAACAAATATTGCTGACTTAAACATAAATGAACTATATGAGCCTTAAAAATAGGTGTTTCGACTAAAATCTGAATCAAAAACTTGGGACAGGTTAAAAAAGTTAAAATATGACCCAAGGATATACGCTGAATTTTCTTTTCCATCGTCCTCAAATTATGGTCATTGTGAGATTTAAGGATGAACATTGTTTTACGATAATTTCTATTTGATTTAAATGCCGAACAAGTCCAAGATACACACTCAAGATAGACACTCAAATTTCAAGTAAAACAAGAACTTCAATTATAATTAAGAAAAATCTTGTTACCATTTGTCTCCCTTATAGATTTGAATAATTTTCTCATTGTTCAAAAATACATTTGCGTTTTAATCGAAAGCTAAATTAAGTATTCAGCTACTATATACGACAAGCGTCTAAAATATACGAAACTGGATCCTCGCATCAGACAAACACAGCATATAAATATTATTAATGGCATAAAGTTTGACAACTTTCTAACAATATTGCAGTCTACTTATAATTCAAAATTAAACCAAGACACATACGAACAAGGCCTTTAACAATTTTCTCAAGACCCATTAAACTAACACTAAGTTCAAGATCTGTAGTGTCGAACACAGCTAGTTGCTGTGTCGAAACCGGATACGAAAGTTTTAAGTTTGGCCAACTTATCTCGTATAGTTGGAAAACTCGTTGACACAGTTGCCGTCTGTGTGTTTCCTGATGGCACGTACTAAGGAGCATTCGACATGTGGAAGATTTAACGACGAACATCATCGCGTGATATGAAAAAACTTCTAGCTCATTTTTTTTTAATCTAATGAAATAGTAATAATCAAATTTAAATATAGTTAAAACTATAATTTTAAAAAGAATGTTTAAATTTAAACGGGCCTATTCCGAAGTATATCTACCAAACGAAAAAAAAAAAACTAACTACTATAACAGCCTGTCTGAAAATAAGACACTTGTAGGTCTTCGCGATGTTTTCCTTTACCGCCGAGCACGAAATGAATTATAAACACAAATTTGCATGAAATTCAGTGATGCTTGCCTGGACTTGAACCCGCAATCATCGATTAAAATTCACACGGTCTAACCTCTGGACCATCTTGTCTCAGTTTTCGTATGTGACAGATTTATGCGAGTGAGTTCATATGTGGTTTTGAAGTATTTTTTAATAAAAGAAGTTTTTATAGACATCCAAACAAGACTCACATAGTTGGTGACGATATGCCTACATGCTAAGGGTCACTATTTCTCTCATCCCTCGTATATTTTACGAGAAAATAAACTGCTGTCAACACGCAAAACGACATTTAAGCCAGGATGTACGGGATTTGAACGAGATACGAAATATTATAGTAAGGTAGCTACAAAACAATTTTGTGTAAAGAAATATGTGTGGTATGGCAATGGGTTTAAGAGCGTGATTTGCTTGAATCGAATCGATTTTGTGTGAGGCTCTCTCGTGTACATATATATAAGAATATGATTTTTTTGTTGAAGGAAAAATACATTCTCTTCGTGTCATATAGAAATAAGATATATAAAAATAATATACCTTAGTAATATTGTGAATGCGAAACCTTGCTCGGATATTCGATAGTCGACTCCGGTTTCTAATATTTCGTTGAGTTTTACAAATCTGACTAATACTGGACGCTTATTGGTTGCTATCATATCATCCGCTGCTATCGACCAATTAAAATCAAGATTCATATTTATTTTTTGTAAGTATTTCTTCTTTTCATACAAATAGGTCGAAGCGAAAATAAAACACAGAACAAAAATCAAAATATTTTTTTTTTTAAATTCGAATTTCGAAACCCTTATCTTTTTTAAAACTCTTTAAAACAATATTTATCGAATTGATTTTGTGACATATGCAGTAAGACATTTAACTCTAGATGTAGAACTTACTTCTAAAGATATACTTAACATATTAACGTATAACTATCATTAAGCTGAAATAATGATATCCAAAAAAATAATTACACTTAAATCGCTCTACCAAGTTATTCAGAATCAATGTTCTTTAAATAAGTACCATGAAACGTTACGCAGACATTCCAAGCCATTTCCACCGAAAAACCGTCGCTGAAAATTCACAATCACATTAACATAAGCAACCTTAATAAATGAAAGTAAAGAATTCGTGTCAACGATCTGACGCTACTGAATTTATTATAGCGCCCTATATACATATACGCTGTCATACAGATATACAGTATGCTCAACCGGCCTTTACTTCGGGCTAAAGTTTGGTAGTCATTTTGTTGCTATGAATTAAAAAAATTACGAATTTCTCGAATTGGATTGTGATAGATCATAGTCATAATGTGTCATAATGTGTAAATGTCATGGGCCAGTGGTTAGAACGCGTGCATCTTAACCGATGATTGCGGGTTCAAACCCAGGCAAGCACCACTATATTTATGTGCTTAATTGTGTTTATAATTCATCTTGTGCGCGGCGGTGAAATAAAACGTCGTGAGGAAACCTGCATGTGTCTAATTTCATCGAAATTCTGCCACATGTGCATTCCATCAACCCACATTGGAACAGCGTGGTGGAATATGTTCCAAGCCCTCTCCTTAATGGAAGAGGAGGCCTTAGCCCAGCAGTGGGTAATTTAAAGGCTGTTACTTTACTTTACTTTACTATAGTCATAATTGGTGTTAAACCTCTGAGCAAGCAATAGTGAGTACAACGGTTTTCCCGGGTACGCCACTCCGAGGTCCCGGTTTCGATTCCCAGCCGAATCGATGTAGAAAAAGTTCATTAGTTATCTATATTGTCTTGGTTGTTGGTGTTTGTGCTACCGTCGTTACTAATGATTTTCCATTACTTACATTGGGATCAGAGTATTGTATGTGATGTTGTCCAATATTTCATCATGCCCAACCTGTTATATAATGAATAAATTGCTATGTGTCCTCCGCGAGTCAATCTGCGTTACATATTAATAATAAATCCCGTTAATAAATATAATCGAATTCATGTTTTTGCTGTCCGTACCTACCCTTCTTCGTTTACACGCACAAAAACACCTGGCAATTGTTCCAATAGACACTTCAATTTAAATACGCAGCTTTTGCATAGGAAAAGAGGAATTTGAAAAAATACATTCAAAATTTCAAGCGCTGCAAATATTATTTTCGATTGTATCTATCTTTTTCGTTTTACGTTCTAGATTCCAGTATTCGTGCACGTAACGTTTTAAGCGGTACATCTGACGAAAACTTACCTATTAAGGTTTTAGTTTCATATTTTATATCTATTTTAATTGTTTTTTTTTTTATCAATTCATTGCACATTATACGAGTATGTGCCTATGATGGTGGTGACGAGTTTCCATCAGGACTTCATTCACCCCTATAACCAGACTACTGACACAACTTAAACTCCTCTCTTTCATCTGACGAAAAGTGGTCACTAACGCCTGTAGACTGATTAGTATTGTAAATAAGATAAGTTTCCTTAGGGATCCCTTGTGCTGTTAAGCAGTAGAGTATGGGTCGTACAAAACTAGACGGGTTTGCACAAAACCTACCACCAAGACGGGTATTGGTGGACTTGGTTTGTGCTAGCAATCTTCATTTGAATTTAGTTGTATGTCTGGTCCATTTCGAATTTTACAGTTAAAATACCTACAAGATTTCTACATGGTATGTTACGCGGAAGAAAGGTCTTGAGGATGGACGGGGATGAATATAGAGGAAGGGGGCGAAAAACGATAGATGGATTTTGTGTGACGATATGGCTGGATAAAATGGGACTTATGTGTATGTGTATAAAATGGGACTTATGTAATGGGACGACCAAAAAATATATATAGAAAAAAAACATGGCTGTGTCGACCCCAATTATAAGTGGGATAAAGGAGGTTGATGATGATTCCACTTGGCATTATATCATCAATCTTTGCATTATTCGTTTAAATAAATAAAATAACCGTTACATTCGATGTTTAAACGTTTCATTTCCAGACTCAATCATAATGCTCTTTGCAAACGAGGAAATGAATTTCAAATGCAAATGAAGCACTTTAGTTACTATCTAGACATGTTCGTCTGGTTTGAGGAATTATGTTCTAGATCTTGTCTAAGCATTGCTCTTTATACAAAGACTTATTAAACTATATACAAACTCATTTCAATACTAATATTGAGCTACTTACTCCTTTCTATATTTAATTATAAGGATTCAATAAAACTGCTTAAAGGTAGTCAAACGATTTGAAATTTGTAGATTCGATACGAGTCTTTTAGGTCAGTATCGTCCCTATTCCAACCACAAGCTTTGATCCTTATTTCGAAATATAAATTTTTACAAACCTTTATTTACATTCGTGTAATTAAAAAAAAAAGTATAGAGAGACACATTTGAAAAGAAGTTAATACTTGGTGGTAGGGCTTTTGCGAGCCCGTCTGGGTAGGAACCACCCACTCATCAGTTATTCTACCTCCAAATAACAGTACTCAGTATTGTTGTGTTTCGGTTTGAAGGGTGAGTGAGCCAGTGTAACTACAGGCACACGGGACATAGCATCTTAGTTCCCAAGGTTGGTGGCGCATTGACGATGTAAGGATTATTAACGATTAATATTTCTTACAGCGTCATTGTCTATCGGTGATGGTGACCGCTTACCATCAGGTGGCCCATATGCACGTCCGCCAAGCTATTCCATAAAAAAAAAAGTTGCTTCTGGTCCAAGATGAGTGGGAATTTAACAGACTGTTAATGTCTTATATTTGTATATGTGGGTATCAATAGATGTAAAACTCATATCAAAATATAACATCAATTCTACTCGTATCCAGGATACGATTACTGACCCACTTAGAAAATGTTACAAATCTCACGAATGGATACACATTTATCTTGCTCTTGGGTTCCGCGTTTAAACAATTTACAATTTTAAATCGGACGAGCTATCTCGTTATTTTATGTCATGTTCATAACATATAATAATAATAATAAATATGAGACAACATCACATACATTACTCTGTAAGTAGCTGAAGCACTTGTGTTATGGAAAACAGAAGTAACGACGGTACCACAAACACCCAGACCCAAGACAACATAGAAAACTAATGGTAATCTACATCGACTCGGCCGGGAATCGAACCCGGGACCTCAGAGTAGCGTACCCATGAAAACCGGTGTACACACAACTCGACCATGGAGGTCGTCATAACATATAATAATTACTAGTGATAGTAAAACAAAAATAGAAAACTGAAAACAAATTCTATCACGTCTAAATTTTTTTTATTTTCAAAATAATATACTTTATAATAATAAGTCAGTTTAATAAATACGTCCAAATAGGAATTAAGAATAGTTACTGTATAATTAATTAGGCCTACAGCGTGAAATGATGATCATCAAACTACGTTATTATGTAATAAGTACTATATTTAAATTTATTTTAAAATAGTTAGACGAGATTGTCTTATTGTGCATCTTAAAAATATATATTCTTATTGATATTGTAAAATTTATAATACGATTTCAAAATCAAAATATACTTTATTCAAATAGGTTTTCACAAGCACTTTTGAATCGTCATTTTACACTATTTTAAGTGAAGCTACCACCGATTCTGAAAGTAGTTTCTACAGAGATAAATCAGCAAGGAAGTCAATGGTTACTTTTCAACATATAAAGTACAGTCATGTTAGTTAATTACAATTATATATGTGATTGCTGTGAAACATAAATTGACGTATCTTATGGGTGACTGACTCATACCGAGACGGTAAATGCTATGACGCTCCCCTATGGCGTCATGCCCCCTCCCTTATTTACTCCCCTGTATACACGTAGGGCGCTTTGATTATTGTCTAGATAGAAAAGCTGAGAAAGCGTTGAAAAATTATATCCCATAGTTAGCTATTAATTACACGCACACTTGTGTAATGTGATGTGTCGCTGTACGCGTATAGCGTAGCTGTCACTCACACTATGATAATAACAACAACAACAACAACAACAACAGCCTGTAAATTTCGACTGCTGGGCCTAATGCCTCCTCTCCCTTTAAGGAGAAGGTTTGGAACATATTCCACCACGCTGTTCCAATGCTATGAAATTTTTCACATGCAGGTTTCCTCACGATGTTTTCCTTCACCGCTGAGCACGAGATGAATTATAGAGACAAATTAAGCTCTTGAATCAGCGGTGCTTGCCTGGGTTTGAACCCGCAATCATCGGTTAAGATGCACGCGTTCTAACCACTGGGCCATCTCGACTCTGATAATAAAGTTGGTTTGTTTTTGTTTTCTTTACTCTTCACGCGTTTGGCCCTAGTCTTATGATTCTGATTTTAAGCATTGACGCGCTCTACAATGTAGCTAACCTGCCTAGATGATACCTAATTGTTTAGATACAGATTGGGTACTTATTTTGTGAGTGTGTGTGTAGATAGAGATCTAGATACATAAATATAAATGTTCCAAGGTTTGACGTATACACCGTATACAATGTACATACATAATATAATAATAATTAAAATAAAAAACTCTATAGACACAATTTTATTTAATTGTCAATTCACAGCTGTCAGACATCCCGTGACGAATGACAACATTCTATGTTTTTATTATTTTCACCAATCGAACTACACGTTATAGTCTATAAATAAAAAAGGTTCCTTGGCGTTTAATCAACTCTAATCTGACGTAACACTGCCGCCCTTAGCCTGCTATAGAACAAAACCAATATATCTCCATTCGATACCCGCTCCTGTCAATTGGCTGTCCTATCAAAAGAGCCTTTAAAAGCTTCCGCTCCTAAGCGTGATTTACAGGAAACTGCGTGAAGTCGTACAAAACTTAAACAGACATTTACTTCCATGTATCTCCTCGTATAAGGCTGGAATTATAGGGCCCTGAGTTCAAACTCCAAATAAATATTGGACAACATCGCATACATACTATATTACTCTGATCCCAATGTAAGTAGCTAAAGCACTCGTGTTTTGGAAAATCAGAAATAACGACGGTACCATTAACATCCAGATCCAAAACAACATAGAAAACTAATTAACTCCGCCCTCGGACTGGCGTACCCATGAAAACCGGTGTACACACTACTCGACCATATAGGTCGTCAAATCAGCGTGATTAAAAGTTATTTTGTTTCTCTGATGAAATTCGCCAAAGTTTAAAAGTTGGAAGTATGTATACTCCTGTGCCTTGGATAGCACGTAAAGACTTTGACACCGCATCTACAAACCTAACCTATTTTCTTTATTATAATTATGTTTGCACACACACTATGGGGATGATGTACGAAAGGTAGTTGGTAGTAACTGGATGAGAAGACCCGAAAATCGGGCTCATTTGCGTGCCTTGGGGGAGGCTTATGTCCAGCAGTGGGCTAATACACCCTGTCCATGATGATACACACTAGAGTACTATATTATGTCCTGCATGGACTATCGTGGACAAAATCAGTCAAGAAAACAATATCATATTTAAAAACTTCGAAAAAAGAGCGTACTCCTTTCTTAAAGGCCGGCAACGCACCTGCAATCCCCTGGTGTTGCAGATGTCCATGGGCGGTGGTAGTCACTTTCCATCAGGTGAGCCTCCTGCTCGTTTGTCACCTATCACATAAAAAATGACCAGTGAAAAAAAACATAGTTTTCCTATATTTAGATAGATAGACGGTTATTTTTGCCACATTATTTGTTTGCATACAGTGAAACAAAAATGTAATATAAATTTTAATGAATATAGAAAGCATTTAACATGATAGATGGTTCGACCAGACCTGAGAGACTCTTCGTGAAGATACGTCGCTATGAGCACATCTGTGGGTACTCAAGCATAATACTATTTAATTGAAAAATTATTAATATAACATATATTAAATATCCATAAACAGAGGAAACCTACATGGAAATTTTTATGCGCAAATACAGTCCCCGGTGTTGCAGATGTCCATGGGCGGTGGTAATTACTTTCCATCGTTTGCCACCTATAGCATAAATAAAACAATTTGTTGAGATTATTGAATCAAAATAAAAAAGAGCGCATTTTACTGAGCTTTAATTTTATTTGCTTGAGTGACACATTTTTTATTCTTGCTGTGACGCAATAAATTATTATCACCCAGAGAGTAAAAAACCATAGAACCAGAGAGAAAAAATTATAGAACTTTGCATCCCGACACCAAATAGATGGCGCCACTTGTACAAAGCAATACAATAATTTTATAAATTTACTTATTTACAACACAATAACTGGTAGGTTTGGTTTAATAATACAATTATATAAAAAAAATATTGCTGTATCTAGTTTTGTTTGAAAATATTAAACAACTCCGTGAGCAGAATATAAATATCACGGTTGACTTTAAATCTAATCTAACGACACAAATTATGAACAAACAAATCTTAAAAGCAAATATTTGTACTTGACGAAAATCGCTACAAAGATAATGAACTAAAAATTTTCATTGTTTTCCCATTTTCAGTCTTGTGGTATATAACCTAAGACTTTTCCTTTTTCTTTGTCCTTTTTCTTGACCACAATTTATTCCACAAAATCCTAGAAAGTCTTTTAGGAAAAAGGTTTCTTTGAAGATCTTACAGCCTTAGGAATCTGCCGATAAATATTACTAGGTAACTAAATTTGTCGGCTTAAACTTTATGTATAGTTGTTTCTATTTATTATTATTATCCTTTTTGTAGTTCGAATATAGTTTTCATTTGTTATTTTATTTTATTAAATATATGTTATATTAAAAAAAAGCTAAAGAACATTTGCGTGTGTAAACAACTAGTACGTTCATGGTTGATATTCCACTTTGGAAATTAAACGATCTGGCTATTTTAATATTGAATATATGATATGTTTTAAATAACAAAAATATGTTTAGTACATGAAATATGAAATTAAAAAATACATAGTTATATATGCCGCTGAGTTTCTTCCGCCGGTTCTTCTCAGCTCCGAGGTTTTAAATCCCGAACCGATGATAAAATTCTGACTATCAATAGGCAAGTATAATCACTTATATATTGAATAGAGAATTTAAACTTTGTCGTTTATAAATAATCAAAAATTGACAACAAAACGCAACGTTGAAAATATATGTATATGTATAAAAGCTTAAAATCATTATTTTTATTTCCAATGATGATGGCGGAACCCTCTATAAAACATGAGGAGCTAATTAGCCACCTGATAGTAAGTAGCAAACATCACATATAATGTTATGGCTTTAATATCTTAGTCCCCAAGGTTGGCGACATGTTAGCGATGTAAGGAATAGTTATTGTTTCTAACAGAGAAATGTTTATGTGTAATGTTTGAACTTGTACTTACACCCATTTGCAATTTTGCTTTATAATACCAGAGCCGAGATGGTCCAGCCCGCGGGTATCGTAACCAATATTTGCGGAATTGAAAATTAAAATGCACGTGTTAGATATTTATAATATTGATAATATATTATATCAGGATAAGTGAAAAATAACATCTATTTCTTTATTATTTCATAATATTTTAAGGTTTAAGGCAATAAAAGATATGAATAACAAAGTATATTTCAAAATCAATAATATACTTTATTCAAGTAACCTTTTAAAAGCACTTTGAATCGTCATTTAACAGCTATTTTAAGTAAGCTACCACCGGTTCTTAAAGTGGCAAGAAACTCAGTAGTTACTCTTTTCAACATTCAAAAATAAAATCATATTAGTTAATTACAATTATATAAATAATTACATAACTTATTCAACCATTATAGTATCTGTAGAAATCGAACATGATTTTATTTAACATTTACCACTAAACTAATTATCTCAAAACTAACTTTGTATCTTGATAATTACAATTTTAATTACAATAAACAATTCATATATTTTTTTCAATAATTTAACAAGGAATAACAATTATAATTTAACACAAAGTTATATTGTCAATACCTCGCTGGTCCACGAAAAGGAGTACCGGTCTTAGGAGATTCCTTCCCTTATATTAACCTCACTACAAATCACGTGATTCACAATAATGAACAGAAAAGTCAATGTACCCTCTTATTGAATATAAAGTATCCATACAATTCAAAAATACTATAAATCTAATTATTATTACATAATTAATTAAACCATATAATAAATAATGTAAACATTTATATAATAATCTAATTATTTAATAATTTCTCACTTAATCTGTCACACGCGTTCTAACCACTGGGCGTTTCGCCTCTTAACATTTCGCCTCTTCCCAGGGAAGCACCACTGAATTTTCATGTACTCAAATTGTGTTTATAATTCATCTCATGCGGTGAAGGAAAACATCGTGTCTATTTTCAACGAAATTCTGCCACATGTGTAATTGGAGCAGGGTGGTGCAATATACTCCAAACCATCCCCTCAAAGGAGAGGAGGCCTAGGCCAGTATTGAGAGATTTAAAAATATTATGGAATATTTACAGGCTGTTGACGTTGTTTTATGTTGTGTTATACATGATGAGTGTGTTATTTGACGAATGAAAGAACTATTGATTAAGGAAACTCAAATTTTATTTTGAACAATGCCTTACATATCATGAGCTAAGATGGCCCAGTGGTTAGAACGCGTGCATCTAAAACGATGATTGCAGGTTCAAACCCAGGCAAGCACCACTATAGTATGTGCTTAATTTGTGTTTATAATTCATCTCTTGCTTGGCGGTAAAGGAAAACATCGTGAGGAAACCCGCATGTGTCTAATTTCATAGAAATTCTACCACATGTGCATTCCACCAACCCGCATTGGAACAGCGTGGTGTAATATGTTCCAAACCAGTTAATGGAAGACGAGGCCTTATCTCAGCAGTGGGAAATGTACAGGCTGTTACTTTACTTTTCTTACATATCGTAACAAAACGAAGACAACTATAGCGCGATTTAAAATCCTACTAATGCCATCTATTAATGACAACTAATGAAAATAATTTGATTAACACAAACATGAATACAGTGACACCTTTTAGCAATCTTACAAAAATCTCACCACCAATGACAATAAAACAATAATATAAAAATAAACTGTTAATGTTACCAGTGAAGCCAGGGCGGTTAGTTCGTATTGCATTATTTATTCCACAGCGTGTGATATCGAAACGTGATGTTATTAATTACTGGTAAAGGCACACATTGCATATAAATTAAAATCAATTATAGCGTGAACGGGATCATACGTTATCATGATAGGGACCATCGTTTGCTATTTATATAATGATTTCAATAAGGATGTTTTAGATTTGGTTGTCTTTTTTTATATCTGTTAACTCAGAGCCCTGTCATTTATAAACGGATTTAATTAAACCCTGTAAATTAAAACTGTTTGGACGTATTTTCCGATTGGTTCCATTTAAACTTGAAGTAAAGATACAACTTAATTAAATACGAATTTATACCTATATATACAAGCTCGAATCTTTTTTATAGTTTATTTTATGAGATTACTTAAAATTTTTTTTTACATAAGTACTTACTTCTATATATTATGTATATCTATAACACAGGATAAGTATTTTTCGTAGCTTAGAAGTAGATTCCTATCTAACATAATATACTTATTAAAACAACGAATTTTTTAGCTTCATATTAATTTTGATTTATTAGAATTACTTGTAATAAATTCACAGTTTATTTATTTGAAAAAAAAAATGGTTCATCTGATGAAACACTTATATGTGTTGTCTTCAGATTAAATAGGTATTTTATAAAAAAAAATACAAACTTAACATGCCAAGCCAGTTCCCCACAGCTGCGCACTTCCTTGCCCACCATGAAGGCTTTCTCACGATGGCGTATTCTATCCATTCACATCAATCAAATCAAATTATATCTTGTGTTTTACAACGGAACGACGATTTACGCAAGATGGCTGGCAGGAGCTGGATGCCAGTAGTCGAAGAACGATCACAGTGGCGTACAATTTTAGAGGCCTATGTCCAACAGTGGACGAACATGGGCTGTTGAAATAATCATCAAATGATGATTACAATAGAACAGAACCAATGCACTTCTTAAATTTGCTCACAAATTAAAATCTTAAATTAAATAAAACTTATATGTCGTATTATAAAAGTAAAGTTCACAGAATAAGCTTTTTAAAAAAATAGAAATCAGAATAGGTAGTCTACCCATTAATCATCATAGCTGTCTATCGAACTTTATCAAAGATGACTGTCGTTTTTTAACCAAACAGTTTATACCATAAATGAATTAAGAACTTCTTATAACCTTTCGGAATATCAATATTTTACTTGGTTATTCTACCGCCAAATAACAGTACTCAGTATTATTGTGTTCCAGTTTGAAGGGTGAGTGAGCCAGTGTAACTACAGGCACAAGGGACATAACATCTTAGTTCCCAAGGTTGGTGGCACATAGACGGTGTAAAGAAAAGTTAAAATTTCTTACAACGTCATTGTCTATTAGTGATGGTGACCACTTACCATCAAGTGGCCCATATGATCGTCCGCCAACCTATACCATAAAAAAAAATACTAAAGAATATAATATTAATTATAGATCCAATATTTCTGTTGTGTCGTTACATAACATTACACCCACTGATATAAATTAATTTATAACATTAATGACGTCACAAATATTCTCTGTATAATCTGTATTCATAAAACGGGACAATTTGTATATTTGGTTCTAATCTCCGAAACTATATGTACGATTTAAATAATTCTTATCGAATTATGTTTCCAACCCCTCTACATACAATAAAACAAAATTCCCCGGCCGCGTCTGTTCGCGATAAACATAACTACTGAACGGATTTTCATGCTGTTTTCACTAATAGACAGTGGGATTCATAAAGAAGTTTCAGGTATATAGTTTATTAAGGTATTTGTGTAATTAAGTTGAAATAGAACAAGAATTGTTAAACATGTTGGAAAAAGGCAACAAAAAATATATACCTACTTAAACAAAAGGTCAAAATATAAAAAAAAACTTATGTTTACCCGTGCGAAGCCGCTAGTGTCATATAAAATTGAAATGTTTATATTTGTTAGTATCGTGCTGTGCTTTACGGCATCAATTGTGCAGTGTTACCAATTAAATAATACACATATCACTATCAAGATAGTAATAAAAAAAAATTCGTGAAATTATGATTTTTAAAATAATGTACAAATACACATAAACAATAAATTAATACGGAATATAATAAATGAAAACGGAGACTCATTAATAAAATAAATATACTATTTTACATATTGTAATAATAATATTTATTTAACACATTAAAAAAAAGGTAAAGTTACAGCCTGTAAATTTCCCACTACTGGGATAAGGCCTCCTCTTCCATTAAGGAGCAGGTTTGGAACATATTCCACCACGCTGTTCCAATGCGAGTTGGTGGAAATCACATGTGGCAGAATATAGCTAAAATTAGACACATACAGGTTTCCTCAAGATGTTTTCCTTCACCGCCGAGCACGAGATGAATTATAAACGCAAATTAAGAACATATATATGGTGGTGATTGCCTCGGTTTGAACCCGCAATCATTGGTTAAGATGCACGTGTTCTAACCACTGGGCCATCTCAGCTCTTTACTTTCATTTAAGCTATTTTTTTTTTCTTTAACACATTATACGTACCAAATAATTTAGATAGATAATTAAAATGTAGACACGTACTATAGTAACACATAATAATGACATATAATATGATTCCTATATTCGAAATTAACTCTGTTATCTCTTCATCCTTAAAACGCTGAACAGATTTAGATGAAATTCAGTATGGGGACAGTTGGAGTTCCCGGGAAGGACATAGATCTTTTTTCTTACCTAATGGTGGTCACCACCGCCCAAAGAAAATGGCTCCCATTAACCTTGGGAACTATTATGTTATTTGTGATGTTTTTAAACAAGTAAAATTATAGATAGAATTTCGAGAGGTAAGATTATTAGTGAAGATGTTTAAGCTATAAAGTTTATAAGCTTATCGCGGTTAAAGCCGCTGGATTATCTAATATTGCATGCGTGCAACGCACATACGAGAGTAGAGAACGTCATACATATTGCTGTCATATCAAAATGACATATAACATCAAAATGAAGACACACATGTCGTACACTCTATCATCAATTCGTATGTACAAAATAGCTAGTTGTTACCCGCGGCTCGCGTTTTGGGGTTGGTTATTATGTTTAGGAAAAAAAGTAGCCTACGTCCTTTCTTGGAGTCAATAATGGGCTTTTACAAGCACTTTTGAATCGTCATTTGACAATTAAGTGAAGCTACCACCGGTTCGGAAAGTAGATTCCACCGAGAAGAACCGGCAAGAAACTCATTAGTTACTCTTTTTCAAAATTGAAAAAAAAATACAGTCATGTTAGTTAACACAATTATTTAAATTAATATCCTGCCTGGAAGTCAACAGGTATTAATTCAACGCTTTTTGCAAGTTTGCTTCACACCAAATTTCATCAAATTCGATTCATTGGTTTGGTCGGAAGGTGACAGATGGACAGACAAAGTTACTTAAACGTTTAGTATAGATCACTAATCATTTACGTCTAGTTGATTTTAAATGATAATCTTTACACAGTCTGTGCATAATAAAACAATTTAGGCGATGTAACCTTTTCGGCGTCAATGCGAATGGCGCCTAAATTTCAACGGTTGGTATGCTACGTTTAAAAATACTAAGAGTATTAATTCTAATTTCAAAAATTTAATTTTAGTCAGATTAAAATATTTTATCATGTAACTTCATTAAAATATCTTAATTTATAGTTTAGTCACATCACATAAAATACAATAGCAATTTCATTAAAAAAATTGTTACAAAGTTGGCACCATAATATGATTTCAATATATAAAAAAGAAGTAGAATAAGTTGCCATATAAAAACATTAAAAGCGGTTAACATAGCGTAATAAATAGTTAATATACTTGTGTAAAGTGTACAATATTATTATTTATCAATCACTACGTAGGTTTTGTTAAAAATTTATAGGTTTGAAATGTTTTGAATAACTTGTACTAAGTTGATTTGGAAATAGATGAACGAAGGCTTGATTTAGGTGATTCATTCGAGGTTTATCCTTCTTCCCAAAATACATATATAAAACAAATAAAGTGTACAAAATATGTAAAAAAAATAAGTATATATTAAAATACATTTACATAAATTGTTACAAGAATTTTAGTTGCTCCGCAGTAAATTATTGACGATAAAAATTATAGACATCCACTCCCTCTTGCCCCTGATCCTCCCGCCTATAAATCCTTTAGGGGTACCTAAAACGAGGTATAGTGTAAACTACATAACTATTCTAAGTAACTAATAACTACTAAGCCTCCATTACCAGCCAAAACAATATATCTGAACATTTGTAGATACATTTTGTTTTAGCGAGTCCTTTTAAACTAAGTATTATGTTTGTCTAGCATTATTATATTAAAGAAACAAAGGATACCACATAAATTGCTCGTACAACTTTACTTCCCGTAAAAGAAACAGCATCGCGTGAATGTAGAACGTTTTAAGTTGCACATTGTTGAAATAATGAGCTGTAATAACCTCTTCTCTTATTTAGTAAACGTGAATATTATTTAGATCGGTTACGCGCTTCACTGGCTTAAATTTATAAAAGGAATGATATTAAATTATAATTTTAAAGCGCTCCAACACTCATACTAGTAATTCAGGTCGTGGCATAATTTGCACGTTGTATAAAATTTCAGTTAACACTGCAAAAAGATTCAATTTCGTTTATTTTATAGCTGCGATAAATGTGTTAGTTTTTTTAAACGGCAACACTGAATTAAAACTGTCGTATTTTTATTCAAGTTTTGATTGCACGTAATCTGTAACAAATAATATTATGTATTAGTTGAAGGTGTTTTATATTATCATTACATAGTATAATACAAACGGGGTCATCGCTATCTGGCCCTATGTATGCTTAGATCTTTAAAATTACGCAACAGATTTTGATGTGGTTTCTTTGTATAGATAGATTGATTCAAGAGCAAGATTTATATGTATAATACATGCACTATATAGAAGGTACACGGAGATCATTTTAGTAAACAAATGTAAACGTTGTAAGATATTCCGTAGTATATTTAGTATCAGCAAACCGTGCGAAGCCGGGACGGGTCACCAATTTCTATAAATTTCGTTAATAGGTCTGTAACTTTAAGCCTACTATAATAAAATTAATTTCTCCGAATAAAATATGTTACGCAACCCGAATAAAACTTATTTTATTATTTCCACAACATTCCGTTTCACAAAATAAATGTTAACATAGTTAACCGTGGCACGCTACTTGAACATTTCTACTTGACAAATGTAAAGAGAGCATGAATGCACAATTAGGCAACAACTCCATTCAATTACTCGCCTGAAAATACAGTCCTATTCAGCAATAAAAGACTCTCGGAATTACTGTCCGAATTTTTATGACATAAAACATATTGATATATATTTCGTCTACAAAATACGTACAATTTTTTTATGTGATAGCTGGCAAACGAGCAGGAGACTCACCTGATGGAAAGTGACTACTATCGTCCATAGATATCTGCAGCATCAGGGGGCTAGCAGGTGCGCTGCCGGCCTTTAACATATGTTGTGTGAGAATCAAAAGGCAATTAAATGTTTAATGTAGAATGTATTTTAGTATCCTGATATTCGTGATACATATGTCATACACATTCATCTTGGACGAATCAACGATAAAAATCTTTTTTATGTTATATTATGGGATGTAAGGGGGTGCAAATTACATCTTAGCGCCCCAAGCCAACCTCACCTGCCTGTGGTACATCCTGCCGTCTAGCAAACGAGGCTCTGGCGACCGAATGATCGCCAATGTGCCACCAACCTTGGAAACTACGATGTCATGATCTAGGGTCACTTTCCTTTCAAATCGGGACACAACAATATTTATTGTTACTGTTTAATATGTGATAACTGATGAGTATGTGGTTGTTCAAATCTTTACCTCTAAGTATCGCAAAATACTTACTTTGTGCTCATTTCTCAAGTCTTACGTATAAATTTTTGCTATAATTTTGTGGTGTCAACGTCTTTACTTTTGTGCAACTTATTCGTCTTCTTTATGGTATAGGTTGGCGGACTAGCATATGGGCCACCTGATGGTAAGTGGTCACCATTACCCATAGACAATGACGCTGTAAGAAATATTAATTATTCCTTAAATCGTCAAAGCGCCACTAACCTTGGGAACTAAGATATTATGTCCCTTGTGCCTGTCGTTACACTGGCTCACTCACCTTTTAAACCGAAACACAACAATACTGAGTATTGTTGTTTGGCGGTAGAATAACTGATGAGTGGGTGGTACCTACCAAGACGGGCTTGCACAAAGCCCTACCACCAAGTAAAGTCTCGTCTCGTTCGCTGGTTCGCGTAAATATAAGTTTTATTCCCAAAGTACCAAATCCAGCATTAAGTTCGGTCCGACTAGTCTTTATACCATTAATTGTAAAACTAAAGAAATAACTAGCTTAGGTACAGGAAAATCTAGGTTGAGATTCTGCCCACACAAAATTGTGCTTATTATTAAGGCGCATTAAAGTACCAACTTCCTCAGGGCCGTATTTAGGGGAGGGCAACCGGGACAACTGCCCTGGGGCCTCCACATTAGTGGGGGCCACAGTTTTCAGCAAGTTATCAAATACCGAGATAAATTATAATAATGTTATTATTTAATATTTTAAAAGTTACCGATACAAGTAAATAAATCATAGCTTACTGATTGGAATAAAAAAAGTAATTAATTCATGATAATATAATTATTAGGTTGTTCACGCTTGTTTTCTAGGGCCCCCACTGCTTTGTGGCCTGGGGGCCTCCAGACCTTTAAATCCGGCTCTGAACATCCTTATAAAACAAAATTGAAACATTATGACTCAAAACACACGTGTAGAAGACGCTTGTATATTTTTAATTTAGCAGGATATTGACATAAATGAAATAAAAAAAAGATTATAAATTATTTATTAATACCAACAGATAAGAGAGTCGTTAAACCATAACGACGTAATTATTGAACAATAATTATATTTATATCTACGATAAATTTCAATAAGATTTAATGAAACAATGGAATTATAATTATACTTTTACACATGGTTTTATAATTTTTATCTAAGTATAATTAAGCAGATATATTCATTAAAGGAAATTCGAAATATATCTACCTCAAGATAGGTAATCCTAGACCTTCCACGGAGGGGACGAGGGGCGAGTATCACCGTCCGGGAGACGGTGATTAAGGTGCAGACCCAGATAAAGTATCTGGGCCTCATCCTGGACGGTCGATGGAGCTTCGGGCAGCATTTTGGGCATCTCGACCCGAGGCTCATCAACGCCGCCGCTCTCGGCCGCCTCTTTCCGAATGTAGGTGGACCGGGATCGCTGTGCGGCGTCTGTACGCCGGTGTAGTGAGGTCGATGGCGCAGTACGGTGCCCCGATCTGGGTCGACGCCCTTACCGCTGACAATCAGGCCCTGCTGCAGAAGCCGCAGAGGGTCATAGCGGTGTGAGGCATCAGAGGGTACCGTACGGTGTCGTGGTCTGCGGCGACACTTCTCGCGGGTGATCCGCCCTGGGAGCTCCAGGCGGAGGTGCTCGCGGAGGTGTACCGGTTCCGGTCGAGGCGAGGAACCGCGGCGACCGTCCAGGGTCGGCGGAGGTCGGGTGATCAGGGCTCTAGCCCAGCAAGCCCTGATCGCCCGATGGCAGGAGGACCTGGGTTCACCCACGGCGGGCCTGGCGACAGTGGAGGCGATCCGTCCCCACTTGAGTCGCTGGGTCGCGAGAAAGAAGGGCACGCTCACCTTCAGGATGACAGGTACTTACCGGGCACGGATGCTTCGGTAAGTACCTGCACGGAATAGCGCGGCGGGAGGCGACACGGCGCACCACACCCTGAGAGAGTGTGTCGCGTGGAGGCCTCAGAGGCACTCCTTGGCGGTGTCTATAGGCGGAGACCTCTCGAAATCGTGATTTCGCAGAAGAAAGCCACGGAGCGGGAGCGGGAAGAGGACGCCGCTGCAGACCCGCCGAAAGACGGGGAGGGTACCGCTGGTTTTTTAGTGGGTAAACCCGGTGGACCTGGGCGCACTCGGCGTCTAGGAAATCGGGGAGTCCCACTAGACCCCCCCCCACCTTCCATCCAAGGTAATCCTAGACCTAAACTACTCAAGTTGCAAGTATTGCCGCATAAAAAATATTCCGCGTGGAAAGCTCGGTTTGATCCTAAGCTCTATATTATAGAACGGGATGGTGGTCCCAGTTTGGTATGAGCCCCTGATGTAAAGTGTTCTTCTGTAATACAAAATTATCTTTATGCCATTTTTACTTGTATTTAAGAGAATCTTTAAAACATCTACTTCGTTTTAAATGAAATATTTTAAATTACGCTACGTTGAGCGACATCTATCGAGATTTAAGTGAGATACTTTGTAATATTTAGAAAGGACTTCTTTTTTAGGAAATACTAATATGTCATATTTATATATTATTAAAATCCCTAATAAAATATCTGCCTTTATTGATATATTAAAAAGTAATAAAATTAATTTAAAAAAACTGTATACAATTTATCGTTACGGTTTTTTTAATCTACAATTGTCACTATTATGACAGTTGAACTGGTAGTGTTGTGATTTTTTTCCGTCATCGATTGTCGATATTAAAAATCTTATATGAATTATTTCTGTTCTATTATCTTCAAAAATGTAAATTGTTGTCATGTTGATATCACAATTAGCAACTTCCAAACAATAAAATGACGATGTAACTAAATAATCTTATGAGATGGAGCTAAAATTTCCATAATAGTATCATTAAAATATCGATAAATAAAGTAGAACAATTCACAACCCTTAATTCATGTTTCTATAGTAAAGTCATAAAGTGAACGATTGTTTTGTGTAGAATGTTTTAATATTATTATTTTTTTAACATATGAAGTGTAAATTAATCATATGAAATATGTCAGATTTAAAAATATGTAGAATATGCTTACGTACGGATGCAAAAGTTTATAAATATGATCAATATACACTTGGATCTTTTTATGAAGAACTTTTGGTTTTAGATGTAAGAAAACATTTTGAAAATTATATCTTTCATAGACATAAATATAGATAAATCACAGAATATTATTTCGAAAATTTAAAGTATTTTTTATGACTACAACCTTATGGTTAAGTACAATAAAATACTTAAATAAAAGTAAAGAAAAGATTTCGTACATTTACATATTTAATAAACATATACAATAATACACATAATAAATTTTTAAGTCTATGTTTAAAAATAAGTGAATAAATGAATTAATAAAAAATATATATTTTTAGGCAAAGGAACAGGATATGTTGCCTAAATATTTTTGTTTTGAATGTGCAATATTGTTGCATAAATTTCACAAATTCAAAGAGAAATGTTGCATTGGAAGGAATATACTAGAAGAAATGTGTCACAAAGGCCAGGTAATTTTATTATATTAGCAGATTAATGCATGTTCTCACTTACTTAAAAAGATTACCTTTCATCATCCTTATCCTCCTGCCCTTATTCCAATTTTATTTGGGGTCGGCACAGCATGTCTATTTCTTCCATACTTCTCTGTCAGATGTCATCTCACAAGTAACATTCTTTCTAACCATATTGTCTTTCACAAAATCCAGACATTGTTTCTTTGGTTGTCTTCCACCCTGTATAACCATCCACATCCATGCTCAAGGCCTTCCTCACAATATGTTCCTCATTCCTCCGCATTACATGCCCATACTATGATAGCCCCCTTCCACATAACTTGTTTTCTAAAAAGATTACCTTTCAATCCTTTCAATATAATAATAATAATTTGCTTCCAATTATGTGAGTACATAAATCAAACTTAATCATTTACTTATATATTATGTGTAATTTTAGATCACTTACGAGTTAGTCAACTGTATAGATAGAACAAATCTTAACCTCTTAGATAAATCTCCATTAGAAAGAATCATATTAGCTTATAATAATGACGAGATCTCTCCTATTGATGATAATGTGATAATTAAAGAAGAAGTCAGACATGATGATAAAATAGCAAAGATAGAAGTCATGCTTGATAACAGCACTGATGATACGACATTCGATGATAGAGACTCGGAGATTAATATAACAAAAGTCGAAAAAATTATTCAAAAACAAGAGCCAATCAATAAAAAGAAACATAAACCCCAAGTTAAAAAAGATGTCAAATTTAAAAAAAGAACACAAACAAAAGAAAGAAATTGCAAAAGCAAAGAGGAAAGTAAAGTGAGGATAGGAAGTAGAAGATTGATTTTAATGGACGACAATAAGTGGAAGAAGTATGATCTGTCTGAAGACGATGCTTTACAGGTATGATAACTTCAAATAAATTAACAAATACCTATGTCTATAATTTATTAACATAAGAATTAACAACATTAAATGCTTAAATATATATATATACAATTATGAACTAAAACCAGTTACTGTATAAATCTTGACCGCTTGGAATGGTGGCAAGAATGCTAGCAGCATTTCCCTGTTGAATTGCAATTCCGATCCTCTATTTTTTATTTCGTTATTCGTATGTCTTGGAATAACGAAACTATGCTTTGAATTAATCACTGTAAGAAAATTATAAATAATGTAATGTTGTGTTGTTGTAAGAACAAGAACTTTTTAGGATTAAAATTGTAGTGGTTATGAGTACTGTAGTATCATAAATGAACATATAACAATCGCGAACTGTTAATAACATAGTATAGTGATTTATAAACCTAAGATTTGTGTATCTTGAGTCCTCAGTACTTGAATAAAGAATATTTTGATATTGATTCTTTAAATTATAAGTTGGGATATCTTACTGTTTTGTTCAATATTAACATAATATTATGTTGGTTGTTTCAAATAACAAAATATGATATTACCTGTTGACTTCCAAGCAGGATATATTAATTTAAATAATTGTATTTAACTAACTTCACTTTGTATTTTTTAAATGTTGAAATAGAGTAACTACTGAGTTTCTTGCCGGTTCTTCTCTGTAGAATCTACTTTCTGATCTGGTGGTAGCTTCACTTAATTGTAAAATGACGATTCAAAAGTGCTTGTAAAAGCCTAGTTGAATAAAGTTTATTTTGATTTTATGTTTGTATTATTATTAAAAATATGCATTGTGTATGTAGCATGATATTAAAAAAAAGGTGTATTTCTTTCGCGAGTTATTCTCAGGTCTGATGTATTAAATTCTGAACTGGTAGATTTTTGACTATCAATAAGAAAGTGTAATTACTTCTATTTTGAATAAAGATATTTGTCTAAGGGATAAAGTTAAATATTGATTTACAAAATGTTCTTACACTGAATACTAAAGATAATAATTTTATCTTAAACTAGCTGTAGCTCTATCTGTCTGTAATGTGATAAACATTATTATGACTAACAATTTGTCTTTCAGGAGTTTCAATCAAAAGCATACGATAATAAATATACGAGTGCTGCTTTCAAATGTACGGACTGTTTCAAGGGATTCTCTGAAGAGGATATGTTGAAGAGGCATATCAAAATAAGACACAGTGAGGTATCATCTATACATATACTAAAATTGGAGTGTCTGTTTGTAATATTAATACAGCCCTTTTATACTCAATACATATGTAATATGTATGTATACACGGCACATACACCAAAAAAATTTTTCTTTTTGTAATTTTAGTTTTTAATTTAGTATATATGTTTTTGTTGTTTTTGAAACTTTTCTCCTTTTGATTTTGCCTGTCTACCTTTTATCTTTTCTGTCTATGTTTCCTCTTTCTCGGGTATACTGGAAGAAGTCTTTTCAAGGGATAATTATACCTTTTAAACTTATTTTTCCTGTGTACATATTTTCCTTTTCAATGTATCTGGCAAGTTTAATAAATGGTTAAATAAATAAAATAACATTTTTTGCAATTTTTGTCTTGCTGTCTGTTGTTCCGTCTTATCTCTGGAACGGCCTTTGACCGATTTTGAAGGGTCTTTCACTGGCAGATTACTGATATAATAAGTAGTAATTTAGGCTACAATAGTTTTTTTTGTTAAATTCAAACATGTACAAGGTCAGGGGTACAGCTTGACCATATATATTAGTTACAATATTTATAACACAAGTACAGCTGAACACATTTGGCTGAAAATCAGTAGGATACCTTAGAACCAGGAAATGAACATAGGGTCTTTATATCCCATTTCGGAATAAGAACATGAATATGATTTAGAGGAATTAGATTTAGGAGTACAAAGGAAGTTATCCCTGTTAAAGTCCCGATAAATAGAATTTTATGATACAAAAATAAAATCAAAAATCTCATTTATTGCTTCTTAGTTGGAGCAAAGATCGCCTGATTAGCTAGTTTTAGATAAAAAGTGTATAATATTGTCTTACTAGTAGTTTTGGTTAGTTGTAAGAAAGTGGCCCTTGCCCTTAGCTTCGAGTTTGCTTAATAGCCAATTTTAACCAATTTAATTCAGTGATTTTGAATGGCGGATTTACAAATCTGCCGCTAGTAGGCTAGTTATTCAATTTTTGACGCCCCTTTTTGCAACATTTATGATTTGTGTTCTATCGTCCTCATTACATCGGTTTTTTCCCGTTATTAGCATGATTATAAACTAGGTGATATTTCAGTCAGTTACTAGATTAGTTTTCCAACCCGCTATGTAGTGACGAGTATACGGATTACGGACGTAATGTGTATACATATATTTATAAGTTTTTTTTATTTCTGTAAGATAATAACATATTTGAGCTAAATTCGCCGCCCCTATAAATCTGCCCTAGGCTCTAGCCTACTTAGCCTTATGGTAAATCCACCACTGGTAACAGACTTATATTGATAACAGTATTATATTTATAAGATCAGTAAAGAAACATCAATATTAATGCTAGTTATGTACATAAGGGTTTTGAAACTCTTCTCATCAACGTAATTTCAATACTCAAGTAAACCTAAAGAAAACATGATTAATATAAAGGACCAATACCCAATTTTCTATATGCTATATTACTAATTAAATTTGACTTGTGGCCTGTACTGCCTCACTGGTTTAGTTACCTGTTATAAGGGCGTGTATACCGATCCCCTGATTCCAAAACTGAAGTCGGGATAAAAAGTTATCGAGTTGTCTTAGATTTACGCGATTATTACACATTGAAATAAAACTAGTTTTAACGGATTTAAATCGCGTATATATTTTTATCATCCCGACGTTTCGAGCACTTTACAGCGTTCGTAGTCACGGGTAGACTGAGGTGACATTTGTCTATTTGAAGTACAAAAGAAATATTATTTACAACTACCGCCAACGATTTCTTAATTGGTATCTTGAGTAACGTACCGGTTGCACGTAGTAGGCACTGACTAAAATAATTAATATATGCGATTTAAATCCGTTAAAACTAGTTTTATTTCAAAGTTTTCGAGTTTTATTAGGCTTAGTAGCAACAGCGGTACCCTTGTTAGAGGAGTCTGGATGATAGAAGTGACTCACTCACACACATAGTACATTGCGTTCACAATTCAATACCGCACTATATCCTTCATAGTTAGCTGATCAGGAAACGTCCTAGTCAGGTGCCATTATCATCATTATTTAAAAAAAAAAAATCTTATTTTTTTTCCTACAGTCCAAGGGAGCGATAGAATGCCAGTTCTGTCGAATGCGGTTTAAAAGGAAATGCAGATTACGCCAACACATAAGGGAACACTACACTAAGTATAAATGTGTCCGATGTAACTTCATATGCGTTCTCGAGTGAGTATAATAACTTGTTACAACTTAATTATTGTTTTTATTTGCGGTACAGATTATATCTGCAATGTATGTAATGGCCTAATGGTTAGAACGCGTGAATCTTAACCCGCATTGGAACAGCGTGATGGAATATGTTCCAAACCTTCTCCTTAAAAAGGGAGAGGAGGCCTTTAGCCCAGCAGTGGGAATTTACAGGCTGTTGTTGTTGTTGTATGTAATGTATTGCCACACACACATACACAAACACACTACAACATACAAACAATGATAGTTTAAATTTAATGTTAAAATGTTTTGTGGCAAAATACAGCACTGGGAACATTGAAGATTGATAATAACTTGATGGTATGGTTTTGTACAATCTAACTGTATGGGTACATCCACTCTTACATATTGTAACCCAGTGGCGGTTTTAGCAATTTGCCGCTAGTAGGCTATTCGATGTTTGCCGCCCCTATTGACTTTTGAAATTCAATACGTTTGTTTAGTTCACAATCACAATTTATTCTGAAAATCTCCCTTTGAGGAGCAGGTTTGGAACATATTCCACCACGCTGTTCCAATGCGGGTTGGTGGGATACACATGTGGCAGAATTTCTATGAAATTTGTCACATGCAGGTTTCCTCAGGATGTTTTCCTTCACAGCTGAACACGAGTTGAATTATAAAGACAAATTAAGCACATGAAACAGCGTTGCTTGCCTGGGTTTGAACCCGCAATCATCGGTTAAGATGCACGTGTTCTAACCACGCGGCCATCTCGACTCTCACAATGTTTTAATCTTTCTAATGTTGCTTCTCAGGACCACAGCTTTGAGTCACGAACACTACCATAATGGCGTGACCAGGAAATGCAAGTACTGCGACAAAGAGTTCAGGTAATACTAATGTACTATATAAGAATTTATGGTAAATTAATGTGTTTTTTTGTGTAACTAGCGACCCGCCCCGACTTCGAACGGGTGACTTATGACATCACAGTAGAAACTTCTAAAAATTCTTACGTTGTTTCTTTACGAAATTGTCCGTGTATTATATTAAAACCTTCTTGTCTAATCACTCTATCTACAGTGCAATCGATATAAAAAATCGGAAGGGAACTAGTAAATATTCCTTATATCAAGAAATTCGTTGAACTGAGGTTTGTTATGTTGGTCTGATTTTCGTTATAATGAGGTAAAAAAATTCACCTCAGCATTACGTACTCATCTTGTTATACCGAACAACTTCTAATAATAAATTATAACACATTTTTATGAAATTACTGTATGTCTTTTCCATTTTGAAACAATAAGATAGGTAACAAAAAAAAATTCTTACATTAATAATCCGTAAAAGTGGGTACATATCTTGGTGGGAACTTTATATAAAGGTTTTGGATTGACGATATTCGTTAATTAGGATGTATTTAAACTTTTCCTTGATAGTTTAAAATTCGTTATAAAGAGGTTGTTCTCAATAAATGTTCGCAATATAAAGGTATTTTACGAATAATAGGATTACGAAGAATTTGTTAAATCGAGATTTAGGCATACATTGGGATATAGGGACAGAAAAAGCGACTTTTTTGTTATACTATGTAGTGATATACCTTATGTATTAATTTTTTGCTAACAAACGATTCGAAAATTACGAATTGACACTTTTATTTAGTCGCATAATACCTATTGATATAAGCTAATAATAGTAATATAAGTAATACAAGAAACTGTTTCGTTTCCAGATATGCCTCAACGTACTACACACATCTGCGCACACACAGAAGCCAGTATGTGTGCACATTCTGCGGATCATCGTTCGTGAGCGAGGCTGGCTTGCATCAACACAAGCGTGTTAAGCACTGCACTAATGATACCGTGAGTATACGAAGTCACACTCACACATATGTATGCCTTGTATACACAAACCATGTTTTTACATACACACACATATGCCTTATTACACGTTCACATGTATTTACGCACACATATGTATTTGAATTGTAGAAACAAGAGATCAGACAGAATTATTTCTTGAACAAGGTTTTATTTTTTAGTAAAACCTTCCCCATTAATGGTAGATTATCTGATGAGTGGGTGGTACCTAATCACTACGTCACACTCACATATATGTCTGCTTTGTATACACAAACCATGTTTCTACCAACACATATATGTTTTAAATACAGAAACAGGAGATCACGAGATTTCCATTTTCGAATAGTTAATTAATTATATCTTAGTGTTCTTTTTTAGTAACAAAGATTTCCTCCCCCATTAGTGGTAGAGACTGACTAGCACAAAACCTTACTACCAAGAGTTAGTTGAAGAAAGTCTTATGTCTCACATAAATATTGACGGATATGATACTTTATGTATTTACAATAAAGTTGAAATTCCCTCAGCAGACGAATCAAGAGGACGATGAGGAAGTTAACAAGTACTGTTCGCGTTGCAACATCCACTTCGAGACGAGCAAGGCTTATGAGGAACATTTGTACCACTCGACGATGCACGCTGAAATCGAGGAGTGAGCATATTATGACTTTTGACTTTACTTTCTATTGTTTTGGGGTTACTTGGGGTCACCGCAGCATGTGGGATGTCTAGAGAGAGAGTCGAGATGGCCCAGTGGTTAGAACGCGTGCATCTCAACCGATGATTGCGGGTTCAAACCCAGGCAAGCACCGCTGATTCATGTGCTTAATTTGTCTTTATAATTCATCTCGTGCTCAGCGGTGAAGGAAAACATCGTTAGGAAACCTGCATGTGACAAATTTCATAGAAATTCTGCCACATGTGTATTCCACCGCATTGGAACAGCGTGGTGGAATATGTTCCAAACCTTCTCCTCAAAGGGAGAGGAGGCCTTAGCCCAGCAGTGGGAAATTTACAGGCTGTTGTTGTTGTTGTTTGTTGTTGTTGGGATGTCTAGGCATGTTTTCTTCTTCCATACGTGTCTGTGACGTCATCTCACAAGTAACATTCTTTCCAGCCATATAATCTTTCACACAATCCATACATCGTGTAAAATATTATAAATGTAAATTTAATTTGATTGAGCTCGAAATTTCGTTATAATCTACATTCGTAGAGCTCCATCAAATAAAAATAAAGACATAATACATATCGATATAATAAATATGAGCTGAGATGGCCCAGTGGTTAGAACGCGTGCATCTTAACCGATGATTGCGGGTTCAAACCCAGGCAAGCACCGCTATATATATGTGCTTAATTTGTGTTTATAATTCATCTCGTGCTCAGTGGTGAAGGAAAACATCGTGAGGAAACCTGCGTGTGACAAGTCCTCTCCCTATATCCCGGCAGTGGAAAATTTACAGGCTGTAACTTGATACAAAATATCTATATATATACTGTAATAATAAAAATTACTATGTTAATTAAAAATCATATGTAATATGTAAATAATCTTTCAGAAACGGTACAGAGAATGACATAGCGAAACCGTTGAAAGTTTTCGAGAAGACAACCCCAGAAAAGGTAATTAAGTATATCATATTTTTTTATAATTCTATTTATATATGTGACATTTGTAACCGATACATATTTTTTTCTTTTTAATTTTTCAGGTACCTGGTTTGTTCAAAAAACGGTAAGTTGTTTGTTTGATTTGTATGAAAATTATTTTGGGTTAGCGTGGTGGTTTAATATCTAAACTTGTAATCAAATAGAAAGGACATTAGCCTACCTAAATATGCAAATATAAATTGAAAACGAAAAAAAAATAATTAAAATTAAATTATCTATACATTTAAAAAAAAATGGAGTGTTTGTTTGCATATGTATGTTGTCTGCATATGTATTTATACAGGGTCCATATACCAAAATGACATTTTTTACAATTTTTGTGTGTGTGTGTGTCTGTTTGTTCAGGAATGGCTAGACTGATTTTAACGGTTTTTCACTGGCAGATAACTAATATAATAAGGAGTAACTTAGGCTACAATAATATTCACGTTTTAAATATTATTCACAAATGATTTGAATTTACGTAACGGCAAAGTTACAAATGTCCGCAGTGCTGTTACGACCTTATTTCTCTACATTAAATATTCTTTTCAGAAAGATCGATGATATTTCGTTCAAATCAGGCAAGAGATGCAAGAAACCGACGACATGTCATCAGTGTGGGAAGCATTTTAATAGTCAGTCGGCCTGCTTGAAGCACCATTTGGAGGAGCACCCCGGGACTTCCTTCTGCCCTCCCAACCAGAGGCATATCTGTGAAATATGTGGTGCGTCCCTGGCTGTGAGTACATATATACAATATATTTCAGAGCTATATAGGTTATTACTTTCGGATAAGTTATTTTTAATGTATAGTATAGAAGTTTAAAATGGCTTCTAAGTTCTAATTCTTGATTCAACTTAATTATTATTTTTTGCAACCATTTGTTAATGGAAAAACATTTTGATATATTAAAATGTCTTTACCTAGTATTTCATTGAATACATAACCGATGTACACAGGTACATATAGTACGACACAAATCAGATGTAGCATCAATTACACGACCAATAGAAATAGCTCCCTATCGCGCCATTCGACGCTATTCGTCGCTATAGATTCACGCGTCAGAGAAAGCAAGTGCATGTAAATCGACGCGTCAAATTGACGAATATATTAGGTCATATCATATTACAAGTTATTACGTTTGTGCAAAGATCATTTTCGTATGAGTAATAAATATTGATAATTTGGGATAGCGTTCTCAATTCGGATGTGATCGGTTTTACGAATTTTGCCGATGCGACATCTAAGTTGTGTAGTACTATACTTGTTTGTATTTAAAAATAATGAAATAATATTTAAAATCAATTATACAGAACATTAAGCAATAAATGTATTCCGAAGAACAGAAGCACAAGTATGTGGAGTAAGATTAACAACTTTTGAAAAGATAAAAAAAAATATTGCTATCTCTTTCTAGTGTCACAAAAAATGCAAATGTTAAGTTTAGAATTTATGAAGCATGAACTCATTGTCCTTACTTGTACTATTAAATGAAACTACACACTGTTGTTAAACTCAATATTTAATTGAGATATCCACGCAGGCCCGCATAGGCTCCGGGGTAACTGGTCGGGGCGATGGCCCCCTACAGTGGTGGCAACGCCGACTGCAACTACAGCCGGGTCACTGGGTGGATTGCAATCCATGGTGTTCGATCCGGGTGGGGTTCACGCCACAGGGCGATCAAGCCTTGGCAATCGGCAACCTGTGGCGGATCCCACTGTGGTATGTCCATGTGATGGCTTCTCCCGTCGCGCAGCGAGGTCGAGTTCGTCGGTGGATCCCGGCGAACGCCCGTCAGCCGGCGACGACGAAGCGGTCATGGTCGAGTGAGGTCGCGTGGTAATCCTCTTGGGTCCGGTGGTCGCCGATGGTATGGCGCAATACCCTGGAGATGCTGGGATCGCGCTCCGTCGGCCCTCGCGAACATACAAGAACTCAGGCGGCGAACGTGGTCATCTAGGCTCTCCACATGCAGATCTCTGGCTATCACTGCGTTTCTCACGTAGCGGGGCGCTCCGGTGATGGTGCGCAGCGCTAGCGACTGTTGGGCCCGCAAAGACTTGCGGCTTGTTTCGCTGGTCAGTGCGAACCACGCTGGGGCCGCGTAGGTGAGTCGCGTGCGGACGTACGCTTTATATAAGCACAGCTTCACACGGAGCGGCAGGTGAGACGCCAGAAGGGGGTGCAAGAGGGTTCTAGCCGCTCGCGTCTGCGTTACCACGTTCTTAACATGGTGACGCATTGAGAGCTTCTTGTCGATGGTCACGCCTAGATACTTTGCAGACGGAGACCACTCGACCGATTCTCCCTGGAGCGACACCATTAGTCGCGGGGCTAGTGACCGCCCTATATGTAGCGCCTGGGTCTTTGCAACGTTGACCTTAAGCCTCCAACGCTCCAGCCAGGGGGGAAGTGCATCTAGTGCTCGCTGCATTTTGGTCGCCGCGTGCGAGGCATTCAACGACGTGGTTACAAATGCAGCGTCGTCAGCGTACAGTGCTAAGATGGCACCATCCGCAACTGGAATGTCATCCGTGTATCTGCTGTAGCAGATGGGTGACAAGCAGCTTCCCTGGGGCACTCCGGCTTGGATGGGACGTTCCGTAGACAGTACGTCTTCAACTGCCACTTGAAAGCGCCTGTCTTGGAGGAAGCTGGCCACAGTCTTAACTACTCGACGGGGAGTAGCAGATGTGGACAGTTTGTATATGAGTCCGGAGTGCCAGACACGGTCGAACGCTTTCTCCATATCCAGGAATACTGCAACGGAGTGCTCTCGTTTGTTATAGGCGACAGCGAGATGGTGCAGAACCCTTGAGACTTGCAGCGTGGTGGAGTGTTCGGCTCGGAAACCGAACTGTTCGTCGCGTGGTTGGAGGTGGGGCGTGATGTGCAGTAGAAGTAGTTTCTCGAAGACTTTCGAAGTCGATGACAGCAGCGTGATGGGACGGTAGCTCCCGGGAAGCATTATGTTCTTCCCCTGCTTGGGAACCAGGATAACTCGACCGAGTTTCCACGATGATGGAAAGTGCCCGATGCGAAGGATGCTATTAAAAAGTCGCGTTAGAGTTGCTATTGTTCGCGGGGGTAAGTGCCGCAGGGCTTCATTGGTGACTCGATCAGGGCCAGGCGCTTTACGCAGTTTTGTTCGCCGAATCATCCGTTGGATTTGTCCAGGAGAAAACACGACGGGGTCTTCGACTGGTGCTATCGATGATTCGAGGTATGCTTTTACGTGTCGCTCGATGGCTTCAACATGCTGTACATCTGTGGTCGGGTTCGGTTTGAACTGCGTCTCCAGGAAATCTGCAAAAATCTCAGCTCGGTCCTCAGCACGGTAACGAGGGGTACCGTCACTGGCCATTAGGGGCCTAATCGGGGGTAGCTTCCTGGAGAGACGTCGGCAAAGGCGGTGGATACCGTTCCAGTCTTCGCCAGCTTGTTCGATGGTAATTTGCCAAGACTCGTTTGCAACAGTTTCCAGTGCTTCCGAGATCCTGAGAGCCAGAGCATTGAGTAGCGTCTTCATCGCTGGACATCGCTGGTTTTGCCAGTTCCTGCGTAGCTTCCTTTTCTCCTCTAACATCGCTCTGATGTAGGGGGGTAGCTGGGGTTGTCTACATGTGGTTGAAGCATCAACTCTGGATTCACGAAGCGCATCAGACATAGTCGCGCTGAGGTCTAAGGCAAGTCGGTCGACGTCCGTTGGCGACTCAACTCTTAGGACGGCGAGTGCTTAGTCAGGTATTCGGCGAAGAGTCGCCAGTCCTGGCGATGTTTTGGAGAAGGTGGTCTTGCTGTCATCGGCGTGGTATTCAATGTTAAGAGGACTGTTTGGTGGTCGGAAATGAGGTGGTCATCCATTACATCGATCGACGGTGCGGCGGGCAATCCGCGGGTGATCGCAATGTCGATGACGTCTGGCATGTGGGCTGCGCAGTACGGGTAGTGCGTCGGTACCTCTGGTCCTAACACATAATAGCCGTGGCGGTCTGCATCATCCAGGAGGCGTCTGCCATCCGGACTCACTGTGCTTGAATTCCACGCCGTGTGTTTCGCGTTGAAGTCTCCAGCAATTACCGTGGGCAGCGGCGAGTTCAACAGAGTGTGGACGTCAGCTACTGCGAGTCGGTTATTCGGAGGCTTGTAGAAGGCGAACACGCGGAAGGGCTGGCGATCGATGCATATCTCCACGCCCAGTGCGTACGACGACTGCAGTTGTTGTACTGGCAGGAGTTGGTGAATGATTTTTCGACGGACCAAGACTGCTAAACCCCGATAAGCAGTTCCGGTCGGCGAGGCGTGGTCCTCCCGGTAGACGTAGTATCCGGAAACCTTCAACTTGTCTACTGGTCTAAGGTGAGTCTCGCTAATCAGGCCGATGTCCACTCGACGCTGGGCAAGCAGAGTTTTAAAGAGCTGGGCTTTTTGTGATGAAAGCCCGTCGGCATTCCAGAATGCAATACGGAGCTCATCCATGACAGAGCTCCATTATGCATTTTAGGATCAGCGGAATCGGATCACGCTGCTCCTGGATGGCCACCAGAACCTGATTAAGGGTGCCGATGATATTGGTCAGTCTTAGGTCCATAGGAGCCACCCGCTTCGCCTTCGTCCCCGTAACAGGGGCAGCGACCACGGTGCGCTTGGACGGTATGTTAGGCGACACTGATGTTGCCGTCACTGTTTCTTTTGAGGTTGGGGGTGCTGGAGGAGGCACGGCCTCAGGCCGTGAATCTTGTCGAGTGCGCTTAGCGCGCTTACGACGGCGCTTTTGGCTCGGTTGCTGTTGTGGCTGGTTTGCTGCTGCCATGAGCGAACCCGGCGCGTTGACCTCTGCAGGAGTGGAGGCTGAGGGGACAGGGGCTGAGGGAGCGCGCGCAGCTGTGGTACGTACAACGGTTCCAACTCGGCGGTTCTTCGCTTCCTTATGGAATATTGGGCAGGAGGAGTTATTTGCCGTGTGCGCGCCGCCACAGTTGGCGCATGTCGGGGTTTCCTCCAAAGGGCGCTGACAGTCCCTGGCCGCATGGTTCTCTCCACAGCGCACACAGGCAATAGGTCTGTGGCAGTTATGTGATGAATGCCGGAACTGCTGACAGCGGTGGCATTGCGCGGGCCCCTTACGGCCACGCCATGCTTCGATGGTGATCCCGGGCATGCATAGAAGTTCATTCACTTCGTATATTCCCGGGATGAGGTCTGGTGTCCGTTGCAGTTGCGCAAACAGGAGGCAGCCTGGTCTGCCAGGTCGCGCAGGAATCGTCCGCACATACTCCGGGACATAACCAAGCTCTCGGAGCTCTGCCTCGACTAGTGCTGGCTCGGTGTTTGCCGGTAGGCCGCGGATTGCTACCTTGATGCTCCTCTCTGCCGGGAGCGAGTAGCAGAACCAGGAGATTCCGACTGTATTCTCCAGCTGGGTCAAGTACCGTTGGATTAACCGGAACTCCTGGTCCGACTTTGGGATAAACCTGACGCCTTTCCCGAAAGGTGTCCGTTTGGTGTATGTCCGAGCAGCTTCTTTAGCTCCCGGAAGTGTGTTGGCCAATCTGGCAGTGCTTCCACTATAAGCGGCGGATAGCGGCCAGATGTCTTCGGTGCGTTTGAGCCGGTCGAAGCAGCATAGGTGGCAGTGGTAGCCGCCGTGGTTGCGGTTTTTGTAGTCATGGCGGGTGTGTTCCTCGCCGGGGATGCCGCTGCAGCCGCGTATGTCAGTCCGGGTGTGGCGGAGTTCGTCTCCACTGGGGATTCTAGAGACAGGAGTGGCATGCTAGGTGGTACCACTGGCGTCTGTTTCTTTAATCCCCGTGGAGGAGAGGAGAAACGCTCCACTTCGATTTGTGGTGGGGTGGGAATGTGAGAGCTGCGCGCAGGTTTCGATGTTGTCTGCAGCGACAACGTCGGCTCCGGCGTGGAAGAATTTAGTGTCACACTACGCTTTTCGGTCAGGGAGACCATATCCGTTGTGGGTGCAGAGGAGAGCGTGAGAGGGCTGACTGCGAAGGATTCTTTACCAGCACCCGATGAGGAGCTGCCTTGCGCAGAGTCCGGGACCTTCTTGCGACCGCGAACGGTGAAGGTGGCTTCGCCAGACGCTATTATTGCGTCCAGCCCAACCTCAGCAGCGGCGACGGATCAACTATAAGCCCTGCGGCGCAGTGGGCGAGGGCGCGTCGCACGTCGCTGCGGTAGCGGTGCCTGTATCGTCGAAGGCATGGTAAACGCGCTTTTGCAATTGAACACAGAAGGAGTTCACCCGAACAGTAAGTAGCGTCGGAGTAGCGGTATCATCACACGCTAACAACCCGCCAGCTCGGTCCTCGGGGCTTGCCGCGAGTAGCGGACCGAGGGCCAAAACCAGAGGGGGAAGCGTGTCAATCCGAATGAACGAACCGCTATTGGACGCAATTGGACAAATCCGTATACTACACCAACCAAGCCCGAGCGCCGGTGCATTCGTGAGCACTCGACAAGCTGAGCTGAGCGAAGATATCGAACTTATCAAAATAGAAATCCAAACAACGACGAAGACATCCTAGAAAACAATTCAAAAGACCCAATTCAAGCCACCTCTTTCCAGACAATATTTAATTAATGCAAAGAAATGTATTGTACAAACAAATAAAGAAAACTATTGCGTGATCTAGGATTGGGTACAATGCCATCTACTGGTGGGAAGCGCAAAACAAAAAAAATTGTATGACATAATATAATTTTTACTTGAGCGAAACTATACCGCGATTCAAGAGTGTACTAGCGCCATCTGTTACGCGTATGCTTAGTTATAACTTACAATACTAATAAAATATATTAATTACTAACTTATATCTGACAAATTAATATTGGATTCAACACTCATTTTTTTGTGTTTGAAGTAGTACTGTTGGTCTTACTGAATTTACAGCGTTACTTTTACGTTCAGGGAAGTAATGTACTCAGCCCTGAGGGTGTCTCCTATGAGATCGCACCTCGGCTAAGAAGAAAGTCCGTGAGTGTGGACACATAGGTGTCATAGATTTTTATTGTCTATGTGTTTTCAGCCGGGCAGTGTTGCCGTCCACAAGAACATGCACACGCGCGAGAAGATATTCGCCTGCGAGACCTGCGGACGACAGTTCTACGAGAGCGTCGGCCTCAAACGACATATGTTGGTACGTTGGAAACTATTGTATGACTTACTCGAACATATATATTTTTATTACATAATTATATTAGCGAGTTAGCGATCCGCCACTTCCCACGGATGCAATACTTATACTAAATATACCATAGAATTTATTTATTTTCGACATCACATTAGAAACTACTAAATTATCAGTCTATTTAAATAAACCGTATCAAAATCCGTTGCGTAATTCTAAAGATCTAATCGTACATAGGGACAAACAGCGGTAAGCGATTTTGTATTATACTTATTACTATTTAATCTCATAAATGATGTTACCATTCTTTGTGGGTGATATTTTTAAATAACTACAAAACCATACATAAAATATATATTGATTGTATTTTCAAATGTAAATTCAGTTCAATAATGTAAGACAGTTATGTACAGGTGGTTTTTTAAAATGATTATGCTATAATTCCAAAATTGTTCCGTTTAAATTTCGTAAAATTTGTATTTAATATTTATTCACATATATCTATATTTAATTATGATATTATAAATATGAGATAAACATACGAAATCTCGTATACATGACAAATAGAAAAGAAAATCTTCTATATCAGCGTCGTTATATTTCAGACTCACACAGGAGAGAAGCCATTTGCCTGCACCTCTTGTGACAAACGCTTTACACAGAGCGCGAGTCTGAAGCTGCATTACAGGACATTTCATCTGAAGCAGCCTTATCCTAAAAGGTATTTAAAAATTTCATAGACTTAAGCTAATAATCCTGGCAAGAAAGCATTAAATTTTAATTAAACCCGTTACAGATTGTTTTTTTATTAATTCAATCGTAAATATCAATAATATTTTTTAAAAATATATGTCCACAATTTCTAAATAATAACAATCGTTTTAATTATTGAGTTAGAGATTATAAAAAAAAATTGTTAGTAAGCAAAATTATCAACATTATAATTACTCTGATTTATGTACTGCTTATTAATATTCTCAATTGTTATCATATATAATTAATTATGAAGCGATTTAAAATAAATAATGATATTAATGCATATTTTTTTATATAGAAATAGGAGAAAGAAAGGAGTAACCCATACATCCTAAAAATGGCTGACCGAAGAATCAAGTAAATGGACTATGTGCAAGTAATATTACCAGCAGAAGAAATATATAAGATTTAAATTAATATGGTTATTTTTATTTTTAACAACAGAAGAAATATAGATTTTCTTTTTTTCAGAATTTGCAATATTTTATGAATTAAGTAGAGAGGAAGTATTTGTTCAATATATTAGAAAATAATAGATCTGGGAATAATATCTCAGAAATCATATGTGTCTGTTGTTCTTAAGTTTTTATTTAATAAAAGATTATAAACAAATTGACTGTTTTTTTTATTTAAGTATTTACTCTAAAGATTTGTAAGATATTAACCTTAAACCTATATATAAAAAAAAACCTACACTTTTTAAAGCATGTAAATCTGTTATTTCACTAATATTATATGCTTATTACAATGACATTAATTAATAATAAAAACTTATTTCATTATTCTAGTCAACCGCTTAAAAGTTAGTTGGATGGGCTAATTAGTCTCAATCTAGTGAAATCAAACTGTTAGTAAATGATCAAAACTACTATGATAAATATATCTTAAGTTTCGGACGTATTTCACTGGTTATAGTTAAAGTATAGTTGTACTGATTCAATCACATTTGCCCTGATCATATGAATACTAAGCATGCTGTTTGTGAGTAGTAATTGATGAATAGATGACATAAAGTATCCAACCACTCATCACATAGTGTACAAGTTACATACTTTGTACTACTTACTACTTAGACAAAATTGATGGGCTCTACAACCGACTGAATAAGATTTGTTTGATTTGAACCTGGGGTATAGTTCTATTTCTTTATAAGCAAACCAAGTATTTATATATAATAATATACAGCGGTGAAATACGTTAATCTAAATTAAGATGACTACAACTAAATAGTTGTTGCTTTTTATTTAAAAACATTTAATGGCTGTACAAATATACCTACAAAATTTCATATTATATGATAAATATTTTGTTTTGCTGAAATGTTACTAGATCTCTAATTTCTAAGGGGTTTGATTAAGTACTAAAGTTCTGGCAAATTGGCACTACACTTTCCTTTTCATTAATTAATTTATTAAGTATAATATTTTGTGTTGTGAAGTAAAGCGTTTAATAAAGACATTGTACAATACTATGTACCATAAACGTAGTATACTAGACCACAACAAATTCATTACTAATCATGAGTATGCTCTGCACGCAACATAGATATAAAAGCCAACATAACAGGCAACACTCATGTTTCACTCAAACACTCAGGCTATACTGTTTTCGCTGATCAATCAATGTCATTATTTGTTGTTTTTAAATAATAACATTGCATTTTTACGGCTTTTATTTGAATAAAAAATATATTTTCTTAAGTTCATTTGCATTAAATAAAACTTAAGGGCCTCTTACATTTTGTGTATCATATTCATGTGTTTTAAATATGGCAGAATTAAAAATATGCAGAATATGCCTTCGAACCGAATCAAAGGTTTATAATTATGATCAGCATCAATTAAAATCATATTATGAAGAAGTTTTGGCATTAAAAGTAAGTATTATATTATAATTTTCATTCAATAAAAGGTCATTTACCATTACGCTACTTCGACGATAATTCTCTAAGATCATCAATGAAAATATTAATCTAACGTTTTAATTATTCTTAATTTGCCTAAAATAACTATAAGTTTCAAAAGATAACTCAACGTTTTTATTCAAATCAACAAAAAACAGTATACGAAAAGTTATGACAAATAATGCTACTAAATCCTGAACTTTTGATTTCAATGCTGCCCGGATATAAAATGAACAGGCACATTTAATTACTAAAATCAAAATAATATTTTTGTATAATAATAAGAAACTAACACCTTTAGGATCGATTTAGGATATATTAATTTAAATAATTGTATTTAAGTAACATGACTTTGTATTTTTAAATGTTAATAAAGAGTAACTACTGAGTTTCTTGCCGGTTCTTCTCGGTAGTATCCACTTTCCGAACTGGTGATAGCTTCACTTAATTGTAAAATGACGATTAAAAAGTGCTTTGTTTTGATTTGATTTGAAACACAAGTCAGTTGACAGAAACATAAGTAGAACAATTAAATAGTACTTTAAAGCAAATCTTTCATTTACATTACAACAATCGAGATGATAGCATGCATGATTCATAATTTGATGTAGTAGTAAATGCACAATAAATTATATATTATATACTTTGATTTATAATGTTTTATAAATATTCAGTTGCACTTATACAATGAATACTTAACAGGTAAATGAATCGGACAATCTACCCCATTATTTTTGTTTCGAATGTGCAATGCAGCTGCATAAGTTCCACAAGTTCAAAGAAAAGAGTTATTGCGGGCAAAAAATACTGAAAGACATGCTGAGGAAAGGCCCGGTAAGTTTTTAAAACTATATCGCGCATGTTTATTTCCTCCAAGATATAATGTGAATATGTTGAATGAAGTAGTTTTAATGTTTTCATTGCAGAGGATAAAATACTGTTGATTTCCTAACTATGAGGTTTTGGGAAACTACTAAATAACTTTATTAAAGTACTGTGAATAGCTATCAATATTGAACTGACAAATCTAAGTCTTCAAAGTTTGTAGTCTAAATTTATGATTGTTAATACAAATAATTGTTATACAACCTTAGTCCCTAGGTCATATTTTGGTAGTTCTTACTTTGACTCTTCATAAGTAAATGCCATCAACATAGACCAAAAAGAATTGACTGCTTTCTGAATAAATTTTCCTCTAGACTAATAGTGACATATTTTCAAGTTGTTTCATTAATATGTCTCTTTTTCGTTTGTATATTGTTATTGAACCAATGCAATAAATACTAACGAATCGTAATGCTTCTATTGATACTATGAATTTTTATTTTCAGATAACATATGAATCAATATATAAAATAAATAGATCTGCTCATAATCTAGAATCACCATTAGGAAAAGTAACATTCACATCTAATATATTTAAACAATTAAGTATTGAACATGACGACAACATAAAAGATGAAATAAAATACGAACATAGAGTTGAAAATGTACATTTAGATGACGTTGATGATTCATTTATCATTGAAGACATTCACGACAGTGATCAAGTTGATGCAAAGATAGAAACCAGTCCTTACATAGATAATATAGATAAAGATGACGTTACTGAGTGGAAGCACAAAGATGGCTTTAAAACTAAGGATAAATTCAAACGGATTAATTTAATGGACGGTAATAATTGGAAGAAGATTGATTTGACGGAAGAACAGGCTGTTCAGGTATTGTACTATGAACTGATAATGATATAATCCAGTTAAATCTGGATATAACTAGCTAGTAAAATCCAGATGTAACTGGATATATGATCAGATATGTTTTGGGTAAGATTATAATATAACTGGACATAAGTGGACGAGTAAAAGGATTAGTTTAAATTAAAATGAAATTGTCGTTTTTTGTTTTTCTTTTTAAGTAAGATGTTATGTTCCTCATGCCTGTAGTTACAGTTTTACTTTAAATATTTGTTAATTAAATCCTGACAGAAATTAATCAATAATGTTTGGTTATTAATGTTATGTATTTTCAACCGACTTCCAAAAGGAGGAGGTTATCAATTCGTCTGTATTTTTTTTTTTTTTTTTTTTTTTTTTTTTTTTTTTTTTTTTTTTTTTATGTTTGTTACCTCATAACTTTTCACTGGTTGGACCGATTTTGATAATTTTTTTTTTGTTTGAAAGGTAGTGCTTCCCGTGGGGTCCCATTTTTTTTATTTTTTTTTCCGATGATGGTATCCATGTGAAAACGACATAAGTCTTAAATTTGCATTATGCATATGCGCGACAAATAGGTGAATAACTGAAAATCACGTTAACCAATTTTGATAATTCTTTTTTTATTATAAAATATATACTTCAAGGGTAATTTGGTGAAAGTTTGGTAGGGTTCTGAGCACAGGATCCATGACAAAGTAACGGAACGGAAGGGAACGGAACAATTCTGAGGAGCACGTTAGCGATACCCGGTCGAATCTTTTATTTATAGGTTATTTGGATATTTGAGTCACCTTCCGTAATGTGGTTATGTTTATGTAATTATCATAGTCGAATATTATAATCAACTAGCTACCCACCCCGGCTTCGCACGGGTGCAATACTGATACTAAATATACTACAGAATTTGTTTATATACGACATCACGTCGCAAACTTCTAAAATTATCAGTGTTTCTTTACTATATTGTTCATGTATTATATACACAAACCTTCCCCTTGAATCACACTATCTTTTAAAAAAAACCGCATCAAAATCCGTTGCGTAGATTTAAAGATATAGGGACAGAGAAAGCGACTTTGTTTTATATTATGTAGTGATGGAACTCCTATACGGCTCGCAGTTAGGGTGCGATATGGGGCAGAATTTCTTACTATCTTTAATCAAATTTTGTGTATGTGATGTGATGTCATATGATGTACGAAATATAGTTGGTCTTTTTCAAAGTTTTTTTGCTGAGTTCGATTACAGCTCTTTCGAGGAATCCTTGTAGTTTACGCCGTGTGACGTATTAAATCCGCATTTTCGAAAGTCTATTTTTGCTTTATTCGCAAGTTTCCTTTGAAATTGTCCTCGAAGTAGTTTCTGACTCATATAAACGGAACGCTTAATCTATCCATATTAAAAAAAATTAGTTAGTCAACATCAGCTTCACTTAAAATCAAAAAATAAATAAAATTTTAACAAAAAGAAAAACCGACTTCAAACAAAACACTATTTTAAAACAAATGAATATGCACGAAAAAGTAATAAAAATAATTGCGTATTCAACATATTTTTTAGAGTCTTCCTAAGTTAAATGAAATGAAAAATATTAGACTACTTAAAAGTCGATTAACGATTATATCATGTAGTTATAATTATTGTTATATTTGGAGTCGGTGTCAGCCAATAAAACCCTACAGTATATCTATCAAAAAACAATACGAGAATACTTTAACAAATATGTTTTTTACAAATTACCTTTTATACAATAATAGACTGGATCAATCAAGGGGCTCGTATCGCTTCTTTCTTTTGATTGTTGGGGCAAGGGCACCGTGGCTGACACCGGCTCCAAATATACCAATAACTATAACTACATGATATAATCGTTAATCGACTTTTAAGTAGTCTAATATTTTTCATTTCATTTAACTTAGGAAGACTCTAAAAAATATGTTGAATACGCAATTATTTTTATTACTTTTTCGTGCATATTCATTTGTTTTAAAATAGTGTTTTGTTTGAAGTCGGTTTTTCTTTTTGTTAAAATTTTATAGTGTAATTAAAAATTGTAAGACAACATTAAAACTATGCTAAAATAATTTACTTTTTGTTGTAGTAAAAGTAATAAAGATATAATGGTACCTTTTACAATTGAGCCATTTTTGAAGTGATAACTTCTTATGGGTGGGTACATCGCTTAGTTACGTAACGCGTTACGACGCCTGTCTATCTGTTTTCTCTTTCTTTTACAAGTACGGTAGCTGCCCCTTTCTCGCTCTAACCCATCATTTCAGAAAGTTTATTATATCACTTCCGCCTGAGTCCCGAAACGCACAAGTGTTTTAAAAATTAACATTATTTTTTTAAATTGCGAATGTTGTCGAAGTTTTACTATTTAATTTATCCATTAAATATGCATTTTATTTCATGTTTAACTGTTATTAAGAAACAATGTCACAAAAGCCTATTGGATTATTAAGAGTGCGATGCGACATCGTTATTATCATTACGTATAATTGTTTTCAGGAGCACAGATTAAGAGCTGATGATGAAAAATATAAAGCAGCTGCATTTAAATGTACGGATTGTTTCAAAGGTTTCTCGAAAGAGGAAATGCTGAAGAGACACAATAAATTGAGACATAAGGAGGTATACCCTCATGTTGCTCTACATGTTTATTTTAATATAATTTATATCCTATAATGTAGCTTCCTAACTGTGATTATTTTTTAAAGCTACCCCATACAGATAATTGACCTTGCGCCCCCCGTGTCCCCCTTAACTTTACTGGAATGGAATATCATATTACATGAAAAAGTATTTAATAATCCGATTGCCGTTATTATAAATTTCAAAATTGAAACCCTTTTTTAACTTGCGTTCTAAATTTTCGTATTTTTATTTTTTATTTTTCAGTCAGTATTTTTTTTAAGTTATGTGGATCCTAATCCTTAAACATGACCAATTGAAATAAAAATATTCTCACGTTTCAGTATTACGTCTCTCTTAGTCTAGCCCCCCCCCCTCCTAATTATGGCCACAGGTCCTCCAGACCTTTAAATCCGACTTTGAGGGTTTTTTTTTTAATGTTATAGGTTGGCGGGCGAGCATATGGGCCACCTGATGGTAAGTGGTCACCATCACCCATAGACAATGACGCAGTAAGAAATATTAACTATTCCTTACATCGTCAATGTGCCACCAACCTTGGGAACTAAGATGCTATGTCCCTTGTGCCTGTAGTTACACTGGCTCACTCACCCTTCAAACCGGAATACAACAATACTGAGTACTGTTATTTGGCGGTAGAATAACCAAGTAAAATATTGATATTCCGAAAGGTTATAAGAAGTTCTTGATTTATTTATGGTATAAACTGTTTGGTTCAAAAACGACAGTCATCTTTGATAAAGTACGATAGACAGCTATGATGATTAATGGGAATGGGAATTTAAAGACATTATTTCCCAGTGTCAAATACAAAGTGATCTATTTTTATCTGTAGTTTTAATCTATAAATGAATGTAACTCGCAGTCGATCGGTTCGTTCGAGTGTCGCTTCTGTCGCATGCGCTTCAAGTGGAAGTGTGACCTGCGCAAGCACATGCGCGCGCACTACACCAAGTACCTGTGCCTGCGCTGTCACCTCGTGTGCCCCGTCGAGTGAGTACCATAGACAATGTACAGTCGGGGTAAAAAATGCTTCGTCGCCTTAAGGTCTATTTGAATCTGTTTTACCGATCGAGAATGACATATTGCGTCGTATTATATGTTTGGATTCAAAAGGTACTAAGAGTTTGAGACTTGATAAAGGAATGAATTTGAAAACTGAAGAAAGTTTTCTGACTCTGACTGTACAATAGGCAAATATATTGCAATATACAGCCTCGTTTTCAAGGTTTTAAGGCTAAGGTTTTGAGAATATTTTAACTACAGTAAATGTTATAATTTTTTTCAAATTAACATGATTATTTTAATAATTATTTATTTATTTTTACTCATATAAAGTTACATTTTTAAATATAAAATACAAACATATGTATAAAATATATTTAAAAATATAAAATACAGAGACCAACCAGTGGCGGGAACAGGGTCTAAGCCACCGGTGGTCAGGGCTCCAAAGAGAGGAACTTCCTCACAATACGCGCCGTGCCGAGGAGTACTGCCTTCTGCATCAGGCCCTTGACCCAGCTACCTAACGAGAGCCTCTTAAGGTGTTGGTCGAGGCTCTTGGCCATTAGGCCATTCGCTGAAACAACTATCGGCACAATAACTGCTGTATCCACATCCCACATGTCGACAACCTCGTGAGCTAAGTCAAGATATTTTATTTGTTTATCCTTCTCAGCTTTCACGAGATTCTCGTCATGAGGGATGGTGATGTCAACAATTATCGTGCGGCGCTCTGACCGATCTATCACCACTATATCAGGCTTGTTGGCAACAACAGTCCTGTCAGTGATTATAGATCGGTCCCAGTACAGTGATATGACCATTCTCGAGAACTGGGTCGGGCACATACCTGTAGTATGGTACCTCTGATACCACAAGACCGTATCGAAGTGCAAGTTGTTGATGGATAATCTTGGCCACTTGGTTATGTCTGTACAAATACTCTCCGTTAGCAAGACGAGAACAACCGGAAATAATATGTCTAAGGGATTCGCCCGGAGTGTGACACGCCCGACATATGTCCACCGTGCCATCCCTCACAATATACTTCCGGTAATTGTTCGTCATGATAACTTCGTCCATAATCGCACAGACAAAACCTTCGGTTTCACCAAATAGGTTACCGAACCGTAGCCAAGATACGGACGCCATAAAGTCCACATCGGGTCCATGAAGGACCCGATAGAAGCGTCCGTGTAACTCCTTGCACTTCCATACCTCCTTGCGGTTCTCAGTACTTAGTACTACAGGTTTGCGCCAGTTCTCTTTGCCTAAGGAGAGCGGAGTTAGTCCCTTGTCCATTGTAACTACATCTCGGTGCATATCCAAGTCAGTGTGGAGAAAATACTCCCTGAGTTTGTATACCTCACGGTTATGTAGGGTCTTGGCATTTAAAAAGCCACGGCCACCACATCTCCGTGGGATGTACAATCTCATCACCGAAGACCGAGGATGATGCATTCGATATGCAGTCAGCAGGAAACGGACTTTCCTATCCAAGGTGTCTAGTTCTTTTTGAGTCCACTTGAGTATGCCGAAAGAGTACATCAAGACCGGCATGACCCAACCATTGAAGGCGCGAACCTTATTGCCACCTGATAAAAGACTTTTGAGTACCTTTTTCAGGCGACCAAAGAAACGCTCCTGCAATGATTGTTTCATGTCGGTCACATTGATGCCTAACGCTTCCGACATACCCAAGTATTTGTATGATTCGTTTGCGGACAGTGACTTAAAGTTTATGGAATCTGAAAGTTGTAATCCGTCAGATTCCATAATCTCTCCTCGCTTTACATGCATAACCGCGCATTTGTCAACTCCAAATTCCATTCTAATAGAATTACTAAAAGTTTCTGTTACCTTTAGTAACTCCATTAGTTGTGAATCTGAAGGTGCAAAGAGCTTTAAGTCATCCATGTAAAGTAGGTGGGATATTACTTTACCTCCTCTCCGCAAACGATAGCCCAGCCTTGAACTCTCCAAGAGAGTACTTAGGGGGTTCAAGGCTAAACAAAACCACAATGGACTCAAACTATCGCCCTGGAATATTCCCCGCTCAATCCTTATCGGTTCGTCATTACCATGAATCGTTCGGCATCCTGGATAGCGAAGGACTGTTCGCCATTGCCCCATACATGATCTCAAGAAACTGCATAGAGTTGTATCTAATTTATACAACTCCAGCACCCTCAAGAGCCATGTATGCGGCACGGAATCATAGGCCTTCTTGTAATCTATCCAGCATGTCGACAGACTCTTTCGAGAACGACGAACCTGTTGGCTAATGGTCATATCAATGAGGAGTAGCTCCTTAGTGCCTCGTGATCCACCCCTACATCCATTCTGAGAGACAGACAAAATACTATTATTCTGTATGTGACTATTAATCTTATCTCTCAGAATGGCGGTAAGGAGCTTATAGACCGTCGGTAAACAAGTAATCGGTCTATAATTTTTAGGATCCGTTGCACTACCTGACTTATGGAGCAGGTGGGTGACTCCGGTGGTAAGGAACTGTGGTAGCGACCCAGACTCTAGAGCTGACTGGAACTGGGATGCCAAGCGTTCATGCGAGCTGCGTAGCCATTTTAGCCAGAAGTTATGCAGCCCGTCCGGTCCCGGAGACTTCCAGTTGGAAACGGATCGAACTGCAGCGGCTACATCTTCAGAAGCAATGGAAATTTTTCCCATCACTTCCAAAGGCTCGCACGCTTGCCTGACCTCCAGCATCCAATCACCTTCAATGTGGTCGACGGGCACCGACCAGATGTTGCGCCAAAATGTATTCGTGGCATCATCATCTGGGCGGCATCCATCGCTCACATCCTGGTCGAGTCGCTCCCACGTTCTGTACACCCACCTTTGATCGCTCTGGAATTTGCGATTCAAGTGATAACGGTCCACTCGCCGCCTGTACCGACGGATGCGGCTTGCCCATGCATAAACTTTTTGTTTTAGGAAGTCAATACGCTCCACGACATGGGACGGATATTCTTGCGGACCTATACCAGTCCCCAAGAACGCCCGCCCCACGAAACGCATTACACGTGGACGCGTATTCCCTTCCTTAAAACAACATAGTTTTCCAATGAGCACTCTGGTCTCATTAATACGTTTCTCAATCCTGCTCTGCCAGGCCGGTGCAACAGCCTTTGGTCGTGTAGCTCGTTCGGTGTCTTCAAATGTAACACCAGCTACACTACATGCTGCAACAGCCGCACAAAACAGAATTGAGTGCGTATCCTCGAGATTTTCACTGCTCTCAAAATAATCTGTGAGCAGTGAATCCAGAGTGCACACTAGGTCCCTATGCCGTTTAGTCATGGGTAAACGTGGCAACCGTGGCCTAAGCTCAGCGGGAGTGTTACGATACTCCCGAATCGCATCCCCCAGTGCGCTCCTCAAATGATCACTGTACTTACTTGTTGTAATAGCCATGTCACCACCGCCCTCGTCATCATGTTCTGGGCCCTGTGGTATTGTAGGAAGTGGTTCCTCAACCACGGGCGTTGACGGGCCGGAAGTGACACCGCTATTACATGTTTCCGAGCGAATCCGATCAAGTACGGTGTCACTCAGCCTGTTGTTACGCAGAATGACTCGCACCTGATCCGACAGTCGTTGAGCTGAGACGTTGACAGCTGGTTCAAGCGCCTGAAACAGAGAGAGCATCCTAACACGGTACGCCGTGAGGTTAGTTCCCCCCTTTGTAGCCCCATAGTATGCGCGCATGACATTTTCATTGATGGGTTGTGTCCATCGCATGCGCTGCACACCACCACCGGAAGCGGGGACCCTGTTCGAGACCGGTTGGCCTCTGGCTCCCAAGCCCGTCGGTGGCCGGCGTCTCCCCGCTCGACGTACAGGTGTTGGCGACGTCGGCGGGGAGAAGTACTCGTCGCTCGAGCTCGACGCAACTGCAGACACCAGACTACTTCCTTGTGCGGGGTCCTGTGTCTGCGAGGCGGAGCTGAGCGGCGGGTCCGGGGATGGATAGTTGTGCGCTCGTTGTCTGGCTCTTGTCAACATGTTTTTGGGTTTTAAACATTCTTATTTTGGTTTGACAATGTCACTTTTATTTTTGGTAGAATTATTGATGTAGGTATATCTGTTCATTTTTGTATAATTGTACGTATATTTTATTATTTATGATCCAAGAATATCTGTTTACACTTTTTTAGATAAATATAGAATTTTTTCATTAATTTCTTTAAATAATTTTATGACAGCCCCATTTTTTTCATGTTGACGTATTAGTTGGTTGCCAGTTATTTTTGATTATTTTTATTATTACAGTTATTTAATACGGGATATTTACTGCTTATGTTTTTTTGTTTTTATTTGGTGGAGGTCGATATTTCGACATTATTTACAAGTGTCTTGTACACGAGAATATTATCTAGAATAAAAATAAAAAACATGGTATGAATTCCGTTTTAAATAACTGTCATAATAAACGTTTTTGAAGAAAAAAGTTATAATAATAAGTAGTTAAATAATGGACATTTCAAAAGTACTTGAATAATGAATATATAAATTATTTTAAATAAATAAATGTCATAATATTTAACTGGATGAAATTGTAATAATAAAATAAGATGTATGTTTTAAGGAACACGGCGATCCTCCACGAGCAGTACCACAGCGGTGTCATAAGGAAATGTTCGTACTGCAATGAAGAGTTCCGGTAAGATTATATATCCCAAGAGTCTAGATGACGTCGTGGTTAGAACGCGTGCACCCTAACCGATGATTGCGGGTTCAAACCCAGGCAAGCACCGCTGAATATGCAGTTCATAATTTTTCTCGTTCTCGGCGGTGAAGGACTACACCGTGAGACACCTGCATGTGTCTAATTTCATAGAAGTTCTGTCTCATGTGTATTCTGCCAATCTGCATTGGAACAGCGTAGTGGAATATGTTCCAAACCTTTTCCTCGAAGGGAGAGGAGGCTTTAGCTCAGCTGTGAGAAATGTGTAGGCTGTTGTTGTTGTATATATTTATTGGTTTTTGTTTATGATAAGGTTTTATCCAAGTTCATCTGTAGACCGATACGCATAGAAGAATCAGCGAGCTTGTTCAGCATTTGTTGTAGCAACACAGCGTTTCTGTCACGATGACGATGTCGTCTGCGAATCTCAAGTGAGAGATGTATTCGCCATCGATGTTGATGCCACGTCCTTTCCAGTTCAGCGTTCTGAACATATCCTCCATTGCATTAATAAACAATTTGGGGGAAATAACGTCCCCATTGTTATTAGCGCGTTCGTGTGCGCGCGCTGCGGCTCGTGTGTCCCTAACGAGAGCTCCCCCCTCCCCCTCCCCCCGCAGGCACTCGTCGACGTACTACACGCACCTGCGCACGCACCGCAGCGCGTTCGTGTGCGCGCGCTGCGGCTCGTGTGTCCCTAACGAGAGCTCCCCCCCCCCCCCCCCCCCCGCAGGCACTCGTCGACGTACTACACGCACCTGCGCACGCACCGCAGCGCGTTCGTGTGCGCGCGCTGCGGCTCGTGTGTCCCTAACGAGAGCTCCCCCCTCCCCCTCCCCCCGCAGGCACTCGTCGACGTACTACACGCACCTGCGCACGCACCGCAGCGCGTTCGTGTGCGCGCGCTGCGGCTCGTGTGTCCCTAACGAGAGCTCCCCCCTCCCCCTCCCCCCGCAGGCACTCGTCGACGTACTACACGCACCTGCGCACGCACCGCAGCGCGTTCGTGTGCGCGCGCTGCGGCTCGTGTGTCCCTAACGAGAGCTCCCCCCTCCCCCTCCCCCCGCAGGCACTCGTCGACGTACTACACGCACCTGCGCACGCACCGCAGCGCGTTCGTGTGCGCGCGCTGCGGCTCGTCCTTCGTGAGCGCGGCGGGGCTGCACCAGCACACGCGCATCAAGCACTGCGCGCACGACCTCGTAAGCATTAACTATGGGATATAAGTAATCTATCCGTAATCCGATGAAAGTATTGTTTATAATACATTTGTTTAATAATTCTAAAGTACTACAATACTTTAGGCTTATTGGTTGAACGAGAACTTATAATGAAGTATATAAAATAGTTATATATTTGATAGTTTCAGTAAAATATTATTGTTAATGCACTTTATTGTACCCTAAACATACAAAACACCGAAACATTAAAACTGAACACAAAAAAAATAGAAACTACTACTAAATACTAAAGATTAAAACCAATATTTGGTGTGTTGTTTAACAGGCAAACTTACAGCTAATAAGCCATGTCTTCTAGACAACCCAAAGGCTCATTTAAAGGTTGATAAAGTATACTATATATTTAATATCAATATTTTATGTGTCAGGAAAGTCCAGATGATGACGAAGACGTGAACACATTCTGCTCCCGCTGCGACATCCGCTTCGAGACGAGGAAAGCGTACGAAGAGCATCTCTTCCATTCCGCGATGCACGCTGAAGTCGTCGTGTGAGTTACACGCACACGCACGTTTAAACAAGTTCACATCAACACATAAACACGTTCGCATCAACACAAACACGTTCACATCAACACATAAACACGTTCACACCAACACAAACACGTTCGCATCAACACAAACACGTTCACACCAACACATAAACACGTTCACATCAACACATAAACGCATAAACACGTTCACATCAACACAAACACGATCACACCAACACAAACACGATCACACCAACACAAACACGATCACACCAACCCAAACACGAACACACCAACATAAACACGTTCACATCAACACATAAACACGTTCACATACACATAAACGCATAAACACGTTCACATCAACACAAACACGATCACACCAACACAAACACGATCACACCAACACATAAACACGTTCACATCAACACATAAACACGTTCACATCAACACATAAACGCATAAACACGTTCACATCAACACAAACACGATCACACCAACACAAACACGATCACACCAACACATAAACACGTTCACATCAACACATAAACACGTTCACATCAATACATAAACGCATAAACACAGTCACATCAACACAAACACGATCACACCAACACAAACACGTTCACATCAACACAAACACGATCACACCAACACAAACACGATCATACCAACACAAACACGTTCACATCAACACAAACACGATCACACCAACACAAACACGATCACACAAACACAAACACGTTCACATCAACACAAACACGATCACACCAACACAAACACGATCACACAAACACAAACACGTTCACATCAACACAAACACGATCACATCAACACATAAACACGTTTGAATCCCAAAAAAACATCACAGTTTCGCCGTGATATATCTATAATACCGAGCAAATAACGATGTAAAAATGTAAACCTATGTAACTTAAATTATTTCCAAACCTAATCAAGATATCAAAAAAAGGCAAATATATGACGATAGATATATTTTTTTTCTTATTAATATAAGGAAAAAAAACATAATAAACTATTTTAATTGCAGTGAAGGTCTGCAGATTGAAAATCAACCGAGGAAGATATTGGGCAAGAAAATGCAAGATAAGGTAACGACAGCAAAAACATTACATTTCGTACGTTTATTTAAGTGTTACTTGTAGTGTCGTTAGTATTGTTCTATGGGTAAGTGAGCCAGTGGAAATTTGGTGGGGGATTCCTGATGTAAAGATGAATAATGTTTCTAGTAGCGTGATCCATTTGTACATCCAACTACGTGTATACAACTACGGCATAATTAAAAATAGTGTTTAATTGTATGCAAAGAATTAATTACAATTATGTAATGATTATTATTATTATATTTTTTTTTCGTATTTGTTATTACAGCACTTAAACATACAATAGACTAATTGTGATATGACATGATATGGTTTCCGTAACCTGTATGAACGCATCATAATAATTAATTCTTATGATTTTTTATATCATTCCCAAATAAGTACAACTTCTTTACATAGTATAAAACAAAGTCGCTTTTTCTGTCCCTATGTCCCTTTGTTCGCTTAAATCTTTAAAACTACGCTACTTTTTATGTATAATACATAGACAATTACACTGGCATTTGACAGCTGACGTATGCTTCAATTCTAATTTATAAGTACGTTTTTAAATAATAGGGAGTGAGTACTCACTGTAATATTAAGTCCTTAAATATAATAACATTATCTTCACTTATTTTAAGTTATATTACTTAATTATTATAGTTTTTTCTTGTTTTTATTTTTTTAATTTTACTTTATGCTTTTCTATTATCTTTTTACTTAAATTACAATAATACTTGTTACAGTTCTTGTATTTTACGTTTATCTTTTTTTTTTTTTTTTACAATATGTTTACTTTCATATTCTTGAATTCGTTCTACGTATATTTATGCTTTAAGTGTAACAACTATCATGGCTGGCAGCTATATTAGCTTTGTGGTTATTTGGTTTAGTAGGTCGTTTTATTTAGTATATTATAATTTATAATTTTATATATTAATCTTATTATATTTATTTATTATTAATATATTTATTTCTATTTTTTTTTTAGTATCAGACTATTTTATTTATTATTTATATTCTTAATTTTTTTTTTTTTTTGGTATGTCGTCTAATGGTAGTATTCATAGTGATATTTTCCTCTCCCCATCCTCTGATGGATACTCTAGTGATGATAGCTTTCACAGTACATCTTATCCTTCATTAAATGTCACCCTCGATTCATGTTTTTCCGACTGTGTAAAAAATTTTAATGTCATTCACATCAATGCCCAAAGTGTTCCGGCTCATTATCCTGATATGCTTGCATCATTTGACTCCTGCAATATTCATGCCATCCTCATCTCTGAATCTTGGTTAAAGCCCTGCTTACCATCGACATCTTACTCGTTGCCCGGCTTCCAACTGATTCGCAATGATCGTAGCGGGAGGAGGGGTGGTGGCGTTGCAATCTACTTACGCACCTGTATCCCTTTCTCAGTACTCAGCTCGTCTGCCCAACCACCTTCGCCCGATGCGATCGAACATTTGCTTATCGAAGTAAGTCTGTCCTGTTCTAAACTTCTCCTAGGTGTATTTTACAACCCTTCTTCTCTGTCTAATTATTTTACCACTTTTGAAAACGTTTTACATAATTTTATCCCTACCTAAAGTCACTCCATTATTATGGGTGATTTTAACACTTGTTTACTTAAAGATGACTCTCGGTGTAAGAAATTATTAGAAATAACTGATTCCTACAATTTACATGTTTTACCTCTTAAGTCTACACACCATTCTCCTGGGTGTATTCCATCCCTTCTGGATCTTATTATGATTTCTTCTCCCGATTTTATTTCAAAATATGGCCAATGCCCTGCTGATGCATTTTCCTATCATGACCTGATCTTTCTTTCGTATAAAATTCGTCCTCCTAAAGCTAAATCTAGAACACTTCTGTATCGTAATTTTGCAGGAATGGATCAGATTCGACTCTGTGATGATGCTCGCCAGTTGGATTGGTCGTCGGTACTCTCTGCTGAGTCAATTAATGACAAAATAGATCAATTTAATAGGCTGCTTACTCAATTATACGATACCCATGCCCCTTTGAGACCGGTTAAGTTGAAACACCTTCCAGCGCCGTGGTTGTCAGACGACTTAAAAAAGATGATTGAAAAAAAAAAACCATGCTAAAAACAAATTTAAGATGCATGACACAGACATCAATCGCGACAAATATAGGAAAGCTCGGAATCGATGCAATACAGCATGTAGAGACGCTCAACGACGCTACATTCACAAATCTGTCGAAAACGGCGACACTTCAAAAATCTGGAAATTTCTTGAAACACTAGGAGTTGGTAAATCAGCACATAACTCTCCCATTAAAATTGACGTTGAGCTTTTAAATAAGCATTGCTCTTCACATTCTGTACTTGATAGTGTTGATAAGCATTGCACGCTTAATATTCTTTCCTCGCAACCAACTTCTATATTTCCACCGTTTACATTTTCCTCTATCACTGAATGTGATGTTAAGAAGAACATATTATCCACGTCTTCGAATGCCGTTGGTACTGACTGCATAAGCCGTAAAATGATTATTCCCATCCTTGACATTATTGCTCCTACTTTAGTGCACATCCTAAATTACTCCATCACCCGTAGCACATTCCCTGATGCTTGGAAAGGTGCTCATATCATACCACTTCCCAAAAAACCTAATCCTATTAACAACTCCGATTACCGACCGATTTCCATTCTTCCATTTCTTTCCAAAATTTTAGAAAAAATAGTTTTTCAACAAATAAACACTTTCCTTAACAATCACTCCATCCTCAACTCTCTCCAATCGGGCTTCCGCGCGGGTCATAGTACGGTCTCTGTTCTGGTGAAGGTTACTGATGACATTCGTGCAGCCATGGATAATAAACAACTCGCAATTTTAATTTTATTGGATTTTAGCAACGCATTTAATTGTGTTGATCATGACATCCTTTTGAGTTTGTTAAGTTCTATTAACATATCTCCATCAGTGGTAGATTGGTTTCAAAGTTACCTCAAAGGCCGACGACATCGTATTCGCCATAATGAGTCTTTCTCCTCATGGTGTGATGTTCAGGCAGGGGTTCCTCAAGGTGGCGTCTTATCTCCTTTACTCTTTTCAATTTTTATTAATTCTATCACTTCAAGCATTTCTTCTCTCTACCATATGTATGCAGACGATATCCAGATTTATCGACATGCATCACTTCAAGATCTTCCTGCAGCGATTGATGCTATTAATGACGATCTTGTTTCAATCTCTGAGTGGAGCAAGCGATACGGACTTAACATCAATCCAAGTAAATCGCAGGCAATCATAATTGGTAGTCCAGGCATGATCTCTAGGGTAGATTTATTAAATTTACCATCTGTGGAATACAGAGGTACTACAATAGCCTACTACTCTAACGTTAGAGATCTCGGTGTGTATTTAGACCAGACGCTATCATGGTCAGCACAAATAAAAGAGGTCAGTAGGAAAATATTCGCTGCGTTGAGCTCATTGCGGCGACTCCAATCTGTACTTCCAATTCCTACCAAAATTATGCTAGCAAACTCTCTCCTTTTATCAATTCTAGATTACGCAGATGCAAGCTATCCTGATCTCACCGAGGACCAACTGAATAAACTTGAGCGACTTCAAAATATTGCTATTCGATTCATATTTTGCCTACGAAAATATGACCATGTCTCCGAATATCGTTCAAAACTCAAGTGGCTTCCTATACGTCTTCGCCGGAACTTACATATTCTTTTTTTTGTATTTTATTAATTTTATGTTACTTTCTTTTTTGTTTCTGTTTGTGGTGTGCAATAAAGAATTATAAATAAAAAAAAATAAACAATGTAGCAAAGAAACACTGATCATTTTAGAAGTTTGCAATATGATGTCGTAAATAAACAAATTCTGTAGTATATTTAACATCAGTATTGCACCCGTGCGAAGCCGGGGGGCGGGTCGCTAGTAAAAAATAAAATAGAAAATGTTCTGACAATGAAAGCGTGTTATTTTGTATGCGTTAAAGGCAGTTAATTTAAATGATTTATTTCCTTTTTCAGATAACAAGTTTATTAAAATCCAGGTGAGTTTATAGCTGTTTATTTAAAGTAACTCTGATATAATTTCAATATTAAGATAAAATCTCACACTACAAGGAAAATAAAACAAACGACGCAACTATAATATCTAACAGAAGTAACAGTCTGTAAATATCCCACTGCTGGGCTAAAGGCCTCCTCTCCCTTTAAGAAGATTTGGAACACATTCCACCACGCTTTTCCAATGCGGGTTGGTAGAATGCACATGTGACAGAATATCTATAAGACTTGACACATGCAGGTTCACATTGTTTTCCTTCACCACTGAGCATGAGATGAATTATAAACACAAATTAAGCACATGAATATTCAGTGGTGTTGCCTGGGTTTGAATTAGGTATCACCGGTTAAGATGCATGCCTTCTAACCACTGGACTATCTCGCCTCGACTATATTATCTTGGTGTGCGTAATAGCTACGTTTGACACTATTTTCCTAGTGTGCTTGTACTCAAGGCCAACTTGGTCAGTATTTTATCCGACTCGTTCTCAGTTTTGAAAGCAGAGTGGCCTCAAACTATACTGGGGCCCTCGGGCACACGTGAATTTGGGCCCCTTTTGCTGGATATTTACTAAATTTAAATTATTTTTAAAAAAATTGTCAAATATGTAGAAATATTGTACTATAGCCAGGCCTTAAGTTAAGTTAAGTTCAAATAAACGGTGCGGTAATTTACGTAAATTCTTAGGATCTGATTGGTTCTTCAACTTTATGGCCATAGCGTATCTATTTCTATAGCTTTCAACTTTTTATATCAACTATCGTCACTAGCTTTATGATAAATGTTAGTTATTTCATACAAATGGGGTAAATTCTAAAATATACATAGTCGTCAACGTGAGCACAAACAACGGGCCCCCTTCGAGATGGGGGCCTTTATGGTAAACATAGTAATGTGTGATAGTTTGCGTAGACATAAATAAACAAAGAATTAACAATGGTCTGAAATCTTCCAGAAAGTTCGAAAAAGTTCCAATTAAGCCCGAGATAAGGAGAAACAAGAAGATGAGAAGGAAAAAGACGAAACCAACCACGTGTCACCAAGTGAGTAGTTATATAATAATGAGAAGTAAATTAACTCTGTTATAGGTAGTAGTATTAAACTAATTTGGCTTTGTCCGAACCTATATTCGTGAATACTACCCATACGGATGTACGCGTTAATTTCAAACTAATTTGTATAATCTGTGTCAATATCAAGTGACATGTGAATGTTAGTACAATTCCGCAGATATTTTTAACTTTGCCGTTTCATATATTCAAATCATTTGTAAAAAACACTTTATACAATATTATACAAGTGACAAAAAGGAAATTAATACTTGTCGACTTCCAACTATTACATAAATATAGTAACTAACATGAGTTTGTGTTTTCAAATAAATAAATAATAATAATTATTGGACAACATCAGAGACATTACTCTGATTCCACTGTAAGTAGCTAAAGCACTTGTGCTATGGAAAATCAAAAGTAACAACTGCACCACAAACACCCAGACCCAAGACAACATAGAAAACTAATGAACCTTTTTTCTACATCAACTCGGCTGGGAATCGAACCCGAGACCTCAGAGTAGCATACCCATGAAAACCGGTGTACTACTCGACCACGGAGGTCGTCAATATTTATATTTATTTTTAAATGAAAAAGAGTAACAACTATATTACTTGCCGGTTCTTCTCGGTAGAATCTATTTTCAAAACCGGTGGTAGCTTCACTCAAAAAAGTGTGTTAAAGTTCAAAAGTGCTTGTAAAAAGTCTACTTGAATAAAGTATATTTTGACTTTGATCACTAATAGTTCTCGGAAGAAACTATTTTCCGAATCGGTGGTAGCTTCACTTAATATAGTTGTTAAATGACGATTCAAAAGTACTTGTAAAAGTCTACTTAAAAAAAGTTTATTTTAATTTTGATCACTAATAGAATATACTGTTCGTAATTCCAGTGCGGCAAACACTTCGACACCCAAGCGGCGTGCTTGAAGCATCACCTCGCGGAACATCCCGGGACCTCTTTCTGCCCCCCCAACGAGAGGCACATCTGTGAGATTTGTGGCGCATCCCTAGCGGTATGAATGTACAGTTATATTAAAGACTACTTAAACATGAATGAAAAGAAAAATAGGGATGTATGGGTCACGTCTTCCAAGAAGACGACAAGCTTGGAATCCAGCTAAGATCTGCTGAAAATATATAAAAGTAGAATGTGAATAGAAGAAAATATATAAAAGGCACAAGCAAGTGTGAGCCTGTTGATGTTGTAAATATATTAATAAAATAATTATATAAATGGAGAAGAAATGTTTATTAAATACTTCTATATATATAAGTCTATAAAACTTATATATTTTTTTTTAACTATAAACGATAATTCTTAATATATTAAGAATTACTAATATACTGTCAATTGTATTAATATCATATTTAAATGCCTTATCCTATAATATTTTTTAGTATCGTAAATTGTGTAAATCATTGCAATATTTTAGTTGAAAATTCACAATAAGATAAGATTCTGGCATTGAATGCAAACATGACTGTATTTTTTTAAATGTTGAAAAAGAGTAACTACTGAGTTTCTTGCCGGTTCTTCTCGGTAGAATCTACTTTCCGAACCGGTGGTAGCTTCACTTAATTGTTAAATGACGATTCAAAAGTGCTTGTAAAAGCCCACTTGAATAAAGTATACTTTGATTTTGATTTATAATCCTTAAAAAATATACATGCATATATATGTTTATTTGTTTGCTAGTCAAGGGATCGTGTGGTACCATAATCGAAACCACCACCTACCACCCACCAGTAATTTATAATGTTCAATGATACCCAGCCGGGCAGCGTGGCGGTGCACCAGAACCTCCACACGAGGGAGAAGGTCCACTCGTGCGAGACCTGCGGCCGGCAGTTCCTCTCCAACATCGGCCTGAAGCGCCACATGCTGGTATGTATACCTGCCACACGAATTAATACTCAAACTCAAACTCAAACTCAAACTCAATCCGCTATCTACCTAAACTCAATAGGCTAGGCAGTCAAATACTGGTTTTTAAAATCCATTTTTATAGTATTTAGTAGAGGTTAAGGAACCCATTAAAAGTTGATTTTTTTTATTTCCACTACATATTTGCCGAAAAATATCATATTAAAAATTCCATATTTAAATAACGCGCGAAAACGCTACTTGGACAATATGGCGCTGCAACGGGGTCGGTGACGTCAATTTGCTGTATTTTAATCTGTGATACATATGATAGAAAAGCAAGGTTTAAAAGAAAGTGACTTCATCATAAACCCGGCCAATCAGGAGCGTTTTGTGTCACGTGACAAACGTTTGAAAAAATTCAGTTTTATTTATTGATATTTAAATAAATTAAGTATTATTTTTAAGTTTCGTTAGTAAATAACCATTTTTAAACTCATAATATACACTGATTACAATAATTCACAATTTATTTTTCTCATTGTCAAATAGCCTATTATAAGGAAAACGCGCTAAAAACGTAAACATATATAACTTATCGATAAGGCCATAATTTTTTTCCAAAACTAATCAAATTTACTTGGTTGCCACCATGTATTATATGCCTATATTTACAAACAACAATAACAACAATAACAGCCTGTAAATTCCCACTGCTGGGCTAAAGGCCTCCTCTCCCTTTGAGGAGAAGGTTTGGAACATATTCCACCACGCTGTTCCAATGCGGGTTGGTGCCTATATTTATTGTCAATATTTTACTCGTGCGAAGTCGGGGCGGGTCGCTAGTTATAGGATACGTTGTTGTACTTTGTAACAATATCAGTGGCGTAGCTATCGTAGGGCCAGGAGGTGCAGTGCACAAGGGTACAAACTAAGGGGTAGTTCAGGGGTCCTCTAAACTAAACCTTAAACTTCTGTAGAAAATCAAGACCCTGTGCACAAGATTTTTTATTTGATATCTATAATTTTAAAGGGTAATTATTAGTTAAAGATGGATTATCATCCCAATCAAGAGGGGGTGAGGGCCCGATTCTTTTTCTATGCACCGGGTCCCTTCCTCACCTAGCTATGTATAGTACAACACAACATAGATGTCGCATCGGCCACATTCGTCAAAAAGATCACATCCGAATTGAGTACGCTATCCCAAATTATCAATATTTATTACTCATGCGAATATGATCTTTGCACAAACGCAATAGCTTGTAATATCACATGAACTAATATATTCGTCAATTTGACGCGTCCATTTACATGCGCTTGCTTTTTCTGACGCGTGAATCTATAGCGACGAATAGCGTCGAATGGCGCGATAGGAAGCTATTTCTATTGGTTGTGTAAATCGACAGTAATCGGTTTTATTTTCATTCCATTGCATTTTCCGATGCTACATCTAATTTGTGTCGTACTATACGTCACTGAGCAGTATAAGCATATTTACATTCATCTCGTTAGTTAAAATGTATTTGTAACTTGTTATTTTTATATATATGAGCTGAAATGACCCAGTGGTTAGAACGCGTGCATCTTAACCGATGATTGCGGGTTCAAACCCAGGCAAGCACCACTATATATATGTGCTTAATTTGTGTATATAATTCATCTCATGCTCGACGGTGAAGGAAAACATCGTGAGGAAACCTGCATGTGTCTAATTTAATCGAAATTCTGGCACATGTGCATTCCACCAACCCGCATTGGAACAGCGTGGTGGAATATGTTCCAAACCCTCTCCTTAATGGAAGAGGAGGTCTTATCTCAGCAGTGGGAAATTTACAGGCTGTTACTTTACTTTTTTTTATATTATTTAGACGCACACTGGAGAGAAGCCATTCGCGTGTACGCTCTGCGATAAGAGATTCACTCAGAGCAACAGTATGAAGCTGCACTACAGGACCTTCCATCTGAAACAGCCTTATCCTAAAAGGTATTGTGGAACTATCTTAGTATGTTATGTGATTCCAGTCAGAATAAATTACATATATATAATTGTGGTTAACTAACGTAACTGTTTTAAATGGTGAAAAGAGTGACTACTGAGTTTCTTGCTGAATCTACTTTCCGAACCGGTGGTAGCTTCACTTAATTGCTAAATGACGATTCAAAAATGCTTGTAAAAGCCTACTTGAATAAAGTTTATTTTAATTTGTTTTGATTTTGATTAAATATAAATAAAAATAAATAAATATTGGACAACATCACATACTTTACTCTGATACCAATGTAAGTAGCTAAAGCACTTGTGTTTTGGAAAATCAGATATAACAACGATACCACAAACACCCAGACCTAAGACTTTTTCTACGTCAACTCGGCCGGGAATCGAACCTAAGACCTCTGAGTACATGGTTTACATAGTACACTGATACACACTGCTCGACCACTGAGGTCCTCAAATAGTCCCGTGACGCCCTGTAAGGGTTAGTTATTTAATAGGTATTCTGGCGCACACAGTGCCGGCAGGGTCGTATTTAGGGGAGGGCAACCGGGGCAACTGCCCTGGGGCCTCTACATTAGTGGGGGCCACAGTTGTCAGCAAGTTAACAAATACCAAGATATAGTCAAATTATAATAATGTTATTATTAAATATTTTAAAAGTTAACGATACAAGTATAAATCATAGCTTACTGATTGAAATAAAAAAGTAATTAATTCATGATAATATAATTATTAGTTTGTTCATGCTTCTGTTTGTCTAGGGCCCCCACTGCTTTGTGGCCCGGGGGCCTCCAGACCTTTAAATCCGACTCTGAGTGCCGGTGATAGCTAAGTGGTAATGCCTCCCTACTCTCCATGTGTGACATGATGTATGGATTTTGTGAAAGATGATATGGCTGGAAAGAATGTAACTTCTAAGATGACGTCAGACAGAGAAGTATGGAAGGAGACATGCTGGGCCGATCATAGATAGAATTGGGATCAGGGGGATGATGATACAGTAATTAGTTTTTTGTTTTGTTGTTTAGAAATCGGAGGAAAAAACTAGAAGATAAGAAGAACATATCGGACGAGGGCAGCGATGAAGGCAACATTTCACCAAAGAAGGTCTCAGACAGCAAGACCGAACCGGATCCGGGCGATCCGGTCGATCCGGTGAACGCCGCGCCTGAATCGATTGTGATCGAACACAATGAAATTGACTATCTGACTCTCGGTTACCAAAAGTATTAATAATTAAACTGTAATATTGTAAATTATTTAATTTTAATATTGTAATAAAAGTTTGAACTGAAAATTATTTTTAAATTTCTTACCCTGGATTCAAAACTCGATTAAGTCCTAATGTTAAATATGTGTATATTAAGTTCAATTCAGTGTTTCTGGCGTTACTTGGACAATATTATATATGATGGCAGATATGCCTTATTTATCAGTCTTTTTGACGAGACCTTTAATTATCTATTTTTTTTTCATTTCTTAAAACCATTATATCAAAATTAGAGCGTACTTGTCATGCTATGCTATCAGTTTTGGTTAACTAATCTCAATGGAGAATGTCCATTATGATGACACCGCAATTCTTGACTTGCAAAAAAGGAACTCCTCATAAAAACGATATTTCTTGAGTAATTTTTTTTTCAAGCTGCTCACATACCACATACTGGGCACATTTCAGCACATTTTTTTTTAATAGAAATTCAAAAATTGGGGTGTCATCATAAAGGACATCAATGGAGATCAGCCAACTACGATTGTAGTGCAAAAGTTTTCATGCTAACGTAAGTGCATTTTCTATACCCTAACTCTTATAATTAGTATGAGTACCCTAATCCACATCCAGTAAGATCGAAAACCCGACAGCCAGAAATGTTCCAACGCAAAAGCAACGGCTTTACGTGCGGTACGATGCACGGCCATGTACACACTTGATGAAAAAACCAATCACTTTTTGTGCTTCCTACCTTGGTTTTGAACAAATTCAAAAATATTTATTCAATATGAAAGTGTTATTATTTACACTTGCTTATTGATAGTCGAAAATCTTAACGGAAATTAATACCTCGGACCTACAGGCGAAAAAACTCAGATTTTTTTTATTTCTACAAAATACCTGATAGAGCTGAGATGGCCCAGTGGTTAGAACGCGTGCATCTTTATATTATATTATAATTCATCTCGTGCTCGGCGATGAAGAAAAACATCGTGAGGAAACCTGCATGTGTCCAATTTCATCGAAATTCTGCTACATGTGCATTCTACCAACCGGCATTGGAACAGCGTGTTGGAATATGTTCCAAACCCTCTCCTTAATGGAAGAGGAGGCCTTATCTCAGCAGTGGGAAAATACACAGGTTGTTACTTTACTTTTTACAAAATACCTACATCACCAGTCATACAGGTGTGCTAAAGACAATTTAAAAATTAAGGAGCAGTCAGAAAACAAACACAATAATGAAACAACTATATAAAGTTATATTCACAACATTATATTCTTGTAAGATTTAAATAAATCACATATTCTAGTACAAAGATATATAAGATATCTCACTTCTGCATAGACAACTGTATCAATCAAAATTTTATATAAGTAGACCGAATTGTACATATTATACAAACAATTAAAATATATTTAACAACATTGTTATAGGATGTTGATGAAATTATATAAAAAAATACATTTAGGCTGTTATAATATAAACATTAAGGCGTGTGTACACTGAGGATTTTTTGAGTATGAAACAACTATACAAGCAATGAATTGTCTTTAGGATAGCAATTAAAGCACTGCCAATCAGTTACAATCATAAAATGTCTTATTATACATATTGTATGGACTCAGTGCATCAGTATGAAACACTGAAGTAAGCATCACCAACAGATTTAAGCGACAAAACCACTGAGACAATGTTTTTATATTTTTCAAGCCTTTTTCCGCCACTATCCGTCAATTGAAATAACAATTCCAAAAACGTAAGGAGAGAAAACCTGGCAACCTAAAAGAGCCCAGGTTTAACCTCGAGTATCGCAGACCGCTGCATCGCTCCACAAAATATTCAATATCTACTAAATTAATTATTTTTTCGACCTGGGTCTTACGTCGTTTCAATCTTAAAAAAAATACAGACGAATTGATAACCTCCTCGTTTTTGAAGTCGGTTGAAAATGGATTTTTGAAGCCGTCACAGTGGTGTTGTCCCTGAAATGCTTTCCAATTCACGGTGTTTACACTTCTAACATCCCAGTCCACAGTCTCACATACAGATCTTGCTACTATCTGACGTAGAGCTCTTAACACGGCGTGACGTCACAACGATCGAGAGATACAGGTGTGACAAAGACGACGATAGTCGCGCATGCGCATTACACATATAACATGCAACAAAATATGTTTCAAAACTCAAGGGGAGGGGAGGCCTTATCCCAGCGGGATATTTACAGGCTGTTGTTGTTAAAGACGAGTCGAGATGGCCCAGTGGTTAGAACGCGTGCATCTTAACCGATGATTGCGGGTTCAAACCCAGGCAAGCACCGCTGATTCATGTGCTTAATTTCACTTTATAAATCATCTCGTGCTCAGCGGTGAAGGAAAACATCTTGAGGAAACCTGCATGTGACAAAGTTCATAGAAATTCTGCCATGTGTGTATTCCACCAGCCCGCATTGGAACAGCGTGGTGGAATATGTTCCAAACCTTCTCCTCAAAGGGAGAGGAGGTCTTTAGCCCAGCAGTGGGAATTTACGGGCTGTTGTTGTTGTTAAAGCATCAAAACATTTGAAAGATGTAATTAATATTGATTTATCCCTCGATCGCAGCGCCATCTATATTCTATAGTCCTAACTATCTGAATTCTGTTAAGTCGCAAGACCTTACCATGCCTTTTCACAACCACATAGATACTTTTCACCGTATATTATGTCTATAATATAGTTTCCCTTTATATCATAAATATTAAAATGACGAAAGTATGAAAATATGTGATCAGTAATCTTTAAAAGTTACTTTTACTACAATTATATTTTTATTTCAATATAATCTAATTCAATTTTTTTTAATTCAAATCAAAATATCGTAAACGCTAAAATTCATAAAAGTTTTTCAAAATGGCGCTTAATTTTGCCATAATAAGTAGACGTTAGTTACTCTTATCATAGATTTCAAATAAGTACACTCAATAATAAACAAATATAAATAAGGCGATTGCCTAAAATCATTCTAATGCTTGGGAAATAATTTATGCTCGGTTCCGATATTTAACCAATCGTTATTGTAAATCTGGTTTTATTAACGATACGCTTTTATAGACACGATTTAAGCGGAGGTGGCTCAGTGGTCAGAACGCGTGCATCTTAACCGATGATTGCGGGTTCAAACCCAGGCAAGCACCACTGAATATTCATGTGCTTAACTTTTTTTTACCTTACAAAGGTGTACAGTTATAGATAGATTTGTATGCAAACTCTTGTAGGATTTTCGACAAAGCAATTTCAAGCGGGATGTACCTTATTTTCAGCTAGTATGTAATGTATCCAATGTCCCAAACTTTAAGTATGAGGCATAATAAGATTATCTCATATATTCATAGCGTAGGCCGATTTTTGTTCCAGTGCTTATGGGACGATGGCTACATATAAAAAATCGGTTATGGTCTCATTTTAAAGAGCTCCATTCGTTTGCAGAAAATTAAAGAATATTAGTGACTGCAATTTATTCAATTGTCAAAATTTAACAAAGAATCCATTTATAGAGAGGAAAAAGGACCAAAGTCCTGAAAAAGTCTTTTGAAAAAACGATGTCATATAATAATTATATAAAACCTGCCATTATGACATTAAGACACAACGCTTCAGACAAACCTCTGTGAAAGAATTACTTGTCTACAAAATAATTGAAATACAGATTTTTATTATATATAGATATATATGAATAACAAATTTCAGTATTTATATTACAACATAAATGTACATCATATTTATTAAATTACACGAGATACCTTATCAAGAGAAACCAGCCTTACATAACAATCAAACAGAAATCGCCGATGGCCGTTTTAAATCTATGTGCTATTTAATGCAATTACAACTTTACTACACAAGAAATAAAGTTCAATGTTGTGTTTAACTTTTCTCCTCTTCCTTCCGCTTCCCCTCGCCCGTTTGTTCCGGCCTGCGTCCGAGGAGATCCCTTTTCAGACAGCACTTGTCAGTCTGAAACGATTAATTTGACATTAATTAGACATAAGTTTCAATATTAAGGAACAACATAATGAGCCTGTTATTAATGGTATATAAGTAGGTTTGGAGCTTATGGAGCATTTTTTTTATGGAATAGGTTGGCGGACGAGCATATGGGCCACCTGATTGTAAGTGGTCACCATGACCCATAGACAATGACGCTGTTAGAAATATTAACTATTCCTTACATCGTCAATGCGCCACCAACCCTGGGAACTAAGATGTTATGTCCCTTGTGCCTGTAGTTCTGGCTCATTCACCCTTCAAACCGGAACACAACAATACAGTATACTGTTGTTTAGCAGTAGAATATCTGATGAGTGGGTGGTACCTTCCCAGGCGGACTTGCACAAAGCCCTACCACCAAGCAAAAGCAAAAATAGCATACGACAGCGAAATACACATGTGGCAGAGTTACATTGAAATTATACACATGCACATTTCCTCAAAAAGTTTTGCTTCATCGTTGAGTATGCGATGAATTATCAACACAAATTAGGATGAACATAATCTAACCAAAAGGCCATCTCGGCTAATAAAGGCATACATATTATATGGCTTGTAATAGTAGAAAAAAGAAAATTAATAGCCCCTATGAAGATTCACGTGTACTTATATACCGGCTGACTCATTGTGTCAATGCGACTAGAGTCTCTGTATCCTGAGAATACGCTAGGATTTGTACACTTCACGGTAAAGTGGTCCAACGATTTTGTGACGTGATTGGTCGTAAAATCAAACATTTAATTCGTCGTTCAATTTCTAAAATATTTTCAATTGTAATTTACGACCTCCAATTGGCTGACACGTAACTGTAAATTTTGTATATATATCGACGCATTTGATGTGAAGTGTTCTTTTACTCAAGAGTAGTACAGCAGGGCAAGTACCGCTACAGGTATTTCGTTTTGAAAGATAATAAAAAGCATATTTACGGAGTCATTGTCACTGGATTCGTCCGTGTCACTGGATGTGTCCGTGTCGTAGTGTCCGAGGCCGGGTAACACGCCCACGCACCGCATGGCGCCCAGCGTCTCCCCCGGGGACAGGCCGTTCTGGTCACCACTGGAATTATGGAAAGTAGGCTATTTGAAATCCATTTTATATTATTTAGTAGAGAATAAGGAATAATAATAACAATATGAGACAACATCACATACATTACTCTGATCCCAATGCAAGTAGCCGAAGCACTTGTGTTATGGAAATCAGAAGTAACGACGGTACCACATACACCCAGACCCAAGACAACATAGAAAGCTAATGGTAATCTACATTGACTCGGCCGGGAATCGAACCCGGGTCCTCAGAGTGGCGTACCCATGAAAACCGGTGTACACACCACTCGACCACGGAGGTCGTCAAAAATCCAATGAAAGTAGATTATTTTTAATCCTAGTACATATTTGCCGAAAAATATATCAAATATTCCATATTTAAATAGCGCGCTAAATCCTCGGTTTCCATGGACGCCAAGAGGGCCCAGGTCCACCGGGTTTACTCACTAAAAAACCAATGGTACCCTCAATGGCATGCTACCGTGACTAAACCAATACCAACCTGCTATTGTGGTGGACAACTCCATTCTTGGGTGGGGGCGAACCCTTCTCCTTATCGCCGTCCATGTCACTTGCTTTTCGCTTCCTGACTACAACCTGTAAAGTTATAATAATAATAATAATAATAATAATCATTTATTTCAGACCATAATTTACATAGATCCATATAGTGTTAGTAAAAATAAATTAATTAATCTTAATACCTAAATTGGTAAGTAAGTTCACAAAAGCAATTTTACTTAATTATTTATGTATGACATTTTTTTTAAACTAATTTTAAACTATTCTAGAAGTACATGATTTTAGTTATAGAAGAATGTCAAAATTTTCCTATAAGTAAATTTAAAAATTTTAAAGGCTTCATCACATATTATATGTATCTTGTTAGTCAACTGTTTCATAGTCCTTGCATTGAAACTCAGGTTGTGACATTAAAAAGTTTTTATTTTTGTGGTTTTTTTTTATTAAGCTTGGAAGTTGTAATCATTTCTATGCCTACAAAAAATGGAAGTCTGAAGACGAGGCTGCATCTGAATTATATCCTTTGTCATTCCACAGAATTATAAGAGTGAGCAAAGAGTGCACAGATAATAGAGCATACTGTAATATCTTCTCTTCAGTTGAAGAAAACATCCTAGACCGAAGTCTTTGAGTAAAACATGTATATTGTGTTGTATTTACCCCTTGTAACTTATTCTTCTGTGCTTGAGCTGTGGTCTGTGTGCTCCTTGCGGGGGCGAGTTGTGCTCTCAACCGCGTCAATTCCTCACTTTCCGCCAAATTCGAGACTCTTTCCCTGCAATTAACATATGAAAAATATAGAACATATTAACTTTACTAAAAAACCTCGCCTCATTGCCTCCACTGGTGACAGGAGGGCTGGTTCGTTTTTTGCCCAGAGGATCGGAATTGCGATTCAACGGGGAAATGCTGCTAGCATTCTTGCCACCATTCCACGCGGTCAAGATTTATACAGTAACCAGTTTTAGTTCATATTTGTATATATATATATATATATATATATATATATATATATATATATATATATATATATATTTAATCATTTAATGTTGTTAATTCTTATATCTAATAAAGTATATTATGATATTAAAAAAAAAAAACTAAAAGAAAAAATTTAAATTACTAACATACTTTTCTCTTGGAATGTAGATTTCGATTTAAACATTTTAAATAAAATCTTACAAATTAAATGACATAAAAAAATTAATACAGTCCTTTCTATACATTATGTATCTGTGGTAATCAAGTGATACCAACTTAACGCCTATGCGTCATTCAAGTATTTTCTTTTGTTTCAATTATGTGCAACTAACCTGAATTCCTGCATCTCCTTCTTTTCTTCAATACTGATTTGTTGAGCAACTTCAGCTTTAGTGCGCTCCACGAGGTCAAGGAAACCAACTTCGTCGTCATCCAGACCTCTGATCATATTCTCTGGAAGTTCAATTAATATTTTTTACTACCTATAACTATTCAATGAACTGACAAAAAATAATAAAGCTGAATCTGCTCAAAAATAACATAAATGCTGCTGAAATTATGTGAAAGGTTTTGGGCTTAAAAATCAAAATAAACTTTCTTCAAGTGGGCTTTTACAAGCACTTTTGAATCGTCATTTAACAATTAAGTGAAGCTACCACCGGTTCGGAAGGTAGATTCTACCGAGAAGAACCGGCAAGAAACTCAGTAGTTACTCTTTTTCAACATTTAAAAAATACAATCATATTAGTTAAATACAATTATATATGTATGTAATGTATCCTGCCTGGAAGTCAACAGGTATTAATTCCAAGCTTTTTTTATCATCTACAAAATCTTGTATAGAATAATATGCCTTTTTTACCAATGTATTTTTTGTAAACGATTTGAATTTACGAAACGGTAAAGTTAAAAATCTACTTATATTAAATGTCACATGTTTAAGGCTAAGCCTGAAGGGAAACAGCAACTCATAAGGTTATACCACATCTTTAACTATGATGTTATATTAACAAAAACATATGAAACTATTGCATACAGTATCATAATACATCATAAATAATGTATGATGATATTAAATTCAATATTAATATATACATATCTTGCTTGTAAGCATACTCAAATGTACAGTCAGAGTAAGAAAACCTTCGTCAGTTTTCAAACTCCTTTATCAAGTCTTAAACTCTTAGTACCTTTTGGATCTAAACATTGAATCATTGAAACGCAATATGTAATTCTCGATCGGTAAAGCAGATTATCGCTCATACTGAGCACACGAAAATAGATCGTAAGGTGACGAACCTTTTCTTACCCCGACTGTACAAACAATGGCAACTTATGCAATCTTTAATGCAATCTGTGATTTGCTTAAAATCAATCAGTTTTTACATTAGCATGTAGGCAGGCTCAAACCATTGCTAGCTTTTCAATATTAAAACTGTGAATGTTATTTAAGCTTCTACTGCATTGCTTGAATATATTGTGTGTTTAACAATAAGCAATATAAAAATAACCCTAATAAAACAAAAAGTAGTGTTCTGCGTTCTTTTGACCAGCTTAACCAGTGCAATTTTAACTGCATGGAAAAACTTTGTGGTAGGGCTTTGTGCAAGCCCATCTCGGTAGGTAGCACACACTCATCAGTCATTCTACCGTCAAATAACAGTACTCAGTATTGTTGTGGTCCGGTTTGAAGGGTGAGTGAGCCAGTGTAACTACAGGCACAAGAGACACATCTTACTTCCCAAGGTTGGTGTCACATTGACAATGTAAGGTTAATATTTCTTACAGCGTCATTGTCTATGAGTGATGATGACCACTTACTATCCGTCCGCAAACCTATACCATAAAAAACAACTAGATCCGGGAATCTAAACTAACAAACTTACTAAGTTTATGTGCCTCCTCAAATTCTGCCTCTTTCTTCAGTCTCTGTTCTTCTAGCCGCTGGAACAGTGGCCGATTGTCATATACCTCCTCTGGGGCTTCTGTTTATTAGAAAACAAATTGTTCTTAGATATTATCATAAACTTTATTTTGTATGTAAACTTGATAAAAATTATCTCTATTAGTTATAGTATGACACAACTTAGATGTAGCATTGGCAAAATTCGTAAAACCAATCACAGCCCAATTGAGTATGCTATTCCCAATTATCAATATTTATTTCTCACGTGAATATGATCTTTACACAAACGTGATAACTTGTAATATCATATTACCCAACATATTTATCAATTTGACACGTCGATTTACATACAGTTGTTTTCTCGGGTTGAACTGACGAGAGCATCTATAGCGACGAATAGTGTCGAATGGCGCGATAGGGAGCTATTTCTATAGGTCATATAAAATGGCAATAATTGGTTACATTTTCATTTCATTGCATTTTCCGATGCTACATCTAATTTGTGTCGTGCTGTAATATTATAAATGTGAAAGAATGCACGGATGTATGTTTGTAAATCAATTAACTATCTAAATTAAATTGATAATAGTCTGTAAAAATAGGCCTAAAACTTGCTCGTAATGGTATCACCACTGATTATAGATATCAGCACTGAGATAAATTAATCAACCTGTACATCACTGATGAGAAATGAATCTAAAACCTATTGGTGGTAAAGAGGTCACACATAGATATTTGCACTATAATGGATATCATCACAAATGCCCCGACATCCATGGATTCCGATATATATTTATTGAGATATAATTAGGCGGTTTGGGAAATGGGCTCACTGATGATATGTGGTCACCACCCAGTCGTCGGTGATGTAAGAAACATTAATCATTCTTTACATTGAACAACTCCAATCTTAGGCATTTTGATGTTATTGTTAGTTTAATTATTTGAATAAATATATTCTTTTCATTTATAAATTTTAAGTTTACTTTTGAATAGAACTTTCACAAAATTTTATTTTCAATTATTTTTACCGTTATATTGATACACTACACTTAATATAGGAATTAATTTTATAACATAAAATTAATATGTATTATTATATGCATTTATTTGAAGATTGAAGTTATATTATTTGACTGGGTAGTATTGAATCTTGAAAAAGAGTTATTTGACTGCCTTGTTGGTTCGTCGTAATAATTTCTACCGTCTGAGCATGTTGTCAGCTTACTTGGTTTTTTGGTTAGATAGGTCATAGTGGACTATTTGTATTCAATATACTTCCATAACAAATAACATAAGATATTTAAACTGTCGTATATACTCACAAATGAAATTTAATAATCATAAATTCTTATAAATTTGTTACAGAGCACAGGTTACAACTTTATTCCAACATCTAAGGGTCGCCTGAAAGAGGTTCCTTGTAAAATCAATAAGTAACTCTTTGTTTATGCTTAATTTTTTTATATGTTTAATAACTTTTCATGTGATATGTGTGCAAAATACATTGAAACACAAAAAAAAAACTTAAATATAAAATCTTCTATGAACGAGCAGTTACGTAGAGAGGTAGTGAAAAATATATACGTTTTTATTATTAAAATATACGTTTTGAAATATGGTGAAAAAACACACTTTGGGCCGTGAAATATATCTATCACCTTTTGGTTGATCTTCAGTCCGTACTTTTTCCCATTCTTCCTGACGTCGCCGTCTGGCCTCCAATATTTCAGACTCTGATATGAAACCGGAACTCATATTTAATATTTGCAAAAAACAATTGTATTTAAGTCGATAATCGATGATTCGATGGTTGATAAAATTTACAATCACACTTTTGACAAAATTTCAAACTGACAACTTTTGTATGTGTTATCGTTGTTAAAAATTATTTTATTAATATACCATTCGGATGTAGTAGATACGTATTTTAGGGTTAATATAATTCTGTAAGAAATTATTATAATTTTTTAGAAATGGAGTAAATGGAAAATATGTAAATTCAGTGTTTTTCTTAGTGCTATCTTATAACTGAATTAATATTTTACCTGTATCATATTTAAGTGTTCCTGTCAAAACCTTTCATAACTGTAAAGTGGTAAGTTTACGAATATCGGTAGTAATAATCTTATGAACGAGATAAAAAAATAGAATAAATATTAATTAACCTAAAACGTTAAATATTTTCTTAAAACTTAAGTTTTTAGTCAGAATGTAAACTATACTTTCGTTTAAATAAAACTACTGTCCTTCGTCTTCTATTAACTCAGTAAAAAAGAAACTTCGTAAATGCCATTTTGTAATTTTTGTATGCAAAATTGCATTTTTCAGTTCTGTGCCGGTCATAACTTTTTACATAAATTATTACAAAAGCTAACTTTCTATTGATTTTAGTGTCTTATTAATTTTTAAATTATAATATATCATGGCAGACCCGGATAATGTTGAAAATAATGCAATTGAAGAAACAAATGAATATGTGGAAAATGGTACAAATAAACTTATCGTTAAGTGTAAATTTTGCGGTTCCAAAATCTTGGATAAAAAGTCCGGGAAATACATGAAACAAGAGGTTAATATTATAATTTTATAATTACAATTTTTTTTTGTATGAAATTTATGTATTGGAATTAAAAGTTAGGTTAAAGTCACCTATCATACAGTAATTACAAATTTAAAAAAAAACAAGATAAAAAAATCAAATATTTAAAATAAAAGTAAAATGAATGTTCCGTGAATAAGTGTTCAATTTTTATCTTACTAATTGAGAAGTGAATATATTATTTATTATATGTATTTAGAAATTAACTACATACTTAAATATGTTTTCATTTCAATTCCAGAAAGATCTACCTCTAATGCAACAGGACACAAGAAAAGACACGGGGATTCAGAACGAAAAAGTTAATGAATTCTACCATGTTGAAAATATGTATACTTTTGAAAACATAGGTTTTACGCACACTGTGGATAATTATAAGTATTTAAGCTGTGCAGATTGTGACGCTGGTCCTGTAGGATACTATGATATGAACACTAAGCATAGTTATGTTGCATTATCTAGGGTTAATCATGAATAGGATAGTGTATGACAATTATTTATCGAGATTTGCTTATATTTCTTTAAGAAAAAAAAAATATAATAAGATTGGAACTGTACAGATTATATATTTAATGTATTCTAAATTACAACTTAAAAAATATATTTCAAAAAAAGATTAAAGTGGTAATATTATTATTTAATTTATATAATTTAGCAAATACTTCATAATAGTAGTTTTGCTACTGTATTTTTTTATAGTGTTGTTTAATATTTTTGCTCATTTGTCATTCCAAAAAATATAAAGCATTTTTTATATAATATATGAATGAGATAGGATTAAATGTTATTTATATATGTGAATCCTGTAGCGAATACATTGTATAGGAATGCACAATTTATAAGAAAAGTACATACTTGTTATTACTTGTGAACAATCCATATAATCAAAGATATGCTAAGAATATTGAAAATATTTAAATATATAATTCATTTTAAGTCATCATTGTGTGCATGTCTTTGTCAAAAAAGTTTAATTAAAAAAGAAAATCAACAACAATTACAATAAAATTTGGATTTTGATAATTAAAAAAGAAATATGTAGTGCTTTGAAAAATAAACCTCAAGTTTATATATACAATATTCATTGTCTCAATAATGATTTGAAAGAGATTTCATTGATTTGGCATGATTTCTTTAAAATATATTATTAAATAATAACAATATTGTATCATTATTTCATGTTACATATTGCTATTTAAATAAGAAATATTGTAATATGTCATATTTCTAAATAAAAATAACTTAAATTATTTTACTGTAATATTCAAAATATCTAAGACGTTTTTTATAAAATGAGTTTTGCAAATTACTTTTGTATAAAAATGTATTGAAATTAAATCATATGATCTTCTCATTTGTTTCTTTATTTATGACCTTGTAAACCAATAATTGTAAGATTTTATTTTTATTTACAGTTTTCTTAAAGTAGTGACATCTTTTAATTCTATACTTTTTTGTATTAATTGTTTATTTAGTAAATTATTGATAAATTTTGGGCTAATAATTATTAGAAATATATTAAAAAATAATTTAAAGAAATATTTATTCACGTTTTTACAAATTCCAAGAATGACTAAATTAATTCTTATGAGTATTAATAAAGAGATACACTATTTTCTCATATTAAATAAAATAGAATTACACTTTCGTAATGTTACGCTTATTCAACCAAACAGTCAACGTTTCCGTGGTGTAGCGGTTATCACATCTGCCTAACACGCAGAAGGCCCCCGGTTCGATCCCGGGCGGAAACATATTTTTACCGTTCTATTTCACCACATTTGTTTATTTATTTTTATGAGATAAATTATTAGGTATTTTGTAATTTATTTTTTATATTATTATTAGATTCTGTTATTTAAATCTTACAATCAAGCCATGCGTAGGGTATCAAAAAAAAAGAATTAAAATAGTCGGATAAACCTTCCTATCTAAAATAACTAAATAAAATAAAATAAATACCTATTCATATAAACAAAATTCCCAGTCATCTACATTCAATTTGTGACGGAAATCCTTCAAAATCTGTTATTTTAACCAACAGCAACAAAAAGAGGAAAGTTTGTGTTTATTTTTTAACTACTGTTATCTAAAAATCCCTAAAGCAAAATATATAGAGGACGGCCATCGCAATGATTTTAGAGTGTAGAAATAACACATAAACCGGTTCCCCCCCAGGGGTACGGGTAGGTACCTTGCTCAATGTTTTAAATTCGTGAATAAAAAGTTATATGACAGCTTAGTTCCTAAGGCTAGTGGTGGCTTAGCTACGTAAGGGTTCGTTAATATGTCTCATGCCAATATGTGATGAAGTCTGATCGTCCATTCACGTGTAATATTTAAATCTAAGGTTGGTATATATTTATTCCTTCTTAGATTCAAATGAAGTGGCACTTTTATGCATTAAATACTATTAACTATTTATTTATTTGTTGGTACGTATTTATTTTACTTGGTGATAGGGATTTGTGCAAGCCCGTCTGGTTAGTTACCCCACTCATTAGATATTTTACTATCAAACATCAGTACTCAGTATCGTTGTGTTCAGGTTTGAAGGGTGAGTTAGCCAGAGTAATTACAGGCACAAGGGACATAACATATTAGTTCCTAAGGTTGCTGGCGCATTGGCGATGGAAGGGAAGGTTTAAGTTTCTTACAGCGTCACTTACCATCAGGCCTATAAGCTCGTCCGCCAAACAAAGCTTAAAAAACAGACAGTTTCAAATAGCAATTGTTAGGTTTAGCAAATTTATACTCAGAGATTCATCTCAACAGTAGCTTTCACCGTAACGTAACCTCATCCACAATTCACTTGAATGAGAATACAACTACTGTTTGATTGCTGTTCTGCAAACATTGACTGTTATACAACCAACCATTCAAACCTTACCTCAGGCATATAACATGTTGAATGGTGTATTATGTATTCAACAAATATGAATATGTTAATTTACTGTTTGTTCTTAAATAATGATTTTGTATGTTATATATTTGATTTGTTTATGGTTATGAGTTTTTAACATTTATTATATTGTTTTAGGAATATAACAAATTATTAAAAAGTAGTAAATTTGTCTTTGTCTAAATATATTTGATTAGTATAGATATATGAAAATTGATAGTACTCAGGTAGGCTATGCCTGAGATGGGCCTCTTAATAAGTAAGCGTTTTTTTATTATTTTTCATAATAAAGATTTTAACTGTAACACTTTCGCTTATTGGTATGGTGTGTAAAAGAAAAAATTGATTTTATTAGTACTCACTAATAAATCTGTATAGTATCAGTATTGATGTCATAAACGTGAAAGTAATTCTGTCTGTCTGTCTTTCACGACCAAACCGCTGAACCGAATAAGATGAAATTTGGTATGAAGTAAACTTGAACTTCAAGAAAGAACAGAGGCTACTTTTTGCCTGACACATGACAACCAACGCCTTAAAACGCAAGCGAAGCCGCGGGTAACTAGTAATATAAAAATAATTATTATTCATTATAATATCCGGATTTCTTATTTATATTTAGCTCATGATGAAGATTCCTTTTAAAAAATGCTTATCGCTCAAAAAATTCCTTATAGCAACTTGTGTAGTCCGATAAAACCTAGATGTAGCATCGGCAAAATTCATCAAACCGATCACATCCGAATTAAGTACGCTACCCCAAATTATCAATATTTATTTCTTATGTAAATATGATCTTTACACAAACGTAATAACTTGTAATATCATATGACCTAATACATTCGTCGATTTATATGCATTTGCTTTCTCGGTTGAAGTTGAACTGACGCGAGAATCTATAGCGACGAATAGCAGCGAATAGCGCGACAGGGAGCTACATCTATCGGTTGCGTGAATCGGCAGTAATCGGTTTATATATCTTCATCGTTGATCGTGACTTATTTAGTATGCAACTGTTATTTGGACATTTATAGAAGCTAAGGTTGGAAGAAAATTTTAGTATTTTTACGATCAGGAAGTATTTGTAAGTAATCTCGTCTGTGTAATGCAATTGAGATTTTCTCAATATGATGTTCTTATGCACGAAGTCAGAACCCTCTTGAGCTACGCTGGGGCCCTTGGGCACCCATGAATTTGGGGCCCTTTTGGCATGGTAGATATTTAATAGTAGTTACAAATAATTTCCTTATAGCCAGATCTTAAGTATAGTTTCAAATAAACGGTGAAGCAATTTTCTCTCTCATACTCATACTCAGTGGTTGTGCAATCTCATGGCTATAGTATATCTATTTCTTCGGGGCCCCCTCAGGATGGGGGCCTTGACCACATGTCTCGTGTTACATAAGCCCTTACGGTTAAGACGGTAATGACTATTTACTGACGATTTTATGACGTTTTTACTGCACCACCATATTGCCGTCTTCCATACCCATTATCCTTTTAACCCAAAGGTTGTCTGGTAGAAATGGCTTATAAGCCATAAGACCGCCTTTTGCTTGGACAATTTTCTTTGAAAGAAAATATATTTTGTGTCTATATACATAAGTATATTTGGTGTGCAATAAAGAGTTAAATAAATAAATAAATAATGACTATGTTTTCAATGGAACACTTTCTGATCTTGTTAGATTTGCCATCTCATCGGATTTTGAGAGTGAGAGAATCAAATCAAATCAAAATACACTTTATTCAAGTAGGTTTTTACAAGCACTTTTGAATCATCATATAAGGACTATATTAAGTAATGCTATCAACGGTTCGGAAAGTAGATTTTATCGAGAAGAACCGACATGGTACTTACTCTTTTTCAACATTTAAAAATACACAGTCATGTTAGTTAAATACAATTATATGTATATGTATGTATATCCTGAAAGTCAACAAGTATTACTTCCACGCTTTTTATCGTCTGTATAATCTTGTATAGAAATTGCATCTGTTTTTGCCCACACTATGTATGTCGTGCGTAGTTGGTTGCTTTACATACGTCACTAAAATCGAACTGGGCGATATTGTCATCATCACTATACTTAATAAAAATTACGTATACTTTACAAAAATGGGCACAGAAAAGTAGCAGTTAAAAGTTTTGTAGTTTTATAAATTCAAACTCAGTTCGATTAGATACAAAATCTTTTATTTTAACATAAAATGTTCAATCGGCACAATTCCAAGTTGTACAATGAATCAACCTTCATTTTTAAGATAACCCCGTTTTTTCCTTTTTATTCCTCCTGTCACCTCAGAATGTGTCCAGTCATCCGATTGGTCAGAGGTAATTCCGCATTCTTAATCAGCCAACCACATGCAACAGTGTTACCATCTCTAAAATAGAATAACATGAATAAAAATAATCACATTAGTAGTATTTGTTTGCAATTAAATATTGTCATCCTAGAAAGCAGTTTTCAAACTATTTTTTTTTTAATATAGTCGCAGTTACAGTATTCTAAGCATCACTAATTTCTCTGTCTAGTAAAAGCGTATGCTTATGCCTATACGATTATAATCCGAGGGTCAGGATTACAGCTGCTTGGTCGCTCGTATATCCTTAAGTTATTATGTCAATAAATTTACATAAATATTTTAAAAGTAATAATTAAAACGTGTCGTCTGTCAATATAAATATGTACGCCTAGTTCAAAAGGTCGTATGTTAAGTAAGGATTACATTGTACGGCGTTGCCAAAACTGATCATTATGTAATGTTTTTTAATACACTATTTGTATTTTCTTTCTGCTATGCTCATGGCTATGAGCTGAAATGGCCCAGTGGTTAGAACGCGTACATCTTAACCAGCAGTGGTAAATTTACAGGCTGTTACTTTACTTTTACTTTACTATGCCCATGGGTCTGTATGTCCGTCTATCTAGCTAAGAATATCTATTGACCTTGCCCAGGTAGCTCAACAAGCAGGGATCTGACCTTCGCCAGTTGCCGCTCTGTTCCAATGCCAGCTCATGAATACGTATGTAGCAGAATTTCATTGAAATTAGACATATGTAGGTTTTTTCGAGATATTTCCTCATCGCCAAGAACGATATAAATTATAAATAGAAACTACAAATTTAGCACATGAATATTCAGTGGTACATGCTCGGACTTAAACTCGTAATCATAGGTTAAGATGCACGCGTTTTAAACATCGGGTCATCTCATCAAATAATATAAATATAAAAAGGATTCGGTTGATTTTCCAAAAACATAACAACAACAGCCTGTAAATTTCCCACTGCTGGGATAAGGCCTCCTCTTCCCTTGAGGAGAAGGTTTGGAACATATTTCGCTGTTCCAATGCAGGTTGGTTACGTATGTGGCAGAAATTCTATGAAATTAGAAACATGCTATTTTTCTTACGTTGTTTCAACACTGAGCACGAGATTAATTATAAACACAAATTAAGCAAATTAATGTTTAACGGTGCTTCTCTGGGTTTGAACCCGCAATCATCGGTTAAGATGCATGCATTCTAACTACTGGGCCATCTCGGGTCGTTCATTTCATAAATACATACTTTTTCTTTAACTATGACGTTAGTTTTTCTTATTTTATTTTGATTTGAAAAGTGTGTTAGTTGTTACTAATCATTAATTATAAATGTTCTAACTGATTAGAAACCAAACAAGCTCATACGTCAATAGTTTAGAATATTCAAATACATTCTTTAATATATACGACGAAGTAAAGTTATACGAAGTAGTGCATATATAATGTATAATATATTCAAATGCTCAAACGAATTGTAATCTACAATTACATAAGAATAAACAGTAATTTATATTCGTTAATTCTTTTATCTGAACCGTCTACACTGAATAATTCGTCAGAAATTTATGCCCATATATCACTATATTATATAGTTTTGAGGGTTCCGTACATATATATTTTTAAATAATTATGTGGCATGTAGGTTTTTCCTAAAATTCTTATTCCGATTTTGGGTATAAGTTTCATTTTCCTCTTTAACGAGTTCTCCCTTTTGTAGAACTTATTAAAACAATTTTTAGTTAAATATATCTGATAAATGGATGGTACCTTCCCAGACGGGCACAAAGTACTACCACCAAGGGCCCACATTTGTAGCCCACCATTGATGGTTATTGAGATATAAAAATCTATGCTATGCAATTTCATCATTCTTGTTTATTTGCGTTTCTCGATATTTTTTTGTTTCATTCATATTCATTCATTCAGTTTCATTTCAATTCATAAATTGCGTATCTCTAAAATTTATATATGCAAATAAAATTTTTAGTGAATAATAATTTAATCAAAAGAAATAATTATTTACATCTTTTAGAATGCCTCGATTACAGCTTAGATAATTTCGTTTTATCAGAACGAAGATTTGTATATACAATTATACATATTTTACATGCGACTCTTACGTACTGGTCGAATCTTTCTTTTTGTTAAACTAATATATGCTAATTAATTATGCTTGTTTCTAATTAAGAATTAAAAATATATTACGCTTTTTTTGTAGTACTCGATTTTGGTTGGTGTTATCTTCTGAAGAGTTATATTATTCCAATTTGAATTACTGGCTTAGTGATTATTATCGATCGTTTATTCGACATTATTACTAATACACTTTAATTACCACGTTGGGCTTTGTTTTTTCGTTATATGCCCGGAGATCTAGAGGTTCTAGGGTCCAACCTGAGGTCGGAGCAATGCATTTTTTTGATCTATAATTTATAAATTATAAACATAAACATTACATTAAAAGTAGCAGCATTATTTATTCCACCAAACTGTTCCAAAGCGGATTGGTGTATACATATGTAGCCCAATTTAGTTGAAATAATATACATGCAGGTTACCTCACGATGCTTTCCTCCATCGTTGGCACGAGATGAATTATGTACACAAATTAAGCTCATGAAAATTCAGTAATGCTTTCATGAGTCTAGCTTGTAAGATGCATACGTTCTAACCGCTGGGCCATCTCGACTCTATTCACTATTACTTGGCGGTAGGGCTTTGTGCAAGCCCGTCTGGGTAGGAATCACCCACTCATCAGTTATTCTTCCGCCAAATAACAGTACTCATTATTGTTGTGTTCCGGTTTGAATGGTGAGTGAGCCAGTGTAACTACAGGCACAAGGGACATAACATCTTAGTTTCCAAGGTTGGTGGCACATTGACGATGTAAATAATAGTTAATATTTCTTACAGCTTCATTGTCTATGGGTGATGGTGATCACTTACCATCAGGTGGCCCATATGCTCGTCCGCCAACCTATACCATAAACGAAAAAAAAAATTCATCATCATCATTTCAGCCGAAGGACCTCCACTGCTGGACATAGGCCTCCCCCAAAGATCGCCAAAACTTCCGGTCTCGTGCAGTCGCAACCTGCGGCTTCCCGCTACCTTCACCAGGTCGTCGGACCACCTTAGGGGGGGGGGGGGGGGGATTCTACCCACGCTGCGACTCTATTATAAATAAAAAATTGAAAAATTACGTAAAACTGAGTTTGTTCATGTTTACTTTGTACAAGTGATGTAGGTAATAAATTCCAATAAATAACCCTTACTTAATGTGTGCGCCATTTTGTGTTGCAATAACTCGAGCAACACCTTTGACATATACTTGCTACTTTAAACAACCTCTTAAATTTATTAACAGACATAAAACTCTGTATATTCTGTTATATAACCTATTGTTTACTCTGTATATTCTGTTTAGTTACATTAACTTATCGCTTCGCTGTGTTGGTTTAGTAGCTTTTATATATGCTAATTACTAACTACTGTATTTCTTTTTATTTTTAAATGGTAGTGGGATATTCAAATCGACCAGCTGATGGTAGGTGGTCATCTCAAAGACATTGTAAGCAGTTTAATCATTCCTTACATCTCCAATGCGCCACCAACTACGGTGGCTCACTCTTTCTTCAAACCAGAATACATACTATGTATTCTATGTAGAGTAGGTACCTGATGATTTGTTATTTCTTTTCCTACTCATACTTCTGGTTTCGTCACTAATTCCTACTCAGTTCAAGCTATCCGATTATGGAACATAGTACCTGAATATATTATATAGAAAAGCTACCTCTAAATTTACTATTAAGGCTCGTCTATAAAAGCACATATTGTCAGAAACATGTGCTTTTGTAGACGATTATTTATATGTTTTGAATACAGATAATACCTATTTATTTTGTGGATACTAAGTATACGTGTATGTATGTTTCATTTATTGTATTGTTTTGACAATTACTAATTACCGCCTTCATGATTTTCTGTATGATCTAAAAATTGACTGACAGAGAATGCCTTGAGGCATTAAATCGGCCTTCTGTTTCATTTTCTTTTTAGTGGTCAATAAAGTATTTACCTAAATAAATAAATAAATTCTCATATGGACTTGTATAATCTCTAGGACGACCTTCGTGGTCGAGTGGTGTGTACACCGGTTTTCATGAGTACGCAACTCTGAGGTCCCGGGTTCGATTTCCGGCAGAGTCGATGTAGATTACCATAAGTTTTGTATGTTGTCTTGGGTCTGGGTGTTTGTGGTACCGTCGTTACTTTTGATTTCCATAACACAAGTGCTTCAGCTACTTACATTGGGATCATAGTTATGTATGTGATGTTGTCTCATATTTATTTATTTATTTAATCTCTAAAATCTAATTTTAGAGTATAGTTGGTGTCCAAAGACAAACAACCAGACATAATTAATATAAGTATATATTTTTTAAAGTAATTAATTATAGCAATAAACGTTAATATATGAGAGAAAACACACCCGGAACTTATGATGTCTTTCATAAAACTGAAGCGTAGTGATTTGCATTCGACTTGTAATCTCAGTGTGCATTAATTACCGAGTAATTCTATGTTACCATCTTAATGACGCTTAGAGTATGTAACTAAAAGCAACGTTTTATTTTGCTCGGTAAAACGAGGAAAATTTATTTTTAGAAATAGTATTTTTTAATATTGACTATATAGTCAGACTGATCCTTCGAAATTTATAAAACAAAAACTTCCAACCGCCGTTTTATCCGCTTAGAGGTGGAGTTTCGTAAAATTTGTTTTTTTTTTATAGTATAGGTTGGCGGACGAGCGTATGTGCCACCTGATGGTAAGTGGTCACCATCAACCATAGACAATGACGCTGTAATAAATATTAAGTATTCCTTACATCGTCAATATGCTACCCACCTTGGGAACTAAGATGCTATGTCCCTTGTGCCTGTAGTTACACTGGCTCACTCACCCTTCAAACCGGAACACAACAATACTGAGTGCTGTTATTTGGCGGTAGAATAACTGATGAATGGGTACCCAGACGGGCTTCCACAAAGCCCTACCACCAAATAGGAGTCCACGTCCTATAATAAATTTACCAGACACAAATTTCAAGTTTGTATGAATTGCATAAATTACGTATAGTGGAGTCAATGAATACATAAAACAGGCAATCTTCGGAAGTCCTCAAGAACAGCTCCGATTTTGATGTTTTTTTTTTTTTTAATTTTGTTTTTTTATATTATTCAAAATCAGAAACCTCTTAGAGCGGGGACGGAACTATTTATATTGTTTAAACAATATCAACGATATTTATACACAAAAAAAAATTCTACTATACAATATCCATTAAAAACTTGTAAATATATTAATGAATGTTATAAACAATTATCTATAAGTTTGTTCTGTGTAGTAATGACATGGAATTAATTTGTGAACCAAAATATAAATTTTTTATTGACCATAGAAAATTCATTATGTTAAATACAAAAAAAGTACATTTAATTTTTATTATCATTTTGCATTTCGGAGACTTCTTCATCTTCTTCAAGTTGTGGGTGGTTACTGCAGTCATTTCCACTGCAAACTATGCAGGCTGGTGAGCAATGAAGATCACTTTTTCTGCAGCTACACGCTGAACCGCATCCTGTTTTGCAAGAGCAAAATATTAATTTTAAAACATTGTCAGGTGCTGCTGGTTGTGTCATTTTGATTGGTTTTAAATAATTCTCTCTTCGCCAACCCCATTCTTCAGGTGGTATCGATGAATTATTTTTCCATTGCTGAACTTGTAAGTAGGCTCTTTTAATATGTTGTTTTGCTGCATCTTCTGTCGGAGGTAAGGAATTAAGTTGTACGCTTTTATTTTTTATATAATAAATTACTAATTATATTTATATGTATTAACTTATAAATAAATACCTTCTCCATTATGCTGATACACAATATTCACTCCGATAAAAATTATTTTTATTATAAATAATTCACTGTGAGTAAAAAAATCAATACTTTAAACTTGACGGAGCGTGCAGTTACTCCAAAAAGTAAATGAATACTGAGTGAAGTAAGCAGTAAAAATATAAAACTAGTCAAACATCTGCTCTCAGACCTTGAATTCTTTCATCAGGTAGGGATTACCTAAACGACAAAAAGGTCAATTTCTATTGTACGAATAGTACCTATACCTCACAAAACTTTCTAATGCAACGTTCAATATTATATATATGTTGTTACGGATGCGCTGCTTCTTTAGCTAAATAATTCTATTTAAAAAATTAGTGAAGAAAATCGCCTTGACATATATATTTAAAAAAAAGGATTTTTTTTTTTTATTTTAATATTAAATTGTTGTTAAAAACTTCTTTGTAACAACTATTTGTTACAATGAGATTATTATATGGAGATTTTTTTACAAAAAAATAGAGACCAAACTTAATTTTTTATATAAATATCGTTGATATTGTTTAAACAATATAAATAGTTCCGTCCCCGCTCTAAGAGGTTTCTGATTTTAAATAATATAAAAAAACAAAATTAAAATAAAAAAAAACTTCAAAATCGGAGCTGTTCTTGAGGACTTTCGAAGCAAAGGCTTCATTGACGCCACTAGTATGTGACAAATGAAAATCTACAAAAGTTTTCTCTATTGTAGCACGCTTACATTAAATTCGTATATCTTCTCAGTAAATTTTAATATAACAACACATATTTTTTTATGATATCTGTTCTTAAAGGTAAGAGGTCACCATCTCCTACTGACAGTGGCGCTTTAATAATAAATAATAATCTCAGAACATAAATATAGAACGCGATCTTTTCTACTATCAAACTTGAATAATACTCCCAAACACCTTCTAGGACCTAGGTCCCCCCATATAAGCATAGGAATAAAAGTTTTAATATTAAATAAAGTCATTAGGACCGTATGTCAAACCCCGATCAATCTCAATTCGAAAAGGGCGCATATACCTATATATTACGTACCGAAAGAGACAATTCGGTTCTGTTGCCACGTATCATCAATCTCGAAGGTTTTATCGACCTGTCATTATTGTTGATGGTCACAACATCATTTCGGTACGCAGTATTAGTTATAGACGTGACAAATGCCGCTAGGTCAACCTTTATTGCGTGTTTTTATATTGCATTAATGTTTAATATGTACATACAGTCAATTTCAATTGAATGTGTAAATGAAAAAGATAAATGCACCAAGAAATTATTGTATGTTTTATAAATGTAAAATTTTATAAATGTAGAAGCTGAGATGGCTCCGTGGTTAGAACGCGTGCATCTTAACCGATGATTGCGGGTTCAAACCCAAGTAAGGACCACTATATATATGTGCTTAATTTGTTTTTATAATTCATTTTGTGCTCGGCGGTGAAGGAAAACATCGTGAAGAAACCTGCATGTGTCTAATTTCATCGAAATTCTGCCACATGTGCATTCTACCGACCCGCATTGGAACAGCGTAGTGGAATATGTTTCAAGCCCTCTCCTTAATGGAAGAGGAGGCCTTATCCCAGCAGTGGGAAATTTACAGGCTGTTACTTTACTTTATTTTTACTTTATAAATTTATCAAATATATATAATAGATGTGTTCTCTTGTAGTGTTGGTATCACCATCTTATCTTATCTTACTAAGAACTTAAGTGGTAGAATAAACAAATAAGGGTGAGGTATCCAATCCGTCGTGCTTGCATGTTTTTTTTCAATTTACACGATGCCCTTAATTATTATACCTAAACTTTTTAATTCTAGTAATGGAAAACCTATAAAAACCTTTTCAGTATATTTAATGCGTTCAGACAGACAAAACGATATCATCGACAAACTTTTTATTTAATAATATGTTAGAGAAAGAGGGAAATATATGAAATGGATACTTTTACATTTAAAAAAAAATACAGCTGTCAAATAATTACAAGATGGCTAATACTATTCCAGTTGCAATGTTTGATCTTTCAAGTTATTAAAACAATGTAATATTGATGTTATAAACATCTTAATGTTTTTTAACTCATTGTACCAATTCTGATGAAATCGTCTATAAATGACCAATACCGTTCACTCACTGAGTGATGTCGAAATCTTTAGAACTTTATAGGCTGTAAATTTTGCTACTAGCTAGAGATTAAATCCCTAATACAGAACACTAATTATATGATAATAAGCGTCGAAATTCATTGCTTATATAGCTTTGATATTTTTTTAGAATGGACTAAAGATAGAAGAGGCGAGATGGCCCAGTGGTTAGAACTAGTACATCTTAACCGATGACTGAGGGTTCAAACCCACTCAGTTCGACGTTCAAGCGACTCAGTTCGATTCTGTTCTAATATAAAGGGGGTGCCGATAGGATTTTCAGCTAATGGTGCCTATATGGTTAACTCGTAGTTTTGTTCATACATAATTACCTAATTTATACATATAATAAAATTATAGTGTCTGTTTGTACTATTAAAATAGCCCATTTTTACTTAATGCATGTGTTTTTATATACACAGTACATATACCAATATAACATTTTTTACAATTTTTGTTTGTCTGTTTGTTCCGGCTAATCCCTGGAACGGCTTGAAGGATTTTGACAGGACTTTCACTGGCAGATAACTGATATAATCGGGATTAACTGAGGCGATAATATTTTTTTTTGTCATATTCAAAGGCGTACAAGGTCGCGGACATAACTAGTATTTAATAAATAATATAAGAGCATAAAATCTTCTTTCGCAAGGGTGGTGGCGCATTGGTGATGTAAGGAGTATTTCTGACAGCACCATTGTCTATGGCTGTTGTCTATGGCACATTTGCTTGTTCGCCAACTTTTATCATTTAAAAAAAAAAATTCTAACTGGCAAGAATATTCGAATTATTTATATTATGCAATATATAAGCAGTTATAAAAATATAAATTCAAATTTAGAATGTTATTTAACAATGATATTTACGCTATGTATACGCAATTTTATTTCATTGTCCAACGGACACATAACTCATGAAAAATGTATTTAAACGAATTATAAACTTTTTAAAGATAAGGATAGAAAAAAATTACAATATTTATTTAATTAATATTAAATTTGAATAAGTAATTTAAATTTTAATCTTAGAAATTTATTATTTTTATAGTTTGCATGTTTTAAACATTACAATGATATATTATTCAAATTTTTGTCTGTTAATTTGCATGTTTTTTTTATACATCTAGTTTAATATGATTCGATGTGGGCTGTTGATGCTGTGATGCTGAGTGTCAGGGTTTCGATCATTATCCACCCTCGGAGGTTTGAAATTAAACTCAGGGAATATTCTTCTCTGATTTATTCCAAAATGAGGCGGTCCGATCAAGCCTGTCGATACCGGCGGGCGCAAGCACTTTTGAATCGTCATTTAACAATTAAGTGAAGCTACCACCGGTTCGGAAAGTAGATTCTACCGAGAAGAACCGGCAAAAAACTCAGTAGTTCCTCTTTTCAAATTAAAAAAAAAAACAAAGTCATGTTAGTTAATACAATTATTTAAATTAATATACCCTGCCTGGAAGTCAACAGGTATTAACTCCACGCTTTTTTATTATCTACAAAATCTTGTATCGAATAATGTGCCTTTGTTACCAATGTATTTTTTATAAACGATTTGAATTTACGAAACGGCAAAGTTAAAAATGTCTAAAAACGAGGAATCAGGCATCAGCTCGTTATCAGACATGATGATATTCGAAATATAAGCCTAGTCGTTCACGTTCATAATAGGTACCTTTTCTTCGATATCCTTTGAAATATAACTTTTTCGCCGTCACGTGCTAGCGTGTACGGTTAAAAATAAATAAATCAGTGGTTAGAACGCGTGAATCTTAACCGATGATTTCGGGTTCAAACCCAGGCAAGCCCTAATATGTGCTTAATTTGTGTTTATAATTCACTAGCTGATCCGGCGAACTTCGTATCGCCTAGCAGTTGATTCTTTATTTTTTTTTAAATTCGACGTAATTTTCCAAACGCTGCCCAACCTATCTGAATTCTTCTATTCACCTCGTCCTCAAGGTTGTTTTTACCTAATCGCAAAGTCTGCCTAAGGTAGACATATTTTTGAACAACTTCGAGGACGGTACTGTGTATCGCAATCGGTTCCGGTAGAACATTTTCATTTAACATGACCTTGGTTTTATCCAATACGCATAGAAGAGTCAGCCAGCTCGTTCAGCATTTGTTATAGGTCTTGCAGCGTTTCTGCCACGATGACGATGTCGTCTGCGAATCTCAAGTGAGAGATGTATTCGACATTGATGTTGATGCCACGTCCTTTCCAGTCCAGCGTCTTGAACATAATATCCTTCCTTGCATTAGTGAACAATTTTGGGGGAAATAACGTCCCCTTGTCTCACTCCTCGATGCAATTATATGAGATTTGTTTGCTGATTCTGTACTCGGACGGACATGGTGGCAGCTTCGTAGAGACATCTCATCACTTGGATTTCAACCGAGTCAAAGGCCTTCTCATAGTCCACGAATGCAAGACACAGGGGCCGATTATACTCTTGGGACTTCTGTATATCTGCCGCACTGTGTGAATGTGGTCTATGGTGGCGTATCCGGTCCGAAACCCAGCCTGTTCTGGGGGTTGGAATTCGTCGAATCTTCGCGTAAGGCGGTTCGTGATCACTCTTGAAAACAGCTTATAGACGTGATTCAGTAGGAATATGGGACGATAGTTCTTCAACAGGATTTTGTCTCCCTTTTTGAAGAACACTCCTACTCCACGCCTCCGGAGTTCTCCCTTCGTCATTACATTGTCGTTATCAATATCAATGAGTTGTTTAGAGAATATGTCTCCAGATTGATCATTTTGCAACATGACACGCATATTCTTGCTTAAATGTAATACCTTGACATGTTTCCACAAATTGGAGGACTTTAAACATGCAATCAGTTCATCAGCTTGCGTTGAACGTGGAACCACTGGCAATGTTTGGCGAAAATCATTGCGCCACCAAATGGTTTTGGTTGTTCCGTAGATCTTTTAAGGTTCTATCTAAAGTCTGTAAAGATTTTTTATGCGCCATCGTGCATTTATCCCACACTATTAGTTTACATAACTGCAAATCCTTTGCCATTGCAGAATTTTTGGAAATGTTTTGTCCGCCGCCTTATAGGAGGCATTTAGTAAGTCACAAACACACAACACTTTTTTAATTTTATAGAAATTTGTGGATTTTAGATTTAGTAATATTATAGATGCACAGCAAAGAGATATTTACATTTCAAGTGACATTTTACCATAGACAATTTGTTTTTGATTAAAAAAATAAATATTGACAAATATTGAAATTAATATTTATACAATACTAACGTTACTCAATTGTTTTGCCTTCCCGGAACCTCTCCACTAACACAAACTTTATCGTATGGTATTAAAGTTCAAATTTTAAGTATTATCAACACAATACAAATCTTTTGTATGGAAGTATAGAAAAGTGATGTTTTTAGACTTTTTCAGGAAATTTAAAATTTTTTTTTAGATTTTTCTCTCCGTAAGAACCATCCTCGTACTTTAAGGAATATTTTAAAAAAGGAATTAGCGAAATCGGTCCAACCGTTCTCGAGTTTTGCGCTTAGCAACACATTCAGCGACTCATTTTTATATTATAGATCTCGTGTTTGGCGGTGAAGAAAAAGATCGTGAGGAAACCTGCATGTGTCTAATTTCATTGAAATTTTGCCACATGTGCATTCCACGAACGCGCATTGGAACAGCGTGGTGGATTATATTCCAAGCACTCTTCTCAATGGAAGAGGAGGCCGCAACTTGGTATTCCATCAGCACGAGGGAAACAATATCTTAGCTCCTATTTAATACGTAAAAGTTTTTAAAATAAAAAAAAACAGTTTGGGCCACGTCTTCCAAGAACGTGGCAAGCTTGAAGTCCAGCAAAGATCTGTTCATTTTTAGTTACAATATAAAACTATACATATAATAAAATTGGAGTGTATGTTTGTAATATTGAAATAGCTCTTTTTACTCAATGTATAACAATGTAAACGGTGCGTATACCAAAATATATTTTTTTTACTATTTTTGTCTGTCTGTCTGTCTGTCTGTTTGTTTCGGCTAATGTCTGGAACGGCTGGACTGATTTTGAAGGGTCTTTTGCTGGCAGATAACTGATGTAATAGGGAGTAACTTCGGCTACAATAATATATTTTTTCGTTATATTCAAAGGCGTACAAGGTCGTGAGCACAGCTAGTATAAAATAAAAAATCGTCAATATATATCAAAGTCGAATGTAAAAGAGGCACGGTCAACTATGAACCCGTGGATGTTATAAATTAAATTATATATATTATATCTAAAGGATTTACAGCAAAAGGCTCGCCTTAAGAATTAGTAATTATATATTCTAATGCAGGGTTTGAATCTAGTGTACATAAAGCAATAGCGTCAGATCTGCCAGTTACGTGAAGGTTAATGTTGAAACACTTTCTTTGAAGTCGAACATAACATACAATCTATATGTCAATAGACACGCTAATTCTATGTACTGTTTCATAACACATTTACATATAAAAGGTTTGAAGATTTCAGTTCGTTAATAAGTGTTATTGACCATCCCCTCTTCTCAAAAAATAATTTTAGGAGACACCTTGGATTAAGATGGCCCTGATGAGTGCTTGTGCCAGTATTTCTGGGTCCAATAGACATGTTAGAAACTGTATTTTCATCTTTTAAAACTAACTTAAACGTATGGCAAATATATTAATAGTTATACCTAACCCTTTTTATATTTATTATGTATTATAATGATATACCTCAAAACAATGATGTTCTAGTAAACAGATATGTCATTAACGCCCAAAAAGTGAAGACTAGAAAACGTCCTAATTGGGACGTTTGCCTTTAGTCGTTTTCATCATAATTATGCCAGTAATACTTTATAATGCATCATAATTATGTAGTAATACGTTTTGCGTAATTAAAACATCTAGTTATCCCTTTTACTAATTGTTTTTATCAAGCTATCCTTTTTACTTGTAACGAAATGTAAAATAAACAGTCCGCGGCGCGGCACCCTTTTTTCTGTTATTTAGTATGGGTATAACCTATTTGTTTATTAGAATATCATTGCCTCAGAATGTATGAAAGTTAATAAAGTCGTGGTTTATTTAATTTCGTTAGCAGACAGATTTGTTCTCGTAGTTATTACAACATACAGACAATTCTTCATATATATTGTCATGATGAGTCATAAATACATTACTTATATGTAAGTTACAGGTTTTATTCAATTATAAAGATAAAATTGAAAATAATAGATCTCCTATATATAACTTACTTCTGCAGATTTTACCAATATAATACAAACCAACCGATCCTACGTTTGCTAAAAATATTCAAGGTCAAAGTTGAAGAGTCTTCGGCTTTTGTGTAAAAAAAGGAAATTCGCTCTTGCAACGTTGGTATACGAAATTAAAAGCGGATGAAATTACGAAGTGCATTTATTTATATAACAATATTATATAATACAACCATCTCTGAAATGAGCTGTATATTCTGATATAAAATAATTTACATTTTGGTCGTAAGCTCCGCTATGACTGCTGTCAAATCAGACATTGCAGCACATGTTCGAACCAATGCCTGCTTTCGTTCTAAATTTAAACCAATCACCAAGTACGTCCATTTGTCACCTCGGAAGTGATTCGTATTTTGAATCATACGTCGTCGTTTTGATTTTGCAATAGGCTTCCTCAGTGCTTATTTATTCAAAAAAAGTGTATAATGTTAACAGTGTGTCAATGTATTTTCAATTTAAGTGTCGATTTTCAGCGATCATTATTGTGTTCTTCATTTTATGAAAGCCGTTTAGATCAATATCCTGTTTATCTTATCTGTGGTTGGTTATTACCATTGGACTCATTGGTTTTGTTTCGAGAAACGATTTTCAATTGAATAGAATAGAAACATTTATTAAACTTCACACGAGTTCTATCTCAACATCATTGTATATGCACTATGAGTAAGGATAAGCTTATAACGCCAAGTTTCCGACTCCACAAAGTCTAAATCTTTCTGGGGGCAAGGTGTCCGTTTCTATAATAAAATTCCGCAGACATTTTTAACTTTGCCTCTTCGTAAATTCAAATCGATTATAAAAAATACATTGATAAAAAAGGCGTATTACTCGATACAAGATTGTGTAGATGATAAAAAAGCATGGAATGAATACCTGTTGACTTCCAGGCAGGATATATATATTAATTTAAATAATTGTATTAACTAAGATGACTTTGTATTTTTAAAATGTTGAAAAAGAGTAACTACTGAGTTTCTTGCCGGTTCTTCTCGGTAGAATCTACTTTCCGAACCGGTGGTAGCTTCACTTGATTGTTAATTGACGATTCAAAAGTGCTTGTAAAAGCCCACTTGAATAAAGTTTATTTTGATTTTTTTTTATTCTATGTTTTGTTTATTACTAATCGAAGCCGCAGCTTTACCTGCGCGAAATTTATAAAAAAAACTTCCAATCCCCATTTTACCCCTTTAGAGGTTGAGTTTCTGAGCGGATGTTTACATCCTATATGGAACACACTTGACCAAATTCAAGTTTGTAGGTTTAAGATTTTCTTATATGTATAAATTAGATTATAAACGCAAACGTCACTCTATCTATCTGTCTGCCTAAAACGAAATCCTCGGTAGTTATTAAATTATAAATAAAAATGTAGTATGAACATATATATTATTTTAATAAAAGTACTATCGCTTAAAAAAATATAGTAGCATTTTGAAGTGATATATATTTTATCTTACTAGTAAAGTGGAAGGTGGAAATAATGAAAAGGAAAAACGTGTTATGATCTATCTATCATATGAATACATTCATCATATTGATCAGTAGCTTTTTTATGCTATAGGTTGGCGAACGAGATATGGGCCATCTTTTTTTCTTTTTTGGTGACGCAGGGTAAATCTTCATAAATACCCGACTCCTGGGGGGGATGTCGGGTTATGTGAGATTGTACTCACTAAAAACCCTGCAATGGCCGCCAACAGCACGCCCCAATTTAAATCTTATAATAAAGTTAAAAGAGTATGTAGATAGTTTCAATCCACAGACATAGATTACTATTTCAATTCCTCGGGTTAAATTATTATAAATACGGTCAAGTGTGAACCCGTGGATGTTATAAATTAAATTATATATATTATAAATAAAGGATATCCATCAAATTATCATATATATTTATCAAGAATCAGTAATTGTATATTCTAATGCAGGGTTTGAATCTAGTGCACATAAAGCAATAGCGTCAGATCTGCCAGTTACGTGAAGGTTAATGTTGAAACACTTTCTTTGAAGTCGAACATATCATACAATGTATATGTCAAAAGACACGCGAATTCTATGTACTGTTTCATAACACATTTACATATAGAAGGTTTGAAGATTTCAGTTCGTTAAAAAGTAAAGTGTTATTGACCATTCCCTCTTCTTAAAAAATAATTTTAGGAGACACCTTGGATTAAGATGGTCCTGATGAGTGCTTGTGACAGTATTTCTGGGTCCAATAGAGATGTTAGAAACTGTATTTACATCTTTTAAAACTAACTTAAACGTATGGCAAATATATTAATAGTTATACCTAACCCTTTTTATATTTATTAAGTATTATAATGATATACCTCAAAATGTAACAAAGTTGATAAAGTCGTGGTTTATTCAATATCGTTAGCAGACAGACTTGTTCTCGTATTTATTACAACATACAGACAATTCTTCATATATATTGTCATGATGAGTCATAAATACATTACTTATATGTAAGTTATAGGTCTTATTCAATAATAAAGATAAAATTGAAAATAATAGATCTCCTATATATAACTTACTTCTGCAGATATTACCAATATAAATATATAAATATATATAATATATAAATATTCAACGTCAAAGTTGAAGAGTCTTCAGCTTTTGTGTAAAAAAAACGGAAATTCGCTTTTGCAACGTCCATAGTCGAAAATAAAAGCGGACGAAATTACGAAGTGCAGTTATTTATATAACAACATTATAAAATAATACCATCTCTTAAATGCGCTGCATATTCTGTTATAAATTAATTTACATTCTGGTCGTAAGCTCCGCTATGACTTCTGCTGTCAAATCAGACATTGCAGCACATGTTCGAACCAATGGCTGCTTTCGTTCTAAATTTAAACCAATCACCAAGTACTTCTATTTGTCACCTCGGAAGTGATTCGTATTTTGAGTCATACGTCGTTTTGGTTTTGCAATAGGCTTCCTCAGTGCTTATTTATTAAAAAAAAATGTTAACTGTGTGTCAATGTATTTTCAATTTAAGTGTCGATTTTCAGCGATCATTATTGTGTTCTTCCTTTTATGAAAGCCGTTTAGATCAATATCCTGTTTATCTTATCTGTGGTTGGTTATTACCATTGGAATTGTTAGTTTTGTTTAGAGGAAATTTCAATTGAATAGAATAGAAACATTTATTAAACTTCACACGAGTTCTATCTCAAGATCTATGTTTTGTTTATTACTTATTGAAGCCGCAGCTTTACCTGCGCGAAATTAATAAAAAACAAACTTCCAACCCCCATTTTACCCCTTTAGCTGTTGAACCTACTTGACAACCTTGAAGTTTGTAGGTTTTAGATTTTCTTATATGTATAAATTAGATTATAAACGCAAACGTCACTCTATCTATCTGTCTGTCTAAAACGAAATCGTCAGTACTTATTAAATTATAAATAAAAATGTAGTATATATATTCCATCGCTTGTTTGGTTTCATACCAGCAATCTTAGGCCCCTAATCATAACTACATGTAACGAAAACATTTGAAAGCTATTAATATTTTTGGGCTCTCTAATCACCATTTGATAGTTAAATTAAAAATTTACCTTTGATCACGCATGTAAAAAAAATGTAAGTATCTCATTTAGCACGCTTACTGTCGCTTTCATTTCCATTAAAGGGAAGCGGAGTGGTCACTAAGTCTGAAGTAAGCTACAATATATTAATAAATAATACAATACATTGTCCTAAGTTATGAGAAGAAATAATATTTTATGCCGTTAGAAATAAATTTCAGGAAGTCCATTGAACTTGGCATCCACTTAGATCTTACTTTTTATGTCGTTGAAGTCAACAAGTTAGGTATATATATTAATATTGAACTTGGCTCTCATTTTATATTAATGTTTTTGATGGGGTTTGAAAAAATAGAGAGGTAGCCTTTTAAAGTGATATATATTTCATCTTACGAGTAAAGTGTAAGATGGAAATGAAAAACACGTTATAATCCATCACATTTGAATAGATTGAACATATTGATCAGTAGCTTTTTTTATGGTATAGGTTGGCGAACGAGCTTATGGGCCACCTGATGGTAAGTGGTCACCACCGCCCTTAGACAACGGGCAAAATTACCATTTCTTATATCACCAATACGACGCCTACTTCGCAAACTAAGATACTATGTTCTCTGTGCCTGTAGTTACACTGGTTCACTCACCCTTCAAACTGGAACACAGCAATACTGAGTAGTTTTTTACTTAGTTGTTTAGTTCGTTTAGTTTTTTCAAAATCAGTTTCAATATCAAGGATAATAACGTCGTTGTTTTTTTGCCTATTGAATAAGATACGATAGGTATTATCATCTTGCTAAGTGAAGTAATGCTATTATAAATTAATATATATTAGTCATGATCTGTTATTATTGCTAAATTACATTTTTTACAACTTTTTGTCTGTCTGTTTGTTTCGGTTAATCTTTCGGCTGGACCGACTTTGACGGAGTAACTTAAAGTAAAAAAAGTAAAGTAAAGTAACATCCTGTAAATTTCCCACTGCTGGGATAAGGCCTCCTCTTCCATTAAGGGGAGGGTTTGGAACATATTCTACCACGCTGTTCCAATGCGGGTTGGTGGAATACACATCTGGCAGAATTTCTACGAAATTAGACACATGCAGGTTTCCTCACGGTGTTTTCCTTCCCCGCCGAGCACGAGATGAATTGTAAACATAAATTAAGCACATTAATATAAATAGTGGTGTTTGTCTGGGTTTGAATCCGCAATCATCGGTTAAGAAGCACGCGTTCTAATCACTGGGCCACCTCAGCTCTAGTGGCAAGTAACTTAGGCTACAACAATAACTTTTTTGTTAAATTAAAACGCGCGCGAAGTCGTTGGCACATCTAGTATTATAAAATATTAGGATCCTTACATAACATACAATCAGGACGAACGTATGACATTAGAAAACAAACAAAATTTAAATACAAAGGCCTACGAAAGTGACCACTTTATGAATATATGAATTATTCGAGATTTTTTAGTGAAAGTCGGAGCGGAGATCGAGAATTACGTTGTTACGACGATTATTATCATTTTTTACTTTTAACCTGTTGTGTATTTGAATAGCTAATTATTTAAATTTCACGGAGGGTCGTTAAGTTATTGCGGGCGCGCCTTCGAGAGGAGAGTCTTACTTACCAGACGTATTATTCGATTCGTTATGTAGAAAACAGTATTGCTATTGAATTTAATTATCTATCGGCTTTGGATGGCTGAGATGGCCCAGTGGTTAGAACGCGTGCATCTCATCCGATGATTTTGGGTTCAAAACCAGGCAAGCACCACTATAAAGATGTGTTTATTCATCTCGTGCTCGGCGGTGAAGGAAAACATCGTGAGGAAATCTGCATGTGTCTAATTTTATCGAAATTGTGCCACATATGCATTCCACCAACCCGCATTGAAACAGCGTGTTGGTATATGTTCCTGTTGGCTGTTACTTTTTACTTTACTTTACTACTACTTTGGATGAATGGCTAAACATATCAGTAGACTAGAATCAAATGAATCTATCGGAAGCAACAATAAGAGTTTACTAATAAATAATCAAAATATAAAACCAACGTAATCAAAATTAAAGTATTACGTCATCATTTGAATAAAATATAAAGCCTACCGGTTCTGAAAGATTCTACCTTAAGAACCAGCAAGAACCACAGCAGTTACTTTATGCATCATTTTAATTGCATCAATGGCAATAAAGTATGAAAAAATGTATAAATCTCCTTAAGAAAAATATTCCAAGCTTTTCTATCGAGTTAATAATATTGACTTCCAAGTAGGATATATTAATTTAATAATTGTATTAACTAACATGACTTTGCATTTTTTAAATGTTAAAAAAGAGTAACTGCTGAGTTTCTTGCCGGTTCTTCTCGGTAGAATCTACTTTCCGAACCGGTGGTAGCTTCACTTAACTGTAAAATGACGATTCAAAAGTGCTTGTAAAAACCTACTTGAATAAAGTTTATTTTTATTTGATTTGATTAATGCTATACACTCGTATATCTTGTATTGACTCTAAAGACCGTGCAAAGTGGAGTAGACATAGTCGGAAGGCAGACCTTGGCAATAGCTGCGATTTTACTTATTTAAGCATCGTTTTGACAAGATGTGAACGATAATAACTGCGATAGTATAAAACTGTGGTGCAGTTATTAACGCCCGCCAACAAAGCGACATTGCTCTATTAATTAAGACACTTAAATTGCACATATTTGTTACATAATATATGAATACAAAAAAGAAAAGAAAAATAAAACACCAAAACACTAAAGAATTTTGAATTGACCGATTACAAGAAGATTAATAAATTCCTACCAGGCAGAAATAGAAGATAATATCTTTTTATAAGTAACATACTTTATTTATCTTTTTTGACAAGAAAATTTAATTTAGTATTAGACCAAGTTAAAAATGAACGAAACCTTTTCATTGAATCGAATAACGTGTCCCAGAAAAGAAAGTATTGACTTTGGGAAGTCGGAAACTATGGGATATGATTCTGTTATCTGAATTAAATACATGTAAATACAATTTCCTAGCATTGTTCAAATATTGTCTCTGTGCAAGTGAAACTGGAATAAGTGCATAATAAGAATGATAGCCATATTTTCATGTACATCAGCCTACATTAGAAATTGTAGCACTGAAGTACAGTCGGGATAAGAAAAGGTTCGTCACCTTAAGATCTATATTCGTGTGCTCAGTATGAGCGATAGAGCTTTACCGATCGAAAATGACATATTGCGTCGCAATGATGTGATGTTTAGATTCAAAAGGTACTAAGAGTTGAAAACTCGATAGAGGAATGAATTTGAAAACTGACGAAGGTTTTCTTACTCTAACTGTACTTAAAATGGTGTACTTATACGAAGGTGTAGTGAATTGAGCCCTCTGAGTTCTACCAAGAAACTTAAGTTCTAAACATCTCTGACTCATTTAAATTTGATTACTGAAAGCAGCTTACCACTCACTTGACCTATACATTTTCATTTTCATCTGCATCTCCTGCTGTAAAGGCACATGAAAAAGCACATGTCACTGTATAATTTCTTTTGATGTATATTACTACTGTACTAAACATGTTTTATATAAAACTATATATACACTGGTTGCATACACGACTTGTGTATTAATCTTAATCAGATCTTCTTTGACTGAGTATAACCGTGTGCTACATTACATATTAAGTATGTATTATTAGTAATACGTTCAGGGCCGACTCAATCTATGCTGCGGCCCTCGGGCACACATTAATTTGGGGCCCACTTGCTAGATATTTACTAAAATGTCAATAAAAAACATTTAATAAGAAACATTTTATTCATTAATTTTAGAACTTCATCTTACATGTAGAATTAATTGGCTCACAACCATAAGTTTAGTTTCAAATAAACTGTGCGGTATTTTCGTAAATTGTTAGTAAATTGATTGGTTGCACAATCATATGGCCATAGCGTATTATATTTCTATCATGAAGGGCACATCTATAGCTTTCTGCTTTTTATATCGACTATCATCACCAGCCTTTTGATAAATATGTTACTTATTTCTCATAAATATGATAATATCGAAAATAAACATAGCAGGCAACGTATGTATGTTGCAAATGTTCTCGAGAAATTGTTGGTTTTGAGTCCCCCCTCAGGATGGGGGCCTGAGGCACGTGTACCCTTATGATAAAGACGGTAATTAATATGATTGGTATATCTTTAGAGACCTTGAGTGAAACTAAATGATAAAACTCATCTTAGCTAATAAGTTGACGTTAAGTGATTTTTAAATTAACAATAGGGCGTGAATAATAAGTGTTATTTATAATTACAGGGACAATGTAACGGATGTAAAACCTACTAATAGCTATATAATTAATATACAAAATGAATTTACCATGTAAAATTATCTAAATGAAATGTCATGTATTAAGTTATTCTTTAAGGTTCCGTATCTATGTGGTATCCTATTATGGGACCCTATTACTAAGACTCCGTCCGTCCATCTGTCACCAGGCTATATCTGATGAACCGTTACAGTTAAACAGTTGAAATATTCACAGATGATGTATTTCTGTTTGACGCTATAACAAATCGCTCATCCAGAACGACATCGTCACAATTGCAAAAATCTCTAAAATGACTTTTTCATTCCAAACGATCTCATTTCGTACATACTTTCTAGTGTAATATTGTCAGAATTATTGTTTCAATAGTTTTTGATGGACATCTATATAACAGTCATTTTAGAGATTTTTGCAATTGTGACAATGTCGTTCTGGATGAGCGAGTTATATAAGATTATTGTCATTTTTAGAACTAGAAGCATAAAACGTACACCTTTTTTTAGGCTGTTGATTTATACTTATAAAATATCATAGCATGACACTCACTAGGTTTTCATATTCTAAGCGAGCAAAGCCAGATTAAAATAAACATTTAAGTTTAGTTACTATATAAGTCATTTATTTGTATCGTTAACTTTTAAAACAGTAATTAATAACATTATTACAATTTGTCTATAGCGAGATATTTGTTAACTCGTCGGAATATCTGTTCCGAAAGCCACTCTCATTTGGTAGGTTAAGTTGCCCTGGCTCTATAAATCCGGGCCTGGTATACACTAAGCTTTACTTAACTCTACAAGGATTAATTTATCGGAAATCAGCAAGGGATATAGAAAAAGTAAAAAGTAAAGTAACAGCCTGTAAATTACTCACTGCAGGGCTAAGGCCTACTCTTCTATTAAGGAGAGCACATGATTGACATGACATGAGAGACATATTCCACCACGCTGTGGTGGTAGAGCTTTGTGCAAGCCCGCCTGGGTGGGTACCACCCACTCTTCAGTTAATCTAAGGCCAAATAACAGTACTCAGTATTTTTGTGTTCCGGTTTGAAGGGTGAGTGAGCCAGTATAACAGGCACAAGGGACATAGCATCTTAATTCCCAAGGTTGGTGGTGCATTGACGATGTAAGGAATAGTTAATATTTCTTACAGCATCATTTTCTATTGAGTCGAGTCGAGATGGCTCAGTGGTTAGAACGCGTGCATCTTAACCGATGATGATGAACCCAGGCAAGCACCGCTGATTCATATGCTTAATTTGTCTTTATAATTCATCTCGTTCTCAGCGGTGAAGGAAAACATCGTGAGGAAACCTGCATGTGACAAATTTCATAGAAATTCTGCCACATGTGTATTCCACCAACCCGCATTGGAATAGCGTGGTGGAATATGTTCCAAACCTGGAGAGGGGGCCTTTAGCCCAGCAGTGTGAATTTACGGGCTGTTGTTGTTGTTTGTTGTTTGTCATTTTCTATGGGTGATGGTGACCACTTACCATCACCCATAGAAATCATCATCATCAGGTGGCCCTTATCCGCCAGCCTATTCCATAAAAAAAAATACGAGCAAAGCCGCGGGCCACAACTAATATTAAAATATATTAGAAAAAATATAGAAAAATCTAATGGCGGACACTTATTCCGGTATACTTTTACGCAATTCGTATACGCAATCTGCGTAAAAGTTAACGTTAAAATTTGTGATTAAAAAAATGTAAAACTGTCTAATCCTATTTAATTGTATTATTTATGACTTTTTACATACATTTCATACGTTTATAATCACGATAATTGTCATGCGTCATACATATAGTTTCGTTCAATTTCGTTCAGTGAATGTGTATGTTAACAGTTAATTAATTAATTAAAAATAATCATTTCATATATATGTGAATCATTACAGAAATATTTTTTATTATAAAAATTCTAAAATTAATGAAATACATATAAAAACGAAACCACTATTTTATTATATACTGACAAGCAACTAAAGGTTTAATAAATCTTTCATATTTTTTGAAAATTAAAAAAAATATATACCCAAACTTAGTGTCATATTATTTAGTATATTTATATGTTTAGTTCAATATGTATAATTGATACATTGCAAACAAATCGATAATTATTCATAATGCACAGTTTTTTTCAATCAATCAAAAAATATCGATCAAATCAAATCAAAATAAAGTTTATTCGAGTAGGTTTCTACAAGCACTTTTGAATCGTTATTTACAAATAGTATGGTGTGTTTTCACCTTTTTGAGCGTGTTACGGATAAGCGGAGGTTGTCAATGTATAATACTCATTAGCTTTGTTTTCTTTTTATAGGAAATATATCCGTTTGTAAAACAATGTTTGTGCAGTCTTTAGAATATTTAGTATTACAGGATTGCGCGTGCGCATGTAACCGTTATCACCATAACTAACTTAGCACCTGCAGTTTCACTTTCAGTTTTCATACTTATTTAAGATTGTGGTTTTAGTTAATTCGGAAAATTGTTTTAGATATTATCTGTGAAATTGTGAAGTTGCGATATATTTTTGCCTTTTAAAACTTTGCATAATAAGCAAGAAGTAAATATTACGAGGCTTTATTAATACTTTCACCTGGATAGCTTTTTATAGATAAACATAATATAATGGTTGATTGATCACAGCTTAAGGCATAATATACATAGAGCTATAAGATATCTTCTGAGAATTTATGTTGATGAAGATTTTAATTAAAAATGCCTTTAATTTTCAATGTCATCCAATCGTTATTAAAAGTGGCATTTTATTTACTTTCATAGACAAACATATAATTGTATGATTACATATTTACTACACGGAGATAAATCTTAGTAGTGACCGAACACTGACCTATAATGATGATGAAGTATAGTTATATACATATGTCATCAGCCAATCGTCAGCATTAGCCGGAAATGGGACCTAGGTGCGTCAAAGCATTCCAAATCTAGTCGATTCCCTCACCTCTTTCAGATCATATGTTACTCAGGTCAGTGACGTTTCACTAATTAGGCAAAGTTTCGTAGTGAAAACCGAATGAGCACACACATAAGCCCACTCACCAAACAAAAAAAATAGGAGAAGCATATTTGTATGGTCTATATAAGTAGTAAATCTGTGAGGTGAACCTACCCTACTAATATTGTTATTAGCAAGTATCATTTGGGTATTAATGCACCCAAGCGGTAAACCGTGACCACAGATGGTCACGTTATCATTACTTGGAATCCAGCACTTTTCCTCTGATATATAATGAACTATTTGTATACGCATATTTTAATGTTGCCACAATTAAGGGAAATCTTATATACTCTAAACATCGAACAGTTTTTTGGTAAAATTACGTGATACTTTCTCTATAATTTTGGGATGTTATAACCATAATTAGAAAAACGCGTAGGTTTTTAATGATTTATAATTGAGATTGATATTGAGCAGAGGTGGTCCAGTAGAGTCGAGATAAACCACGTGTTAAAGCGCGTACATCTTAAGCTTAACCGATGATTGCGGTTTCAAACCCAGGCAAGTACTAATTTTTTTTCATTTGCTTAATTTTTGTTTATAAAATCCATCTCGTGCTCGGCGGTGAAGGAAAACATCGTGAAGTAACCTGTATGTGTCTAATTTCACCGACCCGCATTGGAACAGCGTTGTGTAATATGTTCTAATCCTTCTCCTCAAAGGGAGAAGAGGCCTTAGCCCAACAGTGAGAAATTCAAAGGCTGTTGTTGTTGAATGCAACATTCTGAATGTAACGCTTCTGACGCAAAGTTTTCTGTAACATTTTTATTAAGGTTAAATATCTACTAGTAGGCTTTAATATTTGTATCAAATGTAACATTGTTTATGACATTACATGCTAATTAACATTAAAATATTTTATCGCGTAATATATCTGAGATGTTCTAAAATCAGAATGTATGGTTTTAACGATTGCGTAGTCTTTGTTTTTGGGACACTGCTCTTAATAAAGGCAAATTTAATATGTCAAACTTAAAGACAAACTCAAATTCCTTTATTCATTGTTACTTGCTTATTGGTAGTGATATTAAACACTATCACCGGTTCGGAAAAGAAAATACTGATCTAACCAGAGAACAACTGGCTGAAGAAACTCAGCGGGACATTATTATTGATATATGTATGTTCAATATAAAAAGAAATAGTCAGGAGGCGATCGTTTCATTCCCAAGATCTGCCCGAATCACAAAATCAAAATCAAAATAAATTTTATTCAAGTAGGCTTTTACAAACACTCTTGAATCGTCATTTTACTATTAAGTGAAGCTACCACCGGTTCGGAAAGTAGATTCTACCGAGAAGAACCGGCAAGAAACTCAGTAGTTACTCTTTTTTAACATTTAAAAAATACAAAGTCATGTTAATTAAATACAAGTATTTAAATTAATATATCCTGCTTGGAAGTCAACAGGTACAAACTCACGAATGGCTTAGGCACACAAACGTTCCTTAAAATTATTCTTAAGCTTGGAACAGAGGCATTTTCTTTCAAGTCTAGGTCTCCTTTTATATGGAGTAGTTACAACCAGGTATCTGATTTGTATGCATAAAAGGGCATATAATAAGTTCCCTTTTAAAAATAATGATGTATAAACAAAACAGCATTATAATTTAATTATACGTAAATGATGATTTATTACGCACGCTTCGACCATTCTTTGATAATTTGATGCAATTACCACTTTTCTAGTTTAGCAATGATATGATAATTAAAAAAAAAAAATTGAAACCGATTGATATCTTAGCTTTGTGGGATATTTTAATTATTATACAATCTATTCCGTAGGTTAAGCAACTTTTGTTTTGGCTGGAGTTTGGATGGGTGACCGGCGATTGAGTGTTAACTTGCTAACCTTATTACAGCGATTGTAAAGTTACACAATGTTTTGTCTTCTTTTGTCAAATGATAAATTACAGATCATAGAAAGAGATAAATTAGAATGTAACTGTTCTCTATTCAATATTTATAAGTAAGGCCAACTGAAATGTTAAGGATTTAAATTTAATATAAATGTAATTAAGCTTTTGTGAAAGATGAAGCGAATTCAAATATAATGTTAAGAATTTTTTTCCGTAGGAAACAAAATGATACCAATTTAAATAGTATGTAATGGAAAGTACATCCAAACATGAAAATAAATCTTTTATTTGGTTCAGAAGTACCTACCGGAGTTCTGAGGTAAAAAAACGCAAAAAATTGTGAAATACAAAACACATTATTCGAATACGTGTTTAAACGACAATAATTAATCTCAAGATATTCTTCATAGTATTTATTGTAGAATATCTGAGTCATACAAGGTTAAATCATTATATCAGCGGAAAGCAAATTATGATTATTTTGAAAAAAAAAATCCAACTATATTAATAACGTTGTCTAAAATATTACGAATCCATTTAAATTCTGTTTTTAGAGACAATGAACGATGTTTACCGAAATTAAGGTCAGTTCGAAACGTGAGCAAATTAATTTGTCAAATTTTATTATAATGAGTTTTTGGTTAACTCCGTTACTAGTTTCGTTCACATGGCTGTTAAGCCTTTAATCTCTCGGTTAGGGTTCCGTGGGTGTAATAAGTAAACGTTCATGAATGAATGAAAAATAAAAAATAAATTAACCAAAAAGGTTGTTATGGTATCATGAAGACAAAACAAATGATGATCAGATGGATTAAAAGCGTAGATTTCAAAAGAAGATTGCGAGTTCAAATCCAGGCAAGCACAACTGATTTTTCATATCATTTTAAATTTGGTTTCTCATATTAAATATACCTTAAAACATTTAGGGCTTAATAAACAAGTTATATATTTTGATTATTAACATTAAGTCCTTAAATATATACAAACATGAATAAAAAATAGCTACCGCACACATCACGAACGCGTGGAATGATGGTAAGGATGCTAGCAGTGTTTTCCCGTTGACTGGCAAAAAAGAACTAGCTCTCCTGTCATCAATTCTGGCAATAAGGTGAGGTGTTTTGCTTTTGCGGTTGTATTTGCACTACTATCCCAAGATCCAAGTGTTTCAAATGCAAATGGGAAGAATCTCATGCTTGTCGGTGAAAGGATAATAACCTCTTTAGATCAAAAGAAGTCCAGCTGAGTGATATAAAAGATCTGTTACTTCTAAATATTATACCGTCAAAAAGCAATATTCAGTAATATTGTTATGCAGTTTAAACGTTGAGTACTCACACGCATAAGAGGTGTAATAACTCAGTTTCCAGGGTTGATGGCGTTTTGTTTATTCAAGTCTAAATAAGTCCCTGACCTATAAGCAGTGGTCTACACTTACCAGATCAGATCAGAGAGTCCACTTCCTACCGATACCATAAATCAATCAAAACAATGACATAAAATTTGTGTTTATAATTCATCTCGAACTCGGCGGCGAAGGAAAACATCGCGAGAAAATCTGCATGTGTCTAATTTCAGTGAAGTTCTGTCACATGTGCATTCCACCAACCCGCATTGGAACAGCGTTGAGGAATATGTTCCAAACCCTCTCCTTAATGGAAGAGGAGGCCTTATCTCAGCAGTGGAAAATTTACAGGCTGTTACTTTACTTTACTTTAAATAATATACAGAACCCTCCAATATCGACGTCGGTTTAGATTATAGATAATGTTATTAACAAATTGTCTTTTGTTTTACGTATTGTAAATAGCCGAAACTTTGCGAAATTTAGAGTTGAGACGTCTCAATAGGTAACCTTCCACATTGTCTCATTTGCGAAATAGAATGAAAAAAAAATGTAGGTAATTAGAAGAAGACTTTGGACGCCTGTGGTGAGATGTGCTTACATTGATATCGGGTTAAAGTTTACTATTTATATATAACTAACTATACGTTATAGAATAAAAAGGGTAGGGTATGGGTTTTGACACTTTTAATATCTTGAGAAAGAAATATATTTATTTACTGAAATAGTAAATTACAAATGTCTTGCTAAAGACATAGAATTCGCAACTGAAATAGGCAACACACAAAGTTGTGTGTTTTTATACGATGGTAGGGCTTTACTCATTATTGTTGTGTTCTAGTTTTAAAGATGAGTGAGCCAGTGTAACTACAGGCACATGGAAATAGCACCTTAGTTCACATGGTTAGTGGTGCATTGGTTATGTAAGAAAGGTATAGTACGACACAACTTAGATGTAGCATCGGCAAAACCGATCATATCCGAATTGAGTACGCTATCCCAAATTATCAATATTTATTTCTCATGCGAACATGATCTTTGCACAAACGTAATAACTTGTAATATCATATGACCTAATATATTCGTCAATTTGACACGTCGACTTACATGCACTTGCTTTCACTGACGCGAGAATTTATAGCGACGAATAGCGTCGCATGGCGCGATAGGGAGCTATTTCTATTGGTTGTGTAAATCGGCAGTAATCGGTTTTATTTTCATTCCATTGCATTTTCCGATGCTACATCTAATTTGTGTCGTACTATACCTTTTCCTATATAATACAAGTCCTCAGGGTTTTACCCCCTGGAGGGTCAATTGACTAACTAACTTTGACTGATAATATACATTTAGCCTTACTTGATATAAAATGATTAAGTGTTTAGAAAAAGGCATTTGTACTAAAAGAGCTTAAAAACCAGTCAGTTACATAGACACAACAATCTATTCGAGCATCATCAACTTGTCATATTACATATACCTATCCGCTAAGCAACAATCCTCATTACTGATTTGGTCCAGATTGAAACTACAGGCAATGAGTCATTGTCAATGGGCCATAGCCAAAAAAATGACTTGTTATTAATTTCAAGGGTTGTTGAAGCCATTTGATATAACGAGAATGTTACAATTGTTTTATAATATAGATCACTATAAAGTCATTGTAACGTTTCTCGTCGCTTCAGGAACAATGGCTATAGGCAAATCAAAATAAACTTTTTTCGATTAGGCTTTTACCACTTTTGAATCGTCATTTTACAATTAAGAGAAGCTACCAATAGGCAAAATTATACTCGAATAAAATTATATTTTGACGCAACATTGAACGGTGGTAATGACAGTTTTATTTCACTTTTATTTTTTTATATATTACATAAAAAAATATATTTGTGAATATTGGTTTGAGATTATTATATTACCATATTGACTAATCACGATCTATTTTGTTAAACTCACCACTAGATGGCGCTGCAATATTACTTTGCGTACATATTCATTGAATCTTTAGTATTGTATGTTTTTATAATTTAGAGTTTTTTTCAAAAACATTTATAAGAGAAAAACGAGCATATAGATTTCACTTCAGATCTCACTCGTGAAATGTTGACATATTACAGCGATACGTCATTTTGATACAAGTATCTACCCTATTAATATTATAGTGATTGTCAATGTCATTTCTTCATTTCACACTCGAGATTAGCGGTGAGTTTCGAATTTATTTTTATTGAATACTCGGTGAGAAATCACTTCGTATCTCATTTGTGAATTCTTGACAGCCGATTTACTGTAGTATGTCATTACTCATTTTGATAAGAGTATCCTAATGTTATCATGATTATAATTAATGTCGCATATTACGTTCCGATATTTTTTTTTTTTATAATTATATATATTTCTTCTTTTTATTAGATAATTTCTTCTTTTCTTCTTATAGAATATCTTTGCTGACATTGATTGCGTATCCATTATCAACATATTACAACATATAATAAATAGGTATTTTAGTATGCCATTATATATAAATGACAATTTATATTTCATATTAATATGATGAAGAAATGGAATACTTTATTTTGCAATTTATTTAATTTTTAAACAAATATGTGAAAATCTTTATATTAAATATTGAATTGTATTTTGACAGAATTTTTTTTATATTATAAGTATTTTATTGGTTTTACGGTTTTGGTAAAAAGGATCTATTATAGATCCTGCATCTGTACCGTGTAGTGGATAAGCTCCAATCCCCCAAGAGGAGAGGGATTTCCCTCGCAATCTTTTTTTATATGATAGGGGGCAAACGAGAAGGAGGCTCATCTGATGGAAAGTGACTACCACTGCACATGGACATCTGCACCACCAGGGGGCTTGCAGGTGCGTTGCTGGTCTTTAAGGAAGGTGTACGCTCTTTTCTAGATAGCTATAGCTCGTATATTCTATAGCTCGTATCGGTTCGGAAAAACCGCTAGAAATCGATAGTTATAATGTGTAACAATAAATAATAAAAGCTGAACTTACTAAACCTTTTTACTACTTTTGATGAAATTATTACTAACTATAGATATACATATAGATTTTTATTGAAAGATTTACTAAAGTACTTACTTAAACTTTGTGATCAATATAGGTATATGGCATTTTATATATTCGGGTTTTAATCGTGATCATTTCATTTTATCCAACCTACGTGGTCGTGAGCTTACTGACCATTTGAAAATACGAATATAATTTTATTAATATTACAAAGCCGTTTGGATGGATGAATGATTGACTCCATCACGTTTGTCCTAAATAAATTTTGGAACAGAGGTTTACAATTATATAAAAATACAAAGTGATTTATGTTGTCCAACTCAGCTGGCGGAGACTCGTAGTGCATAAAATGCATAAAAATAGTCTCGTAGTGTTTGAATAATATCATCAATAATTAAAATAATAGGAAAAAACAAAGAACCATCGCTGTCTGTCTCTCTGAATTTGTAAAGTAAAGTAAAGTAACAGCCTGTAAATTTCTAATAAGGCCTGTAAATTCTCATTTGTAAAGGGATAAGGCCTCCTCTTCCATTAAGGAGAGGTTGTGGAACATATTCCACCACGCTGTTCCAAAGCGGGTTGGTGGAATGCACATGTGGCAGAATTTCAATGAAATTAGACACATACGTGTTTCACGATGTTTTCCTTCACCGCACGAGCACGAGATTAATTATAAACACAAATTAAGCACATATATGTAGTGATGTTTGCCTGGGTTTGAACCCGCAATCATCGGTTAAGATCCACGCGTTCTAACCTCTAAATTATCATCATCATCTCATCTCATCATCATCATCATCAGACCATCTCACCTCTAAACTAATAAAGGTATACGTATTACGATAAAAACTTTTAGTTGATCTTTCTGCTCTATGATATATTAGATTGTGTGAAACTATTTTTAATTTGAAAACGAAGTTATTTTACGCGGTTTATAATAAAATGAATTTCCAGAAGTCAACACCTAAGGAAAGAGCTTCAGGTTCCAGGTGACCTTTTTTACTTGTCTGTCTGTCTTAATAGAATATTATTTAAACTTATTTTTAGTTATAGTAATTCACATAAATAAATTATAAATAAATAAAATTTGACGACCTCCGTGGTCGAGTAGAGTGTACACCGGTTTTCATGGGTACGACACTCCGATGTGCCATGTTCAATTCCCGGCCAAGTCGATGTAGAAAATTTCATTAGTTTTCTATGTTATCTTGGATCTGGGTGTTTGTGGTACCGTTGTTACTTCTGATTTTTCACAACACAATGCTTCAGATACTTGTAGTGAGATCAGAATAATGTATGTGATGTTGTCCAATATTTATTTAATTAGTTTTAGTAATTCACATGTTTTTTTATTATTGTTATTTAATTATTCTAAAACATTGTTAGTATATTAATTTTTTTGTCATTTATTATGTAACATATTACGTAGGAATTAAGGTGTCTTAATAAAACTCACGTTTTTTTTTTTCTAAAATTAAATAAGCGAAAGGAATCGGATATAATTGCTAGTATATAATAACACATCACTATCTTACGAAACCTATTGATCTATTGAAGTTAATAATCTTGATCTCTTGGCATTAAAATAGACAAGTATCAATTTTTTTTTATAATATAATTTAAGTAATGATCTGAGCATGAAATTTCTGACTAAAGGTCTAGGATGAAGTCTAGATTTCGTTTTTTTTAATTAGTGACGTGACTGTCAATAAGAATATTGCTATTAATATCAATCAATCTATCAATCTTCAACGTATATTTTCGGCGTCGATAAGCGGCTCTTGAAATTTTAATTAAAGAAAAAAATATACTATTGTAATAAACTAATTATCGTCTATACGTATCATCTCCTGCCCCCGTATTGTGCAAATTTAATGCCAATATTAAATAACCCCACGTGTGGTACCAGGCATTACCACATGAGGGTCACACAAGAATGGTGGTAACATCACCACAGAGGTTAAAAGCGTGAACTATGAAATGCCCGCGAACATTCACCTCCAACACGCAGCGCCGGCAAGGCATAACAATTTAAAAAAAAAATAACGGTTCGTTCCATTCGATCATTTTTTAAATTTAAAAACGCGATTCCAACGGTTGTGATTTTAGTGGTGTGATTAATAATATATTTCTTTTGTTTTAGCTGTGTCGTGCAAAAAGGATTTAAGGTAATTTTTTTTTTTAATTTATAGTAAGTCTTAGGGAACATTTTCTTTTGTTAACTTTTTTTTTTTATATAAATGTCAATTGTCAGTCATATTGGTTTGTTAATGGATGCTTTTAAAAGTGTTAAAAAGCTATAATTTATCTAAGTATGTAATGTCTATTGTTTAAATAGATTGACATCTTGATTAAAGCCACAATACCATGAGAGAGATTTTATCTCAACCTCTTTAGGTATATTTGATTTGTAATTGAATATTGTTAATTGAAAAAAATGCATACAAAGATTTTATGATTTTTTGAATATAAATATAAATTCATCGTTATTATTATGAAATTGACTAAATTGAAAACGAAAATATTCAGAAAGCGATCCTTATTTATTTTATTATATTAATGAAATGAAAAGCCATTTAAATTGACCTTTATAATATTGAGATGCAGAATGCAGGACGTGTTATATTTATATAAAGATACGTTTTCTAATGATCCATTGAGGGGTTTTGATATAGAATAAGCGGAAAATTTAAAAAATATATCGATACTATTTATATTTTTATGATCGCAGCAAATTTTATTTTTCTAATTTTTGACGACGCATTAAATATGTGCCAGTAATTTAAAAAAATAACAAACTCAAATCTATATAATTTAAATCTAAAAATTCTTAAATATATGCTCCAAATACTTTTTCTATAAAAATATCTAAAAAGTTTTATTCTAGACTAAAGGTGAAAACATACAATCTCTACTTTACTCATTATACTCGGACACTTTTACTTGTTGATTACCATGATTACAATACTGACTCCCATCGCAGATACAACTTGTTCGCGTAATCGTTGCAGGTCATAAGCATTACGAACGATGAAATAAAAAAAAACAAATAATATTAACATATATAGCCTTTTTAATCTGTGTAACATTATTGACATGGAAAATTAGATTCCAAATTCGAATTAAATGATTACAAACTATTCGATTCTATATTTAAAAAAGTCCAAATCTAGTTTTAATACTTTTCTCGTTCTTCTGCTTCCTTCCTTTGTAACGTCAAGTTCGCTAATATTTTAAGATTATTTATATGTCCTGTCACACTACAAGAAATAAAACACAAAGCCATTAATATATTGGTGTGCGTGACTACACTTGACAAACGTCAAATTACTTTACTTGTGTGCGTGTAAAAGTAGCAAATAGTTGACCAGTATTTTTTCGACGTTCTCAGCTTTGACAGTCTACTGAGACAAAGAAATAATTATACTGCCTTAAATAACAGACTATCTAAGACAAATTAATAATAGCTTAAATTCTATTAATTGATTGATTGATTGACAATATGTCGCATATTGTTCTCCTTTATTATAGTTCACCAATGAAATAATATGACCAAAACGTTCTTAAAAGGAGATGACAGCTAAATAATGAGAAATTTCTAAGGAAATTGAACGGTAAATGGCAATAAAAGAATGTAGTACAAATTCGAATGTTATTTTAATAGCAAGTTCACTTGTTATGTTTAAATTGTAATTCGGGACAGTGCACGAATGTTATGACAATAGTTGTGAGTAATAATGACATAATAATAGGCCCTTAGGAGTTCGTATTCCACTAATACCAGCGAACATTTGTCAAGAGCGTTTGTCAGATTGCGATGTATGGTTATTTCGAATGTTTTAAAGCATTGTGATTTAGTGATTATTTTGTTCTACTTCGGCTACTGTGGCCAATCTCAAGGTGTACATCCAACCACGCTATATGTCCTATATTATTATTATGTTCACAAGTGGGTGCGCAAACACAGCTGTAAATGGCTAATCTGACATGATCGAAAAGAGTTCCGGGGACTAACGGCTTTTTGTGCTTCCTAAGGACCAAGAATGTACTTTCAACTTCCAGAATTTGGATGTTACTGAGAAATCTTCAAAGAAAAACCCAATAACATTCTGTCGAATGATCCGAAATAGCCCAGTGGTTAGAGCGCGTACAACTTTACCGATGATTGCCGGTTCGAACCCACGCAAGCACCACTAAATTTTCATGTGCATAATTTGTGTTTATAATTCATCTCTAGCTCGAGATGAATTATATATATGATTAATATATGATGCAAAAATATGGCCGATATAAATTAGAGGCCATATTTTTGCTTCATAATTCCCTTAAAATACGAGTAAAATTATATTTAACGTATTTAGTTTAAATTCGATTAAAACTCGATTTTGGCGGTAGAATTTCTGATGGAAGGGTTTAAAAAGTTGTACTATCAATCTGTCTGTCAATCCAAAGTGTCTGTTAAAACTCTATTATGTTAAATTGCAAAATAATACCTATAGCTTATTGTCCAGAATACGATTAAAGATTCTTTTTATTCCGGAACAAGTTTCGTACAAAATCTTGTTTTGAAATAATCGAACACAACTCTTTGTATGTTACATGGTATATGTTTATGTCACTCGCTTATTTCCAGGATGTTAACCAAACTTCCTAGTGAAAGGATTTTCGTGTCACAGAGATATTCGTCTCTCACGAACTATATTCAGTTAACAACGGTGACATTATCCCGGCTGTCACTTTCGTAAATGACATCGACATTGAAAGAGAATGTGTTTTTTTTTCTTTATAATTAAATGTCTTATTATTAGGCAGAATACATAATGCAAATGAATAAAAAATTTAAAAAAAAATTGAAATACAATTGACAACCATGTTTTTAATTTTTTTATTATTTTATTTAAATGTTTTTTTTTTTTTAATAATTGATTTGAATAAAATTGTAATCTGTGCCACAAAACTTCAGTGTAACTATTTAATAAGTTTGACTTTTCGCGCGTGACATTGCCGACATAATCTGTGCCTTTTTGACAGATATAAAAACCACATAAAAATTTTGACTTTCATAATTTTCAATAAATAATATGTTAAATTTTACACGTTACGTACAATATTAGCATACAACATAACGTCTTAGTAAAAGTTAAAATCACACAAAATAGCGAAAGTTGATCTTGAACCGTGAAATTTTTAAACCTTTGATATTTTAATTAGTCAATCTTTAATTACGGTGTTTTATACCTATACTTTCGACGCTAGTCGGTTATTATTATTTTAATTATTACTCGCCTATCAAGATTAAAATTATCAAATTAAAAAGTTTATCTTTATTAAAAAAATATATTTTTTATTCTAGACAACTTATCTATGAATTCGATTTTTGAATATCGGGACAGATTGAAAAAAGACAATTGTTAATTCTTAGTGGAATCATGAATTCGATTTTTGAATATCAGGATAGATTGGAAAAAGACAATTAATAATCTTTAGTTGAATTGACATTTCGTATCGGTTGTATTTTAGATTAAATCCAAGCCTGAATCAATTAGATTGATGTAATTCACAGCGTATATTCTTAGCTTATTTTAGCTAATATTATAGCAATATAATTTCAATTAACAGAGGTCAGCGTACTTTACGAAATTAGCCGATATGTCCGAAGTAAATTGCATGTTTAGGGGATAAAATTGATGTTTTAGTATGCCTTGACTCAGTATAATGGATCTACGAAATAGATCTTGCGAAACAGCCTTAATATTTGGTTGGATCATTAGCACTATTAGATTTACGCTTACATTTTAGTAGGTCAAGTTGGTGCTTGTATTGACAATATTACTCGTGATATATGAAATATTTGGTCAAGGATTTAATCTGATATACAATGAAAGATTATTCTCCGAAAAGAAGAAACTCTAAGGTACCCCGAAACCGTATATGTTCCTGGTATATGTTGGCGGACGAACATATAGGCCACCTGATGGTGGTCACCATCACCCATAGACAATGTAGCTGTAAGAAATATTAACTATTCCTTACATCGTCAATGTGCCACCAACGTTGGGAACTAATATGTTTTGTCCCTTGTGCCTGTAGTTACACTGGCTCACTCACCCTTCAAACCGGAACACAACAATACTGCGTACTGTTCTTTGGCGGTAGAATAACTGATGAGTGGGTGGTACCTACTCAGACGGGCTTGCACTAAGTCCTACCACCAAGTAAAATATTATATAAGTAACCTCCTCGATTTTCGCTGTTGGTATTAGCAGATAAACAAGTGATAGAATTAATTTCGGCGCATGTTACTTGATTTACAGTCAAGAATTATTATCACAAATTAAGGGCATGTATTTTAGTACACCTTGCTTGAACTTGAACGTATCAGATAAGGTTAGATGAGGCTCACCATGACGGAAAATAGGTCAATTATGAAATCCAAATTTATAAAGAGATAGTTTTGTTAGTAAAGATATATTCCCATTAGCGTAACTAGTGTATGAGTTTGGACTGAATAACATAAACTTGCTCCCATAGTCTGCCCCCTTTCCTTTTTCACGAGAATTATTCGGATCAATTTATATCACGCTGCTTTAATACATGTATCACATTCATCAGGCATGTGCAGGATTCCTGACGATGTTTTTCTTCACATGTAACAACGAAATGGATTATAAGGACAAACATGGAATATAGTGCTCCTAACTCTTGGACCATCGGGTCTCTATAATGTAAAAAGTTCATTTTATTTGCATCTAAATATACGTCTATTTGCATCTCTTGTGCATACACTTACGTAATTATCTCAAACATGCTACTTTGTTATCTTATAACAGATTTTTCGTACAATTTAGGTCAGAGGTTACATACTTACGTTATTGGGCACATAATAATGACTCTTATTATGTTGTAACACATGTCAAATTAGCGTCTCATCATTTTATGTAATGCTGTTGCAATACTTTCTACAATTTGAACTTTGTAATTCGACTATTTAACGGTTTATAAAGTAATATCATAGTTTTGATTAAATGTAAGCTAAGGACGTCAGTCGTAAATATTTCTTTAGAGTAACAGTAACAATCTGTAAATTTCCCACTGCTGGGCTAAGGCCTCCTCTGCCACTAAGGAGAGGGTAACCACTCTGTTCCAATGCAGGTTGGTGAAATGCACATGTGGCAGAATTTCGATGAAATTTGACACATGCAGGTTTCCTCACGATGTTTTCCTTCACCGCCGAGCACGAGATGAATTATAAACACAAATTAAGCACTTTTTTTATTAATCAATTCTTTAGAGTGTCTACTGTAGTGTAGTTACACTGGATTGTCTTTAGGGCATTGAACCGTCACCAACTATTGATGTCGGTGACTGAATATATGATATGTCGGTGGTACCCATCCAGACGTAACACTTTAAGATGTAACACTTCAAGCTACCTTCCAAACGTCTGTTTTTGTTGACCCTTATATAAATCATTAACCTGCATAAAATCTTTGAATAAGCACTGTCCTAAGCAGTAATTAAAGACTATATAAGCGACATTAAAAACGTCTAAGGTCGTACATAAATCAATATGTTACTGGATGATTTTGACATATTATTCACTATATGTCCGTCGTCCAACATTACAAAATCATTTGGTTATTGGCCTAATGCCCCAACGATAACTTTGAAGTATGTTGGCACATTAACTTGGCAAGCAAACACTTGACATAAAATTTGCCTCGGTCATTACTATCTTTAAGCTATAAAAGACTTCTTGTCCGTGCTTATGTCCTACTAAACCTTATCTAAAGAATATACATATAATAAAATTGGAGTGTCTGTTTGTAATACTAAAATAGCTCCTTTTTACTCAAAGCATATGTGTACACGGTACATATACCAAAATAACATTTTTTACAATTTTTGTCTGTTTGTTTGTTCCGGCTAATCTCTGGAATGACTGTAGCGTTTTTCACGGGAGTTTCACTGGCATATAACTGATATAATAGGAAGTAACTTAGGCTACAATAATATTTCTTTTTTGTTAAATTCAAACGCGTACAAGGTCGCGGGCACAGCTAGTATACATTAAAAATAGTATCTGTATAAATCTTGACCGTCTGGAATAGTGGCAAGAATACTAAAAGCATTTGGCAGAAAAATTAAGACAAATAAAATGAGGAACGAGCCCTCCTGTCACCATTGGAGGCTATAAGGCGAGGTGTTATACTTTTGATGAAGCTTTTTGCAACATTACACCAAGGGCCATTTCGACTGCAAATGGTTTAAAAAGTAAATTGAAATAAATATTTTTTTATTTTGTTATACGAAGGTATACGAAGATCCAAAAAATATCAGTTAAAAAAAATTATCTATAATTTTATGAGTATTTACAACACTCATTAAAAAAATCTACATTAAATTCGGTCTAAGCCTTAGAGAGCCTTAGAGTTTTGCCTTAGACTCTAAGGCAAAACTCATAAGTCCAATATTTTATAATTTTTGTTTCAAGTAAATAAAAGACATTTCACTTTTATATTTACAGACGTTTACGTTTTCAAAGAGGAAATAATTAAACACATGTGCTGATATGACATAAGTTAGTTTTCGCCGATTAATACTGAGTGTTCACGGAGATTCCTCGCCATTAAAACCACAATATAAATCTTCAGCATACCTCGCCACAAGGCTAGGGCAAAGGTGAGCGATACCAGTCCTAGTCTCAGACCTAGAACTTTCCCAACGACCTATGGGCGATGAAGTTTCACCGATAATTTTTAAGATAAAACAGACGGATGGTTTCAACTTGAGTGTTGATGGTTTAAAATTGGATTGATAAATTTTGGTACTTGGTTTATTTTTTCATTTATTAAGTAAAAAAACTGTCTTTTGAGAAACTATTTAAACCTGACTTAAAATAAAACTACCAAATTATATAAAATACTAGTAGTCGCCCGTGGCTTCGCTTATGTTCTAGGGTTTTCTTTGTTATAATGGTTGTTAGGCAAAAAATGTAGCCTACATCTTTTCTTGGAGTTCAAGTTTTTTACATACCAAATTTAATCAAATTAAGTTCAGCGGTTTGGTCATGAAAGAACAACAGACAGACAGACAAAGTTACTTTCAAATTTTAATCTTATAATAATATAGATAAAATATTTTTGACAGTTGAAATCGATAGTTTTTATTAAATAATACAAAGTGACAGCATTTCAATAAGCTTTTGTGATTGCAAGTTGGTTCGACAATTAGCTCGAGCCTTTAGAACGTATAAATTTGAAAATAAGATGTCTCGTGTTGCGTCACCCTAACAATGGATCTCCTTGTTGGCTAATTGACAGACTCACGAACCATTTATATAAATGACATTTGAATTTCGAATTCGAGATTATAAGAACAGTTTACACTGTAACGTTCGATTTAATTAAACTGTCTGTAATGTTTACATTTGTCAATGCTGTTTACAAAGTGTTGCTACATCAAACATTTTCGTAAAAAATTATTGAGATGTTTTATTTTAAATATATTATTCTATATTTAGAATAAAGTAGTTTTCTTTTTATTTATTTTTCTATAAGACAACTTCCCAGAGTAGTAATCTTTTTCATTCAAACAAGACCAAGAGTATCCTCATTATTATAAAAAAATGCATTCTGCTACTTTTTAATATTTTCAAAGTCGGTAAATATTAAAAGCAATTGGTCACTTATAACATCATCAGCTATTATTGACCAATTGCGTTAATTGACAAGTGTTTTTAAAAATATATGTACACTTGACATTGGCGAAATCTGTACACAAATAAAAAAAATGTAATAAAAACATTAGTTTATCGTATTAATACCATAATATGTAGATTTGAATGTTTTTCTTCGTTGAATCAAACAGAATTATTTATGTAGCTATTTATCTATTTTGAAATTAAATAAATATTATAAAAAGTTCTTTTATTCTTTGATTTCTGATTGGATCAGATTAAATTCTATTTATAAATTTAACCAATCGATCGATTACGTTAATAAAGAGTTCGAGATTCGACTAATCCCAATTTTTTAGAATATAATATTTTAAAACTTTATAGATTTTTGACATAATCTATCAGAATGCATCAGCGTTATTTCTCACGTAGTGATGTAAATATAATTAATTATATGGCCCCATTGTTTGATTTATGGGCTATTATGGAGGCGTGAACATACTCACAACTACTGTTTACTCCAGATAACTATTTGAACAAGCGTTGATCTTACTGCTTGATATAAAGTTGCGACTCTATGAAGTTGGCAACACTGGCGGTGTTATTCTGTGAGGAGTGAAATTCTATCGATATCTCACTCGTGAAAACTATAGTTCTTCTATTATCTCTTTCGGCATAAATCGCTGAACCGATTTGGATTCAATTTGGTGTGCTAGTTTTAAGCATAGGAATAATCTTTTAAGAGTGTGTTTGTATGGGAATAAAATGGGACTAAAGGGTTTACAAAAGTTGTATAAATTTCTCGCGGTTTTAATATACGGGTTTCAATGCTTTATTTAATATGAAAATTAGAAAAAACTTTTACGGTTAGGCTGTTGTTGTGTTTCTATGTGTTTTTTAAGTTATATATTCGTATAAGTATAAATCATGCTAGAATGTACCAGGACCACATAAACGTGTAACAGTTATTTTCTAGAAGATACGCTTACAGAACGAAAGCTGATTTACGCTAAAACTAATCCAAAATTACATTTAACTTATATTAAATGTAATTTTGCCCAAAAAATGTAAATGGTATAGACCCTGATTTAACCGTGAAAACACTTGTGTCAAGAGAACTACATAACAAAACAAAAAGTAATAATACTTTTAAACTATAAGAAATAAAAAAAAATGGAAAAATTAAAAACAAAATAATTATTTTTAAACGTACTTTATGTATATACGACACGACACAGTATTCGTTGCTTTCATAAGATTCCATAGCAACTGTTTTAATCTTAATCTATTAAATAATGCTCTAAAGCTCAAAGAACATTAAAAATAAAAGAAGATTAAAAAGGCACATTACTCAATATGAGTTTATATCAAAGATTGAACTAAGTATTTATTGACTTCTAGGCTTGTTTTTACTGACATACTATTTAATTAACAAAAAAAGACCCGCTGATTTTCTTTCTGGTTCTTCTCAGGGTATTTCTTTTTCCGAACCGACGGTAGTGTTTAATTTGACCATCAATAATTAAGTGTAATGCTTCTATATTGAATAAAGAAATTCGAGTTTGAGTTTTAATTAAAATGGTGGAAGAGTAAACATTGAGTTTTTTGCCAGTTCTTCGTAAAATGTACTTTCTGAACCGGTGACTTTAAATTTGATCCAAAAGTGCTTTTATGAGTCTGCTTGAATGAAGAATACTATGATTTTGATTTTATATTTTGTCTAAATCATTAATTATTTTAGCAAAAAGTTAACACCGATAATTCTAAGATATGATCTGTCAAAGTCTCGATGTTATTACGACACGAACATTCCATTTCATTGGTTGAATTCGCCCCAGAAAAGTTAACCGACTTTACGAACAAAACAATGCTTATGAGATGTTATCCGAAGTGTAAAAACTGTTCACACGCTCGATTATTGTTTTAGGTTAATCATGTGTTCACAAGGTAATTTAATCTCTAATACATTACATTTAAAGCTTATAATTATGTAAAAAAATATATATTGATTGGTTGTTGTGAATGATTATGCAAAAACAGACTGGTATTGTTACATTTTGATCTTTATTGCTTCGTTATAAGATTCATTTTGTTTTGCTTACGTTGTTTCGTTTCATTAAGAAATATGATTTAATAAAATTATTAAAATTTTTATCGCTGCGACACTTGCATAAAATGCTGGAGTTATTCGAAATGTGAATTTTTAGTTGTTTTTTATTTATTTTACTCGTGGAAAATAATTTCGTTCTTAGATAATACTATAACAATATTATTACGTCTTCGCATTATGTCAATTTAATAAGGACTTATGAACAAAAGTGATGCGTCGTGGGATATTTGGTTAGAGTTGCTTTCGCTTTATAATATGTATTAAATAACAGACACAATTAAATAAATTAACAGCATTTGAGAATCATTGAATGACAAGAAATAAACACTGTTATTAAAATGCATGCGTGATTAATAATAATAAAAAAGTTTAAATAGTATCAACCCGTATAAAGAAAAAAGAAAGAAAGAGACATTAAAAAGGAAAAGAGATGAAAAACTATCTAAAGGTGATTATGAAGTTCTTTTACGCTTACAGTTGAGTGAACTGACAAAAATCCATAAAAGAAAAACGTTACGCCTCTTCCAGGCGATCGTCCTTTGTCTCTTTCTATGTTATACGGTTTTATATAATAACAGCCTGCTAATTTCCTATCGCTGGGCTAAGGCCTCCTCATCCTTTAGGGAGAAATATTTCCTACTAGTGGCAGATTTACAAATTTACCACCAGTAGGCTAGTAGACTAATCAATTTTTGCCGACCCTACTGACTTTTGAAATTCAATAAGTTAGTTTAGTTCACAACCATATTAATTACATTTATTCTGAAATTGCAAATTTATGATTTGTGTGCTATCGTCCTCATTACATGGGCTTTTTCCCGTTATTAGTATGACTGTAATCTAGGTGATATGATATGATTTATTTTATTTCTGTTACATTTGTGTCTGTACTATTTGTGATAACAAATTTGGGCTAAATTTGCCGCCATAGGCTCCAGCTTACTTAGCCTATTGGTAAAACCGCCACTGTATCCTACACTGCTCTAAATGCGGGTTGGTGGATTATCATATGGCAGGATTTCGTTGAAATTAGTTATATGTAGGTGTCCCGATGTTTTACTACCGAACACAAGATGAATTATAAAAACAAATGAAGCAGTCATTAATTGAACTTGGGTTACAATATTAACTTTATTATTTATCAAATGCGAACGGAATCGCGGGCACAGCTAGTATATTAACAGTTTATTTATTCTTTTGACATCCAAAATCTTTAAAAGCTACCTAAGATTAATTATGAATAAATATACGAAGACGTTTCATCACAAAATATTGGCATAATTTCGAACATCTAGGTAAGTACTATTTGTGGTTGCAAATCTAGATTCTGTGTTGGTTTTGTTAATATGACTTAAATATTTACTCTTCAAATCGACCGCATATATTATGCAAAGTTTTGAATGTCTATTATTCCTTATAATTGTTGACTTATTCAGTGAGAACAAACGGATGATCGGTTTCAGAATACGAACGTGAAATGTTAAAACGTGATATGTGACGTATACTAAAAATATAACAGCATTTAATCATTGAGCACTTCGAAATTTGAATCAAATTGACATCAGTGTCATTTCTTGTACACGTGACAATTGGCAGAATATTTTGCGATCAAGTACAATCGACAAACGAACCAAAAAAAATGCATCGAAATAATGAATATACGTAAAATTTAAAAGCTTCGAATTTAGTTCTTTCATTGTAGTATTAGCCTATCTTTTAAAATTGGTTAGTTATTATCCATTCCATTTATTCAATCATTCGCGCGATTCTCGCATAAAATGGCGATTGCCGCTTTTCCACCCATATATGTAAGGAAACGGACACAATCTTGTATTGATATAATACAGAATTACCTTTGAGGAATCTCCTATAAGGGTCATTTAAATCTGACCGGCTATTGATATAGTTAAACTTAAATGTCAGTTCAAGGGGAACTATGAAGGATTTATAGTCTAGTAACTAGTAACTGGCTTCGCACGGGTGCAATAATGATACCAAATATAATACAGAATTTGTTTATTTTGGGCATCATATTAGAAACTTTTAAAATGATCGGTGTTTCTTTATATATTGTCCGTTTATAAAAACCTTCCTCTGGAATCACTCTGTTGTTAAAAAAAACGGCATCAAAATCCATTGCGTAGGTTTAAAGATTTAAACAAACATAGGGATATAGGGACAGAGAAAGCGACTTTGTTTTATACTATGTAGTGATAACAAGATGAAAAACAAATGAAAAACATTTGACGAATTGGCGCGATATCATTGGTTCAGAGCTTGAATAATATTCATTATGGATTTGCGAATAAAAGGCGTTTTGAATTTCATCGAAGACTTCACAGGAACTTCGAAAGTTAATTTTAACTGTATATAAATATAAATAAAAAGTATTTATAATGTTTATTAACATAAGAAATAATAATATTAAATGCTTAAAAATATACAAATGTGAATTAACAATATTTTTTGTATAAATCTTCTATCATATGTATCTTAGTAGTTATTATATTTTTATTGTAGATATTCTTATTAATCAAGAACGTTAGAACGAAGTTAGTAGTGTAAAATATAGTTTAATTATTAAGGTTTGTTCATCTTTATTATTTTTACGAATTTAATATCGTAGAGTGGTACTTAAATAATAAATTGATTAATTTTAGTTGACAGCAATAAGATTTTCTTAAAACATTTACATATTTTTATACATAATATTGTGCTTATCGAATATACATAGATTGAAGGGTTGACTGATTGACATAACAGATGCGATGATTACTTCCTTTAGCGTCAAATGCAATTTTAACACGAAAGCGATCGATACGTTTCATATATTTGATAAATGATCTATTGTCCGTGTTACATAATACCATTTGGATCTGTGACAATCGATATTGTATGTGATCGGGTTATGTAATAAGCATTCGAACTGAGACGTCGCAAGCAATGTAGTGTCTATCGAAAAGAGATTTTATGTAACTTCTTAGTGTCAATGGATGAGTTGATGTTCCCCTGGCCGATTATTGTGGCAACTTCACGAAATTGGTGGGGTTTTGTCCAAGACATAGACATATACATTATTACAGTATGAATTTTTAACCGTCGCTTAGGAAGTCAAAGTATCATTGATCAATGGACATCGCATAAGGGACATACTATTTCAGCTCTTAAGAGCAGTCATAATTAAATATCTTGTGACACTTTGCTGATATTAGAATTAATAACATTAAATGTTTAAATATATACACTAAAACTAAATCTTGACCGCGTGGAATGCTAGTAGCATTTCCCCGTGAATCGCGGTATTGCGATTCAACGGGAACGCTGCTAGCATCCTCCGGGCAAAAAACGAACTAGCCCTCCAGTCACCAGTGTAGGCAATGAGGTGGTGTAAAGCTTTTTGCACCATTAATGAGAGCTGAAATAATGTGTCCCTTATGCATGACTTTCTTCATTGACCTTAGGAGCTGAAATAATATTTTCCTTATGCATGACTGCCTAAACCAGAATTAATAAGTTGCAGTAAAATCTGCGAACTGAACAATAAGTTTTTATTAAATTCAAACACGCTCAAAGTCGCGCGCACAGCTAGTTATAAATAAACCATCAAAGGGAAGTACGGAAATATTCTCGTATTCAAAACAGAAACTTTCTCTGAGACTAACAAGATTATACCAAAATGGGACAGATTTACTCGTGTAGAGGTACCATCGTGTTTTGGTCGCCTTATCTCTCTTTTCCTTGTGTCTGTGGGAATTGTTTTAATTGGCGCCAAAACTATTCCACTTCCTAATTTAGTTTAGGTTTCGATACTGTTCGAGACTTTCTTCAATTAGCACGACTTTACAATTAATCTGATACGCGTAAACGTACAGAAAACCGAATGAATGTTTTTCTTTTTTTTGACGACCTCTGTGGTCGAGTGGTGTGTACACCGGTTTTCATGGGTACGCCACTCTGAGGTCCCGGGTTCGATTCCCGACCGAGTCGATGTAGATTACCATTAGTTTTCTATGTTGTCTTGGGTCTGGGTGTTTGTGGTACCGTCGTTACTTCTGATATATTTCCATAACACAAGTGCTTCAGCTACTTACATTGGGATCAGAGTAATGTATGTGATGTTGTCTCATATTTATATTTATTTATTTATATTTATATTTTTTATATGTGACACACACATTGATATTATGATATAATTATTGATTTATTTATTTATTCTTTATTGCACCCAAACTTAAACCTAAAACAAGAAATTACATTTTTGCCATACAAAAGTTGCATGAGGTGCAACAGGCGGCCTTGTCGCTAAGTAGGCCTCTTACAGGCAACCTTTAGACAGAGAATCATAATATTCACATATATGGGGAGGGTACATAATAAATAATTATAGTATCTTTATATTAATATGATATATTGTTTACATGTGCTTCGGGAAAAGTCGGGAAATCTCGACATTAAACTTCATAAAACAATTGTTCCTTACTGACCTACTATGTAATTAAAATAGTGAAAAAGTAACGTAGAGTATTTTCCGAACAGGAAGTAAATTTATATTTTATTATTCGCTGTAAAATGACAATTCACAAGTGATTTTGTGAAGCCTACTTGTATAAAGAATATTCTGATTATATATGTATGTATACATACATAACCGATGGTAGCGTAAAGAATATTTTGATTATATTTTTATATATACAGAACCGATGGTAGTATTCAATTAAATATTGTATAATAACGTTTCAAAAGTGTTTGTATAAGCCTATTTTGATGTTATTGTAGCACTTAAATATTCAATAATAATCTTTTCATTTTAAATAAATAAGCTCTTTCATTAATCGTTGATGAATGACATTACAGTGTACAAAACAGGAATTACATAAAGTGACACATCTTCAATACGTTCATACGCGTGTTATTATGTAATGTGTAAATGCGCAGACGGGCGGTTCGGACGCAGGTCTAGCGGGAAAAAAAACGATCAAATTATACGATGACATTTAATAATGTACGGTTACTTTCTCTCTCTTTTATAGATATAAATAGTTTTTTTCTGATTACAAGAGTTTAATCATGTATAAAGCGTTATGCAAAGACGTCCCAATATATTTTGTTTATTTGTGTCAAAAAGGCACAGATTATTTCGCCAATGTCACGTGCGATTGGGAAGACACGATAGAGATTGATCGGTGCGGTCGAGATTACAGACTACAATTAATTTTGAATGCATAATAGTAGTGTCTCAATAATGAACAAAAACGAGCACATTTGAAGTAAAAGTTTCGGGATGACTTTGACGTGTTGTTTTTTTGTAACTCAAAAACCATTAATACATTAATAAAAAATTGAAAATGATATCAAACCAAATCAAAATCAAATCAAATCAAATCAAAATAAACTCTATTCAAGTAGGCTTTTACAAGCACTTTTGAATCGTCATTTTACAACCAAGTGAAGCTACCACCGGTTCGGAAAGTAGATTCTACCGAGAAGAACCGGCAAGAAACTCAGTAGTTACTCTTTTTGAACATTTAAAAATACAAAGTCATGTTAGTTAAATATAATTATTTAAATTAATATATACTGCGTGGAAGTCAACGGGTATTAGCTCCACACTTTTTTATCATCTATAAAATCTTGTATTGAATAATATGCTTTTTCTACCAATGTATTTTTACAAACGATTTGAATTTACTAAACGGCAAAGTTAAAAATGTCTGATGATAATGATTAATACCTGAAAAAAAAAGGTTTAGTAACCAACTAACGCCGTTGCGTCTTCGTATTACATAGGGAACGTTACTCTTTTTAACGCAGGGAAACCTCTAAACACTAATCGGCTTCCTTAGTTGAAAACGTAACGTTACTATTTTACATCGTAATGTTGGCCTGGTATATATTTATCGCATAGGTCAAATCGTTCACCTGGTACTAAGTAGTCATAGTAACTCATTGGCACCTTAAAAAAGTCATTTTAATACATTAATTAGATCGCCAAATTGTCTTTGGAACTGAGATGTTGTGTCCTTTGTGTTTATCTAACCCTACATTTATAGTAAGTGAGCATTTAAAAAATCTAGCTAAAAGGTATGTATTGTCTCTGAAGGTATAATATTATTATCAAAGGTACCGCTTCAATTACGTCATTTATGTTAAAATACATGATATATATCCGGAGGTATACCATTAAGTGAAAATATCAAAATAAAACATTTCGCTCCTCTTTCATACAATTACTCTAGTTTAATTAATTAATGAACAATTAATGTCTTTGAAATTATAATTAAGATTAACATTTTGATTATTTTTTTATAGATGTTGCTAGTTATTATGATTTATGAGTTATATTAATTAATTATGTAAATAACATTTCGCTATGAATATATTATTATTTTTTAAACAAAATATACACGATTACAATTACATAACTTTTTATTATATATGTATGTTAATTAATAATTTCATTTGCAATAAAACTATATATAGCTTAACAAATTATTACATAAATATTATTTAAATGTTGTTATTTGTATGTTAGGTTATTAGATTTACCTATCTGCATAATAATACTTGCTAATAATTGAATCCAGTTTTATGAACGAAATTAAATAAATAAACAAATATTCATTTGTCTTTTTGGATTGATAACACGCTTTTAATACGTCGTGTTTTTTTATTATGAATTGTTGATCTTAAATTTAATATTCTTTATTATTTAAAAAAAATCTTTATCATTCTTTATTTTTAAAAAATCAAATTATATCAATTTTATTCAATTTTGTTCAACTTCACAATGAAGCGTTTTCGAATCGTCAATAATGAAATACTACCACCGTTTCGGAAAGCAGCTTCTAGCGAGAAGAAACGACAGGAGACATAGTTGCTTTTTTCAAATAAACAGATTTACAAAGCTGTTTTTTACAATAATTAATGTCTTGTGATGGAACCCGAGGCTAACTCCAGGCGTTTTTTTCTAAAAGGTCCTAACTTACAACTAATAACTAAGAATAGTATGATTTATTTCTAATTTTAATACATCATGTTAGAGAGATATTAATACTTTAATAGTTTTTGAATTTGAAAGTGATTTTTATGTTAAAAACGCAGCGTCACAACCGCCGGTCAACGCTACCCAAAGCTTACATTACATAATAGGTCACGCACAAAACAGTTATAAAATGTGAATTTTCTAATAATGACTCGGCAATGTTATGACTTTCCTATATTAACATGTTTCTATGTTTGGTTTTACTCGTGAATAAACATATGAAGCTTGCATGAGTCTGTTATTAATAGTATTTGTTTTTCATAATTGCTAAGTATTATATGTTGTGTAGGTGCTTTTACAAGTCATAAATATGTTGACAAATTTTGTCTTTATGACGATACTTTCTTCCTTGTGTTGACTATTTTATTATATCGTAACTATTGGTTGAGTAGCATATAAGGATACAGTTTCTAAAGTCCTGAGTTCATATCAGAATTGTAATGTGTTATGGCTTGTACAAGAAACAGCCTTTCATAATATATGTTTTTTTGGACAATAAAAAAGCATTCGTTTTATCAAAACGCGAAAAATAATAACATCTGTTTCAAAACCAGTCTCATTGTTAGTTTCTTTCAAGGACAAAAAATAAATTGAACAAATTTTTCGCAAATAAAAAAAAACATCAGATTTTTTTTTCCTAGGGTCAAGGCTTGAATCTGGCCTTGCTAGGAATACACATAAAGCTTTCACTCTATGTGAACTGTCAGCGGGCATTTCGGATGTTGAAAGTGATTAGAGGATGAATAAGCGTGCACACATTGATACTATTGCCCACAGATAAAATATCTCATTCGTCGTAAACTCGGAAACAAATGACCGCCATGAATGAACTCACATGATTACTTTACAATAATATTAAAATATCGAGCTCAATCGAATAAAAATAAAAACATGGTAATATCCCGTTTTTGATGTAATCATAAATTATAATTTTTGTCTGTCTGTCTGCTTGTTGATTCCGGCTAATCTCTGGAATGGCTGGACCGATTTTGACGGGACTTTCACTGGCAAATAGCTGACGTAATAAGGAGTTACTTATGCTAATTTTATTTGAGAATTTTATATGAAATAATTATAAAATCCCCCATAATGTCCGAACTAAATGGACTGTACCAGTACCGTGAATGCAAATACTTCGCCATGCCCGGTGCCTACCAACGACTTAATACAGTACATATTATATAATATAATATAATACAATTAATGTGTTATATTCAAACGTAGTCGCGGGAACAGCTAGTGGCCAACACTTCCTACAGCGCCAATCTCACGCCAAATGAAACGTCAAACATAAAAAACAAATGAAAAAAAATAAACACTCATTATTCATAACGTTCATTATTTAATTATAAAACACGTTACCAACTGTTTATTTACTTTTCACACTTACTTGACATTAAATTATACATAACGTAACATCTTCTGTATGTTTTCTATCGTTACATAAGAGATAGTTTGACCCAATGTTTGTTATACGTGAATCCATACTAAGTCTTGCGTTCAAACTGTCTTAAGTACAACGGGTGGGGTCAGCAGTGATCTGGCTTATCAAAAAGATTTATAAGAAACCTTCTTGCGCCTCACTAATGTTCCAAGCCACTATGTTGATTCAAAGTTATTTCAAAGTAAAAGAAAAGTAACAGCCTGTAAATTTCCCACTGCTAAGGCCTCCTCGTCATTTAAGGAGAGGGTTTGGAACATATTCCATCACGCTGTTCCAAAGCGGGTTGGTGGAATGCACATGTTGCAGAATGTCGATAAAAACAACACATGCAGTTTTCCTTACGATGTTTTCCTTCACCGTATTTATATTCAAAGTATAAGCTACAAATTTAAGGAGTCATAATATTTAATTAACAAGAGGAAGACAAAAACTAGCTACTATGTCAAGGACCAATTAACATACAGCTGCGATACGGGCCATTGTTCCTAAGCGATAAATCAACCTCTGGGAATCGAACGGGCGACCACAATGCACAATTGCTTAACACTAACACAATGTAACATCATTGGTTTGTTAATTTTGAAATTTTATTCAAATTATATGTTTCTAATAGAACTGAATTGAAAAAAATGTATGATAGTTGATTATTGAAAAAAAAATACTATATGTCAATTTTAATATAAACAATTATCTTATCCTTGTGTTATTAACATAAGAATTAATACCATTAAATGCTTAAATATATAAAAATATGAACTAAAACTAGTTACCGCGTGGAATGGTGGCAAGAATGCTAGCAGCATTTCCCCGTTGAATCGCAATTCCGATCCTCTGGGCAAAAAACGAACAAGCCCTCCTGTCACCAGTGGAGGCAATGAGGCGAGGTGTTATACTTTTGATAGCTTTCTGCACCACTACTCCAAGGGCCAAGCGTTTCGACAGCTATATATTATATAGGTATAATAAATAATTCTAAAGAAGATAAAGTAACAAGAAGCGTTTTCTGGATTCATCTTCCTGTCAATTGTTACTGACATTAAATATAGTCTTGTAGAATGACGCTTGAAAAGTGCTTCTATTAATAACATAAACGTATATTTAATAATATTTACTTCAGTATTAATATCAATTATTAAAGTTTCGTTTGTTTTAAAATAGGCCATTTGACAAGATGGTTTTAATTTACAAAAGTCTAATCATCAAAAAATATGTACCTACTAATATATTTATATTACATTTTATTTCTCAAATCAAGCATCAATGGCTTGAAGTCATGCTTGCTGATTATTAAAGCGAAATTCAAAATCTAATAAGTATATTATATTTCTTTTCAGATGTACGGGTGGAGTTTGTTAGCGCTCACAGCGCTTGTCGTGTTCACAAATGCAATCGACACACCTTCACGGTTTCGTAAGTATAGATCTTAACAAAAACTTAGATGCATTCTTAAAAATACCATTTAAAAAAACCTTAAAAATAAATTTTAAATTAAGAACATTTTTTTTTGTAATATTAAATAATTTAAAAAAAGAACAGCTTCCATTTTTAAATTAAGAATTAATAAATTAGCTTCCCTAGCCTAATGATTCTATTAAAAAAAAATAAGACAAATGTTTTGAGTTTTGACTGACTGACCTTTTTTACAATGACAATGCTTAGTTTTAATCTAATTACAATTGTTGCTTTTGTTGAAGCTTATTGTTGAAAAAAAATCGTAAAACAGCTTATAATTAGTGTTTAAAAACAGTCACTAAATCCAAGGATATAGAATACATATTCAATTGAATGTAAAATAAATCTAGTTTCACATTCTCATCATTTATTCTTAATTATTTATTTCACATAGTCGATTCATGATTATTAAGTCTTTGTCAAATATAGAACCACAAACTGTTTGCTTTATAATATGTCTTGTCGGGAATAAGATGCATAGAAGTCCTTATATATACAAATATGAATTAAAAATTTACTGTGTCAATCCAAATATGAATTAAAAATTTAGTGCATACATTTTGACCGCGTGGAATGGTGGCAAGAATGCTAGCAATTGGGTAAAAAATGAATCAGTCATTCACCAGTAGAGGTAAATAAATAACATGTTTACCAATAAATAATTTCAAAATTACTATTTACTATATATTTAGAAAATATGCAATTTGAATCGAAGGTTAAATATTTGTTAAATAAACTTAATAATCATGAAACGTTTATAGCTATCTCGTTCTAACCCTATATGTGGAAAAGGCACAAGTGTTAATATAAGTTAATGTGTATATATAATATAATTACACTTATTTAATGTAAACATTTTTACAGAACCGAAAAAGCCTAGGATCGGTACGTAAACACGTTACACTATGGTGTAGTGGATTTAGTAATATGTAAAACGAGACTTGTAATCGTGTAAAATATGTACCTGAACTTGGCTGACATGCTACCGCGTATTTAGATTTTATTCTCCGATGAAATTTTATTCTAAATTTAAATATAGAATAAAATTTCGTCGGAAAACTCTATTCTAAATATAAATTTTGTTATTCTATCATGATAATATAGGACGACTCAATTTAGATAGCATCGGCAAATTCAACAAGACCGATTACTGCCGATTTATAAAACCAATAGATATAGCTCTCTATCGCGGCATTCGAAGCTATTCGTCGCTATGGATTCTCATGTCACTTCAACCCGAGAAAGACCAAATTTAAAACTCATACCAAATTTCATCAAATTCCGTTCAGCGGTTTGGTCGTGAAAGAGCGTCAGACAGACAGACAGACATTCTTTCAAATTTATAATTTTAATATAGATTTTAACCTCGAATTTCTGATAAAACCTTCCTGGACATTTCAAACGTCGTATCGTAAGAAATCCATAGTAAATACTACAGATTATCTAACTTCACGTAAATTCAATATAGATATTGGCATTTGTTGTTGTCTGTCTGTGATTGTGATGAGTGATTTTGGCACATCATTATATATTTCTGTGACTGCTTGATATAACAATACATTACCTTTAAATACAATTATTATATGAGCTATTAGAATAACATATTAATAAAAGATTTATATAACACAGATTACGAGTCTTGTTTTCATTTATAATTGCTTATTTACACGCAACGAAAAAATATATGCGATACAAAATAAACGCTTTCTAAATGTTTGGTCGAGATGAGTAACTCACTAAGATTATCAGTTGTCAAAAGACTATTCAAAATGGGATTAACTAAATACTTAACGCTGATTGGTTAAATATTACGTCATCAGCTTTCATCAACCAATGACTGTACAGATTACGGTTAATCCGATTTTGATTGGCCATTTCGAAAACTGGCTATAATTATACGAATAAGTACAGTTACTTTTTGTTGTAAGGGTTCTAGAAGTTTATAAATATATTAAGAGTAAGTTCTTTAACATTTTCAAATTTTAAAAACTGCATGACGATATGACTTTGACTTTAACCAATAACTGTGTGTCTTCAGAGTGAGGTTTACTAAACCATACAGGGCCCCAATTTTACTAAGAAATTGACAGCTTATCGCATACGAATCGAAATATAATTCAGACTTTTTTAATTGCTACTATCCAGTTGTGTTTCGATCAAAGTTGCATTGGAATGTTTATAGTATAGGTGGATGAGTATATGAACCACCGAATGGTGATCACGACCACCTATAAAAATGGCGCTGTAAGAAATATTAATAATCATTCCTTACATTGTCAATGTGCCACCAACCTTGGGAGATAAGTTGTTATGTCCCCTGTGCCTGTAGATACACTGGCTGGCTCAATCTTCAAGCCAGAACACAACAATATTTACTGTTGTTTTATGTCATCGGAATCTTATCGTTATTGATATAAATAAATAGTTCCTCAGTTACGATTGAGCTTATGTTAATTTTTGGGCGCGTCGATTTGTCAAATTGGAATGCCATATGTTAGTAAAATTCGCCGCTGGACAATAAGATTAATAGTTTCTCTGACAACTTAATTAATTAATAATTAATGACTTAATTAATATGAGACAACATCACATACATTAACATTTTCAAATTTTATTTTACAACTAACAGAATACAATGAGTTGAATTTTTATCTTCTGCGTATTTCTTCTTATTTCTTTGCCTTAAATTTAGGTTATGTAACTCTTTTATCTTCTGCTATCCCTAATGTTCCACAACACAACTAATGACTATAAATAGATCTTATCTCAACTTAGATATTTATTTCTTTCCGTCATTAACCTATAAAAAGTTACAACACTAAACACTTAAAATTAATAATGCATTTGGGCATAATTTAAATTGTAACGTCTTTATTAAACAATATTGTTTCCTCTCTTCCAACCTTCGTCTCTCATTCTTCTTCTATTTATATAACATAACCAATAACCACAAAATTGAAATTCTAATTAAACCATATTGTCTTCTCTCATTAATGAGAATAATCCGGTGATGGATTTGGAATATGATCTTCTTGGACATCTCCACTGATAACCGAGTGGTTTCCAGCTGAATATCAACCAGGACAAGCTGTGGATAGCGATGAAATGGTCAACAATCTCCTGCAATGGATCCAAGGTTTATACCAACAGAAGAATAGGAAAGGTCCGTTTTAGTGAATTTCAGAAGACCATAGACTATGACAATGACACTCGTTCTGTTATACATGTAATTTGACGTACAATTTATTTGAATATTATTGGACAACTTAATTTTGATGTCTTACATGTTCTTTCTGAATTAGATATCTTTTCCAGACACAAACATCCACAAGACACGCTTATCACGCTGGTTATGAGATTTCACAAAACACTGATTCACAACATGCACATTTGTTAAATTGTATTTAATAATTTATATATTTAATTTGTATTTAATATTTCCAGCACGACAATACTTTGGGGGCAAACCAGAGAGACCGAGGCCATTTGAACCTGCATCTTATCTACCTCCAACTGGTTACCCTCCATCAGGAAATCGTCCAACGCCTTCGTATAGCGAGGGCCCATCTCCTTCCAGTCCAAGCTATCAACCTAGCTCGCCTTTCTTACCAAGTCAACCGGAGCAACCATCTTCGGAGCCAAGCCAACCACCCTATCAGCCAAGTGAACCTGGCTATCAACCTAGTCAGCCAACCTCATCACCTTATCAACCAAGCGAACAATCCCAATATCCGTTTAATCCCAGCCAACCATCAGAGCCTTCTCAGCCTAGTCAACAAACCCAATCTCCGTACGATTCAAGCAAACCTTCTCAGCCGGATTACCAACCTAGTCAGCCTTCCAAGCCTAATGAGGTAACTTCATCGTATCAACCTACTCAACCTAATTTACCTACACAACAGCCTGAAAATCCTGACAACGGTAACATCGGAACCTCACCATCACAACTTCCTTCTGGGCCAGATGACGACGACCGCCATCCACCACATATCCACGATATAACAGTTGACTGCGGCAAACAAATGATGACCATCAATATAGAATTCAACAAAGCTTATAATGGTATTATCTACTCTCAAGATCATTTCAAAGACTCAGATTGTGTCTACGTGAGAGAAAACTCAAATCAAATTAAGTATTCCTTTACCGTCAACCTCGACAAATGTGGTACGAAATTCTTCAGTGATTTCGAAAATGAAGGTCAAGCTTACCTGGAGAATATTTTAGTTCTTCAAAACGAACCTGGTATACAGGAGGTCTGGGATCATATCCGTCGAGTCAGATGTCTCTGGGAAGGAAACTTAACGAAGCAGCTTGTGTCGTCACTTAGCGTTGGAATGCTCAATCAAATCACAAGTAACTTCAGCGGTGACACAGCCATGGCTCGTTTGGATATTCAAACAGGAAAAGGACCGTTCGCCCCTGAAGCCAATGGCTTAATCAAAATCGGTGAAATAATGACGCTAGTAGTATCCGTCACCGGGGATCCAGGTTTCGATATATTAGTAAGAGAGTGCATAGCGAGAGATTCTGGCAACAATCACGTCGTACCCTTGACCGATTCTAACGGCTGCGTACTCAAACCGAAACTGTTCGGATCATTCCAGAAGACCAGAGAAACTGGTAACACGGGGGCTTCCATCATAGCTTACGCCTATTTCAACGCATTCAAGTTCCCTGACGAAATGGACCTGATAATCCAATGCGAAGTTGAACTATGTAAGACTGATTGCGAAGTCTGCCCGAACCCTGGAAGCACGGAGCCGAGGAGGAGGAGACGTGACATCATCCACGTGGGCAACAGAACTTATGTCAATGAACCAGTTACGACTATCGAAAAAGGTCTGAGAGTGGTCTTTGCTGAAGACCTCCCTCACGAGACCGGTATATGCATTTCATCCACGGCCGCGTTGTGGGGTGGATTTCTAGTTTTAACCGGATCATTACTAAGTAGTCTAGCTGTGTCTTTCTGCTGGCACAGATCGCATGCATCCATTAAATTTTGATAAACAATTAATTTATGCTTATTTATTAAGTATTAAAGCTATATTGAATAATTGAATTCCTAAGGTTATTGTATAGGACATTTGTCCTGTGAATTAAGAAAGACCTACTTTTCAAATAGATTAGTTTAGTATTCCGTTGTACAAATGCTGATTTATTCTGGCTCATTTATATTTTCTCAAAATCTGTATTAATGAGATACAATTGAATAATCTTATGAAATCTATTAAACAAAAATCTTTAATCCTATTTCTTTAAACATTTCATTAAATACCAAGAATAATAAACTTATGATATATTTAAGCGAATAATATAATCCTTATAATAAAATAAATTGTCTTATAATCCTATGGATATATCTAATTTAGAAATATGTATGTTATAATTGTAATAATTTATATGAAAAATACATAAATCGTATAAATAATAATAGAACATCAATTAATGAATATCCTAATTGGACTGGGTAACTGAAATGTTTATTTATATTATTTTTGTAAATATTATACTGTTTATAGAAAGTGATTAAATTAAATGATAAAATATGACGTTTTATTTCTATGTTACCATAATAAACAAAACAATAAACTGATCAGTTCATAAAATTATAAACCATATATTTACTTGCAAAACATATTCTTTCTAAATTTACTTCCTTTTTCTTTCAATATACATAAAAAACATAAAAGCCTTAACGAAATGCAAAAAAAAAACTATTTGTAACTAAAAGAATGCTTTCAAGCAAACATTAAACAATTTTGACCATGTAACTGACACAACAATACTTTGAAATGGCATAAAAATGGTTAGAGTATTTTTCGGTATGTTTTAATTGAACCAATATTTATTTCATCTATATCGCGATAGTCAAGTATCGGGAGCTTCAATTAGACTTATTAAAAAAATAAAAAAAATATTTAAAAATTAAATTGAATTTTATGAAATTAAAAGTTAATTATACAATTAATAAGTGTGACACGATTGGATGCCAATCATGTATAGTACGAATTTTGCCGATGCTATATCTAAGTTGTGTCAACTTAGATGTAGCGTCGGCAAAATTCGTAAAACCGATCACATCCGAATAAAGTACGCTATCCCAACAACAACAAACAACAACAACAGCCTGTAAATTCCCACTGCTGGGCTGAAGGCCTCCTCGCCCTTTGAGGAGAAGGTTTGGAACATATTCCACCACGCTGTTCCAATGCGGGTTGGTGGAATACACATGTGGCAGAATTTCTATGAAATTTGTCACATGCACATTTCCTTCACCGCTGAGCACGAGATGAATTATAAAGACAAATTAAGCACTTGAATCGGCGGTGCTTGCCTGGGTTTGAACTCGCAATCATCAGTTAAGATGCACGCGTTCTAACCACTGGGCCATCTCGACTCACCACTGGGCCATCTCGACTCTATCCCAAATTATCAATATTTATTTCTTATGTGAATATGATATTTACACAAACGTAAATAACTTGTAATATCATATGACCTAACGTCTCAATTTGACAAGTCGAATAACATGCACTTGCTTTCTCGGGTAGAACTGACGTGAGAATACGGAGCTATTTCTGTTGGTTGTATAAATCGGCAGTAATCGGTTTTATTGAAGTTGTGTCGTTCTATACTCATTTGTAATACTTAAAACTATACAATGTAAAATTTAAGGGATCAGCAAGTTACTTGAAACTCACGGTAGGTTTTGTTCCCAGAGATTCCTTAGTTAGCAGAAACGGTGTACTGCGCAATATAACTAACTACATTTGCAATATTATTATGTTTATTTACGATAATATTTTTTATTTTGATCGAAAAAAAATAACGATTACTATAGAGAAGCGATTACATTCACAAGACTCATTTTAATTCTGACGACGAAAGAAATAACGTTAAAATTTATTTCTTGTTTAATTTTTTGAAATTGATAGTAAAATTTATAATTAGAACAATAAAAATAACTTTATCGTATTTCTTGGAACGCAAGCTTTGCTTAATGCTTAAAAAACTTACTAGACGTCAAAACAAATATATGTAAACAGTTTTATTTTAAATGATAACATAAATTATTTGGACAGTAAATTATTTTATGATATATATAATTGCCACGTATGCAAATCCTGCGTGGCTGTTACCGACAGCAAAATACATTTATAATAATAATAATAATTTATTGGTACAAAAGAAATATTACAAAAATTACCTTATATAAATATATGAATATACAAAATAAGTATGACAGTTGTTAAATAAGACTATTAGCTAAGTACTCTATTTACATGTGGTTTGGCACTTTAAAAAGAGTAAAACTTATTATCCTTTATGGGTTATTAACATAACCTGTGTTAGGGATAATTAGCCCAACCCCTAATGGAAAATTAAAAATTACATTAAGTACATACATAGCAGAGTCATTTGAAGAAGTTAAAACCATTTTAAGAAATAAATAGCAAAACAAAAACAAAAAATACGCTTATATGAGGGGAAAAGTAAAAAAAGCGCCACGGTTGAAGGCATGTTTAACATTTATATTGTAAGTAAGTGCCAATAAATATCTGTCTATAATTTTCATAATATAAATGAAGATTATAATTAGAGTCAAACTGAGGTAAATTTTTGTCAGAACCTGATTCGATCATACACTATTTATAATTTAATCAATGCCATTTTGATTTCTTTATAAATTTGTTATTGAATGCAAAGCACTTCTAGTTATAATAAGAATATAAATATTGAGAAATATATAGATTAAAAAAAACATTACTTAATCTAAATTACATTTAAAAAGAATGATTGAAATGAGATGAGATGAGACTGCGATCGTCTACCATATAACCATATACCATTCAGGTTTCAATTGGTGTCCAAAACTACTCGGAGATTCTCAATTGTACCCTTTGTAGCTGTCACGGTCTTGAACATTGAGTCTATGATGATGAAAGATAAATTAATATTAAAAGATCAAATTTATATATATATATATATTGACACGTTGAAACTGTTTGACAAAATGTCTCGAGATTGTTTTCGGTATATTTTAAATGAATCACACAATACCACAAAACAATATCACAAATTGTGACAATTATAATTAACCTTTACAAGAAAATAATGTTATCTTTTCTTTTATTACAGTTTTTGTTATTGTAATTTTATTGACACTTAATTTTTGGCTGGCACCCTATTGATAGCGTTGTCATGTTCACTGATATAAAATGTATATTTGAATATTTTTTTATGATTGTAATCAAAGTATTTACATTTTTCTGCTAACTGTACTTTTTGGAGTAATTATATTTACATAAAGATGAAATGACACTATCAGAAAACTATTTGCTGTGAGATATCGTTCACACCACGCGTAAAGTAGGCGACATGGATAAATTTAAAATATTTAAAATGAACCTTATTTAATTATCAATATAGATTAGAATTCTTTATCAGTTACAAGTTTTTCTATAATATGACATTTGTTAAGGGGTGAACGATACGAGAAACGAATTAAATAAGATAATGTCGATTTGTTAGACTGTCTGTTACTTAAACGATTTCTTCATAAGCAAAAATTATTTCAAAATTTATCAATAAGTAAATATAAATATAAATTTATCGACATTATATCTGAGGTAATTTCATCCATCCACCCATCAGGCCATTTCCGTCCACTGTTGGACATAGGCCTCTTCAATTGCACGCCACTGAGATCGTTCTTGGGCTACTCGCATCCAGCTCCTGCCAGCCGTCTTCACGTAGGCGTAAGTCGTCACACCACCGTGCCCGAGGACATCCTACACTACGTTTGCCGAGATGCGGTCTCCACTCTAGATCACGTTTCCCCCAACGGTTATCGGTTCGACAAATATGGCCAGCCCACTGCCACTTCAGCTTACTAATCCGGTGGGCTATGTCGATGACTTTGGTTCTCTGGCGGATCGCCTCATTTCTGATGCGATCTCGCAGAGAAACACCGAGCATTGCCCTTTTCCATAGCACACTGAGCGACTTTAAACTGGTGGACCAGTCTTGTCGTACTCACGACAAGGCTGGTCCACGTTTCGGCTCCGTATGTCATGACGGGCAGGACGCACTGGTTGAAGACTTTCGTCTTAAGGCACTGTGGGATCGACGATGTAAAGATTCGACGTAATTTTCCAAACGCTGCCCAACCTAGCTGAATTCTTCTATTCACCTCGTCCTCAAGGTTGTTTCTACCAAATCGCAAAGTCTGCCCAAGGTAGACACATTTTTGAACAACTTCGAGGACGGTATCGTGTATTGCAATCGGTTCCGGTAGAACATGTTCATTGAAAATTACCTTGGTTTTATCCAAGTTCATCCGTAGGCCGATACGTGTTCAGCAGCGTTTCTGCTACGATGACGAGGTAATTAAATCCAAAATATTGATTTAATTTGTCCACGACGAAACTCAAAATTGACCAGCTCACTACGGATATATTGTAATGCACAAGTGTGCAAGCACCTGTGCCCTACCATAATCCGACTCGATCGTAAATCCAACAGGAACAGACTAAGTTTTGGCGCAGTGGTTACCCGAGGAAATACGGAAGATCAAAAAATACACACTTCAAAGGTCTGTGAACAATCCAATTGCTTTTATCTAAATTGAATCCAGGTCCTTGGCATCTGCGGTCATATGGTGCCTAAATCAATTAAGTAGTCAAAAAGTTCCAAATATACATATTAACTGACACATCATCAACATTTAGCCAATCATAGTCCACGTCACCTACATTTTCAGGGGATAACCATGCTTATCATGCTAAGTTATCTATGAACATAAGGTGTTCAATAAATAAAACAACATAATATAGGCATATTATATTTTTTTTATTAATGACAACCAATAGGATATCATTATGTCATTTTGACTGTTTTGTAAATATAAAGTAAAGTAGTAAAGTAACCGCTTGTACATTTCCCACTGCTGAGATAAGGCCTCCTCTTCCATTAAGGAGAGGGTTTGGAACATATTCCACCATGCTGTTGCGGGTTGGTGGAATCCACATGTGGCGGAATTTCGATGAAATTAGACACATGCAGGTTTCTTCACTATGTTTTCCTTCGCCGCGCAAGAGATGAATTATAAACACAAATTAAGGACATATATTTAGTGGTACTTGCCTGGGCTTGAAACCCGCAGTCATCGGCTAAGATGCACGCGTTCTAACCACTGAGCCATCTCTGCTCATATACAAGTAATTACCGACAGCCTGTCTGGAAGGAATACTTCTTATTGCTAAGATCCATTGTTCCACCCTTTTTGTAAAGTCTTCTTTCTTTTATAGTGTATATGTATTTTTTTGGACTTTTTCTTTTTTATATCTTTGCCTTGTCTATATTTGCAAGTTTACTTATGTATATAATTTCACCAGTAATCATGTATGAGTTTAATTTTATACGATTATGGTGATGTTACAAATTAGAATATTACCAAAGAAAAACTTGGGGTATTTATTTGGAGAATTTTTAGTAGTAGTCCTGAGTTTAGCAATGAGACTCACAAGTCACTTAAAGTCATCAGTTTTGCACCAAGTCTTTTCCGGTTGTCTTGGATTTTCCATTCCATCGGATTATCAAAGGGTATTGATAGCGCACTTATTTATGCACTGTGCAATGAACTCATCCTCGACGAAAACTTCCCGTAGATAATCTATCAGGAAGAGATCATTATCATCAATTTTATTATTTGGAAGGCAAAGTTTTTCGTGATATAGTCTTAAAGTAATAGTCCATGTTTTAAGCAAAGTCAGGTAATGGAAACTAAATATATTTCAACAGAGCTGAGTGATATTTTATTATCTAATCCGAAACAATAAACCATAGTTTTATGTAATTTATATAATATATGTAATTTAACATTATGTGTGTTAGTAGTAATACTCATTGTAGTGTCGATTCTCGGTTGAGCAACAAAATGGAGGAGTTGAAACTGAAAAAGTCTGCATTTTTCGTGCAAGTTGCATCAACAATGATAAGTTGGTTGATTTACTGAAATATTTTATAAATCGATTTTACTATTAGATTTCGGTAATAGAGTACAATCATGACGACGTATTATACAGATGTTATTGTGTAAAAGTGATTCCAAATACACGTGAACTTTCATGGTCTGATGAGACGGGATACCGATAGGATGTGGCACTGGGACGATTGAAACGTTAGGTGGGGAGGAGGGCTCGCGTTTCCTATTTCAGATGGCCCAGAGCAGGATGGCTTCGTACTGCCTACGAGTGTGACGGGGGGGGGGGGTGATCATCGTCTCCTCCTGAGTAGAGCTCCACCGTGATCGAAACACTGCACGGAACGTACATGCGTTGTATCAAGTCGGGGACAGCCATCTCAGTGGTTTTAGTGGGTGGGAGTCCCATTTAATTTGGGGACCGGATACATCGAAGGATTTCCACTGTGTCAAAAATAGGGGATCCCGTCTCGAATCAAGCTTAAAACAATGGTTTACGTGTTTTACGACGAGTGTTTAAATGAAAATGAGAGTGTTGAAAGTCTTTATAGATTTTTTTTCTATATTTTCATCAAACGTAGTTAACCATGGTTAATTTATATAACATCGAATGCATTTTGTCTTTCTAGTTGCGAATCTCGTCGCTCTAACTGGATTCATATATGCATGGCCATCGTACACATTTGAGGTGTTTAAATCAAACGAAACAATACTGGACGCACCCATGACGACTGCGCAATTATCTCTATTGGGAAGTATCACAAACATTGGAGCATTGATTGCTACACCATTCTGTGGATACACTGTGGACAAGTTTGGTAGGAAATACTCCGCTATGCTGTTTGGCCTACCATATGTGGTAAGTACAGTTGTAGTGTTAAATGAAATGGCTACATTTGAGTTAAATCGATAACTTACTCTCGGCACTAGTTACGGGAATAGCTTTTAAAACATACAATTATGGTAAACAACAACATACACAGCATTTTATATTCCACTCAATATTATTAGGGTCATAATCTCTCTCTCTCTCTCTTATCAATAATGCGTTAAGTTTCAAAAAAACGTAATATAGTGTTACTTGTTTTTATGTTATTATATCTCTACTATTTCTTATTTGTATTCTATACATATAATAAAATTGGAGTTCTGCTTGTAATATAAAAATAAATTTTTATTTTAATAAATGTATCTGTACATATACCAATATTTGTTTTTTTTACAATTTTTGTCTGTATGTCTGTTTGTTCCCGCTACTTTTTGGAATGGCTGGAGAACGATTTTGATGGTACTTTCACTGGCAGATTGCTGATGTAATAAGAATAAACGTAGGTTACAAACTCAAATACGAACGAATTCATGGGCATAAATAGTTTGTTTATAATTTGATTAACATTATTTTGGTCCCATAGTTTATTATGAACATAAGCCTAGAAAATATTCCAGATCCACCATGAGCCAAAGTTTGAAACACTATGAGCCATAATAAATAAAGCTTTAATATTATTATTGTATGATCGAACAATATTTCAGATGACATGGGCGCTTATCTCCGTTAGCAAATCCGTATACGTGATCATATTTGCTGTTGGATTAGCCGGCTGTGGAGCCGCGGGACAGGCAGTATCCTCTGTGTTCATATCGGAAATAAGCCACGATTCCATCAGAGGAGGTCTGACGTCGACGACTGTTTCTGGATTTTTCGTTGGATTATTATTCTCCTATGCATTAGGGGGATATCTATCATACTATAATGTTTTGTATGTTCATTTAACACTGTCAGTTTTTTATATAGTGATGTTAGCACTGCTAAAGGAGTCACCGGTGTTTTTATTAAAATGTGGTAAAGAAAAGGTAATTATTTATATGATATAATAATCTTTTTATTGTTATAATATTGTGTCAAGATCTTATGATACACAGATGATAACGTTTTGCGATCTTTGGAGGCTTATACTTGAGTTTAAATTAGATGGAAATTTTATTGTATTGTAATCCAATTAAATACTATGTGTTTTGAAATATTTATAGCGCTTTACATCGCTGTGTACATATTCATATGGTAAATATTATTATGCTTACTTTCTTTGCTAGATTTAGTAAAGATTTTTGTACTATTTATGACGTTGTTCTATTATTTTAGGAAGCTGCCGAATCGATTGCTTTCTATCATCGGTTTGAAGTTAATTCTAAAGAAATAGAAATCGAAATAAAAAGAATTAAACTACAGTTGGATCCAAAGATAAATTTGTTATTAGAAGCTCAAAATGATGGTGAGTGTTTATAAATTATATTGAATAATGGATTAATGGTACAGATTTAGTAGATTACTACTTATATATTTATTAATAATTAAGAACAAAAAATTAAAACAAATTACAGTTTCAAAAGAAACGAATATTGTAATTGGACCATGATGGTTTTGTACGCTTTTTAGGACGGCTTAGGTGCGATAGATCTGCCATCTAGCTTACTAATATTGTGTCTCCCATAGACCTCACACTCCTTCGGTCCAATGTTTGGGAAAAGAAGTGCGAGAGATCTGTATATTTCCTCTACATCATATATCTGTTTATGACGTGAAATGCGTAATATGCTGTCGTTTAACATATATTTTAAAGCAAGTTTTGTGTTTACGATATTCTAGAATAAAGGAGTCATCGTAATTCAAATAAAGCTATTTCACGTACGTAAATTGAGAGGACTATATTAACTGTTCATAAACTCATACAAATTCGTCGTAAAAGTTCTACTTAACTTTACTAAACAAACAGAGAGATATAATTCAAATTATAAAAGACTAATTTATATGATTTACGCAATATATTTTCAATGCAACTCACCTTTGATATTAGTTATTAAAAGTTATCTATTTCTAGAATTCAGATATGCGATTTAAGCGTGTGTACATTCGTTATCTCTTTAAACGCATTAACATAATGCTTTAACGATTTAATTTATTTGTTTGAACGATACGAAAGCACTTTCAGCTAAATAGCAAATGTGTGTAGCACGTGTGAATAGTGTATAAATTACTTAATACGTTTAAACATTGATTACAATCGCAGATTAAAATCAGGGTAAGCAAAGTGTAGATGTACACATAGGACTTTTATCTGAAATTGCATCTTTCAATTCTGTCAGTATTACATTTAAAAAATTAAAAAACAATCGTGAAGTCTTAATCAATAGCGGCCATGGGATATCTCAATAGACCAGACAGCTACGCATGACATATAGTTGACAAGTATCTGCGCACTCTCAATTTCCTCACTCTCATAATCCAGTGGGAACGCTTATGTATCCGACATGTCCGAAAAGTTCACGTACTGGACCAATGGCTTCTCTTGATTTTTGAGGCAAGAGAGGTGTAGCACTTCCAACTATCAGACTCTAATTTGTTACTGAGAATTTTTCGATAAAGAATCCCACTTTTTCATTGGCTCACTCTGGCGCTTGAATCCAAGTCAGGGCATCGATTTGAAACCTCTGCGTCTACATAAGGCATCACGAACCACTAGAAAGGCTATCGTTATTTCTTCTAATACTAACGTACGAGAGATTACCTACTACTTAAACTAAAAAGTTACTGTTATTACTACAATTCAGTCAAAGGCTTTACGGCTCTGTTTCATAAATTGATTCATTAAAATGAAAACTAAAAACTATTTCTGCCTAAATATCTATAAATATTTGTGATTCATGACCAGCTCAAATCAATCAATCGTTAAGCTTTATAATCACTTTATTTTAGACAACCAGATAGTTTAACATTTATCTGATGGTAAATGGTCACCATCATTCCAAGTATACCCCTGACGACTTTTGTAAAATACAAACCATCATAATATCACTAGAACACACAAAGCATGGCATCTAGGATGTTATTAAGAGGTCAATACCGTCTTCCTACCTCTGTGAATGATATATATAATTTCTCACTTATTCTTTATACCAGAATACAACAAATATCAAGTGGGTGACTCCTATTCATACAGATTAGCAAAACATCTTACCACAGGCTGATCTTTCCAAGTAGATTTTTCACCCATCGTGTCTGATCACAACAATATTTTTCAATAATATTTCGAGCGTTTCAAATTGTAATTTAATTTTTCTTTGAAACATTCTAGATGTGAAAGCAACCGCTGAACTTTTGGACGATCCTCTCAGCTTCTCGTCAAAAGTTGAAAAACGAGAATCGGCGTGGAAATTCCTAAGTATGATTTTACATATTTTTAAGAAAATATACTTACTATAGCTTACATAAAAAGTCTGAAAAGATCTTAACTTCATACAAGCCCCTTGATTCAGGACCATTAAAAATAAAGTAACAGTATTCATTTAATGTCACATATAAATTATTCTTTGAATGTTGAATGTTATTACGGAAGTAAGTAAAGGATTTTTGAATCCAACTTAACGTAACGTAAATGAACTTATCAAATGCATTCCACTTGCATCATTGCCCACCTCTAAATGGAGGGGAGGAGGAATTTGTTACACTTTTAGGTGCACTACCTACTATTCTGATTTTCTAAAAATATTTATTCAAAATTTCACTATCAGTTGACTGGTTAAGATATGAAAGCATAACAAACCAACTTACTTATCAATAATATTTATAAGGATATATTTTTTTAGATGATAAAAAAGCGTGGAGTTAATACCTGTTGACTTCCAAGCAGGATATATTAATTTAAATAACTATATTAACTAACATGACTTTGTATTTTTTAAATGTTGAAAAAGAGTATCTACTGTGATTCTTGCAGGTTCTTCTCGGTAGAATCTTCTTTCCGAACCGGTGGTAGCTCCACTTAATTGTAAAATGATGATTCAAAAGTAAAAGCCTACTTGAATAAAGTTTATTTTGATTTTGATTGCAGGACAATCTGAATCTTCGAAGAACGCATTGGTCGCAGTTCTTATAGTGATGGCAACAACGATCTCAATGGGTTCCATTGTTTTGCAAGTGTTTGCGGAACCACTATTCAAGGAGGCTCTGCCCACGATGGATCCAAATACTTGTTCCATATTACTAGCCGTGGACTACTTGGTAGCCAGTTTGGTTTGCGCTTGTTTGTTAGACAAGTACGGTAGAAAGGTAATATTTTTATTTTGGTTCATATAATACAATAAAGAAAAATAAAGATTTGAAAAAGAAGAATAAAATAAAAAATATATATAAATTGAGTCTTATCACGTAGCCTTAAGAATATGATAATAACATTAATAACGTTCCTTTACTTATAGTTTGGCTCATTCACCGTTGAAATACAGTATTGATTTGTTTCGATTTGAAGGCTATGAGCCAGAATAACTAAAATAGCAATTATGCACCGGTGTATTATGAAACAATCGAAGGAGATACCATTAAGAATATTTGTCTTTCGGTTTACAGTTACTCATGACAATCACATCGGTCTTATCCGGTATCTTAACATCATTACTTGGCTCTCAGCTCCACGTACACTGGGCACCGCACTGGTTCACTGCATTTTGCATATATGGTTATTGTTTAGTCTATAACCTTGGAGCTGCAGTCGTCCCGTTCGTGCTTACCGCTGAGGTATTTCTACCTGAGGTAAGAGCAGTAATTAATTTCATTAATCATGAAAAATCACTGTCAAATTAATAGTCTAAGTTTATACGCAGGTGTAATTGCGAGTTCCTAATCGAAGTTTGACCGAATTATTAATTTTTATCGAACATTCCATGAAATTCGTATTCGGATCAAATTGTATTCGGCTCATCACTATACACGGCTCCGACAATTTTTGATTGAAAAAAGCATTTGAGTACCCAATTATACATTAACGAATGAAATGTTTAACGCAAGAGCTGTGTTATGGCTTTAAATAAAACATAATATGTGGAAGGAAGGAGGTTGAAGCAAATTGTTGACGCCTACTTTAATAATGAGGCAAAATTCACTTTATCATTAACACATAATTACATAGTATAAAACAAAGTCGCTTACCGCTGATTGTCCATGTGTATGTTTAGACCTTTAAAACTACGCAACCGATTTTGATGCGGGTTTTTTATTAGATAAAGTGATTCGAGAGGAATGTTTTTATATATCACGTATGGACAAAATAGTACAGAATCACTGATAATTTTAGAAATTCCTAATTTTATGTCGCAAATAATCGAATTCTGTACTATATTTAGTATCAGTTATGCATCCGTGCGAAGTCGGGTCGGGTCACTAGTATGTATATATAAAGTATGTATGTTGTATGGAAGCCCCCAATTTTTTTTTGTTAGCATTTATTTTGATAACGGCAACAGAAATATATTATTATTACATTTGTGAAGATTTCAACTAACTTACACGGTTCATGAGATACAGCCTGCTAACAGATGGACAGCAGAGTTATAGTAATAGGGTTCCGTACACCTTACATTTTGGGTACGGAACTCAAAAAAAACATGAGTAAACTGGGAATGGTCACCAAGCATAGACTTTGGCGTTGTAAAAAATATTAACTATTCCATAGTTATAAACATACTCAGTGTAACATGAGACAACATGAAATGAGCCAAAATAATACAAATGATAAAATACGCTAACATGATGTTATAAGGCTTTGTCCGCTATATAAAAATATATTGTATTTCAGGTCCGTGGTCTCTGCAATAGTTTCTCGATGGCGTGTATGTGGATTATGAACTTCGGTACAATCATCGTCTTCTATCCCTTAGTAAAAGCGCTTGGTCTTGGACAGATATTCTACGGCTTTTCGGTGGTCTGCTTCATAGGAGCAGCCTACAGTCACTTCTACCTGCCGGAGACGAAAGGTCTATCAGCTGATGCGATACAACCCTTGTTTATGAATAAAAGTAGGAGGAAGAGTCACCCAAGAGTGTAGCTGTCTATAATGAGTTTTTGAAATACCGTTGCTTTAGGTACTTCCCCAAGCCACTTTTAACCATAAAAAGTTCTCATATGTGGCTAAAAAAGCTACAGTTAAGATCACAGTCAGATAATTTTTTGGCGATCTTTCCCTCTCCGTCTATTTCTTATTGTCTTTTTCTATTATATGTGGTATTATTTTTCGTTCCAACCAGGTTACCTCAAATTTACATTATGAAAAGGCACCGTATTAATTGTATTTGAGCCAATTGCATTTTATTGGCTTAAAATATATATTTTTATTCGCAAATCAATGTGACGTAAATACGAAAAATTATAAGCTAGTATTATTATTTTAATGGAATATATTATGGCTGTTGAAACAGCAATATTAAATAAAAGAGGCACGGACTGTCTGAGCCCAAATACAATAGTTGAATTTTGTTAAAAATGTAGACAAATTGTAACCATGTGATATACTAGTTTAATTTAAAACCTATATAGAGTTATATTGTTAGTAGTTATACACATAATATTGTAATAATTAAAAAAAAATAATGTAGTGCCTGATTAATTTAATTAGCAATTACGTTGAAAATATTAATAGCTTTTTTATTGTATGATGTTAATTGTAATGATTTTATTTATAATATTATTTAATTTTAATTAATATATTTTGTTTATTGTCACTGAAGAATAAAAATTAAATAAAAAATGCATTCATTTCAAAAAGGAAGTCAGGATAAATCCACAAATTACACAGAATAAAAAAGTATATAATAATCGTATTATGAAAGCTATCTGTATAAATAAAATAAAAATAAAAACCATTGTTAGTGAGTATTGTATCTTCGGCGGTGAAGGAAAACAATCTGAGGAAACCTGCATGTGTCTAATTTCAAAAATTCTGCCACATGTGCATTCCACCACCTGCATTGGAACAGCGTGGTGGAATATATTCCAAACCCTGTCCTTAATGGAAGAGGAGGCCTTACCCTAGCAGTGCGAAATTTTCAGGCTGCTACTTTACTTTACTTATATCTTAATATGTGATATATTGGTTAGTACATATAAGCAGTATAAAGTGAGTACGATAAAGGATTATTGTCAAAGTTGCCTAACCGTTTTATTTTAGATGTATAAGACCTCAACCTTAAGCTGATAAATAATATATTATGAAGACCAGAATTTTATTTAATAGTACTAAAAAAATAGTAAATTGTGAAGTAAAAAAAACCCATTAAGTTATTACATTGTGCAATTGTATACTATATAAGAGCTTGTCGGGACATTCCTGTAATTTTTTTTTAATAAAAAGATATACTTTACATTATAATGTGTCAAGATATTAGTGTATTCTCATATACGCCTTTTCGGTGTAACTAAATTCGAAGAAAAAGCAATTTTATTCAAAATAGTTAATCCATAATAAATTTAGGCATCTGTCTTGCTTTTCTTTCTAGAATAAGAAAATGGAAAATTGCTATAGACAAGAAGTTTTTCCAAATCAAATTAATGTTATTGCGCATCCAATATTTCTATTTTTTTTAAATTAAATTTTATCTAAAAATTTCACTGAGCTAAACAAAATTCAAGTAAATTAAATCAATATTTACAGCAAAGATTTGCTTATAAAAATTACCACTTTATCATGACGTAGCAATTTTATTGTGACACGATTTAAGTGATCTAGTATTCAGAATCATTATCTTTTTCTACAAAGGCACACATCCGGATATGTCATATTATGATTGATGATTATCAGATCCCATCTGATTGATTTTGGTCATGGTCATCATTCTCAATTCAAAATAACCAACTGTGGCTTTATAGCAACTCGATTATGCGCAAAGAAGACCGTAAAACAATGTCTATTTGTAAACTCTTTAAATCCAATTGAAAGGCAATACGATCAAAAATAGTTCAAATCAAATCATAAATAAAATTTTAACAAAAAGAAAAACCGACTTCAAACAAAACAGTATTTTAAAACAAATTAAAATGCACTAAAAAGTAATAAAAAATTTTGCATATTTAACACATTTTTGAGAGTCCTCCTAGGTAAAATGAAATGAAAAATATTAGACTACTTAAAAGTCGATTTACGATTATATAACGTAGTTATAGTTAAAAAATTATCAAAATCGGTCCACCCAGTAAAAAGTTATGAGGTAACAAACATAAAAAAAAAAAAAATACAGACGAATTGATAACCTCCTCCTTTTTGAAGTCGGTTGAAAATAAACTTTATTCAATTAGGCTTTTACAAGCACTTTTGAATCGTCATTTTACAATTAAGCGAAGCTACCACCGGTTCGGAATGTAGATTCTACCGAGAAGAACCGACAAGAAACTCAGTAGTTACTTTTTTTAACATTTAAAAATACAAAGTCATGTTAGTTAAATACAATTATTTAAATTAACATATCCTGCGTGCAAGTCAACAGATATTAGCTCCACGCTTTTTTATCATCTATAAAATCTTGTATTGAATAATATGCTGACTTGACAAGACTTTCAAAGATTCAGGCAAATTGAAATGATCACCTCGAGATATATAACTTCATAAAGTACTAGAAATACTAATTCATGAAGTTACCTTATAATTACATTTAATGAACTCATATTTCATTATTATATCTGATTTCTTAAACGTGTAATCGATTTTAGAACATAATTCGTATGGCTTTAAAAAATAATACAAGAATTTTCACGCGCAAAATTAAAAAAAGAAAAAACAAAAGAGAGTCGTGTATGGAATGACAGTAGAAGATATTTGATAATTGGATTTTTAGCTTCAGGACTATAATATTTATAAAATAAAACAAATAATAAATGAATATTATATATTGGTGTATTTATTATAAGTTAGCCAGGGCTACTAATAAGTTTGTCACGGTAGCATGCGCAAGCGATCCCGTGGCGCCCGCCGAGAGACGGTGAGGGTACCGCTTGTTTTTTAGTGGGTAGACCCGGTGGACCTGGGCGCATTCTGCGTCCAGGAAACTGGGGAGTCCCACACCCCCCTCCCACCTTTCATCACGTGGGGGAAGCGCGTAAAACGTTTTTCCAGCGATAAAAAAGGGCTACTAATAATTTAGTCAGGTACTGAATGAAACAAGGTCACTATCGTATAAAGACATTTATATTTCAAGAAGTATCGTCGTATTCGTAACCTCGTCAACGATAAATTTCATCAATTACACTGGCTGACCCGACAAATATAACATACTTTTCATCGTCAAAATAAATACAACATTATAATTCTCAATCTAATTAATATTTTTTAAAAAACAAATGAAGCACGTGAAACCTTAGAATGTCGAGTTTGAACAAATCAATTAATAATTCCTTTTCAATTATTACACTTATTTAATAATTGTTATATTAAAAAGTACCGTAAACGTTGATTCATGTGTTCTATCTCGGCTTCTTTTTGTACACAAAGCGAAATAATAATACACATAAGCTCCTCAAACATATGATATGTATGTATTATATCACATGACGATTCTACCTAATTTGATTTGTTGTACCCGAACATAAAAAAACGACATCCTTTAATGGTTAAAATGGTTTTGTTTTTCAATAGTAAATCTATATTAATTAATATTATAAATGTGAAAGTCTGTCTGTCTGTTGCTCTTTCACGACTAAACCAATGAACCGATTTTGATGAAATTTGGTGTAGCAAACTTGATATTCAAGGAAGGACAAGGACTACGTCTTTTGCGCTACACATGACACCCAACCATCTTAAACGCGAGCGAAGCCGCTGGTGAGAACTGGTAGATAATCCTGTTAGGTTTATCGAAAGAATTACTGCAAAACATGTTCACAAATGTCTAGCCCAGCAATGGAGCAATTGTCGGAAGGAAAAAATTTTATTTCCTTAGAAAATGTTCTCAAAAATTATAAACGGACGACGACTGTTGCTCAGGTGTTCTAAAAGATTTTTCTTCAATATCATCGTCAAAGTAGAAATATTTAGTACATATAGAAGTTTAACACCGTTTAGAAATTGTCAAGCTAACACTAATGGATGATACGTGAAACTTCGCGTTTATCTGAACAGATTTTTACAAATTTCGAAAGATATGACAGGTTTTGTTTTGATTTAATTTCACTGTAAAATGATCTTTTCGCACTTTACACATATATTTTTTTTACAGCCTTAGAACTCCTCTACTTGTCCAGTAACTTTTTTCCACTCTCTAATATTTATTCTTTGTTAAATCGTTATAAATTAGTTAATAACGACCAGCTTTAAGCTTATAAAACGCCTATTGTTTTATTCGAAGTAATTTGGATACGATCTTTTCAAACCCAAGGTGATAAATACTTTACCTTTAAGTACTCTGTTGATATTATATGTTTATATATTTAATTATTGTTGTATAATATATATCATAGAGTATTAAATGATGAATGAGTACATCAAGGTTTTGACCTTTTACATAATCCTTATAACAATACAGAAAAACCTAACGTTAGATAACATCGCGTTTTCAAGATTTGCAAATCTCAGCAATCTTGTTCAAATATATGATAAAAATTATTATTTTTAGACGTATTATTGAAATGAAAACTAAAGGACATAATTTTGTGAATCATCCCTTTCCTATAATCTTTTGTCATATATGTAGGTGGGCGGACTGGAAAATGAGCCCTAATGGTTACCACTGTCCAAAGTCATTGTGAACTGAAGTATGCCACTTGTGTGTGTTGTTTTTTTAATTTTTTAATTTAATTTACTACATCCACAGGCTCACAGATGCCCGTGCCTTTTTTACATTTTATATTAAACTATTTGGCGTATTATATTTTATACTAAACATCAGCAGATCTTCGTCGGATTTCATTCTTGTCTTCTTCTTGGGAGACGTGGTCCACACCGACATTTTTTTTTTAAATGTTTTAAAATAATATATACATAATCTATAATAAATAATATATAATAAAAATATGTAGCAGTATATGTGTAGTTACACTGCCTCACTCACCGTTCGAACTGGAACACAAAAATAATAAGTGTTGTTGTTTCGGTGAAAAATACCCAATCTTGGAGAATAGCTTGATCAGCAAATGCTTGTTTTTATATTTCTCCCTACTGGACTACCTGCTCTACTCTTTTTTTATGTTATAGGTTGGCGGACTAGCATATGGGCCACCTGATGGTAAGTGGTCACCATGACCTATAGACAATGAAGCTGTAAGAAATGACTCTCGAAGAGAACACTATAATCAGGCTAAAATATACTAACCCACTCGAATTATTATGTTTTTTATTGGAGTTAATCGTTGATTCGTAGATACACACACAAGATTTTCAATGAATACGAACAGGATTCTTTTACCGTCCAACAACAGATACATGCCCCCAAGAATTTGGATCGGTTCGGTTTGACTTTAAAGACATTTAGACTTAAGAGTCCGAGTGTCAGGACAGTCGAAATAATATCTGCAAGAGTCGAGATGGCCCAGTGGTTAGAACGCGTGCATCCTAATCAATGATTTCGGTTTCAAACCCAGGCAAGCACCACAGAATTTTCATGTGCTTATTTTGTGTTTATCATTCATCACATGCTCGGCGCTTAAGGAAAACATCTTGGGCAAACTTGCATGTGACTAATTTTAACGAAATTCTGAAATACGCTGCTCCAATGCGGGTTGATGGATACACCAAACGCTGGTTGGAGGAGCGTGGTGGAATATGCTTTCTTCAGACCTTAGCCCAGCAGTGAGAAACTTCTGTCGTAGCACGCAGAGTGGTTGATTGGAGAGTGGAGGAGGAGGTGGAGACTCTATCGGATCACCGGTACATCCGATTTGAGATCTCCACTTCTCGCAGGCCTGCGGAACCCCAGAGGGTGCCGACCACGTTGCCGAGGTGGTCTCTCGGCCAGGTCGATCGAGAGCTGGTCAAGGAGGCCGCAATCGTGCAGCGGTGGGGTTCCGCAGCGAGGAGGGAGGGCGCCAGCGCAGAGGAGCTGGCAGGCCGGATGCGCAGTTCACTCAAGGAAGTCTGCGATGCGGCCATGCCTCGGACCCGGCGCAGAGTTCCGCGCCGACACGTATACTGGTGGTCGCCCGAAATCGCCGACCTTCGGGCGACTTGCTGTCGGGCACGGAGGGCCTACGTCCGCTGTCGAAGACGCAACGGCCTCGACACGGATTTGGAGGGACAGTTGCTGGACGCCTATCGCCAGCTGAAAAAAGAGCTGCAGCTGGCGATACGCAAGGCCAAGGAGAAGGCCAGGGAGGAACTTCTGGCGGGTCTCAATCGAGACCCGTGGGGGCGCCCGTACCGCGGTGTACGCGGGAAGTTCCGCACCCAAGGCGCCCCCGTCATCGAGACGATGCCACCGGAACTCCTCCTTCGCCTGGTTGGGGAACTCTTCCCCCATCCAGGCGAGCACGTCCCTCCGCAGATGGCGCCCTGCTCCGTGACCGAAGACCCAGTGGTTTCACCACTGATTACGGAGCGGGAGATGGAGATGGCCCTCGGTCGCTTGAGGGCCAGGAAGACGGCGCCGGGTCCGGACGGGGTTCCAGGGCGTATTCTGTGCGACGCCCTGGAATACCTAGGTGCAAGGCTTCGGGAGCTATTCGACGAGTGTCTGTGCAGCGGGCAGTTTCCGAAGCCTTGGAAAGAAGGGAAGTTGGTCCTGTTGCCGAAGGAAGGTCGGCCGTTGGATTCCCCTTCGGCATACAGGCCAATTGTGCTGCTGAACGAGACGGGAAAACTCTTCGAGAAGGTCCTCGCAGCCCGTCTCGTTCAGCACCTCGAGGAGGTCGGTCCGGGTCTCTCGGAGGCGCAGTACGGATTCAGGGCGGGCCGATCGACAGTCGACGCCCTGAATGCCCTGAAGACTCGGACGACGGAAGCAGTGGCCCGGGGGCAGGTCGTCCTGGCTGTGTCGCTTGACGTGGCGAACGCCTTCAACAGTCTCCCTTTCGAGACGATACGGGAGGCACTCCGATACCATGGGGTGCCGACCTATCTGAGGAGACTGCTGGAGGCGTACCTCCAGGACAGGGAGATCCTCTGGGCGGGGGTCGATGGGAGGATCGTCCGGCATCGAGTGGGCTGCGGCGTTCCACAGGGGTCGGTCCTCGGCCCAATTCTATGGAACGTCGGTTTCGACTGGCTCCTGCGGGCTCCCGTCCTTCCCGGGATGGGGGTGTTATGTTATGCTGACGACACTCTCGTCACGGCGATTGGACGGGACTTCCGGGAGGCGGCTCGCCTTGCCGAAGTCGGAACGGCTCTCACCGTGGACCGCATGGGAATGCTGGGCTTGAGGGTCTCCATATCCAAAACGGAGGCCCTCCTCTTTCACGGTCCACGAAAAGGACCCCCACGAGGGGCGAGTATCACCGTCCAGGGGACGGTTATCAAGGTGCAGCCCCAGATGAAGTATCTGGGCCTGATCCTGGACGGACGATGGAGCTTCGGGCAGCATTTTGTTCATCTCGGCCCAAGGCTCATCAACGCCGCTGCCGCTCTTGGTCGCCTCCTTCCGAATGTGGGAGGGCCGGGGTCGCTATGCCGGCGTCTTTATTCCGGCGTAGTGAGGTCGATGGCGCTGTACGGTGCCCCGATCTGGATAGACGCCCTCACCGCTAAAAATCGGGCTCTGCTGCGAAAGCCGCAGAGGGTCATAGCGGTGAGAGGCATCAGAGGGTACCGTACGGTGTCGTGGACTGCGGCGACACTTCTCGCGGGCGATCCGCCCTGGGAGCTCCAGGCGGAGGTGCTCGCGGAAGTGTACCGGTTCCGGGTCGAGGCGAGGGACCGCGGCGACCGTCCAGGGTCGGCGGAGATCGGGCGGATCAGGGCTCTAGCCCAGCAAGCCCTGATCGCCCGATGGCAGGAGGATCTGGGGACTCCCACGGCGGGCCTAGCGACAGTAGAGGCGATCCGTCCCCACTTGAGTCGCTGGGTCGAGAGGAAGCACGGCACACTGTCGTATAGAATGACGCAGGTACTTACCGGACACGGATGCTTCGGTAAGTACCTGCACGGGATAGCGCGGCGGGAGGAGTCACCCTCCTGTCACGAGTGTGGTGCGCCAGTGGACACGGCGTACCACACCCTGTACGAGTGTGCTGCGTGGGGGCCCCAGAGGCACATCCTTGCGGCGACTATGGGCGGAGACCTCTCGCTACCGAGCGTTATCAACACCATGCTCGGTAGCGAGGTGTGCTGGTCAGAGATGCGCTCCTTCTGCGAAAGTGTCATGTCGCAGAAGGAAGCAGCGGAGCGGGAGCGGGAAAAAAATGCCGCCGCTGACTCGCTCCGCAGAAGACGACCGGGGAGAAGGAAAAGGCGCTACGCGCATCTTCTCCCTCCGCCTCAATAGGCGCCGTAGGGACCAGGGGGGGTCCCAGTACCCTGGGAATCCCCCCTAGCTGTTGAAGGCCCGTCTAAGCGGGCCGACCGTCAGGGCGTCACGGTAGCATGCGTAAGCGATCCCGTGGCGTCCGCCGAAAGACGGAGAGGGTACCGCTGGTTTTTTAGTGGGTAAACCCGGTGTGCTTGGGCGCACTCGGCGTTCAGGGCTCCGGGGAGTCCCACACACCCCCCCACTTTCCATCACGTGGGGGAAGCGCGCAAAGCGTTTTTCCAGCGTAATAAAAAAAAAAAAAAAAAAAAAAAAAAAAAAAAAAAGCAGTGAGAAACTTACAGGCTGTTAATGTGAGTATGTATGTATAAAATGTGAGTCGAGATGACCCAGAGGTTAGAACGCGTGCAAATTCATTGCGGGTTCAAACTCAGACAAGCACCGCTGATTCATGTGCTTAATTTGTCTTTATAATTCATCTCGTGCTCAGCGGTGAAGGAAAACACCGTGAGGAAACCTGCATGTGACAAATTTCATAGAAATTCTGCCACATGTGTATTCCACCAACCCGATATGGAACAGCGTGGTGGAATATGTTCCACAAAGGGAGAGGAGGCCTTTAGCCCAGCAGTGGGAATTTGCAGGCTGTTGTTGTATGTATAAACGTACCTAAATAGAACGATAATATATAATTTGTTAATTGTATAATAAATTATAATTTTAAATTAAATAATACGATTTTAATATTAACATTACTTGAAATGCACGTGATTGTGTTATCTCGGCATTATTTATAACGAACCTGTATTATTGCATAGCATACCAAGAGCAGTTCCCCTTATCATTATTGTGTCCTAAACTAAGTACTTTGTTTAATTAAATTGTGAGATGATGCAATATTCTGTATGATGACAGTTTTGTGTTCGTTTAATAATATAAGCCTAATGATTTTGTTTCGTGGATAATGATTTATTTTTATGTTATAGGGGGCAAACGAGTAGGAGGCTCACCTGATGGAAAGCGATCACCATCGCCCATGGACATCTGCAACACCAGGCTTGCAGGTGCGTTGCCGGCCTTTAAGGAAGGAGTACGTTCATTTTTTGAAGGTTCCCAAATCGTATTGATTCGGAAAAACCGCAGGCAAAAGCTGGTTCCACAGAGAGGTTGTGCGAGGTAGAAAATGATAATCTTAGGATATACTTAACTAGTCCAATTGGAAATAAAAGATGGCTGTATCTTGGTTAGGGTTTTAGGAAAGTGAACCCTACAAAAGCACGCTACATTTTATTATGTTTAAATTTTCATTAAAAGAATAATTATTAAGTTCGGTTTACGATTTGTCACGGGGAACTGCTAAGTCCACTAAATAGAAGTCAGTCGTGAAACATCAACATTATTATTTGGTACTAATAAATAAATAAATTTAGCAGTATAAGTTACTCCTTATTTCATCAGCTATGTGACGGTAAAAGTCCTTTCAAAATCTGTGCAGCCTTCAAATATTAAATCAAAGATTAGTCATGATAGGAATGTTATTTGGGTATATATAGTGTGTGTACATTTGCATCTATTAAAAATCGATTATTCTAATATTACAAAAAGACATTCTAATTTTATTATATGTATAGATTAGGTAGTTCTCAGAACGTCACGGTAGCATGCGTAAGTGATGCCGTGGCGTCCGCCGAAAGACGGAGAGGGTACCGCTGGTTTTTTAGTGGGTAAACCCGGTGTGCTTGGGCGCACTCGGCGTTCAGGGCTCCGGGGAGTACCAACCCCCCCCCCACTTTCCATCACGTGGGGGAAGCGCGTAATGCGTTTTTCCAACGAGAAAAAAAAAGAAAAGGAAGTTCTCAGAAAAAAAAAAACAGCTAAACACTTCAAACATCTATACTCAATTCTACATCGTTTAACAGATTGTTATGTCTGAGTACAGACAGACAGTCACTATCAGCGAATTCTGCTAGTATAACATAAAATTAGAATTATCAATTCACGATAGCGGTTTATGCATATTATTATATACAAGATATGTATGTTTATATATACGAAATATTACAATAGATACATTACTTATAAATAAAAAATTTAACAAAAAGAAAAAACCGACTTCAAACAAAACACTATTTTAAAACAAATGAATGTGCACTAAAAAGTAATAAAAATAATTGCGTATTCAACATATTTTGTAGAGTCCTCCTAAGTAAAATGAAATGAATAATATTAGACTATTTATAAGTCGAGTCGGGGCGGGTCGCTAGTTGATTATAATATTCGACTATGACTATGACGGAAAGTGACTCAAATATCCAAATAACCTATAAATAGAAGATTCGGCCGAGTATCGCTAACGTGCTCCTCAGAGCTGTTCCGTTCCCTTCCGTTCCGTTACTTTGTCATGGATCCTATGCTCAGGACCTTGCCAAACTATCACCCAACTACCCTTAAAGTGTATCCTTTATAATGAAAAAAGAATCATCAAAATTGGTTTGGCAATTTTGAGTTATTCACCTATTTATCGCGCTCATACATAATGCAAATTTAAGACTAATATCATTTACACATGGATGCCATCATCCGAACTGGATTAAATTAAAATGGGACCACACGGGAAGCACTAGCTTTCAAACAAACAAAAAAATATCAAAAGCGTCCACCCAGTTAAAAGTTATGAGGTAACAAACAAAACAAAAATACAGACGAATTTATAACCTCCTCCTTTTTGAAGTCGGTTGAAAAGTATGTTTAATTGGTTTCCAATTCAGCTGCATGTGCAACACCTACTGAACTACGAGGATTATATCAATTATAAAAGGGTAGGTACCACCCACTCATCAGATATTCTACTGCCAAACAACAGCACTCAGTATTGTTGTGTTGCGGTTTGAAGGATGAGCGAGCCAGTGTAAGTACAGGCACAAGGGACATAACATCTTAGTTCTCAAGGTTGGTGGCGTTATGGCGATGTAAGATATGGTTAATATTTCTTAAAGCGCCATTGTCTATGAGTTATAGTAACAATCAGGTGACTCATATGCTTTTCCGCCAAAAAAATACCATAAAAAAATAAACACAAAATAAACTTTATTATGTCCAAAATGACCGAAAATACATATCTGTACAAATTAAAATAAACAAAAAATGGAGCCAATTTTTTAAAGGTTTTAAAATCTAGTATAAGATGACCTATGTGATAAAATGTATATTTTTTGTATACCTAGCTTACAGTATTTTATGTAAATTGAAGCCGGGTCGAATCTATAACCATTGTAGTTGTATAAAATTCTGTTTCTCTAGGTGTCACATTATGAGTAAGTTTATTACAAAATTTAATTTCTACTTATGAACACAATATATTGTATGTTAATCTTAAGAGATGAAAAATAAGATTCTAATACGGTTAAAAAAGGAACACTCAGTTGATTGAGATTTAAATTGTCCTTAAATTAAAAAAAAAAACACTTAAATTCAATTTGGAAACTAGATTCATGACGGTCTGGCGTTCTGTTATACGGTCTGAAGGCATCTTCTACTGGAGAAGCTAATCCCCCATTCTGCTCAAAGGTATCGTGGCGAAAAAATAATTGGAAATACATGGTGATAGTGCAAATCTTAATAACAACATGCGTCACGATATTTTCTGCCATCGCACGAGATGATTTTTAATCAAAAATTAAACATGTGAAATTTCAATTGTGATTACAAGCTAGCTTGAACCTGCAATCTTCAGTTACACCCTATTTTAACGTGTTCTAACTACCGAACAAACTTAACACATAAAATAAAGTTAAATAAAAGATTACAAAGAACAATATTATCTAAAAAATTATTTTACGATACACATTTAATTATGAGCCGAGATGGCGCAGTGGTTAGAATGCATGCATCCTTACCGATGATTGCGGGTTCTAACTCACTGAATATTCATGTGCTTAATTTGTGTTTATAATTCATCTCATGTCCGGCGGTGAAGGAATAAAACGTGAGGAAACCTGCATGTGTCTAATTTCATCGAAATTCTACCACATCTGTATTCCACCAAATCGTATTGGAACAGCGTAATTAAATATGTTTCAAACCTTCTTCTCAAAAGGAGAGGAAGCCTTAACCCAACAGTGGGAAACTAACAGGCTGATGATGATTTAAACATCATATAACTTTTAATTTTTAGGATATATTATCGTTGACATCTTTAAATGTGTTTTATTTAATGTATCTACAGGAATCATTACGTATTGCCAGCTATAAAGTCTTTAAATATTTATCTAATAAATACTTTTTAAAGTTGACAGAACGCAATCAAATGACGGCGTTGTAAACAATGTTATCACGAACACAATTTGTTTATAACAAATAATTTAGATTTATGTACGAAAAGATATCAAATGTGTTATTGACCCAAAGTCATTTAAGGTAAACTTTATGCTAACATTGTACAGTCGGGGTAAGAAAAGGACCTTAAGATCTATTTTCGAGTGCTCAGTATGAGCGATAATCTGCTTTACAGATCGAGAATGACATACAACAACAACTACAACAGCCTGTAAATTCCCACCGCTGGGCTAAAGGCCTCCTCTCCCTTTGAGGAGAAGGTTTGAAACATATTCCACCACGCTGTTCCAATGCTGGTTGGTGGAATACACATGTGGCAGAATTTTTATGAAATTTGTCACATGCAGGTTTCCTCACGATGTTTTCCTTCACCGCTGAGCACGAGATGAATTATAAAGACAAATTAAGCACATGAATCAGCGGTGCTTGCCTAGGTTTGAACCCGCAATAATCGGTTAAGATTCTAACCACTGGGCCATCTCGACTCAGGGAATGACATATTGCGTCGCAATGATTTGATGTTTAGATTCAAAAGGTACTAAGAGTTTAAGACTTGATAAAGGAATGATTTTGAAAACTGACGAAGGTTTTCTTACTCTGACTGTACAATGTGCTCTTAATTGATGCTACAATCTTCTTAGGAATGACATTAAGACTTGCCACTATAGTGGAATTCTTGGCCGTCTCTGAGCAGGACCAGATTTGAAGGTCTGGAGGCAATAGATCTACAAAGAATTGGAGGCCTCTATGTATTATTTTACAAAATATATTTGTACAATTTCATTGCTATCAGTCAAATTAAAATTATTTTAAAACAGTAATTCGTATCTTATATTATTATAATTTTAAGTATATCTCAACATATATTACACTAGCTGTATCAGTGAATTTGTGTGCGTTGGAATCTAGTTATTGTTGTAGTCTAAGTCACTCCTTATAACAACAGGCCGGGCATTTTGCCGGGACTTTTATGCTAGTAAAAGTCCCGGCAAAATTGGTTCAGCTGTTTCAGAGATTAGCCGAAACTAACAGACATGCAGACATAATTTAATAAAAATGTTATTATTAATTTAAATTATGGTTATTTTAATATTACAAACAGATAAAAGAATTAAGACAATCTAAAAATGTCTCTTATCGGAATTTCTATTGTGGAGGCCCCAGGGCCCTCTCCTAATCTGGTCTGGCATAAAGTGGTTAGAAAAGTTAGACTCACTTATATTTACTGATACACGACTTGTTTAATTGATTATTCGTATCACACACAGGTATTATTGTTGATTTCATCCCACATATGAAGCTTGACACTCTTTCGATTTAAACGAAGCAAGAATAATACATTCCTTGGTAGGACTTTGCACAAGTCCACCTGGGCTGGTACCATCCATTTTAAATGTTATATTGCTATACAGTACTTACTACTGCTAATACTTTGTATTTTGTAACCATAGAAACGGCGACATCATAACTTAGCTTTCTATATTGGTGGTCTTTTGAAGTTAAACGAATAATACATATTAGTGACCAAGTGGTCAGTGTAAGTACGTTGAAGTGGCTCATTTGCTGTTTAGTTATTGAATTTCAGGCTCGTTTTTAAATTTAATATTCACAAATGCACAATCAATCAAATATACTTTATTCAAGAAAGCTCTTACAAGCACTTTTGATTAGTCATTTAACAACTATATTAAGTGAGGTTGCCATCGGTTCGGAAATAGAAGTTAAGTTCTATCAAAAAGAACCGGCAATAATCTGTAGTTAGTAATTGTATTTAAGTGACAATAAAGTCATGTTAATTAAATACAATTATATATGTATCTAATATATCCCGCATAATTAATTCCATGCTTTTTTATCATCTGTACGAGTATAATCTGGTATTGAAAAATATGCCTTCTCTACCGATGTTTAGTTTAGAAATTATTTGAATTTATAAAACGGCAAAGTTTAAAATATTTGCGGAATTTTAACCTCGAAACTAGGAATAATTAATTACATAAAATCTTGCATGGGCAATGGCTATAAGGGGTGGTGACTTACCATCAGATGGCCTACATTAGCTTATCTATAAAAATTTTGTACCTGCATACGTGTATATTTAGGATTTTGATAGAAATAGCGTTTCTAGTAGCAATTATTTTAATTTCAAACAATCATTTGGTCCACGTTCTCATCTAAATTTAAATACTTAATGGAAAAATTTATATTTGCTATCTCACCTTCCTGAATTTTGAGTAAACCAAACATACTGTTTTATAAGAATCAACTATTAAAGCTATTTTTAAACAAGATAATTCATTCCCAACAAAATATACACTTACAATTTTGAATCCAATGCTTAAAGCATGACTATCATTTATTCACATACTAGTTTTTGCACGCGGGTTACTCGCTATTTATGGGTCCTTAGACTTCAAGCCTGTTTCCAAACCAAATTTCATCAAGTACGAATCAGTGCTTTGATCGTTAAAGACCAATAGACAAATAGAGTTACTTTCGAATTTATAATATTAGTATAGATTATTTATATGGTTGAGATGGCCCAGTGGTTAGAACGCGTGCATCTTAACCTATGATTGCGGGTTCAAAGCCAGGCAAGCACCGCTATATATATATGTGCTTAATTTGTATTTATAATTCATCTCGTGCTCGGCGGTGAAGGAAAACATCGTGAGGAAACCTGCATGTGTCTAATTTCATCGAAATTCTGTCACATGTGCATTCCACCAACCCGCATTGGAACAGCGTGGTGAAATATGTTCCAAACCCTCTCTTTAATGGAAGAGGAGGCCTTATCTCAGCAGTGGGAAATGGACAGGCTGTTACTTTACTTTACTTTATTTATATGGCTGATGTAACTGTTAACTACTTCTTGCTTTCATTCTCTGCCCTGAAATCGTCATTTATTAAATATTGACGCACTACTTATCATTTTTATCTCTTTTTTTAATTATGGTAGGAATTAAATATTTACATTTAAAATAAGGCCTTAATTAAATATAAATAAAAATTAAAAACAGTTACTGTAAAAATCATTAATTGTAGCAGGTGTTCGAAACTTTTTGCAAAAAATTAACCAGCCCTTGTCACCAGTGGATGAAATAAGGCAAGGTGTTAAGGTCTGCCCTTTTATTGAGGAAAAGGTTAGGAGCATATTCCACCAAGATACCCCAATGCGGGTTCGTGGACTCACATGTACAATTTCGTAGAAATTAGACACATGCAGATTTCCTCACAATGTTTTCCTTCACCGCCGAGCAAGAAATGTATTATAAACACAAATTAAGTAAGTGAAATTTCATTGGTGCTCGCCTGGATTTGAACTCGCTATCGTCGGTTATTATGTACGTGTTCTAACCACTAGGCCATCTCTCGCAAATCGTCGCAAAACAATGATATAATATCCATTATCATAACAACAACAACAACAACATAATAACAGACAGATAGACATCTTGGTTATCAGTCTGTTACTGAGAAAGGTTATAGGTTACTTAAGTTCACGCTACAAAGCTAATGTTCGAGACTAACGATATGAGAAATTTAGTTTAATAAAGATTCAACCACAGTTAAAGTAGAGCGAAAGATATCATTAAACTATGTAAAGATATTTATTACTCAAAACGAATTATACGGCACTTACTTGAGCAATGTTAAAAGTTTATTACTTCGAAACGCACAATTATTTTGCGTAGTCCAATTCAACTATAACAAATAAGCTTTCAATAATAGATAATTAATATTGAAACTTGTTACAGTGTATAAAAATCAGTACGTTAATATTTGTTTAAAAATGTCGTATTACTTAAATTTAGTTTTTTTTATCTGAATTTAAAAATGTTACATAATTTTGTATTATTTATATATGTGTAAAAAACTAAGTTACTTGTGTTGTCAATTATTATTGAATGTGAGCAATGAAATATGGTTTGTTTTGCCTACTTATTACATTAAAAAATTATCTATATATTATCTTACTCACAGTTTTTTATTCTTTATGTATTCAATGTACCTATATCCAATATATTGTAATTTATTCATTAACTTCTTATGATTCGTATGTTATTATTCTTTCTTTATAATTAAAAATAAAAACCAATAGGAAATATAATTATTCGTAATAAATAATGTACCTAACAGCATCGCCAGTTGTTATTATACACACACGTGCAATTATGAGACAATATGAGACAACATCACATACATTACTCTGATCCCAATATATATATAGCTGAAGCACTTGTGTTATGGAAAATCAGAAGTAACGACGGTACCACAAACACCCAGACCCAAGACGACATAGAAAAGTAATGATAATCTACATTGACTCGGCCGGGAATCGAACCCGAGACCTCGGAGTGGCGTACCCATGAAAACCGGTGTACACACCATTCGACTACGGAGGTCGTCTAATCAAAATTTTAGGCTCACTAGCTTAAAAAAGTCAAAAATTGACAAGGGGAGAAATTAATTGGTATTTGCTTTACAACGCCATCTAGTGAAAAGTAATGTAATCAATATTTAATATGTATCGTTCAACGTGCAGCATTAAAGGTCTTTGCACTTTATTATTTATAAGCTTATCTTTAATAAATATTACATTAATTATATTATTGCATTCTGCTGGACAAAATAAGTGTATTTTATAATACTGATAGCGCCCTGTACAGTCACTACAAGTAGGTCAATCTTTTTATACATTCGCAACGAACTAGCAGTTTTATTTTTATATAATAAATAATCTACCGGTGAAAATCTATGTGGGCAAAACTTTGACAACCTCGTTGGTTTGTTTAGCGTATAAAGTGACTAAATCAAAATTAAAAAAAAAGGTAAAAGTAAAGTAACAGCCTGAAAATTTTCCACGGCTGGGCTAAGGCCTCCTCTCCCATTAAAGAGAACGCTTGGAACGTATTCCATCAAGATGTTCCAATGCGGGTAGGTGGAATGCACATGTGGCAGAATTTCTATGAAATTAGACACATGCAGGCCTCCACGCGATGTTTTCCTTCACCGCCGAGCACGAGATGAATTACAAACACAAATTAAGCACATATATATATAGTGATGCTTGCCTGGATTTGAACCCGAAATCATCGGTTAAGATGCACGCGTTCTAACCACTGGGCCATCTCGGCCAAAATAAACATGTTTCAAGTAGGCTAGTGAGTACTATGTATATAAAATAGTATATTAGATACTATCAGTTCGAATGCAGATTCTACGGTTCTTCTTTCAATTTTTTTTAATATCTTGTATACCTTTATCTATTTTCAGTCTGAAGCAAAGTATCCCTAATTTTTTGAATGCAAGTGTATTATCTGATGTTATTCACCACACCCACTTGAATGCCACCGTTTGGTTAAATGACTATGATTTTTCACTAAAAAACTAAGCTAAATAAGTCGTATGTATCGTGATTAAGAAATATTTGTCTTTTCATCATTCATTGCAAAGATTTTATTCCTCTCATGTTTTAAAGTCAGGCAACATTGGAAAGAAACGTATGAAATATTTGTATGAGTTATTTGTAAATAGAATTTACCAAAACTCATTTTTTCAAAAAAATATCAATTATCTTATCTAATGAGTATTCATTAGACATAATAGTACGTAAACGTGTTCCCAATAACTTGCTTTTTTAATTTGTATTCACGACAACATAATAAAAGTAGTCGGTATATTTTTTATTGTATAATTAAATTTACAGCTTCCTAGATTGCAAATAAATACATAAATTTAATTTTTTTTAAATAGAGATTTCTTATTATGTCAAAAGTATGACAAACATTGAAGTTATGGTTTTATTTTAAATATATATTTTCATGACTTAGATCCTTTTAATGAGACATCATACTGGTAAGCGTAAAATATGTCCTATCAATCTTGCTTAAAAGATACTCGTATCACATAACGCAAATGCTTTAACTAACACCAGATGTGCACAGCGGGCATGACAAAGTGAAAAGAAAAATCCTGATCACAATTGCAGATCAGCGTTCCCTGATTACTGTATCAGCAACTGATACAAGAAACTGTCCTAAGTACAGTCCATTAGGAGGTCAAGACTGATTTAATGAAAGCGCATAATTATACCAGCTTCTAGAAGTTATTCCAGATACACTTGTTTTGCTGATGGTTCACTTATTGTCACTACACTACGAGCAATAGATATAGTCAAAAGTAATTAAATCCCAACGTATAGTTTTACATTTAACATACGTAAAATGAAGATTCATAAGAGGTTATTGGGGCTACTTGAAATTATTTATAATTTTGTTTGCTTTGATTTCACATATACATATATATAATATATGGCATTCATTCCACGGAACTATGAAATAGGGCAAACGATTGATAAATTATTTGTGCATTAAAAATCAGACTGATGATAGTAAGACTGTCATATTTTCTGCCTTGCACAACCACTCTGTGGAACCAGCTTTCGCCAGGGATTTTTCCGAAGTCCGAACCGATACGACTTGGAAATCTTCAAGAAAGAGCGTCTACTTTCAATAAAGACTGACAACGAACTGGTGTTTTAATTGTCTATGGGTGGTGGTAGTCACTTTCCATCAGGTGAGCCGATAGATCGTTTGGCACGTATCATAAAAAAAAATAATTTAGCAAAATTGGCAAGGGTAGACTATGTTAAAGTTAGGAAAATTAAAAATGTCGAATAGAAGGTTTGGTAAGAGAATCACATTTATGTAGTAACCAGGGAATTTATTTGGTAGGTAGGAAAAGTTCATCCGGGTAGGCACTATTAACTCAATACCTATAATACTGCCAATAATATACACAAGATATAGTATTATTGGGTTCCGGCTTGAAGGGTGATCCGTTTTAATTGTAGTCACAAATTATATATCTTAATTTCTAAAGTTGACGCATAGAGCGTAGACCGTAGTGACCACTTACCCTCATTGTGGACCATCATTATTGACACCTTAAGAAATATTAACATGTTTTTTACATTTATACATATAAAAAATTGGAGTGTCTGTTTGTAATATTAAAATAGTCCTTTTTTACTCAATGAACATGTATGTTTACACAGTACACATACCAAAATATATTTTTTTACAATTTTTTTTCTGTCTATCTGCCTGTTTGTTCTAACTAATATCTGAAACGGCTGGACCGATTTTGACGTAACGTTCCACTGGCTGACTGATACAATAAGGGTAAATTTAGGCTACAGTAACATTTCCTTTTTTGTTAAATTCAAACGCGTACAAGGTTGCGGGCCCAGCCGGTCATCAATAAGCTCAACGACTTAGCACTTGAGATGTTATGTCCGTTGTGCCACACTCAAAACAGTCATTTATATTCGTTTTCCTAATTAATTAATAGATAATAATAACATGTATTTATTAATATTGATTTCAAATTTTCAAACTCGTTTATTTTATGTTTAAAAACACATTATTTATAGTGGTCTATTATCAAAGTATTCGTTATTATATCGATTGAAATACTCATAATCATTACATAGTATAAAAATAAAACAATGTTGCTTACCGCTGTCTGTCCCTATTTATGGTTAGATCTTTAATATTACGCAATGGATTTTGATGTGTTTTTTTTAATAGGTAGAGTGTTTCGAGAGGAAGGTTGTTGTATATAATACATGAACTAAATACTTAAAAGACACTGATAATTTTAGAAATGTCAATCGTAATGTCGTAGATAAACAAATTATGAAGTACTAGCGACCAGCCCCGGCTTCGCAAGAGTGCAATACTGATACTAAATATTCTACAGAATTTGTTTATTTACGACAGTACATTACAAACTACTAAAATGATCAGTGTTTCTTTACTATATTGTTCATGTATTATATACAAAAACCTCTATTCTATTCGTGAATCACTCTATTTATTAAAAAAATCGTATCATAATCCGTTGCGTAGTTTCAAAGATTTAAGCATAGGGATATAGGGACAAAGAAAGCGACTTTGTTTTATACTATGTAGTGATATTTAAGTATCAGTATTGACCGTGCAAAGCCGGGGCGGTTCGCTAGTTACATATATTTTATAGTTCATTAAGACCCCATATTAAGACTCGATATTGTATTATATTGAGAATCCTCTTATATTGAGGATAGAGATTCGGAGATTATTGATAAGTCTGCTACTTTTTAGCGGCACTTCAAGAGAAATTGTGAACGCTTTGTCATAGCAACTCCGCGATACTGCTTTACATCTTATCGCCACGATATGTGGATATCTAGTGTGCTGTCTCAAAACTAATCTGCGAACTATTATTTTATATCATAAACATAAAATGGAAATATTTCATTCAATTTGAAAATATTACATTGAATAATAAGTTTTAAAATGCAAATTTATGTATGTATGTTGCTCAATTATGGTTTATTACGCGCTTAATATGAAGGCTCAAGGGTATGAATGACTTGGTGGTCTATCTAGAATGGTACCAAAGACTCATTATATATTCTAGCGTCAAATAGAAATACTTAGCATTATTGTATTTGGGTTTGAAAGGTGAGTAAGCCAATGAACTTAGATGGTCTGGCGTAGGAGATATAACATCTTAGTTCTCAAGGGTAGTATCACATTGTTGATGTAAATAATAATGGATATTTCTTACATAACCAATATTTATGTATATATATAGGAGACGGTGCCCAAGATCAGGTTGTATAAGTATTTGTCCCATTTCATTAAAAAAGGCACATTATATATTTTTCATTATTATCCAGCGAGAAACCAAGTGTCATCAAAAGTTTGCCATTTTTTTTGATCATATGACCGATAAGTATAAACATATTATCATGAAGGAGGTGAAAAAACGCAACTTTAAGTAGGTGTTTACTAATTATAAGAAATGTATATAATAAAAAAAGTATTCATAATTCTGTTCGCATATCAATAAAAAGTGCCTTTATATAGCTTCTAAAACAGATATTTTTCTATTTAATAGCACAGAATTTAAAAGAATTTAAATAAAAACAACGAAAATATTTATTGGACTTCCTAGCCGAGCCAAAAGATTCACATTCGATTTATAAAATAAAAAATAAGCATCACCGAAATTCAAAAACGACATTCGATATTCAAATTGATCCGTTAACACACACATTTATATATCGAATGCTTTGAAAATAGAAACGCGATAATTTCGTTTTATGTAGACGGCTGACTACACAACGGCAAGTTTGCTATCGCGTTGTGATGTACAAACATTTACCATACCTTTATGTAATTAAACATTCACAAAATGTTCTAACTGACTGATAATACGTGATGGTAGACAGTTCAGTGTGAGTGCGATACAAAAATGGGAAAGTTGCATCAAGCCCAAACTAGCGTAGCGTGTGAGTTTCATTGTTACTTAATTCAAAAACAGCTTAAGTTTTTAATTTGTGTATACGGCTCTTAGTCATTATTGAATTATAACGGAAATAAAAAAAAATATTTTTATTCGATTCCAAAAAAGTTTAAGTTTATATTTTGTTTGTATGGCTCTTAGTAATTATTGATTTATAAGGGAATTAAAAAAAGTTTTTTTTTTTATTGGAATGTTTCTATTAATTTAAATAAAAGCTTAAGTGTATACGTTATGTATGGATTTATGGTCATTGTGAATTAAGATCGTAATTTAAAATAAATATTAGGTATATTACTACAATCCTAAAATAGAACAAAGCTAGTTTAACAAAATAGTTTTAGTTTAGATACTTCTACATAATAATTAAAAAAATTAAACTAAAGACAAATAATACAATTTGTATAGAGCCTATAATCACATTTATTTGTTAAATAAAATCAGTATGCTATTAAAATTACTCTTAGCAAATATAATTTTTTTATAAAACTATATTATTAAGGAAAGTATAATAGGTAATAATAAATAGTCCTAGATCTTTAAGGCTAAATGCTAACAATTTTAGAGTATAAGGAAAATATTAGTAGAAACTTAGAAATATAAGGCATTGCCATAAAAATATAAAATATATGAATATTTTCTTTCTACAAAAGATTGTGTAGTTATAAGCACAATAGATGTAAAATGTCGGTTCCCATCAGGTAGCCTACCTCACAGCACGTCTGCTTAACAATGCCATAAATAAATTAATAATGCTGACTTAGTCGTTGAAATTCGATCGTAGTGCATTATAATAAAATATAACTTAGGACTAATAGCAGCAGATATCTTTTTAATTCAATTTCCATATTTATCTTATAAATTAGGTAATAGAATTTTTGTACCAGTCATTATGAGACGATAGCTGCACGTAAAAAACGATTGTCTTATTTTGAAGCTGTAGATAAGCAGAAAAGTTAAGAGTGTTCTTAATTCAATTTTGTGAAGTATTACGATTTAACAAATAAGAATATTTTAAATGCTGAAAGCTTATTGGCCGGGTAGAGAGTAGAACCATGTTTACAAAAAAAAATCTAATGTAATACGTATGAACACACGTCGTCTGAAGGTCTGAAGTTCTGTAGCTTACAATTAAATTTAATCAAAACAAAACTGTCATTGATTTTGAAATGCTTAAAAATTTGTAGAATAAAAGCGAATTTCGCGGGATATCTACTAGCTTAAATAACTAAAGAGTTGTCGAGAAAATATGAAAGTTGGCAAATTGAGATTCATCTTCTTCTTTTGTGGTATTAGGGCATTTGTGCCAAAGATTTAGCTTCGGAAAAACGGGTCAGTAAAAAAAAGGAAATGAAACGTCAAATAAGATATCGAATAGACTTAAAGCAAGCCTTTTAGTCTATTTGATTTTAATTTTAAACCAATATTTTATAAAAGAAACAATTAAATAATTAATAATTTTTTAATTTTTAGTTAATGTAATTATAGCACGTATTATTTATAGTAATATTATAAATATTATAAATAAACAGTTACTATCTGTTTTTTAATATTGTGCGATGATGTCAAAGAATTAATAATTTGTCTAAATATAACAACCAGCCCCCTTAAACTACTTAAAGCACTTTTAAATCGTCATTTAACAACTATATTAAGTAAAGCTACCACGGGTTCGGAAAGTAGATTCTACAGTGAAGAACCGGCAAGAAACTAAGTAAACTTAAACCTTTTCAACATATAAAAAAATGTTTTGTTAGTTAAATACACTTAATGTGTATGTATGTAATTAAACCACCAATTGGAAGAAGGGAATTAATCCAAAAAATAGGAACGGAGATAATAAAACAAAACTTCATAACTTCTTGCTTTCAACTTATAAACTTATAGGACATCAAAGATTATTAAGAAAATACCAATCCTGATTTATTCACTGACAGACCTGCCTTAAAATTATAATATTTAGCCCTACGTCTAAAGATTGTGAGAGTGTATAAAAGTGAATATGTCGAAAAGTGGCGTTTATTCTTCCAATTGGTGGTTCAATTAAAGAGGATTTAAAAAAATAACTGGGTGTTAATATCACTCTACTGGGTAAATCTTCTCGTTTGAGAATAAAAGTGAAGAGTTTATTGAATAATGCAATATGAATATGTGGACAAACATCACAGACTTTCATCCTTCTCATGCAGATTTTCACGTGATGTTTTACTTCACCGAACGCGTGAAATGAGCTCCGAAACATTTGTTTAAAACAATTATATGCAGTGTAATTTTTAAACAGATCACAAAGAACTCAACAATTATATATACACGTATTCTACATGTACATGTATTCTATTGTTTTTGTTTTAACAGTTGGTTACCAAATGTTAAGCATAAATAGACTTAACTTTCTTTAGAGTTCAAGCTTGCTTCACGCTAATCAAATTTGATTAAGTTATATAGTTGGTAGAGCAACAAACAGACAAACAGCATTTGTTATTTTAGTATATATAACTGTATAATCAATGATGCAACAAACGTAACTCAAATAATATGTTATGAATATAATGACCGTAATTTATAAAAAAATAATCGTCAAAATTAGAAGCAGCTAGTGAATTAAAAATAAATAAATAGTTATATGAAATCACTAGACCGATATTAATGAAACTAACCCTGTTCCTAAGTTGACGTGTGCCTAACTTATATTTAAAATGATTATTTCAATGCGACTTTTAGTTTTCGAGAAATTCGTGCACAAACATACAAACATACACTTATGAAATTAGACACACGTGCTTGGAAGCAAATGGATCATCATACAACAACAAACAACAACAGCCTGTAAAATTCCCACGGCTCGCCTCCTCTCCCTTTGAGGAGATGGTGTGGAGCAAATTCCATCGCGCTGTTCCAATATGGGTTAGTGGGGAAGGTGGGACCATCATACTCAAATACATGTCGTATAGTCGGTAAAAAATATGAAAAAACAAAAATTCTACGCACAAAGAGAGATTATAATAAACATTATAAATATAAAACTGTTTATAAATGGCATTATTATTATTATTATTATAAATAATTATTTGTTTTTTATCTGTCAATTGAAATTTTATTTACTACAAATGAGGTCGAGAGTAATAACTTTGAACTTTGACTTGATTCTCGGTATGAGCAAATATTTAATCGAAACGATCACACATAAAAACTTAAAATTTAGCATTCCCCATAAGGCGTAGACTTACAAATAGAACAGATTTTACAAAACTCCCTTTAGGGGTTGATATAAATAAATAAGCAACACCATAGAATTATGGTTTTATTACGAATAAAATTAGACACATTTAAAAAGACATTACATGTCATTAATTTACTTTTAAATATTATATGTCATTCACCCCCTCTCTTAAGACAATACGTAATCGTTTAAATAGCTCGGCATTCTTCGCGGTCGTGTTGAACGACGTTCTTTAAATGACGAACTCGTGGAAGGAAGTTCATGAGATTGATTATATTCAATAGATTCTTGATTAGGAATAGGATTTTCATCTTGAATATTTTCAGAATTTTGCATTTCATTATTTTCATTACAATCTTCTAAATTTTCTGGTAGTGGAGCTAATTGTCTGTTAGAGATTGTAGTTTCTCTTCCATCTGACAATCTGACATACGAATATTGCGGATTGGGCTGGAGTAACTCTACCTCTTCAACTATAGGATCGTACTTGGTAGCTCTCACGTTCTTTTTCATTAAAACAGGTCCTGGATTTAACATCCAAGAAGGAAATGATTCGCCGTTTGAAGTTCTTCGGGCATGGTTGAACATTCTTTCGTGAGGAGTTACATTAGTACTAGTACATAAAAGTGACCTGATGGAGTGTAAAGCCACTGGTAAAGCTTTTTCCCAATCTGATATCTCCATATCTTTAGATCGGAGGTATAATTGTATGTTTCTCCAAAGAGTTCCATTAAGTTTTTCAACTTGTCCATTCCCCTGGGGATTATATGGAGTTGTTCGACTGCAAGCTATCCCAAGAGAGTAAAAAAATTGCTTCAATTGTTCAGACATAAATGTCGCTCCTCTGTCTGAGTGTACATAAAGCGGAGTGCCAAACATAAAGAAAAGATCCTTCAAACATTTAATTACAGTCGTTTCAGTCATATCTTTGCAGGGATAAGCGAATGGAAATCGGCTGTATTCATCAATAATCGTTAACATGTATTTATTTTGCGTGTTAGATGGTAAGGGTCCCTTAAAATCTATGTTCAATCGTTCAAATGGAGAAGTAGCTTTTATGAGTTGATAATTATTTTTATTAAAACGAGGCTTGATTTCAGCACACACTCTGCAGGAAGTAGTTATAAGTTTAATGTCATTGATAGAGTATGGAAGGTTCTTCGTCCTTACCCAGTGTGCTAATCTTGTGACACCAGGGTGACAAAGAAGTTCGTGAATTTCTTTCAACTTACTATTATCAAAATTAATATGAGCACATACTCTAGATAGAGCGTCAGCCACTGTATTATCCTTACCAGGTCGATAAATAATTTCAAATTTAAAACTGGAAAGTTCAAGCCTCCATCTTTCAATTTTCTCATTTTTTTTTTGCTTGAATGTTTTTGATTGAACATGAATACTACAGACTGTTGATCAGTTAAAAGCAAGAAATGTCTACCCATTAAATAGTGCCGCCATTTACGCAGAGATTCAACAATTGCACTTGCCTCCTTTTCTATAGAAGAATGTTTGCACTTAGACTCAGTTAAAGTTCGTGAAAAAAATGCAACTGGACGACCGTTTTGAGAGAGTGTAGAAGCAATGGCAAATTCAGATGCATCTGTTTCTACCATGAATGTTGCATTTTCGTCGACCACTACCAAAGTAGATTTACAAACATCTGACTTTAAAGAGTTAAAACATGTAACAGCCTCCTGGTTTAAAGGAAAATGCTTAATACCAATAAGTGGTCTGATCTTCTGAGAAAAATTTTGGATCCACTTGGAATAGTGAGCAAATAAACCTAAAGTCCTTTTTTTTAAGGTTGGTAAATCCGTAGGAATTGGAAGATCCAATAGTGGTTGAAGACGGTCATTGTCAGGTTTAATCGTATTATTGTATATTGAGTATCCTAAAAGATTTATAGAGTCGCTTCCAAAGACACATTTACTTTCGTTTAGAGTTAATTTGTATTTCTTAACTGCATTCATAAATTCATTGAGTTTTCTATCGTGGTCATCTTTACTCTTACCACAAACAGTGACATCATCTAAATATGCGAACGTTCCTGCTAATTTTTCTGTATCGATAATGTATTGTAATGTTCGCTGGAAGGCCGCGACACCGTTTGTTACCCCAAAAGGTATTCTTGTAAATTGATAAAGTTTACCACATGCTTCGAATGCTGTATATTGTCGTTCGGATGACAAAATTGGTACCTGGTGATAAGCGCTTTTTAGATCGATTTGGCTAAAATAATTAAATTTTGCAACTTTTTCAATTATAGACTCGATGCTAGGTAGAGGAAATGCATCTAGTTCTGTAAATCTGTTTATGGTAAGCGAATAGTCAATAACAAGCCGCTTTCGGTGTGTACCACCTCCTGTCACTAATACTTGTGCTCGCCATGGAGATACGCTGGGCTCAATGACGCCTTCTTCTAGTAATTTAGATATTTCATTATTTATAAATTGTAAATCGTCTTCGGAGTAACGTTTATATTTTATAGCTATTGGTCTAATATTAGGAGATAAATTACTAAATAAAGTTGCAGGAGGAACTGATGCTTCTATAATATTGCAGACTTTCAGGGGTCCTTGGTTACCTCCAAACTGAAATTCAAGCACTGAATGATTTTGTAATAAGTCATGCCCTATAATAAGGTCTGCGCAAAGATTGTTTACAATTAAGAGGGGCTGACTTTTATAGATATGTTGCCCTATTTTGATTGTCGCTACACAGGAACCTTCCACAAAAGATATGTGATTAAGTGAGGCTAAAGTTATGGCCTGCTTACATGGCTTCCTTTTCAGATGTATTGTTTGCGCTAAAGAACCGCTTACGAAACTTACGGTACTACCAGTATCAATAAGTGCATCAGCTTTGTAATCGTTAATTGTTACTGATACCGTAGCTCTTTTTAAGCTAGAAGGTGAGGCCGCAGAAATCGTAGCAACTTCGACCGGTGCATCTTCTTTTACAACATAGTTAAGTGTTTCTTTATTACTACGGCAGACATTAGCGAAATGACCTGTTTTGGAGCAAAGTTGGCAGGTGGCATTACGAGCAGGACACTTAAATCGTCGATGAATGCTTCCACCACAAAAGAAGCACTGATTCTTTCTTGAATAATTTGCTATAGCTAAGTTTTGTTGAATTGGCGTTTCTTGTTCCTGCTTAGAAAGAGCATTTAGATTAAAAGAAGTATTATTAATATAGCCTCGAGAATTTCGTTCGGCTGTTTCTAAAGCAATCGCTTGATTTAGGGCCTCATCTAAACTTATGGTAGTGTTTTCTAAGAGTCTCTGTCGTATTGTTTGGGATGTGATCCCAGCAACAAACGCGTCACGAATGTATTCATTCTTATATTCTTCAGGAGTCGCGGCTTTAAAATTGCAATCATGTGCTAATAATTTCAGTGCGTGTACGTATTCTGTAATAGTTTCATCCTGTTTTTGTTTTCGAGCAACTAAAGTATATCGAGCAAAATTTCATTTTTAGGCTTTAAATATATGTGATCTAATAATGATAAGGCATGCTCGTAGGATTTATAATCACGTATTTAGGAGTACACGGTAGGAGATAGATGATTTATTAATAATTTGAGTTTCATTTCATCAGTTTCGTTACAAGCTTCTTCTGAGATAAAGTTTATGAACGTATACCTCCAGTGTGACCATCGCAAATCTGCAGAAGCCGTATCAGGTTCGACATTAAAAGTTTCAGGACGAAGATATCTTGAAATGGTTGATATATAAGATGGCATAGAATATTCTTCTGACATTGATATTAATTATTCGTAATAAATTGATATAAATAAATAAGCAACACCATAGAATTATGGTTTTATTACGAATAAAATTAGACACATTTAAAAAGACATTACATGTCATTAATTTACTTTTAAATATTATATGTCAGTTCAGTTAGTAGCTATATGTAGAATAGTTACCTTTTACTACGATATGAGCCGAAATGGTAGAGCCCAGTGGTTAGAACGTGTGCATCTTAACCCCAGGCAAGAACCATTGATTGTTCATGTGCTTAATTTGTGTTTATAATTCATCTCGTGCTCAGCGGTGAAGGAAAACATCGTGAGGAAACCTGAATGTGTCTAATTTCATAGAAAATCTGCCACATGTGTATTCCACCAATCCGGATTGGAACAGCCTGGTTGAATATGTTACGAACCTTCTCCTCAAAGGCAGAGGAGGGGTTAACCCAGAAGTGGGAGATTTACAGGCTGTTTTATTGTTGTATTACCATTCTGATAAAACTACATAACACCAACGAGACTTCTTCAGTAGTACCGCTCGTATTTTTCCTATCAATCAATCATTAAAGTATCATTTATTTTGTTTCAATGATAAATGTAATAAAATTGCATAAAACTGACTCATTTTTGACAGTCAATTTAACGATCTAGTTGAAACCGGTTTTAACCAGAATGATATACCTGGAATTACCAGGTCGAACTAGTATAAATTTAAAATAAATTTGACAGATTATCTGATAACATTATCAAAAAATAATCTTCGCACATCGTTACGCTAGTGAATAGTCCTTATTTTTCTCCTTTTTAATCCTCCGCATTATTGATACCATTTACATTAACAAAACAATGTGTTTATAATTCATCTCGTGCTCGGCTGTGAAGGAAAAGCAAGGAAACCTAGATGTATAAAATTTCATAGAAATTCTGCCACATGTGTATTTCACCATCCTGCGTTGGAACAGCGTAGTGAAATATGTTCCACATCTTCTCCTCAAAGGGATAGGAGGCCTTAACCCTGCAGTGGAGAAATTTATAGGCTGTTGTTGTTGTATCAAAACAAAAGAAATCTTCGAAGGAATTTCTCATATGTACAGTCAGAGTAAGAAAACCTTTGTCAGTTTTCAAATTAATTCCTTTATCAAGTCTTAAACTCTTAGTACCTTTTGAAACTAAACATCAAATCATTACGACGCAATATGTCATTCTCGATCGGTAAAGCAGATTTCGCTCATACTGGGCACACGAAAATAGACCTTAAGGTGACGAAACTTTTCTTACCCCGACTATACAAACCTAGATATTTCTCTAGGCGTATAGACGTATATTATATGAAACCCAATTTCCTTTAATAAATTTTATATCATTGGACACAATCGGTACAATGATGAATTAATCCATCTGTCATATTTTCCGAGATGTTATCAGCCGTCAGATGATTTTAGGTCGAATGTAATGATGTTCTATTTATAAAAAACCCTATGTATGTGTGACAAGGCAAGGTCAATTTTAGAATCCAGTTTTTATAAATACAAATATATATTGGAAAACAACACATATGTATATTACTCTGATCCCAATGTAAGCCGCTAAAGCATTTGTGTTATGGGAAATCAGAAGTAACGACAGTATCACAAACACCCAGATCCAACACAACTATTAAACTTTTTCTTCATCAACTCGGCCGGGATTCGAAGGAGTTAATATTAATTTGTAATTAATAATAATTTATTAATAAATATCAATATTATTTATTATATATTGCAATCCTTAAAGTTTAACAGATGAATATCACAATCAAAAAGGCCGATGAAACTGATGTTTTTCAATTTCTAATTAATTGAACAGCTGTGCTGCTAAAATTAAAAGAATGATCAACCTTATTTAAACATAGAATAGAATTGTAACAAATATATCATAATGAGGATACACGTTTAATGTAATGCTCAACTGCAAATCTGCTAACCCAATTTTCATAAAATTTTAACATAAAGATTATCGCATTTTGAATAAAGTTTTACTATGCGATATTACTACTTTATCTGTTGCGTTTTGTACTTTCATCCACTTTTAGTCTATTGATATGACCAGTGCTAATTTTAGGGGCCTTTTTTAATTAAACTATGATAAAGTAGAATGAGGTTAACAGAATAACAGAATAACCTTCTCCTTAGTTCGTAGTGTTAGGCTCAATCAGAATAATCAAGTAATCAGCATAACATAAACACTTTATAAGAAAATTTTACAGACTATAAAAAAGGGAATGCGAAAGGCGAAATTTGTATTCGCTTTGTTCCATACGTTTCTGCCGTTTCTTTTCTGAACCAAGGGTTAATACTTGCTTACCTTTTCATAATAAACAATAAATACACAACATATCAGAAAATGGCAAATTGGCAGCGTGTTTTTGGGCAGGTCAACGATCAGCTTTTGGTTGTTTACCTCGCTGATCTAAATAAAAAAGTATTATTTATTATACATAGCATTCTCATCTTCTAGGTTCCATCGGGAATATGCTGGTTGGCCTTCTATACGTATGGCCCTCCTACACGCTACAGTTGTACACAGACAGGAATACAACCCTCTTGTCTGCACCAATGACTGAATTAGAGAGCTCATTGGTAGGAAGTTTGCCTTCCTTAGGAGCGATGGCGGGAACGGCAATGATTGGTTGGATTTTGAGTGTCTTTGGAAGACAGAAGGGTGGACTTATCATAGCTCTGCCACTTATGGTAACTTGTTTTGATAGACACTTGATATATAAAAAAATATCTCATTATATCGTATAGTCAGACCTTTATTGATAAAAAATTGACATTTCTCATATAATTTTTCGTCCATATAGTTGATAATAGTATTGGTAAAAAAATCAAGAAGAGAATGATAGAATTTAAATCTGTTTCAAAATTGACATTGATAGAGAGTCTTCAATTAAGGGATGAATCCAAGTTCAATCGAGGAATAATGATCAACGTATGATTCTGACTCTTAGTCAGTATAATAAATTAAAAAGAGAACAATTATCATAATATTCTTTACTCTACACCATAGCCATATTCTTTTCTATCAATGGCATTTTTAAAGTAGATACTCCTATAGACTCTTGTGTGCAAGGATTGCAATTTATAAATTAAATATTCTTATGTTTCAGATATCTTGGTTGATGATCGATCTGACAAGTTCATCGATTCTCATACTCATTGCGAGGTTCATTGGGGGTACATCTAGTGGAGCCTTTATGGTCCACTCACCGATCTTCATATCTGAAATTACCGAGGAATCCATACGAGGGACCTTGACATCAGGTCAGTTACAATAGTTGACGCATTATTCTTAGAATTTTAATATTACTTTTAGTCAGATTAAATTGGAACTTTTTCCTTTTTATTGACTTTAAAAAATAGTCAATAGCCTAGTTTAAGGCATAACATTAATTTGTCAGGTGCTTCAAATCGTGCTTCAGGAAATAAAAGAGTATTTTTTATATAGAAACGTTGTCGAAATCAATTTACTGTATTCGACAATTCTTAGTTTTTGACAGATTTTCGGTATCAATCTATACCTAAAAGAATACTTTGATCCAACATTACTTATGGTATGTTTAGTACTATTTTGGTTAACAAGCTGTTCTATGAGCCTATTAGCTAACGTGATCTGACTAAGCTCGTCGATAAAGTAAAACATCGTGAGGAAATCGGCACTTACTGGATGAAAGTAATATTAAATATATATGAAGGAAAAAAGATTTTTTAAATTTCTTTTTCCATTTCCAGCACCGATCACCTTCTACTGTCTGGGTGTCCTCGCTTCCTACATCCTGGGATGGTTTTTAACGTACAGGTATATTATCTGGGCAAATATTATTTGCTGCCTGATCTACGTGGGCCTCATGATGACTGTTACGGAGAGTCCAGTTTATCTTATGAGACAAAAGCGCGAAGAGGTAAGTGGACGTAGGGTATTTTCTTCTTAATTAAAGGTTCGTATCACTAGAAATTATTCGAAGTACAAACTTGTGAAATATCGTAAAGTAATGATATCATTAATGCTTTAAATATGAACACATAAAAATCAAGAGTCAGGATTTCAAAACATAACGAATAACGTATAAAGTCAGTTATGCTGAAGAACTATTCTTGTTTATTTTTATTGTTTTTTTACATAGGTAGGTTGACGAGCAAAGGGGCCACCTGATGGTAAGTGGTCACCATCGTCCATAGACAATGGCGCTGTATTAAATATTACCCATTCATTACATCGCCAATTCGCGTTACACTGGCTCAATCGCCCTTCGAAGCGGAACACAACGATACTGAATACTAATGTTTGGCGGTAGAATATCAAGTGGTACCAACTCAGACAAGCTTGCACAACAGCTTGCTTGGTAGCGCTACCATCAAGTTAAAACGTAATGAATCTTTAGCGAGTGTGTTTTTCTATCGATGACTTGGTGGGGTTAATTCTGATAACATTTAACGGCTAGGATACATACTTGTTTCTATTCCAATCACACTTCGTGTAGTGCCCAATCATATGAAACTCTTAATCGTAACTGTTTGCCAATGATAAGATCGTAATCAGTATCTACATCGACCGAAGAACAACTAGATCATGGTATTACTAGAATAGCATTTTTTGCCGATTCATACATTTATACATTAAAAAAAGGCATGTCATTCAACAAAAAATGTAATGATGATAAAAAAGCATGAAGCTAATACTAGTCGATTTTACGGATATATTATATAAATTATATTTAATTTACTAACTTTCTCACGGTATTTTTTGGAACAAACTGCAATCTGAACTATCTGATGATTTATATTAAATACAATTTTGGCAAAATGAAGATTCAACAGCCTAATAAAAATAATTTACTTTGATGTGATTTAAGAAGCAAACTGACTACCATATTAATTGTTGAAGGTATTTTGTTGCAGGATGCTCGTTTGGCTATCTCTCATTACAGAGGCGCGTCACTCTCCTCAAAAGTTGTGATGGAAGAGTTTTCAAGACTGAAACAGCAGATAACGCCTGCCGTGGAACTAATAGCAGTTGATTCTGGTAGAAGTTTTGCATTATTTAATGAAAAGCCATTTAATAATAAGTTTATTTTTTAATATAATCAGCCAAAAAATATTAACTCAAATTTAGTTTTTTTTTTTTTGAGGTTTGTATTATATTAGTATCGTAACATTTCCTTTGTTAACAAATGGCACACTTGCGAAGCCTGGACGCAGAGACGGTCATACTAGTGTACGACTAGTACTAACCTCAAGTTATCCCTTGACGTCCCCTGATAAGATGTGGTGGGTACCGCTGGTTTTTCAGTGTGTATCTCGGCCCCTTAAGCGCCGTGCCCTACATTCCCTCCACATAATATAAGGGAAACACGTTACGAGCGTCTTTTTCCACTGAAAAAAAATGTCCCAAACTTGGCTTACCAGTTTAATAATAAACATCGTAACTAGGTATCTTTATCGCTAATTTTATTTGTGTTTTAGACGCTAAGGCAGATGAAGCGGAGAAAGAAAAACTGAATTTAAACAACGATGACGAGGAAAAACCGAAAATGTCATCATTCAAAATGTTGTGTAAGTTATTTCATAACGAAAATTTCAAATAGAGTAACAGTACTTATTTAGAAATTAGTAACTTGATCCTGTTCTCCTGGCATTCTTAGTTTTTGTTCGTTATACATAATATACTTTATATGTGTGTGTAAGTATTAATGTTTTCCGGCATGAAGGGTGAGTGCGCCAGTGTAACTACATAAACAAATGAAATAGCTTCTTAGTTCTTAATATTGCTGGCGCCCTGGTAATGCGCTGACGGGCGAATGTTTCATTTATAAACGTTACAATCTATGGTCGGTGGTTACCACTTATCAGATGGTCAAATGCCCATCTTAAACAGATGAGTCGATGTCATAAAAAAATAAACCCAAATTGTTATACCAAGTAATCAGTCTCAGTAAAATAACTCCTCAGTGTCTCAGTAAAAAAGACTTCCAACACTGATCATAGATGGCGTTAGTTGTATCAACTATTACAAAGTTTGTATGCAAGATTCAAACGTTAATTTAATATCTAAGTCTAATACTAAGAGATGAAGAATTAAAAACTGTGCGAACTACATTAATCAACTAAGTTGTTAAAGAGATGAATTATATGTGCCAGTTTGAACCTTTCACGATTCAAATATATTGTAAGGAAACTAGCGCCATCTGTAATTGAAACTTTAATTTTGTTCCACAGTTGTCTCCCCGTCATCAAGACGTGCTTTCACAATAGTTGGTTTAACACTGTCTTTACAAGTAAGTAAAAAAAATAAACATTATTAATTATAGATTTTAGTTGTGATGTAAGTATTTCAAACATAATATTTTGATATATATAGAGCCCTTCTTAATAGTTAAACGGCACACAAAATTAATGAATGTTAAAAAAATGCGGTAGAAATAGAACAAGGGTCAAGGAATTATGAAATGTACATGTATAAAAAATAAAAGAAAAATAATATTAGTAAAAAACAAAAAAGGTTTCTAGCAGAGCGTGGTTTCGATCCACGGACCTCTGGGTTATGGGCCCAGCACGCTTCCACTGCGCCACTCTGCTCTTGATGCTTGAGTTGAAATTATCGAACATTATTTAACATAGAATACATAAACGCCTTTTACTAGCTTTACCCTTTTTTTATTTTAAACGGATTTGAAATAGAGTGCTTTATTTTCTTTGTATCTATTTTTATTACAGCGATTTGTTCACTCTTTAAACTACGTTAGAGATGGTTCTAATATAAAGTTTCCATTATTAATATTAAAAGTATAATAATTGTACATTTTTGTTTGCTAATGTGATCAATTGTATGATTTATATGTCATGGCAACAAAAGAAAAAAAAACAATTTGAAATAAATTAAAAATAGAACGAATACGTCAAATAATAATAATAAAGTCATTATATAAAGTAGTTTTATGTATTGTTATATTAACTATATTGTTATGCGCGATTTTACCTGAGATAAACGTTTCTGCTTAACCTCCTTGAGTAATATGGGTTAACCTTTCTCTACGATCAACAAATTGTTCTAAAATCACTTCAGATCAGCGCGTACAGTATTGAACACTAGAATAACGATGGTTGGAAGTACGAGTTTCAAGGTCATATGGCTTTTCTCTTAACAGGTGATGATGGGCATGGTAGCTGTGCAAGTTTACGCCAAGAACATATTCGCGAATGCTGCTCCAAGTCTCTCCTCGCACTTCTGCTCCGTAATGTTTGCGCTGGTCCTCCTCTGTGGAAGTCTTTTAAGTGCTCTGTTTTCTGACAAGTTTGGAAGACGGGTAAGTTGTTGAACAACATTTTCTCTTAAGCGAGAATTCGATTTTTAAATTTAATTTTTAAATTACAGCAATAAATAACAACAACAACAGCCTGGAAATCTTTCACTGCCGAGCTGAGGTCTCATCTCCCTTTGAGGAGAAGGTTTGGAAAATATTCCTTCACACTGTTCCAACGCGGGTTGGAGGAATACACGTGTAGCAGAATTTCTATGAATTTCGACACATGTAGGTTTCCTCACGATGTTTTCTTTCACTACCCAACTTGAGATGAATTATAAACATGAATTAAGCACATGAAAATTTAACAGTGCTTGCCTGGGTTTGAACTCGCAATCATCGGTTAAGATGCACGCGTTCTAACCACATGGCCATCTCGGCTCTTCTGAATGAATTTTATGAACAGAATCTCTTTCAATTCAATCTTGACATAATTACATACAATTTTGGCAAGTATAGTTGCAGTGGGGTATCTTTATCAAAAATATAACCACACATTTGTATGGCATTATTAAATAAAAGTTATCTTATAAATAAATAATTTTAAAATTACCATCTCGATATAATCCAATAATCGATTATTTCGTCGATGATATTCCCAACCGATTATTACAGATTTCACTGAAATCGATTACATTGTTAGAAAAAAACGCAATCTAGATTTAAATGGATGACCTGATACAAATCTGTGCATTAGTATGTGTGAATAGCACTTGCCTCGTCTCATTCAGTACCAAGACCGAGAAATGAAAGTAGTACTTTCACGTGCGATCCGAAAACATCACTAAACTATCTAATCACTAAATATAAGTGCCCCTTGCAGTGAATAGTCTCTAAGATCACTCTCACTATCACTTTTGCTGAGTGAGCTCCAAATTTTTATCGTGCGTGATTCCAAGTGGTTTCTGATGCGTCGATTCGTTTTGATAATGTTGTTTTGTTTTGATAGATTCCCGAGTATCATATATCATATTATGAAATATGATGTGGTTTTCGTAATTTGAAACTTGAATAATGAACTTCAATACATATACTGGTAGAGTTCGAAACAGTTATTCAAGCAACTATTTGATTTTTTCAATATTGCAGTCATATACCTTTAACACGTTGGCTGTGGCATCATATTTTTCCATTCTTGCGGTACGAGGCGTTTAAGACCTCGTATGAAAACTTTAATAATATTGGTACGGGGCATATTAGACCCCGTAACGTTTAATAAACTAAAACTCGATGTGATGTGATCGAATTTTATTCATTTAGTTCCGTACGTGGTCAAAATGACCCCGTATATCATAGCTACACCATAGCATTCTGTCTTCAATGGGCATCATATAAAAATATTTATCACATATGCTACGGCCTCAGACAGAGAAATCTATGTTTTTATGAGCCTTACCGCAAGGGAGACGTATACGAGGCTTATAAGACCTCGCTCAGCATTGAACGTGTTAATATTGTCTCTTACAGGTCCTTCTGGTAATGTCTTCAATCGCCGTGGGGCTGTGTCTAGCAGCGATGGGCATACTGATTCAGACCAGCATTCTACCCCCATGGGTGACAGCGGTGCTGATATTGCTGTACTGCTTTTCCTTCATGTTCGGCTCAGGGAGTGTACCATACGTGTTGCTGGCGGAAGCTTTTATACCAGAGGTAATTATTATGTCACCGGATAATGCATACAATTATAAATCACCATTTTCGATGAAAGCTTGTGTGATTCATCTATACATGGTATGTACGCTTAAATCTTGAAAAATACGCAACGGATTTTGATGCGGTTTTTTTTAATAGATAGATAGTTTCGAGATGAAGGTTTTTGTATATAATACATAGACAGCATAGTTAAGTAACACTGATAATTTTAAAAGTTTCTTATGTGATGTCGTAAATAAACAAATTCTGTAGTATGTTTAGTATCAGTATTGCAGCCGTGCGAACCCGGGGCGGGTCGCAAGTTATAATTAACATATGCAAACATCCGATATCTTAGATGTCATAATAACAGTATATTTTGTAGCCAATCTCCTAATCTATACATATACTAAAATTGGAGTGTCTGTTTGTATTATTTAAAGTAACCTCTTTTTACTGAATACATATAGACACTACATATATCGAAATAACATTTATTTCAATTTTTGTCTGTCTGTTTGTTACTTCAAGAGAATGACTGGATCGATTTTGATGGGACTTTCACTAGCAGAAAGCTGATCTAATAAGGAGTAACTTAGCCTAAAACCATAGTCTTCCCACGGTTTCAGGGTACAGAATATGCGCTGATCCGTCGTGAGGCATTTATGTCTGATGCGATACGATTTCTCACAGCGAACACGCAAAGTAACGGTCTATTTTGACTTTGCGTCTAGTTTTTCGATCGAGACGCTGATACGAAATGGAGACACGGACGAAAGAACATGTCTAGACGTAGCTTTATATCTGACGACCTCCATGGTCGAGTGGTGTGTACACCGGTTTTCATGGGTACGCCACTCTGAGGTCCCGGGTTCGATTCCCGGCCGAGTCGATGTAGATTACCATTAGTTTTCTATGTTGACTTGGGTCTGGGTGTTTGTGGTACCGTCGTTACTTCTGATTTCCATAACACAAGTGCTTCAGCTACTTACATTGGGATCAGAGTAATGTATGTGATGTTGTCTCATATTTATTTATTTATTTATATATCTTCTATTAAGTATCACTAACAAAATATAAAAAAAAAATTAATTCAAATCTCAATACAAACATATACACAAATTCTTTTCGAAAAATATATATAAAAATAGAATATTAATTGTATAGGACATTATTATTTCCACTGTAACATATATGTATATTAATATTATGAACTGGATAAATTGTGTTTTTGTATGTAAGAGTTTAATCTCAGGAAGTAATGATTTTATTTAAAAAGAAATCAATATTATCATTATATTTTTATTTTTTATGCTATTTTATTATCTTTGAACTATATGGAATGACGTAACAACTTATAGAAATTAAATATTGATAAGAATGCTCAAGATAAATATGACGTCACAGTTCTTTAAATATCAAATAAAATAAATTTACATTGAGATAAAAATAACAGCGATATCTTTATTGCAGTTTGTGAAATAAATATTTTATCTTGAACAATCGGCGCCGAGATTATATATTATATATTTTACAAACACACACACACACACACATACATGTATTTATACACGTATAGTTGTTCTGTACATGTGTGTGTCATTGAATTCTTAAACGGCTGTTTCTAATTACTTTTTTATTCATAATCAAAGATACGAGAGGAGGGTATGATATAGAAAGTGCCTTTGTTTGTTTCTCTTTCAAGTCTTAACCACGAAACCGATTGAGGGGTACAGATCGGACTGTTACTTGGTGGTGATGCTTTGTGCAAGCTCTCCTGGGATGGTACCACTTGTCAGTTATTCTGCCACTAAACAGCAGCACTTAGTAACGATTCTATAAATAGTGAGTGAGATGGTAACAGGTTAAAGAGAGATAACATCTAAGTTCCCATGGTTGGTGGCGCATTGACGATGTAATCTATACTAATATCATCATATAACACAATCTAATCTAACATATAATCATAAATGTGGAAGTAAATCTGTCTGTATGTCGTTCATTCACTACCAAACCGCTGAACCAAATTTGATGAAATTTAATATAAAGCAAATTTGAACTCTAAGTTAGGCTACATTTCACTACCAAACCGCTAAACCAAATTTGATGAAATTTAATATAAAGCAAATTTGAACTCTTAGGTAGGCTACATTTCACTACCAAACCGCTAAACAAAATTTGATGAAATTTAATATAAAGCAAATTTGAACACTAAGATAGATAGGCTACATTTTGTACCCAGCAACTAGTTTTTAATACATCTTACATCGCCAACGTCGAGGAACGGTGATGACCACTTAACATCAGATGGTCATCAGGTGATGTAGGTTTATTTTGTTTGACCGCCTACCAAACCATAAAAGGAACAAAGCTTACCTAACACCTGCCCTCCTCACACATAGATGTAGCCGCGGGCGGAAATTAATAATCAATAAATGACATACATAATTAAAAAACATTCATGCAACAAACATATAAATTGGATTAGTGGAACAAAAATAAGTATTTTTATAATTAGTCTGAATCATAATCATACAAGGGATATAAAAAGACTGGAAGTGATCAATCATGATTTTTAAAGATAATTTCGTACCACATTTAGTAATGTGATGAAAAAAAACGTAAATATTCTTGTTTATTTTTTTCTGTGTTTTTGTATAGGACATCGACATTTTTAATATGTTAAAAAAAATCCAAAATATACTTAATTTCAGTAGCTCCCCACTTCGCAGGGGTGCAATGCTGATACTAATTATACTAGAGATATTTTCTTGTTTTTTTTTTTTACTATATTGTTCATGTATTAAATACAAAAACCTTCCTGGAAACGTTCTATCCATTATCAAAATCCGTTACGTAATTTGAAAGATCTGAGCATATGTAGGGACAGACAGCGGTAAGCGACTTCGTTTTCAACCGACTTCAAAAAGGAGGAGGTTATCAATTCGTCTGTATATACTATACTATGTAATGATGATATTCATAGAACAATTTGGCCAGAGATTTATATATTTGAAAAATTGTAATGCTGATTATTGAAAAAAATAGAATAAATTTATTTTGGTGGTTCGTACTTTATTTTGAGGCCTTATCTCAGCAGTGGGAAATTTACAGGCCTCACTTTATTTTGAAAGTAGACAAAAACGCCCAGGACAGATAAGGTATATATTATACGCGAAGCTAAATTAAATACAAATTGAACGAACAAGAAATTTGACATTCACAATTTTTTGCAAGAAATAAAAACTACATTAAGATTGTAATTTATGTATCCTCAATGGAGTTTGTAGTTTTGATTTGGTAATTAAGGAAACATATTTATAGTTTTATGTTTACTCGAAGTAATTGGAAAATATTTGTAGCATTAGGATGTAATTTCAAGTGAAGTGAATAATATTATGAAATGTTGTTCATACTTAGAACGTATGGCAAAACGTTGCGCTAGTATTTTGTCTGATGTTCAACTGACAAGCATTACATCCAATTGCTGCGTTCAGGTTAAGGACTGAACATCCTGAATTCTTTATATCTGTTGCCACACTGACATCTTAGTTGGTGATGCTAGGATTGCTTAATATTCCTTACTGCACCAATTTTTAATACACTAAGAATGGTGCCAATTAATTTCTGATAAAATAAAAATTGTAAATTTCCTGCTGTCGCTAGTTTTGGCTCATTTTCCTCCACGGTGCTCCATGGATGTGCTTGGTGGATTTACATGTGGCAGAATTTCGTTGAAATTAGACACAAGTAGGTCCTCACAATGTTTTCCTTTGAATGCACGAGCGCGAGATGAACTATTAACACAATTAGCACATAAAAATTCAGTGGGTTGGAAAAAATATTGTTATGATGATGATGATGTGGGCCATCTCGGCTCATACTTAAACACAGTATAAATCAACTAACCGTGAATATTGTAATTTAATCTAAATAAAAATTAACATAAAAAATATTGTTGTTTTAACTGAATATCAGTTGGCCTTTTATATTTGACATGACCAAAACCCTGTCGGTAGAAAACGCAATACCTTAATGTCAATACTGTACTTGTCTTATCTCATGTGTTTTCATTTATCCATCAGGTACAGAGCATCGCTTCGATGCTGTTAATGGAATGGGTGTGGCTCCTCAATTTCTTCATCGTGGGAGTCTTTCCCTTCATGGTCAAATTCTTCGGAGTCCACGGATCATTCTACAGCTTCGCTTGCTTCGCCATCTTAGACACAATAATTGGTCTATTTTTCGTACCGGAAACCAAGGGACTGACAAATGAACAGATTCAGGAAACATTTCTGAGGCGACGGAAATGAATTTAATTACATAATAATTATGACTTTATCTGTATATAAATTAGACGAAAACAAACAGTTATGTACCTTTTGGTTCCATTTTTAAATTTTTGGATACAAATATGCTCAAAATATGCAAACCCCAAAGATTATGGTCGCACCTTGACCACATATGTTAGTAAGTCAGTTAATGTAGGGTTTAATTATGATTTTATGAACATTTCAATTATTAGATACATGTATTTACTTTACTCACCAAGGTGCTCCCCTCCACGCTAAATTATAAATGCGTTAGTGTGAGTGTCGCTCGCATTAACATGTCTTTGTGTGCGTGAGACGGTTAAGAGTATGCAGACAGCAAAAAAATACAACATTGATAATATTTTTTACGTTTGATTTATTAAAAAAAAATTAATTAAATTTGAAAGTGCGCCTACTTGAGTGGAGAAATCTATACAGCCCACTAGCATATCAAAAGTATTTAGTATGAGAATTTTACATTTTTTTAGATGTTTCATTTGAATAAGCCTACATTTGTTTGCTTTCATTTTCTAGTGTAATTAAATAGGCTATTTGACTGGTTTTCAAACGCCATTTTCTATTATTTAGTCGAAGTTAAGGAACCCAGTAAAAGTTGATTTTTTTATTTCTAGTACATATTTGCCGAAAATCTATCATATCATATCATATTAAAAATGCCATATTTAAATTGCGCGCGAAAACGCTACTCGGACATAAGGCGCTGCAGAGAGGTCCGTGACGTCACTTGCCTGTATTTTAATCCGTGGTACATATAGTAGGCAAGCACGGTTAACAAGCAAGTGACTTCATCATAAGTCCGGCCAATCAGGAGCGTATTATATCACGTGACAAACTTTTAAAAAAATGCATTTTAAAATAAATTGAATTGAATAAATTAAGTATTATTTTCAACTGTCGCTAATAAATAATTATTTTTAATTTCATAATATTTACTGATTACAATAATTGACACTTTGTTTTTCGAATTGTCAAATAGCCTATTGACAGTTAACAGCGAGAACAGCAAGAGCATATAGTCATATAGAGCATATACTTGTTCGATTCGGAATTAGTGAGCCAGTACACAAAAATATTAATCTTAAATGTTGGTCTGTTCTCCGTGTAAGAAAGGACGTATAATACTTAGTTTCTTCAGGCGGATTGGACCATTTAATAATAAGTAGTTAATGTATATAAACCTTGCTTTGTTATTAACAAATATGATACATATATATAGATGTATAAATAGTGTTTAGTCTTCTGCGAAGATTAAGGGCTCTTGTTATATTAATGATAAGGAAAATGGCCAAATTTGTTTTAGTTGTATTAAATATACGCTATTGTAATCTAAGTCTTGAATAAATAAATATCAAATTTTATATAATCGATTTTATTTTTAAAGGGTCGCCTATTATTATTGTTACATTCCATTACTTATCAATTGAGAATGTTTGTTGTCAAAACGATTTATATGATCTCCCAGTAATTCCCAAAGTTGATCGCACCGTGATCCACCTTTTTTTATAGTATAGATTGGCGGACGAGCATATGGGCCACCCGATGGTAAGTGGTCGCCATCACCCATAGACGATGACGCTGTAAGAAATATTAACTATTCCTTACATCGTCAATGTGCCACCAACCTTGCGAACTAAGATGCTATGTCCCTTGTGCCTGTAGTTACACTGGCTCACTCACCCTTCAAACCGGAACACAACGATACTGAGTAATGAAAACCAATCACCAATACCAATGACATCACAACAATTGATTTGACTGGTGATGACTCGGGCTCCTCCAGTCTAATATTAGGTAAAAATAAATTAAAGAAATATGTTAAAATTAATAAATATATTAAGAAAACTCAGAAATTAATAAAATCAAGAAATAATTGCTTAAATTATGAAAAAAATTATAAAGAAAGAAACACACTCAGACTAAAAATTATTGAATATTCCAAGAATGTTAAAGTGATGAGACAAGGTTATGAGGCTGACGTGAATGCTCTTCAGGCTGAGATAACATATTTACATAATTCCTTAGATAGAATGTCAAAAAAATATGAAATGTCTCAAAAAGAAATATCTAGTCATATTGCTGCCGTGAACAATCTACTAGACTTGAGTAAATACAATTCTGAACGCTTTGACTCTCTTATAAAAAACTATACTTGTGATTGTCAGGGCCGTTCTGTCTCGGGGGATGGTGCGGGGCTGCTCAATGATGTAGTGTCCTCGTCTCAGTCATCAGCTCATGACAGCGCCATATCCAACAAAACACATCATGTTCCTACCAAGAAATGTACTAAAATCTATGGTGATGAATTGGGAAGAAACATGGGTGTTTTGCTCAATGACATGTGTAAGGGACAATCAGTATCAAATTATTGTATGCCGGGTGCAAGTTATTCCCATATTATGAACAGTATTTTGAATAGTACTCATTGTCCCAATACTACACTAATTATATTAGTTGGGAGAAGGGGAAATGTGAGCAAAAAAATTCTTGAAAATTATTATTCTAAATTATCAAATTTAAATGTGGATAGAATATTAATGTTCACATTTCCTTATATTAAAGATGTGCCACAGGAAAACTCTATTAGATTTAAATTAAATAATATGTTACATATCATGTCAAATACTTATTATGTAACAAAAAATGATATTTGTAATAAAATAAAATTAATTGACATTAATAACATAATAATAATAATTCTTGTTTATTGACATGTGATAGGTTTAACCTATCTAATTTTTATAAGAGACAGATAGCTAGTTTGCTATCATATTTTATTATTACAAAATCAACCAATTGTTTGGTTGACCAGACAACTGCTTCTATTGAGCAGTATAATTATAATAATAATAATAACTTAAAACCTTATATTTTGGAACATGTTCCAAGTAATTTAAATTAAATTCTAAGACAATAGAGGTAGTCTCTGGCAACGATAATAACTATACTTGTGAAAAATTAGTCATTAAAGAAGCCAAAAAAAATAATAAGAAAATAGTTAACAATACAATTGTAAATCTGGTGCACCAAAATATTCAAGGAATGTTAGGGAAAGACTTAGAAATTGAATTATTTTTGACCTGTAATGGCATTGATATTTTGTGTGTAACTGAACATTGGCTTCAAAATTATCAGGTTATGTTTAACTTTAGTGGGCACCAGATTGCTAGTCTGTTCAGTAGAAATAAAGCTATACGTGGTGGCTCTTTAATACTTATGAGTAAAAATATTAAATTTAAAGAACGTAAAGATATCGTGAGCCTTTCTATTGAGCAAACTATTGAAATAGCCTGTGCAGAGCTTGAGCGTGTCATTGTTGTATGCGTATACAGGCCCCCTAGTGGATTATATGAATTATTTGAAAATATGTTGGACAATGTTTTATCGAAATTATCTGGATCTAATAAAGAAATTATAGTTTGTGGAGATTTTAATATAAATTTATTGCATAATTCAACCACAAGTATTAGATTCAGATCTTTGTTAAGTTCATATAATCTGGTAAATCTGTTCTTAGAGCCAACTAGAATAACAGATTCCACAGCAACTTGCATAGATAATATATTTGCTACCTACATTCCACAACACAAAATTATTATTAATAACTTAAGTTCAGATCATTGTGGACAACAAGCGTTATTTAATTTTCATGTTAAAAAAGTAAGTACTTCTGAAAAGATAATGTTTGTTCCTTTGACCACAAGTCGTATTGAGAAGTTTAGAAGTAATATTATGGCTAATCTCCCTCACCTATCTTTTAGTGACAATCCCAATGTCTTGTATAACAATTTATTCAAATTAATTAGAAACAATTTTAAATCCATATTCACTTCTAAAACAGTTAATACAAAAAACTTTTTAAAATTCAATGATTGGGCGACTATTGGAATTCATAAAAGTAGGCAACGAATGTATGAGCTTTACAATGAAAGGACATACAATCATAGTGCCACTTTTGCCAATTATGTAAATAACTATTCAAAATTATTTAAAAAAGTGTGCTTTTTGGCAAAATCTTTAACTATAAAAAATAAAATTAAGAATGCACATGACAAGATAAAAATGACCTGGAAAATTATTAATTGTGAAACTGGTAGAGTTGGCAGTTGCAACTCCGAATTGAGCCTGAATTATAATAGTAAAGTAGTAAATAGTCAAAAGGAAGTTGCTACAGTTTTTGAAAAATTTTTTGCTGACATACCAGTTTTCACGACTAAGTTACTTATTTCTTCTCCTGATGTTGCCGAGTCATTGATGAAAGAAAATGTAAGAGCTTGCAAATCTAACTTTAATTTTACCCTTGTAAACCCCAACGACATAATACGCGCCTTTAAGTCATTAGACATCAAGAAAACGGCTGATTTATGGGGTATTTCTCTAAAGGTGATAAAATCGATTATTGATGTGATTGCACCTTATCTTGCTTTAATATTTAATAGTTGTGTCCAACGTGGTATATTTCCTGACCTGATGAAACATAGTAAAGTTATTCCAATATTTAAATCTGGTAGTTCTTCAGACCCCAACAACTATAGGCCAATTTCAATTCTACCTACCCTGAGCAAAATATTTGAGAAAATAATTCTAAACCAATTATTAGAACACTTTAACAAACATAATCTGCTTCATAGTAAACAATTTGGCTTCACGAGGGGTCGCTCGACTACAGACGCTGGTATCGAGCTTATTAAGAATATCTATGAAGCCTGGGAAGAGTCACGGGATGCCTTAGGGATTTTCTGTGACTTATCCAAAGCCTTTGATTGTGTTCAACATGAGACTCTGGTCAGGAAACTTTATCACTATGGAATTAGAGAATGTGCGCTCGACCTTCTGACTTCCTATCTTAACAATAGAATTCAGAGGGTTGACGTTAAAGGAAAAAGGTCTCCTGGGGTCTCAGTTGGTATGGGGGTCCCTCAGGGATCAATTCTTGGACCTTTTCTGTTTCTCACATATATAAATGACTTGCCCTTTCTTGTTGGGAACAAACATGATATAGTATTGTTTGCTGATGACACCTCCTTAGTTTTTAAAATTAATAGAAAACAGGTACAGTACGACGACGTAAACAATGCTATAGCTGATATAGTACATTGGTTTAGCGTAAATAATCTTAAACTAAATAATAATAAAACTAAAATTGTGAAATTTAGTACGCCAAATGTACAAAATGTAAAAGCCGATGTACTCATCAATGGGGAATCGATGGATCCAATTGATTCTGCTGAGTTTCTTGGCCTTACTGTTGATGCCAAGTTGCAATGGGACCCCCATATTGACGGATTGGCGAGTAGACTGAGTTCTGCGGCATTCGCGGTCAAAAAAATTAGATTATGTACCGATGTTGATACGGCTCGCTTAGTATATTTCAGCTACTTTCATAGTATAATGTCATACGGTATTGTGCTGTGGGGCAATGCAGCCGCTATCCATACCATATTTGTGCTACAGAAGAGGGCTATTCGCGCAATCTACAACCTAGGAGCTAAAGAATCGTTAAGGAATAAATTTAAAGAAATCAAAATCAAGAAGACTGTTGCTTCTCAATATATATTCTCTAATGTTATGTATGTACGAAAAAATATTAATGATTTCATGAGAAAATGTGATACTCATAACATTGGTACAAGGAACAAACACAAACTTGTTACTTCTGTTACTCGACTACATAGAGTCAGTAACTCCTTTGTGGGGCAATGTATACGGTTTTACAACAGGATCCCAGAAAGCGTTCAAAATGCCTCTGTTGCCAAATTTAAAAAAATTATTAAGGAACGCTTGTGTGCAAAAGGTTATTATACAATTAATGAGTTTATGATCGATAGCACACCTTGGGAATGATACGATCGCCTCCTGGCTATTTCATCTCATATTACATTGTTTATTTATATAATACATAAGACAAACAAAAAAAAAAAACCCCGCTGAGTTTCTTTCGCCGGTTCTTCTCAGGTCAGGGTATTTTCTTTCCGAACCGATGGTAGTGTTTCAATTGACCATCAATAAGAAAGTGTAATGCTTCTATATTGAATAAAGATATTTGAGTTTTTGAGTTTGAGTTTGAATGTTATTTGGCGGTAGAATAACTGATGAATGGGTGGTATCTACCCAGACGGGCTTGCACAAAGCCCTACCTAAGTAAACTACCACCTAATGTAAAGCTCCCAAATGCGGAACTCACTACATTATTATTATCCATACTTCGATACTAATATTATACCTAAATGCGAAAGTAACACTATTTGTTTGTCTGGCTCGCTTTCACACCCAAACTAATGAACCAACAACAACAGCCTAAATTACCACTGCTGGGCTAAAGGCCTCCTCTCCCTTTAAGGAGAAGGTTTTTGGAACATATTCCACCACGCTGTTCCAATGCGGGTTGGTGGAATACACATGTGGCAGATATATATTCTATGAAATTTGTCACATGCAGGTTTCCTTACGATGTTTTCCTTCACCGCTGAGCACGAGGTGAATTATAAAGACAAATTAAGCACATGAATCAGCGGTGCTTGCCTGGGTTTGAACCCGTAATCATCGGTTAAGATGCACGCGTTCTAACCACTGGGCCATCTCGACTCCTAACTAATGGACCGATTATATGAAAATTGGTACTGAAATAGTCTAGAGCCTGACAGAGGACATTTACTACTACTTTTTAATACTTTTACTACTTTAAAAAGAATGTTGTAAAGGTTTGAAAAAGGGAAAGAAAAGTTCGCTCATCCAGAACGACATCGTCACAATTGCAAAAATTTCTAAAATGACTTTTTCATTCCAAGCGATCTCATTTCGTACATACTTTCTATGTGTAATATTGTCAGAATTATTGTTTCAATAGTTTTTGATTGACATCTACATAACAGTCATTTTAGAGATTTTTGCAATTGTGACGATTTCGTTCTGGATGAGCGAGTTGTATAAGAGTATTGTCATTTTTAGAACAAGAAGTATAAAACGTATGTAGATATTAGGCTGTTGATTTAAACTTATAAAACATCATATCATGACACCCACTGAGGAGTGTTTTCATATTCTAAGCAAGCAAAGCCACAGGTAACAGGCTACACCACCAAGCATTCAGTGCCTACCTGGGTTTGAACACGCAATCATCGGTTAATACGCACGCATTATAACCACTGGGCCATCTCGGTTCCGAACTTTATTTATTTTATTAGAAAGATAAATATGATCATGGACTCCAGCATAAATGGCATTTACTATAGACCTACTTAATATTATTTACGACTGACTTCAACAGTAAATCTAACACTTGGCTTACTTTCGAACAATGGAACTCAGTTGAGGAACCAGTAATATATATTGTTCATAGAATTCGAAGAGGAACGTTCCGCTGATGTTATTATGGATATCTCGATTGCTCAGTGGCCAGCTTTGGGGTGCAGGTTACGGAGTTCAAAGCCTGGATTTTTTAATTCTGCAGATATTTTTGAATTTACGAAACTAATTCAAATCATTTGTAAAAAAATACAATGTCAAAGAAGGCATATTATTCAATGCAAGATTATGTAGATGATACAAAAGAGTAGAGCCAATACTTGTTGACTTCCAGGCCGGATATATTACGGTAGGTAGGTATCAAGTTAGGTAAACACCGGTATTTTTTTTGAATAAGTTGGCGGACGATCATATGGGCCACCTGATGGTAAGTGGTCACCATCACCCATAGACAATGACGCTGTAAGAAATATTAACTATCCCTTACATCGTCAATGCGCCACCGACCTTGGGAACTAAGTCTATGTCCCTTGTGCCTGTAGTTACACTGGCTCACTCACCCTTGAAACCGGAACACAACAACACTGCGTACTGTTGTTTAGCGGTAGAATATCTGATGAGTGGGTGGTACCTACCCAGACGGGCTTGCACAAAGCCCTACCACCAAGTAAAGCTCATCTTAATCTTAAATTCTTAGTCTTAAGCTCTAATCAAAAATCCAACAATTAGATCAGTGTTTCTTTACTTACAAACACAAACATACATACAAACTTATAACGCTGTTGTCTGTTTAACCGGCACTGTTACAACTGATAACACACAATATAAACTTAACCGCTAGTCAATACACTCGAACCGTTCTCTGTTAATCCTACAAAGTTGTCGGTTAAGCCATAGTTCGGCTAAATTCAATTTAACTTAACTGAACCGATCCGATCTACTGACTTTAATATTAAAGGATGTATCAGACTGAAAGCGTGATAAGTGAAAAAAAAAAGTCTGAATGGGAATCGACAAACAAAATACTAATAATATCTAATAAGAGCTGAGATGGCTCAGTGGTTATCGCATGTGACAGATTAAGTAAGAAATTATTAAATAATTAGATTAATATATGAAGGTTCACATTATTTAATTAATTAATTATGTAATAATAATAATGAGATTTAAAGTATTTTTGAATTGTATTGATGCTTGATATTCGAAAAAAATATCTAACACGTGCGTCTTAACCGATGATTATGGGTTGAAACCCAGGTAAGTACTATTGAGTTATCATGTGCTTAATTTGTGTTTACAATTCATCTCGTATTTAGCGGTGATGGATAACATCGTTAGGAATGGAAGGAGGTTCAGTACTGCTGCTTGATTACTTGGTGGTAGGGCATTGTGCAAGTCCGCCAAACACCAGTATTCAATATTGTTATGCTCCGGTTTGAAGGACGAGTGAGCCAGTGTAACTAGAGGCACAATGGACCTAAGATTAGTGGTGCATTAGCGATGTAAGAAATGGTTAATATAATACAGCGCCAAGGTCTATGGGTGATCACTTACTATCAGGTGCATTTGCTCTTCCACTAACCTATATCCTAAGATAAATAGTTGAATATATGTACTAACCCAGGTGAAAAAGTTATGACAATAGGGATATACAGGAAACGATTGCAATGTGAAACGCCTTTACCACTTCGAAGGGAAACTTAGTTCGAAGATACACATTCCGACTAATCGTCTGTACAACAAACATCTAATAAATAACTTACTTCCTTCTTATGCATATACTAATATTCTGATGATGCATAGCTCAGTGGAAATGACAGCGATGATTTGAGTTACGGTTACCAGTTCAAATCCTTAATATGGAAATATACAAACGTTTTGTTACGCTGAAATATTGATTAATTATTACGTCTTAGAACGCTTGCATCTTATTCGAAGATTGGGGGTTCAAACCAAGCACCACATGTATTTTCATGTGCTTAATTTGTGGTTAAAATTCATCTTGTGCTTGGTGGTGAAGGAAAAGATCGTCAGAAAACCTACATGTGTTGAATAACAACAAAATTCTGCTACACGTATATCCACCAATCCACATTGGAACAGCGTGTTGGAATATGCTCCAAACTTTCTCCTTAAAGGGAGAGTGTCTCCACTCTCCGTAAGGTAGCATAAGGCATCAATTATGACTAACTAACTGATATAAACGAATTATTTTCCGAATCAACTCGGTATTTATCTCATTTCATTTTAGGCATGCAGATTGAATACTATAATTTCAGAATATAAAACAAATGCCAGATTGATCGCGTGGAACATTATAATTAAGTAACAAAAGCGAATACAAAATTAATAGTTAGTGGAACTTGCCACTAGTGCCAAGTTACGTCTTTTTGTTAATACCGCAAAAGTAATATCATTTTAATTTATAGATAATAATAGTATATAATATAGTATTAATAAATTGTTAATTACTAAAAACACCATAGGGAATCTTTTGAGCGTTAATAGCCCAATGGTTTAAGGGCCGTTTAGCGATATTAATTGTCTCAAGATTGGGACTGACCCTTTGTATTATTGTCGAACCCACTTCAAACACACGCTTAATTGGAATATTAGTAATTAATTATAATGGGTAATTGCTACTTTGTCAACATTCGCTTTTGAATAAAAAGGTAAGTAAAGTAACAGCCTGTAAATTTCCCACTGCTGAGATAAGGTCTCTTCTTCCATTAAGGAGAGGGTTTGGAACATATTCCACCCTGTTCCGATGCGGGTTGGTGGAATGCACATGTGGCAGAACTTCGACGAAATTAGACACATGCAGGTATCCTCACGATGTTTTCCTTCACAAACGAGAACGAGATGAATTATAAACACAAATAAAGCACATTTATTTATAGTGGTGCTTTCCTGGGTTTGAACCCGCAATCATCGGTTAAGATGCACGCGTTCTAACCACTGGGCCATCTCAGCTTTTGAATATTTATGACTAATTCATCAATATATTCAATAAATATTCTTATAAAGATGATCGGATAATCTATCTTTATAAAATAGGCGTTACCTGTAAATTAAAGAAAAGGAACATTGATGTGATACTACAGAAAATAATTCATCTCGGAAATGAAAACACCCCGGAATGGCGTAACAATGAAAACCGACGTACACACTACTCGACTACGGAAATCGTCAAATCGTAAAGTAAAGGAAACAATCGGAAAATCTTCTTAACAAATCGATTCAATTAAATCAGTGATTACTTGTAAGTCCGATCGCTTGAGTAACTCCGTATTATACAGTCATTATCGATTCGACAGACGATCATGGGTGTGAACACAAATGACGGAAAACTTTCATTATTCAAAGTAAGCGCATTAATTTAACGCACATCAGAGATTTATTAGCATAGTCCTAAACTATTTGGCCCGGAAAACACGCATAGGCCGCTGGGTCCCTAGATCTGTAGAGATCTTTCTTCGTCTGATTGTTAGATTGAGACATATGACAGGGCTTTGTGCAAGGCTATGTGGACACCAGCTAATCATCATCATCTATCTTCTACTGCCACACTGCAGCATTTAATATTTATATATTTTTTTTATGAGTCTCCAATAAAAGATACATACCAAATACACATTCTTAAAATAAAACAGTATAAGGGTTACACAAGCTATGTGCTCCTTCAATTATAGGAGACCATAGTAAAAAATATTTTTAAACTAAATGAAAATAAATAGTGAGAAAGTAATAAATAGTAATTAAAAAAATTAGAATCTTAAAATTAGAAAGCTTATTTTAAAATTTACGTATTGTTGTTTTCTGGTATAAAGGGTTTGTAAGCCAGTATAACTATAAAAATGGGATATACATTCTAGTTCCCAAGGTTGGTGGCGGATTATCAAAGATTAAAATCATCACCGTCATCAATGTCTCTCAGTGTTGGTGGTCAAACAACTTTGTCCTGTGCTAATCTATTCACAGACGAAGCCAAGCTCCTCCACTTTTTTGTTCTTAAATAAAATTAACAAATATAATTTAATGTGCATTATGCAGTCTTTACGGAGTAGTTACACGCACACTAACATAATATCGAATATCACTCATAGTAATGCACGCCAATAATATTTGAACAAGCGACCGCTTTCTTGAATGAGTACATAGATCTACAGAGAGAGAGAGAGATTAGTAAAAAGCTCTTGTGTCGCTTTTTTTTCTTTTTTTTATGGTATAGGTTGGCATATGGGCCACCTGATGGTAAGTGGTCACCATCGCCCATAGACAATGACGATGTAAGAAATATTAACTATTCCTTACATCGTTAATGTGCCACCAACCTTGGGAACTAAGATGTTACGTCCCTTGTGCCTGTAGTTACACTGGCACACTCACCCTTCAGACTGCAACACAACAATACTGAGTACTGTTATTTGGTATAATGGTAGAATAACTGATGAGTGGGTGGGTCCTTACCCAGACGGGCTTTATAATCTATATGAAAGTAACTCTGTCTGTCACTATTTTATGACCAAACAGCTGAATCGAAATTGAAGAAATTTGGTATGAAACAAAATGTAAAAAGTAGTCCAAGTCCAAGAAAGGACATAGGCTACTTTTTTGCCTAACACATGACAACCAACACCCTTAAACGCGAGTTAGAGTAGAGTTACTAGTTTTGTATGTTTGTAAAGACATAACATACTTAAATATAAATGTATACATTTGTTGAATCGTAAATAAGTTATCTAGTTGGTCTAGTGGTTAGATATAAGGCAGATTTTGAAGACTGATAAAGTTAATGTGGTATCTAACGAATAATTCTTGGTAGCAGTGCGGAGTCTGTATGTTGGAATTGTGTAAACTCCCGCGCCTTGGAGAGCACATATAGCTGTTAATCCTTCGCAACCAAAGAGTTTAACTCTTTCTGGTTGTATAGGATTTTGCGTACGCACTTGCGCACTATATATAAAATACGTTGTTGCCGGTGATCTCCTTTGGTCTTGGCAGCCGTTGCCAAAAGTAGCCATTGATGACATAGTCAACAACAAAGGGTCGACCATATATTATTTTTAAGCATGATTTCCTGAATAGTGCTTTTATATTTTACAATTGTAAAAATCGAAAAAAATTGATTTTTTTTTAAATAAAAAAATATAACGACGCGATCTTATTCTGTATAATTAAAAAATGTTATAACGTTATCTCAAAGATGCGATCGCCAAGATTTCTTAAATCTGGGTTCAATATCAATAACAAAAAGTATAAAATTTTAAAGACTAAATTTTATATTAAAAAAAAAAAAAAACAAATTATTCAAAATTAGAAACATTTTAAAAAAAACACTATCTTTGAACCAATCATTATTTAAAGAGAGAAATAATAATTATAAAGTGGACCTAATATAAGATAAATGTACATAACAAACAATATTGAAAATAGTAATTTATGTAAGAAACTATGGCGAGAAAATGCTATGGCGCTGGCTGTTGGTCATTTCAATTTCATCAAATTCGGTTAAGTGGTTTGACCGTGAACAACACACAGACAGTTGCTTTTGCATTTATAATACGATGATTTTAAAGTACACGAGATTTCATACGATTTGCTTAAAACAACTTGTAATCTTAATCTGGTACAATACGACATGAATACTTATACATACGAGTATGTCAAAAAATCATAAATTAAAATTAATTAAGCTGAATTTTATCGACTGTGGTACGTTTACAATTTGTTTTTAATCTTAATGAATGTTTGTGGTCTATGGTCCTTTTTTTCTACAAAAGTGAAACATTAATTATAAGAAACATGATCATAGGAAAAAAAAACGTTAAATTTAATAATGTTGTCAATTTTATACTTAAGCTTTATTCTATAAAAAAAAAGAATGTAGTATTACTTTTTGCACAAGGTAAATCCTCTTTATATAGCTTCATTTTTCGTCACCCTGTTACAATAAAAAAAATACTGTATAAAGGTATTTAAGTATATTTAAAACTCTTGGTCACTAAAATTAGTAACAACATTTTAATCCAAATAATTAAACATATAATAATTACGAACCTTTCCGCGAATTATCCTAAAAATGTTTTTTGTCGATTGCCTTTTAAAATATTTATTACTTAACCCAAAATCGTACACTTGATACTGTTAAATTATTAAGACTGGTAATACCATGATTATGTGTTGCCAATTAATTAATATTAAACGTTATTTATGTACGTAAATCAGTATGCTATAGTAATTTGTAACGATCATAATATATATCTTTAAATCGGTCTATATTACAGTTAGTTTTAACCATTATTTTTATACCTTATAAGTCTCGTATAACTTTTAAATTCAAAAACAAACAAGAAAAAAATATTGTTTTAATCCGGCTAGGAAAATGTAAATTTTCGACTATTCTCTATTATAGTATGCATGTATTATATAAGATAAATTATTCTCTTGAATCTTTGCATATTGGTCAAAACCGCATTAAAAACCGTTGCATATTTTAAAAAATTTAGGCGTAATGATTGTAGGATCTGTGATCTTGATTGAGTTTATTCCGTACAAAATTATGAAAGAAAAGAAAAATGAGAAAACTTGCTTGAATCAAGCAAGTTGAATGAGAAGACAAATAGAAGCACAGCTTCCGAAGCTTGCGGTGAAGACAATGGTTAAGAGGAATCGGACATCCGCCGATATCTGATGGATCAGTCAAATGATTCTATTCGATGCAATAACTATCTTAGCCCAGCCGTGGGCATATATGGAATGTTATTATTATTTAAAAGCAATTTTATTTTTGTTGTTAATTTGTCGATGTGTGTGTGTGTGTTAAATGACGAAAGTTTTAAAGATTATAAAAAAAGGTACAGGTAACCTCATGTACCAGGGCAGCATAACAACTTAGCGGCTTAACCCATCGTCATGCGAAAACGCTTAGAAAACTGAGAACAGCCGTTGTATCGGACTCCTCATTAACCCAGAAAGCGCTGCTGACTACTAGTGAAAGACGATGGAAACTAGTATACGAGGTATAATAGCCGACGAGGAGACCTTCTCGGATCCAGTTTGCTCCGAGTCGGCGACCGGGACGGACGTGTGCCGTGAACGATCAAAATTATTTACGTTATTTCGTTAGTGCAGTGCGAGCGAGTGGTTTTGGAAAATATTGAGTAAGTTGCAATTATATGTATTATTTTTTTTAGTTTATGAATGAAATGTTAGGTATTATTTTTTATATAAAAAAAAAAAACAAATTTAAAAAAAGTTTTTTAAACTTTTTTTTGTTTTGGATTTCATGCGTACATTTATATTTTTTTTATCTTTATTTTGCTCGAATTGATTACTTTATTTTTTACGTTGGTAATGGTCGTTTATTACTTATTTTTCTATTTTCATTTTATTACTAAAACTATATACATTGCGTATGGAGTATATACATTAAGACTCCACGTTGTTATGATTTTTTATATAATAAATATAAAGTATATAACATATTATTAATATAATAATATATTATATCATAAATTAGTGTCTGATATTTTAGAGTAAAAAAAACATTGAATGAAAAAAATATATCTATTTTGAATAAACTATAACCTACATTTTATATACATTACATTTTTTGAGAACTTAAATAATTAAAAATAAAATAATAAAATCAAATATTAACCGTAAAGTAACCGCTATTTTCAGACGAGAACAATATTTTTATAAACTAGTCCTCGAACGAGACGTTGGACGTTATGCGTTTATTTTGAATTCATAGAATCACACTGTCCTACAACATGAGAATAAACCATGAATATATTACCGTAATCGACCATCTTGTGCGAATTGATTACCGGTGTAATAAAAACAAGGTAACTCACATCTGTGCAATTTAAATTTTGTTTTATGTTCATTCACGAACAATTTCAACGAGGCAATAATACGGGTACAGCTATATTAATATCTCTTGATGGTAGGGTTTTGTCCAAGCCCTTCTGAGAAGGCACATTAATTACATATTTTTTAGCACTACTTAGTATTGTTGTTTTCGGGTTTGAAAGGAGTGAGCCAGTGTAATTACAAGCACAAGGGACATAACATCTTAGTTCCCAATTTTGGAGGCGTATAGGTGATGTGAATGGTTAATATTTCTTAGTGTCAAAGTAAAGAGCGATGGTGATCACTTACCATCTGGTGGTCCAATAATAAAATAATAGTCAACGCTTATACAGCTCACATAAAATATATTTATTTATGTATGTCAAAAGTATATAATTGAGTCTAATTTAAACGCAAAAAAATATTGTATAGCTTCGGTAACATTCGAATATAAAATTAAAAAAAATTCTAATAATTGTAAAGAATGAGTGTTTTGTTTGATATTTAATAAATAAGGTTTTAGTTAATGGCGCAACACAAATTGACTATATTTTAAATTTAGAACATAATACAAATTATGAAAACAAATTGCAAATTTGTTTTTAAAAAATATTTAAAATTAAAATTATAATCTACGATTTTGAATTTCGAAGTTATATTTAGAATTTCTTTTACACGATATTTTACTTTATAGCTTTCATAATAAGTACGTTTCTTAAATAAAATAAGCACACAAATAATGCTTCCCTGGATGTTTACCGTCATCGTTCGAGACCCGCGTGCGTGCGTGCTCTGCCAACTCGCCTATCTTGATTCGGATATGATAGTAAAAATATTTTTAACGCATTTACCTTACTTGTATTTTATTATATTAAGAGCCGAGATGGCCCAGTGGTTAGAACGCGTGCACCTTAACTGATGATTTCGGGTTCAAACCCAGGCAAGCACCACTGAATATTCATGTGCCTAATCTGTGTTTATAATTAATGTCGTGCTCGGCGGGTAAGGAAAACATCGTGCGGAAACCTGCATGTGGCTAATTTCATTGAAATTCGGCCAATGTGCATTCCACCAACCCGCATTGAAACAGCGTGGTGGAATATGTTCCAAACCTTCTGCTCAAAGGGAGAGGAGGCCTCATTTCAGCCGTGGGAAATTTACAGAAAAATGCCTCATTTATGAACAAATATTTTCTATGTCAATTAAATATAAACAAAATCTTAAAATCAGTATTCACGTTATAACTCCTGGTTGTTGGGTATACAAAAGGGCAGGTGATAGGCTCGTCTTTGACAAAGACTTCCTTGTATATTTTATCTCCAGATATCTCCTTACATTTGCATCCATGCGCTTGTGCTTAAGATAGGGATGTCAGCGCAATTATCCACTACAAAGCGTGATATTTGGTAGCTTTAAACAAACTCAGCTCCACCTAATGTTTTGTCTTAGGAAATGTCTTTGCCATATCATCTTTTGAATTATGAATATTCTGGTCTTGTCCATCATGTAGAATCTAGATAGTGACGCGCTTACGGCTTAGGCCTATTACGGCTTAGACAAAAACCCTTAAAAACTAATTATTATTTGCGATGAGCTCTCTATATACCAAAATTGTAATTTAATCCAAAAATAATACATTTTTCAATTTTCAAGTACGTATATTAGCATAAAGCCGATTTATTTCTCTTAGTTCTTTATTTGCTTATTTTGGGTTTTCGTTTTGTCCGAACGCAGTTTGACGTTACCTGACTCAAAATTGACAAGTTATCAGCTTACCACAGATCGATAACCTGATCCTTTTCCTTCCAGGGTCACTTCGATCAAACCTAAAGTAACATTTATAATATCTTTATTACTTTCTTGATTAAGTGAACACTAACTCAAAAGCTTAGAGGTTCCCTTTTCATGTATAATCTATACTATAAAGTAAAGAACATCTTTAGTTAAAGGCCTTCTCTACCTAAGTATGAAGGCTAAGATTTTATGTTACCAATCTAGTCCAGAGCTAGGTAGTAGATCGAATAAAACTGAGTTATATTGGGCAGGTGAGGTTTACTTTACGTTTTCCTTCACGTATTAATTATTAGCACAAATTAAATACATAATATTTTTTGCAATGGTTTTGTTCGGATCGAACCCACTTCTGTTTAAACGTGTTCTAAGCACTGGATCATCGCGGCTCTATTTACGACGCAATTGCTTTATTGAAATAAAGTTACTAGAGGTTAATGTCTTTTTACCTTACCTTACCTTCCCTTAATAGGTAAGGTAATTGATTCGAAGCCTAAGCAACCAATCTGCTCGCGTGTTTGCTTATAAATACGTAACAGAACTATCGGCTTTCGTACAGAGCGGTTATCCATATTTAGAATTACTATAAATTAATTATAAAAAAACAAAAGTGAATCTGCCTCGTTTTTTTAATATCTGATACGGCTATACATTATAGCTATATGTTCCTTTAAATCTCGGGTAGATTCAATAAAAAGTTCATGGAGTATTCAGTCAATAAATTCTCAATAGTAGTACGAAAGAATAAGAAAGATTATTATTGGTATAGGTTGGCGGACGAGCATATAGGCCACCTGATGGCAAGTGGTCACCATCACCCATAGACAATGACGGTATAAGAAATATTAACTATTCCTTACATCGTCAATGCGCCACCGATCTTGCAGGGCGCTAAGATGCTATATCCGTTGTGCCTGTAGTTACACTGGCTCACTCATCCTTCAAACCGGAACACAAAAATACTGAGTACAGTTACTTGTAATATTAGTAACACCTTATAATGGAGAATCCTTTTTCCATTCATTATTATTTTCAATATAAATTTAAATAGATTCACCATATATATGGACAGTCTGTGAGGAATATAAGATAAAAAAAGGAACAATCCAAGTTTAAAAAGCAATGTTAACATCTCCTTACTCCGGAGAGCACAGAAAGTCTTCAAATAAAAATCTGGAACTAGCCGGTTTTTTATATTTTTTTGTGAAAATACCATCACGGTGAAATATGAGGAATGATTATGACTTATAATTGTTTCAAAAATATATGAAATGTGGAGTAAGTGGTATACAGACGTTCATACATAAAGGCCGACCTTTGGTAAATCTTAACGAGGACTTTCAAATAACGAACGACCAACAACAACAACAGCCAATAAATTCCCACTGCTGGGCTAAAGCCTCCTCTCCCTTTAAAGAGAAGGTTTGGAACATATTCCACCACGCTGTTCCAATGCGGGATGGTGTAATACATATGTGGCAGAATTTCTACGAAATTTATCACATGCAGCTTTCCTCACGTTTTCCATCACCGCTGAGTACGTGATGAATTATAAAGACAAATTAGGCACATGAATCAGCGGTGCTTGCGTAGGTTTGAACCCGCAATCATCGGTTAAGATGCAAGCGTTCTAACCACTGGGCCATTTCTGCTCAACGTACGACCAAATGACTTAGTCCAAGTCATAATCAACACTCTGATAATAAGATTTGAAACAAAATTAACTTCAAAGGGATGTATAATTTGTACTTTACAATTTACATTAATGATGTTTTAAAATTGTTCCAGCAATCAATTAAAAAAAAAGCAGAACGCATAAGATAAAAACACACAGGAATGCATTAATTGCTCACTCGATTACCGATCAGAAATTATAATTAATTTAAAATAGTCCCTAGGCTAGTCCAGGTCTAGACCTAGACTCGTCGAGATCTTGAAATCAATTATCAACACTGGAGAACACGTTTCGTTTAACGCATATTTATAACTTATAAAAATTCCCATTGACACGTTTTTCAAGACCCATAATTTATGTTGGAATGAAAAAAAAGGAATCATTTTTATGTCGTATTAATTGCGATGCCCATAATTATAGGTGTATTCTTATTAGCATACAGGCGGGGTTGTTTTGTACGAGTATTATAAAAAAAATCGAAAAGAGTACTACGGGATATGGATGTTTGCAACAAACAACAGCAGCCTGTAAATTTCTCACTGCCTCTTCTCCCTTTCAAGGAGAAGATATGGAACATATTCTATCACGCTGTTCCAATGGGGGTTGGTGAAATGCACATGTGGTAGAATTTCGATTAAATTAGACACATGCAGTTTTCCTCACAATCCTTCACCGTCGAGCATGAGATAAATTATAAACACAAATTAACCACATGAATATTCAATGGTGCTTGCCTGGGTTTGAACCCGCATTCATCGGTTAAGATACACGCGTATCACTGGACCATCTCGACTTTTTTATGGATCTTTGGAATTAGAGTAATTAATGGCTAGGTAATACAGAACTAGTTAGGCCCTTTTTTACTCAAAGTACGTGTTCTGTTTAAGAGAATGGGTAACAACGATTTCTTAATATTGAACCCCCAATGATAGCTATCTTCGACACAGATTTTGAAGGTTATGGGAATATACGAATATAAAGTGTCCTTGGCTCCTTAGATGCTGTGGTTCAGCACACTAAAACCGTTTTAATCGCTCATTGCTTACATGCACATCAATCTTACATGACCAGAAAGCTTAAGATTAGTGATGAATTGGATGATATTGTTTCGAAATAATTATTATTTTCTCTACACACACACACACACACACACACACACACACACACACACAAGTAAATCACACATACATATACATAATTTAAATTTGGAAGGAACTTTAGTTAACGTTGTTTTGGTATAAAATAGTTACACTAACCATTATAAAACCTCCTCTCTTTGGGTAAACTTTCAAAACTCCCTTATATACAGAATGCTTACGTTGAAAAAATATACAAATATTCCAAATTTCATTTTACTTATTTTGGTGCGTTAATAGTCGATCAGGATTACACAATATGGAATTTTTAATTAAATATAAATTAGAAAATAAAAAGGAATGTTGTTAATATGTTTTCTAAGCTCATAATTTAAGCTAACTCATATCTTTTAACAAGCTGTGGCTTACGGCTTATAATGATTATTAGCTAGTCCATCGAGTTTTTGATGTCGTTTATATTATAAAGATTGCAATAATTTTAAAATGACGTTATGTTTTTATTTATATTCTGACAGATATTTAACTTAATTAAAGCTTAACTTAACTTAATTAAAGCTTAAGTAACAGCGAATGATAGCTTGATTTAGGTATAATAATCGATGTAGAATGCTTCATATTCGTATGCTACTACTCATTTGGAATGTAGAATCTAATGAGAAGAACCGATAAGAATCTGTTGTTATACTTTCTCATAAATAAAAAAATATACCCTTAAAATCATATACAACGTTATTTCTCCTTCAGGTTTATTTGTATGAAAATCAACGAATGCTTAATCCTAGCTGTTTCATAATCTATAGAATCGTGTATATTAAAATAAGTTGCATTGATTAATGAATGTATCCACTTATTGTTTTTTTCATTGTTATTTATAATAATTGTATTATTATTTGTTTTCATTTACTTCTCCACTAAATAGAGTCAGGCCAAATTGTTGACATAATTTCATACATTAAATTCATCAACCTTAAAATGTTCACTAGTCTTAAGCTTGTCATTATTGTACGAGTCCCAATCTCCATCCAAGATTCTTCAAATATCACTTTTTAACATAGAATAAAACAAAGTTGCTTACCGCAGCCTGCCATCTTGTATGCTTAGATTCTTAAAATTACGCAACCGATTTTTTGTTTTTTTCCAATAAATGGACTGATTCAAGAGGAAGGTATATATGTATAAGACATGTACAATATATTAGAGAAACACTGATAATTTTAGAGGTTTCTCAAGTGATGACGTATGATTTTTTCTAGTCCCTTACAAAACTTTCGACAATTTTCTCAAGTCCAGTGGATTTATTATGTATTTGGTACATTTTGTTAAAACGTTCTCGTAATCCTTCTACGTTGCATACAGATCTCAATTTTGGACTTCGGCTCTTTATAAAGAGCTGATAATATCTTTAAATAAAACAGAACTGACATTTTCACCCACATGAAACTTAACTGGTTACCGAAATGGGATTAATACGATCATTTCGTTCGATGTCAATGACCGATACGTGTTTGTGTGTGTGCACACACACATACATAATATCGTATGATAGTTCTATCAGGATTCCATTTGTGGGAAATATGTATGCGGTTTTCCTATTCTGTTAATTCGTAATAATCTCGTATCGTAATTTTTCTTAACGGAGAGTGAAATTCTGTGGTATAAAATCGTAATCGTATACATTTTATAACATGTTCGTGTCCGCGGAATCACTTTCGCGCATATTTCCTGTACTAGGTTCTTGTATTGAGTGTCGTTTTCCGGGCCATCTATGTATTCATCGGAACATTACTCCATTTATCTCGTGTTCGACGGAGACGAAAGTAAGAAGCTTAGTCAGACGATTTTGTCAGGTATACCCACCAATTAACATTGTAAAAGAAGCTATACTTCTTTACTAATATAATAAATGTTAAAGCAAATTTGTCTGTCGTGCATTCACTACCAAACCACTGAACTTAATTTGTTGAAATTTGGTATGAAGTAATCTTTAGCTCCAAGATAGGACACAGACTGCTTTTTTGCCTAACACATGACAAGCAACGCCTAAAACGCGAAGCCGCGGGCGAGAACTAGTTCTGTAATAAGTCAACCTACTCTCAAAAAGTGTGAGAGGCTGTGAGAAGTCTATTCCCAGCAGTGGGAGAGTTAAACTAACTTTAATTCTTCAATGCAGTTGCACAGAAAATTTTCGTTGAGAGCGCTCTACAAGCGAATTCTTTCAAGACAATTTCAAACGATATACGAAAACTATACAATAGATTTATATATCAATAATAATGTCTGTCTGCGAACGCATTTATCTATAGAAGATAACTAACGGTAATCAATTTAATGTTTATAACCACGGAACAAAATGAGCGATAAATATAAGTCTTATTTGTTGCACGGTTTTAATCCAGACAGAATCATATTAATTTGAAGATTTTACTGTAAATAAAAATAGAAATTAAAAGCTATTTATTTATTAAAAGCAATTTGTCTCAATAGTGTAGCTCTTTGAGAATAAGTGTTCCCGCGCGAGATTTGACAACCAACTTACTGTGTTACGCTATTTTGATCCTTATATCCTTCAAATATTTTTATTATTACAGTCAATTTCGCTTAAAAAGATTTGTCTATTCACGTGTTCTATTTATTCTTATAGTGTTTATTGTATTTTTTTTTATAATTTAAATAAATATATTAAGTAAAACAACAGTAACCTTCGGCAATTGTTTCTTAAATATTTTTTTTAGTATTATTGAATTATATATTTCCAAAATTTTTTTACCAAAATAAAATTTTTTGACAATTTTTGTTTGTCTATCTGTTTTTAAATAACTGTTTCTTCTGGCTAATCTCTGTAACGCTTTTACGCGCCTTTGGAATAGGGCTTGGGATTAGTTTGATGCTAAGAAAATGGTTTGACATGCTAAAATAAAATTACAATGAATTAAGTGTGATACAGTTCTAAATGGATATACCGTTGAACAATGCATACGGAAATCCTGGCGAAATGGTTCGTTGCGTTTCTATGCAACTATTGTAAAATAAATATAAATGCACACGTAGACTTGGATACTTTTAATTGGACATAATGATTACACTTAATGTGTGTACTTTGTTCTGTATATTGTACATGGGATTTCATACTATTCTTAATACTATTAGTTAAAGCATAAGTGACTTCAAAATATGCAACAACAACAGCCTGCAAATTTCCCACTGCCGGGCTAAGGCTTCCTCTACCATTGAGAAGGTTCGGTATATATTCCACTACGCGGTTCCAATGCGGCTTGGAATACACACGTAGCAGAATTTCTATCAAATTAGACACATACAAGTTTCCTCACGATGTTTTCCTTCACCACCAAGCACGAGATGAATTATAAACACAATTGCTACTTAGCACAATAAATCCTGAGTCAGTAGTACCTACCCAGACGTAAACAGTCAAAATCAAAATATATTTTATTCAGATAGGTTTTCACAAGCAGTTTTGAATCGTCAATTCACAACTATATTAAGCGAAGCTACCACCGGTTCGGAAAGTAGGCAAGAAACTCAGTACACAAAGCCCTACCATATAATCTGTGAGTATATTTAATTGGTACTGAGCATTAGTCACCTCGTAACATCTTAACAATTTGAACGATTGGGGTCACATTAACACATTATAATTGATGTTTTCACGAGACGTCGGGTCATATCAATACGATTAGATAAATTTCGACCAGTCGAGCTATTAACAAGTTTTTATATTGATGAATTTCAATCATATTAATGATGTCTTGGTTTAGTTATAAAGTACATAATGAATTCGATAGATGGCGCTGTTTAATGTATAAATAATTAAAAATGTTCGTATTTATACGGAGAGTCGTCTTGATTTGAACTATAGGCACAAGGGACATAACATCTTGGTTCCAAATATTGGTGGCGCAGTGGCGATGTAAGGATTAGTTAATATTTCTTACAGTGTCATTGTCTATGGGTGATGGTGACCATTAACCATCAGGTGGCCCATATGCTCGTCCGCTAACCTATTCGATATAAAAAGTGTGTTAATTATATAAAAGAAAGTAATTGAACATGTAAAAGTTTTCTCCGTATAGGAAATTATTTCGTTACGCTGTGTTAGACACTTGTGGTGGAATTTTATCCAAAAGTTTCAGACTAATTTCTAGGGAATAGGAATTCTCTTACCGACCTTCCTTACAAACTCTCTACCCAAGAACTATAGTATGACACAAATTAGATGTAGCATCGGAAAATGCAATGACATGAAAATAAAACCGATTACTGCCGATTTACACGACCAATAGAAATAGCTCCCTATCGCGCCATTCGACGCTATTCGATTTTATAGATTCTTGCGTCAGTTCAAAGTCAGAAAGCAAGTGCATGTAAATCGACGTGTCAAATTGGCGAATATGTTAGGTCATATGATATTACAAGTTATTACGTTTGTGTAAAGATCATATTCACATGAGAAATAAATATTGTTAATTTGGGATAGCGTACTTAATTCGGATGTGATCGGTTTTTTCGAACTTTGCCGATGCTACTTCTAAGTTGTGTCGTACTATACGTACATAATGCTCAGTGATTTCTTGGATTGGATCCCACGATCCAATTACGATTCGAGTTTTGTCACTAGACCTCTCCGTTACGCCCTAGTATATTAAGTATTAAAGCATATAATATATACATAAACAAATTCCCTTCATATGTATATATGTGAGAGAAAAGCGGGCCAATAGCGTTATTGACATGAATTCTTTAATTTCGGAATGCATTAAACGTAATAAATTATTTTTTCTTATAAGATATAATATTCGGTATCATTTTTATGACATATTTTATGATAACTCGTTTTAAAGGAAATGCCGCCGATACAGAAACCCGTTTGTAAAGAACTTTTTTGTGCAATATATATATGTATCAAATCCGTGAGAAATTAATTATAAACATTGTTTATGTTTTGCGAATCGTGATTTAAATTATGTAGAACGAATAAATGTCTATAAATAATTTATAACGTGCGGATTAACATATTATATAAAATGATTAGAAACATATTCCTACTGATATTATAATTGGGAAAGTTTGTGATCATGTATGTGTGTTTGTTACTCTTTAACGAAAAAACTACTGAACTGATTTTGATGAAATTTTACAGTAATATAGATTATACATCAGAATAACAGATAGGGTACAATTTATAATGTCGTATGTAATTTGGTCATAATATAACGATACATTTCAAGCAGCCATGCGAAGCCGGGTCGGGTCGCTATTAACAGTATAAACGAATCTATATAAACCATTATGGATTTTTATACATATAGATATATATTTAATTGGCAGATACTTTGACTTTGCTCGATTGGGGTACTGAAAGTCTTACCGACATACCTTGTCATTAAAATGATAACAATGAGTAACTACTCAATTTCTTGCCTGTTCTTCTCGGTAGAATCCACCAAAACAGTGGCACCTTACATTTAATTCCTTGTGACATGGCATCTAAGGTGTTGATATGACCCTACTTGTATAAATAATATGATGGTTTGAATTTTATTTCGAAATGTGTCACATGTGACCCCATAGATAAATTTTTCATTACTCCGTTTATTACACAGTCTGGACCTACCTTCAAAATTTAGCATCACTTCGATAAAAAGCCCTTTTCGAAAGAGCATATCTATACATATAATAAAATTGAAGTGTCTGTTTGTAATATTAAAATAGCCCTTTTTACTCAATGCATATGTAGACACGGTACATATATCAAAATAGCATTATTTACAATTTTTGTCTGTCTGTTTATTCCGGCTATTCTCTGGAACGGCTGGACTGATTTTGATGGGACTTTCACTGGCAGATAAATGATATAATAAGGAGTAACTCAAGCTACAATTATATTGGTCAATTCAAACTCATATAAGGTCACGGGCACAGCTAGTTTAAAATATAAGTATAGATAAGATAAATATAGAAGTTATATAAATAAATATATCGACACAAACTTTCGAGTGCAGTGAAATTAAAATTATTATAAATACACTTGACCGACTTATATCTTGTTTAACCTAAAATAATCTACGATCTTACAAATACAGCATTGAATGCGCGACCTTAATCTAAACATTGATGCTATCGGGGTCAATGTACTCGTAATTGTGACGGCTTGTTATGAATTAATTTAAATACTTATTGAATCAATTGCTGAATGAGATCGTAGTATCGATTGGTTTATTCTCGGAATGTTATAGAAATACTTATTATGGGAAACGATTGCTTTTTCAATTGCGACGGTTTATATGTTAATTATTTGTTATTTGAAGGGTATCCTTCGCTTATGGTGTTACTGTACCAAATTACGGATACTCGCTTTTATACTTAAGGAAAAAAAAATTTAATTAGAAAACACAAGTGAACCCTCTGTATTCTCTATATGTAATTATACTGCTGCATATTCTGTGGATTACTGAGTATTTTCTTTTTTACAAAATAACTTATTTTGAACCAATCTGAAATTTGAACCCTGGACCTGATACAGCCTTGTGAACTATCCATTTCAGTACAGACAATGGTTTTATTATAATTATATAGGTATAGCTATTTATAGATAGGTATACCAGATGGTCACCGCAGCCGATAGATAATGGCGCTGTAAAAAAATATCAGCCATTTCTCAGACCTCCACTGCGTCAACAGAATTGGGAACTAGGATGTTCCTTGTGCCTTTAGTTATACTGGCACACAATCCTGGGTACACCTACCTAGATGAGCTTGTATGAAGACCTACCGTAATTTACTATTCATATGTACTTTTCTTTATTCTCACAAGCATTTTTTTTACTAAAGATTATAAAATTCCAGTTTTGATATTTAATATTTTACATAAACGATAAATTATAGTTTTTTATACCAATAAACATTCGAAGTTCATTAATTACACGTAAAAAATAAAAGTAATTTCTGAAATACTATCCATAAGTGTTTTCATAGTCCAAACATTGAACCGATATTTCGAGCACAGATTATAAATTGAAAAAACAAAAATATAAAAACTCATTTCAATAAAATATAAATATGATTTTAAAATTGGAACGTTTATTATCGTACGTGGCATACGGTACAAAATTTAAATGAGCAAAAAGTTCTTACTAAAATCACTTATTGAAATACTAGCTTTAATTGAGCGATCTCTCCATCTCTCCCTATACTCATATTTACCGATTATTGCGTGTACAAAACACCACTTCGTGATCTAATTCGGAATAATGCTCCAAACCTACTTTTTATTTTCTCTGTGTCATGAGTGATTTGACATTAGAAAGAAGAAAAGTGTCAGAAACAGCACGCTGTTTGTTTACCAAATTATAGTTTGACACAATTTAAAGATAGCATCACCAAATTAAAAAAAGTAATCAAATGTAAATTTAGCGAATGCATTTGGTTATATTATATTAGACATTATTACGTTTGCGTAAAGATCATTTTCGCAATACAAATAAATAAAGATTTTGAAGACACACTGATTTCGGGTGTAATCTGTTTTGGGAATTTACCGATGTGATGTGATATGTGATCTAAGTCGTGTTGTACTATAACTACCTTAACAACGTCTATTTTGGTTGTTTAATAACCAAATTATGTCTTTATTTTTTAACAGGTGAAACCTGGGAATAATAGTGCCTTTCTTGCCTGCGATAACGGTTGGGTTAGTTAATTTTACCCAAAATCAGAAACAGAAAATCAGAATTCCAATTCTTTGGGGAAATATTCCTCGCATTCTTCTCAAAGATTTCGTTATTAGATTAAATATGTTAATTTATTACACATTGTAAATAATTCTTACGTAAACAAAATTGTTTGGTGAATGTAATGTGTAAAATAAAAAAAGGTTTTAATCCGAAACAAAGAGGTCAGTATCAAAAACTATCAATCACTAATATGCATGGCTCGCGATGCGGTCCATTGCGCACTGCAGTCGTTAAAAAAAAAGTTAAAAAACTGTTGTGTCATCGAGTAATAATTTATTACAACAAACAAAAAGTTTTTATATAAATTCTTTGTTTTATATTTTATCAGTTCCGCGGTTTTCGGAGCGAAATTGCGTTTTAATAAAGCGAACTATGGAATAGTTATTGTTTATTTGTTTTTAATTTCAGTTTTAACGCAGTTCCGTTTTATTAAACTGGTTGTAGCCTTTGGATTCGCTTGCGGTTTCGTTGCCAAGTGATATTTATAAAAAGGTACCCTTTGTCCTTTTTGGAATCAAACTTGCTTCTTTCCATATACCATTAAATTTAATTTAGTGATTTGGCTGTAAAAGTATAACGGACTAACTTACAGACAGACAGAGTTATTCTCATATTTAATTATGATAAACAAAATCAAAAGTATATTCTTTAATCGGTCTTAAAACACAGATAATAAAGCCTATTATTAATGACAGTAAACATGAACTTACTCCCTTTTATTTAAAACTATACTTGAAGGCACAATTTTGATAATAATGACAACAAATTATTTCCAAACAGCAGATAAAATTGCAACAAAATCCGAATACTAAGATTCACTCGGTGGTTGGGCTTTGGGTAGGTACCACCCACTCATCAGTTATTCTTCCGCCAAATAACAGTACTCAGTATTGTTGTGTTCCGGTTTGAAGGGTGAGTGAGCTAGTGTTACTACAGGCACAAGGGACATATCATCTTAGTTCCCAAGGTTGGTGGCACATTGACGATGTAAAGAATATTTAATATTTCTTACAGTGTCATTGTCATCAGGTGGCCCATATGCTCGTCCGCCAACCGAGACCATAAAATTCAATTACGAAAGGTATTATAAACATTTGTTACATATAGATTAAAGTCATGATCGTTTACGTAGAAGCTCAGTTATCTGCTGTACGCTTCTGTTAAATAAATTATTTATACGTCCGATCATCAACAACGCTGCCGGAAATATTCAACTTATTTACTTTAATATGTATGCACGTTGGCCTCGAGTTATTCATGAATTATTTCTGCAATATCTTGTAAGCCATCAATGCATTTCGAAATTGCTTTAATGCCGCCATTGACTTTTATTCGTAACGGTATTTTAAAATCGATGTTATTTCTTTTTGACGTTACTGTTATTTTTTTTTCTATGGATATAATAGTTGGTCAGGATACGAGTCATTTGCGGTTCAAAGTAGCATACAATTTAGCATCAAATTTATGGTATTGGTTTTTTTGAGGATTTGTTTTATGGAGAAACTTTCTACTGTGTTCTTTTCGACGATCTAAAGGAAAAATAGAAATAAATAAAGAGTTCATTGGGTAATATCTTATCTATCAAAAGCTACGCACGTTAATCTTCTAAAATATCTAAAGAGGTCATAAATAATAGTAGATCATGAATTGGTGGCATAATATTTCATTTTGATACACTTTAAAATAGTTACCAAATATTTAATCCAATTCCACAGTTTTACGATCACATCTCACTAAATGCCACTTACTGGACCATATTTCTAAATGAGCAATGAAAAATGGGCATTTTTTTGTATTAAGGAACTAGAATTAGTAAATTGTTAATACAGGATATATTTGTAACGTAAGGTAAACTTGGAAGTCAGTTGTTTGGTTATAATAATATATAATAACGATAACAGCACATATCTGAGAACAAGACAAGTCAATTAATAGTGTATGAAATGTATTTAATTCATTGACACCAATCTTGTAAGATTTCTACTAACAGTTGAGAAACTTTCGTGCAATCTTCACAATATTTAACTGATCGTTCAGTTGGTAAGTGACCTGCGGTTTGAATCGCAAATAATTACCATATTATTATAATTCATTATTCAAATGAACGAGTACAGCTTATCTTCTCGTGTCATCGTGAATCTTCATCGCTTTGACTCGCGACAGAGTCTTAGAACGTATAATTCTGTTGCCAATTCGGAAAGATTGACACAATTGATGGAAGAAATTTGTAGAATTCAAAGAATGCTTAATAAGGAAAGTCATATTTGATTGCATTATATCTCATTTAAAAACTTATTGTCCAAAAAGGAAGTGTCCCGTTGAAAAAAATGTGGACCGAATACCTGGATGTATTCTTCTGTTAGCAAATAGAAAGTACAAAAATTGCATCTAAAAATTCCATGTAGATATAAACGTAAAAATACTAAAACTAAATATGTAGACTCAAAAAAATGCTCAAAATAATAAATCGTATAATTTTTTGTTCAAAGACGAAGACAACGAACTCAAATAATAAATACGAATAGTTTTCTGTATTTGACTTTTATTAACAATGTTTTCTAAAGCATTAATACAAGATTTGGAATAAACTAAAAAAATATACGAATGTATTTAAATTGTTTAAATCCATTAGCTATTTTATCCAATCAAATTTAATTATCCTGTACCATAAATGTCAATTTAGGTATCATTTATGTAATGATCTCGTTTCAAAAGGTTGAATTATTTTGTACCTAATTGTTTCTACTTCAAGTTTTTAAGATCTGACATCCGTTTCCTCTGCTGCTACAACTATAGTCACAAGACTATAGTTACAAGACTATAGTTGTATGGAGACCTGTTAGTATTATTATTGGTATCGTTGAGTGTTTTAGTTTTCAAGTTTAGTTACTACACGTGACTTATACACACACACAAGCAGTTCCGGTGACTCGTTGATATGTTTATGTTATACGATGATTTATAAGGAAAAAGAAATACATTTTGTCCTTAAATATACCCTTGGTGGTAGGCATTTATGCAAGTCTGTCTGGATAGGTACCACTTTATTCTACTTTCAAGCAGCAATACTATCGATATTGTTCGGTTCTGGTTTGTATGTTGAGTGAGCCTGTGACATCTTAGCTTCCAATATTGGTTCCAATGTTGGTGGTGTATTGGAGGTGTCAATAATGGCGAATATTTCTATGGACGGTGATGTCCAATCATCAGGTGATCCTTTGGTATGACTAACTCTATCATAAAAAGAATGCCATTCGTATCTACTTAGTATACATGTATGTACACGTCAGTATATATATTTATGCGTGTGTGTATTCATATTTCATGAACCTATATTTTTAAGTATATTATATGTATTTTTTAAATACCTTCTTAGTATTGGTATAGTGTACATAAAAAAATGTTACGTAAACTCAGACAAGTATAAGCTAGTTTAATACAAACGTATTTATCTAATAAGGCAACCCGCATTCAAGCAACTCCAGCAGAGCCATTACACATAAGAAATAAAAAATGAAGCGCTTTACATTTCACTTTTTGCTTTATTTTTTATGATTATAGCTATTTTTATTAGACAACATTTTATAGACGTTAATTTTGCATAATTTATAAATTAATACCTATAAACGTGTTTATAAATTAAACGAATTACAATTGACAAAATTAATGATGATTGCGTTGAAATTGTTTTTATATTTTAAAATAACCTGTTTATATATGTGTGCGTTTTTTTCTCAGAGTATAGTTTGATTGTGTTTCATGTGTACAACACTCTAAAGTTCCAGGTTCGATTTCCGATTCGATGTAGAAAAAGTTCATTAGTTTTCTATGTTGTCTTGGGTCTGAGGTGTTTGTAGTACCGTCGTTACTTCTAATTTTCCACAACACAAGTGCTTTAGCTTACATTGGGATCAGAGTAATGTATTTGATGTTGTTTAATATCTTTTATCTTGTAGGTAATCATTTAATGACATTTCTTTCGTGTCTAGACAGCCGGTATAGGTCTGGTTGTACCGTTCACCGTCACGGCACACGTTCTTCCCCCATTACGACCCAATAGATGTTCCTCATCAATAATTAAATTCAATTGAAAGACTCCTTTCAATGATGAACGGTGACATAATTTGCCTTATGCATATTCAGGTATCAATTACAACTCGGCCGGACCAATTAAAATTGTTCGTTCAGAATTTATCTGAAGACAATATTTATAAATAAACACTACACTATTGTCAATACATAAAATACATATTCAGTTCAAAATCGTTTAATTTATTACTGTTATTTATATGAAAGATCGATTTAATATATCAAATAAGCCTATAAAAACAAATCGATTATAAATTTTATTCGATTACCGTATGCGTCTGTGAAACTATAAAGCGTTCAGTGGAATAGTATGACTGAAGTTACCGTACAATCGTATATCTCGCTCTGATACAGAATGTTATGACAGAATAGGTATAATTAATGGTTGAAAATTTATAGTAGATTCCTTTAGCCATTGGCCGCGTTCAATGCATACAACGGTCGGGTCACTGATCCCAGCTGTAATTGAATTCATGCAGAAACTTATCCAAGCGCTAAATCAGTACCGTAAAGTGTACTTTACGCTGGCAACCAACTAAACCGTTTATTGTTAACTTTGCTTGAAACAAACAAATGCTATTAGATGTGGGGCCGAGTACGCTGCCTTGCGGCACACCCGCCTCTGTCTCCAATAAATACGAGATGTGAATCTTAAATGCTACTTAAATCTTTCTAAAACTACCTAGTATGTTAAAACACGGGATATGCAAATTTATTTTGTATCAACGGATATTTAAGGGGTAGAATTGCGTGCTGCATTTCTTCAAACGCCTCTTATTTGTCGAAAAACTTGTTATATGCATAAAAATGTAGGCTACTATTAGAATGCTAGAGACTTCAATATTACAAGATGGAGACCTACGCACTTTCTTTTTTAGTTGACAACGGCGCGTCTTGCAACTAAGGATAATGGCTTTCTTTGCGGCCAAGAGGTTACAGAACTCAAAATTATTCTTACGATATATTATGATGTCATTAGACAACATAGACTTGGTTCTATATTTAAAAAGTAAGACTAGAAAGGACATAAATTTAAATATGAATACAATACATAAAAATAAACAAATAAATAAATAACCCATTGTAAAGCTTTTGTTCTGTATTTATGACACAGATATTTACGAAAAATATATCAATATTGTAACTATTTCTTTAATATTCAAAAATTGTCCAACATAGAATTATGCTAGTTTTACACATATTAATCTTAAATTAATATATGATTTTTCTCTTTTACAGGTAAGTAGAGCATCTGATTATCTGAAACTAATCGTGCCTTTGAAAACTGACCTATCACACGGATGGTTGAGTATAATATTTGTATAAATTTTTACTGATGCAATTTTACAGGTACTATTAACACTTGATTGGCATTTTATAAAAACATAATATTGATAATGAAATCACAGCATTGTAAGATGCAATCCTTACAGTCTTAAGATATCGTATTTATAGCGATGACAACTTAAAATAAAACATTAATAAACGTATAAGTGAAGCACCATTCTTTCACTACACATACAAACACACTCGCCAAACAAATCACATGTCCTTTTAAGGAAATTTAAAAGAACAAATGTGAACGTTTTATAAATGCAAACGTTTTCAAAATTTCATCCACGTACTCGTCCACTTGTAAAGTATTCAACAATAATTTCGAATTCTGTATTGTATCTTGATTTCGACTTAATCACGATCCATTCTGAATCGTATCTCCCCGTATTATATCAGATATTAGCATTGAATTTCAATTTTAAGTGCTTGTCCCACAATTGCAACCAATAAAATATCTTTTGTGGGGATTATTGCTAGTGATTTGCAAATAATGTCCCTAAGAGTACCGTTTTAATATGCTATCTTGGGAATATTTGTTATTCAATTTTAGTCTATGAAAAGTTCACGTAGATATATAATATTGAGTTAATAGTTCATTCTTGTGGCTTCGTCTGAGCGGTATTAGTTATAGCTGTAATCAGATTATTTTACCGATACATAACCTATAACTTACTATGAAATAAAACGCAATTTGTTATTAACGCAAATTACATTTTCGAAAACAGTTACGGTCAAAGATTTATCTATATTATCATGTTAAAATATTTTGGGAAAATATTGTAATACCAATTTGTTTGAAACATATTTTTTGTGGAACACGAACCATTTTTTTTAAATGTATATGACTTTATATCATAATATTTCATCTTGTAACATACAGTCTTTCATTTCAATTGTACTGAGAAATATAGATAAGATCGAAAGCGTTACCTCTATTCTTGGAAGTAACAGAACAGTAAGTTACAAGTTTTCATAGATTACGTTTCCAAGCGAATTTGGTTCATATGCCTATATGAATACAAGCCAAAATAACATACATCAGTAGCTTGATCCAGTTCTCTTTCAAGCATTTATTGAAAACCACGGTTCTATCATCGCAATTCAAACTATTTCCATTATTTTGCATCCAGGACGTATAGTAGACGGGGGTTTATCAGTCGCTTTGCCAATAAGTCTTTCAGGATTCTTGACAACAATGGGGTGTATATCATGGTACACACCGTCCATTTTAAGAAGACCTGCCTTATCCGTTTCAAGTGACTCTGTACCAGTTTCGTTAGGTATCTTATATGTGAACTGGGGTGGTATTAAAGCTGGTCGGTTTATATAAATGGTCGGATACCAAGAGATATTTGAAATGCTCCGGTATTTCGCTGTATTGAGTGGCGTGGATCGTTTTATTGTAGACGTTCGAAAAATTGGAGTGATGAAATTGAATTAAATTTATTTAAAACCGGCGCTGTCCCATTTTCATTTTGTACTTTTTTAAACGTTTTTTTTTTTATTACCAAAATGGTTACAGGTCGTTTTAAATTGAAATACCTAAAACTATATTTATTAGGTATGATATCTTAATTATATAAAATTTAAGATCTTGAAGTTAATTAATAGCTTAATAAGTTATTAAAGTATAACATAACCTGGTCAGAATCCTTTTATATAGTAAGCCAAAATTTATATAGGACAATGAAACTAAAAGAAAATAAACGTGGTCCATTTCTCCATACCTTACAAATTGGAATATTGATTCTAAATGAAAAAAAATATATGTTAACAGTTTATTTGGATTAAAATATAAAATGATAGGCGTATAAAATGCTAACAATATCAATTGAATTAATTCTTAATGCAATTACTTGTTTGAAATAAAATTTACAATCAACTCGAAAACGAGGTCGAGTTTTTGTCGAGTTGATTATCTGCCGTGATACGATTCGCACGTTTTTTTATTCCTTTATCGATGTTCGGTCGCGATTGGCTTTCTTGGAAGCTTCTTGTATTAAGGGTTTCAACAGTAGTTAGGGCCTTAAGAGGAAAAATGTATTTATAGTTTTAAAGGAGAAAATAATATTTTTATTATTTGCTTACGATCTTTATTGTACTTATTAACTACTGGTGGTCGTGTTTTAAGGCGTTGGTTGTTACGTATCAGGCTATAAAAAGTTCAAGTTTGCTTCGTACCAAATTTCATCAAAATCGATTCAGCGGTTTGGTCGCGGAAGATCGACATACAGACAGACCGAGTTACTTTCATTTTATAATATGAATAGTTAGTCATAGATATTATAAGAAATATTAATAGTAGTTTATCTTATTACCAATAAGGCACCAAGCTTGGAGACTAAGAAGTATGTCCCTGTAGTTACACTGGCTCACTCGCCCTTCAAAACGTAAAAAAAAATATTACTATTTAGTGATAGAATATATTATTAAAGGGTAGTACCTTACCAGACTTGTTTGCATTAAGCCCAACCACCAAGTAAACATTAAATCAATTTGGATAATAATGTTCGGATTTTACATCAGCATTTTTTAATTGATATTCATTAATATTAATCTTTGACACTTCATATAGATGGCAGACATGCTTATTTCCTAGGTCACAAGAGCATCATCCGCCATACCATTAATGTCTCAGAAACAAATAAACTATTTAATGATTTTAGATGTAAATTGTAAGTATAAAAATATCTTCGCGTTACTTTTACAGAAATATATATACAAATCATAAGAGAAGCTAACAAAATAAAAACAACATCCCCATTTTGTCTGTCCGTGTATTGTCTTCCTTCCATTGTTTGCTCGTATTTCTCTCATCACAGCCGTCTTCATTGCTATTTTTTTTTTCAATTCAAAATTTTCGGCTCAAGTAAAATTCTTGTATGAGGATCTTCGTTTCTCATTGGAAGTTTAAGAGTTTTTTATTTATTCGCATAGAATAGAAGAGATGACCAGATGTATGGAACATGCGTTTTTATGGAAATGAGTAACTCATAGTTTCTTCTTAACAGAATCTACTCTGCGAACTGGTGATAGCTTTACATTTAAAAAAAAATACAAGCGAATTGATAACCTCCTCCTTTTTGAAGTCGGTTGAAAAGTTGGGAGCCTATTTGAATAAAGAATTTTTTGTTATTTTTTTTTGGTTGAAGTTCATGGATTCAACCAGTACTTGAAAGGATAATTTAAAAAGAAAATCTGAATGTATCACAACAACAGCCTGTAAATTCCCACAGCTGGGCTAAAGGCCTCCTCTCCCTTTAAGGAGAAGGTTTGGAACATATTCCACCACGCTGTTCCAATGCGGGTTGGTGGAATACACATGTGGCAGAATTTCTATGAAATTTGTCACATGCAGGTTTCCTCACGATGTTTTCCTTCACCGCTGAGCACGAGATGAATTATAAAGACAAATTAAGCACATGAAACAGCGGTGCTTGCCTGGGTTTGAAAACGCAATCATCGGTTAAGATGCACGCGTTCTAACCACTGGGCCATCTCGACTCGAATGTATCACATAAAATGGTAATTCATTAAATCCAACCAACGGGCATTCGTGGTTTGGTGAAATAATTTCCAATAATTTTCTGTAAGAGGTGTTACTGTAGCTAGGAGCAGCTAGTCTGAAGTAACGGTGCTGCATACGCAAATCGAACCAATGCTTACAATTTGCATTCATCGTTTTTTAAACGAGTTTGCGAATTATTGTTAAAGCCAATATTGCAAAATTAATTCACATTTTGACGCTTCAACAGCTTTGTTCTTTTTTTATGTTATAGTTAGGCGGACGAGCATATGGGCCACCTGATGGTAAGTGGTCACCATCACCCATAGACAATGACGCTGTAAGAAATATTAACTATGCCTTACATCGTCAATGTGCCACCAACCTTGGGAACTAAGATGTTATGTCCCTTGTGCCTGTAGTTACACTGGCTCACTCACCCTTCAAACCGGAACACAACGATATTGAGTACTTTTATTTGGCGGTAGGATAATTGATGAGTGGGTGGTACCTACTCAAATGGGCGTGCACAAAGCCATACAACCAAGTTAGTTCAAGTAGTAAGTAGGTAGTTTTTTTATTTTATAACATATTTACAACTCAACTGATCATTATGAAATTGTGCATATGCATATGTGAGCAGAAATATGCGAAAATATGCAAAAAGGTTATCTACCGATGTGATGCCTAGATAAACATAATCACTGACTCAATAATCACAGCAAGCTATCAAACTAATACGAATAACTGTTTGTGTATTTTTTTCACTGATTCTATTCAGTCTGAAGCGCTATCTGCAATCGCTTTCGTTGCAATTAGCGAGTTGTATAGTTAATCAGAGCAGTCTGGACGCAAAAACCGACAGGCTTTGTGCGTTTTAGACGTTTTTAATTCGCACTAATTCAAACATACGTAGGTACGAAAACTTTTTCCGTTCCATCAATGGTCTCAATCTTATTAACGCTTGGAGATTATACGACGTGACGACCTCTGTGGTCGAGTAGTGGTGTACACACTCCGAGGTCCCGGGTTCCGAGTCGATGTAGAAAAAGTTCATTAAATATCTAATGTTGTCTTGGGTCTGGATGTTTGTGGTACCGTCGATACTTCTGATTTTAGACAACACAAGTGCTTTGGCTTCTTACATTGGGATGCGAATATATGTGATGTTGTCCAATATTTATTTATTATTCCATAATGGAACTCCAATGTGTGAATATATTCCTCATAATGATTTCTCCATTACTGTAATAATTATTAATATCGAATTGAATTGAACCCGTTATCCTCGTTTACGAATCCACCAACGGAACTCTTCTACACAAACAGGCTGATTGACTGATAACTTTGTCTACACTACTAGCTGTTGATACTTGCCTAATTTCACTCGCATTTTCAATTTCCTGTACCCTGTTACCAGGCACGCTGCAAATTTGTTTTGCTTCCCATAAAAACTGGTTAAGTTTGAGTATGACTTGTGTATTTTTTTTGCTGATGGTACTTTTTTTGTTAATCTATCTTATAGTAAATGACATTCGACATGGATTTTTAAACTATTAATATAGACGCCTATAGTGCTATAATTGCGACTATCATGGTAGTTACATGATAACCTATATATACCTAACTAAATGACTCTTTGTTATAATATACGAAATTAATTGTAAATTCATAGACTACGAAGTGACACAAACGTATCGTACTTACTACATATTATATAACAAAGTCCCCAGGCGCAGCTGCCTGTCTGTATGTTCGAAATAAACTCAAAAACTACTTAGCGGATTTTCATGCAGCTTTCACTAATAGACGGAGAGATTTATAAGGAACGTTTAGGTATATAATTATTATTAAGTTTGTTAATCATGTCGGAAAAAAGCAACAAAAAGGATATAAATAAAAAAGGTAAAATATAAAAAAATAACTTATATCCACCCGTGCTAAGCCGGGACGGGCCGCTAGTCATAACATAAATGAGATAATATGTTTATTTATCTGTTAGTTTGTTACGTTAATAGAAAAGGACTTAGAGCACTGAAAACCTGCCCTTCCTTAACAGAGGGCTAGCAGATCGAAACTAGATTTTCTTTACATTATTTTTAATGTTAACATTTGATCTAAAAAGTTCACATGGTTGTAGGGCTCTGTGCAAGCCCGTCTGGGTAGGTACCACCTACTCATTAGTTATTCTACCGAAAATAACATTAATCAGTATTGTTGTGTTCCGGTCTGAAGGGTGAGTCAGCCAGTGTAACTACAGGCACAAGGGATATAACATCTTAGTTATCAAGGTTGGAGGCACATTCGCGATGTAAGGAATAGTTAATATTTCTTACAACGTCATTGTCTATGGGCGATGGTGACCACTTACCATCAGGTGGCCCATATGCTCGTCCGCCAACCTATACGATAAAAAAAACACAAACGAACCAAAAAAACATTCTCGTACGAAAGTTCCATTATATATTAAAATATTTACAAAAAAAAGCTAATCAATGCCTGTCAGTTTGTTCATTGAAAGCGTCACTTATAAATAATTCTATGCGATTTCTTTTCAAAATACCGTAATTATTATAATTCACTTTCGAATCCATTCAAATTGCATCGACGTGTGGTTTAGACGACTCGTTTTGTCAGATTCATGTTAATCTGTTTAAAATACTATACAAAATAAAGTAAAGAAAAACTTCAATTAAAAATTTAACAGTCATCAAACCGGAATCTTATTTAATACAAGATTATATTAAAAATAAAATAGCATAGACCTAATAATTGTTGTTTATTTAAAATGGTGGAAAGGAGTAAAAGCCTAGTCGAATAAAGTTTATTTTGATTTTTATTTTGATATAATAAAAGCGACCTGCAACGGCTTCGCACGAGAACTTGATATGTATATTTATATTATATTGTAAATTACATAGAATCATTATAGATTGAGGCCTATGTGTTATTGTGATGTATAAGCCTATATTGCTATAAATTTTTCTTCTATTTTTTCAAATGACATTTTTTTGTATTGTAACAAAGTGAAAGTTCCGTAAAAATCCCGACACAGAGAATAGCCGGATCTAACAGACAGACAGACAGACAATAAATTAAAAAAAAGTTTGTAATCATAATGCAACCTGTATATATATGCATTTAGTAAAAAGCGTTTATTTTGATATAACAAAATGACACTCCAATTTTATTAAATCTATAGATTACCTTATATTTCTGTTTTGCTTATATAAAATAACACAGGGAACTTTAAATCTGACACATTCGAAAGCAAGTCGGTAACTATAAACGGTACCGCTTTATCCGTAATTATTCGTACATCTAGATAATAATTAATTTTTAATTTGTAAACGATAGACTTTTTAATTAAGAACATAAACATCCCGAGAGGCAGGTTTTATAGCGCCGTTTCATTTCCTGATTTAATTGCATTAATTACTTTTAACAATTCAAGTTAATTTATTGCACATATACATTATGTTCAATCATAATGTAAGTCGCTGTCCGTTCATGCTAAGTTACCCCAACTTTAAGTTGTAATTTATAAAATAAAAAAACTTGCTTTGTGAGCGTTTACTTCACGCCATTACCCGAGATGGCCCAGTGGTTAGAACGCTTGCATCTTAACCTATGATTGTAGGTTCGATATCAGGCAAGTACCGCTGAATATTCATGTGCTTAATTCATGTTTATAATTTATCTTGTGCTCGACGGTAAAGGAAAACATCGTGAGGAAACCTGCATGTCTCTAAATTCAATGAAATTCTGCCACATGTGTATTTCACCAACCCGAGTTGGAACATCGTGGTGGTATATGTTCCGAACCATTCCCTCAAAGAAAGAGGAGGCCTTAGATCAGTAGTCGGAAATTTCCAGGCTATTGTTGGTGTTATTTACTTCACGAAAGGTGCAATTCTAAATTTGAAGTCAATCGGATAGTTTGGGAGTTCTCACGATGAGTTCAGTGGTATTGGTAACTGGGTTAATTGCTCTTACTGCTGGGTTAATTAAGGGAAAGCAATCTAGACAAAGTCGATATTTTAATTAGGACTTGTGTTAACTTGTCTGCTTACGTCCCGCGACCCGCCCCTGCTACAAATATAAATAGTACAGATTTTTTCTTGTTTCTTCACTATATTGTCCATTTATTACATTTATACAAAAACCTTCCTCTCTAATCACTCTATCTATTAAAAAAACCGCATCAAAATACGTTGCTTAATTTTAAAGATATAAGCATACATAGTTACAGACAGCGGTAAGCGACTTTGTTTTATGTATTTTATATATTACTATGTATTGATATCGATTTGAATGGTAGGCTGTGGTAACTACAGGTGCATCAGAGATGCAATGGTTGATTACAACGCCAATATCAGCACTGGTGGGTCACTTACCATGCTTTCATACATAAGATTATTATTCGTATATGAGTCTACAGCCTTCGATAGTATATTCCATCTATCAGCTAACGAAAATACACGTTATAACAGTAAATTAAATGAAAGATAAGTGGAACGATGTACTCAACACTTATAAACATATTTAAAAATCAAAACAAATTAAATTAGCATAACATATTGTTAGTTGGCTTCGATCGTCCGCGTTCATTTGGATGATAACATTGTACGTATACTTTTTTTGTGTCTCGCAAAAAACGCTTGACGAGCGCTGAAAAGCGCTTAATAACATTACAGGTCAGGCAGCGGTCTTCACGATATGACATTTATATCGAATATACAACATCTGTCTGCTTGTCATATCTGTGTTATTTAAATTTTTCTTTTGTCCGAATTGACGTTCATTGAAGTTCTCATACAAAAATATTAATTAAAAATAAAAATAAAATTGAATGATATTTTAAGGTACGGGTATACCACATTCAGGCTAAAGCATTTTTCATAATATATTTTATCTCTGACGATTAATAAAAAAAACTAAAGACAAAGTTTTTATACACAGAAATATATTGATATTTATTTTATAAGATATCACTTCTATAGATTCATTTGTACTAAATTAATAAAAGAAATTTGAAAATATTCGAATTCAATATCATTAAGTAATAATAAAGCGCATTCGCGGTTGAGTTGCTGGCATTTATTACAGAGTTCCGGTCTCCTCGAAAACTCACCATCAGATCTTCACACTAAACGGTACCATTTCGCGATGAATTTTATTATTATAAAAGTTCTAAAACATCATCTATATATGAAGGTAGCATTTCTTAAAGACCTTATTTTCGTCTCAATTTTCAAATCATCTATATATGAACGACACACACATATACACACACACACAAACGAATTTAATAACCTCCTTTTTATGTCAGTAAAGATTAACAGCTGATTTTATAGCCGGTTCTTCTCGGTAAATCCATAATTCAATACCGGTAGCTTAACACTGAATGTTTTTAATTGGTAAAGTGCTTGTAAAGCCCGGAGGCTTTACGCGAATAAGGTTTATTGTATTTTTATTATATATCTCAGCTCATACTAAGTGATACACAATTGTCCGGCGGCGTCTCTCTCTAAGAGAGACTTGGCTACTGTTCGGGATTTTATTATGTGTGTGCTCAAACACAAATGCAAATCTATTCTTACTTGTGCACACACACACACACGCACACTAACACACACACACACACACACGCACACACACACACACACACACACACGCACACACGCACACACACACACACATTCAACTGTATCAGAGAGAATTGGAGTAAATACTCCACATAATCGAAGTCAAAGCTTTTAAAATTTAAAAAAGGAATCTTAAAGTAATATAATTTCACTAATGATTCGGTCATACTAGCTAGTCTATGCCTAATAATTATTATAATCGCATAAAAAATCGCAAAGTGTATAATAAGTTAAAAATAACGGTTGTACCAATAAGCTGCGTTTTGATAAATTACATCGCGAAATGAAGTCTCATCGAGGTTCATTACACGTGATTACCACAATCTTGAACACGATACACAGATCAAGTTATAAAGACATCTTAAGCTAACTTACTGTAACCTACTGATTGGCTAACACGAACAGTTATGTATTTATTAGTAATGCTTAATACATTTACGTTTTTTTTTTAATTTCGAACGTTTTACTTAATTTTAACTTAAAAAAATATATTGGTAAAGAAGGCATATTATTCAGTACAACGACAGATGATAAAAAAGCGTGGAATTAATACTTTTTGGCAGGATACATAGATATATATATTTTTTTTACTATCATAACTGTATTTTAAATGTTGAAAAAGAGAACTCAGTTGGAGTTGAGAAAGTACAAATATATAATCTAAATACTCTTTCCAGTATTTGTAGGATAGCAATGCTTATCGTATGATGACGTCATATACTACAAAACAATACACAACTGCATCACACTTCTAAGAAAAAAATTGTGATCAAAATCGACATTCACTTTTTAACTAAAGTCGAAACTCTCTGTGTGTCAAAAATCACGCATGCATTTATATATAGCTAGATTTTGAGTGTGTTTGTGTAAAAAAATAGTTAAATTTTAGACAATTTGCAAAAGGTTTTAGCGTTAGCGCTATTTTAAACAAATATACCAAGTAAGTATTGTTTAAAAAAATTATAAAATTTGTACTAATTATTCAAGATTCTGTATGAAAAGGTTAATAGACACGTAACTTAGAATAAGTTCATTTCCGTACGTGTGGATAGCAGAGAAATTATTTATTCGCAGAGAATGCGGAAAAGCGATCGTTCAGGAATTATATCAACCAGTTACTGTATTTAATTCTACACAACAGTAATCCCATTACATTCTCATTATTGACCACCCACAGAATCCGATAAACGAAAGGACTGCGCGGTATGTAAACAGTTTGTTAAATGAGAGACAAGGATAGATATACGTGCTCGTATTCATAAGCCGACGTGATAGCGTCAACATTAAAATCAACTAATGCGTGTGTTACATGTATATCGTTTTTCATGATCTGCTATTTTATTGGCAAACGATATTACCTCGTATAGCTATGATTTAAAGGTGAAATTTATTTGAGATATGACGGGTGACTAAGCTCATTTAATTACGGGGTCCCAGGATATAAATTATAATTTTATGGTTGATAGTACAGTGACTGTATTCATTTTGACATTGCCGATGTCTTTGATGAACAAAGTTACTGGATTCCTGTTTAATGTAATAAATCCATAAGACCATATAAAAATTAGGTAATTTTATTGGGCCCTCAATATTATTAAAATTAACTTCCTTCCTTGCCCACAAGCTGAGATGGCCCAGTGGTTAGAACGCGTGCATCTTAATCGAAGATTTCGGGTTTAAACCCAGGTAAGCACCACTATATTATATATGTTCTTAATTTGTGTTTATAATTCATCTCGTGCTCGGCGTTGAAGGAAAACATCGTGAGGAAACCTACATGTCTCTAATTTCATTTAAATTCTGCCACATGTGCATTCTACCAACCCGCATTGGAACAGCGTGGTGCAATATCTTCCAAACCCTCTCCTTAATGGAAGAGGAGGCCTAAGCAGTGAGTAATTTACAGGCTGTTACTTTACTACTTTACTTTCAAACTTCATTAAAATAAATTGTCATTTCATTAATGGCCTTACGAAAATAAAAATACTACAATCTTATACTACAATTATTAATAATCTCATTGAAAAAATAATTATGTTACATAGTAACTTAATACGTTAATTACTAGTGTAACATAACAATACAAGTCATTTATTTAAATCGAATAATTCGAATTAAAAATGTCTATCAAATTATCACGGTCCGTATTATGAAATTTATTTAAGTAGGTAGCTATTTCACTCTATTTTTACGACCTATTCATTTCGAATTAATGTTTAATAAAGCCATTATTATTCGAGTTATCGAGTTATCTAGATGTTGCCGTCTCGCTGGGGGTAAAAACGGTACATCGTTCCAACAATGACCGTGTTGTACCGCAAAGTTTAGGTAGGTGTTGTATTTAAACCAGAAATGTGGAAGCGATACTTAATTTCAGTCACATTTTCTCAATGCATATCCTTAATATAAAAAAGGAACCAAAATCGAACCTTGTGGAACACCAACAAATACTATAGATCCAGAAAAAAAAATCAAAACAAGATTTCATGAGCTCTCATATAGTAGCTTAATCGAATTATCAGAATATATTTACCAACGTAGTCAAATGCCTTAGATAAATCAGAGAAAACATGGATTTCATTGAAGCAGGAAAAAACAAGATATTCTTGATTATTCTTCAATCTAAATTTGTGTATAGATCGTTATTATGTCCGTGGGAAGCTAGGACTTTTGCTAATTATATATCATAAAAACTACTGAAATTAATAAATTCATGGAATAGGAAATTAGCAAGCTATCGCGCGTAATAGTACCAGCACCTAACGCTAACTTTATCAAATTTATTAGACGCGCTTGAGTGACAGCAGAAATTCAATTTTTTGATCCGTGAAATAGCCGTGCGATTAGGCCTGTCTAATTGTATTCAGACTGTAATCTCACCCTAAACTTGAATTCGTGTATTTTTAACCTCTGAGTAAATTAATTTCACGCCAAATAGTATGTCAATCGTTTCATGAAAAAGCAAATATCGAATGCTATATAGATTTAGACTACTTTTTCAGTATATATAATAGATATTTTTAACTGTGCCGTTTAATAAATTTAAATCATTTGTAACAAATGCATTAGTAAAGAAGGTATATTATTCAATACATGATTATACAGGCGAGAAAAAAGCGTGGAATTAATACTCGTTGACTTAGGCATTTATAATTGTATTTATATAATTATCTTGCCGGTTCTTCTCGGTAGAATCTACATTCTGAACCGGTGGTAGCTTCACTATGATAAATGATAAAAGTGCTTGTAAAAGCGTACTTGAATAAAGTATATTTTGATTTGATTTTTATATATTGACTATGCTTTGTGCAAGCTCTGATCTGAACGATAAACCTTCCGCGTTCCGTTTTTACATAAATTGTTTATTTTAAAGGTCATACCACTGACGATATAAAGTGTAGTTGTTTACTTGGTGGTAGGGTTTTGTGCAAGCGTCTGTGTAGGTACCACCCACTCTTCAGTTATTCTACCGCCAAATAAAAGTACTCAGTATTGTTGTGTTCCGGTTTGAAGGGCGAGTGAGCCAGTGTAACTACAGGCACAAGGGACATAACATCTTAGTTCCCAAGGTTGGTGGCACATTGACGATGTAAGGAATAGTTAATATTTCTTACAGCGTCATAGTCTATGGGTGATGGTGACCACTTACCATCAGGTGGCCCATATGCTCGTCCGCCAACCTTAACATAAAAAAAGTTAATATTTCATACAAATGTTAATGTCTAATTAAGATTGAGAAAGCTTACCATTTAATAGTGTACACTTTTTTCAATACAAACAGTTTTTATTAGGGGAAGCGTACTAGATAGTTATTATGCTAGACAAAGGGGTCACCGAAAATAAAAATATTATAAAAACAAAACATTCGAATCACTTTTTTGCATTAAATAACCATTAAGGAGGTGAAACTTGTGCTTTTAATTAGCAATTTCGCAGAGAAAGTCCGTTTAATAATTAGTGTAAAATATTTAAAAAAAATAAATGTTTTCTTAAATGGTTATAAAAGAAAACATAAAAATACACGCAAGAATATTTTAAAAGGTGCTTAAACAGTTTTAATTAAGCTTTAAAATACTTAAAATGCTTTTAAATTTATTTAATCGAGATAAGCTTTATCTTGATAACGAACGGTTAATTCGAAGCGTATGTAAAAATCCTTAAATCTGCATCTCGTGTATTTTAAGTTAGTATATCTGATGCTGTCTATAAAACTGCGTCAGATTATTGATGAGTTTATCCCAAATACTTAAATGGTGATCAAAGTTATTGAATTTTGTCATCAAACTATCGTTGGAGTCATATAGTGTAATTTATATTTTTTTTATTCATGAATGTTGTTACTAAGTCTTAAGAGCAAATAATGTGTTTATTTACGACATCACTTTAAAAAGTCTATAATTATCAGTGTTCCCCTATTATATTGTGCATGTTTTATACATATAAACCTTTCGAATCAATCTATCTATTGAAAAAAACCGCATCCAAATCCGTTGTGTCATTTTAAAGATCTAAGCATACATAGGAACAGATTATAGTAAGCGACTTTGTTTTATGCTAGGTAATAATGTTTTATTTATTTTTGAAGACTTGATAGTTTGTGATTTAATTTTGTTTTATATATAATGCGGGTTTTGTAACTGTTTAAAGAATAAATGTTGATTCTTCGAAAATGACATAAATCCATTCCATTTCGTATAATATACAAAGTGGCTTTCTTTGAAATTTGCCGACGTGACACGATCCTGTCATAATCGCATTACCATAAAAGTTGCATTAATACACAATTCATAGAAAAAATCAACATTAAAAACAAAATTATATATTTTAAACTATTTTTTCTACAATTCCTTATCAGTAAAATTACCAAGCAATCTTGTTTTCTACATTTACACGACTTTCAATCTAGAATTAATCTGCGATAAGAACGTGCCTGTTTCAGATTCAAGTTTAGATTTATAAACAGACATACAACAACTTATCGGTCATCTTACTATTTAAATGGAGCAACATTTATAACAGCTGCTTCTAAAGGAATTTTACACTCACTCACCAAGAATTTAATTAAACAAAACAAAACGCCTTTAAAGACTTATTACTAAATAATGTTTGTTAGTGTTATTTACACTAATAAACATTATTAATGGTTATATAATTGTGTGAATATTAATAAATACCGACAAAGAACTCATCATCTATTTAAATTATTTTATTCTGTCTGGCAAAAGTAAAAATAAAAATTAAACATAAATACACCAAAGGCAACATGTCCGTAGAAATGTATATCATACATTTCGTTTGTCTCCTATTTCTTTATATATAACTAACTCTCTCTAACCATAATAATTAGGAATATGTAACGCTTACTCTCTTTTACACTTCTAAAAAAAGCAAGGATTAACCAACTGCCCAAAAAAAGAACTTTGAAGTACCACAAGTGATTACGGGCACCTAATATAGATTTATTTCATTTATCTCTTAAATTATATACATATTCAGTGTATCATTTAATAAAATTATCAAACACTTATAACTGTATATCATATCAATGTTATAACATCCCGATCTAAAAATATAATATCTCGGTTCTATGTTACAGCTAAACTACAAAAAAATGTATATTTAAAGTCTGTGTCATAATGAGACCCATTAAAAAGTAAGTAAAGTAACAGGCTGTAAATTTCCCACTGCTGGTCTAAGACCTCCTCTCCCATTAACTAAGGGTTTGGAACATATTCCACCACGCTGTTCCAATGCGGGTTAGTTGAATGCACATGTGGCAGAATTTCAATTAAATTAGACACATACAGGTTTCCTCACGATGTTTTCCTTTACCGCTGAGTACGAGATGAATTTTAAACATAAATTAAGCACATATATATAGTGGTGCTTGCCTGGGTTTGAACCCGCAATCATCGGTTAAGAGGTATGTGTTCTAACCACTGGGCCATCTCAGCTTTTTATTTAAGAGAACCATTAATGTTTCATAATTTTATCATTGGATTAATGTTGATCAATTCCTTTCAACGATCAAGCGCTACATCGCTTATTTACCGGACGATTTAATTCAAGCGACAACATTTAATATGTGAGGCTTCATTAAGCTCGCAGACTTGTTGCTCTATCGGTTTCATGAACCGATTTATAAACCAGATGCTTTACAATTCGTATTTTTAGAAAAAATTTAATTTAAGGTTATATACACATTCACTAATTATTCAACAGGCGTTTTGAATCACACACATATATAGACACAAAATCATAGATTTCACGTACCGTGTAGAAAAAGGTTTATTTTCCACTAACGACCTTCGCACGTATGCAATACTAATACTAAATAAACAACAGAATTTGTTTATTAATTATGACATCACATTGAAAACTTCTAAAACTTTCAGCGTTTCTTCACTTTATTTTTCATTTATTATATACAAAAACCTTCCTCTTGAATCACTCTATCTATTAAAAAAATAGCATCAAAATCCTAATAATTTTAAAGATCTAAGCGTACAAAGGAACAGACAGCGGTAAGCGACTTTGTTTTATACTGTGTTATGACTTTGACGATGACGATGTGATGATAAAATATTCGATTATTATACTCTCATCTCCTTTCATCCTATTGATTTCCCGACACAGCATCTGTGGCTTATGAATCCGTTACATTACCAACGGTGTTCCGACTCGCTAACTGTAACCGTTGTATGCGCCAGTGGTTTTGATCATTTAATTAAAATTAACTAGAGTTCGTTCCGATAACTATTTATAGATTTAAAATGTTAATTAGTGTTTATCAATTCGTAATACAATTCATAAAGCAAGTTATTAAACGCTCTATTAACGATTAGCAAAATTCGATACGGTATCATAATTTGAAACTACAGCCATTACTTATGAAAGCTAATTACAAATTTTGTCTCAGATTTTAGTTTCAGAAATATCTCTTATCTATGTTATTATAAATGGACTTTGTTTTTGTGTTTGTTTGTTTTTAATAAATAATTAAAAAAAATGCATACACCGATCATAAGACAACTTCTTTATCCCGAGGATACGTTTTCTTTATCCTTTATATTTATAAAGAAAAGGTCTTAGGATTTTTTTATCTGACAAAGTCACCCTTCCTTCAGCGGACGAAGCTATGGTCGGGTACTAGTTTATAATAAATAAGAATAAACATATAAACATTGGATAACATCATGCATTACTCTGATCACAATGTAAGTAGCTAAAACACTCGTGTTATGGTAAATCAGAAGTAACAACGATACTACAAACATCCAGACCCAAGACAACATAGAACTGATGAACTATCTAATTCAACTCATAAAACTTTTCCTAACTGTGAAAAGGATGTTTTGTGTACCATAAAAGACATCGTCCAGGCTACTAGTTCCAGAGTTCTAACTTGCAGCTGATATTTTTCATCTCGCTGAGACAATCAAATAAATATATAATTAACTAATTAATTATATCCAACACTACGATTCTGACAACGAGATGAGACAGATTTCATAGCAGGAATAGGTCTTCGTACCAGCTGTAAATCATTTTGTTACACTTAATTTGATTTACTTTTTATAAACTATTTGTCGCCCGCGGGTTCGAACGAGTTTTAGGAATTGGAAGCTGAGTATAAAAGAGTAAATCTTTCTTGACACCCAATTAAGTTCAGTGGTTTTACCAAGAAAGAGTTACTTTTGTATTAATGATATTAGTACAAATTAGTACATTGTATTTAAATGGTGAGCCGAGATGGAACCGTGGATAGAACGCGTGCATCTTAACAGATGATTGCGAGTTCAAACCCTGGTAAGCACCACTGAATATTCATGTGCTAAGGGAGAGGAGGGCTTAGGGGCCCAGCAGTGGGAAATTTAATGACTGTCAATGTTATGTTAATTAAATGGTATTTAAATAACATAAAACCAGTGAAATACACCAAAAGCACAAAAGATATCTTTTTTAAGCTGTATCAGAGTAAAAACTAAAAAAATCACAAATTCATTGATCGGTAGTATGTTTCTGTTCCCCAGCCGGAAATCTAAAAAGCGTAAAAATTAGACCTAATTAAATGCTTAAAATAGCAAAGCGTAAAGCAAATCTGATTGATTAATTAAAAACGCGCCGTTTTTTATGTGTTTTTTTACGTGTACCATTTGAGCGTTCTACGTTGTTACTATAATAATAATGTTTACTAAATATTTAAAATATTATTATAGTTTCAATGTATTCCAATTATATAGTACAAATAGTTATTATAATTTTAAAAAATACTGTTTTATTTTAAAAGGAAAATCTTTATATGTAAACTTTCATAATCATGACTAATTTTGCTTGATTTTAGGCTGTGTTCGAAAGTTTTGAATATAGAATTGTTTATAAAAAAAACATAAAAGAATGGATTAAACCTATTAAATTAGTGAATCGTATTATATAAAAATAAAATTAGATAAGGAAAATTGGTTTAAATAGAATTTAGAATCACAAAGCATTTTCAATAAATTAGAGAATATAACGTACCTATACAAAAATTGTATTATATCATCGTAGAAAAAGTATACCGCAAAAACTATGATTGTCGGTCAATTTGTCAAACACTAACCTAATAATATATTAAATCTGACTGCTAACGGTTCAGCGCGCCGCTGACGCCACAAGGCACACACGAAAACCGACTCAATTACAAGCGAATAAATCACAAATTCCTTTCAAATGTTATTATTTTGATTATAATCAGCACGTGTCTGAATGGATTTTTTGCCATGTGTCGAGTTCAATGAGTTTTTACTTACATTAAGATATGTGTGTCAAGATGGACATGAGATTAACGTAGTTACTCGTTAGTAAATAATGTCGATTTGAGGTGTGCTGATTTATGAATTGGTTAAATGGTTTTCGGTGCTATGAGCGAAAGATCTTTTGAAAGCTTGTGTCAATCATATTTGAAATGTTTTCATTGATACGCCCACGACGCTGTACGACTTTTTATATTCGTGTATGTAGTCGATATTTGTAGTCAGGACCCCCAAAAATTTATTTCTCTGAATAAAATAATATATTATTGTTTAGGGTAGCAAGCAGATCTTCAAACCAAATTATTATTATTTTTTTTATTCCATTAAATTATTATTTCTACATTTCTTTTTTTAAGTTATTACAAAAATCCTAAAATGAAAATTAAATAAGAATGAAATGTTTCTAATACAAAAAAATAACATCTAAAAATATTAAAAATTAAACCAGGGCGACATTTTAAATCAAGCATTCCATGTACCAGGCAATCATAAACTACAAGAAAGTAATAAATATCCGATCTTACTTTCCTTACCGCCAGGTCATGGCCTTTCAAGCTCAAGGCTGTATGTTTCGACCTCCTTGCGTTTATGATTTCCTCGTAGCGATGTTCGAATGTAGGTCAGTTTTGAGGTCATTTGAGGTTGATAAGGTCAAGTTTAACAATAATTGGTCCTAATTCTACTAAACAAGTAATAATTTAACTTAAAGAATTTGCTTTTAATAAAAAATTAATGATTGATTCATTATAATTTTTTTTTATAATAAAACTGGTAATTTTTGTATAGTAACAGTGCTTGCTTTATTATAATGATCGGCGCTATTTATTTCACGACCCACATTTAATGGATAGCATATATTTCCTCCTACACAATTAATATAATTATTATAACAATAGTGACTTATTTATAAGTAATATAAGACTTCCTGTAAGGTTTTTTCAATTGAATAACAAATATTTGGCTTGAGCTTATCTTGCCTAAAGTCCATTCATCAAAACTGTAGAAGTGAAATAAATATATCAATGAAATTGACTAACAAAAATTTATTTTTACATATATTATAAACTTGTACTGTTCTATTGTAATGCGTTAACGCCGGATCCAAATACTAATTCTTCCGAGATGAACCATTAAGAGATGCATGTAGTTATTATTTCAAACCATACACTTTTATATTTACTGTTTCATCCGTTTTTTTTGTAATCTTGTTTTTTCATATATTACTAAAGAAAAAAAAGGTTTTATTACGTCTTTATGTCTGCGTGTCTAGTCAATTCGTCAGAAAATAATGACTCATAAATTCATATGTTTTGTAGGTATTGTCCAACGAGGTATCAAATGATTAAATTAATACTTATTTTGCAGGCTTTTATATATTTTCTCTTATATTTTTTACCCGCATATATATTTGAAGATTGAAAGACCTTTTCAATTGGCATGTACTTTCACATGTACAAAAGTAGCCTTTCTCGAAGATGACCAGCCATACTTGTGTGTGCGCAAACACAGTTGCAATCTTTATTGTGTTCCATTCTTATTCCGGGGGACAGTTCTACTAGTTCATGGGAAAAGACCGAAAAGACTTCAGGTGTTAAAGGGTTTTACGTGCTATCCGAGGAAAGGGAGTGACAAGGTACCAACATCCATTTCCATCTATCCGTTATTGAGATTATTTTCACAGAAAATCCCAAATTTTTTTGCTTGAACCTAAGATATAAAAATTTGCACCCTTACCCTTATATGTAGCCACTAGACTAAAGAGGCAATCATTTGGAAATATATAATGGACGATTAAAATGTTTCAGATAACAATTGAACATTTCCAATTTCGCGTAAACAACAGACTCGTATGAAAGTCCGATTGTGTATCATTGAGGTTACTGGGCTGCAGTGAAAACAATAGAATCGAATTGAATTCGGGGCAGTGCAGCTACGTTTTATATCATATTGTTCAATTACCGAAGATATATTACATTTATTTCTGAACCAATTCATTCGATTGTTTGAAATAATAAAAAAAAACTATGATTTGAAAGAGGACGGCCAAATGGGCCAATTTTATTAAGGGTCCTTACATAGCTAATGCGCCTTAGTAGATAATCATCATTATCATTATCACTACATAGTATAAAACAAAGTCGCTTTCCCTTTGCCCATATCCCCATGTAGGCTTAAATCTTTAAAACTACGCAACGGATTTTAATTCTTTTTTTAATAGATAGAGTGATTCGAGAAGGTTTTTATATATTACTTATATATCTTATATATAATACATGGACAATTTAGTAAAAAAGACACTGATAATTTTAGAAGTTTCTAATGTGATGTCATATAATTGCATCCGTGCGAAGCCGGGCAGTTCGCTAGTATAGTATAAAACAAAGTCGCTTACTGCTGTCTGAAACTATTTATGCTTAGATCTTTAAAATTACGCAACGAATTTTGATGCGGTTTTTTTAAATAGATAGTGATTCGAGAGGAATGTTTTTGTCCGTTTAATATATATGTATAATATAGTAAACAATAAATTTTCAGTAGTATATTTAGTATCAGCATTGCACCCGCGCATAACCGGGGCAGGAGTATATATGTATATCTGTGTTTACACAAGCTCTCGCCGGCACTGGCTTCTAACCATAGCAATACTCATTACAGCTTTTTAGGGGAAGAATCTGACCTTGATTTAATACAATGAGCACATAATGTTTAATGGGAATTTTGATTTAGAGTTATCATCAGTGTAGCCCAACAAGTCATGATGTCACGTAGTATATTTCAACCTAGATATAATTGATTATACTCATTTTTTAATTTTGTACGTATGTGATTTGGTAATTGCGTAAAATTTGCTGTCATCGAGATGATCTGATGAGATCGAGAGTGATATTCCATTATGCAAACAAACACAAATATTATTCTCTACACATATATAAATAACGTAAATCCTATTAAATTAATAATTCTTTGTTCTGTGGAATGCTTGTAATCGTAGTATCAACTAGTCGCGTTCGCAGTAATTTCGTCTGAAAGACAAAACTGATGATTTAATTATATCGTCAGTAAAGTCATCTTTTATCAAAGACTTATACATATATACTTGTAAAGCTATTGCTCATTTTAATGATTGTCTAATCAATTATGATAGAAAGATGATTTAATTTAACTAAGCTTACTAAACGTGGATTATAAAAAAAACAGAATAAAATATGCAGATTATTATTTAATTTCAAAAACAATTACACCGTACAAATAAACGACGGTACTTAACGTATTAAGCAATTAGTTACACTATGAAGAAAGACTTTGGCTACGTGATTCCGCTAACTCTTCGTTACATCTGTTAGCCTGGTACTACACACTTTTTTTTATTTTACAGTTGTATCAATTTTTTTTCTTGTTTTTTTTTCTTTTTTTCGCGAGCAATCATTGTAATTTTGGATTTATTTAATTAATAATTATATCCTTCACTTAAGCCGAAGCCGTGCTTACCTTAGCACCAAAATTTATTTTGTGGAAATAGCAAATAATGTATCAAAAAGGAATTTGTAATATTTAAAAATAATAATAATATATTTTTTATTCTTTGCTTAACATACATAGAAAATAAAAAAAATAAAGAAGAATACATACATTTACATTTTTTCTGTTAAAATTCCCGACGTGTATATCCCTTCTTATTTCTAATATTTGCAACATATATTTATAAAAATTTTTAATAAGTTACTCAAACACACTTTTAACTTACACTAATGTTCGGTAGTAGTTTCACTACAATCCGAGACGCCATTTTTTAACGAACTGTCAATTGAAAACACAGAAAATACAGGTATAATGAGAGATGAACAAAGGTACTTTATCATCCGTACTAAAATAAATGTTATGGCGTAAAACTAAAAAATAGTTGCGGCAGACTAATTTATTAATTTTTAAATTGTTACTTATTAATTTTTATTTTAATCTGCTATGAAATAGACTAATGTTTTTAAGTAAAGATTATTTACATCAAGGTCATAAATAAAATTAAAAAAAAGTTGACGTACAAATGCTAGCAGCATTTCCCCGTTGAATCGCAATCCTGATCCTCTGAAAAAAAAGTTAACCCTCCTATTACAGTGAAGCCATAAAAGATGAGGGGTACTTTTAAAAAAGTTTTTATTTTAAATAAACATAATAATAATGTGTTTTTTAAGCGTTGGTGATATTACTTGTTACCTTTTAAAATAGATATAGTGCTATCACTGTGATGACCCAGGGGTTTGAAAATGTAAAGAAGACGTAACCTTAGCCCAGTAGTGGGACAATGATAGGCAATTTGCCTTTTTCGGTACTGTTAGCAAACTCTCTTTTCTGAATTTATTTCAATATTAATCTCCTTAAAATGGGAATTATCATCTGTTTTATATAAATTTGAGATTTGAAATAAATTCAGAAAATACATATTTAGTATATATAAATTTAAATTAAGCAAGATTAAATATATTGATATTTAAATATATTGTACAGTATAAGTACAAAATGTTGCCGGAATAATAAAGTATTATTGAGGAATTAAATTCAGCTTACAAAGTACAAAATAGGTTTCCGTTACAGGGCATTCGGGTAAAGATATTATTCGCACGGCCTCCTTACGAACCATGTTACCCTGGTCCACCGACACACATTTTGTAAACATCATTATTTTGCACTTAAGGCCATGATCACAATTGCATTTGCTTATTCAACAAAAAATGCTTTTTTTCCCTATTCATTATGAAGAATGATTCAGAATATATTTATGTAAAGATATGACCTTTCAGTTACGTAACTTTTATCTATTCACGATGATAATTTAATCTTTTTAACACAGTCAATGTTAGCAAGAAAAATCTCCTATAAAAAAAATATGATCAAAATTTCGTGAGTCCACTAACTCTATCAAACCAATGTGATACAAATATTTTTGCATTAGATAGCCCATTCATTGATAGATTATTAAATAATAACTTTGGCCTATGGCGTTTTAACAGTAACGATTAACGCGAGTGGAACCGCGCGATACAGCTAGTGCCAGATAATAACTATATTTTGATCAGAATTTATAGTTTGTTACAAATCGGTTCCCCTTACGTGTTTGAGAAATTGTACAACAAATTAGAGAAATTAATCGTTTTGTTCAGTAAATTGGTACACGGCTTTCTCTATTGGTTATTTTTGATTGGTCTACAAGATAAGAATTCCATTTTCAAACTAAATTAAAGCTCTTGCAGCTGTGATGTAATTGAATCTCTTTTGCTACAAAGGTTTTAGTCACAACAAACATCAACAGCCTGTCAATTTCCCACTGCTGGGCTAAGGCCTTCTCTCCCTTTGAGGAGAAAGTTTGGAACATATTCTACTAGGCTGGTCAAATGCGGCTTGGTGGAATACATATGTGGCAGAATTTCGATGAAATTAGACACATGCTGGTTTCCTCACGACGTTTTCCTTCACCGACGATCACAAGATGGATTATGAACACAAATTAAGCATATGAATATTCAGTGGTGCTGCCTGGGTTTGAACCCGTAATAATCGATTAAGGTGCACGCATTCTAATCACTGGGCCATCTCGACTCTTAGTCACAATTTGCCTCTAAATTAAACACTCAAATGCAACTCGTTGGATGCGTTGGATTGTTCGAAAAAAAAATATGATGAAACTTCGAAATAACTTTTTGATCTGTCGTAACGACATTATGAAATTGCCCTTACATGCGTATATTACGACGCACTTAACGCTTATGCGTTTATGATTCCCTAATGACGAGTCTTTTCAAATCGTTTATGACATGCCAACTTAACTGTAAGTTTTAACCGCGACCTTTTCACGACGGCTATAAAAATGCTTGTTATGTGTTAACAAATATGTCACTTTGATTTCGTCATTTGATATTTTACTAATTACTAATAAAAATAATTTAATGCTAGTTAAGCCCTTCTGAAAAAATATAATTCCAGATTTAACTTTTTTTGACAGAGCCTTAGAGTTTTAAACAATTTCATAAAAATGATCAAATAGGTAAAATTGTTCTCACGGCGGGGGCGGAGGTTGTCATGAGCTCGACAATACTTAGTATTGTTGTTCTGGCTTCAAGGGTGAGTGAGTCAGTGTAACTACAGGCTCAAGGGACCCATCTTAGGTACCAAGGTTGGAGTTACATTGACGATTTTTGTTGATGATTTCGCACTGCCCGTGTCTATATATAGTGGTGAAGACTTACCATCAAGTAGCCCAATCAACCTGTATTATAAAACTGTGACCAAATTAGACTGAACCAAAATTGAAAATGAAGTAACAGCTGTTTCTTTCCCCTGTTGAGCTACAGCATCTCCACTTGCGGTTAAGGCACGTAGCTGAATTGAAGCTGAGACATACAGAATTTCTTTTCCTTACCTTACAAAAAGACAACCGCAATTATTCAATTCACGTGTTTTGCGATGTGGTAGTTACTATAACTTTTTGCCAGCACCTATTTTAGAAGATTTTTTTCAGATGAAAAGTACTCTTCCATACCTATAAGTAACGGACGATTCAAAAAGCTAAAGTTGAAGTGTTTCAATGAATATTCATTGAACCAAGCACCCTTGGCTCTCATCTTTCAGACTTAGGGATGCGTTACTGTCCAAGTACCAGCTTTTAAAATTATGCGACTCGGAAAGTCGGTATGCTGAATATGTGTACTTCTAAACTTTATCGTGTTTATTTATTTTGGCAGCGTTATGTTACTTTGTGTCTGAAACGCTTTTATATTTTTTGCATCATTTTTTCATACAAACATTCCTTAATGAAAGAATTTCACGTAGTTGTAACGACTTTGTCGTGTGAATGTTTTATGGAAACACTTTAATTTTATTTTCTGCTATTGTTATAATGTTACTTTTACATGGTTGTAACTTTGATAAAATATTATTTAGTATTTGGATATATAGAAAAATGTATGTACTAAACAAATAATTTGTAGGTATTACCTTTCTCAATGGAACCATATTTATTAAAAAAATTGATTTAATTAATGATGCAGAAGGTACTAACAATTGTGATGATTTAGGATTCATCAGATACCTTCCTACCGATTTTGAAATTCTCAACAGGAATAAACCTACATTATTTTAAATTACATGTGTTATAAATATTTATAATATATGCGTTTTATGATGTCTTAAATGCCCTCATAACTCATAAACATGTAGCTGTAGTTACTTCACTTAGGCTCGGAGAAATACGTACTAATATAACTGGTGCTAGCAATAAAATTAACTAGACTTTTTTTTTGCTACAGTAATCCTTTGGATAATTTGCCGTAGGCCTGAGTCGCTGGCCATTTTCTTATTTCAAAAATATTGAAAGATAAAGTCAAAAAATCTTTATTTAATATATAAGCATTTATTTATTTAGAGTGAATGAAGCGTTTTTGAATCGTAGATAATTAAATACTACCACCGTTTCGGAAAGCAGCCTCTGGCGAGAAGAAAGGGCAAGAAACTCGCATAATTGCTCTTTTCAAATAAACAGATTTACAATGCTGTTCTTTATACCAATCAATGTCATGTGATGGAACCCGAGCCTGACTCCAAGCTGTTTTTTTTTTCTAAATAGCACTCTTTTAATGAATAATAAGACTTATACATACAATAAAAAAATACTGCCAAATTTAAAAGTAAAAAATTAACGTTTTTTTTAAAAAAAATTATATAATCAAAGAAAACATTAACTATCCTTGCATTTATTTGAAATTAAAATCTGTATCTTGTCCGTAAATAACTGCTACCGGTCGTACCATTAAGGTCCTCGTCTTCCAAAATAAATGCTCATTATTTCAAATTACAAAATATAAATAATTATTACTTATTATTTCATTTCGGACGAAATAACGATACATTCCGTAATGTTAATCTTCATTCCGGTTTCGTTTTCTGAAGAACTAATTATCAATGACAACTTTAAACAGATACATTCAAAACAGGGATAAGGCATTTTCGACCGTAATATAAAGTATATAAGGTGTACAATGCTGTGATAACGTTGTTAAATACGCCCTTACAATTTCATTCGAATAATTATTTATGTCTTTTTTTAATACGATCTTACAAAACCAACAAATAAACATGTACATCCAATGTAATTTAAAAACTAACTAACTTACCATAAAGGTCATTATTCTGCCAACCGTACAATACGCATTACGTCTCGTCGTGAAGATTTAATGACATGTCATCATTGCTACCGACAGACGAAATCAGCAATATATAGAATAGTAGTCTATAGCCTTTAGCCTTTATAGTCTGTAGTAGTCAATTCATCTATACGTATAACAAAAAATAGAGTTGTAATATTAAAATAACCCCAAAATGCATACACGGTACATATACCAAAACAATTTCTTTTTTTACAATTTTTGTCTATTTGTTCTGGCTAATCTCTGGAACGGTTAGATCGATTTGGACGGGACTTTCACTAGCAGATAGCTGATTTAATAAGTAGTAAGAACAAAAATTGTCATCTCTTAAAGTATGATTATTGTACCGTCAAAAATAGAACACAAATTTGTTTTTGTTACTTGATTTTTTGAAGTGAATTGTCTTAAAATTTAAAGAGGATGTGAAATTAATTTTTGTATATTTTTAGTACGTCTTATTGACTTTTTTGTATTGGTTTATTTTAGCCTATTTTTTATTGTTTGAAAGACAATTGTTACTTGTTTTAAAATAACACAAATAAGATTTTGAAATATAAGACTAGAAAGTGAAAGTGGTTAGAAAGAATAATTGACATTCTCCTTTGTCTATAAGAAGAGATTGCCCAGTGGTTACATGGGCAACTTAACCGATGGTTGCAGGATCAGATCCAGTCGAGGACCACTAAATTTTCATCACCTCGAGTTTGGCGATGAAAGCTAGTATGAGTCTAATTTTGATAATATTCTGTCCATCAATCAATATAGGATGACCGTGGTGGATTTAGCACCAAATCTCAAAAGAGAGGAGCCCTTAGTCCAGACGTAAGAAATTTACAGGCCGCTACTTTGTGACTTTGTATTTGAATTCCTGTGCTCCTGAATTATATGGTGAGTGAGCTAGTGTATAGAAGCATATGAAACTTACCATATAAGTTCACAAAATCCATTTTTTAACTTATCTAAGCATATAATAAAATTGGAGTGTCTGTTTGTAATACTTTTTACTTCATGCAAATGTATATATACAAGGTACATATACCAAAATAACATTTTTTAAATTTTTTTTCGGTCTATCAGTCTGTCTGTTTGTTCCGGCTAATCTCTGGAACGTCTGGACCGATTTTGGTCGTCGTCGGGACTTCACTGGCAGATAACTGATATAATAAGGAGTAAATTAGGCTGCAATATATTTTTTTTGTTAAATTCGAACGCGTACAAGGTCGGGGGCACAGCTAGTTGATAAATAGTGATCGACGCGAACTATTTAAATATATGTAATATATTAACGTTCGCATCGATTGCTTTACGACATAATCTTATTCTGCGATACATTCCAGCCAATCAACAACTTACGACTGCTTCTAGACCACCTATAAAATGCTATTACCGTAATTGGATTACTGAACGAATGACGAATGAAGCTCATGTTATCGTGTTCTTTTTTTGAATCCTTATTGAGTAAGACATCATTAGGTTTGCAAGTGTAGTGTGGTGCTTGTAAATGGAAGTTCAGATGTATCAGGGTTGCTAGCAATGAATAATCTATATACTTATAATGTAAATGCGAAAATTGCACATGAGTTTATAGTGCATTTTTACGGCTTAGCCATCGAACTAGAATTTGGTAAGAGGCAAGGTGGTATCCCAAAGAAGGTAATAGGCTATTTTTTTATACTTTATGCCTACAATGATTTGTTATTTTGAGGTGAAACAAATAATGTATGTAGGATAATGTTTCGGATAATGTTTCGTTGGAAGGAAAGAAAGGATTATCTAGGACACGGCACAATTATAAAAAAAAACAAATATGAAGAACATATTACTTAATCTACAAAAAAACAACAAAACCATGATAGTTAACGTGTGTCAAATTGGTGTACCATTCAGCTTCCAATTTAGGTTCCAAGAACCCAACACTGATTTTCAATGGTAACTTGTACACTTAGTGTACTATGCTTTAAAGTTAGTAAGTGGAACCTACAAATATCAGCCATCCCTTGGCTTGCGTTCAACGAGTTTTTGAAGACTAAGGGAACGCTCCTAAGAAGTGTTGTCAAGAGTTATAGTCCGGATTTCGAGGAAACAGCTCGCCTTTTTATTCCTCGTAATAGGCTTATTAATTATACAAAATAGTTGACTGTCTAGTTTGTAAACTATTCGAATTCAAGAATGCCGTTTAAACCCAAGCTGTGTCGGTGACGTCACAAATGCAAATCACATCACGACTGATCTAATTGGAATGTGAGAAGTCGTCCTGGAAAAACTGTAACGTACGTTGTTTAAATCAAGAGAGAAAGTGACGCACTCACTCGTAACCCGCATGGGGCTTACCGCTGTGTTTTGAATGCGATCGGAGTTTAGGAGAAAACTAGGCTTTCGTTTTGTAATTAGATAACTTATACAAACTCATTGCTTGAAAGTTTAATTTAATAAATACGAACAATAATTCTGTGAATATGTAACTTTAAAGAAATGTTTATTAGGACACATTACAAAATAAACACACACGATGTAAGACTAAGAAGTATAAGAAAATTAAAACAAAAAAAAAGAAAGAAAAACAACAAAAATAAAAACATATTAACCAACTATAACCACTTACTAACTACAATACTATTAATACAAAATAACACAATGATACTTAGACGAGCCTAGGTGACCCAGTGGTTAGAACACGTGCATCTTAACCGATGATTTCGGGTTCAAGCCCAGGCAAGCACTACTATATATATGTGCTTAATTTGTGTTTATAATTCATCTCGTGCTCGGCGGTGAAGGAAAACATCGTGAGGAAACCTGCATGTGTCTAATTTCATTGAAATTCTGCCACATGTGCACTCCACCGACCCGCATTGGAACAGCGTGGTGGAACATGTTCCAAACCCTCTCCTTAATGAGAGAGGAGGCCATTAGCCCAGCAGTGGGAAATTTACAGGCTGTTTCTTTACTTTACTTTACAATGATACTTAACGTGTCCTAAAAGGTTGTCCATTCAGCTGATGCTGACGCTGATTTTCAATGGTACGTGTGGTTGTAACGGGCTGTGACAATATATGATAAAACATTATAAAAAAAATACCAATTACTCGTAAGGGGATTTTAAGGTTTTGAGTCCAAGCCAATTATTATAATTGGTTATTTTTGACAGGAAATTATCTGTAATAGCCGATAGTTTGGAAGTATCGTTAACACTTCCGTGGTTTGGACTCGAGTCGTATAAGTTTGCAGACAGGCTTATGAGAATCATCGAATAATGACTGTAACTGTACATACATGAGATCATATAACTCTTTGAATGAAATAAAGTAAAAGGCCTCCTCTCGTTTTTGAGGAGAGGATTTGAGGCTTAATCCACAACATGCAGGTTACCTCACCATGTTTTCCATCATCGACGGGCACGAGAAGTATAACATACATAAATTAAGCACATAAGGTGCTTACTCGGGTTGTACCTGCACTGGCCCTTTTTTTGGTTGAAACAGATTGGTTAGAATATATTTAGAAGATAAGAGGTCATTGACCTGCAAATCGAACATTTGCACTGATAGTGTATATTTCCTAAATAATTGAGTTTAACTTGAGTTAAAACCTGACAACAATATCATATCATGGTTCACCTGCAACTTTTCATCACATCCGATTTATAAACCACAGTGTTATTCAGGTGTTTGTTACCGAGTTATACTTATCTGAGCCGAGATGGTCTCGCGTGCATCTTAACCGATGATTGCGGGTACAAATCCAGGCAAGCACCACTATATATATGTGCTTAATTTTTGTTTATAATTCATCTTGTATGGGCGGTGAAGGAAAACACCGTGAGCTGACCACATGTGCATACCACCAACCCGCATGGGAACAGCGTGGTGGAATATGTTCCAAACCCTCTCTTTAATGGAAGAGGAGGCCTTATCCCCCAGTGGGAAATTTACAGGCTGTTACTTTACTTTTTTTTTACTTTTATACTTATCATAATTTCCTTTGTTACAGATCAAAACACCATGGACGACTGACCATAATCAAAAGTGTTGTTACAAGATATTAGTGTTCATATAAAACTAAAAGTGTTATAATATTGTGATCAAAATGGAGTTCAGATCTCACTTCCTAGCTACTGCGACGTTTCTTATCATTGGTGAGTTTATTTATATCACATTAAAATACATACATTAGTATTTACAGTAAGAAACAAAAGAATAAAAACATTTTTTATTTAGGAAACGGCTTAATTATAAAAGATTAAAAAAAAATGTAGATTACCTAAGCATTAACATAATCTTCAAAAAAGAACACATCGAAAATGGAAAGACAAAATAAATCAATCTCTGGAACGGCCGGATCGATTTTCATGGGACTTTTAAGGAAAGACAGCTGATGTAATATAGTAACTTAGGATAAAACAATAACATTTTTGATAAAGCAAACGCTCACAAAGTTGCGAACACAGTTATTTTAAATTAAATTTACATCGAAATGAGTTTAGTAAATACCTGTGAGTGTAATCGTTTTTTTGTTAAACATTTGTTTTGTTAAAGTAAATATCTTAAAATGACACACTTTATGTTTACTTTTTTTAAAGTAAAGGTGGAGCTTCAAGAATCCTTATATAATAAAGTCATTGACCCAAAAATATTTTAAAGTTTATTAACTGTAAATACATAGGATTAAAATGAGTTTAATTAAATTATGATTGATAATAGGCAGGTGACACTCTCGTTTTTATTTAAAAAAAAATAATTAATGACGATTGCTTTTTGCATGTTCCATTTTATACACACTATTAATAATATACTTAAAAAATTGTTATTTTTTAAAAAATATTTATACATACATAAATATGATTAAAAATGTTTAATTAGATTTTTATATTAAATTATTGATCTATCGTACCACAAACCTCTTTTTTTACAAACAACCGACACTATTATCAATCATGCTAAATAATTGATCGATGGAACGTGATCGATGACATGCGCACGCGCACCGACAATGACCGTTAATGTGACATTTCGATCTGTTATGTTTGTTCTTTACAAGTGATTTATCAATGGTTGAAGAATTGATTATGGGGTTATTTGACAAATGGATAGAGTTTTAAGATGTAAAATATTCGACTATTTCATTTATTACTTATTTAAACATATATAATTTTTTTGTTACTTGAATATACGTAATACAATTTACTTTTTTTTCGACATGATAAATAACGTAAATACCTCTCTATCTATCTCTCTTGCTCTGTCGTGTAATATGTGCGCCAGCGTTGAATGATTTTTTAATTGTGCACCATCGACTGTTTTTTTAATGATTATTGATTCAAGGGGAACATTATTATCAAGCTATAATTGTTATATAGAAAGGTAAGGACAGTTCAAACATCTGAGAATAAATATTTGTCAGTGTAACAGTGTTTTTTCTCGTCTTATAGATAGTACCAACCCATTTTACGGGAGCTTGTGAGTTGTTAATCGTCTTGAGCGACTAGTATAATGGCGTTACGTTTGATCTTCATGCGGAATAGCTGATATATCACTACACGTTATTTATAGATGTTTTCACTCAAAAGACACGCCCCTTTCAATAAACTTAACAAATCTAATCTATATTTAAAGTTATTTCATACACACTAGGATTGTAAGCATGTGCACACACTAATGCATGGTTATAATATTTAACGTGGAGAGGCTCGCTTTCGTGAATAAATAGATGTATACTAGTCATCAGGATAAAATATGTTTTATCAGATTAAGCATTAATATTATTTAGTAGTACTACCAATAAATATTAAGATATCTATATTTATACTAAAAAAAAGTAACTTTGTCTGTCTGTCTGTAGGTATTTCACGACCAAACAATGAATTGATTAATTGATGATATCAAGTATGAACCAAGCTTGACATTCGCTTTTTTATGCCAAACACGAAACGACTACTACCTCAAATGCAAATAAAGTCGCAAGCGACAACAAGTTCAATACAAACAGACAATTTTACAGTTATTCTTATCAATGAGTAAATCATAAACAAACAGTACAGGATAAATAGATCTACCAAAGAAATCCAGACAAGATATTTCCTTGAAAAACACGATATATCTTGCGACCAGTCGCCCGACTTGTCTGGAGCATGATAAATGATGGAAATTTATCATCTGATTGTAATAGATTTGAATGTCTTGGCTATGAGACTATAAATAAACAAGAAATACTTTATATTTAAAATAAAATAAACATAGAATAAATATGTAGAATTAGGGATTATTTCAAAAAAGTATTTCATCATTAATTCCCAAATCAAAATTGGAATATACTTTTTGAATTTTATAACCGATGCTATAACATACAAAATAAACAAATAAAATCTAGCAACTGGTCGGTCAACTAATCAACTTTATGCTAAGCGATGAAAATTTATCCAAATCGAAACATCAAAAATACTGTCACTGTAAGTCAACTAGAATCTAGCAACTGGTTGGTGAACTAGTCGAGTTTATGTAAAATGATGAAGATTTATCCGTAATACATTTGGACTTATCGCATAAGTTAAGCTTTGCATAACATAGAGTACTACATTATGGGAGCAACTAGTGCTGTCGAAGATAATTTTATACTGGTCGATGTCGAATCGATTTCTAATCTCGATATAAATTATTACGAGCCGATCTATGATTGCGTTGTCATATTATACGCAACATCGATGTAAATAGATTTAAAGGAATATTATTGAATTAAATATATATGGTGTGTACGAGGCTTTACATTTTCAAGTAGTTAATGAGGATATGACTGAAAAGAAGAAAAGAGAATCATGATGCTGATCCCAAATAAATACCAGCAAGTAGTTACAACGTTTAAATGTATATAAATGAAGCTACCCCTGGTTCGAAATGCAGATTCTACCGAGAAGAACCACAGAAACTAAGTAGTAACTTTTTTTAAATACAAAATCATGTCAGTTCTATAAATTTACATATGTATACATATAATTCATCCTGCCTAGAAGTCAACAAGTATTAAATCCAAGCTTTTTAATCATCTATTTAATCGTGTATTAATTAATATGCTTTATGTACCAATGTATTTTTTATTAATTATTTGAATTTATGAAGCGAAAAATTTAAAAATATCTCCGGAACGTTATTAAATAAACAGATATATTACCTGTGTAGACTGACTGTGCACTGTTAGAAATTCAAACTCAAACTCAAATGACTTTATTCAATATAGAAGTATTACACTTTTTTATTGACGGTCAATTGAAACAGTACCATCGGTTCGGAAAAGAAAATACCCTGACCTGAGAAGAACCGGTGAAAGAAACTCAGCGGGTTTTTTTGTCTCATGTATTATATAAACAATTTAATATCAAATGAAATATTAACGATTCCTTAATCGCTAATATGCCACTAACTCTGGAAACCAAGACGTTGTATGTTCCTCATGCCTGTATTACTTATATACTCTTCCAAATGGAAATCAACAATACTAAGTAGTTACTGTATAGCGGTAGAATTATAATTTGGTGCTGACTTCCCAAAGTAAATAGCAAATTTGCTTGAAATCAGCTGTTATTTCTATCATCATATTTATGTTATGTTTATCTCCACTTGCGTGCTTATTTATAAGGTTTGAGCTGCTGCGAAGGTATCAGGTTTAATTGCGTGCAGTTTTACGATAAACGATAATCATAGAAGTAAATTGAAAACTATTATAGCAAACATATTTTTTATGAACTATTTATTTCGATCAGAAAATAGGCCATCTGATAATAAGTCGAAATACTATACTACTAGCAATCAGAAGTGGTTTTATTTAAAAAAATATGTGCGTGGTAAACTACATACAACTTTATTTTTTAACTCGTAAATTCATTACAATAATAAATGTAACGAATGTAATGTAAATGTTGAAAAAGAGTAACTGCTGAATTTCTTGCCGGTTCTTCTCGGTAGAATCTACTTTCCGAACCGATGGTAGCTTCACTTAATTGTTAAATGACGATTCAAAAGTGCTTGTAAAAGCCCACTTGAATAAAGTTTTTTTGATTGATTGATTGAATAATAACAATAGATGTTAAACTTATTCTGTCAAACACAAAGTCTCAAAATAGTAATGCCCTGAAGATGCACAGGCACCGCCCTAAATACTCACTCTTGCTTATATTCTTCCAATATTGCTTTACTCAAGTAGGTTGAAAAGTAAGGTACCAGTGGTCACCACCGCATACATTAGAGCCTTAACATCTAATTAATACGAAATTAAGTGATTAGGTATGTGTTTGTTACACTGGCTACTTTGAAGTATCAAATCGGAACACAAAAATACAAAGAATTGCATCTTGACGCTTGAATATATAATAAGTGGATCGTACCCAGACAGACTCGCAAAAAGCCCTACCACAAAGAAAAACTAACAGCAATACAAAGAGGCAAGAATAATGTAAGCATTTCGAAACATTTCCTCTAGATTATCATAATTATGCTAGTATTTTTAACTTGAAAAGATAGAGCCGCTTTATAATAGATTAGTGCAGTGAGGCTGGGATAATGAACCACGTACGAACAAAATTAGATAATTGTGAAGATAACCGGATTAGTATGCAGTTGCGTTACATCTGTATATCTATGAATATTAACATTTTGACAGTAGTGTGTCCATGTTTGGAGTTTGGAGATTTTTTTTTTAATTAAATTTATCCATCCAATTAAACATATGACATGCAGTGTGGCTTTGTGAAGTTTAAACTTAAGACTTTTACAACTCGAGGTGGCATATTAATGCCTTGCATTAGCAAGTTTATTAAATCAACTTTTATAATTGATATTATATTCTTTATAAAAGTATAAAAGTTTTTTTTTTTATTTTTGAATTAAGGTACAACATTTTGTTTCATTTTTCATTTATTTTTAAGTAGTAACAAAAACATACGAATGAATAGTAGAAATTTGTATACATATGATGTTATTAATTAAAAAAAATCCAAAAATAAATAATATTAAATATCCCGTATAATTTTCATGTATGGCAACACTGGTCGTATTAAACTGTTTCCATAATTTAATATTATTAAAATACATGTTTACGAAACGACTCGTCCAACCTCTTTCTTTTCAAAACTCTCTGATTTAACGTCATTGTAATAATGTAGATAATAAAACGTGTTGTTAAGCAACACTAGATCATATTTGATAAGGGAATAATGAATAAATTAAAATAAATATTAGAAGGTAGCTTATTAAATTTAATGATAATAACAGTGTTAATTCGGTATACATGTGTTTCATCGTGTTATTAATCATTTTTAATTATAAATACTTATTAACTACATAATATAAAACAAAGTCGCATTCTCTGTCCCTATATCGCTATGTAAGTTTAAATCTTCAAAACTACGCAACGGATTTTAATGCGGTTTCTTTTAATAGATAGAGTGTTTCAAGAGGAAGGTTATTGTATATAACAAATATACTTAACAAAGACTGATCATTTTAGAAGTATCTAATGTGATGTCGTAAATAAACAAATTCTGTAGTATATTGAGTATCAGTATTGCTCCTGTGCGAAGCCGGGGCGATCCGCTGGTTGATTGATAAAAGAGATTTAATAATGCAAGTAACTTAAAAATTTAAAGTTACTTAAAAGTTCTTAATAAAAAAAAGATACTTCCAATGCATTTTTAGACGTTCTGAGGTTAAAATACATTTGAATAATGGATTTATTAATTGTGTCTGTATTTGTATATGTCAATATATAAGACGGACAATCAATATAAACTATGATTTTATGTAACACTAGCTGAGCCTGCGACTTCAAGCGCTTTAGAATTTAACAATAAAAGGTATTCTTCAGTTCGCAGATTATACTATAAATTATGAATTCTGTTTTAGGAAACTTTGTAATATTAAGGCACCGGTTGTGACGGCAAATAAAAATAGCCTAAATAATTCCTGTTTACATCAGTTATGTCCCGGTGAAACTCCCGTCAAAATCGATCCAACCAATCGATACAACATAGACTGACGAAATTTGAAAAAATACATATGCATGTAATAAAAAGGATATTTTAATATTACAAACAGACTTTCAGACAGACAAACAATAAAAGCCGTGAATGTAGAACTTATTAGTCAGGTTTACTGTGATTATTTTTGTATAAAGTTCGCATGTAAGTAATCCAAGTGTCCGGATAGCTCATCGCGTTAAATTTATACGAGAGTGCCAAGAATCGGTCACAGGACTCGAAGGAATGTAAATCGAAAGAAAGTATACTTACCGTTCGTTCTAGATTTGTTTAAATACAAAATCGTGTAAAAACAAACCGTAAGATAAGATTACCGATTAACTGTTTTATCTGTAATCGTAATTATGGTACATATTTATTATAAGTACGGTTGCTTTTAAATATATTTAATTAAACATGAAAGCTTCTTGTAAGTAATTGTTATCGTATTTATATTGACAGTTGAAACAGATTGGGAAGTTTAAATTATGTAGTATATGGAGTTTTTATGCATATAAAGTAAAAGTAAAGTAAAGTAACAGCCTGTACATTTCCCACTGCTGAGATAAGGCCTCGTTTTCAATTGAGGAGAGGGTTTGGAACATATTCCACCATGCCGTTCAAATGCGGCTTGGTGGAATGCACATGTGGCAGAATATCGATTAGACACATGCAGGTTTCCTCACGACGTTTTGAGGATGAGTAACGAGGGTTGGTCCTGATTAAGGTCACGTAAGTTATTTTGATTTTACTGAATGATTTGTATTTTTATAAATTTTAGTCTTGAATTTAACAGACGTATCTATAATAATTATTAATTAGTCTGTTAATGTGGGATAAATGCATTAAATACATCACAAATATTATATATTTATATTTTTACACTATATTAAAAAACTACTTTAAACTTATATTATTCTATTTCACGAAAAGTATTCTAAAAACAGATACACTTTTTATATATAAATTAATAAAAGCATCCAACATTAAATGCAACGAAATCGATCTCCATGCTTTTTTATCACATATATGTTTTACTAGCTGTGCCCGCGAACTTGTACACTTTAACTAAACAAAAATATATATTATTTTAGCCTAACTTACTCCCTATTATATTAGTTATCTGCCAATGAAAGTCCCATCAAAATCGCTACAGACAGACAAAAATTGTAAAAAATGTCATTTTGGTATATGTACCGTACATACATATGTATTGAGTAAAAAGGGCTATTTTAATATTACAAACAGACACTCCAATTTTAGTATTTGTATAGATTGAGTCATGTATCGTGTTCTTCGATGTTTTTTTTTGACATTTGATTTAAGCTTCAACAAGACTTGATTTGAGAAAGGTGCAAATAACAAGCGCGGTTCGAGATTTATAAGGAGTGACTATACAGCATTCCTGAACAAAGTAAGAAGCTAATAGTAGTCTTAGTAAAAACTAGAGGCACTAGATACGCAGTGAGAGTGCATCCGTTGGAGAAATTTTGTAATAAAGTTCAATGTCGTAATAATGTCCTTATTTAGATAAAGACATGGCTCAGTGGTTAGACGACGAGACTTCTTAGCGATCGTTGTGGATTCGAAGCTAGCACAATCGAGTTGTTCGGATTTTGATGAACCTTTCGCTGGCGGTTTTTCCGAACCTTTCTTAAAGGCATCGCACTTGCAAACCTCCACAGTGTTGCTGATGTCCATGGGCGATAGTTTTCCATCAGATGAGCCTTCTTCTCGTTTGCTGCATATCACATATAATACAGGCAATCACCACTGAATTCTTGTTTGTTTAAATTGTGTTTATAATTCATCTCGAGCTCGACGGTGAAGGAAAACATCGTGAGGAAACCTGCATGTGTCTAATTCCAACGAAATTCTGCCACATGTTAATCCACCAACCCTCATTGGAGCAGCGTGGTGGAATATGCTCCAAACCTTCTCATTAAAGGGAGAGGAGGCCTTAGCCCAGCTGTGGGAAATAGACAGGTTGTTGATAAGTTAAAAGCTTAAAAGTTAGGTATGGGACGACAACAGCCTTTTCTTACATCATAGCGGTAACTAAACCATTGCGCTTTTGACCTTTTTGAAATACACATCATTTTATAATTAAACCAATATATTGTTACATTCACTCTACCGGTGGATTGATTATTAATTAAGAAAGTAAAGTTCACACATCAAATATAAGATCGTGTTTAGCCCTTCGCATTCAATATTATAACAGCAAACGTGTTTGCAATTTCTCTTAGCATAATTTAACACTCAAATAATAATGATCTATTGAACACAAAACACATAAAACAACATTTATATTCAAACAATTTTGAGTTTTAATCTATCTGAATTAGGTGTATATTGGCTTAATAGAACACGAGACATTGTAAAACGTTATGACTTTCTCAAAGTCAATAGGCGATGCAGTTGTGTATTACGATTATCTAAAGCTGTCTCGTATGAGGGCACTGTCATGTTTGACATACATACCATAATCCAGAAACTGAAAATACAGCATGATAAAAATATGACATTTTGGTAGCACGGAAGATTGTGCAGCCAAGTTCTAAGCCTAATAATATTAGTAAAAGATAATATTATTCATATTTATTTTTTTGATCATTTTACATTTTAGTTCTAAAGAGTTAAGGCATTAATTAACTTTCTTATTAGTGTCTATCAGTATCTTAATAGTACATAAAGATAGAGATCTTATTGGCTTTCACAAAACAACACGTGTATTAAGGTAGTTACTAATTAATCGCTAATAAATCTATGTTAAAATATAATTAGATAAATGCACCAAAATCTAATTAAAAAAAAGACCAAATCATTTTAAACAACAGCCTGTAAATTTCCCACTACTAGGCTACGGCCTCCCCTCCCTTGAGTAGAAGGCCTGGAACATATACCACCACGCTGTTCCAATGCGGGTTGGTGAAATACCCATGTGGCAGAATTTCTATGAAATTAGACACATGCAGGTTTCTTCACAATGTTCTCCTTCAAATGAATTATAAACACAAAATAAGCACACAAATATTCAGCGGTGCTTGCCTGGGTTTGTACCCGTTTTACCCACTGGGCCATTTACTCTAAACATTTTAAGTGAGATTGCATTAAAGATTCACTGATACTATAAACATGTAACGATAAGGAGAGATTTATTTGAAACCATGTTAATTTCAAAATTACGAGTTCATTTATCAAACTCAAATTAGGCCCGCTAAGTTACCGTAACGATAGCCTACAAAATGCAAGAACATTTTTTGCTTGAGAAAAGCGATTACAAGCGCACATCTGTAAAATTTAAAAGAGAAAGTTAACTCGGCGTTAGTTAGATTTCGGCGACGGCGGTTAGTCAAACAAACTGGGTGCATTTCTCACCGTAAATTAATTAAGAAAAATGAATGGCAAGGCGCCTAATTATAGCGATCTTCTGTCGTCCGTTGAAAAGACGGAGAGGGTACCGCTGAGTTTTTAGTAGTCTGGGTAGTATAACGATGTGCGAGGCCGCATAAGATAATCCTGGGTACCCTCGAATCTCATATAGGTACTCCCCACTTCACGTGACGGAAACGCTTAATGTGTTTTTCGAGCGAGAAAATCGTTGACGTTTAAACGAAATCGTTGAAGTTCAGCTGTGTACTTATTCTATAAACGCAGCGGTCTAGTTCAATATCATATATTAAACGATATAAATAATCAGAGTTAGTCCTAAACTATGCTTAAGATGAGCTGATAATCGAAGTTGGATCCGAATAAAATTGTCAACCTATGATTGCCGTTATAAGGCAAATGGGAGCAATGTTTTAGACTGTCGGGTTCACTTTCTTTTCAAGGCACGGGAATGTACCTATGAGTATATTCCCGTGCCGCGATACTCTAGACTGCTGGGATTTCTCGAAATCTTCATTCGAACCGGACTAACATTTAATACAAGCTGGACCCGGGATTTGTAATCAGGACCTTATAATCAGCAGTAATCCAGCTCTACCCACTACACAACCAAGCAATCAATCATATAATTTAGTTGATTTATACTAATTTATGAATTTGACCCTTCTGAGGTCATTGTATTTTACTGAACTTGGCGTAAAAAAGTCAATAAAATAATTAATTAAAAAAACGACGTTCCGTTAGCGCTTATTAGTCATTTAATTACAAATTTCAAAAGGTAAATAAACCTATACCGTAAGCTTGGCATTTTTTCTATATAATTTATGGTTGAGTCATAAAATGGAGCCTTAATTTGATGAGCTTAAATATTTTTTATTTCGTGTCAGCTGATAATGTTTATTAGAATGCATTTAATTGCCAATTGCGTTTATTTTGACTGGCGTAAGAATCTTCAATTCGGTTGTCAATAATTCGCGAGTGAGATAACAATTTAATTTTTGACAAATAGCACTGTTTGAATTTAGAACTGCAGCCAGCACAATAATTTGCTAAAAGGCAAAGTTCGTTTCTATTGAAGGCATACATTCATTAAAATACGATAATAATATTGTTTTTAAGGATTTTAATAAAAAAAACATTTCTTAATACTAACGTGTGCTTACCCTTAACCTCGAAAGCCTCATCCCAATTCACAAGCTCTCGATAATTCGATACACGTCATTGTTACCAAAAACATCTTTACTGTTACTTGCATTCTTTTAGTATTTTTCACAATACGCACGTATTCCACATTCGAATGCTAGAATTAAGTTTTGAACTGAGACATAATAATGTCTATAAATGAAATTACATATTTAAAATCGTAGATGTATTAATTCTATAGTCTAATTGACAGATATTTCATCATGTATTACTTTACAGTTATGAATTTGCCACTTAATTTCTTTGCCACTTAATATTTGTCGCAAAAAGGGTCTAAGTACAACTGGCTCAATATGTATTCTATGGTCAACGGTCGAATTTGTATTAGCATTTTTGGGTTAAAACCGAGAATGGGCCATTACAATAACAGTCACAGGAGACATAGTTTCTTGGTGGTAAAAGTGGTGGTTTCTAAACTTTATCTTGTCTTGTATTGTTGTGTTCCGGTTTGAAGTTGATATTTCTTACAGCGTCAATGTCTATGGGTGATGGTGACCACATACCATCTGGTGGCCCATATGCTCGTCAACCTATACCATAAAAAAACTTCCAATTTCCAGATTCCTGGATGCTGTTGGATATTTTGTCAGAAAATTATATAACTTGTTTTTGTTAAACACCTGTAGTTTAAATCAATTAGAGCTACGGAGCAAATGTTGAGTTATTGTTGTTTTCCTTTATTACTCTCTCGTGATATAACTAAGTCAGGAACTAAAACAACATTAATTTGTGCAAGCAATTCCATTGGTATCTTATCGGAAAATTCTAAAAAATTAAAGCTATTTTTTAAATTTACAATTAACAACTATTTGTTTTTAGCACATCTCATATTTGAACAAAAAATATTAAAAATCTTACAAATTCTGGGATTTACAAATTTGTTTATTACTGTTGACCCGAATCGAGACGCAGACCTTTCTCTTTGAAGAGATTTAAAAGAACATTAGCACCTACATTTTTCCAAGAGACTTTGACATACATTTTGGGAAAAGTTCAGAAATCATAATTCAAGCTCAATAAAATCTTGAATATTTTTCTTTGTGTTGGTCTTATGTTTTGGGTAGTATGACTTTACGCTCCTGAATACAAGCGAGCGAAATCCACAAAAATTAAGTCAAGATAGTGGCATTTTTCAATACTCTATGAGTAAAGTTAGCAAAGAGGGAGGATAAAATCGAACATATCTTCCTTGCGCAAGCATTTTTGCACTTATCTATTGATAATATGTTTTATTAATTGGAAACGTTAATTTGATTCCAGCCATATTATCAAATAACATAAAATTCGCAACCCGATCTCTTGCGTGGCTCGTCCATCGCATTTGACGGTGTCGATATTTTACTAAAAACAAAAACAAACCGTCTGAGAGCAAGTCGGACTAAAGGGTTCCAACCTTGAATTGAGGCTTTTTATTACTTTTATAAGTCATGATAATAAATACGTTAACAACTTCTGGGGTCCTAGTAGTCAGTAATAGGCCATAAGGCAACAATGTTGGACTTGATATAATGCTACAGGTATAATTCCAAACCTCAAATCGGGCGACGACAAGTGATTGGTTTTGCATATTGAAATATCTTCAGCAACAGTCCAGGGGAGAGGATAGATGGGTGCATCTGTTGCTGAAAGTAATAAAAAATAAAATAATTTCGAATTTGGAAGTGTTTAGCCTCGTGCCGCAGAAACCAAGTATAGATTGATCCTTAGTTGAAATCTTTGCGATCGTTTCGTATTTACCATCCCATCGGACTATGAGAGTACATCTGTATTAATCAAATCAAATGAAATTCAATTTTATTCATATTAACTTCACAATCAAGCGTTTTTGAATCGTCGATACTCAAATACTACCACCGTTTTGGAAAGCAGCCTCATTCAATCCCTATATTCCTCTTGGGTCCTATAATATAGGAGATATTATAGGACCCTACTCTATCCTTCAAGACGACATCATCATACACTTATCCTGTGACACGCAGACTGATCTATAGTTATCGTAGACTTGGTTATAGTCCCTTTGTACCTTAAGTGTTAAACATATATGTTAAATGCAAAACGTATACAATTTTAAAATCGAATTACTCATTAATTCCATTCTACGCGATGGATTTTGTGCTATTATCATGCAAATTAAATTGTGGATTCGCCTTTGGCGAGCGAAATTGTATAATATATGCAAATATTTGTCACGTCAGGTCACGTTATGTGATTATATAATTAAACAAGGTTTTCGGCATTTCGGTAAAACTAGTTTCAGATTGAGGTTAATGGCCTTCGTATCAATGATTTCATTTCTCACGACATATTTATAGTCTGTATGATTTATTAAATGTATTTCTTTACGAACTTATTGAAACCGCAGCTTTAATTCGAATTCAATTAGTGGCATAAATGCTTCTAGTTTGTTCAACTTTTTATTTCCAATATCATACCAAGGGTGAAAAATGTCTCAATCCGAGTAAAGTCAATCTTTCAAGAAGAATGGCGACTGGGCGGGTGCCTATCTACGCAGCAATTATTCTACTACTAAAACAGTAAAATATTGTATTACTCAGTTTGTTTGAATGGTAAGTAAACTAGTGATATTATAGGTACGACTTGTACTTATAATATCACTAGTTTACTTACCATCTTGTTTTTCCGCATTGACAGCTCATTGACGGCTTAAAACAAATCCAGTGTAAATTTATTTGAGTATGTTGTTACTTATAAAATAGAGCTAGAACATTAAAATAGATAAATAGAAGTATTATTTATATATTATTGCAATATTTAAAGATATATAATATAATTTATACGCTTATAAATAATCGTATAAGACGTGATAGTATATAATCAATTTAATTTTAGTGCAAGCCATAATTGCCTCTAATTAAAAGTGTAATTAGTATGGAAGTCAGTGCAATGAAATGTTTACGTTACATAGTTCCATGTTGGCAGTTATTTTGTTGATAAGTATTAACATAAAGCATTAGTATATACATTTATGCAGGCAGCATTCACACGCAATGAAGGGATATGACAAAATAAGAGAGCATCATGCCGTGACGGTCGAGATGGCCCAGTGGTTAGAACGCGTGCATCTTAACCGATGATTGCGTGTTCAAACCCAGGCAAGCACCGCTGATTCATGTGCTTAATTTGTCTTTATAATTCATCTCGTGCTCAGCGGTGAAGGAAAACATCGTGAGGAAACCTGCATGTGACAAATTTCATAAAAATTTTGCCACATGTGTATTCCACCAACCCGCATTGGAACAGCGTGGTGGAATACTTTCCACGCCTTATCCTCAAAGGGAGAGGAGGCTGTTGTTGTTGTATGTCGTGACGGAATACGAGTCGGGTTGACTTACTAGGCGGGATAAGTCACCGGTAAGTGTGAGTCGTACGCACTGAGGGTTCCGTACCAACAAAAAAAAAAAATCTGAAAACGACTGAAATTAGGTACGAAGTAAACTTGAGCACCAAGGAAGGCTATTTTTTGCCTAACCTTTGATAACCACTCCTAAAATACGAGCGAATCGTCGGGCGACAGCTAGTAAATAATATATGTTATATATGTATTCACTGGTACACATACAGAATAATTATATTCATAACATACTTTTTCGTACAAAATATTATCCCCTGACCAGTTTCATGATTTCATGTTACCTGGAACTCTTAAACAGACACAGTGGGTCAGACCACGTCGTCGTTTAAGGGTATATATATATTTTTAATTTAGAGCTATGGAACTCTAAAACTATTTTTTTTCCTCAAGCGATTTACTCAAGTAGAGAATCTTACTCGACCAATTACGTTCACAAATTAACAAGTATTTCCACTGAATAGAGAAAGTTTTAATTTACCCATTTACTTTTAATTAGAGCTTTTATCCGTAATCGTACAAACCAAAGTCATTTTATAATCAACTAAAATTGCAGTGAAGAAGAAATCGGCACACTTGAATCGTGTGAATCAAACTTATATCAATGTATCTCGGTCTCGTGGAACAGGTTCCGTATGAAAATTCAAAATAGTAGTTGGGGATCGAAGCCTGCGCCCGCTCATGTCCTCGCCCACGATGCTTGCTGGCCATTTATTAAGGATTCATAAATGGCCAGCAAGCATTCAAGACATTCGTTATTGAAATAAATTGTATTGCCTTTAATAATATGGCGGCTTGTAATGATATTTCGAATGGTTTAGCATATGGCTATAACCTATATATGCCTATATATAGGTCATTATATGGCGGTCTCTGCGTAACTTATAAGCATCAGTCTGGATATATTTAAAAGAGAAACATTCAGTAAATTCCACGAAATTACCAAACACCAAAATCGCAGATTTTTTTTAACTTATAGGAGAAACGTGGAAATATTTACCTGTTAGTCAGTGGTCATCACTGCCCATCGACAATAGCACTTCAAACATATTAACCAATCCTTACAAAGCCAATCCGTCTACTCAAAAAGCCTTAACTATTTGTAACCAACTTGTGGTAAATGTCCAGGAACTCGGGGCCCCGGTGTTGTGATCTAACCCCTCAACCACATAATTGAGTTGACTGCCTCGTTAATCTAGATTATAAATGATCATGATGAAACCACCAATGAAACCGCAAGGCATTGCTAGTAACAATAACTTGGCCAAATCGTTCATATGAAGTAGTCACCAACACACACATTGGCACTTCGAACAATATTATCCAATCGCCAATGCGCCACCAATCTTGGTATTTAATTATGTTATTTGCCTTGTTCTGTAGTTACACTGGTGTTCTTAATTTGGCTGTTGAATAAAACACACTAAATATAATTTAAAATTTGAGCAAAACACAATTTAGTGGGAATATTATTTTTTCTATAATCCGTTTTTTTTTATTTATTGCTGCAAAGCCATTAATGGATAACCACAATAGGTGTTGCAGATAAATGAAAGTTAATAAACCATTTTTATCGTTAACTATTTATATAGAAATATCAGTTAAATATTAATCGATGTGCAAGCAAGCAGATTGTGGTGTGATGGCCCAGTCGTTAGAACGCGTGCATCTTAACCGATGATTGCGAGTTCAAATCCAGGCAAGAACCACTGAATATTCATGTGCTTAATTTGTATTAATAATTCATCTCGTGCTCACAGGTGAAGGAAAACATCTTGAGGAAATCTGCATGTCTCAAATTTCATGGAAATTCTGCCACATGTGTATTCCACTAACCCGCATTGGAACAGTGTGGTGGAATATGTCCCAAACCTTAACCTTAACCTTATCAAAGGGAGAGGAGGCTTTATCCCAGCAGTGGGAAATTTATAGGCTGTTGTTATTGTTGATGATAAGCAACTACGGGCTATAAACAGTCATTCCGGCTCACAAATCCGGCATTACCATAAAAAAAAAAACGTTTGGGAATTTGGAACATTATTTATTATTATATAAAAACGAATATCTTCAGGAAAACGAATTTTTTATATGTTAGTTTAAGATACACAATTCTTAACTAGCTCAATACTAACTATTAACAATGGACTAAATTTCAAATTCAATTAGAGATTCAATAAAACGGTATCCATTCAAGAAATTACTTTCATTTTGATAAAAACCGTCCGCTTTAAATCTTATTCTATCTCCAAAGAGAACAGTTAAAGTAACATTCTAAAGTTATTTCCTATTCACACATAGTGAACACTATTTACCGTGACCGGCTTGAGCTTCGTACAGATAAGCTGATAAAATTAAAGAATTATCATATTGTAAGTTCAGTCGTAACGGGGACATTACATTAACAAATGGTCGGGTTATCGCCATTGAATTGGAACTTTATAATTGCTTAGATGTTTTCTGTTGAAGTTTGATGTGAGTATAAGAATCGTTATCGATACATACCTAATTAAAGCTTATTTCTATGGAATAGGGAAAAATGTACACTTACATTAGATTTTACATATTTCATTTGTTTTGCTAATAACTCAGCTAAATTAAAAAAAAACATAAAACCAAAAAATATGGTGTTTTCCGGTTTTTTGGAAACATTAAATAAATATATGAGACAACATCACATACATTACTCTGATCCCAACTTAAAGTAGCTAAAGCACTTGTGATATGGAAAATCAGAAGTAACGTAGGTACCACAAACACCCAGACCAAAGACAACATAGAAAACTAATGATAATCTACATCGACTCAGCTGGGAATTAAACCCAGTAACTCAGAGTAGCGTACCCATGAAAACCGGTGTAAACACCACCCGACCACGGAGGTCGTCGAATTACATTATTGACCTCTATCTACTATGCATATAAACCTATCTCTTGAATCGTTCTATTCTCTCTATTCTTCTCTATTCACTCTAAATATATGTATAGAAGCCGAGAAGCGGTCTTGTTTTATACTATGTAAGACTATATACATAACTATATGTATATTATCTTGGTATACTAAAACTAACAACAGTATAAGCAAATAAATAAAATACATGTCGATCGATAACATTTTCACAAATAAGTTTAGAAATGAACGTTGCCTTCAAACTGCAATTTTATGTATAGTAGTAGGTAATAGTTATTTATAAACGCAGATACATAAGAAGATATAACGTTATGGTTCTATTCAAAATTACATTTAATATATTTTAATAATCAAATCAAATCAAATCAAATCAAAATAAACTTTATTCTAGTAGACTTTTACAAGTACTTTTGAATCGTCATTTTACAATTAAGTGAAGTTACCACCGGTTCAGGTCAACAGGTATATCTCTGTGAAAGACTTAATATATAAGAATGAAAGGACATATCAAAATACAGATAACACATTGGGATGATGTAATTAAATGTGGAGGAATATCGCGGATAGCGAGAGAAGGCTAAAATGGAAGCACATAGAGGAAGCCTCTGTCCCACATTGGGCGTCCAAAGATATCTGAAGTTGGTTTTTCTTAATAATATTTAAAAAAAAATACTATTACTATTCATACGTCTTTAGAATTTCTGACCATTAAATATTGTCTCTTAATAAATTTAATTTTATCACATGATTTGTTGATTGTATAAAAAGAAAACTATATGCAAATTGGAAATTGGAAATTGGAATTAGGGATTGAAAATAAAGGTTTTTTTTTTAATTTTATTTGATCGAAGGATTCAAAATGGCATCCTCATTTTAGTTACTTCGAAACACCGCTTTATATAAAGTAAATTTGCATGCCACACAAGACGTTACTTTCACGTGCGTTTGTGAAATAGAAATCGCACGGCTGGGTCAACATTGTTTACAATTGTACTTGTGACCGGAAAATCCTCAATCGACTCCATTATTTCCACATTTGACATTGACTTTGACATTGACAGATCCTCAATGACAGGAGAAAGTTCATTGACATCGTTTCTCGACTGCCAGTCAATCGAAATCAAAATATCATTTACGCATGCAACTTTTAAATCGTCATGTAACAAAATTTGATGCAATGCTGCTATGGCAAATATCTACAGAACGGAAAGTGCGTAGTTATTTTTGCCACAACTTTAATTACAGGCTGAAATATAATTGAATACATGTATGTACAGATGTATGCCAAGAAATAAAGAAATACTAAGTCTATGCTTTTTATCATGAAAATATAATCTGGTATTGAGTAATATACCATATTTTTGAAGGTTTTATTGTATGAAATTTAAATTTTTAATTGGCTAACTTAATAAAAACCTCCTCAGGTTTTTATTAAGTTAGTAGTGGTCCCTAGGCGTAGGGCTTTGAGTAAGGGACTAGGGTAGTCCCTTACTCAAAGACCTACGCCTAGGGACCACTCAATCATTACAGAAGTTATCGCTAAACAGCAATAGTAGTAGTATTGTTGCAGTTTGATTTAGAATGGGGGTGTGAGCTTTACTAAGTTGCCAAGACTGAGGATGTTTGCCGATAAATAAGAAATTATTAATATTTCCTAAAGTGCCAATCTGTGGTGGTTTCCATGACGTGATTTCTTATAATCTGCCTATTTGCAAGTCTGCCTAACGATTATAAAAAAATACCGTGAAAATACGCCGTACAGTTATTAACTCTAGCAAGTAATATAATATTTATGACGTCTTTTAAACAAGAGCCACTAACCGTCACACTGTAAAATTTTTATAACATCTTTTATATTAATTATATTTTAGTTTTAAAACGTTTTGTACTACATCTCATATGACGTTTTAACGAACAGAGGTTATAACTTAAAAAGTGATTTTAAGTTGTTTTTGTTTCATTTATTTTTATGAGTACTTAACGACGAATCTTCAGCCAGGGTTGCCATCATTGTTTAAATAAAATAGTGACCCAATTATAAACATTTTTAAAATTAAAATCATCAAAACAACAAATTTTATTAAATAAAAAATTACTACGGTGTTTGCGGAGTGTCAAACTTCACAAAAATAGTAAATACAATATTTTTTTATGAGTGTATTTGATTTTTTTTTTCTACTTTAGATTTTAGTAAATTACCAAATAATACTAATAACTAAATCAATTTTATTTAGACGAATAAAATATTAATTTTATTCATCGCATAAACATATATATTTTTATGTTGTTATAAAAACAGCTAATTAGTTAAATAATTTATTTTAAATTAAGTCAAATTACTTTTTGATCGCTTACAACCCTGTACTTAACGCAACCCTGTGTACAGTGAAATGCTTAAATCATTAGCTTTTATGGTATAATGATTCTATGGAATCCATAAATTATCTCTGCTTATTATGGAATCCATAAAAGTAAATGGTGTACGTGTGTTCGTTGATTTAACATTGCGAATATATTTTTACTTAAAAGAAAAACATCGGTTTAAATGTTCTGAAATTATTACCTTACAAAATAAGATTATGGTCTCCTGGTAGATATGAAATTGGTATCGAATCCATTATTTCTGTCACTAACCTCATAACTATCGTTAGCTCTTTCTAAAGAATGTCATAAGAAAAGGATAGACATATCTTTGTATGATCGCTTCATGCATTCGCTTTCCTGAGCCAACATTGAGTAATTAATGTTTTATTTTTTTAATTATAAATTTACTTTATTACCAATAAAAAACAGCCTCAAATTTGTTCACAAACTTGCTCTAAAAATATCTAAAAGTCTAGATAAACGCTCAGAGCGTTTATCTAGACTTTATAGTTTAAAGTTTACTTAATTTAATGTCTAGACGAATCAGTTTCATTGTTGCTATATTGGTAATACTTTATACATAAAACAAAATAAAGAAATGTTTATTTAGGACACGGCAAAATTATAAAATATAAAAAAATAGAAACGCCACAATTAAAAATAAATTCTTTGTATACATACATAAGAAGTTACTTAATCTATTAAAATACACACCAAAATAGAAATGAAGGTATAAAAAAAAGAAATTGTGTAAGCAATGATGGTAATCGTGTCCTAATTAGGTGTACTTACCATTCAACTTCCGAGTTGGGTTCCAAAAACCCAACGCTGATTTACAATGTACCCCATATATTTATACATATTGAAAATATAAGTAAACAGACGGACAAATGCGCCATCTGAGGGTCCATCGCAACCGCCAATAGACTGCATTAAGTCTGAACTAAGATAAAATAACACCGGAACACAAAAATACTAAGTATTGAGTGGTTCCTACCAAAAAGGTTTGCCCTGAAAAAAGTTTTAATATCGTAGTATAATAGCATAGATTATAGTAATGTTTGACGCTGCACATGCACTCCGTGTTTTGATAGGGATGTGGCCCCATTCCATTAACACTTCAAGGTTGATAGGGTTAAGATGAATGGATCAATTGACATTAGATTTGATAATGTCACACGAATTAAGGGCTCACCCAATAGTTACGTTGATGTATTTCGCCTAATTCCAATAGATAAAGAAAGTATTTTTTGGATGAAAAAAAACTACTTCTCGACTTTTATATACTATAAAATGCATCATTGCACAGTATAAAAAAGTCGCTTAACGCTGTCTGTGCCTATGTATGCTGAGATGTTTAGAATTTAGAATTTTACTTGGTAGTAGGGCTATGTGCAAGCCCGTCTGGGTAGGTACCACCCACTCATCAGTTATTCTACCGCCAAATAACAGTACTCAGTATTGTTGTGTTCCGGTCTGAAGGATGAGTGAGCCAGTGTAACTACAGGCACAAGGGACATAACATCTTAGTTCCCAAGGTTGGTGGTACATTGACGATGTAAGGAATAGTTAATATTTTTACAGCGTCAAAGTCTATGGGTGATGGTGACCACTTACGATCAGGTGGCCCATATACTCGTCCGCCAACCTATACCATAAAAAAATTAATCAACGGATTTTGATGCAGTTTTAAATAGTGTAATTAAATATTTTTTTAATTAATTAAATACTGAGAAGTTTCTAATGTGATGTCGTAAATAAACAAATTCTGTAGTAGATTTAATATAAGCATTGCACTCGTGCGTAGCTGGGGCTGGTCTCTAGTTTATAATACATGAAGGTTTAATATAACAACAACAACAGCCTGTAAATTCCCACTGCTGGGCTAAAGGCCTCCTCTCCCCCATTTGAGGAGAAGGTTTGGAACATATTCTACCACGCTATTCCAATGCGGGTTGGTGGAATACACATGTTGCAGAATTTCTATGAAATTTGTCACATGTAGGTTTCCTCACGATGTTTTCCTACACCGCTGAGCACGAGATTAATTATAAAGACAAATTAAGCACATGAAACAGCGGTACTTGACTTGGTTTGAACCCGCAATCATCGGTTAAGATGCACGCGTTCTAACCACTGAGCCATCTCGACTCTTTAATATATATTAAGGGTTTAATATATATTAAGGCATTATAATCAGTCGCATAGTTTAAAGACTTGCATACGGCGAAGCGACTTTGTTTTACCGAGTAGATAGACTTAATCTAAAGTAAAAAACCAAGGACAAACCACCATTAAAGCAGCGTAGACACGCAACGCCAGCTAAAAGGTACTCTCGATTTAAATTTATTTTAAACTTAAAAAATAATTGAAAAACTTTATCGTTTCAGATAAAACAAGTGAATGTAATGTCGGCTAGAAATTTTATATATAATGGATTTTATAACGTTTTTCTTCTAGTTTTAGATGCGCTCATATACAAATGTGCCTCCAGATGGTCACCAATGTTTGTTAATCTTGATGCCAAAATAAATTATCACTATCACCAATTGTGATGTATGTTCACAAATGCCCCGCCAACCTTGGTGTACTTGAATCTTATATAACCATACTTGGCGAAATAGCTTTGTTCACAAATGTGCTTCATGAAAATTGGTTATCAATGCTTAACATCGGTGCCATAAGAAATATTCACCATTCCTTACATCACCAATGCCCCAAAAACTTGGTCCCCTTGGATCGTATATAAACATAATTGGCGATATAGTTTGTGGCCGGCTGGATGTCTCATCATATATGTATTCTGTCACCAACGATGCAATAATAAATCAGTCACAAGGAGTATAAAATCTGCGCTTCCAAAGTTGGTGGTGCATTGGTGATTTAAGATATGTTTAATATATATATATGTATATATGGAGAGGTGACCACTTTGGATGATTTGACCAATTTATTGTTGACTATCAAAGCCTTGCGGTTTAATTGGCGGTTTATAGTTTATCATATTGATTGATTGTTTATGATCTAGACCAGAAAGGTCAACTTGACTGTGTGGTCTAGAGTTTAGATCATTGACTATAGACCCCAATCCTGGGCTTATATAACAAGTCAATTACTACTAGTAATACTTTTATAGATGGGTTAAGATTCAGTGTTGGAGTTTAGGCATTACCGTAGTTCAAAACTCTATAAGATGGTAAAGTTCTCATGGAAGATTTAGGCTCTCTTTTCAACAGAAACCAGTCAACTTTAAGACCATGTAATTGTGCTTAATTGTATGCTTAAATAACGCTCTCAAATTTTCTCCTTAAAAATCCTTTTGATAGATAATAATTAATAGAAAATATTTACAGTTATCTAATAAATTTGTTTTTATCGGTTAATTAATTTACACAATGACTCCAAAATTGTTAAAAGAAGATGAATAAAGATCTACTGAAGCAGAAACTACGGTATCTGCTTGTTCTGCAGATATAGAATGTGACAGATGGATAGACGTTGAAACTATAAGAATAACCATAAATAATAACTATAAATAAAAGTTATCGTTAAAATAAAGTAACAAATAAAAAATGAATGTTTAAAATTTCTTTAGCCCGAACAATTTAACCATTCATAATGGGACACAGCAATGTTGCCACCATTAAAAAAAATCTAGTTTAATAAATCGCACTGAACTTGAGGACACAGTAAACGCATTTAGCAAGAATCCGGAACGCTATGCGCGACATTAACTTGAGAACCGTTGAAGACAGTTGACAAATAATTGTATTCTACTGAGAATTTACTTTCCAAGAATTTACATCTATACGTGAACGGGAAAACCCGGATCATTTAAGAATTCCTTTACATCAAACTGTTACAACGATCATATAGACTTTTTAAATTAGTATGTTAATTTATTTAAAACGATGTGTAATAATTTTATAAACCTGCATAATTAAGATGTAACACATAATATACAACATCGTACCAAATATTAGACTTTTAATATTTATAGGCTTACGGGGATAAAGTTACCATATTAATATCTAATTAACTTCGTAGCGTTTACGTTAAATAAATTACTGGTCATTAGGTTTTCGGTATAAAAAATAGTCTACGTCCTGCTTTAAAGTTGTTTTTTGTCTGATTTTATAAAATTTGCAAGTGGTAGTGCCACACTGCATACCTCTTGGTTGCAGTCGAATGGGCCGGCACGCCCGGGGAAGTACCACTCTCTCACTTAAAATCGGCGTGAAGTGGTAGCTATGCTACCGCGTTTCGTCCGGTAAGTGAGAGTTCCGGAGGCCCGATCCCTCTCCCCCCAAAACATGGTTGTGCAGAATTTGGTGACATTACCCCAGGAGGGTACCATCAGCGACTGCGATGGAGAATCCCTCTCTGGGCATCCATGCTCAGGACGTACACCGCCTGAGCAGGGATGCCCAGGCTGCCCTCCGAATTCTGGGGGGGGCAATTTTGCGCTCGCCACTGTTCGGGGCAAGCGGAGCAGGCATCATAAGGCAACCCCTACCACACTCGCTGTGGACTTCTGCAACATAAGGGGACTCAACTCCAACTTGAATGCCGTTCACTTTCACCTTGAGACGGCGAAGCCGGCCTTGCTCTTTCTTACCGAGACCCAGATATCTTCTCCTGCCGATACGTCTTTTCTCTCTTACCCCGGGTACAAATTGGAGCATACTTTTGTGCCACGAGCTGGGGTGTGCGTTTACGTCAGAGATGATATCTGCTCTCGACGCCTCGGCAGCCTTGAAGGGCAGGACCTATCAATTATCTGGCTGCGCGTAGACTGCGACGACCATCCGCGAATCTACGCGTGCCTTTATAGGTCCCATAGCGGTAATGCCGAAACCGACCGACTGGTTGAGCACGTCCAATTGGCTACAGATTCCGTGCTGCAGCAGACTCCATCCGCAGAGATCATTATTCTGGGCGATTTCAATGCTCATCATACAGAGTGGCTTGGATCACGCACCACTGATCATGCGGGTAGATCTGTTCTCGACTTCGCTTTGGCTTATGATTTGACACAACTGGTCACCTCGCCAACGCGAATACCGGACGTGGAGGATCATACACCTTCCCTGTTGGACCTTCTGCTGACTTCGCATCCGGACGGCTATAAGATTGTCGTCGATCCCCCTCTGGGCTCGTCGGACCACTGTCTCGTCCGGAGTACAGTGCCAGTTACACGATACTCACGACCTCGTTTCGCGGGCTGTCGTCGCGTGTGGCACTACAAGTCAGCAGATTGGGATGGGATGCGGTCCTTCTTTGCATCTTACCCATGGGGGCGAGTTTGTTTCTCGATGGATGATCCGAGCGTTGTTGCTGACTCTGTCGCCGATGTGGTGCTTCAGGGTATGGAACTTTTCATTCCATATTCTGCGGTGCCCATTGGTGGCAAGTCCCAGCCCTGGTTTGGTCGCCTCTGTAAGACGGCTTCACGCCGAAAATGGGAACGCTACCAAGACTGGGCTAACGCATCGGCGTCTCGTGATACAAACACCAGCACATTCAGAAAGGAATATAACTCTGCCTCCAGGTCCTTCAAAAACGTGATAGCTGAGGCGAAGTCAAAGTACATTGGCAGAATTGGCGAGAGACTGGTGCGCTTCCCATCAGGAACACGTGCGTTCTGGTCTCTCGCTAAGGCTGTCCTAGGGAATTTCTGTCAGCCTTCTTTTCCGTCTTTGCACAGGGACGGTGAGTCATTGGCCCATACCGCGAAGGAGAAGGCCGATCTTTTAGGGTCTCTCTTCGCGTCGAACTCGACTCTGGATGACCAAGGAAAGTCACCTCCATCAATCCCGCGATGTGATACGACGATGCCGGAGGTTAAATTTCGGCAAAGTGCAGTTCGGAAAGCACTTCTTTCCTTGGACATTCACAAGTCGAGTGGACCCGATGGCATCCCTCCAATCGTGCTACGGACATGTGCTCCCGAGTTGGCACCGGTCTTAACGCGTCTTTTCCGGCAATCCTACGCATTAGGCGTCGTCCCGAACTCCTGGAAGACTGCTTTGGTGCATCCGATCCCTAAAAAAGGCAACCGCTCAGATCCGTCCAATTATAGGCCTATAGCCATCACCTCCTTGCTCTCCAAGATAATGGAGTCCCTTATTAATTGCCAGCTCCTGCGGTACCTAGAGGAGAATCAGCTGATTAGTGACCGCCAGTACGGTTTCCGTCGGGGTCGCTCAGCCGGTGATCTTCTAGTTTACCTTACTCACAGGTGGGCTGAAGCAGTTGAGAGCAAGGGGGAGGCATTAGCAGCCAGCTTGGATATAGCGAAGGCCTTCGATCGCGTATGGCACAAAGCGCTTCTTTCGAAGCTTCCTTCTTATGGGCTTCCCGGGAAATTATGCAATTGGATTACCAGCTTTTTGGCAGATCGGAGCATCAAGGTCGTTGTCGACGGTGCATGCTCTGACTTAAAATTCGTCAATGCTGGTGTTCCACAAGGCTGCGTCCTATCACCCACTTTGTTTCTTCTGCATATCAATGATTTGTTGCAAATCGGGAACATTCATTGCTATGCAGACGACAGTACCGTTGACACCTTATACACCGGCCGCGCTAATATTTCTCGGGAAAACGTCGAAGAAAACCGGAACAAACTTGTGTCTGAAATCGAGTCTTCGTTAAACGAAGTCTCGAACTGGGGCCGGCTAAATTTAGTCCATTTCAACCCCAAAAAGACGCAAGTTTGCGCGTTAACCGCTAAAAAAACACCATTTGTCGTATCTCCACGATTTGAGAACATCCCGATAGCCGCTACAGGTAGTATCGGAATACTTGGCGTTGATATTTCGAGCCTCGTTCAGTTCCGCGGTCAATTGGAAGGCAAAGCCAAATTGGCTTCAAAGAAGCTCGGTGTGCTCAGCAAGGCGAGACAGTACTTCACGTCGGCCCATCGCCTAAAACTTTACAAGGCGCAAATTCGGCCTCACATGGAGTACTGCTCTCACCTCTGGGCGGGTGCTCCCCAGTACCAGCTCCTTCCATTTGACCGCATCCAACGTAGAGCGGCTCGAGTTATCGACGATCAAGCCCTTTCCGATCTCCTTGATCCTTTGGCTTTGCGTAGAGATGTTGGATCACTCTGCATCTTCTACCGAATTTTTCACGGGGAATGTTCCGAGGAATTGTTCGGATTAATCCCGGCTGCTGAATTTCACCTTCGGACATCTCGCCAAAATTCTAAGTTTCACCCGCACCATCTTGATGTCCGAAAATCCACAACAGCGCGATTTCTTAGACATTTTCTGCCTCGCACAACCACTCTGTGGAACCAGCTGTCGCCGGCGGTTTTTCCGAACCGATACGACATGGGAACCTTCAAGAAAAGAGCCTACTCCTTTCTCAAAGGCCGGCAACGCACCTGCAAGCCCCCTGGTGTTGCAGATGTCCATGGGCGGTGGTAGTCACTTTCCATCAGGTGAGCCTCCTGCTCGTTTGCCACCTATTCCATAAAAAAAAAAAAAAAAAAAAAAAAAAAAAAAAAAAAAAAAAAAAAAAAAAAAAAAAAAAAATCAAAAATCTAAATCAAAATAAATTTTATTCAAGTAGGCTTTCACAAGCACCTCTGAATCGTCATTTTACAATTAAGTGAAGCTACCACCGGTTCGGAAAGTAGATTCTACCGAGAAGAACCGGCAAGAAACTCAGTAGTTACTCTTTTTTAACATTTAAAAAATACAACGTCATGTTAATTAAATACAATTATTTCAATTAATGTATCCTGCTTGGAAGTCAACAGGTATTAACTCCACGCTTTTTTATCATCTACAAAATCTTGTATCGAATAATATGCTTTTTCTACCAATGTATTTTTTAAAATCGATTTGAATTTACTAAACGGCAAAGTTAAAAATTTCTGCGGAATTTTATTATAGAAACGGATACCTTGCCCCAATAGGGATTTATTGACTTTGCGGAGTCGGAAACTTGGCGCTATAAGCTTATCCTTACTCCTAGTGTACATACAATGATTATCACTGATTTTATCAAAGTGATCAATGTTACTGTGAATATACATAATATTGTTGTAAATATATTGCGACGCAACAGTGAGTATTCCCACTTTGTTAAAAACATCCCGAAGAGAGTGTCTAAATCCAAGATTAAAAATATAAGTAAGAAATATTAACTATTCCTTACATCGTCAATGTGCCAACAACCTTGGGAAGTAAGATGTTATGTCCCTTGTGCCTGTAGTTACACTGACTGATAATTTTTATTAAATAAAAACCTCTATATTTTTAATTAAAAATCCCTATTATTGCACTTAATTAAATTCCCAAACTTTACCCACAAAACTCTACAACGTATTTGCGCCTCACTGTACGTTTACAAACCTGTAGATCGCTATACTAATGGAGTTCCCTCGTCGCTGAGAGCGCCGCGAGCCATTTTCTAACTTCAATGGGGACACGAAACAAGCGTTAAAAATCGTTCCTTGAAATTAATACCTTTTGAAGACGATAGTCTAGTATTTAGACGAAAAATTTTAAACTTTATTTCTGTGGTGAGAAGGTTAATAATGCTTTAACTAATAGATGAAGGACTAATGTTAGTTTCTTGTATCTAAGGAATTATTATTATTATCACTATCCACTTAAACACCAACTAATCAACCTTAAAAGTAAAGAGGATAATGATTATTCCTTTTTTTATTACTGTAAAGGTGTTTTTTGAAAATCCTTTCAACACTAATATGCCAACAACGTTGGAACTTAGATGATGTATTTTGTACCTTTAGTTATTTGTGTACATATCTAATCTGGATATATATATTTATGCGTTATAAATAATAGTAACAAATATATTTCATCAATTTCAAAGCATTGTATAGTTAACTACACTTTGATATAGAAAGGTAATAAATCTTTAGAGAGTGGAATCAATATTGAATTTACAATAAACTGCATCAATCAAATATTTATCATTTCTTTACCGATACTTGGCAGCATAACAAAAACATATATTATATATTTCTTACTAGGCTTTGCTCGACTGTGGGTTGCACTACACTTACACTATACTGTGTAAGAATTACACAGGGAATAGATTTACAAATCTGCCGCTAGTAGGCTAATAGGCTATTCAATTTTTGCCACCCCTACTTTTTTTTTTGCAACATTTATGATGATTTGTGTTCTATCGTCCTCATTACATCGTTTTTTTCCGTTATTAGTACGATTAGAAATGAGGTGATATTTCTGTCAGTTACTAGATTATTTTTCCAACCCGCTATGTAGTGACGAATATGCGGATTACGGACGTAATGTGTATACATATAATTACAAGTTTTCTTTTTTAATTTCTGTACGATAACAGTAAATGTGGGCTTAGTTTGCCGCGCCTCTAAATCTCGGCTCCAACCTACTTAGCCTATTGGTAAATCCGTCACTGACAATATATCTCCAATTTTATGATGATCGGTAATTAAAATATGTGTTGTCATTTGTGTGAAGGATTCTGGTGTGATTATGTTGATTTATTATAAGTGACGCATTAAAGATTTAGCCATAGATAGTATAGACATAGATTATAAAATAAAAATTATGACTAATGATGTATTTATACTTTATTATTTTACCACCAATTCGATATTATATCTCTTTAATTATGTCATATATGTAATTAAAATATGTTATTATGGACAGTTAAATAAATAAAATAATATAAAATTCCATAAAATAATAAATCTATACTAATTTTATAAATGTCAAAGTAACTTTCTATCTGTCTGCCTGTCATATTTAATTTTATATTGTATTGAGCAAGTTAAAGACCTACAGTATACGAGATTATTATGCTTATCACTAGACGACCTACCCTTAAAATGAAGCCGCGAGCGACAGCCAATATTTCATATATTTATTGTTCGATATTTAAATAAATGTTAATCGCATATTTATTGGCCTCAGGCGGACAATGCGTCTGGAGACTGTATCAATTTGCTCAGATATTGCCTCTATAAGGATCTCGTGTTATCAAACAATAGCCGCTTTATACGGAGATAACTTTAATGGCGTTTAAATTCCAACTTTACGCATTTTAATGTAACCTTTAACATCCAAGAATGGCTTTGCAGACAAAACTATAAATATGCATTTTAAGATGGTCCAATTTTTAGATTATAACACGTAATTAATATTACGATATGCCCATGTGAAATGTCAACACCTAAAAGCCTTATCTTCTCTTAGATGGTTTGGAGCTGATTCCACCATTCGATACACACATGACAGATCTTAATTCAAAGCGTTTAGCATTTGTCAAAATGTGTTCACGATAAACGAGATGAATATATAAAAAACATAAGCAAAATAACATTCATGATATCCCCGAATCTGTAGAATCGCTTCCTAGGAAGCCAGAAAGGAAAGCTAGTACAATTATACATAAAAATAAAACATATTTAATCTTGTAGGGTTTGAACACGCGAGCTTCCATTAATATTTATGTGTTCTAATCACTGGGATACTTCAGCATTTATTTTTCACATATTAGGAGTGCAGTTGAGTTAACAAAATTAATAATGTATAAAAGCACAACAATTCCTTCGATAAATGAACTATTTCAATTTCTCGCCGTTTTAATGGCCTCATGAATACAATGCATGGCACGCCGGGATGTTTTATCGTTTTAGATCTGAATGTGGGGCTTTTGCGTGTCTCCACGCAGTTGTTTAATAAAAAGAAGCTTTTAATGCTATTTAACGCCTTTGTTTTATTCAATTTTCAATCATGCTTTTATTGTTTGAACGATTTTTAATGCTATCTGATTGCGCACGTTATTGTCTTTTAATTAGGTTTATATGAAAAAAAGGTTTTTGTTTGTGAGATAGCTTTACGATTAAACATATAACAAGTGAATACTTAGCCGTAATAATCGTACTTATGTCATTCCCTAAACATAAAAACTAGGGTATTAAAATTTTAATACCCATACCTCGCTTGCTTATTAAAATATTCATTATTTATATTTCGAGTTATTTCTATAGTTAGTTTCGCATTATTATATACGAGTAAATAAAGGTTAATATTTTACTATAAATAATAATAATAATGAAGTTGCAGTATTTGTATGACGTAATACCTAATCATTCATATTGTGCTTTAAAAAAATACTAAGCCACAAAAATTTATTGCTTGAATTAAGTGCACGCTATTTTATTTGTATGGGTATTTTTGGCTCCTAATCATTTATTTGTGTGTGTGTGAGTTCTAATGGTAGAAATCGAAGGTAAATAAAAAGTAGCTATTTGTGATGACATATTAATTGTATCATTAAGGAATGGTTGTTGCTTTATTGTTGTCTAACATCTAAAATAAAAGCAAGTTGTAATACAATTTCTATCGACATGATCTGTGAAAGTATTTAATCGTTTTGCCGCAGGAGGAATCGTTCTAATGATACTTTCCTCAATTATTCTCTGTCATTGTAATTTATGAGATCGTTTAAAATAAACCGTAATATCTCAGTGGTTAGAAGACGAGAACGTTAACCGATGGTTCTTAATTCAAATCCCGGATAAATACAGTGATGCTATTTCCATTCATGTGCGAAATTATGATGAGAAAACGCACGTGGTCAATTAGAATTTAACACGAGAGTCAACGACAAACCATATTGGAGATGTGAAGCATTTCAAGCTTTATTCCTTTTTAAGGGAGAAGTTACCATTGCCTAACTCTGGGATATAAACTGTTACTTATATTTGTTTAAAATAAATGTGTAAACGACTTATTTTATCATCGTAATTTTGTCGTATAATATATCCAATGCAATGCAGTCGCCATCTATTTTTTATAGATAGGGTTTTGTTATTATTGGGATGTTGGTAAATAGGTGAAAGTTATTTGTGCACTTGTGTATGGATTCTATTGCGATACTCGTATCGATTAACACTTACTTATATATGTATAGTCAAACAAAAAAAAAACGATTCTGATAGTGAAACACTCACCGAGACTGCAAAGAATTGGCAAACAAAACTAGTTGTTTGTCAATCCAAATTGTTCTACAAAGCTTAGTATAAACTTTGTTACACAAAAAATACTGTCTCTCTCTCTTTTTTTTTCTTTAATCGTCATGTGTAAGATATATAGATATATAGATTTTGTAACTAAGGGATTTTCAAGAGGTGTTTATTTAATTGTTTTTTTTTTATTCCAGCTGCTTCATGGTGTGATGGAGCAAGAGACGCCTCCTGTCCCCGCATCTGCGGCCCGACGCTGCAAGGAGAGCCCGTGTGCGCCACAGATGGATACATTTACCCGTCACTTTGCGAAATGAGGAAGAAAACTTGTGGAAAAGGTAGGTTTCGGACATAACTATCCTTTTGACTTAATTCTGACACAGAAGGTATTGTAGAGGAACTGGCAAACTGACCAGGTGATATGATGGTGACAAAATCAACCTTTACAATTGTCAGATTATGAGAAATAGAGCGCATTTTTGTTAGCGCACAGATTTATGAGCTATATTATCTTTTGGCTTGTTTCCTTTGAAAGAGATCGTCAAGATCAATGTCGGATCATCATCATCACTGTTTATCATATTTGGCATATAAATGATAGTGAGTCCAAACTAATGTAATCTCCAAAAAGTCTATATAAATATTTCATATCAGGCCGGAGTGTCTAAAAGTGTCTAAGAGTGCACTAAGAGTCAAAATTATACTTTCATTACGAATAACGTCTGTTTCATCAAAACTTATTTCAATAACTTCTACAGAGTTATTTTGACTTTGTACTTTTTAAATGTTGAAAAAGAGTAACTGCTGAGTTTCATGCCGGTTCTTCTCGGTAGAATTTACTTTCCGAATCGGTAGCTTCACTTAATTGTAAAATGATGATTAAAAGTGCTTGTTGATTAAAAGCCTACTAGAATAAAGTTTATTTTGATTTTGATTTAGTGTTGACAGTAATTAATTATTTATATTAATGATTCCAGGTGTCAGATTGGCTCAAGACCAAGGTTCCTGCTCCCGTGCACAAGGCTCTAAATGTGAACATCGTTGCACTGGAGAGAGAGACCCAGTATGCGGAACCAATGGACGGACTTACCTAAACAGATGTATGCTACAAGTAGAAATATGCAGGTAAGGTTCACTTTAATGTAAAGAATCGTAAAGAAGATTGATCGGGCAATCTGTGTTCTAAACACACATAATAAGGTTCAATATCGTTTGCTATTGTTTATACAATTATAGAAATTTGTGTCTGGCTCACTTTATTTTTAGCTTTTTTCTATAATTAGTTTTTTTTATTAGGCATCAGAAACGAATATGACGTCATTAGATGCGATATTGTCAAATCTGTTTGATCTATCTGATCTATTCAATTTTATTAGTTTAGAGAAAAGTAATGATAAAATTAAAATGTAAAGACTGCCAAAATAAACCTATATTTTTATAATTATTTTATTAATAAAAATAATAAGCAGCGCAACGCAGGACAAATTATAGCACAAGTGTGTGCGCACCACAGGTGCAATCTCTCATAATCCGATGGTTCGGCGAACCTCACAGGACTAGAAAAAGATCAGATGCAGAACCAACGGTTTTACGTGCTTTCCGAAGCATGGGAGTACACAGTTCCAAGTTACAGACCACACACATTGTTATGATAAAATCAATGAATTGTTGTCTTGCTAATTTGGAAAGCGTTTAAACGATTCTTAATAGTCCCTCTCTGTTTCACTTATAGAGTTGGCATCGGTTTATCTCATTTGGGAGCTTGTAACAACATCAGCGCACACAGAGAGAACTGCCCAGTCGACTGTTCCCAGGCTCCGTTTGATGGACCCATATGTGGATCTGATGGCAATGTTTACAAAAGCACTTGTCAGATGAAGTTGCTTACTTGCGGGTAAGTTGAAAGTATATTATACTCCTAAATATTCTCCATTCTTCTTTATTATTAATTATTATTATTGTCATTGTTTTATTACTTTCATAATCAACTTGGATGATAATGAAGGCATGATTCGTATATTTAGTAAAGTGCGTTTTAGGAGACATTAGTCCATAATAATTTACTTTGTATCAACTATAAGATTTTATGGATATTTCTTCGTGGACATCTTTATTCAGCTTATTCACTTTTTATTGATCTTCTGAAATATGCTCTAATTGATTGATACATTAGTTATTTATTTATATGAACTGATTTATTTATGTATCTAGAGCTCTTTTTTTTATTTTCGCTGAAAAAACACATTACGCCTTTCCCCCACATTATGTGGAAAGAATACCCACTAAAAAACCAGCGGTGCCCACTTCTTCTTTTTGGGGGACGTCACGTGAACGCTTGCGCATACTACCGTGACGTACTGACATACTGACGACCCATCTCTGCGGGCGTCCAATTCCTAGGGGGTTCTCAGGGTACAGAGGCTCTCTAGCCCCGGCTCACTTATGGCGAGAGGAGAAAATATCCACAGCGAAGACATCTATCTAGATCTCTGATTTGTCATCTCTTTTGGCAATAAGTGATTTTGGGATTTAACATAAGCTACTCCGTTTTATAATATAGAACATTTTCAGACAAGGCGTCGTTAAAACAAGCAAGAAACATTGTCAAACAACGCGTCACTGTCGCGAATCATGCTGGAGAGCATCTCGACCAACTTGTGGTTCTGATGGGAAGCTGTACGCGAATGCTTGTAGAATGAAGGCAACTAACTGCGGGTAAGTTTTAGTATAGAGTATAATTACGTCATTGAGTAAAATTCACTGTATTAAGTATAATTCATATGTAAACAGTTTTATTGTTTATTTGATATCAGAAATTCAATTGGAATATTCCCAAATTAATTAAATAATGTGAGACACTGTGACATGAACATATAATAATACAGTCTAAAAACATAAAGAAAATATCACCAAAAATATAAAACTTCAATATAACTATCCATTAATTTGTTTCAAGTTTGTGTCAGAATATTTACTTGTTTGTAAAAATTAAATAATAAGATATTTTAAGACGAAATAATTTTACAGTACTGTAAATGTCATTGAATAAACTAATACCATAAAAAATTTCAAATCGAAAATCTTCATATCAAAATAGCCTTGATTTCGTCGCCAATTACAATTCCTTTTCAATATATTTCCAGTAAGCACGTCTTCGAGGTACCAATGGCATTCTGTGTGTCACAAGAACGTACATCTGGAGGTGATTCCTGTCCTACTGACTGTTCCGGACAGAAGGAAAAGCTGGTCTGTGGATCTGATGAAAACATTTATAGGAACGAGTGTGAAATGAAAATGCTAAACTGTGGGTAAGTTGAAGTACACATTTTTAAAACACTTTTGCTAAATAATAAAGTAAATAAGTTTTAGCTTATTTCATGACGTTATCATCTTAGTTCCTAAGGTTGGCGGCACATTGGCGATGTAAGAAATGATTAATATTTCTTCCAGCTCAGGTGGCTCATATCTACTAACCTATGACATAAAAGAAAAACGTCGCCTTGTTGCTGGTTCGTCGAAATATAAGCCTATATGTGGCAGATTATCATTGTAGACATTAAATATTCCTTCACCCCTTAGCACGACATTAATTATGAAAGCAAATAAACTATTTGAAAATTGAGAACTGTTTGCCGAATTTGAATCCAAGCTATAATCCACATCTTCAGCTAAAATCCACTTAGAACATCTCTTCTAAAACATAACCAATAATAGAGCCTGCTTAAGATATTTATTTATTACGTATTAATAAATTTAAATCTCATGGCCAAATGTAGTGATAAATGTAGCGTATTACTCAAAACAAGATTATTGACTCTATAACTAAAATGCAGGAAAAAGTGAGTACTCAGTTTCATGTTGGTATTTCCCGCTACTACTATCTAAACCACAATGTACTTTTATGACTTATGAGCCAGCTTGAGTAAAGAATATTTTGACTTTGATCATTTGGAAATTCTTACATTTGTAAATTTAGACTTACGATGCAAGCAGGTTAAATTGACAAAATTAATATTTCCTCAATTTCACAAATTATTACAGAGTAAGCAACAGGAAGATAGTGAAGAAGGTCGACATGGAGAAATGCAAGTCGAAGATGAGTAAGTGCCTCAAAGTGAAGTGTCCCAGCGAGTTCGACCCGGTTTGCGGCACTGACGCCAACGTGTACACCAACCCTTGCCTCTTGAAGGTTGCTACTTGCCTGTAAGTTTATAATTACATCAACTGTTTACCATGAAACTTCATCTCTTCATTACTATTGTAAACGTAACTCTGTCTGTCCTTTTGTCTTTCGCTCTGTCACGGCCAAACCAATAAACTGAATTTGATGAAATTTTGTGTAAATCAAACTTCAACTCCAAGAAAGGATATAGACTATTTTTGCCTAACATATGAAAACCAATCCCTAAAACGCAAGCGGAGCTGCGGGTGACAACAGATAAAACAGTGATTAAATAATATTCGAACACCAATACCTTGTAATTAATGATAGTAGTCTTTTGTTTCTGTATTTTCAAATTCCAATTACCCTGCCAACTGCTTAGCATTTGTTATCTGATTTTTCTGATTTTACATAACACTATATCGCTAATATATATTACAGGAAAGGAGTACAGCTGGCACACTTTGGCAACTGCACATTGCTGCCGAGAATGGAGACCGATTGTCCTGAGAACTGCGATAACGCCCTTGAACAACCTCTCTGTGGATCTGATGGAAATGTTTACAAGTAAAGTTCGATATAGCAATTATTTCACATAAGTTCCTTCGTTCGTTCGTTCTTTTGAAAGTGGACGTATTACATTTCGATAATAATACAATTCTGAAGAGTTCCATGAATGTATTAACGTGTCAGATTATATTGTAACATTTATCACGACTTTCTTTATCAATGTCACATACTTCTTAAAATATTAACATAATAATATGACCTTTAGAGTTTTTACTGAAAAGACTTATATTGAGGACCATTATATGAGACAACATCACATACATTACTCTGATCCCAATGTAAGTAGCTAAAGCACTTGTGTTATGGAAAATCAGAAGTAACGAAGGTACCACAAACACCCAGACCTAAGACAACATAGAAAACAAATGATAAGCTACATCGACTTGGCCGGGAATCGAACCCGAGACCTCGAAGTGGCGGACCCATGAAAACCGGTGTACACACCACTCGACCACGGAGGTCGTCAAAATTGGGTGTCACCATTGGGTGTAGTAACGGACGAACCTTACAAATACCAAAATGGGTCTGTAAAGTTTGATATATTTTGTGACGAAGGTTTTCTTTTCAATTCACAGATCAGAATGCGAACTACGCAAACTTACCTGCGGTCAGCACGTCGTCTCGGTTTCCGCAGCGCACTGCAGGACGACAGCCCTCTGTCATGAAGAATGTCCAGACACACCGGCTTTTGTATGCGGATCTGATAACAGATTCTACAAGAACGAATGTATTATGAAGAAGGAAAATTGTGGGTACGTTGACTGAGTGTATTATCAAGGAGTACTATAAATAAACACGTTTTGTTATAATATATACTAGCTGTCCGTCCGATATAAGTTTTTCTTTCATATTTTTTTCTTCTTTTTTTTGCTTCTTTACGACATGTTTAACACTTGTCATTCTATTTCCACTTATTTACACAAAAACCTGAATAAAATATATATTTAAACCTTCCTTATCAATGAAAATTACCCTTTCTCTATCAATGAAACTCGCATGAAAATCTGTTCAGTAGTTTTAGATTTTATCACGAACGTGCAAACAAACAGACGCGGTCTGGGAACTTTTATGTAGTAATTTATATTTCAAAATAACCAATAATGAACATATTACATGATAACAGAAAAGAACATATATAAAAAAATTCTCCCATTCAATGGTTTGAGTACCAGGAGATCATAAATCTGTGATGTCTTTTTAGGAAACACGTCTTCGTAGTACCTCTCAAGCGCTGCCTGTCGCGCTTCCAGTACTCAGGCTGTGCACGCGTTTGCCCTCCGGAATATGATCCTGTCTGTGGTACCGACGACAAGACTTACTCCAACCGATGCTTCTTGGAGATGGAGAATTGTAGATCACGGTTTGTTATGATTATTTAATAAAAGTATTTTTATACAACATAATAGGCTATTTGACAATGCGAAAAATAAATTGTGAATTATTGTATCAGTAGTAGTAGTAGTAGTAGTATCAGTGTATATTATGAGTATAAAAATGGTTATTTACTAACGAAACTTGAAAATAATACTTAATTTATTCAAAAATCAATAAATAAAAATGCTTTTTTTTAAACATTTGTCACGTGACACAAAACGATCCTGATTGGCCGGGCTTATGATGAAGTCAGTTTTTTGTAAACCTTGCTTTTCTACTATATGTACCACACATTAAAATATAGCAAAGTGAAGTCACTGACCCCATTGCAGCGCCATATTTTCCAAGTAGCGTTTTTGCGCGTTATTTAAATAAGGAATTTTTAATATGATATTTTTCGGCAAATATGTACTAGAAAAAAAAAAATCAACGATTACTGGGTTCCTTAACCTCTACTAAATAATCTAAAATGGATTTTAAAAACCAGTCAAATAGCCTATTTCAACAAAAATAAAACCAGATAAATTGGATAAAGTATTAAAAACATATCTAATGATACTCCTTTCTTTTTCTTACAGAAGTCTCGTCCAACAGAAACATCTGGGAACGTGCACGGATCCGATCGCAGAGGAACCGAAAAACTATCTTTATCGATAAATTACATCCCTAACTTATAATAGTCTTCCATTTTCGATTGTTTGTCATTTTTATATCGGTGTATGTCAGTACAAATGTGTTCAAAATGGCGGCTAAGCGTCACAAAATGGCGCCAATCGGAATTTTATAAAGTGATATTTAAGTGTGGAATTGAGTAGATTGAAATGGAATAGTAATGAAAGGAATGAAATAGTTTAATATTTTTTTCAATGCTTTCGTTATTTATATATTATGTAGACTAATATATACTTAATATGTAAACATACAGTAAAAAAAAAAACATGTCAGTAATTGCATTTATAAATAATGTTAGCTCTAATTTGCATTTAGATTTTTCGTTATCTGTGCATTTAACGGCAAAATTGTTATTCTATTTTAGCATTATATAAAATAAGATAGGTTTAGAATCATTTAATAAGATTTGACTGTTTATATTTATTGCTTTATTTATTATCTGAATAGTTAGTGAGGTGTAAATAAAAATAGTGTTTGACATTCCGCCATCTTAATTTTTGAACTGAAACTGTCACAAAGCATAGATAAACTACGATATTTACTTTTAATTATTTATTTTTAATAAGTTTGAAGCCGACCATTATATTAAAATCAGTATTATAATGATTTATATAAAACAATATGGTGGTTGGCGATGTGTATTTCACTTTAGAAAATAATCATCAACGCTTATTATCGTGATGATTATTTTCATAACTCATGGTAATATAAGACTTTTTAATAAATATTCCCCATATATTTCCAATCATATTCAAATACTTAATGTATACGGTGTCTTAACAAACCATAAATAAATGAATTTCAACAATAACAGCGCTTTTTCTTCTTTCCTTGATCCTTTGAAAAAATATTATATTTGTACCTTGTTAGAAGACCACTTCGTACACGCACTCAAAGAAAGTAGTATGACGTTTGGCGTTGTCTAGTGTAGCTGACACTCCCTACAAAAATAAGGTGGTTAGTTTGTTTTCGTTCTTTTGTAACGCGACACTACCTGGACATATAAATATTCACTTAATAAAAAAACACAATCCAATCCTGTCCACATTAGTCATACACACACACACTCACACACACACACACACACACACACACACACACACACACACACACACACACACAATCATAATACTGATGACAGGATTAGTCGTATCCAGATTTGTATGAATTCGGTACGATCACTCGCCTAAACGTCTTTCAATATCATTTTGTTTAAACAAGTTTGTCGATCAATATATTTGTTCATACATAAAATAATGAACACAAGAGTAATCCAATGCCGTTAGTAAACCAAGTGTAGACGGTGAACGTAAATATTTACCATATTGGACTACTATGTTGTGTCTAAAAGCCGACAAGTTGAAAGTATCACGTATTTATTTCGACAAATAAATAAACGTAAGCAAATATAATAGGCTGTCTACGTTTCATCATGTTCGAAGTATTTGTGCAACTACGCAAACAACTCGAATGGAATATCAAGTAGATATTACCTTGGTAGGATTTAGGCAAGCCCGTCTGGGTACCACCCATTCATCAGATATTCTATCGCCTATCTGGAGTACTCGGTATTGTTGTGTTCCAGTTTCAAGGGTGAGTGAGCCAGTGTAACTACAGGTACAAGGGACATAACATCTTAGTTTCCAAAGATCGTGGCACATTAGCGATGTAAGGAATGTTTATTATATGAGGCGCTGTCATACCATCAGATGTTACATTTTTGCTATTATATTTTATAGACTGCGTCACGTTAATGTTGTCTTAAATTTTCGCGATTACACATTGAAATAAAACTAGCTATAACGGATTTGAATCGCGTATATTAATTATTTTTTTATTTTGCACCGGCTCCATCCAAAATACCGTTTGAAGACATTATTTGCAATGTGGAGGAGTGTCTTTTCAAAAATAACATCACAAAGGAAGACTCGGAAGCTATTCGACAGGACATCTCGAGTGTTTTACGTCGAAGCCGGCCACCGAAAAGAATCCTTACTCGTGATGAATCTATTGCACTCAAGAACTTATGCAACAATAAAGACATTACAGTCCTCCGAGCAGCAGGGAAACACGACCGTTGTGATGGATATGTGTGATTATAACCAGAAAATTTCCACGATTTTATCGGATGTAAAAACTTATAAAAAAGTAACCAAAGACCCTACTAATAATATTCTTAAAAAGACATCCGCATTAATATCAAAACATCAAGAGAAGTTAAATCTGGACAAAAAATCACTCGTGCCTACATGTGCAAAGCCACCAAAACTGTGTGGGTTACCTAAGATCCATAAAACTGGTGCTCCGCTGCGTCCTATTGTAAGCCAAATCGATACACCAACATATAGATTGGCTCAACACATATCAAGGATATTATCACCCCTCCGAGGACACACTGAGGCATATGTCAAGGATTCTTACCAGTTTGTTGGTGAAATCAAAGACCTTAAATTAACGAGACAATGGTTAGTTTTGATGTCCAGTCATTGTTTACAAGCGTACCCATACAAGACTGCATCGAAATTGTCAAGAGGAAGCTACAGACACACAACATGCCTATTGAATATGCAGAGCTGTTACATCACTGCCTCACATCTGGTTATTTATTGTGGAATGATGAATTCTATGTACAATGTGTAACAAATACCTCAATGGTGACTCGCACCACCACCCTAGTCAGTTAGCTACCGTTGGCAAATCTTTGTTAAAGAGAGCCCACCATCTCTGCGATGCTGAACACCTAGAGGAGGAGCTACGTCAGGTCAAGCTTGCACTCCACCAGAACAAGCTGCCCGTGCCTCGCCAGCATCGCAGAAGCCGTATCAAGCGACCCACAGTTGAGCGACAACCTGCAATTCTACCATATGTGAAGGGAGTTACAGACAGGATTGGCAACATCTTGAAGCGAGCTTCGATTAAAACCATTTACAAGCCTCATAAGAAAGTGAGCCAGTTCTTGAGACCTATCAAGAGTAATATTCCTTTACAAACTGCGGGAGTATATAAATTCGAATGTGAGTGTGGTTTATCTTACATAGGCCAAACAAAGAGAAGTATCGGTACTAGGCTCAAGGAACATATAGGAGATGTCAAAAATAGGCGTTCTTCAAAGTCTGCAGTCTATGAACATGCTCTAGATAAACCTAACCATTTCATTCGATTTGATAAACCACAGATCCTCGCTAGAGAACACAGATTCATTCCTAGAATGATACGCGAGGCTATTGAAATTCAAAAACATCCGAACTTCAATAGAGAAGATGGTTGGAGACTTTCTAACACCTGGGATCCACTTATTAAAAATTAAAATCCCAAATCCAACAGACTGCAAGACCTAAAGATACAGTCAGTGCCTTCTGCGTGCAACCGGAACGTTACTCAAGATACCAATTGAGAAATCGTTGGCGGTAGTTGTTAATAATATTTCCTTTGTTCTTCAAATAGACAAATGTCACCTTAGTCTACCCGTGACCACGAACGCAGTAAAGTGCTCGAAACGTCGGGATGTTAAAAATAATTAATATACGCGATTCAAATCCGTTATAGCTAGTTTTATTTCAATGCGTCACGTTAACATATGTCCTATATACCTCTTCAATTATATCTGAGTGACTTAAATATTTCCTTTAATTTTTTTTGCCATTATCTTCATTCATGGTTTTTTTTCTTTATTCATGAGATGAATAATATACTACTTTATTGTTTCCGTTCCGCCGTTAGTATTTCGTGTTCGATGTCATACCTAAAATAAAATATTTCATTTGATTATATTTTCAAATTTCGAATGCACATTCCTAGGTAAAATCTTGGGCATTCAAAAGTCGCATTTGCTCTTCAATAGCTAGTCATTCTGCATTTTTAGTTTAACAAATGATTTGAGGAGAAAGTTTAGAAAATGTTCCACCACGCTTTTCCAATACGGGTGGAATACAAATATAGAATTTCTATGAAATTAAGCACATGCAGGTTTCTTCACGATGTTTTCCTTTACCTTCGGGAACGAATAATTGATAAACACAAATAGAGTTCATGTATATTCAGTGGTGCTTGCCTGGGTGTGAACCCAGTTTCAATTATTGGTTATGATGCACGCGTTGTAACCACTGGGCCATCTCGGTTCTATTGACAGGGAAACTCTCAAAAGGAGAGGAGGACAGGCTGTTGTTGTTGTTGTGTTGTGGTGGTAGTGCTTTGTGCAAGCCCGTCTGGGTAGGTACCACCCACTCATCAGTTATTTTACCGCCTAATAATAGTACTCAATATTGTTGTGTTCCGGTGAGTGATCACCCTTCAGACCGGAACCAGTGTAACTACAGGCACAAGGGACATAACATCTTAGTTCCCAAGGTTGGTGGCACATTGACGATGTAAGGAATTGTTATATTTCTTACAGCGTCATTGTCTATGGGTGATGTTGACCACTTACCATTAGGTGGCCCATATGCTCGTCCGCAAAACTATATCATAAAAAAAATGATTTCCTTTGTTTTATAATACAAGTGTGTTAAAATCTCACGCCGAATGAAAATGTGGGATTAATTTACCTTTTTCTCTTTAATTAAGTGGACATTAAAATTAAGTGAATTTATACGAAACCTCTCCATTAGCTCGATCGGAGATCCACAAGGCTCGAAATAGACAGACAGCTCTTGTATCAGACACTTAAGGTTTCTTAGGAATTCTGTAAATGTCACCATATGCAGAGCATCATTCCATCTCAATATCATGGCTAAAAAGGTTTTTCATTAATGTAAAAACTTCTTAGAAAGACATGTTATGAAAGAATTTTTATTATTATGTTCGTTCAATGTAATAATTGGCAGTAAAATTGGAACAATGAGTCTCAAAATTTTCGAGTCAATTATGAAATAGTCCTTTAATCTTGATGAGAAGTTTTTCAGCTTATTCAATATGCTGGTTCTATGTGTATTAACATTTGGCAGAATGTCTTACCACTTATTTTTGCGCATCCAAATGTCATTTTCATAAAAACAAAATATTATTATTATTTCTTTATATTAATAGCGTAATTAGCAAAATAAATAAAAAAAAATAAACGGAAATTAATCTCATCAAAACAAAATCCTGCTTTAAGCCGTTGTAAAAGTTATGTCAAAGCAATGATGTTCTAGTAAACAGATATGTTATTAACGCGCAAAAAGTGAAGACTAGAAAACGTCCTAATTGGGACTTTTGCCTTTAGTCGTTTTACGTCGGAACACGTTATAATACATCATAATTATGTAGTAATACGTTTTGCGTAATTAAAACATCTAGTTGTCCCTTTTATTTATTGTTTTTGTCAAGCTACCTTTTTACTTGTAACGAAATTTAAAATAAACGGTCCCCGGCGCGGTGCACCGTTTCTGTTGTTTAGTATGGATATAACATATCTGTTTATAAGAATATCATTGTGTCAAAGAGAACATTTGTTCAGGTCTATTTGTTGAAATTATTACTTACCAAGTATGAATATGTATGCGAACATCCATACCAAAGCCATCGGAAGATTTACTTTCAACTATTACTGAAAACAATAAAGTCCTTAAAACATCGTAGAATCAGTTTTCGGTCGTACTGATAAAGTGAAACATTTTGTACAACTCTTTTGTACCACTAATTATAACAATTGTTCTAGAAATTTGAACCTATTGCGTATTGATTGTGATATTAATAAAATGATTGCACGCAGTCATGAAAAACAGCTCAAATCGATCTTTAAAGAACCTTGTAACATTTTAAGCAAAAATGCAAATAAAAAATATAACATTAAAAAATGGTACATCACTCATCAAATTTAGATTATTTTCCTTTATGCAAGAGATCTTTGCGTGGTTGGTGTGTGTCGGCCTATTACTTACAAATTTAGCCTCTAGTAGAACTTGTGGTGCAGCCATTAATTCAATAAAAGACACTATTTAGTTTTAAGCAAACAATTTTCGGTTCTAAACATATATTTTTGTATGACAACGTCATATGTCGTTCAAAATTAAATGTAGTAAAAATAAAGGATCGTCCAGACTTATATACTTCACAGGACATGGATACACAATTGGTTTCTAATACATAATTTAGTTTTGAATGCTCAAAAAACAAAATGTATAGTTTTATCGTACCAAATGTTAGAAAGCAAAATTATAGTATATCATTAAACGGTAGTCTGTAATTTGTGTACTGTTAGTACGTTGTTTTTTTATAGCATTGGATTCTAAGCTTCAGTGGAGTCCTTATTTATTGTTCCTAGCAGGAAGATTCAGCTCATCAGCATACGCGGTTAAATAAGTTAGACAACTAACTGATGTTGATACTGCTCGATTATATTATTATTAGTATACTAAGGTTACTTTCATAGTATTGTATTATGGAATTTTGTTTTGGAATAACTCTGCAGATATTGATACAATTCTCATCCTCCTAAAAGGAGCTGTCTATTCTATCAATAGAGAGCTTCTTCGGCTTGAGACTTATTCGGGATGTTTTTATTAAAGTGGGTATATTTATAGTTGCTTGAAAGTATGTTTTCATTTCCAATAATATAAATCATTTATACATTCACAATAATATAAATATTTTTGAGACAAGGAGAAAAGGAAAGACAATAAGGAAAATAAATAAAATAGGAAATATAAGATAGTATCTTTCCTGGTTCACGGCATCGGTTTCTACAATAAGATTCTACGGCTATTTTAAACTTGGACTATAAAAAAATTAAAGCTCGTATGAAAAACGTTAATATACGCATATTACTGAATACATTCTGTAACTGATAAAAATATCGGACTTACTGTTTGTTGATTTCAAACCTATGTATGCTACATCTGATTAGTGGTTTTCATAAGTACAATATTAAATTTAACTTTTTCCATCCGTGGCGCCAAAACGGCTAAAACGGTATATTGTTCATTATTCATTATCATTTTTTTTTATCTAATCATGAATGTAATCAGAGTTAAGTCATTTGTATGATATTGTTATTTGTATTTTGGGTAAATTTAATACACGAATCAACATATATTTTTATCAAACAGCGCGTAAAACACTTTATTAATATTTGATTTTGTCACGTTACACAAACATATTGTTAAGTTGTGTACAAAGTTTAAAATGTTCATATCAAATTTCGGTGTGTTTTTAAATATTTAATGATAAAGTTATTTATACATATGTACATTTTACAGAAATGCACTATAACAGAGAAACTCTTTTGGGTCTTTTAATTAAAAAGTATTTGTACTGAAAACATGATTTTCTAGTTAGTGGCAAATTTGTTGGTAACAGGTGCCAACTAATTATGTCCATTAAATCTGCTTCTCGATCTACCTGAATTGGTCAAACTGTGGTTCAAAAACTTCCAGACGACTCTCTGATTTAGACGACCAATAAACTCTATGCTTGTAGAGTGTCAGTCAGGATACATTATAAAAAAAAAATTGTATTAATTTAGGATAATTTAACTCTTTAAGTGTTGGAAAAGAGGAACTACTGAAATTATTGCCGGTATTTCTCGATAGAATTTACATGACAAATGACGATACTAAAGTGCATATAAAAGCCTACGTCAATAAAGTGTATTTTGCTTTTTATTTTTATCAGAGATTAATCACTAATGATAATGATAACCGTTGCATATGTTCATTTTTTTTTAAAAGCTAAGGTCGCACGTTCTTTTGAAACAGGCTTAAACATTAGATGGTATTATCTTACTTCTCTGAACGTTCTGACAACGTTCAGATTATCTTTTAGATAATTTCAGTAAGCAAAAGGCCACAATTAGAGAACAACAACACAACCATTGGAGTAGCGTGGTGAAACAAAGTCCAAACCAGGAGTGGGACACATGAAGGCGGTTACTCTACTTACCTAAGGTTAGTTAGGTTAGTAACTTTTTATTTCATATAACACCGTCTCTCCATCATAATAGGTAATATTGATTGGGTATTCCTATGAATACGAAAAATAATAACAAGACACTGGAAATAAGTACAATTTATTGTATGCAAGTAATTTCTCTATCAGTCTTTTTCCGTCTCATTAAATCTTGAAGAATTTCCGTTTCGCTTTTGCCTTTAGTTTCTGTCAGGTACAATATTGTGAAGATCACACCGCCAAGGTTGAAGAAGCCGTAGAAGATGAATGGGGCATAAAATCCTAACGCATTTGACAATGGTAAATATATATTTAGCAAAATGGCGGTCAACAGCCAACCGTATGTTACGACTAAACTCATCAATTTTGCACGTATCTGAAAATTATATAAGATTATTTTATTCGTTTTTCATTTGTTTAAGAGATCAATTTTCACTATGGCATTTTATTGTGAAGCTAGTTTGATAGATCACTTGAAGTTCACCTCGGTTAATAAGAATGTAGTGTATGCAGTGCATAAAATTTTAATAATATCTCAGACTGTCAAATATAGATACCATATTTGACAGTCTGAGAAATTAAATTATATTGATCAAACTTCAAGATCGATATAGATTTCGATAGATTTTGACACTAGTAGTCACCCGCGGCTTTGCTCGTGTCCGAGCGTGTTGGTTGTCATGTCTCAAGCAAAAAAACTAGCCTCAATCCTGTATTGGAGTTCAAGTTTATTTCACACCCAATTTTATCAAATTGGGTTCAGCTGTTTGGTCGTGAAAGAGCGACAGCAGACAGACAGACAGAGATACTTTCACGTTTATAATATTAATATATATCATAAGTACTTGAACTTAGGATATCATCTGCAGTAGTACTGGTTGATGACGTAACATACTCACTTGAAAATTAAACATTTCTGTTAACATTATATACGTCACTGGACAAACACCTCCACTGTACATAGCGAGAACCATCATCATCAAAATGATAGGAAGCCAGCCCGGCACACCGCCGACTTGGTTGTGTAGGATAATTATAATTGCTATACCAAACATGCATAGCGATGATACGATGTATGCACCAATCAGGAGTGGCTGAAATTATAATATAAGTAAATAGAAAGAAAAGATACAAATAAACACACAAGGATACGGCACTATTAGAAAATAAAAAAAAATCTTAACAAAAATATAAAATCCTGTCAATTAAAAACAGTAATAAACAAAGAAAACATAACAAAATAGGTAAGAAAATGTATAAAAAGGGATTTGGTATGTAATGATAATAATGGTTGGACAATATCCATTAATTCGGAATAAACTACTCTACGAAACCGGTCTTTGAAGTGAGAACTTCTAATGATAAACCGGTTCGTTACGTAACGCGTAACGACGCCAATCTGTCTGGCTTCTTTTTCTCTTATGCATACGGTAGCAATAGGCGGACTCCTCCTCTCTCACTCTAACCCACAGAGTCAGCCGTATTTCGGACAGTTTTAGTTACCACTTCTGTTTCCTAAAAACCCACATGTAATTTTTTTTTAATGATACCACTTACCTTTCTTCCAAATCTTTCAATGCACGAAGCGAGGGTCAGTGAACCCGTTATCATAACTATCGGAAAGCTCAGTGATTGTATTTCTGGACTAACTTCAAAATCAATGCCCGTTGAACTTATCACTGTAGATGCAAAAGTTATTATAGCAAATGCACCGTTTATTTCGTAAAAAGTAAAGGCGATCATAATGAGTATGAAACCGCGACGCCACAGCTTGTTTTTCACTGAAAAATATGAAAAAGTTTTGATATTATACTTGCAACACGTAAAAGCAATTTATAGAATCTCATATGTTATTGGCGTAGGCCGATTTTTGTCCCAATGATTATAAGACGATAGCCGCATAGAAAATCGGTTATGGCCTCATTTTGAAGAGCTCGAGTCGTAGATGTGTAGAAAAATAAAAAGGAATGGGTTATATATAGATTGCAATTGTTATATGTAATGAGTTAACGAAGAATTAATTTATAAGAGCGAAAAAAGTTACTGGCCACGTAGACAGAGATGTTATACAATCAAAAAAAAAAGAAAAATGTAAAACGTGTGAATAGACATCGTGAGCTCACAATGACATTAAATCAAAAGAAAACCTATCGATCCGTTAAATTTGTACGAAATTTGTAAAAATCTGTTGAAAAAAGCTATGGCATTCTATAATGTAACTACTATAGCTAGTAGATACACTATAGTGTACATATGAAAGACGATATGGTTAAAAAGAATGTTACTTGTGAGATGATGTCTGACAGAGAAGTGTGGAAGGAGAAGACATGCTGTAACCAAAGCTGTAAAGTAAAAGTAAAAAAGTAAAGCAACAGCCTGTAAATTTCCCACTGCTGAGATAAAGCCTCCTCTTCCATTAAGGAGAGAGATTGGAACATATTCCACCACGCTGTTCCAATGCGGGTTGGTGGAATGCACATGTGACAGAATTTCGATGAAATTAGACACATGCAGGTTTCCTCACGATGTTTTCCTTCACCGCCGAGCACGAGATGAATTATAAACACAATTAAGCACATATATATAGTGGTGCTTGCCTGGGTTTGAACCCGCAATCATCCGTTAAGATGCACGCGTTCTAACCACTGGGCCATCTCAGCTCAAAGCTGTAACTGTAACAAATTGGGATAAGGGCAGGAGGATGATGAGTGTCCATCCCGATTTCGTACGGATGTAACTCATACAAAGTTATACTACAAAATAATATTCTTCAGGAGTATTCTATAGAATGCCACTACTTGACATCCACATGACAAAAAAAATTACCATAAGTTATACCGTACGTTTATTTTATATAAAATATATTTAAATACATACTTATGCTTAAAAGAGTCAGATTTGGCAGAGATTTAAAATGAGCTGCATCTTTTAGCATTGCCTCCACAGTCGTCTGAACAGTTGTATCATCTTTGGCAAGACCTCTTACAAATGCCACTGTTTCTATTGCTTTCTGTAATATTAATAAATGTTAATTTTAATATTCAATAACTAATATATGTTATAAAAAAGACGAAGAGAAAGTTAATTAATATTATTAGCATAAAATTCTGAAAGAATTCACTTCGTTTCTCATACGTAAATTAATTGACCGTCATAATGTGATTTAGCTAGTTTGATTATTTTCTTTTATTGTATTCGATTAATTTTATAATGATTTTAGTCAATATCGCATATTAAATTAAAATGTTACCCGCGAGTGTCCAGTGATGAGTTGAATCTACTTTAATTGTATATTATATAGTAAGTTCTTCTGAGTTTATTTAATATTCGATAGCTTACTATCTCACTAGTGAGATTATAATCTAATGGTATTTAAAAAAATCTTTTTGAATATAATGATTAGTGTTTTTTTCACGTGTTATACCACTTTGTTAATACTGTTGTTTTAAAAGATAATAAAGATGTTCGACAAGTCAAACCTATTTATTGTTATCTTATAAGTAAAATATGATATAGTTATTAAAATATCAAAATATAGTGAGCCTCACATCAATCTTTCCTTGTTTAACCAGGAACTCAGGAGATTCAGGAGCTACCATCATACCCAGCATCGTCACGATAGGTAATCCCACAACCACGTAGATCACTTTATAATAATCCAGATATGCTCCAATAAAATACATTATGAAAACACCAACATTTTGAAATATCATGGAGAAAGTGCATAGAATTCCTCTTAAGTCGTCTCGGCTGATTTCCTTAATGTACATCGGCACAACGTTATAGCAGCCACCTGCGGCTATCCCAGCGCAGACTCTCGCGATGATAAGGCTCGTGAAAGACGTGCAGAATATCCTTATTATCCATGACACCTGGAAAAAACACCCATTCGCTGATAACTTATAAAATAACTCAATAGGTTTTTAAAGTTATGAAATCTATCGAGCGGATGATGTATCTTAAAGAATTAGCTTGATAAAATAATATATATAAATATATATTTTTTACAATCAAGTAGGCGTAAGGGTAAATAGACGTAATGGCATATGAACGCGACTACCTTTAAGCATTGATGTCGTAAGAAATTTTAACCGATTCCTTCTCAAGTGAGACAAACCAAGTTTGGGAACTAAATTTTTATATCTCCTGTTTTTTTTATTTTATGGTATAGGTTGGCGGACGAGCATATGGGCCACCTGATGGTAAGTGGTCGCCATCACCCATAGACAATGAAGCTGTAAGAAATATTAACTATTCCTTACATTGTCAATGTGCCACCAACCTTGGGAACTAAGATGTTATGTCTCTTGTGCCTGTAGTTAAACTGGCTCACTCACCCTTCAAACCGGATCACAACAATACTGACTACTGTTATTTGGCGGTAGAATAACTGATGAGTGGGTGGTACCTACCCAGACGGGCTAGCACAAAGCCCTACCACCAAGATACCTACCTGTGCCTGTAGTTAAAGTGATTTACTTTCAAGATACACTATTCAGCGTTGTATTATTAGTTGCAGTAAGCAGAGGTGGTACGCTTGGTGATACTACATGTGTTTTTTTCTTCTATGTATTATATTATGCAAGAATTTCCTCACCGCTTCCAAGAAAGCTATACCAATAATATTAATCTTTCTTCCATATATATCAGCTATGTATGAATGCATTATGACGACGCACATAGCCGCAGTGCTCATGCAGCTGGCGACCCATGCTATTTGTCCATCAGAGAGGGGATAGCCAGAGGGGGAAGTCTCAGATTGAAGGGTCTTTGTTGTTGGTGATATCCAGCCGCACTCCAACCCATAAGCCATGTGAGTACAATTGGCTGAAACATTGAACCAAATAACTCATGACCTACGTTTGTTATGTTAAGGTTATCAAAATCATCTCGTAATAAGTAAATATTACATCAAACATAATTTGTTTAAATTGTAAGTCAATGAACTCTTATCAAGCGCAAGATGACGAATAAGACGTTATTGGTGATATAATCGCTCGAAAGAAATATAGTAGTAGTAACAGCCTGTAAATTTCCCACTGCTGAGATAAGGCCTCCTCTTCCATTAAGGAGAGGGTTCGCAACATATTCCACCACGCTGTTCCAATGCGGGTTGGTGGAATGCACATTTGCCAGAATTTTGATCAAATTAGACACGCAGGTTTCCTCACGATGTTTTCCTTCACCGTGGAGCACGAGATGAATTATAAACACAAATTAAGCACATATATATAGTGGCGCTTGCCTGAGTTTGAACCCGCAATCATCGGTTAAGATGCAGCGTTCTAACCACTGGGCCATCTCAGCTCGAAAGAAATATATATATATATATATATATATATATATATATATATATATATATATATATATATATATATATATATATATATATATATATATATATATATATATATATATATTCTTTAATTTTTTGTCTACGACATAAACGATAAAATCTTATTGTTTTAACACAAAGAGAAAATAGAGCTATTCTGTACGAACCCACTTCGTCTCTCATTCAAGAAAAGTCTATAAACGAGTATCCTGATACGCTATTTCAATTCGTGTTCTATTTGTATATATCTTAAAGGTTACACTGATTTGCAATTGCATCTATGACGGGCTGTGAGATTGCGTATTATGACGTAGGACAAATAAACATATAATGATTTTATAATCTCACAAATTATATATATCAATTTGACATTCATGACATTTTACCATGGTATCCTTCAGTGAGTATCGAATTAATTCTTACGGAATACCTTTACTGTGTTAAATATACTTGCATCAAAGTCTTAGCTTATTCACAATATCAGTTAGATTATAATCTGACTTGATAGATGAAAAGATTATTAATTGTTTTCTTACATATATAGGTATATATGGCGATGTATTGTTGTTAATGCTTGAATATTTCTGGCATTTTTCCATTAATGTCCAACGTAAATGGGTAGCACTGCTCATAAAGATAATTTTCTTTGTTTGTTCTAACAGCTTAAAGATTATATAATAGTATTAAATAAAGTCTTAGTATATACCACAAAATATGCTTAGTTTTTCAATATATATTACGTACATACAAGTTCTAGAAACTGGCAATACTTTTTATTTTAAACTCTAGCTATATATCACATATGTACCTACTAGAAGAAAGTATCCTCTCCTTCTAATTAAAAAAAACCATCATATTAGGTACATGATGTTTTTAGATAGAAGTAGGTTTCTTCTCACTGTCAATTAATAAAACAATCCAACTTATTATAAAACTCGAGAAACTTCATGTAACTGCCGGTTTCAAATAAAGAAAGAGAAACACTAATATCAAGTGATAGTTCTTTAAGGATTGGCTCAAATGCTGTCAACTTTGTTCATGTTAAATAAAGAAATCGTCAAGTTTTTTGGAAAACGCACCGAAATAAGGATGAATACTAATATCATTAAAAGCATATGACATAAAATTATAATTAAACCTACCTAATAAAGCAAAAATCCATTGTAAATATGTGTGGCCATTTTTCTTTGTGATTTTCACATTTTTGAGTCATTTCTCACAATTGAACAGTTCGATCTTGTTCCAACTACAGACGTTATGATGAATCTATTAGGTAGTAATAACTTCTATCTATGTATTTATAGAATAAAATTAAATACATGTGCTTTATACAGAGTGTTTAAATAGATTCCAAAAAAAGTTATATATTTATATACAGCAAAGTTGTTTCGTCGTCTTTATTGGTAATAAGGTCAGGTCACAAAAAATGAATTCATTTCTGTCACCTTCCCCTTCAAATAAAAGGGGACTTCATTCCACCATTATGTTTTTTATTCTTGTGTACCGGTCTGAAGTGTGACTGAGTGTTACTACAGGAACAAGGGACATAAAACCTCAGATTCCTAGATTGGTGGTGTTTTGATGATTTGGGGATATATATAAATTGTGATTTATTGACATACTCTGAAAAACATAACATAACAAGAGTAATTACTCAGTTTCTTGGTGCTTCTTTTCTCTCGAATATTTCTGAACCAGTGGTACTTTACAAGGCCATTTAAAAATTGGATTTTGATTTTGAATGATTAATATTTCTTGCAGGACCAATATCTAGATGCATTTATGAGCACTAACTATCAGATCTATAAAACAAAATGCTAATACAGTTAAGTGGTATACACGTCTTATAATGGTGGAATTACTTTGCAGAATAGTAGAATATGTAGGGTACCAGCTGCTCGTCACGGTAGCATGCGTAAGCGATCCCGTGGCGTCCGCCGAAAGACGGAGAGGGTACCGGATATTTTAGTGGGTAAACCCGGTGTGCTTGGGCGCACTCAGCTTCCAGGGCTCCGGGGAGTCCCACACACCCCCCCACTTTTCATCACGTGGGGGAAGCGCGTAAAGCGATTTTCCAGCGAGCTGTTCCTGGCTATTCGATTTTTTTTTTTGAAACAGCCTTAAAGTACCAACTTAAAATCTCAGACAAACAAAACATTGATATGATTATGTTATAAAGGATTATTTAGGAAAAGATCTTTACAACATAACAATAAAATTTTATGATTGTTCAAACAAAAAATATCATTTGTACAAACTTCTAGTTACCTACTATTCGATTTACTTCTCCACTGATTGTGCTGAAATTTAGGACTAACTTTTGGTCTCGTTGTTACCAAATTTCTAATCTAGTAATATTTAAGAATTAATATTTTAAAAAACAGATTAATTTTTTTAATATATTTTCAATTTTTTTTGCTAAGAATTCTTGACATATGAAAGAAGTTATTCAGAAGGGATAGTAGTTATTGATACTAATAAGGATGATACTTAATATTTAATTATAAAATAAAGACAATTTAAGTAAAATTGTCTTTATTTTTTTTTTAACTATTTCAACATAAAAATGTTTACTGACACTTATCTATATAAAATAAATATAAACAGTCGATTACTTTGCTGTTAATTCTATTACCGATATAAATGATTCTTTTCTACATATTTTTTAATGTGAATTAGCTTGGATAGCATTCTCTCAATTTTCGCTTTACTTATATAACACAATAAACTAAATTTAAATTTTTTCATGTATATAATTCTCTGTATACTCTGTTGGTACATAAATAAATAAATAAATCTCGAAACCATCTACAATATTTGAAAATTAATGATTGCCCAACAACAATTATAAATTAAATAGTACAGAGATTTTTTTATGGTATAGGTTGGCGGACGAGCATATGGGCCACCTGATGGTAAGTGGTTATTCTTTTATTACTGCATATTATTCTTTACATCGTCAATATGCCACCAACCTTGGGAACTAAGATGTTATGCCCCTTGTGCCTGTAGTTACCCTGGTTCATTCACCCTTCAATGCGGAACACAACAGTACTGAGTACTGTTATTTGGCGGAAGAAAAATTGATGAGTGGGTGGTACCTTCCCAGACGGGCTTGCACAAAGCCCTACCACCAAGTTTCCATATCAATTGAATTAGTAGTTTTTGCATCAACCGGAAAAACAATTGGTATTATTTTTAGAAAGTAATATAATCTTAGAAGAAAAAATTGCATTAAAATGTTACATAGTTGGCTAATGTTACGAGAGTAACCTTAGCCTTCAATACGGTTTTATGACATTTGATTCTTTATCATAATTTATATCACATTATTATTGCATATTATTAATATAGCAGGAGCTATTGAATTTACTTTACTATATTTATATTTACTATATTTACTATATTTTAATTACAATTATTATTGTAATTAATTGATCAATAATTTGTAAAACTGTAATTTATATTATTTTATATGGCATAGGATTTAATACTGGCATGTAACACTATTTCTTATTTTAAATATTATTGAGCTGTCATTATAAAACAATTGGACTATAGCGTGGGGCATTCTAGAAAAAGATAGAGACATTAAAGCATCATTGTAAAACGATAATATTATTTTGGCAATCCCGAACTACTGATATTACACTAAGCTCCTTTCTAGAGCAGGAGACCAATATTGTTAAATGGACCAATATTGTTAAAAGAGATAATGTGGCTTATAAGCTATAGTACTAAAAACTATTACATAGAACTAATAACGGAAATAATTCAAGATAAGTTTATACACCATTTATCTCAGGAAATTTGCGACGCAGCATCAATTACGATATTTGTCGACATTGATCTGCGCGTGTCTTTATCAGATTATATGTTATTTGTGTAAAAGGGTTTCGTTCAGTAGTTGGATTGCAGGCTGATACTTTACGGAAGTTTACAAATATATTTGCATTCCTATGTGTGTAAGAATAATCTCTGATGATAATTTGTAGAGGTCTAACTACTGAAGTCATTGTTTAAAATAAGTTTAATAGTTCATTTCAATACATTCAATAATGCAAGATATAATTAAAATTGCAACAAGCTCATTTTCCAAGTGATTTGTAAATAAAACTCTTTTGTTGATCAAAGTACTTTACTAAGCTATATTTAATATCTACTACTCAGAAATTTTGTTAAGGGAGTGATTAGTTAAACGATGCTCTGTCTCTTTCTTTCGAATGTGTAATTACAGATGATGAAGAGAGAAAACAATAATTAACTAAACACTCACTAAACTTAAGTCAATTATTACACATCAATGGGAATTGCGTTCTCTCCGCTGTCTGCACTTTCATTGTACTCTGTTTCATTGATAACTTTATCGATCCATTGTCTACTGTAAGAAACCTGCAAAAAATATATTTATATCAAAATGTTTGACTTCAAAGCTTTTTATAAAAGTAGGCGTCAATCAAATTTCTACCTTAGCATATACTCCTGGCTTAGATTTGTAGGCACATTCTTCTGTTCCTGAGAATAATGCTATACCATATAACGTACCACCTCGGTTCATTCCGCTAAAATGCACAGCTGGGTCGCCAGTATCCCCCTGAAACATTTAGAGAATTGAAATATTATTGATCACTCTTCCGAAGAGAATGTTTGGGATCAGCACTAAATCATGCATGAGTCACAGACAAAACCAAATAACAATGCCGATTTAAGTACTAATATTGTCTTAAATATAACGTATCTATGAATGCTCAATATATTTTAGAAATGTCAAAATCATCCTCTTATCGATGTATTTTATTCATTAAAATGGAATATAAGCTTCTGTCCTTTTCTCTGCAAATGAAATAAGTGAAACAAAAAAAGCATAGTTAACATTAGTAATTAAATCGAATACATCGTTACTTCCCATCTAAATGTTTCAGGAAAATCAATTCCCAAGACTGAGCTGATCATGACAAGAGTTGAGATACAAAAAGTATTACAGTAAAGGATTTTTTTACCGCACAAAGCGCAATGCCCTTAACGACACTTTGCAAGCACATATGGTCATGTTGTATGTGATAGTCGTTTCCGTAGACAACTCTGCATTGCGATCGTGGAAATTCCTTAACTAGCATCCGACGAAGCTCTTGGTTGACACCTTCGCGGATTTGTCCTGTTTTCTGAGAATATAGAGAAATGGTATTAGCGGCTGAATAGTTTTAGAAGAAGATATGAGATGACTTTTGGAAAATTCAGCAATTTTTGGTAATCTTGGAGATACTCACTCAAATTTATGTCAATTTCATTAAACGTATATATGGACCAATAGTTTTAAGAGAGGAAGCTAATGTGGCTAATAAACCATAGTACTAAAAACTATTACATTGAACTAATAAAGTAAATAATTCAAGACAAGTTTATACACCATTTATCTCAGGAAATTTGCGACGCAACATCAATTACGATATTTGTCGACATTGATCTGCGCGTGTCTTTATCAGATTATATGTTATTTATGTAAAAGTAAATAAATAATAAAAGTAATACACATTATTATGAGATAGTGAATGCACTTATTAGAACTGAATGTCTTTGTCTAATCTATAAATGCCTTTCTTCTTTAAAACTTTTGACATTTAGTAGTCTTCGTGGGGTAATTAATAGAGTATTGTATATTTTATTTTTACTTAATAGTGAATTAAAGCATGTGCATGATCCATTAATTATAATAATTATGATTAAAAAATATGTAAATTGTGTATATTATAATAATTAAAAATAAAATATTGCCATGGTTGGAGGCACGCTCACGGCGTACTGAGAGGATTATACTCAACGGTGCCAGTGTTTATTTACAAAGGTGTCCCCTAAGTAGTCCAGTGTTTTACTACATACAATTTGATCTGTTTCAATGGCTTAATATCAGAACTATATATGACTCTAGTAAGTATAATATAAGGTTACAATACTATAACAACAGGAATCATATCCATTACGAACTACTTAGACCAATCAGTGTGAAGGTTAATAAATAAGAATATGTAAACCGTGAGCACTTTATTACTAACTAGCTTTTGCCCGCGACTTCGTCCGCGTGGAATAGTGACTTCCGGCAGAAAAGTATAGATAGCTGTGCCTGTGACTTCGTCAACGTGTAACTCCTTGTGTGTTATTAAATTAAAATGTATTGGTAATATTATTTTCATCATGTTCACATGGGGCTTAAGTACCTATAGAACCAAAATACTTTAGCGCAAAGCTTCCGGGTAAACTAATATAGAAAGTTGACCCGTCCGGCACGTGAACATAAAGATTTCTAGAACTGCTAACACGGGAAAGAGCAACGTATAACTGACCATGAGAGAAACAACTGACACCGAGATCTACTCCGGCAACATGAAAAGTCTGCCCTTGAGCCTTATTAATTGTCATTGCATAACACACCGAAACTGGGAATTGCGTCCTTTTAAATTGGAATGGAAAATTATTTGGTATTAAGGGTATTCTGGGAATAAAGACGGTTTCTCCTGCACCGCAACCTGTTAAAATTTGAGCCTCGATTATATTTTGTTGCAACTGGGTTACTTTTAGTCGAGTTCCATTGCAAAGTTTTGGTGGTCTTAAATTTCGGAGTAGAATAATCGGAATGCCAATTTTTAAACAAATTTCGTGAGAAGGAAGTCCGGGCATATTTAAAGAATTTAAAAATTCTATCGGGTAATTAATAGTTTCTTGTTCATCGACCATTCTATTTATTGATCTATAAACTTTGCTTTCCCCCTGTATGTTCGACAGTATTTTGTTATTAATCTCAGTTGCCTGATCATTGCGAGGAGTTAAAATAGATCTTTCGCATAGCCAAGAATTGTCCCTATTCAATATATTTGTTACGTCACCGTAAACTGACGATATAAGATGTGATTGAGATTGCACTATACAACATAATTCAGGCGTCAGAATAAGTTTTCCTTGGTGTAGTTGTGGATAGGTACCTTCACCAATCTTTAATAATGTATCAGAAAATTGACTATCATCCGGGTTATCTCCAGTTCTCACTCGCATGTTTATAGTCAAATGCACCGACTGTATATCACGCCACAAATAAGAGCTTTTCAGGCAAGCCCTAACCTCATCAGCTCGGGTTCCCCGTGGTATTACCGGTAAGGTTTGTCGGAAATCACCACAAAATAAAACCGTGATACCGCCCATTGTTCGATCATTTTGTCTTATATCCCTTAAAGTTCTATCTACTGCTTCTACTGCTTTTCGATGGGCCATCGTACATTCATCCCATATGATTAAATTACACTCGCGTAATACCTTAGCTTTGTCACTATTTCTTGAAATACTACAGGTTGGACTTTCCGTGCAATCTAAATCAATTGGTATTTTGAACATTGTGTGAGCCGTTTTACCTCCTGGTAGCAATGTTGCAGCTATCCCGGATGAAGCTACGGCAAGAGCTATTTTACGTTGATTTCGAACATAAGCCAATATTAATTTAGTCAAAAAGGTCTTTCCAGTTCCTCCAGGTGCATCTAAAAACCATATTGTTCCCAAATTATTTTGGACACTTCTGCACACGCGATCATAAACTGAACGTTGTTCTGCAGTCATTATTGGGATACCGTTTTCTAATGTTGTCAGCAGTTCCATTAAGTTGTAGCTAATCTCTGCGGAATATTCCCTATTAGTTACTTCTCCGACTGAGGTTGGTGATGGCAAACCATATTCACATAGTGATTTACCGCCAACTGCTGTTAACTCATCCTGAAGAGCTAATAAGCACTGATTTATGGCAAGATCACGGAAATTATCATTAGTTGTGCCTTCATCGTTGTTAGATATATTTCTAAGAAAGTCTTCTGAAAATTTGTTTTTATATTTTTCCCATAATTGTACAGCATCTGACAAATTACAAAATGTGAGTAATGTTACAAATAAATTACGTAACCGTCTTGGATTATCACTAACACAGGATTCTGCTAAAGCGTCATCCCAATGCTGATCATTGTCTAGCAAATGACGCGCTTGGCAAGCTGCATGATAAGTGGGAAAAACAACATCGTCTACTTTTCTCAAATCTATGAATGAGGTTGGTCCTCGCACAGTATGTAATAATAATCGCAAATAGAAACACTCAGCGTTGTTAGGATGAACGGCGTATACTCTGCCAAGAACATGTTCTTTGAAAATACCTGACTCACCATCTACAGGCCTGCCATGGCGTCTTCTATTAAAGACACCTCGTTGCTTATCGTAGGTATAATACGATGGAACTTCCTCATATAAAAGAGATTTTGCAAAATCATCAGTTTGGCAAAGTCGAAAGAATGCTAATAAAGTTGTTTGTCTAGGGTTCTCTAACCGTTCTGTGACATTTTCGGCGTTGAAATATATACGTTGACCACCTTCAAGATGAACATCCAGATGAGTCACAGGTGGAAATCTTTCATGAATGTTGAAACTTAAGATCCGCCACACAGCTTCTGAAGAACTTATATATCTGCCTGACTGATATCTTGTAACTTCATCATGTTCATTTCTCAAAGCAAATGTAGCTTGGTCACTGCCCTTATTAATGTACTTACAAATATATTTTATTGACTCTACACTATTACACATTTCAACATTTATGTGAGCTTGAAATGCTCTGGACAACACAGGAGAATACGGAACGACCCACCTATTGTCTAAAATAACCTGTTGTCCAGATACTCGCTTTTCAACAGTGAAACCACCAGTATCTCTTGAACGGCGACGATATAATGGGTATCCATCATGTCCTGTTACAGTTTCATCCACTAAGGCTTTTGGATATCTTTTAGTGCAACGACCGTCTTGCATGCAAGGAGAATTTCCGTTAAATACACCACATGGACCATGTATCATATGAGATTTAACAATGTCGTATAACTCAGGATCTGCAATCGGACTTGGAATTTCAGCACTGATTAAACTGTCTACATCATTAGGTCGAACCTTATCTTTTAACCAAACCAGGATATGTGCGTGGGGTAAGCCGCGTTTTTGCCATTCAACACTATACATGTAACATAATACTTCTCCAAAAATGTTATCTTTGGTAAGTAGATCTATCATTGATTTTAATTTTAAATGAAAAACTCTTGCGATGATATCATGACGGTCATGCGGTGCTTGACCCTCAAGAAGCTCCCGAGTGATTTCATCCCACTTAGGATTGGTAGTTACAGTAATAAATAAGTCGGGACGTCCATATTTTCTCACGTAACAAAAAGCATCTTGAGTACGTTCGTGCATGTAGCGTGGACCACCAGGAAAAGGAGAGGGCAAAATAACTAAACGGCCCATATTCACCGTATCATTATCTTGCTGCATGGCGTCGCGAAGGTGCACGTATTCTTCAGCGCGCAGCTGCCTTTGATTAGATCGTATGTAAACTAATCTTTCGGTTTCAATTTTTGCGTACATGTCTACAATAAACTGATTGAATAAGCCACGAAAACGTTGCAAGTATACAAACCTATTCCGTCTTACTTGCAAGTGGTAACAGTAAAATTGAAGGCATGAAATCTTTTTATTATAAATAGGTGCGCCTGTACGCGGATCAGTTTGTTATAAAGCAAAATTATAACCATCTCCCCCTCGACAATATATCAAAGGATATTGCAAACTGTCGTAAGCTCTGTGGGTTTCGTAAATACGTTGCAAACGATTGTCTCTAGAACGGATAACGATATCACGCCTATCACATTCCTGGTCGACCAATACCACAGCAACTTCATTCGTGGATGGAGCATTGTAACGCCCAGGGTGCTCCTGCGTTGGACGCCTATCGGCATTTATAACAATTTTATAATTGTTATCATGATCTCCAGGAAGAGCTTCTAATGCCGATTTAAAACTGCATACATACGAATTAACCTGATGCAACATGTTCTGAAGTTGTGAAATGAGTTCAGCATTTAAATTCGGGAAATATTGATTTCTTATATTCGACTGTTCGTCGTAGTCGGATACAAAATATATTTGAAGAAACTTAGGTTGGTCTTCAGGCAAAAGAGATCCTATCAAATGGTAAACTTGACCTTGTATCTTAAAAGTAGGCATGAAAGGACCTTCGGAGATTTGTTGCGCACCAAAGGATGTCATCTGAAATGCACTATTATAAGTGCGAATGTTGTCTAAAAACTGTTTAGATTGCACATGTTCCCCCAAAAGTAGTGATTTCAAAGGTTCCGGTGGGTCTTCGAATGAAGGCAAATTTATTTTGCCTCCAGAACAACAGAAACCAGCCGACTCCTTACTCCACTTTGAAGCATTACAAAAAGAACATACCACGTTCATATCGCCTATTACAGAAGATGATTTGTAATCAATTGTGAGGTTATAAGCAAACCCACTTTTATATTTGTCGGACCATGCCACCGTATTTCTAGGTTGGTCTTCTATGTATACATCTAAGTTATTAAGACTATGTCGAAATCTGTCTGCAGTAAGACGGGCCTCTCGCTGTTCGTCCGTTTCAAGAGACCGAATATTTTCGATTCTTAATCTTTCATTAGACAAACTTATTAATCGTTCTTGTCTCAAAGAATTGTAATGTTCGCGTACCGACTCTAGTCGTTGTTCATGCTCATGTTCATCTTCGAGAGATCTAATAATATTGTGGTGCACCCTATCATTTGTCAAACGGTCTTCATATTGAGTAAAAGTTTCAGATTCTCGAGATAAAATATGACGTTCGCGGTCAGCTGTGAGACGCAATTCCCTCTCAGTGGAGGTTTCTGACTCGCGATACAATATATGACGTTCGCGGTCAGCTGTGAGACGTAATTCCCTTTCAGTAAATGTTTCAGACTCGCGAGATAAAGTTTGTCGTTCGCGGTCAGCTGTGAGACGCAATTCTCGCTGTGAAGCAGTTTCAGCTGCTCGGGATAACACATGTTGTTCTCGGTCAATGGTAAGCCTCAGCTCTCGTTGAGAAAAGCTTTGAGACGCCCGTGATGTAGCTCGTCACTCTCTGTCAGCTGCTAATCGCATCTCTCTCTCTGAAGAGCTTTCATTGGCTCGAGAAGTTGAGGCACTAACTCTCATAGAGTTTAACCGATGTGCTCTTTCCTCTGCCGATTCTTGAGAACGCGCATTTCTCATCCTCTTAGCATCTCTCGAATTTCGAGATAAAGATGGTCTTTTTTTAGGTGGCATTGTGTATTTTCAATCAACAGTAACCAAAGCTACCTTACACTTACGAAACCTATTAATATTATATAATAACTAAATATGGTATATAATTAAACACTACTTACATATATAGTAATAATTATATGATATACTTATATAGTAATAATTATTATTATATGATAATTACGAAAATAAACTATTAATATAATTAAACACTACCACAATAACTAAAATGCGTACCTACTACTACTTCACTTATAAAGAAATAAAATTTTAACTAATAATATGCTTAGACTAAAAGTCGCGCTGAAAAGCACGGTTGGTAAATAACAATTATTGTCTGTCAATAAGGTCGAACACTCTAAACGTCTATTCGCATCAACAGCCAAATATTGTATGAAGCTCGCGCGCGGACCCGCCGCCTTTTTATACCTCCCGCGGCGTAGCGCGTCGAACGCGGCAACCGATACACAAAAATAATCCTTATGGCATGATTCTGTATTCACGCGCGATGACTTATAGCGTATTTCATGTATAACTTTGGTGTTTCTACACCGATTTACATGATTCTTTTTTTATTGAATAGGTAATAATGTGAACTTTTGTAATTAGGGATGAGTGAGAGTATTGTAAACGTAAGAGTAGACAAATATAATCAGAAAGCGCCGAATTGCTAAGCTTCCGGAAGTTTCACGTGTTATTGTGAGTCAACTATGAAAGATAGACATATGCTGTCGAGGAATTTATTTTTATATAATAATTTAAGAACATTTGTGTCGTACATGATTTCTATGTAGCTTTAACCATTAAGGCTGCACACGCGACGGAAGCTTAAAAAATGGAGTAACTTCTCCCGTTTTCCCAATATTTCCCTTCACTGCTCTACTCCTATTGATCGTAGCGTAATGAAAAGTATACTATAACCTGCCCAGGAGTAGGAAGAATAATTGTGCCAAATTTCGTTAAAATCCGTCGAGTAGTTTTTGTTTCTATAACGAATATACAGACAGACAGACAGACAGACAGACAGACAAAAATTTTACTGATTGCATTTTTGGCACCAGTAGCGATCCCTTATCATCCCTTGATAGTTTTTTTTTAAATAAATTTCATGTTCAGAAATGGCCTCTCTACAGATTTATTATAAGTATAGATTCAGATCTTGTTGTTCATATTCGTTTCTTTCGAAGGTATTCAAATTTCGGACTGAGTGTTTTTTTTTCCTAGAAATACGGCAATGGTAAAAAACTGAAACGACTTGTAAAGCATCCCAGTGCTGAGTTAAGACCTAATCTTCCTTTTGAGGAGAAAGTTTTAGGCTCCTTTCAGCACGTTGCTTCAATGAGGGTTGGTGGATATATATATCAATAAATCATTGAATGTGATCAGTGATGTTTTCTTTCGACGACGACTACGATATTAATTATAAACACAACAAAATTCAGTGGTACTTGTCTGATCAAGTAACTCGTGCTCTTATGACAAAATCGTGAGCCTGAATTAGGTGTTATGTCACATAAACTGTTTGGTGGAAAGAACTACAAATCTTCTGTTTAAAAAAAGCAGTAAGTCCTGCACGATTAAGATTTTTTTTATGGTATAGGTTGGCGGACGAGCATATGGGCCACCTGATGGTAAGTGGTCACCATCGCCCATAGACAATGACGCTGGAAGAAATATTAACTATTCCTTACATCGTCAATGTGCCACCAACCTTGGGAACTAAGATGTTATGTCCCTTGTGCCTGTAGCTACTAGATAAAGTATAGTTGTTAGATAAAGAATAATTACCACAGAACCGTATCCGGTGACGACCACTTCCCCGAACAGCAAAGGCAAATCTGAGTTGGCCACTGCTAATGATACAGCTTGTATGCGTGCGTTTTTAATAATTGGTATGTTCACCTACAATCAGAGGAGAAATAATTATAATCTGTAAATATTGTGAATATTTATGTTATTCAACTCAACTGAGCAATGTCTGTTCCGTTTTGTGATCCGTTCCTTTGTAAAATGCCAATCATTAAAAAAAAGTAATGAATAAAGTATTTAAAATTTAGTTTTGTTTAAAGCATTATTATTTTAATAACATCGATGAATTTTTTTATTGTTTCATCCTTTGCAACTCTCCATGCTTGAAATATTAGTCAGAAGTTAAGTTATCCTGTTGTGGCCAAAACCTCTATCCATTTTTAAAGTGTGTTTTATTCAGAGTAGAAACTTATGAAAACAATCTAAATATCTCGTTCGTAAATTTAGTCTATTTGCTTATATTTATTTATGCGCCATATTTTTATTAATAACCACGCAGATCCTCAAGAGCTGAGATGGTCCAGTGCATCTCAAATTAGAAGGGGTGTTTATTGACTTATTGTTTATAAATGATTTAGTATAATGAATGTCTATAGCAATTATTTCAATACGAAGCTCAAACATTTTTTTCTCCCACAGGTACCTTAATTAAAGCAAGATTATGATCTGGATAGTACTGATCCATCTTATAGTTCGGGTGCCGCTGAATTTCCACAACAGATAGGATTTGGCCTCCGAAGTCTCTGAACACAGAGCCCATACGCACAGTTACTTCTTCACTGGTCACACTGTAGGTCAAATAAAATTGGTTTTATTGCCAAAATTACGGCTAGTAGACTTTGAAGAACTTTTAATTTGGCATTTCGAAAAGATTAATATTCATTTCAAGTTACATCGAGTTAGAAGATTCCATCTACCAAATCCTTTAAAACTATGTCATCCCCTGCACGTAAATCAAGGAATAATTAGAATTTTACTAGGTATGTTATTTGATAGATACTTATTGCGGCAAAGTCACTTACTAATCAAAACATTGGGCTGCTGATAATATCCATTGCTTTCCAACAATTGCTCCACCACACCAATGCTTCGAGTGTAATCTACATATTGAATATTAAATCGCTGTTAATAATTTTATTTTTAAATAATATAAAGCACCAGTAAATGGATTAACCCAAGAAAATACATATTGAAAAATAAATCCTTGTAATAATTTTATTTTTAAATAATATGAAGAATAAGTAAATGGATTATTGCAGGAAAAAAATATTCAAATAATCTTATTTGGATGCATTATTGGAGGGCAAAACTTTTAGATTTTATTTTTATTATTACCTATAGTCATTGGTATATATCACTCTTTAAGACTTCACGATTTTGTGACACGGTGAGTTTCTGGTTTGTTATGATTAAAAAAAATTAAGCCCATACGCCTGTTTTGTATTAAATGCTCTCATTTTCTATTATTTTACGCTCAACGAAATGAAAAACCGAATTTGAAAATGGAATTTGTAGAAATATCATAAATTTTAAAATTCATATTCAAGATTACTCTAAAAGAACATGTACGATTGCACGTTTTCCAATGCTGGTTTTACATAACTTAAGATATGGTGCAGTTAAAAAAAAAAACAGCTACCTAATGGACACAGTATATGGATAATCTTCCAGACAAACAAGGCCTGTGTCAGTTGTCAGACGTTTCCTTCTTACATGGGTATAGTCTTTCTCAACTTTCGGAGGGAACTCGCATTCTAATTCTGCTTTCACTGTAGGTGATTCTGAAATTTTATTTACGTTAGAAATTGTTCGCGTCAACATAGAAACATTATTTCATTAAACAAGTTAAAGAAACTTTCCATTTTTTCTATTTACCAAAATAAATAAAGTTTAACGCACACCAGAAATTAAGCGTATACAAAAAAATCTATCTGAAAAAGAAAGCTGATGTTCCTTTTTGAAAATTGAGGGATTTGTATCAAAGATCAGATAACATTTGCCTCATCTCTTAGATTTTGGCACTGACAGTAAAAAATGTTAAATGACAATTGAATATTAAGAACCAAAAAGATATTCTCTTGAACTTACCACCAAACACATTACTCAAAAAATTAATTAGAAGAAGGAAAATAATAAAATCAAAAGCACTATTGCCTCTACCCATAATTCAATCGTCCATCATCATCTAGCTTTTGAAATAATGTAACATTCCTTATCAGCAGTTTTTAAATGGATTTGAAAACACCAATTGTGGTGCCTCATATCAAAGGCTCGTAGCTTCATAACAATAGGCGATGCAAAATAATTACTAATTAAGTTTTCAACATTTGTTCAAGGAACAAAACAAACAATACTAATTGTTTGGCATTACGTAAATAGTTTAAAATGTAAGTTCTGACGAAATTGAGTTAAAATTGGCGATGACCAAATTTAATAAATTTTGAAGTCAATTCACTTCACAAAGTAATCATTTTAAATAATTGTAAAGTGATTATTTAAAGTGAAAAGGCGAGCAATCTTGTATTGCAGATGTCCATGGATGGTGGATAACAGTAATTTTGATTGTCTTAACTAAAAATTTGTCGTGTCCAGTTTCTAATGAAAAATAGAGCAACGAACTCTTTCCAATGTATATATATATATGTATATGTATATGTACATTACCGGGAAGAATATTCGAGAAACCCAGTAGTTAATCTTTTCCACCAATAGGTATACTTTTTACCGCAAGATAAAGTATCAATTCGCCATCTAAGCATCATAAGGCCTCTTTTATTTTAGAATTAATATACCTCAGTACTTTCATTTTTTATTATATTGGTAGGCCGACGGAGAAATAGGCTCACTCATCCTTGCAACACAATAAGTTAAATAACTTCGCAATAACGATAAGTATTACTGTTTGTTGGTGAAATATCTAATAGATATTACCTACCTACCCGGACGGGTTTGCACAAAGCTCTACCAAGAAAAGGCTCAAGTAACTCTCGTATTATTAATCTCAAGTCAACTAAGCATCAATGTCATCAATCCCTTTGTATTCTTGATGACGAATAAATTGAACGAATAAAAAAATATTTCTTTGTTAATTTTTCTTCAATTGTTCTACAAACCGTGTTTTTTATCCTTTTCTATTTAACCTTTCTTACTTGTTTTTGCGGTACTCGTTTTATTTTTCTGAAAAAATATCTATTTAACACCTGTACGAACATAATTACTTTACATTTCCTTAAACATTTCACTAGTGATCTATAAAATAGTTTAACAAGTTTATTAATAATGTTATAATTGTTTTTTTACTAAGTGTTGCAAATCACGAAATTATGGGCGACATATTTCGTTTCAGAGCATTAGTTATTTTGACTTTATATGTGTTAGTGAAGGGTGAAAATATTGATGACAAAGATGACGATGATGATAAAAGATATTTAGAGTCGGATAGCAATGAAATATATAATACAAGTTCCAAAGAAATACCTTTGAGAGTATCAAAACTGAAAACTAGCGTTAACGGTCAGTATAATAGTTGTTTTAATTATATTAGATTTAATTTATTTAGACGAATTTCAAGCAGTTCAGATATAGATGAATTGGAACGGTTAGACAGTTTAGGGTATCAGTTTTGTACCAGTGTTATGTAGGGTGTAGTTTTTCAGTATAGATATGGCAGTAACAGCAATCTCTCTAGCTTGGTAGAGCTATTCTGTATGCATATACTTGAAACTCACCGCAAAATACGATAAAAAATAGAAATATACAAACGAAATAAAAAATTGAAAATAAACAATTATGTTAAATATACGTTTACAGAAGTTAATCAGTGAGACTCAGTTTTCAGCATTCGAGTGAAATTTAAAATGAATTCTTACAAAGGCATGGCTGATATTAGTTCCATTGGGGAAATTACAGAGACTGATTTTGTTTAATTTGTTAGCAATATTCTTATTCAAACATTTTTTAGATAACATCTCAACGCCTAGTTACAAGGACACTGAACTTACAGCTCCTAAGGAATTGAAAATAATTAATTACAAGACCAATAATAATTATCCCTACTCGGTGTCTATTCAGAAGAAAGGCTCGCACTATGCTTCTGGTGCCCTGGTTGATAAGAAATGGGTACTAACAGTGGCTGGAGAATTTTACAAGTAAGCTAAAAAAATAATCTTCTAAACTGTTGTTGCATCTTTCTAATATTTAATATAATCGAAAATAAAATTTAAGACACGTTAAATATGTAATATCGGTGAAATATTGGTAATTATTAGAAATATTATATATTAATAATTTAATTCAATAATCTTTGATACTTTGAAAACGTGATCGCAATTTATTTTGCAACAAAACCAAATTTGCTAAATATTCACTGACAAATACGACCTTATTGTAACAATATTTTACTTTACAGTACACGCGAAACAATCAAATTATTTCGTGTTCGCTTAGGATCAGTCAATTGCAAGAAAGGCGGTGTATTAATACCTCTAAAGTCGATTGAAATCCATCCATCCTATGTTTATAAAGAACCAAGTTTTGACATAGCGATGTTGAGGATTGCGAATGGTCTAGAATTTACAGATTATATTCAACCAATACCGCTGTCTGACGTCAAAGGGCGAGTCGTCAGTGCTAAGTTTGTAGCTACATATTGGCCGAGGTTAATTGTAAGTATATTTTCTACGGTTCTCTTAAATTACTTCAATCTTCACATCATCATCATCCTCCTGCCCTTATCTCAATATTATTTGGGGTAGGCGCAGTATGTCTTCTCCTTCCATACTTCTCTGTCAGACGTCATCTCACAAGTAACATTCTTTCTAACCATATCCTCTTTCACATAATCCATACATCGTTTCCTTGGTCGTCCTCTACCTCTATATCCGTTCACATCCATGCTCAAGGTTCATCATCCACGCTCTCACATACTTTAATCTTCACATCCAATACAATATTTGTAGTGTTCTTTAATATTATATTGAATTATAATAATTTCCAATAATGTTCAACTACATCTACTACATCAACTAATTTTGATAGAAATCCCTTGTAATAAGACCGCCTATTCTTTTTTGTTCTCTTAAATGATATTCAATAATGTCTTTGACAATTTCATTATTATCATTAACCATACCTTTGTTATTTGTATTTCAAAGGACACTCAGAGGCTAGATAAAAAGTCTGCTGTTTTCATAGACATTGTCAGTTGTTTTGTCTGTTGGCGTCTGAATATTTTTCTTTTTTCAGGTAAATGGCAAAGTTTTACCAAGGTCGGCTAAAGAGAGGCTAAAACCATACAGCATGAGAGTTTCAACACAGAGATCAATACCTTGGGACAAGTGCTACATGATTAGCCAGGAATATAATTACAGTCTACACGTGTCCAGTATTTGTATGGAACCGTTTATTTCTCATCACAGTCCATGCATGGTAACTATTTTTCCTTAAGCTTTTCTGGAATATTCTTCTGGTTCTAAATCAGTTTTATTAGGAATGTATTTATCATCAAAAACAATTGCCAATCTATGCTTTGATTATGTATCTGCAAAACAAACACATGGAATTAGTATACTTCTCTAGAATACAAACTCTTAAAAGACTTGTATTATTCAATTCATTTTTCAATACTTATGATTTTTTTCTGACGAAAAGAGATTTGCTTGGGGCTAAATTCGTGCTTATAACAACCAACACGCTTTTAGAAATTCTGAAATAATTCTTTAAACTCTTATTACTAATATAAATCTGAAGATTTAGTTAATTTCAACCTGTGTATCTCTTCCAAATATTTTTAATCCTATTTAAAGAATATCAAAGAATCCTACGACATAAAAAGTAAATAGACAATATTTTCCATGTTTGTAGCCTGATGCTGGAGCTCCAATAGCAGCTGATGGTGGTCTCTGGGGCATCACGTCCAGTTGGATATCAGATGATTGCTTAACTCAGCCCAGTCCAACAATCTTCACAAGAATCTCCTCAACGCATATTCGACCCTGGATAGATTCGTTATTGTGATGCCCATTATAACTAAATTGTTATTTTTGTATTTTTTTTATATTATAAAGCAATTTTGAATCAACTCTTGTATTTATTCAGACAAGGCAATCGTTTCAAAAATGTACCTAATACTTAAAGCGATTACAACAGATCTAAATTTAAACAGGCTTTCATGTCGTTTATATATATTCATATGTATTTTAACTTAACGGAAAATCACAACAGAAAAATATCGTTGCTTAGATAATTCATTAAACCGTCACAATATACTAATTATATATTTATCGTTCAAAGATTATGCAGGACGCTGGCGATATGGCCTCTGAACTTCTGGGCTTAGTATTTAAGCTAGATAATGATCGACTCTTGTAATAAGAAGCGAGGATGAGTTTTTAAAGGAATCAGGCATAGAGCCGGATTCGATTTGATTAGGTCTTAAAATTATTCATACGTTTTTTGTATGCAGCTCCATATGAATATGAGTTGACTTTAAGCCTCGATACTTCAAAAAAATATTTCATATTAAGGATTCCATGTCGAGAAATATAGTCCAGAATACAAAGAACATTGTTTTGGTTCTCATGAAAACGATTTTTTTGCTGAAATCAAGCAACATTTACACTTCAAAGGTTAGTTTTTTTGTATTTCTATATTAAAATTAAAAATAATTATAATCGAGTATTCAAAAATAGGTGTGCGTTTGACATAAATCATAACACCGTGTTTTGAGACTTGTTTGAGCTAGTCCTTGAGTATGAAGGTATCTTAATAAACTTACTAAATTACTTTTTGATGGATCATTACTGGACATAAGTTTCACGATATTCTAAAGCTCCCAGTGATGTCTTCGGCATCCAGTCAGAACACGCCACCGTTAGTCCCTACGTCACCCTGGGATGCATTACTTTCCGCTTCATCTGAGGTACACCTGGAAACTGTTCTTTTCAGACCAAGGCTTTGTCTTTAACGGTCTATAAACATGTTTTACTTTATAAATAACTGGAGTAAAACTGCAACAATTATTGAGGACAATGAAATGGGAAATACATTATAATATTATATGAATAAATATTTACTAATATTATTATATATACATAAAATAAATATAACTATTTGCTTTGGACAAATATCTACTACGTTACACATTATAAATTAATTTAATCCCTTCCAGCCCAATGTGTAGAATACGTGGATCTTAATCAGAGGTTGTTGGTTCAAAAATTCCGAAGAGAGAACTAATCGCTATGCGAACAACTTCAAAATTCAAAATCATAAACGTTATTCAACATAGTAGCGTTAAATATGCTTATCGTGTCAAAATATATTATGTATGCAAAAAGATGCAATTTAGATGTGAGAATAAATATTTATTTCTTAGTGGTTAATGGGAACTCTATAGTCGGACAGAACCTTTTTTTTTTATTTATCTTATTATATAGCTAACGTTATTTACATAAGACTTTCGTGCGTGTTTTTTGTGGAACGTGCTGGCTTGGTGGTGCCTGCTTGTTTGGCTTATGTATCGATTATGTTATGATGTTTCTAATGTTTTAAATAAGTCTTTAGTGATGTTCTACATGATGATTCGTCTAGATCGATAAGTACCAATTGAATTATAGTGGTTGTTTATATCTTAAGGATTGATTCTCCTCGGGCAAGTTCGGAAAGGATAGCTAGTATTCCACATAACTATTACAAAGGTTGTTGCTTATACAAGTAAATCTATTTATAGGGCATATAAATATATCGTAAATTATCTAATATCAGGCAAACATTGACGCAATCAACTTAGAGTAAATAAAAATTTATAATTAAAGTTTTGTTTAAATAATGTTGATAGGATGTTCAGTTTTAAAGCGAAATAAGTTTTTTTTTTCGAAATTCGTCCACAAATGACGATTTAAAACTCATTAAATTTTCAAGAGATCTTGAATTCACAAGTAGATACGCAATTCTCCTTGCACCCATAGTCTTATGGGCTAATCCGAGGCGATAGAAAAGAGATCAAGAATTTAAAAATGTACTAATAAAAGTACCAGATAACTTGTATCGTTTTATATGCCATGTTTGTCGGAGCAATGAAGTTAAACATACAAGGTTTAGTTTGAAACGATAAAAAAAAAATTAATAATAAAATGGAGTTCGAAGTGTCTACAACCCGAGTCTTGAAAGCAGTTAAAGCCTGAACTCTTTTCAGTCATGTTCCATTGCATAATGAGAGTAAACTGAGAAAATAACATCCAAAAAACAAACAAAAAAGCCTTCAATATTTGACTACGAACATCTTAAGCTCTATGGACTCAAAAAACATTCCGTAGAAATTCCGTATAATTTTCGCCATAGAATTTTTTTATGTTAGAAATGAGCTTGATGCATTTTTTCACACTAGATTTTTTTGAACTGAATCGGAGACTATAGTATGTAATTATTATTTTTTCATCAACCTATATAATACATACTCCAAACAAATAATTATTTGTTATTCATATCTCTCCTTAATATATTTCATATGACGCTTCACTTCGTTGGTATTCCCTGAGTCTAAAAGGTCATTAGACTAAAATTAATTAAAGTTTTATCTTTCAATTAAAAATATTTTTTAAATCAAGAACATGAATAACGATAAACAGTTCAAAAAAGGCCACACGTATCTTCAATGGATTTTCGCTTTATTGGGTATGTTTTGTTATTTTCTAAAAATATATGTATTTGTGTTTGGCTGAAAGAGGAAAGTTTACAGTAGATATAACATGCTCTTCAATGTTGCTTATAACAGATGCAAGCACTGAAATAAACAGCTTAATTATTAATTTTCTTCTTTTTTCCTGTCTGTATTCTAATGCACTTCATCTTTAAATAACAAAACATAATTCTAGGTGTAACACTCAATATTAGAGGGAGCGCACCTGTGAGTGAAATATAGAAACAAATTTTCTTCGTCCAGCTTCATAATATGAGCAGTTTTTCGATTCATATTTACTTTGTTGTGGATATTGGTTTAGGTTTTTAAGTTTTCCTAAACCTTAGTTACCCAAAACTTGGAATATCCTTTAGAATTAATGAATGTCATAGGACTATCTTCAAATCCAAAATATGGGACATCGTTTGAATTTTATGGATATCATAGATCTGTACCTTGAGAATAGTAACTGCCAGAAAATTTTCTTGCTGGCTTGTCATTCTTATAAATGACCGTACGGCATTTCGTTACATAATTTCTCAAGGGAAGTTTTTCAAAATTAAGAATAATTTCATTACTTGATTAATTAATTTCAGCAAACTCTACGCTATTCGTGTATGGGCTGGAGTGCGGCTGGATCTCTCCAACTACAAAGATCCTTCAATCCAATGCTTCTCCAACTGGCTACCCTCTATCTGATAACACTATCGCTTGGATCGCAAGTTCCATGAGTATGTCAGCCATTTTTGGAGTGTCTATGTATTCATACATTGCTGACACATATGGGAGAAAGATTGGGATTATACTCATAACTATGTTTGAAGCGGTAAGTTTGGCTACACATAATACAGATTTACGAAGCTAGAGGGTCACCAAGTTTATCTATTTAGATTGGTGTTTGTTGTTACCGCTTTGTTGCTAAGGCATTGAAATATGGCCAAGCCGTCTTCAACAAATGGGTAAACGTCAAAAAGTTGTTAAAGTTCCTGACTCCTTTCGAATTTTTCAACAACAACAGTGCCCAATTCTAGCATAAGCTTTGTCCAGCTATTTAAGAGCTTTGTCAGCTGTTAGAGTTTTGCTCACTTCTAACACAGACGTCATTCTTGATTGAATAATAAATATATAGAATTGCTGTACATGGTCTGTGAAGTCATTTAAAAAAAAATTGTACTGATAACTGATTTTAGTTCAGCTCGCACATCTTTAAAATTTCACCAGCTTCGTAATATCATTGTGAATAAATTAAAAAAATAATAATAAAGTACCTTCAACGGATTATTAATTGATCATGACATTTCAGATATCATGGATAATAAAACTATCCTATACATCGACGACAACACTTATAATAGCCAGGCTGTTCTCTGGTTTAGCAGCTGGTGGATGTTTCAACGTAGTGCCCATGTATGTTAAGGAAATAAGTCAAGATGATTTAAGAGGAATACTGGGGACTCTCATAATGCTGATGCAAACAACTGGAGTACTTGTGATGTACCTCATTGGGGCATATTTAGATTATTACACAGTTGTCATTGTTGCGTTGATATTGCCGATTGTTACTTCCGTGTTGTTATTGAAAGCTCCTGAATCGCCTGCGTTCCTGGTGAAGCGAGGGAAAATTGATGTAAGTTTTAATTATATTTATTCTTTTCAAACGAGATGTATATCTTGTACATTCTCTTTCCTCATCTCATTATCAAATGTCATTCAATATATAACCGCCATAACGTAATCATAAAGTAACTCTGTTTATCTTTCTGAATGTACCCAATCGCGGCTAAACCACAGAACTTGAAGCAAATTTGGTATGAAGCAAGCTTAACTCCAAGAAAATCACAGGCTACTTTTACCTAATAACTAAGGACAGCAAATTGATACTCTATTTGTAGGAGGCAACAAAAACAGTAGCACGTCTCCGAGGTCTAGAGGAAGATGATAAAATCATTCAGAGTATCGTTGAAGGAATGAAGAACGAAGATGAACATTTCAAATCTCTTCCCAATATGAGCATCGCAAGCATAAGTATGTATTTTTCCATCCAAGACGTGAGAATGGTCCGAACAACTAACCAACTTTAAATGTAGCCACATACAATACGTACATTAATTCGAGAAAATAGATAAATATCGCACTTATATACATATACCCTCAGAATAATGATTATTAAAAGAGATTAATGAAATTCAATATGTTCTAGAGATCTTATCTATATTATTTCTGAATTATTATTATAAATTTGAAAATAACTCTGTCTGTTTGTCTGACGCTCATTCACTACCAAATCACAGAACCGAATTTGATGAAACTATAGTCTGTAATAAATAGACCCCACCACGAGTTAGTTGACATAGCACTTCACAACACTAATAATTCAATTTTACTAAAAATAAACATTTCCTGAACGTATTGTGAGTTCTAATGATTTTTTTCTGGATGGACTCAAGTCTATCGATGTGATTCTTGTATCTAGGACTCTATTCTACGCTATTATAGTACTCTAAATGACTTCTCACCAATGCATTGTACATAACAATTTATGTAGTTGATTGCTTGAAGGTCTTAGATTTTCTAAGATCTCGATATATTTATGTTTTTGCTCAAAATGTATACCCAAACCCCGAATAATTTCTACCTCTTCAAGTACTTCGCCGATTATATTAAATATTGTCGCTTTTCTGTATTTATTATTATTTTTTATACATTTTGTTTCAGTGAAAGACAAGACTTGGCGTCGTGGCTTCCTACTAATTATTACGTTATTTTTATTCCATGGATTGAACGGTGCTTATGCTATCGTAACATATGCATCTACTGTATTAATATCAACTGGAGTCAAATTCGACATAAGTCCAGAAATACAAACGCTAAGTTTTCCAATTGTTATGATAATTGGCTCTCTGACTCTCGCTGTTATCGTTGAAAGGTGTGGAAGAAAGGTAATTATTTTTTATTAAAAATGGTAATATCAGAATTTATAGATATAATGAAATCAATACCAAATTGAAATATTGATTACTATCCACATCATATCACAAAACCAGGCTGTTATTTTCCCACTATTGGGCTAGGGGCTCCTCTCCCTTTGAGGGGAAGGATTGTAGCATATTCTGTTGTATATTAGTGAAATACACATGTGGCAGAATTGCAACGAAAATAGACACATAAATATTTCCTCACGATGTTTTCCTTCACCGCCGAGCACTAGATGAATTATAAACATAAATTAAGCACATGATTATATAGTGCTTGCCTGGGTTTGAACCTGCCATCATCGGTTAAGATGCACGCGATCTAACCATCTCGGCTATCCTCAACTTTTAATTCATGAATTTAGTAGAACATAAGAAAATTTGCTATAAAAAAATTTTATACAAAAAGTTTTAATATATTTAGTTCTCTTTAATGCATTTATCTAATCAAAGCAAAGATGTTCTGTCACCTGTGTCCTGATAGGCTGAAGCATACCGATATTATTTAAAAAAAAGCGTTTCATTTCAGCTTCTCCTAATTGGTTGTTTCCTGATATCAGCTGTATCGATGACCGTCATCGCTATATTGATGATCGTTCAAGAGCAAGGTGGTTCCATACCCAGTTGGTTGCCCGTGGTTGCTATCATACTATCTGTAACAATGTACGGTGCCGGTGTATCACCACTGCCTTATATTATAATGACAGAAATGTTCAGTTTTCAAGTAAGTGTTCAAAATCATCTTTATACAAGTCTTTTAGAAGCTTCCAGATTGTATTTGCGATAAAATTATAAAAAAAAATTAAGTAACTCTAACTTTTTTTTCAGATCCGAGCTAAAGTCGTAGGCACAGTGGTCACTTTCGCATGGTTTTTAACATTTTTATTGGTAACCATATATGCACCAATGGCAAATACCTTAGGGCAATATTCGCCATTCATATTTTATGGTGTGATAAATCTCGCAGGCGCAATTTTTACTATGATATTTATACCGGAAACTAAAGGAAAAAGTGAAGAAGAAATCCTTCAGCTAATACGAAGAAGGGATAAGAATGGCTTAAAATAAAATAATTTATTGTTATATATTAATTAATTGTAATGTTTTATGAATAAGATTCGTACTAGAAGTACAAAAATATATTTTCAATATTTACTTATTTTACACATAGTATTGAAAAAAAAGCACTAATCATTATAGCATATTTTATTTGCCTTGTAATATAATAATTTCAACCCACTAGTGTGATATTAACCATATTCCTAAGCACATCTTTATTTAAAAACTAAAGAAAATAATAATACCAATGAACTACACTAATTTAAATAAAACTATTCATACATACCTATGTTATAAAAATTAAAAAAAAAAACATTATCCAAGATTGTCCTGTGGTATTTAGGTATTATAATCAAGGCACTGGCAGTGTTCACCTTATCACCTCCATTTTTAAACGAAACTTAAATGTCAAATGAAACATTTGACAATGTCAAAACTTGTACACACCTTTCAAGTATCAATTAGTAGCTTTACAAAAATAAAGAGAAGCGGTTTATGTTTGTTAAGCGAAATATAATTTAAAAAAAGTATTTATTTTTATTATGATATATAAGTTATCTAATTAGATAACTTATTAATATAATTTCGGTTAAAAATGGGTCTTTTATCAGACCCAGAATATGGCTCTGTTAAATGGGTTAGGATTCTTAAGAAGATACATTCGCCGCTGTGTTTTGTATTCTATGTAGCTGCAATAGCTTGGTTCTTCACTCTGGCGCACAGAGAGTTTAATAATGAGACGTATTTCTCTGAAAATGCATTACTTCCTGGTCTTGTTACGAATGAATTTAATGGAGAACAATCGGCTAACCAATTCTTTAACGAACTCCTGCAGGAACTAGAGGTAGGGGAGATGTTATATTAATACATAAAACTTACTTAAACATGCTATTTACATCTGGTTTTAGTAAAATATGAGTATGTGTAAACAAGAGAATACCCACAATGGATTTTTTTTTTCTATAAATATATTATGTTTTCATTTATTCAATTTAATATTGTTGAGAATAACCATATATGATGATGTTAAGAAGAATACTGTGGTTGCATTTCTAATAAGCATAGATCAAAATTGCCTATTTCAATAGGCTGTAAAGGCACTTTTTAATCATCATGTTACAGTATTGAATTAAAAGCAAAGCTATCACTGGTTTATATATGTTATATATATCCTGTCTATAAAGCAATAAATGCTAAATCACACATTTTTTATAAATAAATCTAGTTTTGAGTAACATGTCTTACAAATATTTTATTTTGACACTAAATGTTAAAAATAACTGTGGAAGTAGAGTTTACCTTTCCTCCTCATGTCTATAAATTGTCACTAATCGTGAATATTAATTCTATTCTTGTAAATATATTGTGTTGTAATTGTCCTTACTTAATGAAAACTTGCCACAATAGAACCCCAAATGTATTTGTATTGTGAGTAACCCTTAGGTATAATGATATAAAATCATGGTCATTTTCTGAACTAGTGATGTTCAGTCCCAAGTGAAAACAAATAACGCATCTTGACACAAGAATAAATATTTACTTTTATCTTGTTGTATATCCTGTATTAGACAAAGTTTAAATGTTGTTTTATATAAATAGTGTACAAAGATTAACCTATTTCAACCTCTTTCAATCAAAATTATAATGTAATAGTTTTTTCATTTCCAAACACCAATCTTTTTGATTCTTCTCGTCATCATTTGTAATCAAAGTTAATTTAATCGATTACCTATTGATTGATAAAGAATTTAAACAAAATCTTTGGTTTAAATTTCAGGAGAAATATGAGGACAGCGATGAGATGCCGATTCCCTGGCTTGTTGGGAAAATGTCACAAATGCATTTAGAAGTGTATACTCATAATTTCACATTAAATTATCCTCTCGGGCAAGGACAGGTAATAACAAATTACATATCTAAATAAAAAAAATATAAAGACATAAATAGTTCATTGCAACCTATATATAGTATGACACAAATTAGATGTAGCATCGGAAAATGCAATGAAATAAAAATAAAATCGATTACTGCCGATTTACACGACCAATAGAAATAGCCCCCTATTGCGCCATTCGACGCTATTTGTCGCTATAGATTCCCGTCTGTAAATCGACGTGTAAAATAGATGAATGTATTAGGTCATACGATATTACAAGTTATTACGTTTGTGTAAAGATCATATTCACATGAGAAATAAATATTGATAATTTGGGATAGTGAATTTTGCGAATTTTGCCGATGTTACATCTAAGTTGTGTCGTACTATACCTTAGCTAATATGTAGTTATTTATGTTTTATTTTAAAATAAGTATACCCAGTCAGATCTTATTTTTGTAACATTGACAAAATATGTTTAACAACTTTAAATTATTTAAAAAAATAACAACAAACAATTTAATGTATATAAAAACAAACATTTTAGGTATACAAAGGCACAAATGTGTATGGTATACTCCGTGCACCGCGAACTTCGTCTTTAGAAGCTCTGGTTGTGACAGCACCATATAGATCCCTTTCCAACCACCAGAAGGGTACCGCAGCAGGTATTGCCCTAATGTTAGCATTTGCACAGTTTGCACGACGTAAGTACATTTAAATTTGCTATTGCAATTATAAAAAGAACTGTTATTAGCTTGTGACTTAAAAATCATTATGTTTTTTTAACTCCTACTGTTGTTACCATATCTAACTTTGATGCTATTTCTAGTGCATCCATATTATTGAAATATTATTGGTCTTAATCTATATTTGTGTTCTGAAACAATCTATACTCCTATACTAATACTAATATTATAAATATAAAAGTAACTCTGACCAAACCAACTCCAAGAAAGGACATAGGCTACTTCTTTTACCTAACTCATGGCAACTGACCCCTGAAATGGCAGCGAAGCCGCGGGCGACAACCAGTATGTTAATAAAACAGATGCCCGAATTAAGATTCTAACATCATAATGGTTTATACTTCATATCTTTAATATATGTATGTTTGTGTATGATGTGTTTAACATGTTAATTATGAACTATAAACATTCATAATGTATTAAAACTGTCAATGTAATAAATACCGCTCCGGTTCATCTACCCCAATCGTATTATCTTATTTGTATTGTATTTATACCCTTCTGTATCAATTAGTAATATGGTCTTGTTTTTTCAAAATTTTACCAATCATTGCTAAAAAACATATATAAATACATTGATTTAAAAGATAGGATAAATTAGGCTCAGTGAGACGATATCTTATCATCATTACAATAAAAAAAAAACAAATGTCAAAAGCGTCATCGATATTATACACTTTCTTTTTTACAGCACAAAAATATTGGGCGAAAGACATAATATTCCTAATCACTGAGCACGAACAACTAGGAATGCAGGCATGGTTAGAAGCATACCACGGCTTACAGAGAGAGTCTTCTAGTTTTTACACATCTCTTGGCAGCTTCTGGCAGCCTAGTACATCTGGATTGGACTTGGGAAAATTCGCTAAGGGCTTTGAGTGGATCACGGATCACAGTAAATGTTTGGACCCTGGTACTTTGAAAGGTCGATCTGGCTCTATACAAGCTGCTATCAACTTAGAATTTCATACTCCAAAATTCAGTAAGTAAATATTTTTATTATATTATTAATACTCCAATTCACAAAAAAATCAACCAATTACTTATTAATTTATAACTTGACCAAACTGGGTCACATTGTCAAATCTTAATAGAGTTTTGGTTTATATATATTCTACGAAGGACATATAATGCTCAATTCTTTTCTCCTTATCCAAGGTAAGTGCAATCTTACAAAACCCCATGCCTAACTGAGCTTGAGTTATTAGCTATTATTATTACCATTTTGAGGCTTAACTATGTAAACACTTTATAAGCCAAGTCAGCAGTGGAAAGAATTTAAACTGTCGCCTGTATTTGCAATTACAGCAGGACAATCAGCAAAAAAATTAATTAAAAAAAGATGAAAAATCGTTCACTGTATATAGACATAGTCACAAAAAAATTACTTGATTTACACTCTGTTAAAAACATAAATTTTTTTTTAGAATATATTGAAGTAAAAGTTGAAGGCCTCAATGGACAACTACCAAACTTGGATCTCGTTAACTTAGTTCATAAGTTGTGCGTGAAGTCAGGAATCCATCATTCATATAAAAACAGGTAAGAGAAATATATTATACCATATTTTTTATTAATAATACAATTATATTGGTAATATATTGACAACCTCTTTGGTCGCGTAGTGTGTATACTGGTTTTCATGGGTACGCCACTTCGAGGATGTCCATTATGATGACACTTCAATTTTTGAATTTCTATTAAAAAAAATGTGCTGAAATGTACCCAATATGTGCTATGATGTGCCGCTTGAAAAAAAAAATACTCAAAAAATATCATTTTTATGATGACGTCCTTTTTTTCAAGTCCGGCTAGAAATCGAATTTATTAAAATTGTGCCGTAATGCTCGACATCTACTGTCATATGCAGATGTAAATAAAAAAAAAACATTTTTGGAATTTTACAAGTAAAAAACATACTTTGTTGTTCTTACATATATATGTTTTTTAATATTTCATTAATGTTTTTTATAGTTATTCTTGGATTCGAACTCGTAATAAGATGGACGAATGGGTTAACGGTATATGGACCATGCTTGGAATGGTGTCGGCTCAGATAGCAGGGGTATGTATTTAGTGATTTTTATAATGAGAGACTTGATTCATGATGATTTATGAGTTCCTATTAGTGATTATTACGAAATAAAGTAAAGTTTAAGCACCTATCTATCTATCTATCTTTAATAATAGGCTAGAGATAGTAATAAAATCTCCGTTTCTATAATAAAATTCCGCAGACATTTTTAACTTTGCCTCTTCGTAAATCCAAATTGTTTATAAAAAATACATTAGTAAAAAAGGCGTATTACTCGATACAAGATTTTGTAGATGATAAAAAAGCGTGGAATTAATACCTGTTGACTTCCACGCAGGATATATAAATTTAAATAATTGTATTAACTAACATGACTTAGTACTTTTTAAATGTTGAAAAAGAGTAACTACTGAATTTCTTGCCGGTTCTTCTCGGTATATTTTGATTTTGATTTTTGAATATTGGAGGTTATCACCCCAAGCTTCTCACAGATTGATAGAAGGTATTGCTCTTTGATGGTGAACTATCTATGTATAGTACGACACAACTTAGATGTAACATCGGCAAAATTCGTAAAACCGATCACATCCGAATTGAGTAAGCTATCCCAAGTTATCAATATTTATTTCTCATGCGAATATGATCTTTACACAAATGTAATAACTTGTAATATCATATGGCCTAATATATTCGTTAATTTGACGTGTCGATTAACATGCACTTGCTTTCTCTGACGCGTGAATCTATAGCGACAAATAGCGTCGAATGGCGCTATAGGGAGCTATTTCTCTTGATCGTGTAAATCGGCAGTAATCGGTTTTATTTTCATTCCATTGCATTTTCCGATGCTGCATCTAATTTGTGTCGTAATATAGGTATTTGTACCTTCGCCTAACTTGTCACAAAAACAATCTATATTAATATAATAGATGTGAGAGTAACTCTTGCTGTCTCTTTCACTACCAAACCGCTGAATCGATTTTGATGAAATATAGTATGATGCAAACTTGAACTCCAACATATATAGGCTACTTCTTTCCCGAACACATGACAACCAACACCCTAAAATACGAGGGAAATCCGCGTTTGACCACTAGTATTAATATATATAGCATTGTTCTACTTGGTGGTAGGGCTTTATGCAAGCTCGCCTGGGTAGGTACCACCCACTCATCAGTTATTCTACCGCCAAATAACAGTACTCAGTATTGTTGTGTTCCGGTTTGAAGGGTGAGTGAGTCAGTGTAACTACAGGCACAAGGGACATAACATCTTAGTTCCCAAGGTTGGTGGCGCATTGACGATGTAAGGAATAGTTAATATTTCTGACAGCGTCATTGTCATCACCCATTGAAATAAAAAAAATTTTTTTTTGCCACAGTGCACTTACATTTGGTTAGTAAGATTGTGAGTCGAGAAGCATTTATTAGAGAAAATTTCTAGGTGCCCAATGGTAATCACGGCTTGTTCCATCGCTTCGGAATAGAATCCGTTACCCTAGAAGGTCGTGACATAGATGACCCAGCGGGTATGGCACCACGAGTCCAATCCCTTAGCTATGGAAACTTCTACCGGCTCGGTATAACATTGGAGAGTATATTACGCTCTTTGAATAATCTCCTGGAACGATTCCATCAGAGCTATTTCTTCTACATGCTGGCTGCTACGAACAGATTCATTTCAATCGGTAAGTTCAAGCATTCGGTCCTTATTTTTCTGTCGCTACATAAAAATGTCATTGAATGTTTCTGTGTAAAAAGTTTATTTAACGATTAGGTATTTAGACTCAGGAAACATCACATTACTAAAGTTAGTGGTTAGTACTTAGGTATAGTAGGACACAAATTAGATGTAGCATCGGAAAATGCAATGGAATGAAATTAAAACCGATTACTGTCGATTTACACAACCAATAGAAATAGCTCCCTATCGCGCCATTCGACGCTATTCGTCGCTATAGATTCACGCGTCAGAGAAAGCAAGTGCATGTAAATCCACCCGTCAAATTGACGAATATATTAGGTCATATGATATTACAATTTATTACGTTTATTCAAAGATCATATTCGTGTGAGAAATAAATATTGATAATTTGGTATAGCGTACTCAATTCGGAAGTGATCGGTTTTTTATTATTATTGTATTTTGCCGATGCGACATCTAAGTTGTGTCGTACTAAACATGGTGATGTAAGAGTTAATATTTGTGACAGTGCTAATATTTATTGGCAATGGTGACCTAAGGCAATGAGATGTAACATTTACAAGTCAACCGAGGTATTCTGTGTAATAGAAAAAGATTTTAAAAAATATATTGAATTTTGTAAAGATTGACAAAATTTGACAGAAAAACCTGCAGAGTTTCTTTCCACAAATCTTCTCAAATCATCTTATTAGGTTATCATATTTTCGGATGCGGTGGTTGAGTTGACTTTGACTATCAAGATGTACATAGATCTCTTTAGGAATTGAATAAATAAAGTCGTTTTTTTAGGTCAATACATGCCTTCTCTATGTCTGCTTTGTGGCGCGATGCTTCTCCGAGCTTTATCTCTTTGGGTTACCCTACAAAAGGACGTTGACGATAATACAGATAAAAAAGACTCTAAAGATAAAGGAGATTCTAAAAGTGAAACAGATGAAAAAGATGAAGATAAACAACAAGATCAAAAGGAGAAAAATGAAGAAAAAGATAAAACAAAACTTGAACATGAAGGAAAAGATAGAAAAGAAACAGATATCAGTTTCAGTATTGTCAACATGGGAGGCAATTATTTACTGATACATCTCTTCGGATATGGGGTCATGAATTCGCCGTTACTATTCAGCCATATAGGTATGTTACGATATAATAAATATAAATAAATAAATAAATATGAGACAACATCGCATACATTACTCTGATCCCAATGTAAGTAGCTAAGGCACTTGTGTTATGGAAAATCAGAAGCAACGACGGTACCACAAACACCCAGACCCAATACAACATAGAAAACTTATGGTAATCTACATCGACTCGGCCGGGAATCGAACCCGGGACCTCGGAGTGGCGTACCCATGAGAACCGGTGTACACACCACTCGACCAGCGAGGTCGTCAAATATAATTATAACCTACTAGTTTCTCATGTGTGCCAAAGAGGTGGGGTGGTCAGGTGTTGGGTACGGTATATCCTTTTCATTACCCCTTCCAAGGTGTATGCAAAATGATGGTTGAGTATGTACGATGTGAAAGAGTAACAACTCACAGTAACAACATTTAAAGAAGGACATATGTAACATTTCGTCTAAATATAATTATGTGTCATAAATGAAGGTATTATAACACAAAATTAGTTGTTTACCTTCATCCACATGTGTATTAAATTACAATAAAGTCAACCGAAACGAGTTCGTCGAAAGATTACGAACTTTCCTCGATAAGTAATGTTTGTGAGATAGGAACTTCTAATAATGATTTTCTCTCTACCGCTATATCGGCTGTAGTAGCCATTTTAACTATTTACAAGGGATAAATTAAATAACCTTCCTTCATTCTTGTAATGGAATGGAATTTAAATGGCGACCAGGTAATGCTGCTGCGAAAAAAATCCCACTGAGTTTCTTTCACCCGTTCTTTTCAGGTCCTAGGTGTAAATATCCGAACCGGTGGTAGATTTTTGACAGTCAATAAGCAAGTGTAACACTTCCATGTTTAATAAAGATTATTGATTTTGACGTTTGACTATTGAAAATTTGTAACGGAAATGAAACCTTATAATAATTAATCTTAAAGCTTGAATCCTCTTGTTACACATTAGACTTACGACTCAATTAAATTACGACCATTTACGGCTAATTAATTTTCCTCTTTCATGTTTCAGGGTCAACGTACTTCGACCAACCGTCAGAAGTGTCAGTGTACTACGGCCTTATAGCGACATCTGTGCTACTGATACTCATCACGCCGTTTTTGCTTAAAGTGCGATCGACATTATCGTTTGAGGAGTTATCGATTGTCAATATATTGTTGTTGATTGAATTATCAACAGCGTGCTTGGCTATCGGAATGCATAATTATCCTCTTGGTCTATGTCTGGCAGTTCTGTATACGCCATTGGCTTTGATTGTCGGTGTAGTGGACACTGATTCAAGGAGGTGAGTGAGTGAATCAGTGGATTTTTCAAGTTTTGGTAATGATGACCGTTGTTACTGTAAACAGCTAGGGTCCAGGGTTATTTTCAAGGACAAGTGTGCTATATATGACAGTGCAAGCGGGTAATTTGTTTATGTATGTATAAAATGAATGGTTTTATTGGTACGGCTTGGATTTCGATTCGGATTTTGGAATATGTGGCTTTAGAAGCTTACTATACCAATGATTTAATGTATTGACTCGTACCCAACAACTCAACTTGATTGCTGTAACTTCACATATTTTTGTTGCGAGAGATGAATTTTAAGAGGGTCATTTTAAATGAACCAAATTTTGAATTAGTAAAAATAGTGCCAGTAACAGTTAGATTTTAATTTACCGTTAACGATTTTTATTAAATAATAATGTGTCAAAAAAACTAATATGCTCATTAGGAGCAGATACATAAACTTTTACTGCTATAGTATATATATCAGTGGAAATAGGAATAGATGAAAATAGTCCACACGATTTGCTAATAGTTTTGTTATATTGTACAGTCAGGGTAAGAAAAGGTCCGTCACAATAAGATCTATTTTCGATCGAGAATATATGACACTGACAGACATATTTTGACAATTCAGTAGAAGATATTATATCTAATTTAAATTTGGAATGACTAATTACGCCATTAAAAAGATTTCATGTTGATATAAAACTAGGCGTAGTCCAAAGGTTTTAAACTATTTTGAACCAAGTTATCATACTGTGAAAGTTTAATTTTATATGCAGTTGTCAGTTTAGTGCTTTAGTTTCAAAAGGTACTAAGAGTTTACGATTTGATAAAGGAATGAATTTGAAAACTAGCGAAGGTTTTCTTACTCTGACTGTACACTTAAAACGTTACCGATATTTAAATCGTCTTTTCACAATTTCAAGGTCAAAGTTTCGTATTTACTCCTCCCGCCATCGGAATCGACTATCGATCTTAATATGACTCAACAACAACAGCCTGTAAATTCCCGCTGCTGGGCTAAAGGCCTCCTCTCCCTTTTGAGGAGAAGGTTTGGAACATATTCCACCACGCTGTTCCAATGCGGGAATTAATATGAAATTTGTCACTTGCAGGTTTCTTCACGATGTTTTCCTTCACCGCTGAGCACGAGATGAATTATAAAGACAAATTAAGCACATGAATCAGCGGTGCTTGCCTGGGTTCGAACCCGCAATCATCGGTTAAGATGCACGCGTTCTAACCACTGGGCCATCTCGACTCCTCGAATATGATACATTAAAGCTAATTATTTCTTTTCCAGCGGTTTCTGCCTTTTCCTCAAACGAATCATCTGCCTCATCCTTCACCCCTTATTCGTAGTCTCTCTCGGTCTGATAATATATTCGCGGATTCTATTCCCGGAAGAAACACTCTTGTCTATGATCGGTCGTGGGCGTGATGCTGCGATGCAAGCGGTTATGTTTTCTATTGTAGATTCTTTGGTAAGTTATTTATTTATCTGTATAACAGTAAGTGGTCTTAGAGTAATGCCGAAGGTTCATAATAAATAAAATTTACTTGGTGGTAGGGGTTTTCTTGCAAGCCGCCTGGGTAGGTACCACCCACTCATTAGATATTCTACCGCTAAACGACGGTACGCAGTATTGTTGTGTTCTGGTTTGAAGGGTGAGTGAGCCAGTGTAGCTACAGGCACAAGGGACATAACATCTCCGTTCCCAAAGTTGGTGGCACATTGACGATGTAAGGAATAGTCAATATTTCTTACAGCTTCATTGTCTATGGGTGACGGTGACCACTTACCACCAGAGCCCATATGCTCGTCCGCCAACCTATTCCATAAAAAAATAACCGGTAATATCTTCCAATGCCAGTTACTCTATTAATTATTAACCTATATAAAAAAATTACAAATTACTACAAACCGGGAATTTGCAATAGCCTTATAATGTTGCGAGTTCTCCAAACGTCTTTTGTTATATAATCTGTGGGCTTAATGATTATGATAAAATTAATCTTGTGTTTGGTGGGTAAAGTTTGACAAGAGAAAAACTGATAATTGTACATTTTAAAATTAGAAGTATGTGCTGGGAAATTTTCTAAACATTTTAAAGAGGATTTAAGCCATTCCCAGCTGTGGGATATTAAAAGGCTTGTAACTTAGTATCAGCTGTTAATAATATGTAATTAAATTTACAGATTTATGGAAATTGGCTATTCAACGTTGGAGCGACTGTTATTCTACCCACATGGCTGTTGTTTTGGCAAATATTATGTAACCGGGTTACCGCATAAACACAGTATTCGATTACATTTAGTGGTGTTGCCATTCCAAAGACTTAATAAAGTTTTTTATTTAATACATTGACTTTTATTCACACGATTTTTACGAGTGTAACCTTAGCCTTCAATACGGTTTTATGACATTTGATTCAATATCATAATGTATATCACATTATTATTGCATATTACGAATATAGCAGGGGCTATTGAATTTACTTTATTATATACAATTATTATTGTAATTAATTGATTAATAATTTGTGAAACTGTAATTAATATTATTTTATATGGCATAGCATTTAATACGGGCATGTAATACTACTTCTTATTTTAAATATGATTGAGCTGTCATTAGAAAACAATTGGACGATAGCGTGGCATTCTAAGAAAAGATTGGAGCATCATAGTAAAACGATAATATTATTTTGACCATCCCGAACTACTGAAATTACACGATATAATTTAAACAACAATTTTTAACTTGAGAGGTATGTAGTTAAATAAATTCATAGAGATTTGAAGGTAGATCCACTTCTAATCCTCATTATATAATTGTTGCCAGCTATAAAAATATGTTATGAAGTTAAATGTCATCATTACACGCAGAATGCTTTCGAAAACACAAAGTTTATCTTATCTAATAACGCAATGATGTCGTAATTAGATTAAAAGCGTAAAATAATTTAAAATTAAGAGCAATAAGGAAATTTTGAAGTACAAAAATTTGTTTACGTAATTTATAGACAAAAGCAAAATGAGGAATTGTTTTACTAACGGTTCTAGTTCTCTCTATTATCTAGGCGATATATCTCTCTCTCTTTGTTTTCTCTGTCTCCCTTTCTATTCGATAAGATTTTATATGGTATATAAATTAACCATTTCTATGTTGTCATTATTGTTTTAGTTAAAGAATTTTAAACAACTATCTTAATACTTGTCCAGAGTCGCATTTAAAGGTCTGGAGGCCTTGGGGCCACAAAGCAGTGGAGGCCCTAGACCAACAGAGTGTGAAGACCCTTATTAATTATTAGGGTCTTCACACTTATACTTTATGAACTAATTCGATTTTTTTTCAATCAGTAAGCTATGATTTATTAACTTCTATCGGTAACTTTTACATTATTATAATTTGACTATATCTCGCTATTTGTTAACTCGCTGATAACTGATTTGGCCCCACTCATTTGGAGGCCCCAGGGCAGTTGCCCCGGGTGCCCCTAAATACGGCCCTGTTCTTGTCATTTAATTATTTTCAAACGTTGAGATAATACTTAATAATTGGCGGGGGATAAGCCTCAGTTTCATCGGTATGGTCCATAGTTACTAAGTTTTTAGCAGAGGTCGTTAAAGGGAAATGTTGAAGCAACGATACACAGGAAATTAATCAATTCGTTTATAAAATCGCTTAGTTACAACTTGGTACGCGCGTCGGTTTCATTATTCGAACGCACTGGCCGGCGGCTACTCAAGAATTGTTGAAACGCCGCTCAGATGGTGAATCATTAACTCAATCGAGCGCTGATAGAGGGCGCTGTTCCAATGACGTTCCGATGACACATTTGCGATTAGTATGATTGATGATGAGTAAAGTGAATTCGTTGCAATTGGTTTTCCAAGATACATCCCTTTTCTTACTATTTTAGTCCTCTGCTTCGTTGGCAGGCTTATTCGTACGTATCACTCCCGGACGTACATGATTTAAAAGTGCTTCTAAAAGTCAACTTGAATAAAGTATATTTTGATTTTGATCTTAAAAAAGTAGATCCAATACAGTTGGTACTCGAGCATAAATTTTTTCATCTCCCCAATGAAATCGTTTCCTTACGTCCGTAAACATCAAAACAGATTTTAATGAAGGAAATATGAATACACGAACAGTGAGGAGGCTTAAGCGGCAATCACCCCTTATAGACCAGCAAATGTTTCGAAGTTGTATGCAACTTATAGACAATATCGTTTAAGAGTTGTACGTGATCATATTTTTGACTGAATAGCAATGGGCCTCCATATTGTTAAACGTTGAGTTTAGGAAATGGTGCAAACAGTCGCAGGAGAGTATCGCCAGTGTGGGGATATGTTCATAGTTGCATTGAGGTGCGTGTTCCTGTATAGTGTGTGGTGGCACTTCGATGATCGAGATGAAACGGTTGTGTACAACAACATATTAGAACGGTAGAAGAACTGAGTTGACTGCATAGCGCGATATAATAGAGGTTTTAGAAGATCATGGTATTTTATTGATTAATAGGTGATAATTCTACTGTAATGCAAGATAATACCTGACCAAAAGGTGAAATTCTGCGTCTACAACAGTAGCAACGCCTAAATCCAAAATCAGAATCAAAATATACTTTATTCAAGTGGGCTTTTTCAAGCACTTTTGAATCATCATATAACAATTAAGTGAAGCTACCACCGTTTCGGAAAGTAGATTCTACCGAGAAGAACCGGCAAGAAACTCTGTAGTTACTCTTTTTCAACATTTAAAAAAAAGTGCAGTCATGTTAGTTAATACAACCGCAACGTTTACTAAGCTATTAGGTTTCCACCTACCAACCAGATCTATGATTAAAATGTGGCATAGGGGAATGTGGAGGCAGTACACTATATTTAAAGAAAAGCAAACTTGGTCTTCAATCTTTTTTTAATTTTTGAACCGAATTTTTCAAAAAACTAACCAAAACGCATTTTTACTTTAGCATATTTTTTATTTGGTATCGATATTTTGACATGATCTACGAATAATAAGACATTCGCAGATACGAGATTTCGAGAATTCAAAAAAAAAAAATAATATGGTAAATATCCCGTTCTAAATACTTGCAGTCATAAAAATAATCATGTTAATTGAAAATCTATATTAATATTATAAAAGTGAAAGTAACTCTATCTGCCGCACTTTCACGACCAATTATGTCATTTTAATGTACATTTATCATCCTCCTGCCCATTATCCCAATTTTATTTGGGGTCGGCGTGGCATGTCTTCTCCTTCCATACTTCTCTGTCAGACGTCATCTCACAAGTAACATTCTTTCTAACCATATCGTCTTTCACACAGTCCATCCATCGTTTTCTTGGTCGTCCTCTACCTCTACATCCATCTACATTCATGCTCATCATTAACAATTTAAATAAAATACGTAATCATCACTACTATTAAGGGCTCAATGAAATATAACCTCTGTACAGAACATGACCCCGTATATTAATAATAATACTTTTACATTTAAACCAGCCATCTCATCAAAATCCTGTTACAAGAATGGCCAATTACGAAACGCTTTCACACCCCTTAAGGTAAAATTAGGTGCAGTAAGAAACATAGATACTTGTGTTTAGGTTTGTTTTATAAATTACCTAAATACTAATTTAAGTGCCTTCCAATGAGATGTCTTGATTACTATCGGGTATACGGCTAGTATACGATGTACATTTTCATGATCAACATAGCATTATGTCAAAGATATCACACAAAAACTGTCACAATACGCGTTTATCTCTATTATCAGATGTTGCTGAACTACGCGTTACTAAAATAAATAGCATACGAAAGACTCGCAAACATAGTGTTCCGTAGAATATTCGATTTTAAACACTTATCACTGTTGAAATAGATAAAAGTAGTAAAATGCCTATGAGACTTAAGCCATTACAAAATTAAGGAGACATAAAACATGTACAAGTTATATAAAATTGACTTTTTCGTATATATATTAATGCATATATTTAGTATAACAGTCATATTTTCCAAAGCAGCAATACAAAAAAAATATAATATGATTAACGTTTTATTACTAATATGATAATTATGCCGGGTTTAGATATAATATAGAACATACAAACGTGAAAGAAAATTGAGAATTTTTTTGTCTTTTGTCACTTTGTCTTCAGATTTTTAAATGCTTGACAAAAATTACCAGTTTTCTTGTACTCCGATTTTAATTGGTTGACGAGAGCCGATGACGTAATAGACGACCAATGAGCGTTCAGTATTTATCAGCTAATAAATGTTTTATGACACTGGGGTTTTGTCTTATGTAGACTTAGTTTGCACTAATTATTCCGGAACCCTAAATATATTACACATTTCAAATGATAGCTAGGAAATAGTTGAGCTTGTTATGAGATCTAAGTCATTTATTACTACTACATTGAGAAGAAATATGAAATAACTCCCGCCATCCACTACAATTAAAGCGAAGCGATGACATGTATTTCTAAATTAACAACATTAACACTTATATTTCGTCGTTTTGACGACCTCCGTAGTCGAGTGGCAAGTACACGGGTTTTCAAGGGTACGCCACTCCGAGGTCCCGGGTTCGATTACCGGCCGAGTCGATGTAGAAAATACATTAGTTTTCTATGTTGTCTTGGGTCTGGGTGTATGTGGTACCGTCGTTACTACTGATTTTCCATAAACAAGTGCTTTAGCTACTTAAATTGGAATCAGAGTAATGTATGTGATATTGTCCAATATTTATCTAATATTATTTATAGGAGTGTGTAGTATATTTCTGACGAAAGTATTAAATAATAAGTACATTTTTATAGGCGATCTACACTCACCTAAGGACTTGTTCTGGGCACACACTCACAAGGTCCTCATTACAGCGTTCTTTGCTCTTTTGTCGCGAGCCAAAAACCGACAAAAATCGGAGAACAAGACGAGAGCCATGCGAGAACCCGCGAATCGGTTCCACATTCATGTTTCTCGTGTATTTCTCACGTTCTTGCGAGAGTGTAGAGCGCCCATTATAAGATCCTAAATCTTCAAGCCTCTGAAGAGATGTTGGAGCCCTATTTATTCCTCTAGCTAGACCCGTTTTACCCTGAGAGCCACTTGCTGTGGAGTGGGTTCGCCGATATTACTCAAGTTTAGATCACTGGAAAAGCATCCCAGAATGCCACTTAAAAATATTTTAAGGATGATTACAGGTCGTGATTACATCCGGACGCTTCTTCTGCTTATGATGGGACACATTCCACCTTTTGTATTATAAGTATTTACTGATCGATGGTATCAAACTTTTTAGGTTAATTTTATTGTTTCACTATCTAATAATAAGTTTAATCAAAATAGGCATTATTGGAGAAGTCACTGGTGCCTGTGATACGGGATCTTCTATATTAGCGGTCGCAGTCACATCTGCGATATATATGACAGAATCTAAATTGATATCCGCATATTGTTGCCTGAATCTCTTGTCTCGTCTCGTCATTAATCTAATTCTTAGATATCACGTTGCTTGTATTAGAGTTGACATTGCATCATTCACAAGTAAGAACACTGGGTTATTGACTTATATTTTTGTTTCCTTTACTTATTACGCCGTGTTTTTATCATTAATCTTCTGTCTTGTTTATCTCTTTACACACTATTTAAGTTTTTATTACTATAAAGCTATTAAGCAGTGTTAAATAATAAAAATAGATTTAATAGTTAGGGCATAGACCAGTTTTAAACTAGTTTGATATATTCCTAGCAGACGAAAGCTTAACTTTTGAACTAAGTAAGCCTCGATAGCGACAGAATCGGGCTGGGTATTCCTCAATAAGTAATCTGAATGCAATTTACAAAAACCGTTCTTATTATAATAAATCTTCACCATCATCATTTCAATCGTAGGACGTCCACTGCCGGACATAGGTCTGCAAAACCAGCGGCTTCCCGCGACCATCATCAGGTCGTCGGACCACGTTGTTGGGCCTACCCACGCTGCGTCTTCCCGCCCATGGTCGCCTCTCGAGACCTCTTCGATCCTCCTAATAAATCTTGAAGATCCTTAGTCATACACATGTACTTTATTAGGAATATAGCTCAATTATGATTCAGCCGCGTGTAATATAAACTTTATGTCAATGTAATCCTCATTAATTACATTATTGTTTATTTTGTAGGTTTCCAAGTGATTAGATTTCTCTCGTATTTAACAGTTAACGATACTTCTCGGTTTCGAGTGCGCGAATAATTGCAGAAGCAAATTGAGATTTTTTTTGTTAATATCGTGTTTGGAATTTTTCGCTATGTCTATTATTGTCCAAATTCTCGCTACCGGTGTCAGTAAGTACCCAATACTCAATACCGTCTATATGTGTATAATATATTTCTGTATCTACGGTTTAGCATGAAAAACATTTCATAGAGTATCTCTAAATAGCATAAAACAAAGTCGCTACCCGCCATCTGTATGCATTCATCTTTTAAGCCTTAGTAGGGCAGGAAAAAAAAACAAAAATTCAGTTTTTCATAGCTTAATTATATATTCTTGAGTCATGATTCTGACGTTGACATTTGAAAGCCATATACCAGTAAAATAATTATATATGTATCTAAGATATTTTTTGTGTAAATAATATAACTAAAAGGTAGTCATTTTAAATATTGGGGAATTTAGCTAGATCAGGAGAGTGGGATAATAGTTCCCTGTGCCCGATTAAGGGTTAAACTATGCAACGCATTTTTATGCAATTTCCATTAATAAACAGACAAACAAATAAAACAAAAATTGGTCTTTATATGTTGTTTTTGTTCCTATAAAATTCGTCATACATTTCCAAAAAGTCAATTTGAATGTATTGAGTATGACACATATTTCTATACTATAATCTCAGTAAAAAATTAGTGGTCTTGTCCTTAAGGTGAGTTGTCTTGCCAATTTATTGGTAATAGAACAACGATCATTCTATCTGATAACGAACTGAACTCGCACACTCTCTTTACGTACTTCTACCGAATTTAGAGATCTAGAGGTTCTAAAGCAACTAAATAATGGATACCCCTTGAGGCATCAATTAAATTGTAAAAAAAATGTTAAATGTAAATATTGCATTTATTTATTTCGTCGGAGTTGTCTTTTCTCACCCTTCATTCCACAAGAAGCGAATAACGCTAGATAAATATAAATGTTTTCGGTAAAACGTTTCGAAAGAGATCTAAAAGAAATAATTAATATCCTGACTTTAATACACATGTAACCTAACACCCTGATCTAGCTAATGAAAGAAAGAAATGTTTATTTAGTACACGGCACAATTATACAAATTATAAAAATGTAAAATAAAACCCAAAAATAGAATGAAAATATTTAATAAAAGAGAGATTTGGTAAGCAATGTCGCCGTGAATCGTGTTCTAAATAGGTGTACCATTCAGCTTCCAAAAACCAAACGCTAATTTTCAATGGTTCTCTGGAAACTAGTATTTCAGTTTCTTAAATGAAGTGCCTAAATATATACCAATTTTCAAATATAGTGCTAATAAAACCAATAATATCTCTTTCAGTCAGCTATCTCTGTTTGACGATGGGCATACTGTTCACGTGGCCATCTTCCACGCTCATACTCTTCAGCTCAGCCAATACAACGCTGGATCGAGTTATGACGGAAACAGAAGTATCTCTGCTTGGAAGTTTGTCATCCATTAGTGGGATATTCGTCATACCATTCTCTGGATATATTTTGGATACTTTAGGGCGGAAAAAGTCATGTCTCTTATTTTATATGGCGCAATTGGTGAGTTAACTCTTAAATTTCTAAGTGTAAGTGCTTTGTGAATAAGTCACTATAACTACAAGATATAGTGTGTATGTAACGTATCAGCTAAACTCTATTTTCAACAATGGGATTGAGATTTTATTGGTTATTAGTAAGTGGATGTGGTGAGTACTCTGAGTGGGTACCACTTACCATATTACTCACCATAATCTTCATCAGAAGGTCAAGAACTATTCCCCTACGATATGGTAGCATGTAAAGAAAAAGAAAGTAACAGGATGTAAACATCCCACTGATAGGTTAAAACCTTCTCTTCCTTTGAATAAAGCTTAGATTTTATTTGACCAAGCTACTCCATAGCGGGTTGATATACATGTGTCAGAATTTCATTGATATTATATTCATAAAGGTATATAACCGCCGAGCACGAGATGACCGTGTTGTTTGTTTTGGGTATGAACCCGCAATCATGGATTAAAATGCTCGCGTTCTAACCACTGGGCCACCTCGGCTTGATGATAGGCAGCGGTATTAATTATGTAAACTATTTTATTGTATCATTAAATGGTTAATTTACTTATTTTGTCGACCAACAGTTATGCTGGATAATTATTACAACCTGCAGCAAAGTCGAAGCGATCCTACTAGCAATGTTCACATTCGGTTTGAGCAGCTGTATGTTTCTCGTCGTACAAATATACGTCAGCGAATTCTGCCAAGAATCTATACGTGGCTCGATGACAACCGGTTCCATGATATTCTATGGAATTGGCATGCTGTTATCGTATCTCATGGGGGGACTCATGGATTACAGGACGATGAACTATATAGGACTGTCCATGACTGTATTGGGATTTGTCCTGGTCAGTATGATGAAGGAGTCACCGTTGTTCTTAATGAAGGTCGGAAGGCAAAAGGTAATCTAGATAAAATTAAAGAAAATAATATTATAGTGTATTTATGTGCTAATGTCTGTAAGAATATCAGGTACCTTTCAAATGAGCTGTATGTATAGAAAAACATTTTAATTTCATTTCGTCTAGACCGTTGATGGTTGAAGAGTGCCTTCGTCTCCCAATCTGGGCGAACTCAAGCCCAATTTTGAACTAAAGTGAACCATATGCTAAGAGGAAGTAGGTCTAATTTAGTTTGCAAGAATTAATCAAAACAAAATAACAAACATTACTGGCTAATTTTAAATACTATTTTTTTTCAACTGGCAACATTTCGCTCACAAATTTAATTCAATTCACGCAAGTAGGAGCGAACCCCCATAGCAAATTACTGTAGGCGTACACTAATACGAGTGACGCTCGCGACTACAAGATGTTTCACTGTACGTGAGATGACTATGAATAAAGATATATATACAAAAAAAAACAAGTTAATTTCAAGCGTTATGGGCCATCTGATGGTAAGTAGTCACCATCACCCATAGACAATGACGCTGTAAGAAATATTAACTATTCCTTACATCGCCAATGCGCCACCAAGCTTGGGAACTAGGATGTTATGTCCCTTGTGCCTGTAATTACACTGGCTAACTCACCCTTAAAACCGGAACACAACAATACTGTACTATTGTTTGGTGGTAGAATAAAATTGATAAGTGGGTGGTTGGTACCAGACGGGCTTGCACAAAGCCCTACCATCAAGTAAACATGCAGAATTAACGTGGAGAGGTGCCTTCATAAATGAATAGAGCTATATTAAGAGTATTTTTTCATACTAATAGAATATAGCCACCATAAAGATTAGTGACGTAAATTGAATCACGTGTACAAATAATAATATAGCTAAAATTATACAAGTATATAGCATTAGACTTAAGGAATAAAATACTATCATGGTAATCTCTATTTAACTAATATTTATACAGTATAATATTTAAACAAATTATTAGCTTAGATAAAAATGTGTATCATTTATGAAGTGAGTAATATCTTAAGGGTTTCAACAACAACGAGAAACAACAGCCTGTACGTTCCCACTGCTGGGCTAAGGCCTCCTGTTCCCCTTCTTCGAGGAGAAGGTTTGGAACTTGTTCCACCACGCTGTTCCAATGCGGGTGGGAATACACATGTGCCAGAATTTCTATGAAATTAGACACATGCAGATTTTCGAACGATGTTTTCGCTCACCGCCAAGCACGAGATGATTTATAAATACAAATTAAGCACATGAATATTCAGTGGTGCTTGCCTAGGTTTTGACTCGCAATCATCGGTTAAGATGCACGCGTTCTAACCACTGGGCCATCTCCGCTCAAAAAAAAATACTACGATGAAATTATGGTATTGAAACTACGCAGCGAAATAAAGTTTCATCGATGTTTTTTTAAGATTATTATTTGAATAATAATATAGTTTTTACTTTCTCCGCAGGAAGCAGCGCAATCTATTGCGTTTTATAGAAGTGCCAAGATAGATTCTCAGATAGTAAGGGACGAAGTAGAACATATAAAACGGATTCTGAGACCCGATTTTGATGGTCTGTTGAAAATATAAAACGATTTTTACAACTTCTTAAACGATATGAATGAAATATTGAAAGTAATATTTGAATCTGATTTCCAGAAACGCCAGCCGAGGAAAAGAAATTAAACTTAGAGGATGCGTCTCCCAAGAGCTTGTCTACGTGGCAATATTTGAGTAGGTATCACATATTATAAAACAAAATCTCTCCGACCGCGTCTGTCTGTCTGTCCGCGATTTACTCCAAAACTACTGAGCGGATTTTCACGCGACTTTCAATATAAATAAAAGGTCATCATCATCCTCCTGCCCTTATCCCAATTTTATTTGGGGTCGGCACAGCATGTCTTCTCCTTCGATACTTCTCTGTCAGACGTTATCTCACAAGTAACATTATTTCTAGCCATATCGTCTTTCACACAATCCATCCATCGTTTCCTTGGTCGTCCTCTACCTCTATATCCATCCACATTCATGCTCAATGCATTCCTCACAATGTGTTCCTGATTCTATTTACAGCATGGACAATATAAATAAAAGGTAAAAATATAAAAGGAATTAATATTATGGCTGAGCAGATTATTCATTTCGACTTATTATTTGAAAAGAAAAACATGAAGTTATATCATCCCGGTCAAAACCACGACTACCGCGAGTAATTTTTTTTTCGTCATGCAAAAAAATCTCCACAGACGTGTTGTACGTACCGTTTATTTCTCTATTATTTTAGTTGAGTGTATTTTCGATGTACAAGCAAGTTTTTATTTCCAGACTGTATAACAATATTTATAGACTTATCTAGTTTTGTTTTTGTTTACGATTTCTTCGTTTTATGTATTATAGTATTCAAATAAGCCTTGATATTTGAAAATGGAATATCAATATTCGTAAATACGTATAGTTAATAAATTTTTGTTCATAATTCAACACTTTGACCCTTGTCACACATCACTATGGAAATGCCCATCATTTATTAGGATAAAAAAGTCAGAAAAAAATTCTGGATAAGATTAAAAGGGGATATGGCATAAATTTGAATAAAAAGTTTTATGTTTATTTGCAAATGTCCCAAAGGGCTGGGTTTAATGTTAATTATATACATTTCTTATTTTTTCAGAGAAGTCCAGACCATCACAAAGAGCGTTATTGGTCTGCATCGTACTCTATTCGTCAGCGATATTTCAAGGACTTGTTGTAGTCCAAGTGTACGCCGGGCCGCTGTTCGAACAAGCCTTACCGACAATGTCATCTACGCTGTCCAGCGTTCTTTTAGCTCTGGTATGTGTCGTCGCTGGATTCTTCGCTGCCTATTTCGTGGATCTGATTGGTAGACGGGTAAGATTCTTTATTTAAATTGTTTCATTTTGATTTTATGTTAAATCTCTTAGTATTTTCTTATGCCCTGGTAGCCTCTGTAGTTGGATTATTTGGTTTTCATTTGTTATTAATTTTTATTAATAGTTAATTTACAAATCTATTTAATAATTGTAAACGGATTTTTGTGCCAGTGATCATGGGACGATAGCTGAACATAGAAAATTGGTTATTATCTCATTTTGAACGCTCTAACCATAGATATATATATAAAAATAAAGAGGATTCTTTAATGGTATTTACTAAATTGTGTCAATTTAACGAAAAATTAATAGCCATCATGAGCATTTAAGTAATTAACGTTTGATAGAGTCTTTCGTAAATTAGGCAACGTTTCTCTTTAAGCTAATATTCTGACAATACTCGTAAGTCGAAATGTTTCGATTGGCTTAGCATTATTTAATATTAGTTAGTAATTTTAATGGAAAAATAAGTGGTACCTACATTATTTATTAATTAACCTCTATAAAGGCAAAGCCGTATTTAGGGGAGGGCAACCGGGGCAACTGCCCTGGGGCCTCCACATTATTGGGGGCCACAGTTTTCAGCAAGTTAACAAATACCGAGATATAGTCAAATTATAATAATGTTATTATTTAATATTTTAAAAGTTACGATATAAGTAAATAAATCATAGCTTACTGATTGAAATAACAAAAGAAATTAATTCATGATAATATAATTATTAGGTTGTTCACGCTTCTGTTTGTCTAGGGCCCCCACAGCTTTGTGGCCCGGGGGCCTCCAGACCTTTAAATCCGACTCTGGGCCACCTGATGGTAAGTGGTCACCATTACCCATAGACAATGACGCTGTTAATAAATATTAACTATTCCTTAAATCGTCAATGCGCTTCTAACCTTGGGAACTAAGATATTATGTCCCTTGTGCCTGTGTAACTACTAGTGTAACTACAATGGCTCACTCACCCTTCAAACCGTAACACAACAATACTGAGTACTGTTGTTTGGCGGTAGAATAACTGATGAGTGGGTGGTAACTATCCAGACGGGCTTGCACAAAGCCCTACTACCAAGTTAGTATTAACATACTCATCGAAAACCTTTAAAACCATTACTGTTATAACTATAAGGCAGCTTTAATTGAGAGTTGAATCAGCAGAAGAAGATGACGTCGTATTGACTTTCGACTTTAAGAGATTTATATTTTCTAATATCATGTTTGCAGCGGCTTATGATCGACGCATCCGCAGCGACAGGTATCTGCTGCTTGATCTTGGGGTCACAGATCCAGTTCAACTGGGGTCCGAATTGGATGACAGGTGTATTAATCTATCTCTACTGCGTCACATACACACTGGGTGCTGGGACTGTGCCATTTGTCATAGTCGCTGAAGTTTTCATGCCTGAGGTACTATATTTTACTATTTCTTACTACCAATGAATAATAATAATAATAATAATGAATAAATGTAATAAATATGAGACAACATCACATACATTACTCTGATCCCAATGAAAGTAGCTACTTGTGTTATGGAAATCAGAAGTAACGACGGTACCACAAACACCCAAATCCAAGACAACATAGAAAAACTAATGTTAATCTATATCGACTCAGCCGGGAATCGAACCCCGGACCTCGGAGTGGCGTACTAGTGAAAACCGGTGTACACACCACTCGACCACGGAGGTCGTCTAAAATGAATGAATGAACTTTTAGCAAGAGATCTTATATAGTTCTATTTACTTTCACTTGTAGTGGTTTCTCTTCTATTACTCGGTAGCGATACAAAAATATTAGTACTATTGTGTTTCTTTAGTTTTGATCGCTATATAATAAGAATCAAATTTGATGAGTGATCTTCCAAATACTTAAACTAAAACATCGATTTTATCGTCTATTTCTTATATTACAGAGTGTAAACGATACCAAAATTAGAAACTGAAACTGTAAATCTTTAATGCTTAGTTATGGACTTAGATATATTTTATAAAATACAGACCGAAAATGTAACTTTATTGTTTATGGTCAAAGTAATAACTATCAGTTTGGAATAGGAATTTTAGATTTACGATACGACGAATATCTGATATATTTGTCGTATCGATCGACGAATTGATTTTACAGGTCTTAAATGTAGAAAAGTGAAAAAGTGAATGGTTATTGCCAGCCTATAAATATTCCTCTGCTTGGCTAAGATCTCCCCTTTAAAGAGAAGAAAGTTTGGGGCTTATTCTACTACACTGTGCCAGAGTGCGTTGGTGGATACAAATGTGCCAATATTTCCTTGAAGTTAGAAATACGCAGGCTTCCTCGCGAATTTTTTCTTTACCACCGAGCACGAGATTTGAACAACCATGAGTCAAAATACACGCGCTCTAACCATCTCAGCTCTTTATTTACCTTTTTTTAGAAGATTTTTTTAAAGAAGACAATTCTTATTTTCAGGTAAAGAGTTTGACATCTATGCTGTCGACGGAATGGGCTTTCGTTTGTAATTTCATCGTGCTTTTCATCTTCAATCCTCTTGTTAACGCTTTAGGTTTGTCATTATTCCTTTATTCTATACAATAATATGAAAATCAAGCTGGTCGTATCAATAATCTAATGCGTGACTGAAATACGAAGGATTCTTATTTATTTATACAACAACAACAACAACAACAGCCTGTAAAATTCCCACTGCTGGGCTAAAGGCCTCCTCTCCCTTTGAGGAGAAGGTTTGGAACATATTCCACCACGCTGTTCCAATTCGGGTTGGTGGAACACATACGTGGCAGAATTTCTGTGAAATTTGTCACGTGCAGGTTTCCTCACGTTGTTTTTCTTTACCGCTGAGCACGAGATGAATTATAAAGACAAATTAAGCACATGAGTCAGCGGTGCTTGCCTGGGATTGAACCCGCAATCATCGATTAAGATGAACGCGTTCTAACCACTGGGCCATCTCAGCTCTCTTATTATATATCTCTTATTATATTCTTAGCCATCTCTTATTTATATTATACTTAAGTGTTTTCCGAAAAGTGTTGCATTATGTGTTATAAAGTTTATTTTAGTGTTCAGTAATTTTGAGCATTTTACGCAAAAACTGTGACTGTGAACGCTCCTTTATTTTTTTTAAATGATGCGAATTTTGCTTAAATATGAGTAATATTAAAATAATTTCAATTCGATTTATTAACATTATAAGAATAGATATGGCTTAGAAGGAACCTACAGAGTGATACTTCACTTTAAATTACAATGGATTTTGCTTAAAATGAAGATAATTTTGGTATTAAGAATTGAAATATATAAAAAAATCAGTCAACAGACTGGAAAAAATAGAAATTAAATCGAATAACGTAATTATTGATACCTTTTCAGGTCTCGGCCCTGTCTTCTACATATTTTCTGCGTTTTCTATTATGTCTGGAATTTTCTGCCATTTCTACTTGCCGGAGACGAAGGGCTTAACTGTGGACGTCATACAGGAACGGTTTAAGAGTTCCCGGCAATAAATTATTAAAAAAAAAAAAAATTTTATTTATTTTTTGGCTTCCTTTTGTTAGACCTTCGCCACCATTACTTTGCAAATGTATTTAAGAAGTTCTATTTATTTGGTTACGTATGTTCTACATTTAAATATTTGTGTTCTTATTTTTTATTTTCATCATCCATACCAAAAGTATATACTATTAGTTTTAACTATTGCATTAAATAATGGTGTTTTGTGAGATTTCCTAAGAGATAATAAATATACACTTTTTAGGATTTCATTCATGCCTAAATAAAATATTTACCATAAACCTTATTTTACAATAAAGTAACAAAAGGATGACGAACTTAATTAAGGCGAACTCTATTTATGAGGATTGGTTCAAATAAACATTGTATGTTTATTTGTGTGCTATATAAATGTGATCTGTAACATTAATCTAAGTAATTGTAAAATGATACATCGATGAGACCAATGTTAATTTGATGGTAAAATATAAGAGAGCTGTAATACGTTTGACTATGGATGGTTTTAAACAGCCTCACTCACTGAATTCAATAAATACAAAACAAAGCTGAATACATATCCTGTTCAATACGTGTTACACAGCACATATGAATTATGATACATGTCAACGCGTTGGTAATTTCAGACTTTCTCAAATGTTGTATTAATATTATTTAAGGGTGTTTTTAATGGTATTTGTTTGTGATCAATTCTTTATTGCGAATTATTTATTTGTGATCGAATATCTATATTCAACACTGTCACCTTCGCACGAGGCAGACACTTCCTAACCTCTTAATCTAAGTAACTTAATTGTATTATATTATATTTTATTGTGTTTGTACTGGGAAATTAAATAAGAATGAGTTGAACAATTACAATGCATCTTTATTATGGTTATTCCACCACTGAATCTCGCCCACCATGGAGGATAACAGCCAATAACATTTTAACGGCCCTTCTAATTCGACACTTATTTTATAATTTTAGATTGATTAGAATTAGAAGAAAATCAAGTTCAAAATAACTGTCCCATTATTGAGAGGACAAATAAAACTTTTAAGCCTTTTAAACCTTTAAAAATCAGATATATAGAAAAATATATATTTAATGATATTATATAAAAAACTGAAATTTATTTTCAAAGATATCTCTCAAAAATACATCAAGACCGTTTACATATGACAATAGCAATCTTTAATAACATATTGTATTTCTGTATGGGGTGGTTGTAGTGAAACATTAATAATAGAAAGAGTTGAAATTATGCTTATTGAAGTAGCTTTCTGTATACCCTTCTCATTTTCTACAGCATAATTTATATGAGGCGAAAAATATGATTATAATCAAATACTCAATGAGAAATACATTACTAATTGATATGGTTGATTCAAGATCTATGAAGTCTGTAAAACTCAGAGTGATAAAATATTTATTGGCCACATATGATTTTAAAACAAGAAGTATGTATAGTAAGATAAATAAAATCAAATGCACGACAAACACTCGTAAGAAGAAATTCACTAAAGAACTTTTCAAACTGTCCTAAGAAGGGACAGAAAAAAAATTTAATGACTGGTATAAAAAAATCACATACAAACACACGCGCACAGCATACACACACAAACACATATTTTTTTTATAACATAATTGATATTGTATCTCAAATGCAGGAAAAGGGCATCTACATTCCGAACCGAATCCGTGATATCTTTATTTTATAATTTTGTAAAATTGCTTCTAAAAATCTACTTGAATAGTGTACATATATTATTATTTTTATTTGATTTTTTTTCTCTTTTATTAGGCTTACTCAGATCTAAATCGAAACACTTACACGAAGTTAACAGATGGGATGCCCCTATGCAAAAGTGTGTTTCATATTCATCTACTTAATACACGTGCTTTATTTTGTAGTTCTACCCTCTAACCGTAAATCTTCGTGTCCTAGGCGTCTACTTTGTGTGCCCAACACTGATTATTATATTTGTTATCGTTGCGATACCAACATCAACTATTTACAACAATATCATGTATATTCACAGTAACATTAATCACTTTGATAAAATCAGTGATAATCATTGTATGTGCACTAGAAGTAAGGATAAGCTTATAACGCCAAGTTTCCGACTCCGCAAAGTCAATAAATCTTTCTTGGGGCAAGGTATCCATTTCTATAATAAAATTCCGCAGACATTTTTAACTTTGTCGTCTCGTAAATTCAAATCGTTTATAAAAAATACATTGGTAAAAAAGGCGTATCATTCGATACAAGATTTTGTAGATGATAAAAAAGCGTGGAATTAATACCTGTTGACTTCCAAGCAGGATATATTTATTTAAATAATTGTATTATCTAACATGACTGTATTTTTTTTTAAATCTTCTAAAAGAGTAACTACTGAGTTTCTTGCCGGTTCTTCTCAGTAGAATCTACTTTCCGAACCGGTGGTAGCTTCACTTAATTGTTATATGACGATTCAAAAGTGCTTGAAAAAGCCCACTTGAATAAAGTATATTTTGATTTTGATTTTTGATCAGCTTTCTTACTTAGTCGCACAACAAACGAAATCGTTACATGCTACGCAACTTTGGTCTCAAGAGCACTTACAAACTTCGAGCATTGTTTTCCATGATTGACGAAAATCTTGTCAAATCAATGTACTATGTATGGACTGTGAAGATTTTCTACGGCTTCCTTATCTTCCAGTGCAAAGATGAAGCTATATTTATCTCAGAAGACATAGCTTCTAGAGATAGCAAACTATGTTTGCATTCGCTTTGCTGATTTCCATTCGTATGACCGGGAAATCGCAATATTAAAAGTAATGGCTATTAAAATAATTCGTAATTAAGGAAAATCATTAAATAAATATGGTATTAAGTTTATAAAAACCTAGATTGTCGTTGATAAATGCAATACCTAATTATTATTAAAATACTAGTGTTTCGGGATGGGGAATTGATAATTTAATAAGTGTTCTTTATTGGGGTTCATATTTGCTTAATACCAAATATCACGAAAATAGAAAAAAAAATAAAAAATACCTTTCAGTAGTTTAGCCGTGAAAATACTTTAAAACTTTCGCCGGCGGTTTTTCTGAACCGCTACGACATGGGAACCTTCAAGAAAAGAGCGTACACCTTTCTTAAAGGCCGGCAACACACCTGCAAGCCCCTTGGTGTTGCAGATGTCCATGGACACTTTCCATCAGGTGAGCCTCCTGCTCGTTTACTACCTATGTCATAAAAAAAAAATAAAAAAATATATGACCGATTTACTTTTACATTCATTGTATCAGTAGACATATAATAACAAGGTATGTAGTATATATCACTATGCACACACAATGAAGTAGATAGAGATGGTGAAAAAGGGGTGTGACAACATAACAGAGCGTCATGCCATATCGTCATACCACATGAGTCGACTTTACCCCCAAAGCACACCATTAAATTCATAAGAAAAAAACGCATCAGCTGTCAATAAGTCAATAAGTATATAATGAAATTGGAGTGTCTGTTTGTAATATTAAAATAGCCCTTTTTTACTCAATGTATATGTATGTATACATGGTACATACATATATCAAAATAACATATTTTACAATTTTTGTCTGTCGGTCTGTCTGTCTGTCTGTTTGTTCCGGCTGATCTCTGCAACGGCTGGAACAATTTTTGACGGGACTTTTACTGGCAGTTAACTGGTATAATAAGGAGTAATTTAGGCTACAATAATATTTTTTTCGTTAAATTCAAAGGCGTAGAAGGTCGCGGGCACAGCTTGTATTTAAATAAGACCAAAATTCCCCCACTGAATATGCTGAACCAGTTAACGTCAGTTTAAACGAGCAATCATCCAGACTTAAAAATATAACCAGAAAATTACATTACGCAAAAAATGTAAGCCAAACTTTATTAATATGATATCTACTAAATTAAATAATTAGAATACTTACATAGGAAAATATATATAATCCGGGCTTATTATTTAATCTACGTCTTATTTATGTTTGCCTGGTAATCAGATCGTGTTGTGAATCAGTGAAGTGAGGAGTGAGTGTTGTCAAGGATTCAATTTAGTGTTCATTCGGACAAGAGAGGATAGAGATAGAAAATGTCGGTATTTCGCCAAGCATATTGTACTCTTATAGGTATTTCAATTTACTTTGCTTTGCTTTTAATTTTGTTTTGATTTTATGAGAACCAGACGAGGCCTCTTAATTTGCCAGCTACGGTCTGATCTATAAGAAAAAACTCGTCAATTGATGTAGAAGTCGTTCGTGATATATTTAAGTATATTTTTTAAAGTTATGCAACTGTCAAAATAACATTACCACAAGTGATAAAGTAGGACATCAATTGTCAAAGTTCCTTATAGAACATCTTCGTGTTTCATAAGTGAAGGATAAAATAATTGATAAAGTGTTTCACGTGAGATTTATATAGACGTTGTGGATTAGAATTGCCATAATCTTAAATCATTCAGATATATATTTTAAAGGTGTCTTCGTGTTGAGATCTTTATTTTTTTGATACTGTTTCTTCTTTCAGTATTATTTAATTTAACAGTGTTATAGCAATATATATTAGAATAGAGAATTTGAAGATGATTATTTTGAATTAGCCATATAAAGAATGTTGAATAACTTTTCATGTTACAAAATAACCGATAAAAGAATTTAATAATTAGTCAAAATTAATATGTTCGAATCAAATCAAATCAAATCAAAATAAACTTTATTCAAGTAGGCTTTTACAAGCACTTTTAAATTGTCATTTTACAATTAAGTGAAGCTAACACCGGTTCGGAAAGTAGATTCTACCGAGAAGAACCGGCAAGAAACTCAGTAGTTACTCTTTTCTAACATTTAGAAAATACGAAGTCATGTTAAATTATTAATTTAAATAATTTTATTTAACTAAGAATAACTGACTAAATCAATCAATGGTTTGGAATACAGTTAAAAAATTTCTTCAAGAATTTGCGTACAATAATTTATTTCCAACTTCCATCCATTTGAGAAGTAAGAAGTAGCCCATGTTCGTCCTTGGGATTTAAGGTCGCATCGTTTCAAATTAAAAAAAAAATTGATTTAGTGGTCTAGTAGGTAACGCGTAACAGACGTACTCTATACATATGCCCTACATATATACGACAATATTTAATATTAATCATTATAATGTAGTTTAGTATCCACGTTCCAATAATAACGAACTTTATCTTTATTTGTAGATATTATGTTAGGATACTAGTTTGTTTTCAAATATAATAAAAATACTTACAGTATTGTAACTAATAATTAGAAAATTGGTTGGGTCCATCTACTGATACTCGCCTTACTTATTTTGTGCTAGTATCCTAAATCTACATACTTAAATAATATGCAGATATATAATTTTTTTTACTCCGAAAACGATAATCTGTCTTACATCTAACAATGTGACTAAGAAGAATGCCTTATATTATTATAAATTTGATGATAACTTTGTCATTTTTTTTCAGTATGTTTCCTCACCTTCAACATGGGTCTGATGTTCGCTTGGCCGTCATCAACAATCAAATTGTTTTCATCGACAAACACAACTCTAAACAGACCAATGGGTGAAACGGAACTGGCACTCTTTGGCAGTTTAGCCTCTATTGCGGCATTGATCAGCACTCCTATTTCTGGGTTCCTGATAGATGTTTTAGGGAGGAAAAAGTCATGTATTTTATTCTCCTTGCCACAGCCGGTAAGTATTATCAAATATTCTCCAAGGAAAGCGACGAATGTGTAATTAAATGTATACTTTACTAACTACCCTTCTCGGATCGTAATGGGTACTAAAATACATCAAATATTTAGATCGTTATACCTATGACGTAATTGATTTACTTAGTTGGCATTTTTCCGACATCTTCGACAAATTTAGCCAATTGACCCAAAAATAATGCACGTAAATCATCCTTGTGAATTACTGCGTCCGAAAACTACATATATAATAAATTATGGTTCGATAATTTTTGACATGTATACAGATAGAGGAAAAGACTGGACTCTGTTTTATTATATGTAGTGATTCAAGTGGACTAAAAACTCCTCTCAATTTTCGATACACAAGATTAAATTACTAATATTTTTATTATTTAAAATAACAAGCTAAACGATTTTGATTTTTCCTTGTTTCAGGTCGCGTGGGCTTTGGTATCAACAATTCCAAGAGTCGATGTAATTTTAACTTCCATCAGCATTTCAGGATTGGGTGGATGCTTGTTTATGATAGCACCTAATTTCATCAGCGAATTCTGCCAAGAAACAATCAGAGGAACTATGACATCTGGAGCGATAATTTTCTATGGAATCGGTTTGATGGTGTCCTATATCTTGGGCGGGTATCTGAGTTATCAGGTCATGAACTACGTATGTTTAATGATATCAGCTTTGGCTGTGGTGTTAATCATGATCCTGAAGGAGTCACCTACTTACCTAATGAAGAAAGGTCTAGATGAGGTGGGTCTTATTATAATTAGTTTTTGATAAATAATTAACTCCAGACAGTACTTTTGTATATTGACAAGTATATAAATGTTTTAATTAAGTTAAGATAAAACACTAAGAATTATATTTAAAATTTTAAAAAGTGGAAATCGTAAAAGCCGCTAAATAGAGCGAAACCGCCGATTTTCTTTCATTTTGTCTTAAGAAAATTCAAAATTTGAATAGGAAACAAATATTCGTAGCATGGAAATGCATTTATATTATCCTCAAAATTCCACTTACTCCTTTTCCAAGCGAGTCTGAAGTAGTTGTAGAAGATTTGAAGTTTGAGCTGAAGAATATATGGATTAATTTAAATTTCACTTTTGTTTTCAGGAAGCTGCGAAATCGATAGCATTTTACAGATCAACTAGTCCTAAATCAAAAATAGTATTGCAGGAAATGGACTTGATAAGAAGAACTCTCAACCCGAAAATGGATGGTAAGATATTTTTTAATTTGTCTCATTAATTGCATACAGCTCAAATAATTACACCAAAAAACTATTAAATTGTATAGCCAATTTACTCATCACATTTTTGGTTTATTTCTTAATTTTTTAATTTCCATTTGCTTATCTAGTGGCTCAGTTTATTTGTAATGTGTTAGAACAGAAGTATTTCAAAACAAACTTTAATTTTGAGTGCAAATGCATCAATATTGTGCAAAGGGCTACGTGTATATGTAATTGTAGACATTTTGGAATCTAATATTATATTTAAACGGAGACAAAATTTCAAATTGAAAACAAAAGAAGGTTTCTTATTAGTTTGTAGCCAATAAAATTGAATTGATTGGGAATTTTATTGATTCTGTATAAACAGAAAAAAATCATGATAAATAGGTGTCTATTTTCAACCGACTTCAAAAAGGAGGAGGTTATCAATTCGTCTGTATTTTTTTTTTATGTTTTGTTACCAATGACATATAGGTGAATAACTGAAAATCACGTTAACCAATTTTGATAATTCTTTTTTTATTATAAAACATATACTTCAAGGGTAGTTTGGTGAAAGTTTGGTAAGGTTCTGATCATAGGATCCATGACAAAATAACGGAACGGAAGGGAACGGAACAATTCTGAGGAGCACGTTAGCGATACTCGGTAGAATCTTTTATATTTATAGGTTATTTGGATATTTGAGTCACCTTCCGTAATGTGGTTATGTTTATGTAATTATCATAGTCGAATAGTATAATCAACTAGCTAAACCGGCTTCGCACGGGTGCAATACTGATACTAAATATACTACAGAATTTGTTTATACGACATCACATCGCAAACTTCTAAAATTATCAGTGTTTCTTTACTATATTGTTCATGTATTATATACACAAACCTTCCCCTTGAATCACATTATCTATTAACAAAAACCGCATCAAAATCCGTTGCGTAGATTTAAAGATATAGGGACAGACTTTGTTTTATACTATGTAGTGATGGAACTCCTATACGGCTCACACTTAGAGTGCGATATGGGGCAGAATTTCTTACTATCTTTAATCAAATTTTGTGTATGTGATGCGATGTCATATGATGTACGACATATATTAGCTCTTTTTCAAAGTTTTTTTGCTGAGGTCGATTACAGCTCTTTCGAGGGATCCTTGGAGTTTATGCCGCATGACATATTAAAGCCGCATTTTCGAAAGTCTATTTTTGCTTTATTCGCAAGTTACCTTTGAAATCGTCCTCGAAGTAGTTTCTGACTCATATAAACGGAACGCTTTATCTATCCATATTAAGAAAAAATAGTTAGTCAACATCAGCTTCACTCAAAATCAAAAAATAAATAAAAAATTTAACAAAAAGAAAAACCGACTTCAAACAAAACACTATTTTAAAACAAATGAATATGCACTAAAAAGTAATAAAAATAATTGCGTATTCAACATATTTTTAGAAGCCTCCTAAGTAAAATGAAATTAAAAATATTAGACTACTTAAAAGTCGTTTTACGATTATATAATGTTGTTATAATTATTGGTATATTTGGAGCCGGTGTCAGCCACGGTGGCCGTGACCCAACAATCAATAGAAAGAAGCGATACGAGCCCCTTGATTGATCCAGTATATTATTGTATAAAAGGTAATTTGTAAAAAACTTTGTTAAAGTATTCTCGTATTGTTTTTTGATAGATATACTGTTAGGGTTTTCTTGGCTGACACCGACTCCAAATATAGCAAGAAGTCGGTTTTTCTTTTTGTTAAAATTTTTATTTATAAAACTTATTATTACGTATGTTATAAAATCTTTATTATGGTTTACTTTAGTGACGTTTTATGGTAATAAAACAAGTGAACGTTCTAAGTTTAAATAAGATTTAAAGATAAGATGATATATACGGTGATATTACATTTATTTCGTAGAAGCGATTTGATCGCATACGAATGAAATCGATGTCGTTTAATTATCTTTTAAAAACAATTGAGCTTCAACGATATTACTTTAGTACATCACATCGGTGAAAAATGACATAAATATCTTTACGCCGATACAAATCGTAAAAGGTCCGTAAGTGACATACGACTTTTTATAGTTGATTGCACAGGATATGGATATGATAAGCTATGTGATGTTTCCTAACTATGCGCTTGTTCATAGTATCTCGTTATTAGATCAGTCAGTGGCGGATTTACAAATCTGCCGCTAGTAGGCCGCCCCTACTTTTTCTTGCAATATTTATGATTTGTGTTCTATCGTCTTCATTTCATCGTTTTTTCCCCGTTACTAGTATGATTATAAACTTGGTGATATTTCATTAGTTACTCTTTTTCAACATGTAAAAATACAGACATTTTAGTTAAATACATATATGTAGGTAATATATACTGCCTGGAAGTCAACAGGTATTAATATAAAATTTCTAAGGAAGAAGGTAATTTTAATACAATTTTTTCCTTAAGGTAAAAAAATACACGAGAATTCCAAATTAACAAAACAAATTCTTAGTTGGTCATAAGTATTAAATTTAAGTGCAAAAGTAAATTTGTAATCTTGTTAAATTGTTTTCATTATATTAATTAAGATTAGAGTTGATGACACAAAGAAATAGTTTCAAAACAATATTTGCATTACAAATATGCAAATCTTTTATAGCGGGGTGATTAATTTCTATCTCAGATTTGTAAGACTATAATTAACTTGTGAGCGCTGCGACGTCAGACACAAAGAAACCGCTTGTAAATATCTCACTGCTGGTCTAAGGCCTCTAAGCTTTGGGGATTATTATATCTGTGGCAGAATTTCATTGAAATTAAAAACATGCATCTTTATGATATTTTCACGAGGGAAAACATGGTGAAGAAACTGCAGATCAGATTTATTATAAACAAAAATTAAACATATGAAAATTCAACGATGCTTAAAACCAGTTAATATGAAATTGGGTCATCTCGGCTTTCTTCAAACGTACTAGCCGATTATAAAATTGCATCATTTGTAATAATGTCTTATTTATGAATGTTCTTTAAACATACGAATTCAAATTTTGAAATAAGAATAAAAATACCAAATCACGCATTTACTAGTAGTGTTTATATTGACCACTCGTGTCTGAACTAAGATGTTATTCTTTTAGTTTTGATATGAGAGTGAGTCTGACGCTCTCTCACCTAAAAAAAAAATGTAAATAACAGGCTGTAAATTTCCCACTGCTGGGGTAAGGCCTCCACTTCCATTAAGGAGAGGATTTGGCACATATTCCACCACGCTGTTCCAATGCGGGTTTGTAAAATGCACATGTGGCAGAATTAGACACATGCAGTTACCTCACGATGTTTTTCATTTACCGCCGAGCACGAGATGAATTATAAACACAAATTAAGCAAATATATATAGTAGTGCTTGCCTGGGTTTGAACCCGTAATTATCGGTTAAGATGCACGTGTTCTAACCACTGGGCCATCTCTCTCTCACCTATCAAACTAGAATGTTTGTTGAATAGTATCGACTCAGACAGTATAACCGTGTACACATTATAGCCGCTCAAACTAACGACCAGTGTCTAATCTCAAACCATATGCATGTGATTTTAATGACAGTTGAGTGACAACTACAGATTAAAAAGTTACTAAAATTAAAATAAGAAGGGTTTCGATTGAAAATATAAGCATGAAAAGGAAAGTTTGACGAAGAAAAAGGCGCTATATTTTTTTTAATCACATGATATGGTTACTTTTAATTGATAGTTTATTAATGAGGTTTTTTTTTTATAGATGTGACACCGGAAGAAGAAAATTTGAATCCCGAATTGCAAACTAAGAAGAAACTGTCCGTCATTCAATTTTTAAGTAAGTAAACATATAATTTTACTTAAATTTTGAGCGTCATTGTATTCAACAAAACTCCTAAATATCAATTTCATTTTATGATTATGATATAAATTTAATACATTTTTCTGTACTTGTGTGACTAAATAAAGTTTACTCAATTTCAAAAAGACAAATATACACTGTGAGGTTTTCCAATTTATTGATCAATTTTTTTTTAAGCCAAGTAATGGCTTAACTAGTCTGTGATCATACAGCATAGGCCTTTTTTAGTTTGCATGTAATTGTATCAGTACCATCCCGACCCTAAAGAAACGATGGCTTATAGGTTGTGAGTGACAATAGTCTGCCCTTAAATTCAATATTCTTGTCCTTAATCTGTTTTGGAACTGTTATTATTTTTTTCCGTACCAGTTAATTACTTGTCCAATAGCCATATTTAAAAAGCACAAAATATTACTGTTCAAATTCAAAATTGGAATCCTACTGGAAAATTAGTGACAGAAAGCTACATTGGTCTAGTCTATAACCCATTAGTTAAATTGTTAATGTTTAAATTGTAAATGGATCTTAATTTTTAGGTTATTTGCAAACAAATTAATTATAAATTACGGGATATTTACCATGCTTTTTATTTTTGTTCGGTAGAGGTCTCGTGTACAAGACATTCGTAGATAATGTCGAAATATCGAGCTCCACCGAACGAAAATAAAAAACATGGTAAATACTAAATATCCCGTAACTTATAACTGTAATAATAAAAATAACTATGTTAATTTAAAATCTTAAATTAATACTAATAAAGATTTAAATAGTAAAGTAAAGTAACAGCCTGTAAATTTCGCACTGCTGGGCTAAGACCTCCTCTCCTATTAAGGAGAAGGTTTGGAACATATTCCACTACGCTGTTCCAATGCGGGTTGGTGGAATGCACATGTGGCAGAATTTCAATGAAATTAGACACATGCGATGTTTTCCTTCACCGCCAAGCACGAGACGAATTATAAACACAAATTAAGCACAAATATATATAGTGGTGGGCTTGAACCCAAAATCTTCGGTTAAGATGGACGCGTTCTAACCCCTGGGCCATCTCAGCTCCGTGAAGTAGTAGTAGTAAGTTTTTCAATATGATATTGTTATCTTCAGAAAAATCGCAATCGACACGTCGAGCGTTGATCCTAGTCCTGGCGACATACTTCACGACCATCTTCCAAGGTCTTGTCGTTGTTCAAGTGTATTCAGAACCAGTTTTCGAAGAAGCCCTACCGAGTATGTCAGCCAACTTGGCGAGTATTTTGTTCGCATTGACGAACACGATCGCTGGATTCGTTTCTGCGTATTTGCTGGACTATCTAGGCAGGAGGGTGAGATACAAATTTGCGTATTTCTAGAAAGGTTTTACGTTATAAAGGCCACGTTACATGAAATACTTGTTGTCTACTATTACACATTTCACTGTATACGTAATTTAGACTGATTACAATTTTTTTTATTTTGTTATTTTATAGGGTAAAAATAACTTCCTCTAAATCTCATTTCGTAACTAAAACAAAAAGTTACATGGTTTGTACAGTTGAATAAGTCACCAAAGTTTTATTTGACTCGGACAGATTACTTTGACTAGAATAACTTTCTAAATAAAGAAAATTTTATCTTACAAAATTTCTTCTAATTACAAAACAGACAAAAATGACTATTTAAGTGACATTGGGAAAAAGTTGCATATACAGAATGATATTTCCATACTGATAGCACCTTACTTATATGATAACATCACATAAGACCTTTTGTTCATCCAAGACAAGAATGTTTTAAGAAGTTAATAAGTTTAGCCGATTTCTCATACTTACATCATTTTTATTTCAGCCCGTGTTCATTTATTCATCAATAGCATCAAGTATCTGTTGTGTGGCGTTAGGAACACAGATACATTTACAATGGGGTCCTCATTGGCTGACTGGAGTTTTATTATATGCATACTGTATAACCGCTACAATTGGAGCCGGTACTGTGCCGTATGTAATAATCGCTGAATTGTTCTTGCCTGAGGTTAGTACTCCTTTAATATCATAGTTTCCTAGTACTTCATTTATTTTTTAATAAACCATAAATAATGAGTTTGGCTGTGAATATCTTAGCAAGAGTTGAAAGGTAGCCACATAGATATAGAATAGAAGCGAATTGATTGACAGCTTGAGATGAATGGAATTACTACATATATTATATTATACTACATATATATTATACAACCTTGTTGCTCTAGTGTCTAGATATAAGTCTTCAATCCTTAGGTCCAACGGTCAAACTCGAGTTAAGGCCGATAAAAAGGTGTTGAGATTTTTACTAAAAAAAATCTGAGAGTCTGTTAAAAGTGTACATTCCTTTGCCTCGTAAAACACGTAAAGCCGTGCCTACACCTTAACTCTTCCATTCGTGTCAAATTTGCCATCCGATTAGGTTATGAGAGTGAAGAAATACAGTATAATACCTGTGTTTGCGAACACACTTGTGTTATACCAAAGTAAATACGTCAGTATAAAAGCATGCAGGCAGACAAGTAGATGCTATTGCCGAGTATTAATTTCAAAACTGGTGGTAGATTTTTGACTTTCAATAAGCTGATGTAATCACTTCCATATTGAATAAAGTGTTTTTTAACTTTGAATAGTATGGAAAACATGCCATGCTATTTTGTAGTGCTACCAGAAATAACGTATAGTTTAGAGAAGATTATCCTCAAAAGTGATCCTAAGCGTGTTATTACGTTCTTCCTGCGTAATTGTTTGACCTAGTTGAATTTGGCTGGTATGCCCGAAATCGTTTAAGATGACATAATTATAATATTACAACATGAAGTCAAATAACTGTGGATCTAAAAATTACGAAAGCTTTTTTTTATGGTATAGGTTGGCGGACGAGCATATGGGCCACCTGATGGTGAGTGGTTACGATAACCCATAGACAATGACGCTGTAATAAATATTAACTATTCGTTGCATCGTCAATGTGCCACCAACCTTGGGAACTAAGATGTTATGTTCCTTGTGCCTGTAGTTACACTGGCTCACTCACCCTTCAAACCGGAACACAACAATACTGAGTACTGTTATTTGGCGGTAGAATAACTGACGAGTGGGTGATACCTACCCAGACGGGCTTGCACAAGGCCCTATCACCAAGAACTGTCCAAAGTATGACCAAAGTATACTGCACTATCGACTGCAATAACCCTTGAATTTCCCATTTGTACGCATGTTAAATACGCATTTTAAATATTGCGTTACCGAATGATTTTTTGTTTCCAGGTCAAAGGAATAATGACGATGTTAATCGTCCAATGGGCGTGGATTTGCAATTTCATAATACTCTTCATATTTAATCCGCTAAACACAGCGATTGGCTTGGGACCGGTGTTTTATATATTCGGAATATTCAGCTTACTTTCCGGCGTCGTCAGTTTTATGTATTTACCAGAAACGAAAGGGCTTACAGTTGATGTCATACAAACATTGATGGTTAAAGCGAAAAAGTCAGAGAAAGCATAAAAAACAAATGAAATTAAAACTTTGATAGATGCGATTTAGAAAAAAAAATGTTTTTATTGGTCATAGTAGGTTTTTGCCGTGGATCGATTTAAAAAAAATTGAATCCTTGTAATTATTATGGCAATAACACGACCGAGCATATATGCTATAAAAGCAGGCTAATATTGAGCAGATGCTACTTAATATTTACACAGTATAAAACAAAGTGCATTTAATGCAGATCAATGTGATCCTTTACAGCAAAGGAATATTACAGTTTAAAGAAACCGAAGATAAGAAAGAAAGGTCATAGTGGTATGTACTGTCTAAAGAAAACAAGTTGTGAACATTAGGCAAGGCCTGGCGTGTGTAAGGCATTTAGTAGTATTTTTAGTATTAGCATTGCACCTGCACAAAGCCGGGGTAGGTTGCTAGTAGCATATAAAACACACAATAATATTTTGTGTTCCGACTAGGAATAAAGCGTTGTGCAGAGATAATGCTCAATAATGACTCTAAGCATGGTATTTGTGAGCATGCTTTTTTAAGACTTGTATTTAATTCGATGTTTAAAAAACCGTTTTATTTGTACACTGACTTACTCACTATTCCTGTATATAACTGTTGACTTCCAAACAGGATAGATTAATTTAAATAATTGTATTTAACTAACTTGACTTTGTATTTTTTAAATGTTAAAAAGAGTAACTACTGATTTTCTTGCCGGTTCTTCTCGGTAGAATCTACTTTCCGAACCGATGGTAGCTTCACTTAATTGTAAAATGACGATTCAAAAGTGATTTACTGTTTTACGAGTCATAGACAATTCAAGTATCCGTAAGCAAAACGAATCATTACTTGGATATAGTAACCGACCATAAATCAACATAGTCTATCGTACCATCAACAAAAAAATACAACAAAAAATCAATAACATCAATAGCTTTTCTAACGGTACTAAGAGGCGTTAATTGACGTCACATGGCGTTCCATTCCATAAGGTCGCATGATAACTGTATTTGTTGCCGAGTTATTGCTTTTTTATTTGTTAAATAAGATTTCTTTAAAACGATAATTCTGTGTGATGTTCTGTGATTTAAATTTGGAAACTCAAATGTTTTTTTTTTTCAATTAATCATCTTTTTATATAAAAGCAGATAATTCGATGTGTTTGATAACGCCATCTATCGACGATATTATAAAAAGCTTTATTACAGTTTTCAAATTCACTTCGTGTCTCACTTGTAAACACTCGTCTTAAATAGTACACTATTTGGTACGTATCCTACTAATATTATAAATGAGAAAGTTTGTGAGGATGGATGTATGTGCGTTTGTTACTCTTTCACGATAAAACTACTGAACGGATTTGGATGAAATTTTACAGTGATATAGGTTATACATGGGAATAGCACATAGGCTACAATTTATAATTATTTTAGGTAAATTGAACATAATATAACAATACATATTAAGTACCCGGGCGAAGTAACCTATACAACTTGTAATGATAATGCTCAAAGTCGGGTAGAAGTAGATCGTGGAGTTATTCTTATAGAATACCGCTACATAAAGTAAAGTAAAGTAAAGTAACAGCATATAAATTTCCCACTGCTGGGCATGGCATCGCTAAGGGTTTGGTTATGGCATCCCAAAGAATTTATGTTTAAACAAGACACTGTATACTTTTTTGGTTAAACAAGATAAAATAAACTGAATATATTAAATGATAGTTGTAAGTTTCTCTCCGACCCGACTTCCTACATTATTATTGATCTGTCCTTAAAATTACCAAAACTCCTTCCGATTGAGATAAAATTCCTTATAAAATGAACTGTGTTTAATTTTAAGTTGAGAAGACCTATAACTTCAGAGGTTATGTTTCAATACATACAGATTATATAATATTTAACTAATATGATTGTATTTTTTAAATGTTGAAAAAGAGTAACTGCTGAGTTCCTTGCCGGTTCTTCTCGGTAGAATCTACTTTCCGAGCCGGTGGGAGCTTCACTTAATTGTTAAATGACAATTCAAAAGTGCTTGTAAAAGCCTATTTGAATAAAGTTTATTTTGATTTTGTTTTTTTTTTAACAATTAATATCTCGCGATAATTATATTACATTACATTAGCAGCCTGTATATCCCACTACTGAGCTAAGGCATCTCTTTGAGGAAAAGGTTGGTGAAATACACATGTGGCATACTTTCGATGAAATTAGACACGTGCGGTTTTCCTTCACCGCCGAGCACGAGATGAATTATAAACACAAATTAAGCACATGAATATTCAGTACTTGAACCCGCAATCATCGGTTGTGATGCACGAGTTCTAACTATTGGGCTATCTCGGCTCGCATTCATGTTTGATACAACTCTTATAAGCTATGCGCTGTTATAAATTTAAGTACCGTAGCGCATTTCTGTATATACAAGTTGAGATACCCGGATATAGGTATTCGATGACTATATGGATATTAATTTCTACCGCAAAGTAATAGATCTCTCTCATTGAATAGCCTTAATACTTTCATAATTACATGTTGCATACAATTTTAACGTTTTAATTTAGTATCCCGTGTTGGATAAAACATTAATTTATTTAGTCATGCTTAATATGTGGTTAGAAATATTGGACTACTAACTGATACTGATACTGCTAGATATAACATATTTTTCTGTAGGCGGATAGAATTTATTTGGTAACAGTTATTAACCCTATATGGTGGTACCTATTGTCACTACAATAGGTACCACCTATCACATATCTCACTAGATACGGTAGAAAAGACGAAAAAATCCTACCATTTATACTATTTTTATCACCAAAACAGTTTTTTCAGATATTTCAAACTGTAATTGAGTATAATTTAATCTTCCCTGAAACGAAGTCATATTTTGAAAGATTTATATGTCCCTTTGTTGTTGATGATAAACAAAGGAAGTAGTCGATTTTATGTCTAACACGATAAGGTTCACAATCGTATGATTTCTCGCACTAAATGTCCCAATCATAATTATTGACAATACAAAATGTTTCATTCGAAAATGAATCTTAATCACATTTATTTTAAGTTCCTATTTTATTGTATTTGGTTTGAAAATATGGCTAAGTATTTCAAAGGATAATAAACTCTGCGGTGACGCAATAAAGGTTATTTCAAATCGTACAAATTTATATGCTCTGGCGCCGATAACCGGTGTGAGAGCGGGGCCGATAAACTTCTTAGTGATGTAAGTAACTGTATCGATAGAGAAATAAAAGGTGAATGTAAGAAAGTTCTACTACTAGCGTCATTAAAAAAATAATATTAAGCAAATAATTATAATAATTAAATAAATATCATTGAAATAAAGTTTTGTTTCTTTGTTCACTGTTTCTATAATTTTTTATCACAAAAATTCACAATTTAATTTTTTGATAAGATAAAGGGCATTATAAAATAATAATTTTTTATTAAAATAATACTTTATAGAAAAAAAATACGTGGATTTAGGCTCGAGGTCCATCACGAGACAGATTGAACACAAATTGTAAATTTTGAATGTAAAGAGCAAATATGCGAGTTACTTGCCCTTTCTACTCGCTGTAAACTGCTTTCCAAAACCGTCTTAATGTTTAAGTATTGACGATTCAAAAACGCATTTCATTGTAAGGTATACTTTGATAAAATAAATTTTGGCATTTCCAAAACTAGTTCAATATAAAGGTATAGTATCATGCTCACAGCTTTGGTTACCGATTCGATCTGTAATTAAAATGAAAGAGATATATATATTAATAAATCATACTATCAGTAATAGACATATCATATCTAATCGATTATTAAATTATAATCCAATTTGGATAATGGTGAATTTTCAAATTAAATGAATTTTCAAATTTAAATAATGCAACTTTAAAAGTTAAAACATATTAAGTTTCCACTGCTAGGTTTAGGCTTCATATACTAATGTGTCAGAAATTCGTTGAAATTAGATACATCTGTATGGAAACCTGTGTTTCCACGGTGTTTTCGTTTAGCTGGAGATGAAAAATAATATAGTATAACTTTGTATAGTACATAATATTTAGCATGAAAATGCTCTTGGCTTGGCATTATATACATATAAAATCAAATCAAATAAACTTTATTCAAGTAAGCTTCTACAGGAACTTTTAAATCGTCATTTTACAATTAAGTGAAGCTACCACCGGTTAGGAAAGATTCTACATTAGAACTGGCAAGAAAATCAGTAGTTATTCTTTTTCATCATTTAAAAAAATAGAAAGTAATGTTAGTTAAATACAATTATTTAAATCAATATATCCTGCTTGGAAGTCAACAGGTATTATAATACATACACTTTTTATAGCTAAAATTAATAAGGGGATTTAAATATAAAAATGTCCACAGCTTTGTCTTTGAAAATCGATAAAAATGTGACATATAGCTACATATCGATGTTTTCACATCACTATGACACAATTATCTCCACGGTCAGTAGTGTCGTTGCTTTTGTTCAACAGGCTGACTTTTTAAAGTTATTCAATTTGCGGTACATAACGGTAAATATGTATTTTTAATTTGTATATTTTTACATATACATTTTAAGTGTTAATATATAATATATTTAGTCGTCTGTCTGGTGAAATTGCGTGGTTTATTATTAATTTTCGGGGATTAAATTATTAAAGGATTCAAATTAAGAAGGTATTATATTCTTTTTTTAAATATAATTATTATTTTATTAATTAAATAATTTAAATAAATATTCTTAATAATATACTATTAAACTTTTCGTAGATCGGTTTGCTATTAGTATAAGTTTATTCTACCACGGTCCTCCCACATGTTTTGGTAGATTTTCATCCGTCACATTTACTTACAATATTTTTACCATCAGGCACAGTTTCATTATCTTAAGTAGTTACACTGGCGACTTTGTGAGCGATTGAATTCAATAAAAACTATTTTGGTAGCCTAAGTTATTCCTTATTACATTAGCTATCTACCAGTGAAAATCCCGTCAAAATCGGTCCAGCTGTACTAGAGATTAGGCGTAACAAACAGACAGACAAAAAATAGTAAGAATATTTTTTGGTATATGTATCCATACAAATTTAGAGGTTATTTTAATATTACAAACAGACACTCCAATTTTATTAGATGTATAGAGAGCACACCAAAATTTAATCAAAAATCAAAATCAAAATAATCTTTATTCATGTGGGCTTTTACAAGCACTTTTGAATCGTCAATTAACAATTAAGTGAAGCTACCACCGGTTCGGAAAGTAGATTCCACCGAGAAGAATCGACAAGAAACTCAATAGTTACTCTTTTTCAAAATTTAAAAAATACAAAGTCATATTAGTTAATACAATTATTAAAATGAACATATCCTGCGTGGAAGTCAACAGGTATTAATTAGTTAATTTGTTATGTTAAAATAAGTAATGAGTCTTGATATAATGTCTGGATAATATGTTTGATTAAATATTGGGATACTACTGCTATTAGTAAGTATTGGACTAAGATAAATCTGAGTGATTTAACTATGGGAAGGGTCCATCGTCCATCCTTGATTATATTAATTGATCATTTATCAATCATTCTTTAAAACATCTCATTGATAATTTGGACGTTGATGTTATTTAGTGAAGCTTTATCACCCTTAGTTAACATTGACGCCGATGTATAGACATATATTATCTATCAATGATATTCTAATAAACAGATATGTTATATCCATACTAAACAACAGAAAAAAGTGTGCCGCGCCGGGGACCGTTTATTTTAGTTTATTTTAAATTTCGTTAAAAGTAAAAAGGATAGCTTGATAAAAACAATAAGTAAAAGGGATAATGACTAGATGTTTTAATTACGCAAAACGTATTACTACGTAATTATGATGTATTACAACGTATTACTACGTAAAACGACTAAAGGCAAACGTTCCAATTAGGACGTTTTCTAGTCTTAAATTTTTGCGCGTTAGTAACATATCTGTTTACTAAAACATCATTGTTATCTATATATATAATAAAATTGGAGTGTCTATTTATAATATACAACTGCTTTTTACTTAATCCATATGTATACGCGGTACACATACCAACAATATATTTTTTTCACAATTTCTGTTCGTCTGTTTGTGTTTGATTTGATTAATCTCTCGAACGGTTGGACCCTAACGACTATAAGTTAGATTACGATGATTCTTAAGCATTAATTACAAACAATTGAGTTTATTTGTATATGAAAATTTCATGCATTGCCGGCCTTAGACAAGCTACGAGATCCTTTGCGGTGCTACGAGTGGTTTTGTTAGGTAGCCTAAGATCGCTGGTGTTTGCGGCAGGACATGGGCCATGTATTCCAGCTGCCCTTTCCTCTAAGATATTTGAAAGGACATGTACGAATCCCGTATCACACTTCATTTATACAAAGCGGACAGAAGGACAAGGTCCTAAATGTTGTCGCGTTTATCCAAAATCTTTTGAATAATCGCTAAATTTTGAGGCCGTTCAAATTTAGTAAATATATAATAATAACTTTAATATACGTTTAGTATTTCATATATACGGCCTATTTATAACAAACCACATCGCGGTAGGTTTTATTTTATTATAGAGTCGCCGCTGATGTTGACTAATTCTCGATTCACGTAGACGATACTAGTATTATTGAAATAATATGTAGCACTTACTTGCATAATGTATTATATTAAAATAGCATAAAACAAAGTCGCTTTTTCTGTCCCTATATCATTATGTATGCTTAATTAATTTATTAAATCTACGCAACGGATTTTGATGCTTTATTAATGGATCGAGTGTTTCGAGCAAAATGTTTTTATATATAAGACATGGACAATTTAGTAAAGAAACACTGATAATTATTAAAGTTTCTTGTGCGATGTCACATCATAGCACACATGCGAAGCCGTGCTTACTTTTACTTACCAGTTTAGATTTTTTTCTCACTTTAGATTTTCTTTTTTCATTCTGAATGGTAAGATTTACGTTTAATTATTAAAGAGATTTAAAAGCACTTCTCAGAATTTGAACTCAAATAGACTAAGTATAATTTTTTTAAATACAGAAATTATTTGTTGGTTATTTTTGTTTAGATTATATACTCGTAAAGCAGCCGCAACTGTTTGGTCCTGATTTTCTATCCTATATATCTGAAAATTATTACATATTAGTTCAACAATTTGTAGATATCCTGATATAAATATTAATTAAAAATTGTTGGATGTTAATATCTATTTTTTATGTCACTGACTGGACTAACTATTATTTTCAAGAAAAATATTTTTTGTTTTAGGTATTTGAAACTATGCAAGGCAAGTGAAAGTACCAGGATGACAGAAAAATCAGAAGTTCGCTTTGAGGAAGCCGAGAAATATAAGAATCTTATCCTGACATCAATCGCTGTAATATGCGTCTTCTTATCCTGGCTCGTTCGACAGTATCCGTTACTACTTGGCATTATTACGATCTTGTCTGTGTATTTATTAACCGGAGATAGATACCAATGGGTGTATATTTGGAAGAAAACTTTTTACAGGGATATGATGTAAGTTACTTTCTTTTCAATATTGAATTTATTATATAAGAGCTTGTAAAGAGATATAAAAGTAAAAAGTAAAAGTAACAGCCTGTAAATTTCCCACTGCTGGGATAACACCTCCTCTTTCATTAAGAAGAGAGTTTGGAACGTATTCCACCACGCTGTTCCAATGCGGGTTGGTGGAATGCACATGTGGCAGAATTTCGATGAAATTAGACACAAGCGGTTTTCCTTCACCGCTGAGCACGAGATGAATTATAAACACAAATTAAGCACATATATTACATACATTACATTACATACATGGTGGTGCCTGGATTTGAACCAGTAATCATGCACGCGTTCTAACCACTGGGCCATCTCAGCTCAAAAAGGTATACAAATTATTTATATTTAGCAAATACGGTAATATAATAGAATATGTTCACGCACGGACAATAAGTAATAATAACAAGGACTTTAAAAAAAAAAAAACTAAATTAAAAAAATAATTAAAGTTGTTAAAGTTTATATGTGTTTTTTTTCGGGAAAAAATTTTTTTGCTTTTTTTTAAGACAGAAAAGTCTGCTAAATTTTTTTACATTGATCGGTGTCAGAGATTCTTTGAATACAAAGAAAACATAGATGGACGAGCGTTCAAAGGTCGGAGTTTGTTTTATATCGCACACTAAGCGTTCATTGTGCCCTAGTACATGCGATTGTTCGCTTCACAAAACAATTTGTCGTATATCCACAAAACAAGTATTACATGACTTTAATTTATTTATCTATTTATATGCAGGGCTATTATTGGCAATTCGACGTACATTCGCTAGGAGGTAATAGGGGTGACTATTTGCAATACTAAACTCTCATATGCATAATCCAAAAGTGAAGTATTTTTGAGTTATCACGTTTTTTAGCTTTTTCCAAAATTTGTCAAAATTGCAACTTAAAAATTTTTTTTAGAAAAAATGTTAATAAAAATCTTTTTTTTTCTTCTGATTTATAATAAACACTGGATATTTGTGAATATTAAAACAATCATTAACAATCCAAATTTAAAAATGGAAGTCGGAAAACGATGTGCTGTATATCTGTTTTTCAAGATATCTTTTAATCTGCTATAAAAAATATAAAACTAAATGAAGAACATACGAAAGTTAATTAATACTTTAAATTCTACTAATGCTTCTTTGCAACAATAGATAGATAGATAGTATTCTTATAGAATCTGAGTGAAGTACTTCAAAATCAAAGCCTTCTGACGCCCCAGAAACATACTTACTACGAGAACGATATGTTCTTCTGACATACCTGCCTGATCTTTTTCTGTGTAAATTAGCATTCACAATATTTTTCAATTATTAGTACATACAATATCTGAATAATGAAAAGAATACTTTTAGGTAACTGAATGGTATTAGAATTTATGCCAAGTTTTACGTACAACACTTTGATTGAAAGTACATTTCTTTTTTATGGAATAGGTTGGTGAACGAGCATATGGGCCACCTGATGGTAAGTGGTCACCATCACCCATAGACAATGACGTTGTAAGAAATATTAATTATTCCTTACATCATCAATGCGCCACCAACCTTGGGAACTAAGATGCTATGTCCCTTGTGCCTGTAGTTACACTGGCTCACTCACCCTTCAAACCGGAAACACAACAATAATGCGTACTGTTGTTTAGCGGTAGAATATCTGATGAGTGGGTGGTCCCTACCAAGGCGGGCTTGCACAAAGCCCAACCACCAAGTGAAATATAATATATTTATTATTATATATAATAATTAATTAATGCCCTTTAATTTTAACTTATTTATTTTTTATTGCTTTGATGACAACTATTCTCCACGTTCTTTATATATGCATACATCTCTTGAGTTGCACATTTTCCTCTTAAAAACAACTTGATACTTGTTTAGATTTCCACAAAATTAAAAATCCCATCATAAGTGAAGTAAGGTTATACTGGTCAGGTGTTACAGGAGTACATACTGCAGGAGTTTCCAAGAAGTTCCGATAATAATTTAAAAGCGATCGTTGTCTAGAAATTGTGAACAGGGTATATTGTTAAATGCCTGCTATTATATAGCAAGTATAATTCTTGATACTACAACGGCACATTTGTAACACCCAGATAAGCAGTTTATTTTCATTTAATTATTTTTCAAGTGTTAATTTGTTATGTGCACACCACTTTATTACGTAACGCGTTACGGCGCCAGTCTGCCTGGCTTCTCTTTCTCTTGCGGCAGCGGTAGGCAGGCTTCTCCTCTCTCATTCTCACAACGCTAGTCGCATTTCGGAGGAGTTTATGTTATTACTTCTGTCGGTCGTTTGAGACGCTTTTTTGGTATTCTCGTAGTTGTAGCAAGATAAAAGTAGTTTAATTAGTAATAAGCCCGTCTGTTTAATTATTTTTATTTTGATTTTTAATAAATATATAAGTATGTATACAATAATCGGCGTATTTCTGTCTATAGAATTATGCTTTAATTATTATTTGGGAAGTACATGATCTACGTCTTCACTGAAGATGAAAGTTGTACCGTGATGATGCATAGCATGTTTTATATAAAGTTGTTTTTTTATGGTATACTTTGGCGGACGAGCATATGGGCCACCTAATGGTAACTGGTCACCGTCAGCCATTGACAATGACGCTGTAAGAAATATTACAATTCCTTACATCGTCAATGTGCCACCATCCTTGGGAACTAAGATGTCATGTCCCTTGTGCCTGTAGTTACACTGGCTCACTCACCCTTCAAACCGGAACACAACAATACTGCGTACTCTTGTTCAGCGGTAGAATATCTAATGAGTGGGTGGTACCTACCCAGGCGGGCTTGCACCTAGCCCTACCACCAAATAAATTTAATTTTAAATTTGATTAAAATTAGAATCCTAGGTCTGTATTATTACATAAAACTTTTTTAAGGGTTTTAATATTGTCTTGTCTATGGGTGATGGTGACCACTTACCGTCAGGTGGCCCATATGCACATCCGCCAACCTATTCCATAAAAAAAAGTTTAATTTAAAAGAAAAACACCCGGCGAACTGTTCTTTAAAAAGAAACTCACCTCACCTTACAGAACATTTTCTAAATTTCATTAAGTAATACGTAAATAACGTATACCATAAGCCGGTTTTCGTAATATCACGAGCAAGATATGAAGCGGGCTCTTATAAAATTGCAGTTCTAAGTTTCAATTTAAAACAATTTACTTCTTTAGTACATAATTATTCATTGCGATGTTCCAATTATGAAGAGGATTCTAGTACCTAATTTATGCATGTATGTATGTATGTAGTTTACATGCGGACGGTCAACACATGTTACGCAACATGTAATCATTCAATAACGTCGGTCTCAACACCTCTTACGCTTTGCTGCGATCCTGGTACAATAGGTATCATCCGGTGCATTTGTATCTAAATAAAATTTTTGTATAGTTTGTTTGTTTGTTTATTTACAAAATTTAAAAATGCTTTGACTTTTTAATTACATGATTATTTGAATTTTGACTTATTTTATCTACAAAAATGAATTCATTGTCAAACTTTTTGTTTACAATTCATCTCGTGCTCGGCGGTTAAGAAAAACATCGTGAGAAAACCTGCATGTGACTAATTATAGATTTATAATTATGTTAAAAATTCTGCCCCATGTGTATTCCACCATCCCGCATTGGAACAGCGTGGTGGAATATCTTGCAAGCCTTCTCCTCAAAGGGAGAGGTGGCCTTAGCCCAGCAGTGGGAAATTTAAAGACTGTTGTTGTTTTTGTCAAACTCTAAATACAATCATAAAGGCAAAGCAAAAAAATGTACTATTTATTTTTAGTAAAAACCAAAAAAGGATGTTATTTAAATATTACCCAAAGTTTACTTAACGGATAAAATTTGCTTAATGACATTTTATTATCCACAAAACAAAAGTCAAAATATTCTTATAAGATATATTTTAAAAATAGAATCATATTTCGGTTTTATATTAATGTTTCGAGCTCAAATATAATAAGATAAATGTTGATAACTGTTTCAAATTTGCAACAATTCCGGACTTCAGTCCCACACATAAAGGTGTTGTGAAGAAATTGTCAATTTTTCCATCGCTCGCCGGACGTCGCTGATTACTCTATTGAGTGAGGTGTCCGATTGGACCTTGGCATCGTATGATCGCCTGGTAATTTGTTCACGGGGGACATGGTTGTAAAAAAATGCAGTAGTTTTTTTCCTACTGATATGTAATTTTTGTATGATTGTTACTGGAAAAAAGATGGTATGTAATTTAAAAAAAAATAATTTACCATTTTCAATGAGGTATACTTTACGATTAATTACATAACTCAATGTCATTGCAACTTTAATTAAAAAGACAAGCGAATAAATTGATCACGTGATCGTAATTGATAGTAATTTCTACATTTACATTGTAAGGAGCGTTCGCCGTACCTACGCTATTACGATTTTCAACCACAGACCATATGCACATTTCATTTATTCGTTTCTGGTATATATGTTCTAAGAGCTGAGATGGCCTAGTGGTTAAAAGATTCGTTCATCCTAATCGATGATCGCGGCATAAAACCTAAACATCAAGCAAGCACCACTGAATATTCATGTGTTTGATTTGTGTTTATAATTCATCTCGTGCTCGGTGGTGAAGAAAAATATCGCGAGGAAACCTGCACATTATGTAATTTCAGAGAAATTCTACCACATGTGTATTCCACCAACCATTCGAACAGCAGTTGGAAATTTACAGGCTGTTGTTGTATATGTATATGTAATGAGCAAATACAGAGCATTACGGTTTAGAGGTCAAAAAAATGTTTTGAATGGTATCAAACCAAAACGTTCATAACTATACTGAAATTAGTTCAATAGAGTAACTAATGCATTGCCTGTCAAGAGCACTAGTTTTTTTTAATTAATTATTTAAGAAGTCTATGAAAATGTTTTTGTATTCTTATATTTTACAACTTTCAGAGGCCTACGAGTTTTACTCGTAACAATGTTCACGATATGGATATGGGAACGAACGGGGACAACCGTCGTCACGAGATGGGCCAAGGTTGCGAAAAAGACACCAGACAAGGAGGCGTTTGTCATGGGTGACAGGTCATTGACATTCCGTCAAGTAAGTTAATTAAAATTTAGAAAAGAGTGAGTTTCATTTGACAAATCAGTAAAAACAAGTGTGACATAATTTTTCCCAGCAAAAAAATATGCGAGTATGTAGGTTACCTTACGATGTTTTCCTTCATCGCCCAGTAAAATGAATCATAAAAACAAATGAACCGCTTGTAAACTCAGTAATGTTTCATAGTGTTTGCTTGATGTTTTTGTTTTTTTTTTAGTGGCAGCCCTCATTTTACCAATGAGTGAATAATATGCCTCATAAAAAGATCATTAATTTCTGATAATTATTTTAGACAATTTATGCGGTCTCTTGTACTCCTCCTCACTGCAACTTCAATAAATACTTTATCCAAAGGTAATCTAAAAGAGATCACCATTTTGGGAATAGTTGTATAACATTAATCTCCGTTTATCTTTTATATTTTCGGTATGCAAAAGATCATATTTTATCTAACGGCGTGACAATATCAATTTTTTTCAGGGCGATGAATTCAGCAATCGTATGGCGTGGTACTTCAAACGTCAAGGTTTTAAAACTGGAGAAGTTATAGCTCTGTTCATGGAGACACAACCGGAATACGTGTTCCTGTGGCTTGGACTGGCTAAATTGAGAGTAACTACTGCGCTAGTAAATACGAATCTTCGAGGTGCTCAATTGATACATTGCTTGAGGATAGCTGGTTGCAAGGCTGTGGTGTTCGGTGATGAAATGGCGGATGGTGAGAATTATTTACATGGAAAATTAATATAATTAGGCATGGAATAACCCGTTTAGGAGCTTTTTCTTTCCCGTTTGGAGATTTTCTTATTTTCGTTTTATATATTTTGACGATCTCTTATAATTTTTCGAAAAATGCTAATTCATATACCTTTATTTTATGGTCAAAGTATTGTCCAAAATTACGACAGAGCGACTCTTAGTCATCATGAATTGGATTGAAAACATCAATGATTATTTTAGATATTGTATTGCTTTTACATATTATATTATAAGTAGTGTTGTTTAGTTTGAATAACTCCCACCATACTATTTTAATTAGGGTTGGCGTTTACGTATCTAGTTTAATTTCCTTCAGTATATACTGGTAAGGTGTTTGTCACCGCGAAGCGTGAGAATTGTAACATTTGAAATTGGAACACACGCTTGTAAATCATCAACAAGATGGTACTAAGTGCTTAAACAGATTAAATGAAAGCGTGGAGTACATTAGCATTCGTTGATTTTTATGCAATAAATCAGTAATATTAATTTACGGATATATGTAATTTTGAAGGCAGTAAAGACTTCTTAGTTACTTGCATTTCTTTTTGCATTCGAAATGTAGATTCCGATCCTGTGACATCGTTCTTTGATCTTTGACGTGTCAAAGGTGTGGTAAGGGCCTACTCGAATAAAATTTTATAGTCACTAATTAGAAATCGAGGACCGTTTGTTTAAATCATCAGTAAAAATTAGTTACAATGAGGACATTTCAATTCGTCTCAAATTATTTTGAGGATTTCGTCTCCTAGATGCATTAATGTTAATTGAGGTCATATTAAATGTCGTACTAGTTAAGCTTTTAATTCACGAAATTATTGATTACGCGGCAAAATGAAACGTGCATCTATTTTGAAATATGACACAGACTTATAAATACCTTTAATTTTGCTCCCAGTATATTTTAGTTTGCTAGACGTAATTCAATTATACAAATGAATTCAACTGATAGATAAAACTGGAATATGTTTTCGAACCAAATTGTAATTTAAATTTTAGAACGAATTAGTATCGACAATTAGGAACTGGTATTTATTACATTATCATGCATCATTTTCATTTCCTTGTTACCTTATATACATAATTATATGTCGTACAATTTTGAGGTCCAAATTTAAACGTTTCTGTTTAAGGTAACATCGATTGATAATCCACTATGATTTTCGACCATCGATTAATCATAGTTTTTATTTTTAGCGATAAAAGCCATTCAAAGTGAGATACCAGATATTCCTCTATTCCAATTCAATTCACCGGAAAGAGAAAATGCACCGGTATTACAGGATACAATCCCACTGGCCGCTGAATTAAATGAAATGACGAATGAACCATTTAATGACGTAGAACCAGCTAAACCAAGAGATACACTGTTGTATATCTACACTAGTGGTACAACTGGATTTCCAAAAGCTGCTATCATTACAAACATCAGGTAAGCTTAATATATGTAGATAAGGAACATAAGTATATTGAATTCATTGTTCTTAAACGTAATCATTTATCTTCTTAGGACTTTTTGTAATTTATGCTGAATTGTATAGCACTATATTTGTTATAGTTGTAATCGAAGTTTTGTCCCAGTGATTATGGCACGAGCGCTACATATAAACCATTGGTTATAGTTTCATTTCGAATTGCTGTAGTTGTGCAGAAAATTAGACAGGATTCCTGATTGCAATTTATTAAATTGTTACAATTTTGGACGACCTCCGTGGTCGAGTGGTGTGTACACCGGTTTTCTTGGGTACGCCACTCTGAGGTCCCGGGTTCGATTCCCGGCCGAGTCGTTGTAGATTACCATTAGTTTTCTATGTTGTCTTGGGTCTGGGTGTTTGTGGTACCGTCGTTACTTCTGATTACCATAACACAAGTGCTTCAGCTACTTACATTGGGATCAGAGTAATGTATGTGATGTTGTCTCATATTTATTTATTTATTTATTTATTTAAAAAAAAAAATTAACAAAAACTTAATTAAAGAGATAGAGTTTAATATACACAAATAATAAAAGTTAGAGTTAATATTTACAATATAATAAATACTGGCAGGCTAGAGCGCGATATACTGTGTACTATGTAAAGCTGTATAAGTAAAGAGAGAAAACCGTAAAACAAACTAAATTGTTAACGATAAACACCAATTGTAACTGAACTAATATAATATACTATTTGACATTAAAGAAAAAATGTAAATATGGTGTCATATTTCTGGTGTAAAATGTAGATGAATGACTTGCAGCTTACAATGACATGAAAATTAAGATAATTAATCATTGGTTCAATCATAAGTGTTGAAATTCCTAAATACGAAGTTTCACGTACCCCTAGTATCCAATTATGCTATTAATAATAATAACTAGTATTTTTTTCCAGATATCTTCTCATACCTCTTGGAGTACATACATCAGGGCAACTCGTATCGTCCGATATTATCTACGATCCCCTGCCATTGCATCACACTGCGGGTGGAGTCCTTGGCGCTGGCCAGTGCCTCATCCTTGGCTGCACGGTTGTGTTGAGGAAGAAGTTCTCTGCCAGCAACTATTGGACTGACGTAGCCAAACATAAGTGCACGGTTATTATCAGACAAGTTTTTATAATAATTGTTAGGAATTCAATTTAGAAAAACTATCGCGCTACAATGTTCTTATAATGATCGCAATAATTATCACAAATATTTTAGAACGTGTTGGTTAGAACCGATAAAAAAGGTTAAGACTTAAATGTAGAGTGCAAAAAAGCTATAAAAAAGGTTATTATATAGTTATTATATACGGCCGAGTTATTTCCGGGAACTTTATCCCTTTCTTTCAAGATTAGGCAAGGCCTTGGCACCGCAGCAATCTTGGTCGAAAAACGTTTTCTATGTATCTCCGACAACATATAAAAAAATTAGCTTGTTAATTTCATTTTAATTTATTTTCCTTTTTTCCGACGAATTGACTGGACTAATTGAAATTCGAAATATTTATATAATTTTCAAATTATTTATTTCTAGGCAGCACAATATATCGGAGAAATCTGCCGTTACTTGCTAACGGTGCCGCCTAGTGATAACGACCGAGCTCATAATGTCAGAATCGTCATCGGTAATGGGCTCAGACCGCAGATATGGCAAGAGTTTGTTGATCGGTTCGGTGTTAAAAGAGTCTTAGAATTCTATGGAGCTACAGAGGGTAACAGCAACTTGGGTAAGTTCTCCTTAACTTCTTCTACTTGATAAATAAAGATTGTTTGATTGTTCGACGATTGATTGATGATTCCCTACGGTTGTGTATGGAATGATCAATCAATCGTCGGCTACGTCGGTGCAAGGAAGGTCCTGGTCTTAGGAATACCGGATTGTTGACAAGAACGTTATGTAAATTCATAGTAACATTGATAACTTTGATAAAATCTGTGATAATAATTCTATATACACAAGAAGTGAGGATAAACTTATAACGCCAAGTTCTCGACTTCGCAAAGTCAATACATCCTTCTTGCGACAAGGTATTCCTTTCTATAATTAAATTCAACAGACATTTTTAACTTTGCCGTCCCATAAATTTAAATAATTTGTAAAAAATACATCCATACAACAATCAGTTCATGATTATGCAGACGATAAAAAAGTGGAAAAGAATTAATACTTGTGGACTTCCAGGCAGGATAAATTACACACATATGTGTATAATTGTAATTAACTAACATGATTGTATTTTCAAATGATGAAAAAGAGTAACTACTGAGTTTCTTGCCGATTCTTCTTGGTAGAACCTACTTTCCTAGCCGGTGGTAGCTTCACTTCATATAGTTGTTAAATGACGATTAAAAAGTGCTTCTAAAAGGCTGATTGAATAAGAATACCTACCTACTTGAATAAAGTATATTTTGATTTCAATTTTTTGAGTTTGTGCAAACCCATAGAAAAATCATTACTAATTAATGAAAGTTTTATTTTCAGTAAACCTAGACTCAAAAGTCGGTGCGATTGGGTTCCTTAGTCGACTTGTATCTTCTATTTACCCACTGACTTTAGTTAAGTAAGTTTTTCAAATATTATTATATTTAATAATAATAATATATTAATAATAATAGATGGTGGTCAAAGTGGCATACAACTAAGACGATGATGAATATTAATAAGTTTATACACACGAAGATTAGACAAGGTGTTAAAAAATTTCATGTTACAATCTTGACAGAAAACTATATATTATTATATGCTCCCAATTATTTTTTAATTACTAAGCTTATTTTAATACTCATTTCAGATGTGATGAAGTGACTGGCCAAATTTTGAGAAATGAAAATGGAAGATGTATCAACTGTGGTCCATACGAACCTGGTATAAAGCTTTCCATTGACGAAATCATTTGCAAACCTGACGTTTTCGATTCTCTCTAACATGATTTTGAATTTTCAGGTCTACTTTTAGGCAAAATTGATCCAAAAAAAGCCATATTAACATTTGCCGGTTATGCTGATAAAACTGCGTCAGAAAAGAAGATGGTGCGAAACGTAAGAGTGAAGGGCGACTGTTACTTCAACACAGGAGATATATTAGAAATGGACTATTACGGATATTTCTACTTTAAAGATCGCACTGGGGATACGTTCAGGTAAAGCAAAACAATTACATATAGTACGACACAACTTAGATGTAGCACCGGCAAAATTCGTAAAAACGATCACATCCGAATTACTCTAGTAGTAGTACTAGTACTACTACTAGAGTAATCCGTAGTACTCTACTAGTACTCTATCCCAAATTATCAATATTTATTATTATGTGAATATGATCTTTACACAAACGTAATAGCTTTTAATATCATATGACCTAATATATTCGTCAATTTGACGCGATGAACTGACCCGAGAATCTATACAAACGAATAGCGCCGAATGAAGCGATAGGTGGTTTTATTGAATTTGCCGATGCTACATCTAAGTTGTGTCGTACTATACCTATTTAGATTCTAATAAAGTTTTATTTGCATTGCAAACGTCAAGTGAATAATCGATGTTACGCCCACTTGATTAGCCAAATATAGTGAGTTCAAGATCGGATAACTCGCTTATAATTCAAGTCATACTTGACGTTGAAGGCACACATCGAGGCTACCTGTAGGTCAGATGAAACGTGTATATTCAATAATCTTACTTCAAATTTTGAACGTTGAAAGGAGTGACTACTGAGTTTCTTGCCGGTTCTTTTCGGTAGAATCTGCTTTCCAATCGGTGGTAGCTTAATTTTAATGTAGTTGTTATAATCTAGGAGTTGTTAGATGACAATTGAGTGCTTGTGAAAGCCTATTTGAATAAAGCATATTTTGATTTTGATCTGGTCAAATCGTCAGTGAAGTAACACAGTGGAAGAAATTAATTAATGGGACTTGTTCCTGTTGCTCATGATATAAAACTAAAATTTCATACGATTGAAAATTTTGTTGGAATACATAAGCTATCGTTAATTTGTATGAGCATAGGAAATATTCGTATATAAAATAAAACTGGTATTTAGTCTTTTTATTACATGGAATTTGATTTCATTTTTGTTGATATTTGATAACAAGCGGAACTGAGGCTTTGTCATTTGAAAGTAAGGCCGGTGTAGAAAGTAAGTTTCGTAAATCGTGCTAAATGTGTAGTAATATATTTGAAGTGATTATCTTGCGATCTCGTTTCATTATTAGCGTATGTTTTGGTAACAAAATATTAGATAGATTTTATATGTTTGATTTTATTATCTCATGAAAAACTTTTTTTAACTACATCCATATATGTATTTTAAGACACTGTGAAATCCTAATTTTTATTATACTTATATTTAGCTCAATTTATCATACCGTTATTTAATTATGATAATAATTAATATTCACATAATCCAGCAAAATTCAAAGCGCTTTTTCTTAATAAATTGAATTAATCCTTGCGATTTTGACTAGTAATTTTGGAGCGAATACATGACTAAATCATCATAAAATGAGCATGAAACTTTTTCCTAAGGTGGCGATTTCTCCGTATTTAATTTGCTCTAAGTGCCGTAACTTAATTCTAAAAATCATGATATTCTTGATTGAAGTACTTGATAAAAACAATATTAAAATGTCATGTTACTAGTACCATTTAGGTAATTAAATGAATCGTAGATTCTACCGGAAATAACTGGAAAGAAACTCATTAATTACCCCTTTCCATCACTTCAATTGCTAAGTACCTAGTATTAAAATATAACCTGTCTGATAACCTACCACTGGTACAGATGGTGATGCTTCAGTTTTTTTCCAAATTGTTGTTGTACGAAGTATATTATTTACAGATGGCGCGGTGAAAATGTATCCACTGCGGAAGTAGAAGGAGTGATAAGTAATTTGGTCGGTTTAAAAGATACTGTTGTTTATGGAGTTCTGGTAAGTAAACATTAAGTTCTTGTGCTTTCTGATTTAATAATAATCTATTTACAAATATTAGTTAGTATCTGAATAAGTATTATAATTTAATTGTCATTTAAGGTATGGGCCACCTGATGGTAAGTGGTGGAAAATGCGCTGTAAGAAATATTAAACATTCCTTACATCGTTAATGCGCCACCATATATATATTATAAGTTGTGTCCCCATAGTTACACTGACTAACTCAAACCGGAACGCAACAATAAAGAGTACTGTTGCTTAGCGGTAGAATATGTGATGGGTAGAATTGGTTGGTACGTACCTAGACGGGCTTGTACAAAGTCCTACCACCGAGCTTGGAGGATTTGCCCATGTGTAATATGTAACCACTCTTTATGAAGTAAGAAGAAAACTCAAGAAGTAAAGTGACATACATGCCATATATGTGTTACTCTTCTATTGGTGATTACTATTTACCTCCGAGTTAAAAATATTTCACATTTTAAAGACGATTCCGCTGATAACATTACACATTTTTAGATTCCATATGTAGAAGGAAAAGCGGGAATGGCAGCAATCGCAGACCCAGAAAAGAAGGTAGATTTAAAAAAGCTTGCAGACGGTCTCAAGACTTCTCTACCAGCTTATGCAAGACCTTTGTTCATCAGGATCCTCCCAGAACCACCCCTGACGGCAACCTTTAAACTAAAGAAAAGGGTGCTAATGGAACAAGGCTTTAATATAAATGTACATAATGATCCAATTTATTTCCTTGATCAGAAAAGTGGTACATTTACACCGTTAACTCAAAAGCTCTATGACGACATTATACAAGGTGTAATTAGGCTGTGATTATAAAGTAATGATAGTTATTCTTATTATTTAAAATATACTTCAAAACCGAATGCGGTTTTTCATGAAAATAAAGGAAAAAATAATTATGAAATCTCATTGGCTTTGATTTTTTTTCAATTTGTAAAAACGGGTTATGATATGTCGTTTTTTGAAATGAAGATTATCTGTAAAAAATATAGTAATTAACAGCCCCGTCGAAATATTGTGTGCTTATTTATATGTTGCCAAAAATTAAAATTAAAGAGCCAAATATTTTATAGCATATATTTTTTATTAATTGTGTATTATATGTATATGTAAGGATATATTTTCATGGAAATCATGCGAAGATTTTATTATCTTTAGTTATTCTGTGATTTGTGCCACAATTGTAGGTCTGATAAATATATGTATATTCAATGAAGTAATGCTAGAAACTTAAAATCAACTTCAAAATCTTGGCAAATATTACGTACTATGGACTCTATCAACATGAGATTCATATCTTACTCTTATCTTTTATCTTACAACTTTTTTGGCTGAATAAATATTTGTATTGTCTCTGTAAGGATTATATACATATGTAAGATGTACGAATGCTTTTATATATTAAAATGGTGAAGAGAGGGCTCCGTCAATAGTATAATAAATTTTTATTCGTATTTTCAAACAAAAAGATTAAATTGATTTATGTGTATTTAAACGTCATTAATTTTGATATTGGAGGATCTTGTACCTTTTCAAAAAACTCTTATTATTGTCATTTTGACATTGACACTTCCTTCAATAGTTAATGGTCTGATAGTTCAGGTTATTGAACTTAGGGTATTGTTAAGCCACGACTGTATATCACATATCATATAGAAAAAGCGTTTAAATGTCCCAGAACTGGGACTCATTTTTATTAAGAAGAAGAAAGAGGTTAGTCTTATTTTTGAGTTTCACATCGCTTATGTCTGGCTGCTGACAGAATGCGTTCGTAACAGCTCTTATTATAATTAAGACGTATATGATCACTTTTAGCATTCTTATCAGCTTGGGCCAAATTTATTTGTAAACAAATAAAAAAATCACAATTGTTAGTAACAATTGTTTATACTTATTCATATCAGTCGATTATTGATGTAGTGTATCACCTGTCATGACTATCTGATACACGTCAGTAATGCATTATCTAAGCGGTCGGATATAGCGAATCCATATTTAAACAAAGAGAATATAACAATAGTATTTTTATGATGATAATTATCGTTTTTTATTAAATTGTGATTTCTTATTTCATATTGCCATTTTTATTTATATAAGCGCGTTATAAAAAAAATGTCGAATTATGTGTAACCATAATAGCATTTGAATGCCCATAAGAACAGTATAGAACAGGATTTTTTTTATAATTGTTCATCATTTTTGTGACCATAGACAAATAAATAATTTAAATGTAACTCACTGGAGTTCCTGTCCTTATTATGTATGGCAGTTCTAAAGTATTTTAGGTCTATAGCATTTGCATACGAATGACTTTTATAAATAAGTTATATAAGTGATAGGAGCAGCTAAAAGAAAAATATACACCTAACCGGTCGTATAATATTGTAAGTCAGTTTATGTGATACGGGATATTGACACATGTACCTTTAAATATCATAATTAATGTAGTCAATATCGCATATCACACTTGAGTTTTCTGACGTTTCGTGACTGTTTTAGTTCATTATTAGAGAATAGCTTTATAGGCGTCACATTTGGTTGTAGTTTATAATTGCCTACCTTTAAGATTATCTGTACTATACTATCAATGTAGTTTAATTAGATAAATATATTGTGATATTAAAATCATGTTATAAATTACATTTTTATTTTTATTTTTTAGTATGATAATAATTCTATAATTTGCCTTCAATTCTACTGCAGGGAAAAGTTCTCCTCTCCTTAAAGTTTTAAGTCCAAAATTGCTAATGTGTTTTAATTATGTTAATGGCTGTAACCGAGAAAGCGGCCAATGGCTAAGAAGATTACTTTCACAATCTAATTGAGTGGATTCTGAGACCGAAACCGAAAAAAGAAAAGTCTATTTTACACCACCTACCATCTCTCTGTTGGCTACTACTCCATATCACTTCGGTTGTCTGGAAGAAATCGCTTTAAAGCGGTAAGACCGCCGGTTGTACCATATTTTCTTTATGTACACTTACTATAAGGCTAATCTGTTTAATTTGTGGTGTACAATAAAGTATTTAAATAAATAAATAAAATAAAAGTTCGGACGCAGCAACAACGGTTCTAAGAGCTTTTCGAGTTATGGAAGTGCAACCCTCTTCGAACTGCGTAACATCGGGTTACTGCTGCAATTTTTAGCAGCATTAATACCAATACATTAGTGAGTTCTAGTGTTAAACCCAGAGCTACACCATCGAGATCTATGTGGCAGAACACTTGTTGGCATACATTAAACATATGTTATAATAGCGTTGATATAATTTCGTCATCTTGACTCAATAAAAGATAAGTAATAAGGGCTAAGGAAAAATGAAACTCAGAAACATCATTACATTTATAATATTCATACTGAACTTCTGTAACTTCATAAAGAACACCAAATAACAAATACATTTATTTTTTTTAGCAAAAATATTATCGTGGTCTGACAATTCTGTATCTATATAACTCTTTGATTTTTTTTTATGATTCTTGATTTAAATTCAGACAGCTTCTATTTTCATTTTTTGATTGCTATCTCACTCACACTTTAAACAAGAGTAATCACCAAGAACAATATAACACGGTATATTCTCGGTGAATTCGTTATATAAAAGTTATACATATACATATATAGTAAAGTGTCCGAGAAGTGACCATAGTTGCTGTATTATGTACATCCACTCCTAATCAGTACAGGCGTAAGAACTATAGACTTATATAACCGACAGAAGTGACTTACATTTTTTTAAATCTAGAAACGAAATTGAAAGAAATAACTTCGAGACCTGATCTTTGAATTACCTACTGAACCAACGAGACACTTCACTTTGCTTATTTGCAAATATGTCAAAGTAATTATTAATTTATTACATTATATAACATAAGTAAATATAATCTTCATTTGATTAATTCGTAATTAGAGAAGCAAGACACTTTTTGAAATTGATTAAAAAAAACCGAGGTATATTATATATAGCCAATTTATATAAGTGTGAGCGAGATGGCAATAAGTTTGTGACTACAGTCTAAATTGAAACTCTTTGTATCGCTATTAAGAGTTAAAATGGTTAAACCTCATGATTGTACTTACAACGTTATTACTCGAAAAATAATCTATTTATTGTATATAAAATGAATACCTTCCAACATGATGTATAAATATTAATTGCCTATAAAAATTACACTTTTACAACACTATAAAAATACTTACTTGTCTAAACATCAATTCTTAAAAATACAAATCCATTTCTTTTAATATGTTGGTACAATTCATAATTGTTTTACTTATTATATATGTGGTTTTCTGATTGTGGGTATTATGATTGTAAAGTATTATAATAGTCTGTAAATTTCCCACTGCTGGGATAAGGCCCCCTCTTCCATTAAGGAGAGGGTTTCGAATATATTCCACCACGCTTTTCCAATGCGGGTAGGTGGAATGTACATGTGGCAGAATTTTGATGAAATTAGACACATGTAGGTTTCCTCACGATGTTTCCCTTCACCGCCGAGCACGAGATCAATTATAAACACATTTTTAAGCACATATATATAGTGGTGCTTGTCTGGGTTTGAACCCGCAATCATCGGTTAAGATGCACGCGTTCTAACCACTGGGCCATCTCTCATCATCATCTGGTATTATTATTATCACTGATTATTATTATAAAAATTATGATTGCTCTCTTCACTCGAGCTTAGAATTTATGATACATTCTCACGGTAACACGTTGCACATATCACTATACGACAGACAAGTATGAAATATTAAGGAACATTTACTATATTAAGTACGATAACTTTATTGCAGGGTTTGGTGTTAGCTTGTTGCTAATTATTCCTTTTGTTTTTCTATCGTCAAACAACTAAATTTATCATTGTTGTGATTAAAAGTAATTGAGTAACTGATACATGAAAGGTTAAAATATAAAAACAAAGCTTATGCCAAGCCATGCAGTCATTCATAAACTTTGAAACAAATCAATCGCAGATACTTAACCCACAATCAGTAACCCTATCATGAATTCTAAACGTAAACTTTTACGTAAACGTATTTGTAGATATTTTACAAATTAAAGCTTATAATAGTGAAGTCGTTTTACAAATTTTACAATTATGAGCTTCAAATATGGAAATATTTGCTATCTACCTACAATGACAAAATATATAAATTTGGAAAACACTAAATGAAGTAATAATGAAGTTAGTAAGAAGCCATAATATTTGCAAACGTCGAATTTAAATCAAATTCCAAAAGCCAATGGTAAAATTGATTCTATAATATTTTTACAAAACTTACTAGAACTTGTTGAGATGTCCCTCCCTCAAATGTCAAATCACAAACCGCCGAGTATAGTACGACACAACTTCGATGTAGCATCGGCAAAATTCGTAAAACCCAAATTAACAAAACTAATTTGTTATGTGAATATGATCTTTACACAAACGTAATAACTTGTAATATCATATGAACTAATATATTCGTCAATTTGACACGTCGATTTACATGCACTTTCTTTATCGGGTTGAACTGACGCGAGAATCTATGTCGATATAGCGGCGAATAGCGCGATATATTGCATAAATCAGCAGTAATTGGTTTTATTGAATTTACCGATGCTACGTCTAAGTTGTGTCGCACTATACGCTAAACGCTGCATATCATCAAATATTATTTACTTACGTATACGTAAAAGTTCACGTAAAAAATCCACTAGATTGAACTAACATCCCTAATATTACAACATCGATTACCCTAGCTAATAAATGCACATCAATTAATATGGAACTAGCATTGCATCAGGAATCTGTATTTGTTAGCAGGCACGAGGATTTAGTTTACATTTATTAAATATCTTTAATTAATTCATTTGATAATCCCCTTATACAATTTTAATACACCTTTGATAGGCTTACTGTAATTGACACAGATAAAAGCGCTTAGTCCTATAAAAATATTTAATACCTGAAAAAGCTTTGAACTATTAATATCTTCACTATCCGCTATAAAACTATGATCACTCAAAGATATATCAGTTTCCATATATTGAGCTCAATCTAAAACTATACAATCTGTAATAATTAATAAAATACTTCAACAATTATCAATTTCAAAAATCCTTTTTACATCATCAAGAAATAATACCTTGAGCATTTTCATAATCATATTCATTTGTTATAAAATCAAATCATCTCATTCCGCAATTAACGTTTCATAATTAATCATCATTTCTAATTGTGTGAAACCGTCTTTACTTTAATCTTTTCCGATTTAACACTTAGAAAATCTCAATTATCCTCGAAATTTCTTTCGGATAGTGTGAAGACACCCGTTCTTAAATGTCATCGTTCGTTTTTCCGTTTCCTCCTGAAAAGAATCCAAGGTCCCTCCAAGGCTTCGGTGATTTGGTTTTGGCTTTTACCTTTAGTTTCAGGTATTGCGAGGTAAATGTACCCGGCGCTCATGAGTGTGATGGTAGCGCATATGTAGTACGCGGCGTGGAGGCCGAGCGAAATGGCAACAGTTCCAAAGTACCGTAGAACGAGGAAGTTACTGAACCACATCCAAGCGATGAGGAAGCTGGATGCTAGGCTGCGCACCTGAATGGAAATATCATATTAAGATCAGACACAAAAACAATCATACTTAAGTAGGCTCATTTTTCCACTTGTGAATTATTCCATTGCGAAAAAATACCTTAAACTATAATATGATGTTACATCTTCACCTTCTGTAATTAAATTATTTGGATATCGAAAATATCAAGACAGAATAATTAAATATGCTGAATTAAAAACATCGAATAATAACACTACGCATTTTATTCATTTGGATAATATATTTATCGGCTACCTGTTTTTTAATTTATCGTGTTCTGAACTGTTCAAATTTACATCAATTATTCATTTAACTCTTTAAATTCGATGTAAAAAACATCGAGGTAAATTTTGACTTACAAGTTATAAGCTCGAAAGCTTTTATTAATGTATGATACAAATGCATTGCTATGATATTCTTTTAGACAAAATTTGTATTCCTCTCGTAAAAATATTTTTCAATAAAGATTACGCAACTGAATATTAATTATGTAGGAATGTATTAAAAAAAATACTTACATTAACAGCAAAAAGTTCCGATATCAAGACAAAGGGCACAGAACCGAGACCTATATTATATAGAAACAGTACTGATGACAGCATAATCACTGGCAGCCATATTGCTATGTCTTCTTTATCTCTTTGTTCAAACTTTATCGACCAATTAGCATCCGATGTATAATTGTGCTCTTCGATACTAACTTTGTACCAAGACTTCCCAGTATCATTGAGGAACTGCCCGACTGTGTTATTGTATGCTGTGAAATTTCCTTGAACCTCAACTCTTTCTCGAATGCTCCTTTCCTTGTAATTGAATTTTCGCAACGGCCACAAACGATGGAAGTACCAGGAGTGCATACGTAAGTGAGGATCACAGTATATTCCTAGTATTGTCAATCCCAAGACTATACCAGTACAGGACCATAGCAGTAGCGTCTGAAATAATACGTAAGATTCATGAGTCAAATATCCATTATAGAGAACACAGTGAAATTAGAGAATGCTGTCGTTGAGCCTACTTAAACAGAATGCATTCACAGGTGTTTTTAAGTATTCAAATAAAGTAAAATATGCAAAAGGGTAGCCTACGAGTAGTAAAGTTTTTTGGATATCTATCTATAATCTCATTGTGACTCTTTTTCTCTCTCTTTTATAAGTATATGTGTGATTGTAGGTTAGTGAACCCGTGCTTGGCGGTATAAATGGTATTAAAATTGGTTTATATTTCATAGAGAGTTATGGTCTATTGGTGAAGGTATACTATGAAGTAAGTGGATAAAAGTGGTCGTCTGTTTTCTTAAAAAAAAATATATAGTCTACTCTTCGTAATGTAGTCACGAGGTAACCATTTTGAACTAAAGCATGATCTGAATATCTATGCCATCATTACAAGTAGTGTCGTATCGATATATTGATTGTTCTGATATAGAGATAGGTCTCTTTAGCATTTATAGTAATCATAAAGAGAATACTTGTCACTTGTCTACAAGGGCTCGTGTATTTGTACTATCAGAAAATGTATTTATGATAAGACTGGCAGATACAGTCAAAATCAAAATATGCTTTATTCAAGTAGGCTTTTATAAGTAATTTGAATCGTCATTTAACATACTATACAAGTGGCGGTACCACTGATTCAGAATTCAGATTCCGTCTAGAAGTAATGGCAAGTAACTCAGTACTCTTTTTAAATATTTAAAAATGCAAAGTAATGTTAGTTAAATTACATATGTATATTATCAGCTATAGTACCTTTCTTCCAACTTTGTCAACAGTGACTGTTGCAACGGCCGCTCCTAGCACCAGTGCTGTGCCGCATAGCATCGAACCAGCCTCGGATGACTCGAATATGGCACGAGGTAAGGTTCTGCAAAATATATATACATAAAAATATATTTAATACTATTTTTTAGTTGTAAATAAAGATATCTTAATCAACGTCCTTTACTTGATGACAAAATCTAATCAACGATATATATGGAAGTGAAATATAATTTAATTTTCTATTCCAGAGGAATTATTATTGGTAATTACTAAGAATTATAAGGTGCTATTACGGTAGATACTCGTTAGCAGCTCGTCGTCTCTTTGTTTGGGTGAAATATTAAATTTATATAATAAATCGTGCCAACTCCTTAGGAGGTGTACGATTATTTACCTTACAATATAAAAATAATGTACCTTAATTCGAAGTAAATAAATTGTATGTATGCTAGCCAGATTATAAGCATAATAACTAGTTAAAATTATTATATTTTTAATAATAATAATGTGTTTAAGAATATAACCAGCGATGCTTTACCCATTGTAGATGGTAAAATTATAAGCTGTGATGTTCAATACAGGCACGGTGTGAGCAGAATGGCGCAATACAGCGGCTGCAAAGCTGTTGACAGCGCCTGCACCGCTGCCGGCCGCCGCGCACAGCACCACGCAGCACGACAGCAGAGCGCGACGATGGCTGCCGTGACGAACTGCAGATGAGACAAAACAAATCACACTTGTTTTATAATCATCTATATTTATTGATAAGCCTCCAATATTTTTTTGACAGCATCAATTGGCATGCTACATTTGGTATAGGGCTTTCTGCGTGTCCAATTTGAAACAAAATAACCGATAAAGAAACATTTCTTATTAGTTATTTTTCTGTCAAAAATGTATGTGGTACAGTTAGGCACAGGGAATATCTTAAATAAGTCAATGGAAGGAAATGTCTAGACAGTGATAATTATTTACTATCGTGTGTTTTGTGTATACATTTATATATAGAATAAATAGGTTTCATGGGTTTTATATTTAGGCTTATTTTCCAATAGGCCAACGTATCTAAACAAATGTCAACAACAAAATAATCAGAGCCAAAACCTCTATTCAAAATAGAAGTGTTTACACTTTCTTATTGATAGTCAAAAATCTACCACCGGTTCGCAATTTAACACTCAGGTCTGATAATTGAGAAGAACCGGTAAAAACTGGTTGAACATCAAAAAACTATTTAGTAAAATTTCATATTTACAGTAATTTTCTATAATACCTACATAGTTCTCTACATGCTGACTTCTCAGCTCTTTCGCGATCAGAGTTGGACTCTAGTCCGCTACTTCGTTTCAGCATCGGTTGAAAAGTATCTGAGTCTTGTCTTCTCATAACCTCTTTTCTTCCATATCCTTCTGATATGCGTATGCGCACCTCCTGTTGCTCGATTACATCCGTCAAGTCTTCTCGAAAGTCAGATCCGTCGAACCAGCACATAATTTTTGCTGCTTCCTGAATACAAAAGTTCTGCATCATAGCACGAAACATATAGTCTTATTGGCCACATCCAATAAAACACAGGCAACAAACCTCTTTATTGTAAAGAGCTAATTAAAAAGCTTATCATGAATATCAGTCTTTCAATTCTTAGATAGATTTATAAACTGTTAATTTATTGATTCCTAATAAGTGTAATTAATACAGCTACTGATACTAATATTCTAATACTTTTGAGGTATACCTGAATCTTCCCAACGCTGATAAGAAATGAAGGTGTTTCTGGCAACCAAATCAAAGATAGTAGTAGAATAATTGGTGGTATAGCCATTGACAGAGATAGAGCATGCGCAGATAGTATACCACCGGCTGAATAGGCAAAGAGTATACCGCAACTGAAAATAATTAAATATATTGATTGAATTTAAGTAGAGCTATCGATGGATGAAAACTACGCACTACTGATGTTGTAGTAGACCTACAAGGGATGAACTCAGAAATAGACTACGAGAAATTAACAAAAGATATATTTAAAAGTAATTAATCAAATTGATCAATAACAAGTAGTCGCCCGCGGATTTTTTCGTGTTTTAGGGTTGTCATGTGTTAAGCAAAAAAGTAGCCTATGTCCCTTCCTTGGAGCTCAAATTTTCTTCATACCAAATTCGGTTCAGCGGTTTGGTCGTGAAAGAGCGACAGACAGATATAATCACAGAGTTGCGTCCATATTTGTAAAGGTACCATAATTTTATTTGAGCGACAGATACTTCAGGGAATAAACTTTTACACCAGTTTTACATCATTTCTTGGGTTGATCTACAATCTTACTCCTTGCAACAAAAATACTAAGAAAATATTAACATATTTAAATAGAATTAGATGTTAGCCGTACAATTCGAATTGAATTTGTAACATAAGATTTGATATTAAATAATGTTACAATTTCTATATATATATGTATAATATATTAATGAATCCAGCTAGGAATATGAAACAAATTATAAAACTCCCTGAGGACTTAACATAAAATGATAAAGATACTTGCTGCTTATTTGAAAATTAAAAATATTCGTCTGATTAATAAAAACTAAAACCTGAAATTTAAAGTCTAAACTAATTACCTACAAGGTTCAAACATAAATTAACTAAATGAGTCATATATCTTGAAACTGCAATTGAATATTTGGCTTGTAAATTGCTTGTCTTCGCGAAGTCTCGCCTCTAAATGTTGGCCAAATAAAGCAAATCAAATTATTCACTTTCGGAAGTTGGATTCGAGCCAAACCTGATAACAGGACATATCTTACTTTCCGGCGAAGTGAATAAATTAGGGTGATCATAATTCACATTTTTACAGGACAAGCTGGAATAATTTAAGTAGGGACTTGTTTGTGATTTCGGCGAAAAATCTTGGTCACACATGTTTTGAATTCTTCGGGATTTAGTAGTATCTATTCTGTATGTTCTGCTTGCTATTTAATGTCATGCTTCCTTATATATTGTGTATCATAGTTTTTCGTAACGGTCTCATTTATCTTGTATTGTTCCATTAATTGAAACGTTTTGTTTTGTTTTTTTACAAAATCATTAAAAACTCTTTAAAGATTGAAGGAGAGAAATGATAAACTACTTATACTAATACATAAAATAACTAAAAATGTTATGTCTTGGTTTACTCGTCTACAACAAATCAGACGTTTTGTTAAACGTGCTAGTTAATTAGGTAGTAAAGCCAACCTGCATGCCAATGCTGGCATAGCAGCAAGCCCTCTAGTTCTGGGTGCGATTTCTGCACAGTAAAGTGGAGCCAAGGCCAGTGCGCCGGCTCCACCTGCACCAGCTGCAACCCTCGCCGCCCATACTCCTCGAGCTCCACACCAGGCAGCTAATGACCAACTAATCTGGAATAGAACAATTGGATACAATAAATTAAATTATACTTAATAGGATGTAGCAATCACCTATCGAAAGAGATAAGAAGAATATTGCGTTATAAAATTTAATTATTTTTATAGGCAACACAGTCTCATTCTAGCAATCGCGTTATATAGAAGAAAAAAATGTCTACATATATGTGTTTATGCTTGTCATAATATGTTTAATTCCAATTCATTTTACTTTTCTATTCAACTAATTTAAAAATGTTTTATATTGAAATTCATAACAATGTTCTCAATCATTCAAGTATTTTTAATTAATTTTATCACAGGTTTTTATTTCGTATTTTTTAATATGCAACACTAGAATCCTTGTTTACAGCTTAATTATTTTTTATGTATATAGTATATAGGTGGATGAGCATATGAGTTACCTGATGGTAAAAGGCCACCAGACTACACCACCTGCCACCAAGTAATAAACTTAACTTTGCTATAATTAAAATCTTACTTACGATAAAGCTAAGACATATACAAAACGCTCCTGCTCTTCTTCCACGCGTGTCAGCTAAAACAGCGAACATGGGCGCTGCTGGCAGCGCAACCAAGCAAGGCAGCGCTGCCAGCCATGCGCCACCAGTTAGCGCTTCATTACCAAGAACGCCAGAAACCCAGCCTGTGCTGCAACCGTGCGTGAAGCAAGATAGGTTGTCTGTAATAAAATACACTAATTTATTAATACTGTATATTTTAATTGTATAATATTTAGTAGTACTTTGTTTGCGAGTTCCAACTTGAACAAGCACTTCTGAATTTTCCATCTTAATTTCTTTTTTTTAATTATTTCTTATGGTTATTAGTAGTCAAGAAAAATATCGTGAGGAAACCTGCATGTGTCTGATGAAATTCTATCCACATTCCCATATTGGAACATCGCGTTATAATAAACACCAAATCTTCTTAAAGGCTTTCACTAATACTTTCCTTTACATTTTAATTTAGATATTATGTACAATTTTTGTTAACATATCATGACTGACAAATTTAAACGTTATCTGGTATCTTGTTTATAAAGCGTATGCAATGTTTGCTGACCCGCGTCAGGATTACTAACCCTGTGTAACGGAGTTAATAACTTTATGCTTGTTTGGCCGTGAATGCTACAGAGAGCGTAATCGCCAGTAAAAGCGTCGTACTGTAGTTAAGCGTTTGTAACGATATTGAGGAATTATGCATGTTCTGACGATTACATCTAAAGCATTATTAAAGATCCATACATAATTTGTCTTCGTGGATTAATATATTGAAATAATTTCTAAAAACTACATTATTCAACTCGCATGTGTCTAAATTCAACGAAATCGTGCCACATGTGAATTCATCAACCTGCATTGGAGCAGCGTAAAATATGCTCCTAGCCTTCTCCACAAATGGAGTGGAGGCTAAGACCTGTAAATTACCCACTGCTGGGCTAAGGCCCAGGTAAAAATTTACAGTTGTATGTCCATTGATAGTCGATCGAAATATTTGAAAAAAAGAGCGTAGCAAGGTAATTCATATTGACTTTCAGTCAGGATGTATCATATATAATTGTATTTAACTAAAATACTTTTGTATTTTAAATTTTGGAAAAGGGTTACTAAATTTCCTGCCATTTCTTCTCGGTAGGTTCTACATTCCATTGTTAATTAAATTTTCACATCCTACCGGTTTTCTCGGTAGAATCCTCATTACGAACCGGTGTTAGCTTCACTTAATAGTATTATAAAATGACGATTCAAAATTGCTTGTAAAAGCCCACTTGAATAAAAGATATTTTGATTTTAAGAGGAAGTTTCAAAATCAAGTTTAATTTTGTAACTCAAACTTCTAACATAAAATGAAAATAATTTGTAACTCGTAGATTTGGAAGTGATTTTAATGTAAACTTAGACTGATTTGTAATAAAAACACAGCACGAAGCTTCTCTTAATTGATAAAAAATGTACACGTACTAATCATATACAATTAATTATATTTATAAATCCTATATGAAAACAAGCGAATATGAATTCAAGATTTTTATCATGTACAGTATTAATAATAAGCCTTATTTTTTATCAAGAATTTTGTAAATCTAAAATTTTGCTGTTTTTTTAATTGTTTTTAAAAGTTACTATTCCTTAATAACAGACCTTTATTATTTCAGATAGAAAATTGTTTATACTGTCTTAATGTTAGCAATATTGTTATGTTAAAAAGATTAAAATATACATACATCAACAAACAATAAAATCTCGTTGTTTATTATCTTTATCTTAAAGATAATATGATAACTCATTCATATGAACTATAAAGATAAATGGTCCAAGAATAGAACCCTGTAAAATTATATGAGTATTCAAAAATATTTTTGCTTGTTATGCAGAAACTTTTATGGGACCTTGCTGTGACTTTTTGATATATGTTATAGTTACGAGAGTTAGAAATGTAACCTTATATATAAATAGGTACATCATTGTGATTTATATTATAGCATTTATATTTAGTTCAATAGGTTATACAATACATATAAAACAACGTGTAATTTTCCCACTGCTGGGCTAATGCCTCCTCTCTTTGAGGAGAAGGTTTGGAACATATTCCAGCACGCTGTTCCAACGCAAGTTGGTGGAATACGCATGTGGCAGAATATATATGAAATTTGACACATGTATGTAGATTTTCTCAATTTTTTTTGACCGCTTAGCACGTGATGAATTACAAACACAAATTAAGCACATGAATTCAGTGATGCACGCGTTCTAACCACTGGGCCATCTTGGCTCGTAGGTTGGTTTCAAAAAACTTGAGTAGGAAATTACAACAAACTCACAAACTGTAGCCGCTACCACTCGCCGAACTGAACCACGCCAACGCTTCGAGGCTGTTCTTTCTATGCGGTTTCTGAAACAAATATTACACTAATAATATTTTTTAACAGTCTTACATCGCATATAAAACCTTTTCACTAAAAACTCATTTAAATTATTTTCGCTCTTTAGAACATATTCCGAATTATTTGAAGTAGGTTTAAATTTTTTGGGCTATGTACAAAAACGTCTGGGCGTGCTCGTTCAAATTCCGAATGCATTCGAAAGCTCTACTCATAATTTTTACTTCTGATTTTAATTAGAACTTGTAAAGTTAAATAAGTAATATTTATGTAAAGATACATTAATGTACGTTTCGTACAAATGAATGTATGGATTCATAACGTGTTTTATTGATTAAGGTCGAGGAATACCTGTTTTGTAAATTATCGGAAAAACTATATATTTTGTAACTGAAAAATATATGGAGCGCACCTGCGGACTGAATAGAATAAATCACCTAAATCGGCCGAGCCGTTTTTGAGTAATTGCTGAGCATATAATACTGCTATGAATAGTTGAAAGGATAATCCGTAGGAGTATTTCTGACTTTAGTGGTAACTTTTTAATGACCTTGATTGAATATCGTATAAAGAATAATCCTTAGGAGTGTTTCTGACTTTAGTGGTAACTTTTTAATGACCTTGATTTATCTTATATATAAATAGCGTAAGTTGATTTTTGTTTGGACGATAACTGCACGTAGAAGATCGGTCAAGGTCTTATTTGGTACAGCTCTAGCCGTAGATGTGCAGAAAAATAAAGAGGAGTCTTAATTGTATTACACCAACTTGTTACAGTTTAAAAAAGAATTATTTTGTAGAGGCCTTAAAATCGCTATGGCTCTTTATAAAAAAATGAATATCCGTTGTCATCTTACAAAGAAATTAAATCGTAACAAAAGCTGTAATAGATTTCGAAACTTGTAAAAATCTGTTGGATAAACTCTAAGTTTCGTGTGCTACCCATTAGTTTATCATTAAAATTTTATGATACAATTTATCAAAATGAAATGAACAGAAGTATAGGAAAATACCCAAAATATTCGTGTTTGTCTGGTCAATATATGCTTCCGTTGGTAGCTCTCATTGACATAGATTGAGTTCACGATGTTATAGATAGAGCTGATTTGAATACTCTGATCAACCCCTTCTGGATCAGTAAGCACCTATCACAAGCACATCACAACAAGTAAGCAAACCCTATAGCAAGCTAGACCATAGCAATTATTTAGCATTATGTCCTATGTATAGTACGACACAACATGAATGTAGCTTCGGCAAATGCAATAAAACCGATTAATGCCGATTTATCCAACCAAAAGAAATATTTCCCTATTTTCGTGCCATTCGACGCTATTCGTCGCTTTATATTCTCGTGTCAGTTCAACCCGAGAATGATATTACAAGTTATTAAGTTTGTGTAAAGATCATATTAACATAAGAAATAAATATTGGTAATTTGGGATAGCGTACTTAATTCAGATGAATCGGTTTTACGAATTTTGTCGATGTTAAATCTATACTGTTCTTGAAAGCGTTAATTATACTCATAATTAGTTATACACTAAGGATACCTTAACTGAAGAAAGAAGGGTAGGTAACAACGTCAGTCATATGAAAGCAGGATGTTACAGGAAAATCAAGAGTAGCAGACCTTACTCTAAGGAATTTATCTATTCTAAGGAACTTGTCTATTCCTTACAAAGTATTTTAAATTGAATAAACCGTCGATTCTGAGGAGCGATCCAGTTACTGTCTAAAGTTTCTTTTGAAAATGTCACACATAACAAGGAAGGAGATAAAATGTTTCAGAAAATAGGAGAAGAATTTATGTAATAGTGGCGAACGCATAATATCTCTTTTTTCTTATTGAGCCTATTGGAATTTGGTTGACGATATCATGTGTCAAATAAACGAATGTATTTTGTGAAGTTATGCTTCTTTAAATGAGTTGAGTGTAAATTTTACAGATGAATGAAAATGACTTCAATACAATTATATCCAAAGTACGCTACTTACGAAAAATAAATATTGATATACGTATATTATGTGGTTTAAATCAAACATTGATTGTATATTAATTATTTATAACAACTGGATGTTCAGTTTCTAGTTGGCTATTCATGTCTTCCGAAGTATAACTTTAGTCAAAGTCAAAAATCTTAATTCAAAATGGCAGTGTTTACACTTTCTTATTGATAGTCAAAAAATCTACCACCGGTTCGGAATTTAACACCTCAGATCTGAGAAGAACCGGCGAAAGACAGTGCGATCAATTTTTTTTTCGTTTCATGTTACATATAAAATATATATTTTAATAGTAATACAAATATATTTTTGTTATTTGAAATAGCCTGGAGTCGTTTTAAATGCTAAAACATAAGTACAGGATTTTATCTTCAGATTTTTATCATAGGATTAACAAATTTACTCAATCCGTCTTAACATTACAACATTAACAAACCCAGCAGTGGTTTAGGCCTCCTCTTGCTTTTATAAGAAGGTCAAGCCTATATTCCACCACGCTGCTCCAGTGTGGGTTGTTGGATACAAATGTGGCAGAATTACTTTGAAATTAGTCAAATGCGGGTTTTATCACAATGTTTTCCTTCACCATCAAGCACGAGGTGAATTATAAACACAAATTAAACACTTGAAAATTCAATGATGCTTGCTTGGGTTTGGACCAACAATACTCGTTGAGATGCAATCAACAACATAGGTTCATATGTAAAATACACACAGCCAAAAAAATATATATTTTTAACCATTTTATTCAATCTAAACTTATTTATAGAATATCTTTGTAATATCTGTGTAGCCGGGACGGGTGGCTGTATAATGTAAAAGGAAATTCGTTCGAAAAATTATCTACAAATGACAGCCTATTAAAGATGGAACACATCTGCAGGGCCAATTTCTGAGGCATATTTATCTCATTCAGCCGCGCAGGTGTGTCTAATCTCTTAAGCTTTTAACCGGGCTGATTTACATACAATTATCTATATAAAGACTTGCTATTCGTATTCAAATATTTTTGCACAAATGTCATTAAGTCTTTAACTACAATATAGTAGTTTTATCTATTAGAGGTATTTTGTAGAGAGTAGCTTCCCTGATCGTCTAAATTATTATTAATAATTAATGGTTCGAAATTGAGCACCTTGGCTTGGTGAACGATCGGTTAGGCAGACTTGCAAGAGGTTCATCTGATGGTAAGTGAATAATGATCATCACCGACCATGGATGTGGTAATTGCTTTCAGGTGATCCATTTACCTCGAGATGGTCCAGTGGTTAAAACACGTGCATCTTAACCGATGATTGCGGGTTCAAACCCAGGCAAGCACCGCTGATTCATTTGCTTAATTTGTCTTTATAATTCATCTCGTGCTCAGCGGTGAAGGAAAACATCGCAAAAAACCTGCATGTGACAAATTTCATAGAAATTCTGCCACATGTGTATTCGACCAACCCGCATTGGAACAGCGTGGTGGAATATGTTCCAAACCTTCTCCTCAAAGGGAGAGGAGGCCTTTAGCCCAGCAGTGGGAATTTACAGGCTGTTGTTTTTGAACCATTCACCAGTTTGCGGACGTAATATTTTTTCCGAACCAGTGATGGTTTTTTATATATGTAACAACATAGTTATGTAACATTACTCAAGCGTTACCTATTGTGCGTTGTTATGCCAAGAGCATTCAGGCGAGTGTCAATAACAAGTGTTATGGATATAAGGCGGCAACTCAAAGAGATTAATGGTTCAGAAACGCGGTACAAACAAAACATGTTACTTTTTGTAATGCTTCCCAAATTCTCCGAATAAAATATACACAGAAATTTTACCAGAATTTGCAGTGCGTTTTGGAAAAAGTTTTAGTATATAAAATTATATTACAAGTAGTTATGTCCCAGGCCTCTTACTACAGACACAAGGAAGTTAACAATTTATTTTGCCAAGATTAACATTTCTTTTAGCGTCCATGTCTATGGGTGATATCTTGATTGAATCTCTTATTTAAATCACGTGGCATTTATTTGTTACAAATTATCAAATATTAAATGTTTTTGTATAAACTGTTTAGTTGTAATTAGGTTTATTTATTTAAAAAAAGTCTTCTTATAAAATTAATTGTTATAATTTATTACTGTATAGTTGCTCTAGACTTGGTCTTAGACTTGGTCACTGAAATTTTACAAGTATAGCGCGACTAGCAAATATCTTCAAATTCGATGTAAATAATTAATTTTAAAAAAAGAACAATTTTACGATTGTGCTAACTTTTTGCTCCGTTATACATCGACTATAAATTTGAATGAATAGTAACAGATTAAATATAATAAAAGCTTATTTCATAGTTAAAATAATTATGTCATTTAATGTATTATATGTAATTCGTTAGAAGAATCTCCTAATCAATATTGAAGGTTTTTTGGAAGGCAATGTTAAAAAAAATCTTTTGATAACATTTCATCAAATATATAAATCGACTATCGCACAATTTCAATCTTATATTAAAAGTAAAGCACAGATGCGCAGTTTCCACGACGGACGCGTCATAAAATCACAGCAACGTTTTATGCAAATATGCAAAACAGTGAATATTGCATATTTAAACGTTCCACATTTGGAATGCATTCAATACATTCAACTGGCGTATTATGAAAATTTCATTTTGATATTCCATTTTCGTTTCATGTATGTAATGTTCTGTGCGAATTTTGGCAGCCAAACTCAAGTAGGTACTAGTCACCTGTGATATTATATCCACTCAGGGCCGTATTTAGGCAACCGGGGCAACTGCCCTGGGGCCTCCACATTAGTGGGGGCCACAGTTTTCAGCAAGTTAACAAATACCGAGATATAGTCAAATTATAATAATGTTATTATTTAATATTTTAAAAGTTACGGATACAAGTTAATAAATCATTGCTTACTGATTGAAATAAAAAAAGTAATTAATTCATGATAATATAATTATTTGGTTCACGCTTCTGTTTGTCTAGGGCCCCCACTGCTTTGTGGCCCGGGGGCCTCCAGACCTTTAAATCCGACTCTGTACCCACTGCAAAAATGTGTGCTTCACAGTTCTGCTTTCTCACTTTCATTTGTAATCCAACAAGAGAGTCCAACCATAACAATATGCAAGGATGTATAGTATTTTTGATTCGTGGGTTTATCTTGAACAATTTTCGCGCAACTGAATATTTCGACAGTACACTCCAACTTATGGACATGCTTTGCGAACCTAGGTCTGACTCTACTTAGACCTTTAATTTCTTGAATAAGAATTACAGGTGTGTGTGAGTTGTATGTTGTAACGTTAATAACATTCATGACTCGATATTAAAAATATTCACATTTGTTTTGTAATTTTAAAAGTTCATCTAAAAATTTTAGAGTTTACAGTTGTCCATTAATATAAACAATTTTATTAAATAGATCTATTTGTATTGTATGCAGACGTATAATACATTTTAAATACTTACGCTATACAATAAACAAAAATGTTATAAGAATTAGGAAAAAAAATCTAAAATTTTAATTGTAATCTTGCTGATCTCTTAAAAAACGTTTCCGCTTTTAACAAACAAATTAGAATTTTTTTTTGTTTTCAATGTGATCCTTACATACTTTAATGCTTATAAACTTTTTTCATAAATTTCATGTTAAGGAAAATACTCCAAATTTCTTTATACCAAGTCTTTTTGACAACGTAAAGTAAAATAATACGTTTATTATTATTGACTCATACAAAAATTGTAATGTACCAGCCAGGATTTGATTACACTTATAGACTTTAACTCGCATAAACTAGATGAAATTAAAAAAAACCGATTTGAAATTAGAACGAGACTGAAAATGAAGTTCTACAATATGACGTGAAAATACGAGCGCGTTGGGATTAGAAGATTGCAGATGAATAAAATTAATTTTGTCTTTGCCTTCCACCGTACGTGGTTAATTACAATTAAAAAATATTTAAATGACATTTATTTTAATTTAGAATCACTGACGTAGCTGAGAAATACAATAAACACACACATACACAAACTAAGATGATATAATAAGACTATAGGTGAATTGTCTTTCAGTCTTTGCCGTCTGACTAGGCCAGTCCTTGTCAAACTGCAATTGTCTTGTCAAGTTGCAGTTTGACAAAGACTGGCCTAATATTAATACATTGAATTGAGAAAGGGTTATGTGACAGAATAACCTCTATATTTAATTCTTAGCTGTTCAACCTTCATGGTAGTACTTTAACAAAAACCGGCCTAAGCACGATTATAATGAACTAAAAAAAAAGAATAAATTTGAATATGGAAAGCCTGACTTGATTAAATATTACACGCGTCACGTCCGAACGAACTTGTCGGACAACAAGGCTGCAAATGAGCTGAATATTAATCTTTTCCGCATAGAACAGTACGTTTGTGATAAAACAGAATTAAAAAAAAAACTTAATAAAGCGAGCGAACAAAATTAAAAACAATCGACTAAAGAAGAATTGCAAATATTGTAAATACGGGTAATTTTATTTATATGTCGCAGTATCAGATAAATAAATGCTTTGATTGTAATCACTTAGTTTAGATATTTGATTGTGGATGGCCAGTGAGGTCAAGTTCTTTTGCCATGTTAGAAAAAGCAAGTAATTTCAGCTGTCAAGCTGGAGATAACAGATTATAAAACACTAGAAACTTAAACACTTCGCGTTGCTGGTACTAAATATACTACAGAATTTTGTTATTTACGACATCACAATAGAAACTAAAATCTAAAGTTGACAGCGTTTCTTTGCTACATTGTTCATGTCCATATACGCAAAAACCTTCCTCTCTAATCACACTATCTATTGAAAAAAAACCGCATCAAAATCCGTTGCATCATTTTTAAGATCTAAGCATACATAGGGATAGACAGCGGTAAGTCACTTTGTTTTATACTATGTAAAAATCAATATACGATAATCTAATACTAATGTTTATGCTTAGTTCTTTGAAACTACGAAAATCACTAATTTATATAAGATTATTAATTAGTCAAATAAATATAATAGACGTTTCATCAAATTAATGAGATGACTTTTACATCTGTCAAAGTCCTGTAATTTCAAACGGCTTGTCATGATATTCCAAATTTGTAAGTTGTCACCACCGTCTACATGCAATAATGCCGTAAGTAATTTTAATCATTCCTCACATGCCCAATGCGCCACCATCCTCGGGAACTAAGTTATGTTCCTTCTGCCTGTAGATACAGGCTTACTCATCCTTTAAAGCGAAACACAACAGTACAAAGTCATTGCTAGGCGGTAGAACGATGAGTAGGGCCAATTCAGACGTACTCAAAGCCATTTTGTATCCAGTCAACAGTACAGAGTCTTATTTCTTGGTTGTAGAATTTAGGTGATGACTAACCTAACCTACCCATACCGACTCATAGCCCGATGTCGTGTTTTATAACTTGTTTGTTTTTAATATTTGTTGTTTGCAGATCCAACTGCTAGCTCTATTGTGGACTTAGGATTAACTATTATGATTAAGCTTGGCTTTTCGCACCTGAGACCATTTTGCCTGCATCGCACTTCCATGTTATATTGTTTATACAAAATTTTCTTTGAAATTTCCTTAAGTTTGTATTATATAACGAGACGTGTAATATTTGTTTTCTTTAACGATATTTACAGATTTATAAACATTCTAAATACTATAATTACTTAATCATATATACATTCATCTTGATACATATATTCTTGTGATAATAGGGCCAATCTTAAATGATACCAGCCACACAGGACATATCATAGTGTCCAAGTATGTGTGCAAACGCAGGTTAAACGCAACTGTTCTAATTGAGGCTCGAAGTAATGTATTTTTACATATGTATATGCCGTGGAAAGTAATGGACCCCGTACCACCGAATAGAAAATAAATAGAAAAAGACAATTAACACTCAGCCATCGCTGTCGCCTACATATATTTATTTTAAATTTACATTATTCGTTTATCATTCAAACGATAAACATTTATTAATAAAGTCTTTTTTATTCTCTCATTTCGCTATACGCTATACAAAATTTATAGTCTATATTATTATCTTTATTAATATTATAAACGTGAAAGTAAGTCTCTGTCTACGCGGGCGACAACTAGTATATCGATCCAACAGTATTATAATGGGTCTTGTAATGATTTATTTATGTTTATAAATCAAAATCAAAATAAACTTTATTCAAGTAGGCTTTTACAAGCACTTTTGAATCGTCATTTTACAATTAGTGAAGCTACCACCGGTTCGGAAAGTAGATTCTCCCGAGAAGAACCGGCAAGAAACTCAGTAGTTACTCTTTTTTAACATTTAAAGATACAAAGTCATGTTAGTTAAATACAATTATTTAAATTAATATATCCTGCGTGGAAGTCAACAGATATTAGCTCCACGCTTTTTTATCATCAATAAAATCTTGTATTGAATAATATGCTTTTTCTATCAATGTATTTTTTACAAACGATTTGAGTTTACTAAACGGCAAAGTTAAAAATTTCTGCGGAATTTTATTACAATACCGAAACAAGAAGAGTCACGCTTTAGAAGGCCAATGCGCTGATTAGCGAAATTTCCAAACTAAGTTGGCGTGTCACATCAACCGCGTAATTAATAACACGAACTTTTTGTAATATTTTAAGCAGTACAGTAACATTTCCCGCTGGAGGGCTAAGGCCTCCCCTTCCATTAAGGAGAGGGCTTGGAACATAGTCCACCACGCTGTTCCAATGCTGGTTGGTGGAATACACATGTAGACTTTCGATAGAATTATACACATGCAGGTTTCCTCACGATGTTTTCCTTCACCACCGAGCACGAGATTAATTGTAAAGACGAATTAAGCACATATATATAGTGGTGCTTGCCTGGGTTTGAACCCGAATCATCGATTAAGATGCACGCGTTCTAACCACAGGGCCATCTCAGCTCACTATTTTAAAGTAAAATGAAAACAAAGTAATACGCGTGCAACTTTATGGAAGAAATCTATTTGCATCTGAAACCACAGGCAAATCCAACCTTGAAACCTAATCGATCTCTGCTAATTTCTCTGAGGGGTTGTTATTTCGGCACAACTTACCAAGTTAGGTTACCACTTTAAAACACCTACATTGAGTAAAACCGTGTTCAAAAAAGATAAGTCTTCAGGCCTCGTTATAACGCCAAAAACCGAATTAATTATACAGAGTGTAGCGAAAATGAAAGCACCTATTTTAAATTCAAATTTTTTTGGTTAATTCAAACAAAAAGCCATTGTAGCCAAAAGAAGTACGAGGCTGGATCTGTGGCAGCTTTATTTGATTCTTGAGTCATTCATTTCGTTTTTTAAAACACGTATTTGAAGGTTAGTAATAAGAAACTACATCACATATATTTCTTCCATTTTATGTCATACAAACAACTAAAGAAATAGATTGAATATGCTTAAAAAGCCAATTTAAAGTTAAAAAAATAATAAATGTTCATATATTTTTATATAACAATATTAAATTACTTTTTTGTTCTATTTGCTGTCTGTCTGCTGCTAAAGCTTCATCAAAAGTATAACGCCTCGCCTCATTGCCTCGACTGGTGACAGGAGCGCTGGTTCGTTTTTGGCCCAGAGGATCGGAATTGCGATTCAAATGCGAAATGCTGCTAGCATTCTTGCCACCATTCCACGCGGTTATGATTTATACAGTAACTAGTTTTAGTTCATATTTGTATATAGTTAAGCATTTAATGTTATTAATTCTTATTTTAATAAAAATGCTGTAATAGTAAATATTATTATTACAGAAGTTAAAAAAAGTGTTAAAATAACTGTTTTTGGATTCAAATAACACTGAATAAACCAAAGATATCAATATAGGCATGCTTAATTTGCATAAAATGCATAGTACGCAACTTAGATGTAGCAGCGGCAAAATTCGTAAAACCGATTACCGATAGAAATAGCTTTCTATCGCACCATTCGACACTATTCGTCGCTATAGATTCTCGCGTCAGTTTAACCCCAGAGAGCAAGTGCATGTAAGTTCACATATCACATTGACGAATATATTAGGGCATATAATATTACATGTTATTAGATTTGTGTAAAGATCATATTCACATAAGAAATAAATATTGATAATTTGGGATGGCGTTATTAAGACGGATGTGATCAGTTTCACGAATTGAGCCGATGCTACATCTAAGTTGTGTCGTACTATATTCGATTTTAAAAGCGGTATATTCTCATTCCGCCTGTATATATTTTACGTCAAATCGCGTGTTAGCTATCAGCAACGTCTACGTGTAATGACCAAGAACCGACTAGCCGACTTAAACGGGTGAAATTGCATGCATTTTTGATGCAAATTACGTGTTGGTACTAAGTGACAAGACGTGCAAATATTATACAACGTTTTATTATTCAAGTAATCTTATTAAGAATACTAGTTGTACCCGCGACCTTGTACGCGTTTGAATTTCACAAAAAAATTATATTATTGTAGCCTAAGTTACTCCCTATTATATCAGTTATCTGCCAGTGAAAGTCCCGTCAAAATCGGTCCAGCCGTTCTAGAGATAAACCGGAACATATAGACAGACAGACAAAAATTGTAACAAATATTATTTTGGTATATGTACAGTGTATGAATACATATGCATTGAGTAAAAAAGAGCTATTTTAATATTACAAACAGATACACCAATTTTATTATACTATGTATAGATTTATCAAAGAACTCCGATTTAAATGTATTTATAAATGTTATAAATAAATATTGGATGACATCACATACTTTACTTTGATCCCAATGTAAGTAGCTAAAGCACTTGTGTTATGGGATATCAGAAGTAACGGTACCATTAACCAGACCCAAGACAACATAGAAAACTAATGAACTTTTTCTACATCGGCCGGAAATGAAACCGGTATTACTCGACCACGGAGGTCGTCATCTATCCAAACCTTTATGGTCTACTTTACCCCAATAGATCCTGTAGCGTCTGTTTTCAATTTTCTACCGTCGACGGTTATCAGCTCAACTGATCTAATTATTTTGTAAGCCTCCATTTATTGAATCGTTCTCTCTATTTCGAGATTATTTCTCTCGATTTAATTCATATATCCTACGAAAGACGTAGTCAGGCCATTAATACTTCATCTCTCTAACTCAAGGATTTATGCCCTATATGCTGAAAAAGAGTAAATACTGAGTTTTCTGTCGGTTATTCGTGGTAGAATCTACTTCAGTTAATATAGTTTTTAAATCACGAGTCAAAAGTTTAGGTCTACTTGAATAAAGTATATTTTGATTAGATTTATGGATTCTTCCAATCATAAACTTATTTATGACAGGAATAAGCGGTAATGGCGTACTGTATTTCAGTGGTCGATCTTGTAAGTCTTAGTGCGGGATCAGCGAATACATAGCTGACAAAACGCTACATATTCTTCAGTTACTTTTATTCAACTACGGATTTTATCATGAAGAAATAAGTTTCAGTTTGGCGTCAAGTCAAATCGTCAACCAGAGCATTTTCTTTGTTCTGTTTCCTATAGGGCTTCCTAATCATTTAAACCCTAACACAGCAATATAAGCTATTTCTTGACGATGGTAGAATAGCCAGGGATTACCCAAATTGACCTTCGAGGCACTAAAAAGAACACATTTGGTTTAAATCGTAATTATTATCGTCGTTACTCGTATGGTTTTATATAAAACTAGCTGTACCCGTGAAATCGTCCGCGTGGTATAGTGAGGTCGGGTAGCGTTTTAAATGATTTCAGCTAATTATTTTAAGAATAAGACATACTTAATTGTACATTTAGCATTCGCCCATCAACGATACAGTGAATATCCGATATAATTGCGAACAGTCTCTTTAACAAGCTTGCGAGGACATTTGGCATCTGGCATCCTTCATGCACAGGCAATAGAGATTTTTTGCCAGTTCTTCTCGATAGAATCCATTTTCAGAAACGTTGGTAGCATTCAAAAATGCTTGTAAAAAGCCTACTTGAATAAAGAATATTTTCATTTGGTTATAAATGCAAAAATAAATTTGTTTGTCATGCTTTCCAGTCTCAACTATTTTATCGAAAAATGAGAAAATTTTCTAAACAAAATTTTCAAATTTTTTTTTATTTTTTTAAATTAAACATGGCGTATTATTATGTTCGTGTGCGAAATCGACATACAGTAAAATTACCTTAACTTCCTGAAATGAAGGACTTTTTAATACTAAAAAGATACAATCACGAACAAACAAAGACCTACCGTAGTACTTATTTACTTAGCTAAGTGTAAATAAAGTAACACGCAAGTCCACGGAGCTTAAAAGCTTGTAAATATACAAGCTGTTTATAAATATGGCCGTGAAATGACTTCAAATTTAGTTTATACTATTTATAATCAATGGAAGATTTGTAAGAATTTCTGAAGTCTGAAACTTTCAATAGGCTCTTTGGATTAATGTAGGGGAAGCTTAACGAATGAGATCAAGGAGGAATCAAAGTATCGTTAAAATTTTAATTAAATTAAAATATTAAGAGCAAAAAAGCAAAATATTAATGTCTGAAATTAAACATAAAATGGAAGATAATAATAATTAGGTATATTCCAGTTTCTAATTCTACTTATTTATAGTATAACATACTTTCTAGAAATAATATCGAACTCGATATTCATCGTTACAGCTTATCCATATTCAGAGCGTGTCTCACTAAAATTTTAAACTAATACTATTAATACAATAATAAAAAAGTTTAAGATTTTAAATAAACATGGTTATTTTTATTACTAAAGTTATTAATTATTAATTATATTAATTAAAATATATTATATTAATTAAAATAGTTATTAATTTTGGGATATTTTTTATTTTTTTTTCTTTTTGTTCGGTGCATCTCGATATTTAGACATTATCTATGTAATGTCTTGTTCACGAGAATAGTAATAAAAAAGTTTATATTAGTTAATAAGCTTGTTCCAAATTATAAGATTATAATTTGCATTTTTATGTCTTTTTATTACTTTCTTACTTTTATTTTCATTATATTTAAAAAATATATTTTTCTATGCATGCTGTGATCTCCTATAACTGAAAGCACATAACTTCTTTAACCCTTACACTGTTTTGATAGAATCTATACTCAGTGTGTATCCTTTGTTGGACTCATAAATAAAGTAAATATGTAATGTTTCCAGTTTAATTCCAATACCATTTGGACTATTCCTTATAAAAATACTCCAGCTGTTTCACAACTGAAAGCTAATTCTACTAATTTATAACAGTTATGATGCCTTCCTGATTCTACTTTAATACAAATCCGACCAAGCTGCAAATTGTTTATTGTATTTATAAAACAGGGAAACAGCTTAACAGCCACAATTGGTTATCGATTCGATTGCGATAAAGTGACAATTTGTTAGTAGAACTTGTTCCCGGTTCCGAACAAAGCCTTTTCCATTATCATGACACTCCATAGTTGTGTTATATGTGTGTGTGTGTGTGCGTGCGTGTGTTTACGAGGTGTGTATAAAGCGTCTAAATTATGTCGCCTAGAGATAGTGAAGTATTAGTTATTATTAATATGGGTGTTATTTGTAGATATACATTGGAGGGGTTTTGGAAGTCTCCAAGGGAGGAGTAAAACCAATAATATTCATCGTTTTATAATAAATACTTACTATACAAAGATATCAATACTACAACAGTAATGGTCATCTAAAATAGACAGACAAGATATATATATATATATATATATATATATATATATATATATATAGTACGTAGCAGTAAAGATCTTGAAATCTTGAAAGCCTTCTAATGCCATCAATTCATTGGAATTTGAATAATTCATTCATTGGAAATCTATCTATATATATATATATATATATATATATATATATCTATATATCTATATATAAAAATATATATATATATATATCTATATATCTATCTATATATATATATATATATATATATCTATAACCGATGACAATTTATATTATAGTACTTCTACGAAAAGTTGATTAATGTTTTCATTCAATCAATTTGTTTCTCAAATGATCCGTTAGGGAAAAGTGTGGGTGGCGCGGCTGACACCCACATCAGTACGACAATGGTGACAAATTCAGAAGAGCCTGCGAAAAAACCAATTTACAAAGATGATAGTGCTATCTATTTGGGTAGGGTAATATACTAAGTTTTTACGGTAAGGAAAATGTTTTTTGCGATACTCTATAATGATTTTCAGAATAGTTCTATTTATTAATTGTTTTGATTATTAAATATCCACACTTGACCGATATAAGCAACAGTGGTTATTCTCTGAGAAATGTAGCCAAATCATATCATTAGTACGTAGTGCATAAGTATACCATTTTTATTCACTCTCAATTTTTGATGGTACCTCTAATTTGAAACAGCTTATAAGAATTCAGGTACAGATTTAAAGAGTTTACGTGTTTTCTGTGGCACAGGAGAGATTCTGCTATAAGAAGAATATGCCTAATCTATATCTTTCATTATATATTAGATATCCTTGCGTGATGATATAGGTTTAGTAACCTCCAACTTTTATTATTAGGCCTGGGTCGGTCCCACCCACTTTTCAATTATAGAACTATCTAACACCAATAATCTGTATTACTTCGTCCCAGTTTCAAGGACGAAAATAGCGTAAATAACATAACATTTTTTTGTCATTGGTGGCAAACGGCCCGGAGGCTCATTTGATGAAAAGTGAAACACTAGTGAGTTAAAACCGCTGATGGACATCTGCAACACCGGGGGGCTTGCACGTGCGTTGATGACCTTTAAATAAAGAGCTTTCTTTCCTTGAAAGGTGAGAGCAGTACTTCATGTAGGGTCGAATTTGTACCTTGTATAGTCTTAGGTGATTGGCCGATATAACATTTTAAATACTTGGTTGGCAGTGTGAGGAGTGACTTAAACTTATTGCAACACCAGATATACCGAACGTGATCGCTTCAACCAGATAGTATATTTGTTCGCCCATCTATTTAATCTTCATAACATAAACAGGTTAATCAATGATATATAACATAAGTCCCACGTACCCCTACTTCACGTGGGGGAAATACGTTATGCGTTTTTTCTAGCGAGAAAAAAAGGACAACCAGATGTAATGAAGTTAGTTTTGAGATACATTCTATTTGAGACATTGAACAACAAGATATAAAATTATTATTTAAATATCTGTGCCAATTAACACAAAAAAATAATTTATATAATACTCTAGAAAGAGACAGTGATAAGAAAAAGAGGGAGCAGTCCTTACATGACGATTTCTACCAGTTTACTCAGATGTAAGTCACTTAAAAGAACATTATTCCAATAAGCGATGATACCAATTTAAAACGCCCGCGGATGAATGACCTATTGGTGCCAAAAGGTCTTATCACGCACTTAAAATGCGGTCCAAAAAGTCCTTTATTTTCTTCTTATCAATACCAAAATCTAAACCCAGTTAAGTCCCTCGAGAAAAGAATGTAATTCTAGAAAGTGCCTCGAAACTTTTAAAACTAATAAGATTCATTGGTATGTTTGTGACTAAAAGTTTTGGCACGCTTGGATATATCCAGTGTTCTCACGTAACATTCGAAAGTTATGTGAAATGGCAATAATTGACCGAGATCAGTATTGCCTTCAAGTCGGAATTGGTTGCATACATTTTACTTGTATGTATATTTTCTTTTTCTTAAATTCGAAATATAATTGTTTTACTATCAAGAGATGGCCCAGTGATTCGAGTTAATCGATGTTTGCGGGTTCAAACCCAGGCAAGCACCACTGAATATGCATGTGCTTAATTTGTGTTTATCGTTCATTCGTTCTCGAAGGTAAAAACATCGTGAGGAAACCTGCACGAGACAAATTTCATAAAAAATCTGCCACATGTGTATTCCACCAACGCGCATTGGAACAGCGTGGTGGAATATGTTCCAAACCATCTCCTCAAAATGGGAGAGGAGGCCTTTAGCCCAGCAGTGGGAATTTACAGGCTGTGGTTGATTATCAAGGGTGCGTTTATTATTTAAAACATATTCTCATCAACGTTTATACCACTAGCATCAAGTTCTAATATACGAAATATAATTGTTTTATTATCTTGTAAATGCTTCTTTTTAAATTTTAATCATATTTTCTTCGACGTTTGTGAGTGTTCGAGTCTGTTCGAATTATCACTGGAAATAGTAGCTAGCATTTTTGTAGTAGCATTTTTTAAATTAAGAATGACGTTTTAAAATGTGTTACGTGTCTTTTGTTACAAGTGCTTTAGCTACTTACATTGGGATTAGAGCAATGTGTGCGATGTTGTCTCATATATATTTTTTATGATATAGGTTGGCGGTCGAGCATATGGGCCTGATGGCAAGTGATCACCATCAGCCATAGTTGTCCACGTTATGTCCCTTGTGCCTGTAATTACACTGGCTCACTCACCCTTCAAACCGGAACACAACAATACTGAGTACTGTTTTTTGGCGGTAGAATAACTGATGAGTGGGTACCTACCCAGACGGGCTTGCACAAAGCCCTACCACTCAGTGCTTATTTTGTATTTATTTATTTATACTTTAAAATTTTATTCATTATAAATGTGAAAGTAACTCTGTTTGTCTGTCTATCTGACGCTCTTTCACTACCAAACTGTTGAATCAAATTTGATGAAATTAGCTATGAAGCAATGAACTATAAGGAAGGACATAGACTATTTTTGGCGAACACATGACAACCAAACCACTAAAACGCGAGCTACACCTTGCTTATATGAAAATGAAATGCAAGTTTCACTTAAATGTAATTTATAATATATTTAAATGACGTTGTCGACCACCGTGGTCGAGTGGTGTGTACACCGGTTTTCAATGGTACGCCACTCCGAGGTCCCGGGTTCGATTCCCGGCCAAGCAGATGTAGATTATCATTAGTTTTCTATGTTGTCTTGTGTCTGGGTGTTTGTTTTCGTCCGTCGTTACTTCTGACTTTCCATAACACACGTGTTTTAGCTACTTACATTGGGATCAGAGTACATTACTCTGTGATGTTGTTGTGTCATATTTATTTATTATTATTTTTTATTTAAACTAAATCGTTAGTGCGATTCGGGCCCGTATACTGAGGGTTCCGTACAACCCAACACAGACAAACAGATACTGATGTAACAAAAATTTACGGTTTTCGCATTTCTTTCTATACTTGCGCTAAAAGATCTTCTTCTTAGTAAAATTTCATGATTCCAGTTTAAAGGTTTTGATTGCCTTTATGACATAAACGAATAGATTTTTGGATAGCGTGGACTGCTCTTATGGATTGTATACCTCAGTATTTGGTATTTAAATTTATAATTCTACGCTTTCCTAATAAAAATGGTCTTATCGCTCAACCAGACGGATGGACAGACAGATATACGGGGAACTAAGTGATCTTGTGAGGGTTCCCTTTTCACTTTAGATACACGGAACCTTAAAAACAATAATTATGTACAATTATTACATTATATCCCAAATTATAAATTTAGAATGATTATTATTACTATTCTTCTAATGTATTTTGATTTAGCAAGTTTGAAGTAGTAAGAGCCTTAGTAGAAAGAACATAGGAGACTAATTTGATACCGCGTCGCAAATTTACAGGTAGTACGCGATATTGACTATAAAAGTTACATTTTTGTATAGTTTTGTGCAAGCGTCTAGATAGATACTCCCCCACTCATTTTCTACCGCCAAACCACTTATGCCTGTAGTTACAAAGCCAGTGTAACTACAGACACGAGTGAAATAATATCTTCGTTCCAAGTGTAGGTGTATCATTTGTGTTTTCATGAATAGCTAATATTTATTACGGTAACAAAGTCTATGGACGATATCGAGGACTTATTATCACGTTTCCCATTTGATGTCTGGTCTGATTAGTTCATAAAAAGACACACACGCACACGCCATACAATAACGTGATTTGAAATTTGGATATCGTTTTTCTTGGTATTTATTAAGATAAAGTAATTGAAAACAGTTTAAAATAAATATTTTTTACAAAACAAAATTGGAAACAGCTAGTGAACTAAAAATAAAAACATATATATAGGAAACCACTAGAGCGATATCGAGCTATTTCCTAAGTTAAAGTGCATCTAACTTAAATTAAAAACGACTATCTCAATACGACCTTAATTATTCAGGTATTTCGTGGACAAACCTACAAACACACTTATAAAATTTAGCACGCGTGCTTGGAAGCCTAATTGGATCTTACTGAAATATAATTCCTCAGTCTCCTTTTAAGGAAGTCGCTTAAAAATACGCATCAATTTAATTCCTAACAAGAGTCGTCAAACAATTTGTTCCGAATTTGGTTCGTGTAATCCACTCGACACATTCCATCCTGATGTTTTGCGAAAACATTCGCTACAAACAGCGCTACAGCGCTACAGCGCTACGGTCACAGTTCAGTGATTAGATTGTTTTTAAATTTTCGAGCCTGCATTCGTTCGGACGCATCGCTTAATTGGGAAAGCGCTTTTGGCGTAATACCTGATGCTTGTGTATTTGTTTTTATTTAGTTCTTCTAATCCCTGCAGATTTTTTGTCTGTTGTTTTTATAGGTAAGACTAAGCGACCCGATGGTTAGTGGTCATTCTGCATAAACATTAGAGCTGTGAGCTAACAATCTTGAGAGCTAACATCTCATGTCTTTTGTACACGGCCTCATCCTTCAGAGTACAACAATATTTAGTATTGCTGCTTGGTAGTGAAATATATGATGAAATAAAATAGGTTTTTACAAACTTTTGAATCGTCATTTAACATAAATTTTTCCTCCAGACCTTGTATGAAAATGTATTAAGTAGGTACACCAGAGCATTCTGTTTTCAATAGACATCGTATAAATATAATTATCACTTTCCTTTACAGTATATCAAATAGACGTTACGGCCTCTACCCAACAGAGAAATCTATGTTTTTCTTAGCCGCACCGCGAGGGGGAGACATACGAGGCATATTAGACCTCGCTCCGGATCGAACGTGTTAATTGATCTTAGTGGATTCCGAATTTTAAGGATGACCTGTATAATATTCGTACCGTAACGAGTTCATCTCTATTTACCTCGTATATTCAGTAGGTATAGTTGCAATTTATGATAAGATTCTCAAATAAATGACAATGAAACTAGGCCAATGAAAATTCTGAAGTTTTCCATTATGTCGAGAGCGTTAAATCTTATAGCTTGAAATGTTTTTGCATTTTTTCAATAAAGTCTGAGTGTCGCTTACGGAGCAGGCTTAGGTTTCCTAGCTGCTTATTGGTTTTTATATTATATATATATAATTCATTTTATCTTACTATTTACAGATTTACGGTCAATATTTGAATTTGCTAGGGTTTTTCTAGGTAATAATTTTATATTGTAAGTGAATCATAATCGAATAAAAATTTGTTGGTAGGTACAAATCACCGTTTATTTATGTGCTTTTTTGTGTGTATTTAATTCATCTGTTGATCGGTCGTGATCCCTATGTGTCGGATAAACTGAATCCACAAATGTTTCCATCAACAGCATTTGAGTAGCGTTGCGGGAATAAACTTATACCACACTTTAGTGTGGGAGCCCAGCAGTGGGAGACATTTACACATATCACTCACGTATCATCATATGTCCATCAAGACTCATGACTTTTTATGCGGGATTCCCTCAAAATTTTGCTCAAAAACTAGTTACAACATCAAATAGTAGAATCTTTATAGGGAGGTACTGTGTAAAATTACCATCCTACAAATGTCCCACTCTTGGGCTAAAGCCTATTTCACTTTGAAGTGAAGAATGGAAGCTTTTTCTACCTCGCTGTTCAATGCAGGTTTGTGAATACACATGGCAACATTTCAATGAAATTAGATATGCAGGTTTCCTCACGAAGTTTTCCTTCCCTGAGCATAATATTATAAACTCAGTTGTACTCCCCGCAATTATCGTTTAAGATACGCGCGTTTCAATCACTAGGTCATCTCAGCTTTGAGTTACTATGTCAATATAGATGTATAAATTATATATATAAGTATAAGTAGGTATATAGCCACGACTTCATATCATCGCTAACTTCGAAGATACTCTAGTGATGACAGCAAGGCCGCTTGTTTTATTTCAAAACGATTGCAATGTCAATCACTATGACCTTAGTAAAACGATCTAAAGTGCAATTTAAACGATCTAACAGACGATGGCTATATTTTCATTAGATAATCGCATTGGAAGGCGTTTTGAATATGGATATGCTGCGACTAGCTGTGCCCGCGACCTTCTACGCGTTTGAATTTAACAAAAAAAAATATTATTGTAGCCTAATTTACTCCTTATTATATGAGTTATCTGCCGTCAAAATCGGTCCAGCCGTTCCAGAGATTAGCCGGAACAAACAGACAGACAAGCAAAAATTTTAAAACATCTTATCTTGGTATGTGTACCGTGTATACATGCATTGAGTAAAAACTATTTTAATATTAAAAACAGGCACACCAATTTCATTATATATAAAGTAAAGAAGATAATCTTCTATACTGGTTAATAGAGGCTATAATTGTATGTCAGGAATAAAATAAATGGTTTGAGTTGAGAACCCACGACCTCGATGTAAAAAATCTAGCTAAACCTAGACAGTCGGGAATCATAATACTCACATAGGTAATAATGTTTAGGCCACAGCTGATGTGTTTTCACAGACTGCTCGCATGTCATGTAAATTTCATGAGGCATTATGCAAATTTTATGCAACTTTTACCCTATAGGTTACTGCATTATAATAATTTTATTACATAACTGGTCGAGTGGATACATTGATATACTAATTTCGTATAACATTAATTAGAACTTATTACTTGATCGTGCGGCATGGTACAAGCCCGTCTGGGTAGGTATGGTCTCCACTCATCAGATTATACCTCGAAGGATGGGTCAGCCACTGTGCTCGTGCTTAGCGATGAAAGGAAAACATCGTGACAAATTTCATAGAAATTCTGCCACGTGTGTATTCCACCAAAACGCATTGGAACAGCGTGGTGGAATATGTTCCAAACCTCAAAGGGAGAGGAGGCCTTCAGCCCAGCAGTGGGAATTTACAGGCTGTTGTTGTTGTTTGTTGTGATGACAAACCACCGAGTTATCTTGCAGAATAAAATCTATTTATTGTAAATTAATTAACGGGGATACACTTTTTATTTACTTACACCAAGTGACGAAAATTTCATACATAAACTACTAGGGAATCAGAAGCTGTCAAGCGTGGTTCGGCAATCTCTTGTAATTTGCATATCCGAAAAATTTAACAGCGTCACTCTAAATAAATTTGTTGTACTAGTTGTACAAATTTAATATTCTTGACACAACGAACTTCCGACCTTTCGGAACATGGATTTGACTGCGTGGGAGGGGGCATGGGCGGATATGAGGGAACGTGTACGCAAAGTGTCAGGATCGGTTGACTAGTTGAGACGTGAAACAGCTATTAAGCATTTCTGTAATTAGTTGGAACTATATCTAGCATACCATCACCAAAATAGATTTGTATGCTAGATATCGTACGACACAACTTAGATGTAGCATCGGCAAAATTCGTAAAACCGATCACATCCGAATTAAGTATCCCAAATTATCTATTATTATATATTATTTTGATTCAACGGGGAAATGCTCCTAGCATTCTTGTCACCATTCCACGCGGTCAAGATTTATACAGTAACTAGTTTTAGTTCATATTTGTATATATATATATATATATATTCTTAAATAATCTATGTTTATTTCGTATGTGAATATGATCTTTACACAAACGTAACAGCTTGTAATATCGTAAGATCGTCAATTTGACACGTCGATTTACATGCACTTGCTTTCTCGGGTTCAACTGACACGAGAATCTATAGCGACGAATAGCATCGAAAGGCGCGATAGTAAGCTCCTTCTATTGATTGTGTATATGAACAGTAATCGGTTTTACTGAATTTGCCGATGCTACATTTAAGTTGTGTCGTTCTGTACTTGTTCTAAGTTTCACACGGATGGAATAATCAACATAAAACTATTAAGCTGGAGTATATTTAAAAATATATCTTGCTTTTTCGGGATGTAGTTATAACGCCACACTAATGTTTAACACAATTTTTCGTAAATAAAAAACATTTTTAACAAGTAGAAAATAGCAAATTTATAGGAGTTTTTTTATGTATGAACTGACTGACCCAACCTTCTTTTTAAGTAAGTATCACTTTCTCAAATTACAAAATGATACCAGGCGACTATAAGTCTCGGAAGATCAATATACTTAGCTCGTAACTACTAAAGTCTATCCAACGCCTACAACCGGATGCATAACACGTCCGCGCTACATTTTACTGTAATATGTTTCCCTAGTACCTGACGTCGATTCTATCACGCTAGAATTGCCTTTTTTTCTGACATCCAAAATGAACGAACAGAATTTCTATTTTTAAAACAGAATGAGAGATAGTTTTTTTAAAGTTTTATTCATTTTTCCATATTTATAAAGGAAGAGATTTTATTATTTTAAATTAAATTTTATTAAAGATTTTTATAATACATCTGTATTATTCGGAGTCTAGAATAATTTCGAAAAACAATGATTTCAGGCTTTTAATTTAAACTACTACCTGCTTACTTTGCTCTGCCATTCAAACACAGGATATATAAAATGAAAAAAAGAAAAAACGCCTATAGTTGAACAATAGATATGTGATTATTCAGACAACTTACTCACACATGTACACCTTAACACCCACATACAAACACTCTTACTCTTAATAATACGTTTAGTTACCAACTCACACAATCGCAAATTTCCACACTAGGCGTCGACGAACAAGAATGACATAATGAGTGAATGGAATATGTCTTAAGTGCACATATACCGTTTTTGAGTGTCAGCCTACAATTATATGTAATTACAAAACGACGTAAATACATTCTTTGCTTGCTTTGTTTCATTCGTTTCTTTTAACAAAAAATCGTACATTACTTTACGACAGGATTGCTGTTATGACAGTACCACAGATTATAATATATTGTACCACCAAACAGCAATACATAGCATTTTTGTGTTTCAGTTTGAATGGTAAGAGAACCAGTGTAAGTACAGACGTAAGTTTCAAAACATTTTAGTTTTTGATATTGGTGGTGAATCGCAGTCTGTAGGTAGTAGTGATGACTTCCCATTAGATAGCCTACTTGCTAGTCAGCCTACCTATTTTGTAAAAAAAAATGTAAGAGAACGAAAATAAACAAAAAAAAATTGAAACAAAGTATCCAACAATTTTGTTGAAAATAAGAAAATGTCTCTAGAAAATGTCCCCTTAATTAAAAGAGTCCAACTCTTTTCGGTTAATTGAACAAAGTTCGACGTTGAACAAAAAATTTCATTTAGGCAACGGATGAGATTTCTTAGACGTTTCAATGGAATTTATCTTTTACTTTGTGGCGAATCTTTTTTGTTTTAATAATAACATGAGTATGCGTAGGACATATTTTTGTTTTGGTAAATCTGATAATATTACTGTCTAAGAATAAGGTATGCATAACAGCATAACAGTCCTCAGTATTGTTGTGTTCCGGTTTGAAGGGTGAGTGAACCAGTGTAACTACAGGCACAAGGGACATAACATCTTAGTTCCCAAGGTTGGTGGCACATTGACGATGTAAGGATATATATCTTACAGCGTCATTGTCTATGGATAATAGTGACCACTTACCATCAGGTGGCCCATATGCTCGTCCGCCAACCTATACCGTAAAATAAGCAAATATACCACCACCAAGTTAAAGCGGTGGTAAGTCACTTGCGGTTCCTAGGCACATATCTCGCTAAAAAGTAAAAAAAAAACTGTTGAATAGGCGTCTCACGGGCTACCCACTAGAATGATAAGATTTTTTGAAGATATATGTACATATATACTGTTAAATTTAATTTTTTAACGGAGCACAATTAAAGAGTGTATTACTTGCAAGAAGAATATGTTTTAATATTAATAATAAGTTTTAATATTACTTAAGAGTGTAATACTTTGTATTTAATTTAACAGTGCTGTAAATGCCTGTAGTGGTGTAGCACACTGCACTGGTCCGTGTACTTTTATTATATATGTGTTATTGTGAATATGCCGATGGCGTTTCAAATAAATAAATAAATAAATATACAAAGTACATTATAATAAAAATAATGATGAAAATGTGACTGGTAAGTAGTTGTTTAATTAGGTTAGTGGAATAATCAACCTTTTACTAATGGGCAACCTGATGGCAACTCATTACCTCCATATTCGATGTGCCACCAGAATTGGTGGGTCCCTTGTGCCTGTAGTAAAATTGGCTCACTCACCGAACTACAAAAATTTAGGTATTGCTGTGTGGCCGTAAAAGATTTGATTAATGGGTGGCACCTTCCTAGACGGGCTTTCACAAAGCCCCATAAATAAATAAAATTATAAATGAATTCATATTTTTATGCAATTCTTTTTTTTTAATTATTTATATACGATTTGGTTGATTAAATATTTTAATCGCTTGTGGCATTTAAGTTTTCGTTGGTCATCTAATAAATGAATGAGAACTGCATTAATTATTCTTTTATAAAGATTTATAAATCTATAATTGCTATTTCGATACTTACACACACTTATGCAAGTCACTTCAATGTGTGTATTTATGTAATTTACACAACCATAAACTTCATAAAGATTACAGTAAGCTGTTGCTCAGCTTATCCTTCCTGTTTAATATAAAATATATGTTGAGTCATGGAAATGTCCAGACAGAAACCTCAAAACGGTCGTAGGTCAAAGATTATTTTTCGTAAGGTTTTTATTTCATATTAGTACGTCAATTTTTTCCAACAAATTTTTCATTCATTTCCATTAACAACAAAACAACAATAACTGCCTGTAAATTTCCTCTCCCTTTGATGAGAAGGTTATGAACATATTCCACCACGCTGTTCCAATTCGGGTTGGTGAAATACACATGTGGCAGAATTTCTATGAAATTAGACAAATGCAGGTTTTCTCACGATGTGAATTATACCACCGCCGATCACGAGGTGAATTATAAAGACAAAATAAGCAAATGAATATTCAGTGTTGCTTGCCTCGGTTTGAACCCGCAATCATCGATTAAGATACACGTTCTAACCACTGGGCCATCTCGGCTCTACAGTTCCATTTAACGAAATGAAATGCTATTGTATGTACTTTGATGTTACAATCTGGTATAGAATATTTAATTTATTTTAGTGCATACGGTGAATTCAATTTTGTTTTGTAAAGGTTTTTCGGAACAAAATTCTTTACGCAGCTTGCAGTAGAGTGAACTGGCAGACATCGTTTGCCTCTCTTTTCTTTTTAATCTCTGTCTCTTTCTATTATATACGCTTAGATATAAAAAATAGTAAACTTATTTTTTACTCTTACTGTAATTCACACGAGATTTTTAAAAACACTTTTTTCTCATTAATGTAATTATTTTCAAAAATTTTAATTTAATTCGATAACTTTATGATAGCTAGAAAATAATATTCATTACATTCATTACTAATCTTTATGTAAATCCAGATTTTGCCATCTTTTCTGTTTGCATTGAGCCAATTATGTTCTTTTTTAGTTATTATAATAATGTGACAAAATTAAGATTATTAATTGATGTTTGAGAAGCTTTCTTTGGGATCTATTAAAGTAAATTTTTAATGTCAACGCAATGTTTTCCTTTAAAACCTTTCCAATTCAGAATTATACTTCCATAACGTTTATTTTACGATTCCTTTTATTTTTGTCTTCTATCTGGCAGATTCTTTATTTTAAAATGTATTATTATAATTTTTTTTTGTTTTGCATGTTGTATTATTATAATTCGAATGTGTTATTGATAGAGGTTATTTCGAAACACACTCCCATCTTTGTGTGTCGACAAAACGTAGCCGCCTCTAGCCCAAGATTACCGAAGGGCTCTTTAGGATCCATTGAGTGCATTGTTCAAGAAAAGCGCTGCTGCGGAACGAATCGAGTGTTCCAAGGTCAGTTAGGCTGCTGTTGAACTAGGCTTTGGGTTGTGTTGATCGATTGTGTGGCTCTTAACCTTGCCCGATTACATACGGCCTTTTACGTACGAGTCTGTTTGCAAAAGACTAAGCAACTATTGGTCCGTTAGTTTGGGTTCAAGTACGTATATCAAGGATGATTTAAGCGATTTACCTAATCCCAAAAATATGAAATGAATGAATATATGAATATTATTTTAAATGTGAAAGTAACGCTACCTGTTTGTCACTCTTTCACGACCAATCCGCTGAACCGAATTTCATGAAATGTGGTATCCAGCAAACTTTGACTCCAAGAAAAGTCATACTTTTTTTGCCTAAAACATGACAACCAACATCCAAAAACGCAAGCGAAGACGTGAACTACTAGTCTCCAATAAAAAAGCAAATCAACGTTTGATAACAAAATTTATTCTGTAGAAGTATTCAGTAAGAAAAATCTCGTAGCTCACCGCATGACACGAACGTGAAATGTCAGGATGAGATAAGCGAAATTGGCTATATTTGTAAGGATACAAAACGTAAGTCGATTCTCAATATTCCACGAGTGAGATACGAAGTGATTTTTTATAGAATCGTATACCCAACCATTTTTATCCTCATTTGTTATACCAGATATCATCTTAATGAGAAAATAACTATTACTAAATGAGAATGTAGATCCTAATGAGACGAACAAAATTTGGCAAGAAACTCAGAAGTAAGAACTTTTTTATCAAATGAAATATAGTCATTAATAATTCACTTTTCTTAATTATAGTTATAAGTTACCAGCATAGATTTGTAATGTCTTATCAGTTTCTGGAGAGCATATTGTAATACTGGTCCTAAATTCATATCCTCATAAACACAATATATTATCGGACCTTTTTACTTAGAATTCATTTATTTGGTGATAGGGTGATGTGTAAGCCTGGGAAGATACCATCTACTTGTCAGATATTCTAACACCAAATAGTAATCGTTACTATTATTGTGTTCATGTTAAAAGGTGAATGAGCCAGTGCTACTAGAGGTAACAACAAGGTAAAAGAACTTAATATCCCTCCCAAGCTTAGTTGGTCCCAATGGTGTGATGTAGGGAATGGCAATTATTTCTTACAGCCCTAATGTCTGACGGTGTTGATCATATACCATAAGGTGACCCATTTGCCTGTCCCCAGCTTGAAAATTTAAGATTACCTGTAGTCAAATTATAAAGCTTCAAAATAATGTTTTTATAATTATTGTAGAGTCAAAGAATTTTTCCTATAGTGGGTAGTAGCTTCGTAAACTTTAAGATGTTTTTTGGAAAAGTAACGTTTACCAAAATTCCAATGAGTTATGGCGATAGAATTTCCATTATTCCATTTCTGTTAAGTTCTTTTTTATTCACAATTAAAGCTGTAAATATTAATTGCATTGATTTTAGTTTTACTACGGATACGTTAAAAGAGAGAAATGTGTAGATTAAATTAATTGTTTGGATAAATGGCAAAAGTTCAGAGTTAATAAATAAGGTAATTTTGGACAGCTTTATTATCTATGAAAACTATTCTTTATCCAGATGGTTTATTATAGATAAACCCTAACTCTCTTTTTCTCCAGGATTATATTAACTTACTCTAATTTATTTTTTATAAAATTTTACATTACGGGCTCACAGCTGCTTATGCTTTTGTACAATCAAGCTTAATCTTCAATACATTTGGCGTCTCATATTTTGACCTAATAAAAACTTACTTACCTTCTTCTAGCTCTATCTGACTTGAACTTAGTATGATCTTTCCATTTATATTTATTTTGTAACTTGAAACCCAACTTGGAAGCTGAATGGTACCTTTAGGACACGTTAACTATCATTGTTTTTGTTTTGTTATTGTTTTTCTTTTCTGGATTAACTTAGTCAGTATTTATAATTAGTTAATATGTTTTCTATTTTTGTTGTTTTTAAATTGTTTATACCTTTAATTCCTTTTATATTGTGTCCAGACCCAATAAACATTTATTTCTTTCTATAGCGAGTCCAACCAACGAAACAGATCTGTATGTATATTATATTATAGTATAAATAAAATCTCTCTAACCACTTGGAATAAAAGGCATGGATATAATTGTGCAACGATGCGATCATAGGGATATAAATGTATTTTTCTTTGATCAGAAATATATACAGTTGGAGTTATGTAAATCCAATTTTACTTTGATTTATACGTGAAGAGTCACGATATATACTTGACGGCGTATTCTAGATATTTCAAGGAACTAGTTTTAGTTTGAAGCAACATATTTTTGACTTTCGGATTGCACACGATCGGGCCTTGTAACTCTTTTGGTACTGAAAAGTTTGTCAATTTCGAAAGACATTAAATCTTGACTATGACTTATGAGCGCGTGAATATAAACTATTCATCTAATATTGGACTTATATTATTATGATGTTATTGTCCAATAGTAAACTCCAGAATCTTATTTGATGATTACTCTCAGGTAAGGGAACAATTTTTTTGGTGCTTAATTTAAACAGCGTTGTAGAATATACTTTTTTAAAGTAGATGAAGCGATACTTCTGTATTCCGACACTGATCATCCATAGGTAATCCATCCATCCATAAGTCATAAAAACATTTTTTTTTAACATTTAATTTTAATATTTTTTTACGACACTTTGTAAATAACTTTTGAATGTCTCACCACGAGATCTCCGAAGCTACAATTGTCTTGAACGTTAGACTCTCAAAGAAAAATGATTTTGGAAATTTGAACTCAAAGGTATGAGTGGTAAGGATAACTTTGTATTAATTTTACCCCATACGATGTCAGGACGGACAACTACGGATATAACGATAATTTCTGTAATTCGGTTTGCACGGTTACACGTGTGACCCGTACCCGTACCCGTACCCGTACAGCGTTATTATCAGTAAATTTATATCGTTGCTCTTTTTACTCCCACGTTGATGTATCATCATTATCCTCCTCCTTATCCCAATTTTATTTGGGGTCGGTATAGCATGTCTTCTCCTTCCATACTTCTCTGTCATCTCACAAGTAACATTCTTTCTAACCATATCGTCTTTCACACAATCGACCCATCGTCTTTTGTATCATTCTCTAACCCTATATCAAGCAACATCCATGCTCAAAACCTTTTTTACAAGATGGTCCTCACTCCTCCGCAAAATATGACCACATGACGTTGATGTATACATAAAAAAATAAATAAAACTGGAAAATGAAAAATGAAACTGGGCAGGACATGTTTGCAGGATGAATAATATATGGACAAAACGTTTAACGGAGTGGGTACCAAGCATAACGTCATTTTTATATACATAAATAGAGATACAATAAATAGAGAAATTAAGATCTGTTCGTTAAATATATTAATGTACATAGATAAAATCATATAGATACATAAAAACGTTTGTTATTGTGTAGATTTTTATTTATTTTATTAGTTTTTAAAAGTTGTATAAGTGATATAGTTAAGTCCTAAATTTAAATGTAAGTAGTAAGTAAATAAAGACTATTTTTATTTTTTTATTTTATCTGTTTACCTGCCTTAACAATGTTTATTTGTAAAGAAAAGTAAAAAAGTAAAGTAACAGCCTAAATTTCCCAGTGCTGTGCTAAGGCCTCCTCTTCCATTAACGAGAAGGCTTGGAACATATTCCACCACGCTGTTCCAATGCGAGTTGGTGGAATGCAGATGTGGCAGAATTTAAATAAAATTAGACACATCGAGGTTTCCTCACTATGTTTTCCTTCAGTGCCGAGCACGAGATGAATTATAAATACAAATTAAGCACATATATAAAGTGGTGCTTGCCTGGGGTTCTAACCACTGGGCCATCTAGGTTCACGATATTTATTTGAGCATCAGAAAATCAGCAACAAATAATTTGAATATCTTCTGGAGGTTGCATCAAAAATATAATGCTATATTACATTGCTTGTATTGTTCATCAATTTGCGCTCGTTCACGCTAACTTATGTTATGATCGTTGCGTGTAACTGGACCTTTATAAGCGCCCTTCACAATGCACGCGCTAAGCCTTTTCACATGACAAATTAATACGTGCTATAAATAAAAAACTAACCCGCTTATGTCTCAAAGCCCTCGATACTCCAAGCGCTCGGGGCAGTAGTTTTGAATTAATAATAGAAATTCCAATCGATTAGCTCACTCGTTACTAGTCTATATTGAGACAAGATATTGCTGTCCATTTAATATATACTAATATTATAAATGTGAAAGTAGCTCTGTCTGTCTGTTTGTATTTCACGACAAAACCAATGAATTGAATTTGATGACATTTGGTGTGCAGCAAACTTGAACTCCAAGAAGGACGTAGGCTACTTTTTTTGCCTAGCACATGATAACCAATACCCTAATACGCAAGCGGAGCTGCTGGCGACAATTAGTTTAGTATATGTAAAAAAAGTAATTGTCTGTAAATAGCTAACAGCTGGACTAAGATATTTCCAACTATTAACAGTTTTAGAGCCACTGGTTTGCCAATACGGATTGGTGCATAGGAGGCAGATATTCAAACAATATTTTTTTTCTCCGCTGAGCACAAAATATTCCATAATAAACACTAAAGTCGCACTTCAAACTTTTTTGGGTTTCGCTCAAAACCTTCGGTTCATTTATTTTCATCAGTCTATCTCAGCTCATATATGTATATGTCATAGCTACATATATGCCAATTTATAGCCAAGCCTTGTGACTACTAAGTGCTGTTCATAGGATAGGTTAATTTGCTTAAGGTGCTCGACGTTGAAAATTTAATTAATGAAATGTCATATGACCAAATAATTACTAACCTAAGCCTACAGAATATTACCTTATTCTGTCAACGAAAGATGGATTGGCTGTGCCGCTAGTTGAATGTGATAGTAAAAAGTTTGGCTGTTAATTAAAGGGTTGATGAAACTAGTTGTATTAGGTATACAAATAACAAGGTTATTAAATACTTTTTGGTTTTCAGATGTCCAGACGGTCAGGCTATCTCAGCAGGACGCCTTGAGTCTAATCGGCTCTTATACATATATACTATGCGACAACACATTCCATTATAAATCTATAGCAACATTATAAATGCGAAAATAACTCGGTCTCTTCACGCTTAAACTGCTTAACCTATTTAGGTGAAATTTATTTTATTTATTTATTCACTTTATTGCACAACTATTTAACAAAAAATAAATTGAGCAAAAGGCGGGCTTAAAGCTATATAGCCTTTATAGCACGTGCAAGAAAGAGCGTACAGTAGATGCATAACAGTAGATACAAAATTTGGTATGAAGATAGTTTGAATTGAAAAATTCACCCCTCAAGGAGCTAAAATAGAGATGATGGTTGATGTGCTAAACATGAATGAAGATATAAATTTATAGTTATATATTTCTTTATTTTATGTAGGTGAAGCATGATCAGCTAGTTTTAATTATATTTATATGTGTATAGGGATACTTAGAAGCTGCCACTTATATTTTTAATTTTAAAGCCACAAAATGATTTCAGCGATAGAAAGAAAAGTTGTATGGTTGGCAGTATGCCAGGATTGTTGGTTACACAAATAAACACGTTCTATAGTAACAATACTAGAATCGCCTGAACTCTTAAACAGCCCACCGATGAAAAATAATTTTACTTTCCTCTTATGGAGAAGGTTTGATGCTTACGCTATTACAGAATTCCATCCAATATGTGTTTACTTTACGATCCACCACTGATTATATTATTATTTATTTAAGCCTCTTTTATATTTAGTATTAATATAACAGTTCATTTTTCTTTTGTTTTTAAAAATTACTAATTTGTTCTCGATGAGCCCGGCCTCATCCATCTGACTCCAATTTTTTCTGACCTAATCTTGTCTCATCCTGTCGTATTTTTTTAATTGTATGAGTCCTGCTTCGCATCTTTTCATAAATTAGGCACCAAAAATAAAACCTAAATCGGACCCTCAACCCCAATGGTCATTACGATTACCATCTACATGATGAAGTCTCCAGGGTCACCGGTAAAGTATTATGGATATAGGTGAGAATCAGCACGTGGCCTTGCTCGTGACAATCAATAAAAATTACTCGTAACGTAACATTGTAAGTCACATTACTGATAATAATAGTCGCTGCATTAATTAACATAAAAATAGAACGAGCTTTAAAAGAATACCATTGTTCGAGAATTCTAGATATTTCAATACAAGAACTAATCTAGCTATGGTTTTTATATACATGTGTATTTATCATCGTTCACTGCATATTCTTTGATTGCTTGTCAGGTTTTGATTTTGATATTTACTGACATATTTACTTAACAGACTTTCCTTAAGAATGTTTTTTTTTTTTTAATTGGGCAAATCCATCTTACGATTTACTTGCTAGTAGGGCTTTGGGCAAGCCCGTCTGGGTAGGTACCACCCAATCATTCTACCGCCAAATAACAGTACTCAGTATTGTTGTGTTCCGATTTGAAGGGTGAGTGAGCCAGTGTAACTATAAGATCTAAGTTCCCAAGGTTAGAGACACATTTATGATGTGAGGAATAGTTAATATTTCTTACGGCATCATTGTCTATGGGTGATGTTGACCACCTACCATCAATTGGCCAATACGCTCTATGCCAAGGTATACCATAAAAAAATTATCAGCACCGCTAGACCTTTGCGTAGTTAGATATTTTAACCATTCTATACATCTCCAATGAGCCACCAACTTCCATAACTTGGTTATTATGTCCCTTGTGCCTGTAATTAGAATTGGTCACTCCCCTTTCGAACTAGAACACAACAATGTAAATTAATTACTGCTCGGCGGTAAATTATACGAATATTGGACAAACCCAGATGGATGTGCACTGAAACCTAACAACAAGTAACGGAATATTAGTAGTTCCTTAATGGGACTTTGCAACTATTTTACAAAAAATGTATATAGATTTTACTTTTTGGGAAAAAGGGATCACTTGTAAGATCTCTTCACTTCGTCTGACCATCAGTCTTATTGCCTCCATACATTTGTAATTGATGAGGTCTTTGATCTCTTGGAGTTGTGAGTAAAATTAACCTCCAATTATACGCAAAAGAAGAGGAAGTTTATGTCATATCAACAAAGGTAATCAAACATATAGATATACCCCGTTGACCTAGAATCATAACATTTGGCACGAAGTAATGTTTAGTAGCACAAAAATATACGAAAAATCCGAAAATCAGTATTCATATTAGTGATATCCGTCTGTTATAATTATGTACATATTTGGTCAATTTATTGACCAAATACGAATTGACTCTCCGATGTGAAACAACAGAACTAAAATACTTTATTCTTCCAATTTATAACTTGACTGACTCACTTTTCCTTAAGAACGAACCCAAAAACAAAATAGTAAGTGGTGCATTCCCACCTAGACGACTACAAAGCCCTGCCACCAAGTATAGAAAAATAATCGATTGAGTATTTCTAAAATGGAGAGTTGAGGAACAGTTAAATTATCAAATGATTGTCAAGGTTATCTCTTGTAAGAAGTATTTTCTATGTCTATTACTATAAAAGAGTTACCTTCTACTGGCCAATAATACTGACTTCAGTGGATCGTCAATTTAATAATATCTGCGACAGTGACAATATTTTCAAAACCGAGCTTTCTCTTTTACCCTATGGGAATAAAACAAAATAATTCAAAGATCATTATAAAAAATACCAAGTATTTTATTTGAGACAAATTTAACTAGTAAATGTTTTATCATTTATCTTGTTGTAACTAAATTTATTATGTTTTGTAGCTTCATATTAAATGATTCATACTTACAAATACCTACTTGAATATTAAACCCTAAAATAGTATTATCTTTCAATACCCTTGACACCGTATATGAATACTAAGCAAATTATTTATTTCTTCAGCAAGATATAAATAAGAACCAGTAATTTCGTTCATTTATATAAAGTTGGAAATATAAATTTTTACACATTAAATATGGACGTATTTTTCATTTCTTTTCATCCTGAGGACAAAGATTTCGCAAGTCACGAAGGATGAAGATTACGCGAAGGTATTAATCGATGCGCCCGAGATTTCACTACCCCTGTAATGACTCCGGCCATTATGACAGAAATGATGTTGAATTTATTAAGTTCTCAAAGATTCATTCATATCATTCATGGCCTCTTACTTTATTCAAGAGACAGAATATCACACGCATTTGACTTTTATATGTGTGTGTATTTACTTGATATAGTACGACACAACTTGGATGTAGCATCGGCAAAATTCGTAAAACCGATCACATCCGAATTAAGTACGCTATCCCAAAATATCAATATTTATTGTATATTAAAGATCATATTATGTGAATATGATCTTTACACAAACGTATTAACTTGCAATATCATATGACCTAATATATTCGATTTGACACGTCGATTAACATGCACTCGCTTTTTGGAGTTGAAATGACGCGAGAATTTATAGCAACGAATAGCGTCGATTGGTGCGATAGGGAGCTATTTCTATTGGTCGTGTAAATCGGCAGAAAGCGGTTTCATTGAATTTACCGATACTCCTAAATTGTGTCGTACTATACCAATATTGGGTACTCGTAAGTATAAACACAATTATTACATAAATAACCACATGCATTCTAAATTTAAAAATTCTTAAAGAACATATTTAGGATTTTTAAATTTAGAATACTTAAACGATTCACAGCGGCTGTCGAACACGAAGTTTAATAATACCGACACAGTTTCATGATCACTTGGTAATATCGAGCGAGGTGTGACGTTGTACTGTGTACGAACTTCAAAATCATATTCAGTTTTGTTTATTTATATATAACAAATAGATATGAGCCAAGATGGCCCAGTAGTTAGAAAGCGTGCATCTTAACCGATGATTGCGGGTTCAAACCCAGGCAAGCACCTCTGATTCATGTGCTTAATTTGTCTTTATAATTCATCTCGTGCTTAGCGGTGAAGGAAAACATCGTGAGGAAACCTGCATATGACAAATTTCATAGAAATTCTGCCACATGTGTATTCCACCAACCCGCATTGGAACAGCGTGGTGGAATATGTTCCAAACCTTCTCCTCAAAGGGAGAGGAGGCCTTTAGCCCAGCAGGGGGAATTTACAGGCTGTTGTTGTTGTAACAATAGAAATATGTACGCACAAAATAACACGAGATGCCCTAGTGGTTAGAACGTGTATATCTTAACTGATGATTGTAGGTTCAAAGCACTACTGACTTTTAATGCGCATAATTTAATCAGGGGTGAAGGAAAACGCATTGGAGCAGCATGGTAGTAGAACATGCTCATAAGCTTCCTTAAAAGGAGAGGATTCCCTAGTTATTTGTTGCTATGTTGCGAACAAAACAATCCCAGTACTTGGAACATGAGTACACAAGTACCAACATTATTTTTTATTTTGAATTTCGAATGTTTTATATGGTGTTTTTATATATCATTCAAATAAAGGATAACATCGTGAGGAAACCTGCATATTCGACGAAAATCATCTACATGTAAATCCATCCATCTGCATGCTAGAATAGGCTAGAAGCCTTCTATTCGAGAAGAGAGCCTTGAGCAGTTGTGGAACATTTACGGTCGGTTACTCTACTTTACAAACGCCGGCTTCATCACCAGACAATTTGACAAATTGAAATTAGAGTGCCTCGTCCATTTATACGCTTACAAATTCATACGAGTAACAATACGTGAGAATTACACATAAGTATTATGTACAAATTGTATATAAACTACTGAATATTATTACTAGTAAATACTTAGTAGATAAAAGACGCCTATGTAATATATTGGATAACATCACATACATCACTCTGATCCCAATCCCAATCCCACTTTTGTTATGGAAAATCAGAAGTAACGACGGTACCACAAATACCCAGACCCAAGACAACATAGAAAAGTAATAATAATCTACATCGACTCAGCCGGAAATCGATCCTAAGACCTCGGAGTGGCGTACCCATGAAAACCAGTGTACACACTACTCGACCACAGAGGCATAGTATTATCTTCAAAATATAAACTTTCAGAAAGATATCCTTGAACTTATATACGATAAGGGAATCCGGATTTATCTGGATTAGAAAAAAATAGACTAGAGAAAGATCGCAAAAATTGGTTAAAGAGGTTTCTTCTATCCAAATAACCTAAATTTCGGTAAGCGAGGGAAACTTTAATTAGAACCTAACTTTCCGTAGAGTTCAGTTACCGCCCTAATTACGTGCTGGTCTAGAAGCCTAGGTAATTACCATCTGTTTAAGAATTTATACTAGAAATTATCCATCAATGTCCTGAAAATGACCCTCGATAGCATAAGATAATACTGAGATTTAACTTTATAAGATAAGTAATAAGATTTTAACAGAAAAGATTAGGAATAAAAGTAAAAACCAACGCCATTACTTGTATTTTTTCTTCTTATATAAGACTTCACAGTGACGCGCACTTAATACCATGAAATTTTGATGAGACATGTAGCTATACTGCACCAACAAAATCTAAGACAATAATTAGTCCCGAACATTCCGTTTAAATAGTAAAGTGTGAAACAGACCAAGGAATTGAAACAATCAAAATAATGTCCAAGAATAAGAAAAGAAATCGGAAACAATTAAAATTATTATTAATAATGGCAGCAAAAGCTAGGAATCAAATTCGAAATTTAAACTCGAAAATGATGACAATACGAATAGAAGTGATTCGGATACTAAATATTCTACAACATGAGGAAATTTATGCAGAGAACTGACAGTCGGAAGTAATAGATCAGAATTAATTTCGATCGTCACTAAATTCATGGACCGTTAAGAGCCGAAATCACCCAGTGGATAGGTCAGATGGCTCTAAACCAAATGTCGCCAATTCAAATCCAAGTATCACTGGGATTTATCATAACCTTGTACTTGTAATAAATAAATGACGTGATAAAAATACAGTCGAAATCACAATAAATTTGACTTGGTATTTTTTTCCTAAAGGGCAGTATTTTTTCTACAAACTTAAATGAAACAAAGTGGGAAGTAAACCCTTTCAAACAATAAATAAAAATTTTAACAAAAATAAAAACCGACTTCAAGCAAAACACTACTTTAAAACAAATTAATATGCACTAAAAAGTAATAAAAATAATTGCGTATTCAAAATGTATTTAGACTCCTCCTAAGTAAAATTAAGTGAAAAAAATTAGGCCACTAAAAAGTAGATTTACGATTATATAATGTAGTTATATTTATTGTTATATTTGGAGCCGGTGTCAGCCAAGAAAACCCTACAGTATAAAACCAAACAAACCAAAATCAAAATCAAAATCAAAATAAACTTTATTAAAGTAGGCTTTTATAAGCACTTTTGAATCGTCATTTTACAATTAAGTGAAGCTACCACCGCTTCGGAAAGTAGATTCTACCGAGAAGAACTAAATAGTTACTCTTTTTCAACATTTAAAAAATACAAAGTCATGTTAGTTAATATAATTATTTAAATTAATATATCCTGCTAGAAAGTCAACAGGTACTTATTCCACGCTTTTTTATCATCTACAAAATCTTGTATTGAATAATATGCCTTTTTTACCAATTTTTTTCTATAAACGATTTGAATTTACGAAACGGCAAAGTTAAAAATGTCTGCGAGACATTTATAACAGAAGAGATAAATGGAATTGTTTACTTCGCAAAATCTCGTATAGCCCGAATAAAATAAATCCTGTAATCGAGAAACCTGTTCGACTGTCTAACAGATTTCTTGATTAAAGATAATTCAGCAGCTACGAGGCGATAGGGTTTATCAGTTTATTTATAGTGACACTATCTTTTTCGTTCCATTTTAAAATATTATATATTCTAATTTTCTAAAATCTTGAAGATTAAAGTCAATTGACATAGGTGAGTCGAGGTGGCCCAGTGGTTAGAACGCGCGTCCGATGATTGTGCGTTCAAACCCAGGCAAGCACCGCTGAATATTTATGTGCTTAATTTGTCTTTACAATTCATCTCGTGATCGGCGGTGAAGGAAAACATCGTGAGAAAACCGGCATCTGTCTAAATTCATAGAAATTCTGCCACATGTGTATTCCACCAACCCGCATTGATAGCGTGGTGGAATATGCCTACGTCGAATAACCTACGTACCATCCTATTTAAGTAAGCTAACAATAATTACGGTACTTGATGGTAGGATTTAGTCGAAAGCCACCTCATTGGCTATAACACTTACGCATCATATATTCAATACTTAGTATTGTTATATACAGGAATGTCCTTCGTTTTACTAATACCACAAAATGTGAGTATCCCGATGTTGATTAAAAGCACCCTTTTTTCGAAAAGGTTTGGATCTTATCACAGGCTGCTTCAAAACGGATAGTGAATACAGATCTGTGAATACTGATTCTGCACGGTGTTTTTCTTTACCTCAAGTGCTTGCCCATCTTAAAGTTAAAAACAATACCTTTACAAAAAACATAGTATATGACGTCATCAGAAATCTAACATGGCCGATTCATTATAAAAAATAGAATGAAGCCGATTTTATTTTTCCGACCACATTATTCTTCCATGAATTTAATATTAACAAGCATTTAAATATAACAGCAGATAATTATCAAGTTCCACGGAACCATTGTTCGCTCTTCCATTCAACCTTCAGCTCTCGAGGAAGGATCTCTAATTACATTATTGAAACGGTTTTAATTGTTTGTATTAAATGAGACGTATAATAATGACTCTCCGTGGAAAATTAAACTCTAACTCGTTCACTATTATTTTATATTTATTTACAGAATAATTACGGAGCTTTGAGGTCTGAGGTTGCTTCTAATATTGAAGCAATAAAATGGATTCACTAGAAAATTGTTTCCCATTTTAATTGACCTCTTTGAAAATACAAGCTTTTACTAAAACATTGAGTTGGGCTACGTGCACGTCTGTCTTGGTAGGTACTCCTACCATCCATTCGTAATACATTCTTCTCTCAAGCAGCAATGCTATCGTTGTGTTCCGGTTTGAAAGAACTGGTGTAGCTACAGGGATCATATCATCATAGTTCTCAAGGTCGATGATGTATTGGCAATGTAAAGTATGATAAATATGTCTCAGAAGCCCAATGTCTATGGATGTTTATGACCATAGACCATGGCTGACGTGCCTTAATTTTGCGTTGTCATTGGAGACGTAATCAATTAACAGTCTGCATATATAATGAGAAGAGCCGATACAAAAACTCTTTCCTAAAACTGATTGGTTTCATGTAAGGCAGAATTTCATTGAACAGATATAAATTTACTCACAATTATGGATGTATTGTTATTTTAAAAGTTCGTTTTGAGGACAAGTATAGCTGATATTTGTATAACACGTGCTGAGTATCAAATTCAAATTAAAATGTATTAGAAAATTCCACACCAAAATAAATTCAATGTATTGTACAGAAACACTTTTTTTCATTTTCTCGCTTGCCCATAGCGATTGATTTAACAGCCATTCTGTTCCATAAAAGAAAATTCTAAAGGACTCTTGACATGTACGTAATATTCAAGATACCTATGCTTACATATTATAGGCAATTTTTTTAAGTATTTATATTTATAATATGGCATTTTAGTGCTCATGTTTTGTGTAATGACCTTTTATTTATATAGTATATTTAGAAATGCAAAAACCTCGAAAACTTTCTAGAACAATCATCGAAATTAATAAATCCTGGTAACGATAAAACCTACACGTTTAATTCGGATCCTGTTTTATTTTTATGTGCTTCTTGGCTTTTATATGGCTTCTCTCGTTTTGATCATCTATTTCTATAATAATAATAAATAAATATGAGACACCATCACATACATTACTCTGATCCTAATCGAAGTAGCAAAAGCACTTGTGTTATGGAAAATCAGAAGTAACGACGTACCACAAACAATCAGACCCAAGACAACATAGAAAACTAATGATAATTTACATCGACTCAGCTGAGAATCGAACCCAGAACCTCAGAGTGGCGTACCTATAAAAACCGGTGTACAAACCACTCGACCACGGAGGTCGTCCAAACGTCTATAAAAGCAGATTCCAAAAGAGAATCAGAAGTTCAGCAGTAACAATATTACAATCGTTTTATTGGAAGACAAAATATAATTATTTAACAATGTTTATCTTACACTGTAATAATAAAAATGTCCATTATATAAATTATTCCTAGATTTTCTAATTAAGTCCGTCCAGGAGCCAGATTATGAATAGCTACGGTACATCTTCGATGTTCAACGATCGAAACGATTTGTTACAACTGTCCCTTTGAGGAGAAGGTTCGGAATATATTCCACCACGCCGTTCCAATACGGATTGGTGAAATACACATGTAGCAGAATTTCTATGAAATTAGACACATGCAGGTTACCTCGCGATGTTTTCCTTCACCGCCGAGCATAAAATTATAAATACAAATGAAGCAAGCGGTGCTTGCCTGGGTTTGTACCTGCGATCATCGGTTAAGATGCTCGTTCTAACCACTGGGTTACCTCGACTCTTTCGTAATGTGCATTCCATTTAATTCCAAACGACAACAACACAAATACTGTGAATATTAAATCGGATGATCATCCATCTAGTAAGTAAGTAGCTCGACTATCTGTCTCATAAGAACATTATGGTTTGAAAGTTTGAAAATTTACCAAATCACTTATATCGCGATAAATTGCGTACTAGATGTATATAATTTATGTATTTCTTATACTAGGATGACAGAATGAAAGAGATAGTTAGAAGATAATTATGGCATTGATAGCATTACGATGACTATATTAATTTAAATAATTATATTAACTAACATGACTTTGTATTTTTTAAATGTTGAAAAAGAGTAACTAATGAGTTTCTTGCCGGTTCTTCTCGGTAGAATCTACTTTCCGAACCGGTGGTAGCTTCACTTAATTGTAAAATGACGATACAAAAGTGCTTGTAAAAGCCTACTTGAAGCTTATATTGATTTTGATGATGTCGTCTTGACCGATTTCGACACGTGTGACTAGTCAACAAATCAGGACATATTATAATGCCCAATTGTTTGCGCAAATATCTATATTTTTGTCTATATCTATGACATCTCTATTTCATCACAATCATATTCAATAGGACGGCGATTCCAACACAACTGGAAATAATTTAAGGTCTGATCTGACGTGGCTTTCCGAGGTACGTAATGCCGTTAGTCACATAGTCGACTTCCAAACTCCGGTTGTAAATGAGACTCTTTCGATTGAAAAACCGAACAATTTTTATCAGTTCGTCCTGGGATTTGAACCTCGAAATTTGGGGATTTATGTTTAGCCACTAAACAAACTGCCACTAAAGGCAGTCGACATACATCATAAGTAAAAAATAAATAAATAACTAAACTAATTAATTAATTAAATAATTTCAGGTAAGCAATTAGACACACATAGGATTAAAGGTAGTAATTCAAAGAGTTTCTCATTTAGATATTTTGAAGAAGGTCATATGTGTCATAATTTCCGATGTACGATTGGGTTATCTTAATTAATCACATCTGAAATGGATCATACAAAAACGCTCGTAAATCCGATATAAGATGACATAATAAGATAACAAATGCATTGAATCCGTAGATAAAATATGTCACTATCAGCTTGTCGCCTCGTTTTTCATTACTCTCCCATTCGGTCCGTGTTCCTGCTCAATTTCCTCGTATCAAGAACGGGAAATCACTCGCTATTCGTTCGGAAATTCAATTGAAGAATTATTTATATAACCAGAACGCGTAAAAAGTGAATTTACCTCCCTTTGTATGATTGTAAGCCAGAATTTAATGAAAAGACTTCGTGGGTTTCGGAACAGCGCCCTGAATACCAATGACTTAATTATGGCTTTATAAAAACTTTGAATAATCTTAGCCGTTGACTGTTTTCAAATATAATATTTTATTCTTATCAAAATGAAGTGTTTTTATAAAGTAAAATATTAGTTGAAAATATACCGATAGCAAATTTAAATGGACCAAATACCAATATACCGTTCCAAGTAAAACAAAAATATTTCCAAATCAGTTCAAAACTGACGGAGTTCGAAGGTAAAAATAATATAGTAAAACAATTGATTGATTGATTTCCTTTCTTATTTTGGTGTCGATTAAAATACATCCAATTGAATTTAACTTTTCAAAATGATCAGCTTTTTTAAGAGCCTATGCTTCGAGCTGGTAATTGAAAGAATCATCCTAAAATGAACTGCGTTTCCATACAAATGGAAATTGGCAGCTTTTGTGCATGATATGCCAAACTCTTGGAAGCATGTTTTAATTGTGAATAAATATGCGTCTTGGTAGCAGTCGATCAGTTTATCAGGAATTTCTTATAAAATGAAGTGAACCCAATCTATTAAGGATTCTTACTTGTCAAGATCGCAGCAATATTGCCTTTAAATGCTTACAAATTCCTTCGTAACAGGTTTGTAATCTATGTATTTAAAAATACCAGATCGCTGGATTTATGATTTGCAAGAACAAAGTAACAGAGATAACTGATCCCTGAGGCACTCATCGACATCGATAGCCTTCAAGACAAGTACCCGTCTACAACTACTCCAACTGAGTGCTTCCTCAGGAAATCTTATATCCAGTTGCGCACACCAAAGCGTATCTTAGTATCACACAACGAACGAACAAAGAAAAATTTCGTCTGTTTGACATTTTATGTAATATATATATATAAAAAAAATAGGTCTCAAAATAAAAATAGTCTTATAACAATGCTTAATCTAAATTTAAAACCACTAGGTTTTTATGGCCCAGGGAGAGGGAGGACCAGCTCAGGTAAGGAGGGAAACCTCGAAGCCTCTACCTGACTCGCCCTGGCAAGCAGGATGACCATCACTGATGCTTAATCCCAATCACCACATTTCAAAGTTCTTTTAAAAAACTAAAAGATTAATTGTAATTTAGAGAGAGTAAGATCGCGTGATAAATCTAATATATATGAAAGTTAATAGAAGATTAATTACAGCTAATCAAAAACATTCTAGATAAGAGAAAGGATCTCGAACGTAAGTCACCGCACAAGACTAATGGACGATCTTATCTTTTTTTCCTTAAATATTAAAGAGAATCTGCTATCGCCCGCAAATATCCAAGTTTATACAAAAGATTTTTTAGGAATTTCGAAACCTATTAATGGTTTTGTTTTGATTCCATTTAATTGTAAACTGCAAGTCACTATCTACATTTTGCCCCGAAAGTATGAAACACTATTTAAATAATTTTTCCTTTTTTTATACAGGCGCTCTCTGAAATAAATTATCCTAGATAAATAATAAATTTTCTCTTCTTAAATTATAACAATATAGTAAATCGCAATAAAGATTCAGTCTTAATTCTCTGCACATCGAATATTGGAGCTCTTCAAAATGAGACCGTAACTGACTTTTTATGTAGCCATCGTCTCATAATAATTAGGACCAAAATCGGCTTATGCTATTAATATATAAGATATATCGGCCCGCCTGCTTGAAGGCCTATTCCATCACGCTTTTCCATTACGAGTGGGTCGGTACTCACGTAACTCTATTACATATATATTTTCAGAAATGAGCCTTGACGTTTCTATTCTTGCTATGTCGTTCAAGACCTGATGGTTCTTCCTCAGGTAAGCTCACACAATCCTTTATCAAGAAAACATTAAAAAACTTAATAATCTACTACGTACTTTAGAATTTTTTTTTATGTTATAGGTTATCGGCCGAGCATATGGGCCACCTGATGGTAAGTGGTCACCATCACCCATAGACAATGACGCTGTAAGAAATTTTAACTATTCCTTACATCGTCAATGTGCCACCAATCTTGTGAACTAAGATGTTATGTCCCTTGTGCCTGTAGTTACACTGGCTAACTCACCCTTCAAACCGGAACACAACAATACTGAGTACTGTTATTTGGCGGTAGAATAACTGATAAGCGGGTGGTACCTACCCAGACGGGCTTGCACAAAGCCCTACCACCAAGACAATTTTAGTGATATACAATTTTTTATTAGAAAGACCTTCCCAAACGGGCTTGTTAATGTCCTACCACCAAGAAATACATAAAATCAATAAAGATGAATACAATATAAGATCGACTCAGTTATAAAGTCATAAAAAATCTAGCATCGAATTACTCGACATCCATAAATAGAAGTGGAAGCCATGTATGGGTAATAAAATATTCAAAATCGCGTCTAAGTACGTCAGAAGTTCCCAAAGAATCGACAGTCCGTTATTATCTGATATTTATGGAACTAATACGACGAACTCATTTCACATTCACATACCAATTTGCGTTACCAATTAATTTCCTTGTTAGTTTTTGTCCATACATTTGTAAACTAAATCGTTTTCAGATATTCGAATTGTAACTCCTTTAAACCATTTACTTTACAAGGTGAAATATAAAAGTACTTTTTTTTCGGTTCAATATTTATCGATTTTTATGTTAAGCCTTCTTTGAACTGTGGACAACAATAATTTTAAAACTCTGTATAAATCAAATTAATATTTTTACGTTCGCTTTAGTAAATTTAAAAAAAATATTGAAAATAACCGAATCTGAGAAGAACTAGGGCAAGAAAATCATTGGGATTTTTTGCCAGTAGCCCATAGTCTGCTGGAATTTAGATCTTTTCCAAAATATTCCAAGTTGCCTGTTTTCCGCATTTCGTATCCAATTTTTTAAATTTTGTTTAGTTCATTGTGATGTATTTATTTATTATGTTGTTTATTTCTTCTTTATCTTCTACCTCAAGGTTGTCTGGAAGAGATCGCTGTCTTAGCGATAGGGCCGCCTCTTGGGCGTAATTTATATCTTTATTTACTGGTATAATAAAGAGTATTTAGATTTGATTTATAATTTTCCAAATCGGCACAAACTTCCTTAAGAACGAAATATTAGCACTGTTTCATAATTTTCCTTGTTTACCTCAAGCTTTCATAATTTAAAACATCATAAGAATAGAAACGTACACATAAATACTAACAGCAAAGTAACACAACACAAAGGTTTGTCAAGGGAGTTTTGAGCAACAATAATGATTCTTGTGCCAAAATATAACCTCTGTATCGATTGCGTTCAGACTTCACTTAGCGATATTGGATTCGAATCAGTTTATCTTAAATAACCTCGGTGATCTCCCTAAAGGGTATAAGATGCTATGTTATATATGTTTATTCTATACGAATTTGCGGATAAAAATATTTGGGATACCAATTCTAATCCTCTATAAGAACGTAAGCCTAAAGTATCGAGTCGAAAAATTCTATTTCTTATTCAGCAATAAGAGATAGCATTTTTTTACTTTTCTTATGCTTTCAATAGATCGATTTTCATCGTTAATCTTGGTACTTAAGCTTGAAGCGGCCACGAAAAGGGAATAACGTTGATTGATAATAATGGAATAACTAATGATTAACCGGACCGTTGTTCATTTGCACCACAGCCATGTGTTAAATAATATATAGACAGCCGTGAGAAGTTCAATTGAGCTGGTGTCTTCTGTATTCCCCAAACGGAATACTTGATGCAGGCGCGTCATTGATTTGACTGGTCTGTGATATTATTTCACCTCCCTCGTTCATTTTGTGTGAGCAGGTAAGGCTAATAAGTAAATCTGATCCCAGCATCCAAGATTTGAATCTTTGATCGGTCTAATAAATGTGTTCATTTTTTTGTTACGAGTTTGTTATGATTATGCCACCCAGGATACCCAAATGGACAAACTGATGGTCAGTGATGAAATCAAATCAAATCAAAATAAACTTCATTCAAGTAGGCTTTTACAAGCAATTTTAAATCGTCATTTTACAATTAAGTGAAGCTACCACCGTTTCGGAGAGTAGATTCTACCGAGAAGAACAGGCAAGAAACTCAGTAAGTACCCTTGTTCAACATTTAAAAAATACAAAGTCAAGCTAGTTAAATACAATTATTTAAATTAATATATCCTTCTTGGAAGTCAACAGGAGTTAACTCCAAGCTCTGTTATCTATATATATAAAAATGAATTGCTGTTCGTTAGTCACGCTAAAACTCGAGAACGGCTGGACCGATTTGGCTAATTTTGGTCTTGAATTATTTGTGGAAGTCCAGGGAAGGTTTAGAAAGTGAGTAAGTATGATAAAAATGCTAGAAATATAATAAAAAAAAACAACTTTGTTTTTCCTTAGAAATAGATTTATTACTGAATTATCATTGATTTTCTATGATTTTCGATGTTAGACAATAAAACATTGATGTTTTAAAATTAATTTTGCATTATTTAAATCATCAAAAATAGATGTAACATCTATTTTTCTAATTTATATATATAAAAATAAGTGGCCTTTTCGATGTCACTTTATAACTCAAGAACGGGCTCACTTATCCAAACCAAATTTTCAGGGGTTGTTCGGACTATTTAGAAGATAGTTTATGTGAAGTTTGCACAAAATCGGTCGAGTGGTTCTTCATTTATCACATTTTTTGTAATAAATGAATTCAATAAATGGCGGGTCATTTTGTTTTTGATTTTGACAAATGGTCGACCGGATCTGTTTATTGCGTTAACATGTAATCCGCAATGGGATGATATTAAAAACAATTTATTTGAAGAACAGTCGACAACTGATCGTCATGGACATTACAGCACGTGTTTTTCGGCAAAAATTTAAAGTAATTATGGATTTAATTGTAAAATTATGTATATTTGGAGAGGTGCCATATGTACTCCACTGAATAGCAAAAGAGGGGATTGTCTAATGCACATGTATTAATTTGCCAGTTCCTTAAAATAACTCCGAATCAAATTGATAATGTTATATCAGCTGAAACTCCAGATCAAACTCTTAATCCAGAGATATTTGCTGTCGTTAAAAATATGATACATGGTCCATGCGGTGAGCTACATATGAGTTCGTTACATCTATTTCTCGAATTTAATAATTTCATCCAGTCGCAAAAAAAACGCAGATGTTAAACCATTACACGCAGCGAAACTGTGGTCCCGTGTGGTCCCATTTTAATTTTATCCAATTCTAATGATGGTATCCATATGAAAACCACATAAGTCTTAAATTTGCATTATGCATGTGCGCGATAAATAGGTAAATAACTCAAAATCAGCCAACCAATTTTGATGATTCTTTTTTTATTAGAAAAGATATACTTCATGGGCACTGTTATCTGTTAGGGGGTGAAAGTTTGGTTAGATTCTGAGCATGGGATCCAAAGCAAAGAAACTCTTCAATTCTGAGGAACACGTTAGCGATACTCGGCGGAATCTTATATGAGTTCTTTGGATATTTGAGTTACCTTTCGTAACGTGTTCAAGTAATACAAGTGAACAACAACAAGTCATAGTCGAATATGATAATCAATGCAACTCTTAAACAGCTTACAGCGAGGGTGCGATAGGTGGGTAAGTTTAGTAGGTGGGTGGTAAATTTTTATGTGCTTACGTTCGTTGCTGCATTTCAAGATGATGTGTGACCTCATGATGTACGACATACATTAGCTCTTTTGCAAAGTTTTTTTACTAAGGTCAATTAAATAAATAAATATGAGACAACATCACATGCATTACTCTGATCCCAATGTAAGTAGCTAAAGCACTGTGTTATGGAAAGTCAGAAGTAAATACACACACCCAGACCCGAGACAACGTAGAAAACTAATGATAATCTACATCGAGTCGGCCGGAAATCGAACCCGGGACCGCGGAGTGGCGTACCCTTGAAAACCGGTGTACACACCACTCGACCACGGAGGTCGGTATCAGCTGTTGGCTGGATCACCAGTGTCGCAGCGTGCAATGGTTTCTATGCTCATCACATTTGGACTAATTAAGTATTTCGATTATGGCAGTACGAAGTTTGCCGGGTCAGCTAGTCATCTATAAAATCTTGTATCGAATAATTTGCCTTTTTTACCAATGTATTTTTTATGACCGATTTGAATTTACGAAACGGAAATCACCGTTCTCACATTGCCATTCGTCACTAACCGGAAGCGATGATGTTATATTTTTCAGAGTATTAACCTACCCAGGAGGACTTGCTCAAAGCCACACAGCCTACACTACTAATAGCAAATTTGTTGGCATTGTGCTTTATAATTAATGTCACAGTATGAAAATTGGTGATTAGAGTTTCATTATGGGCGTATCTCTCTTGGGCATTTGGATCGTTCTTTTTTAAACGTAAAACGACAATACTGATACGCTCTTTACTAGGTGCGGCCCAAAATATAGTAAGTAATGAATATTTATTAGATGTTATAACATTAAATAAATTTAAATAATTTAAATTAAAACGTGCTTTCCAATTCACCTTGAAAGTATTGTTTAACATTTAATGACTACTGTTCAATAAATATTATAACCGACTTCTACTTTCTAATATAAATTTGAGTTTCCAAGAAAAGTAGGAAGTCCATATCATCAGCAAAGCACTTCCCTAATAAGATTTTACGTCCGAAGTAGAAAACTTAGATCATCATTATAAAATACAATTCTTAGAAAATAGTTCCGGTACCTGTCTTTGTCCCACTCATTGTGAAGTTAATCGGCTTGAAAGAGATAGAACTAATGACTTGAACACAAGTTTCGCACAACATTTAAGCTACAGAAAATATCTTCAACTAGCAACTCGTCTCAACTTTGTTTTTAATGCAATTTATTATCAAACATTCTTGAAGAAAATTATTTAGTAATAGATATTTAACAAAACACAATACTTAACAAACAATTAAAGCCCAAATTAATGTTTAAAACAAACTAAATGATCACTAATGTAACCCTATAAAGATTTAAAGTCCAGCGAAACTTACAAGACATTTAGATTCTTGTTGAAATAAATATCAAATAATGTCCAAATCTTTGTTACCTTCGACTAGTCAATCAAATATCTTAAAATAATTTAATAACGTAACAGTAAATATCTCAAGACCTAAGACCTCTTCCGACTAAATTACCACCATGCTGTTCCAATACGGGTTGGTGGATATATTTGAAATACATCCTTATTGCCTCCACTAATGTCAAGGTCATAACTTATATTGTATATTTAATAATATAAAACAAAGACATAATTAGCCCAGTAGTGTGATATAAACATGCTGTATCTTCATTTTGCTTATACTTTTTAAAATTAAAACACATGTCATTTATTCTATATCTGTTTTGTCAGAATCCATATTTTTATGAAATATATTTTAACTACAACAAATGGTAATGTTTATAAGGATGAGTAACTGCCTCAAAATATCCCATAATTATACCAAGACGTTCTCCGTTAAGGAAAAGATTTGGATTTTCTTTTAACAAGCTGTTAAAATGTGGGATACTTCCGTAAATCTAAACGCACAATATTTGAACACTAATGAACCGCTGAGTTATAATTTTAAATGTTAATTAAAAAATAACCTAACAACGCATCTCTGCAATATCGTTGATAAAAGACTGACTGATATAGTCGCCTTTATAAAATCTAGCGGAGAGTTACGGTACGTGGAAAAATCTATCAAATTTTTGACAAGCTTTGAACAAAAAACTGGAACTAGTGTATCTGACACAAAGCTTGTGACTAATCGCTTGTGTATTAAAAATTTGAACTTGTTTTGACATATTTTATAAATAAGACTCGACCATAAAGCAAGAGATGACACGATTATGTGACTGATGGATTTTGGAATATCCATTCCCTCCCTTTTGAAAGAACATATAACTTGAAGCTACTTTCGTAGTTTAACTAAGCCATTGTCCAAATAAGACGCAAACTACTTCAATCTTTCACAAAATTGATGTACAGGACACTCACAAGGAGTATTCACATATCGTCAATGGTAAAGAACGCCAAAGACCCAAAATTGTACTTTTGAAATATTTCCGGTTTAAGCTCTCTAAGTTTCGTGTACTTTCTATGTTTATAACTTATCTGTGTTGAAACAGTGTGGTGGAATAATTGTTTAATTCTTTACCCAGTAGTAGATTTACCGACTGTTAATATGAATTTCGAAGTGAGTGTTACCGAGACGTTATTCTATCAATAACAAAAGGTACTATCTATAAATTCTTAATAATAGTAACAGATTGTTCCTTTCCCACTGGACCGAGAGACCTTTTCTTCCTCTGAGGTAAAGCTTATGAGCATATTCCGCCACACTGCTCCAATTTTTCTCTGGTGGACTATAAAATTTTAATTCGATTCAATTGCTTTGGTACTCTTTATGGCATAGATAAGCTGGTGCGTAAATGAGCCGCCTGATTTTAATTGGCTACAGTTATCCATGAACATTATGTTAGTATGTTATTAAAGAGTAGACATTTTGCGATGTTTTTGATATGAAATATATGACTTAAGATCAAATGGTCATCATTCGTTCCATATTGGTTCGTAATATGAAATATATCGCTTATCGTGTTAAACATGCTACAAGCGGTGGCTTGACCTTGATCTTATAATCTCAAGGAGAAACCGCCCTTCAAGTTTGTGAGACAGTCATTAGCGTGTGCCTCTTTTTCAACTTATTATTTATGTGTTTTTCGCTATGCCCTAAAGATAGTATAAAATGCAACTTTGTCACTACCATACAAGAACGATAAAAAATAGCGAACCGTTAATAAGAAGTAAATTTTCGACTCCGAAAAGTCAATTTTATTGTATTGTATTCTATGACAATTTCGAAATATTTATGGTTAAAGATAACACACAAAAGGAAATTATATTTCACTAACTTTTGAGAGCCACAATAATTTACGGATTTAAATATTTCATTCTGTGTGTTTCTCCGAAAACATACAACGCGGTTTTGGATGTTTCATATTCGTTGGTTGGACCAGTTTTGACAGTTAATTGTTTTATTCGTAGTTTAAATAAGATTTAAATGATAAATTAAGACGTTTATGCTTCGTTACCCTTTCTTTAAAGCCGAGATAGCCCAGTGGTTAGAACGCTAGCATTTTAACCCTTGATTGCGGATTCAAACCCAGGCACCACTGAATATCCGTGTGCTTAATTGGAGTTTATAATTCATCTCGAGCTTGGCGGTGAAGAAAAACATCGTAAGGAAACCTGCATGTCATAAGTTTCATAGAAATTCTGCCACATGCGTATTCCAACTACCTGAATTGGAACAGCGTGTAAACATGTTCTAAGCCTTCTTCTCAAAGAGAAATAAGGCCTTAGCCCAGTAGTAGAAAATTTGGTTAAAGACCGTCGTAATTGGGAGGACGTATGTATAATTAAAACGAATATTTTATGGTTTCTTCAAATTGTTTGAAACGTCACTGTAAAAACGATAATATGTATATAAATTATGACCAACTTATGTATAGAAAATAGATAAAAACATTCTTTGCAATGTAGAAAATTTATGATATCTACAAATTTTATCGCCTCGCTAGCGTACGCCATAAAAGCGCTTTCAAGATTTCCTCTCCAACTACGTTTCGATAGTAAATTATATCACAACAAAAATATACCACAAATATATATCCGTTATAAAAAACTTTGAAAAGAATATTGTGATACTATGTTCTGTCACCTTCTTTCAAATGACGAATTACATATGATGGAAAGAGAAAATCTATTCAGCGACACCTATTATAAGACAGGCAACCTGGTTACTGCGCCACTTGATAGAATGAAGTATTCACTACCCTTAGACATTGGAATTTCAAGAAATATACCTTATCTTCGCAAATGCGTCAACTTTGGGAACTAAGGTGTCATGACCCTTGTGTCTGTAGTTACTGGCTCATATACTTTATGCATTGCTATTTAGCGGTATTTGATGCAATCACAACCTACCCAGACGACAAAAGTCCCTACGAACTTTTTAATTGGTAATATTAATGGTTATGTCAGCCGCTTCGTTAAATCTATTTTATCCGTATATAATTGGCGTATAAATATCCCCCAGGCTAATTCAGTTTGATTCGTGTCGTGATAACAAATAGAGATAACGCACATTTCGAATATATCATTTGCTTGACAGTCAAGCTTTATATTAAAAGCTAGATAGATTAAATAAAACTAATTATAACGGATTTTGAATCGCGTATATTAATTATTTTTTAAAAATCCCGACGTTTTGAGCACTTTGCAGTGTTCGTGGTCACGGGTAGACAAAGTAAAAAATAATTAATATACGCGATTCAAAATCCGTTATAATTAGTTTTATTTAAATGTGTAATAATCGTGAAAATTTAAGACAACACTAGATAGATTATTTCATATAAATAATCATTGTAGTCTAAACTAAAATTGTATGAATTTTTTTTACCGTTTCTTGCCTGTTCTAAGATCTTCATTCAAAACTGTTGGTTGCGATCGGTTAAATCGTTCAACCATTCAGGAGTTTGGATACTTTGAGTCCGTCTTAATCTAAGATGGAAAAAACTGGGCGCCTTATCAAATCTTGTGCCGAGGAGGCGCTCCATAAGGGTCCTTAAGAATATTTTTTCGGAAGAAGGTATACATATATAAGTACACTACGGCTCTACCTGTCCCGACTACATCGGAAATTAGAATTATATTTACTTTGCACAGTCACATCCATCTAAAATATCCAGGGATCCACACAAATATTAACAAAATATTTAATCTGAATCGGTTAAACAGTTTAGGGGCAGTGCAGTTGTACATAGCAAAGATTTGTGTATATATACATACAACTATTAATACCCTACCTTTCTTTTATCTATCTAAACATACCTAATACCATGAACAAGTAATGATTGTTTAAATACCTACTACATTATAGTTCAATACAGGTTTATGACTAGACTCAAACACGTGTCGGCAATAAAGGACTAAAAGGACCATAAAGCAACTGTTTTTATCTTCAATGCTTTCACAAAGTTATTTTTATTGTAACTACGTAACACGTAACGTAACCATAACGTAGAAATAACGATATTGTCGAATTCATTTAAACGAAACTCATTACCTATATAAAAATTTACAGTTAATGTAACTACAGGCACAAGGGACATGATGTCTCAGTTCCGAAGGTTGGTGAAGCACCTTAATATGAGGAACGATCATACTTCTTACAGAACTAATATCTATGGGCTATGCCCACTTACAATCTGGTGGCCCATTTAACAGTCCCCAATGAAATTTTTTTTTAAGTTTTTAGTTTTTTGTAATTGATAGTTACAAAACTCGACAAAATCTATCAAACAACAAAAAAAACATAAAGAAAATTGTTGACAAACTGAAGAGGAACAGAAACCCGAAAGTCATTGCAGGCAACGAAAATTGGCAAAAATGTGATTTGCGATATTGGCTATAATAATTATAAAATTTGTAAGATACACGTATCAAAATGGCGTAACTCACGAACTCAGCGAACTCTTATAAAAAAATCACACAGCTCAACTGATCTTTTCATGTTCCTACATTTCATCTACATTCTGTCAAATGTGTAACGATCGACCTGACTAAAAGACACCAAGTAAAATAATGTCTGAAATATCTCAAGAAAAGAGAAAGCATAAGCCCATCTTTGGAACTAGTGGTAAACTTTCTCAATTAAAAAACAATTCGTAAGATATATCTCGAACTATTTTTTGGGTACATTTAAGAAAAACTAAAAATAGAAATAATTGACTGATCATCTTTTAAAAATGAAAATTTATATGCCCCACATGCTTAACCATGCATCCGATTCTAAGCTTTGGCTAGATGTCCTACGTACCCTCGTAAATATTCTGGCCCAAATAAATAAGGATTTTCTTTGTAATATTTCCCTTCAATGCAAAAAATTTTCAGACCCTTATACCCTTGTAAAGCCGAAACATGTAACCAATTGCTAATAAAAATGAAAGTTACAGTACTAATTTTATAATCTCAAATTCCGACTGAAAACCAGCATTCAACTCCAAATGATGAAGAGAAATAGGACGGGATTATTGTTATCTTTGATTCCCAGCTTCCAGGACCTATTTTTATTTGTATTATATGAACAGAACAACAACTATGAACTCTCTGTATTAGCGTATAATTTAATATTTGTAGCTCTGCTTGCTGGGATATTCTAGCACGGGTATTCCCAAACAATGGGCGCTTCCCTAAGGGGAAGTTATTAAAGCGCGTTATAGAAATATTTCATTCTAATTACTTATTCAAGTTATTACGAAACTGAAAACAGAATGCTAAATTTATTTCATTACTAGTAATCGCCCACGGCTCTGCTCGCGTTTTAGAGTGTTGGATGTAGTAGCAAAAAAGTAGCCTATGTAGCCAGTAAAAGTATCTTACAAGTTTGCTTCATACCTATTATCATCAAATTCGGCTCATTGATTTGGTCGTGAAAGAACGATAAACAAACAGGCAGGAGTTACATTTACATTCATAATATTAATATGGATAGTTTTAATTGAGAAATAAATGTCGATACAATTTAGTTTTTCGGAATCCGAACTAAAGATCTTACTTAAATCGCGTTTATAATTAAACTTGAGCTTGAATAAAACGCCGTGAGAGAATTTGCATTTTTTGGACAAAAATCTGTCACAAGTCAAATTTGGAGTAGCGTGATGGAATGAGTGCCTAACCTTTTCCTCAATCAAAGGTCTACATAGAGACATGTACCAGTTGTGGAACATTTACAGGAGAAGATCAGTAAAAAATCTTCGTTTAGCAGCAGGATACTACCAAGTTGTCACTTTTACTATACTGTTGCTCATTCGGACCCTATTCTAGTATCCGAACACCTCAATTAATAAGTCAAATTCTTAAGCATTTATAAGCATTCACTTCTTGAATCCAATCATTAAATTTAAGTAGAGCAGTATTTCTAAACATAATTTTTAATACGTAAACTTTAAGTACTATAAATATCTAAGTTTTTATCTACACTGAACATTTCCCCTTTAATAATCCATCAGCTGGCGTACATTAAGCTCTGTTTTGTGTAACAGGCAGATGAAAATGGTACGAAGTTGATACTTCTGTACTTATATATAACTTAAGTTCTCCCAATCATGACTTAACGCTCTCTAACTTCTTTACTAAAACCGATTTACAATCGATTGTTTTCATAAAAAAAAGAACAATTTAACTTTTGCTGACAAATTAATGCAGGTTCATTAGGATTATAATTTTCTTAATCTAGTTGACATACATTGACATTTAAGTATGTATGTTCTGTTCGCAACAAAGCCTTTATGACGAGAGAAAAAAATACAATTAAAATTGCACACTTAATCAATCATAAATTAGTGACACCGATAATATTTTCCAGGTATCTTCTACTTTTCCAGTGAATATTCTCTTAGAATTAAGAAAACCGATTACTATTTCAACCGTAGTAGATTTGAGTTCGTTGAAGTTTATAAGCTGATTGTCTGTAAAATCATTGAATATTTGAGAGCTGTTTTATTTTATCTTTTCTATCATGCCCATTAGAATCACTAATTTCAATTGTCTAGGAAAAAAATATTGACTGTAATACATACTACGTTACTTTTTAGATTTTATGGATGTAAGATTTCAGAAAAAAATCTTTTGTCGATTTTCAGTGTTCTATATATGTATTCGAGTAGTAGAATGTGGTATCGTCTACGTTTTAGGGTATTGGTTGTCATGCGTCAGGCAAAAAAAGTAGCCTATGTCCTTTCTAAAAGTTGATTCATACCAAATGTCATCAAATTCGATTCAGCGATTCTTGAAAGAGCCACAGACAGTCAGACAGACAGTTCCATTCACATTTATAATATTAATATAATTTTTTTTTGTGTATGAAAATGGTGGAATGTGACTACCGGGCACGGTATTTGCCACACCAGAGGATTTGCATGGTTATCGCCGCCGAAACCGAACTTGCAAAAATAGTCAAAACAATTCGTGAAGACAAAATACAACATTTTATTATAGGTTCTCAACTTTCGGCTGCAAAATATAACCCAATTACAATTTTATTGCAATGAGAACAGACGGCAGAACTTTGGAGATGCATATTTGTGTGATAAACTGTACCAAAGTTTGTTTGACAAGTTTTCATTTACAAATGACTGCATTTCTGAGGCCGCTTGCTTATCCACTACATTTATTATATTTTTATACAATTATTCAATGATACTTTTTCAATCAACAAGCAACATTTTTGGGAGTTATTATCGGAGAATGACGGAAAAACATTATACATTTTTTTTCTAATTTATTTACATAATTGGATAAATGAAACATTAAGTTTTTATATATAAGAACGAGGAACGATTGTATTTATTTCCGAATTAATCCGAAAACTAACGAAATAGAATTTCTATTTTTTGCCGTTGGTAGAGGTGTGACAGGGAGTAAGATTTATGCCGTATTTACGCCGGGATGCGGGCTTGACACAAACGGAGAGTATACTCGGCACCGTTACTTTATACAAAAATAAAAAGAAACATAAACACTAATCTTTATATTTGTTATAGTTAAACATGTATATGAATAGCTCAGCTCTTTCACCAACTTAATTGTAATAATTTTATTTATTTTTTATTATATTCTGGTTAAATATTTACTTTTATTTTATTGAAAGACTATCCAATATTTTATTTTATACATATTTTATTTTATTTATGCTGTTGATGGCACATTGAATGGGGGCTCGCCTGATGAAAAAATCACCACAGTTCATGGACCGGAGGCTTGCAAGGACATTATTGGCATTAGAGGAATAGGTAGACTATTCCTAGTTAACTTTTACCGGCGGTGTTTCCAAGCTGACATGACTTGGGCACCTTTACAATAGAATGCCTTAAAAGTCGCATTATCGCATATTATATGTATAATTATATACTACTAGTTCTCACCCGCTGCTTTCCTCGCGTTTTAGAGGTTGGTTATCATATTTTAGGCAAAAAAGTACTCTATCTCATTTGGAGTTCAAGTTTACTTCACACCAAATTTAATCAAATTCGGTTCATTTGTTTGGTCGTAAAAAGAGACAGCAGACAGACAGAATTACTTTCACATTTATTATAATAATGTATTGTAAGTAGTATACATATACTACGTATATGTATCTTTTGTCTTGTGCCTTTAAATCATAGACAGGGTTATCAAAACGTTTCATCAAGTAATAATACAAACACATTTTTATTATTTTTGACATTAGGTACCATAAACAAACAGATATAAACACTGGTTACAAGATAACAAAAATAAATAACCTAGCGCTCAGGTATTAGCGTGTTTTATAGACATTAAATTCTGATAAAGTCTACAATGGATTTCCTACACGTCACTGATATGGTTTTACTTATTTAATGAAAAATCAAATATAGTTTCACGTTTAGTAAGCGGAAAGGAGAACACTTTATTCTTTATGTGTTTTTGCTATTGAAATGAACACGTATTTCGGTATAACGAAATATATACATTTTTTCAATCATCATAAAAAAATATCGATGATGTGATTTGTCTTATGATGTTGACAATTTATTTAATAATGATATAGGTAGGTGGCAAATGGGAAATTGATGGTACTCGTCGTTCTACCGCCTAGCAGAATGAGTTTGTACTGTTGTGTTTCGCTTTAAAGGATGAGTAAGCCTGTATCTGCAGGCAGAAGGAACATAACTTAGTTCCCGAGGATGGTGGCGCATTGGGCATGTAAGGAATGATTAAAATTTCTTACGGCACTATTGCTCATAGACGTTGGTGCCAATTAACCATCAGGTGACTCCAATGATTAATTATTATCTATTTTTTTATGGAATAGGTTGACGGACGAGCATGGTAAGTGGTCACCAGCGCCCATAATGGCGCTGTAAGAAATATTAATCATTCATTAAATTGCCAATACGCTCGACTTGAAAGGAAATCGTAATGAAAACTGCATTTATCAGATTCATTTCAGCTTTTATTTTATAACGCAGTGGTGACCCGCCCCGGCTTGGCACGGTTGCAATGCCTATACTAATAAAAATATTCTACAGAATTCGATTTCTTACGACAGAAAATTAGAAACTTCTAAAATTGTCAGTGTTTATTTACTATATTGTCAATGTATAAACCCCTTTCTCGTAAATCACTCTATCTATTAAAAAAAAACCGCATCAAAATCCGTTGCGTAATTCTAAAGATCTAAGTACACATATGGACAGTGGTAAGCGTCTTTGTTTTATAAATCAAAATCTAAATATACTTTATTCAAGTAGGCTTTTACAAGCAATTTGAATCGTCATTTTACAATTAAGTGAACCACCGGTTCGGAAAGTAGATTCTACCGAGAAGAAACACAGTACTTACTATTTTTCAACATTTCAAAAATATATAAATAAATACAAAATTAATATATCCTGCTTGGAAGACAACAGGTATTAACTCCACGCTCTTTTATCATCTATAAAATTTTGTATCGAATAATATGCTTTTTTTACCAATGTATTTTTCACATACGACTTGAATTTACGAAACGGCAAATGTACTATGTAGAGATCATGTATATCAAGAAAATGATATAAATAAAACCAAAAATATGTGTCATATAGAAGGCGACTTTTTTTTAATCTGGCTACGTAGTCTACTTACTAAGACTTTTTATCTTTAATACCTTAACTAGTCATCATCTCATCATCATTGAGAATTACTTATACACGTAACAAAAAAATACAACATCAGTCAAAATCAAAATGAAAATATACCTACTTTACTAAAGTAGGTTTTTACAAGCACTTTTCAATCGTCATTTAACAACTGTATTAAATGAAGCTATAACCGGTTTTCGGATTCTATCCAAGGTAGATTATCGAGAAGAACCGGCAAGAATAGGACTACAATTTATTTGGATCTGATGCCACCCTCAGTTCACATTTGTTGACATATGATAGAATTTCATCCAACACACGACGTCTGTCATACTTAGTTTCAAAGCACAAAGATGAAAAGAAATGAAATAACCTCTTTCCTTCTTTAAAAAATAAGGAGTATTAGAAAAGCTGTATTTGGAGAGTTATTTTTATGCATTTTTTATAATTTATTTTTAATTTTTATTTTTAAATTTATTATAAAATCTTTATTTTTAATCTGAACAACTTTGAATATTTGCATGCTATATGTAGTAATTATCATTTTATTTGAATGTTATAACTTACAAGATATACATATAGATGTATCACAGCACAAAATATACAAATATTCTCGCAAATAAAGTTAGTAGTTATTGACTTCCAGGCAGGATATATTAATTTAATAATTGTATTAACTAACATGACTGTATTTTTTTAAATGTTGAAAAAGAGTAACTACTGAGTTTCTTGCCGGTTCTTCTCGGTAGAATCTACTTTCCGAATCGGTGGTAGCTTCACTTAATTGTTAAATAACGATTCAAAAGTGCTTGTAAAAGCCCACTTGAATAAAGTATACTTTGATTTTGATTTTGATTTAATACCTGTAAAACAATTAAAATAGCTTCACATAGTGGCATAAAACTTAAAAGAAAAATTCATTTGAAAAATGTATGAAGTTCAACAATTCAAATGAATTCAACGGATGCTTCAAATAGAGCGCTTTTATACTCCGAAACTGTTTCTGAGGAACATCAATAATAACATTATTCCAAGTAGAACACTGCATATAGTTATCAAGTTTCGAACAATTTCGGATCAAGTAACTTAACTGTAACAGTTAATGATAGTAACAACTTTATCTCCCACTAAATATCACTGCTGGACTTATTTTATCAAGTAAATAGGCTAAGTAGTTTGTAAGTATCAAACACATAACGGTCAGTGTCTAGGACAATTAAGTTTGAGTCGAGAATTAAATATCGTATTGTTATATGTTGATAATATTATTCATTATCATCATTTCAACAGTAGGCCTCCCACTCCTGGACATAGGTCTCCCCCAAAGATCGCCACAACGACCGCTCTTGTGCAGCCTGCAACCGGCGGCTCCACCAGATCATCAGTTTTTTTTTATGGAATAGGTGGCAAACGAGCTGGAGGCTCACCTGATGGAGAGTGACTACCATCGCCCATGGACATCTGCTACACCAGGAGGCTTGCAGGTGCGTTGCTGGCCTTTGAGAAAGGAGTAGGCTCTTTTTTTTTCTTCAGTTTATATAAGGAGTGCTTTATGGTTCTCACGTTGACATTATATTAGTAACATAACGTTCAAACAAGTACCCGATTTATCTTTCCAATCTACTAAAAGTTTAAAATTGTATTTGCCCAGAAGTATTTCTGTTTTTTTACGGTAAAGGTTTCTTACATGCCTTCTTATACATTAATTATTCTACCGCCAAACAACAGTTCGTATTACGAACATATATTCCAGTTCACAAATATGTGAATCCATATCACAAAATCCTTTGCATTGTCAATAAATGGATTGATTAACGTTTCATACACTGTCAATCCGTAGTTCACTGCATTACTGTTTAATTTATAAAAACAATAAAACATCGAGTTATGCTTTCCGATTTTGACACTTAATTCTTCGTAATCATAAATCATTTCCGCATATCACGCAGACGTCCAATAAATCACGACGTTCCGATCACTATTGAACTCGCCAGCCAATACGGTGACTGACAATGTAAGCACATATTTCACACATACCGCGTCTAATACCGGATCAGCTTCCTATAACGCTGGAGATATCTCCGAAATATTCCAACAGTGGTATTAGTCTCATAATCTTTATCTATACATATGCTAAAATTGGATCTGTTTGTAATATTAAAATAGCCCTTTTGGCTCAATCCGTATATATGTAGAGACGGCACATATACCAAAATAACATTTTTTAACATTTTTGTCTGTGTTTTTGTCCCGGCTAAGCTCTGGAACGGCTGGACCGATTTTGATAAGGAATCACTTAGGCTACAATAATATTTTAATTGTCAAATTCAAACGCGTACAAGTTCACGGGCACAGCTAGTTCATATTTTAAATGTGAAAGTAACTTTGTATGTTTGTCGCTACATCGACCAAACCACTGAATCGAATTTGATGAAATTTGGTATGAAGCAAACTTGAACTCCAAAAAAGGACATAGTCTACTTTTTTTACCTGACACGTGACAACCAATACCCTAAAACGCGAGCAATGCCGCGGGCGACTACTAGGAAAACTATATAAACTATATGTATGTTTTTTAGTTGATTATAATGCTCTGACCGATTTGGGCTAAGATGTCCAATCTCAAGGACGCAAGATGTATTGTAATGGACATATGTGTGTGTGCGAACACAGATGTAACCGTGCACAAATGTGCTAATCCCACACCCTTATTATCTGATTTGACTTGACTGGAAAGGGTGCAGGCGAGGGATCAATAGCTTTTTTGTATTTTCTGAGGCACAGGATTATCTTTTCTTCTATCTTCCAGACTCCAGTCTATTAATGAGAAATACTAGAGAAATTACTACATTAAAATACAAAAACTTCTCTAAGAGCTGGAACTTGAATCTAGGATCATCTACAAATTATTTTAAATTAAACAAACAATATAGATTTTAATAATCAGATATAAATTACGTTATACTAAGATTTATTAAAATAGCCTCATGAAACTTTATTAAGCTCGGCAGTTTCTCACCAATTAACAAAGGTATATTATCGAATAGTTATTTGTATAAATTTATGTTAAAAATAGGCGGTTGGACTAATGGGCCACCTGATTATATATATGGTATAGGAAATAATAATCCTTCTTTACATCACACCAATACACCACCAACTTTTGGAATAGTCATACCCTTCAAACAAGAATGTCCAATAAAATTTCAAATTAAGAATACTCACACTAGGATTTGTTTAATTATCTATATTTTAATCTTGTGAAAAAATGGTAAATTATCCAAGAGATCCATTTCGTATAAATCAACTGCCACTGATTTAACTTTCTCGTAAAGAAAAACAAAATTGAAGAAAGATTTCAAGTAAAATAAAAACTTGATTCAACATAAAACTTTCCTACTGAGAAACTTTGTGATATTATCATTATTACGAGAAAAATGTAATCATCTGAGCATTTATATTACCCTGGTACTTTTTTATCTTTGTTGTCATTTTATAGTAGAAACCGGCTGTTTTTTTTGGTAAGTGGAAGGGAGGGGGCCTCCCTACAAGTTATATGTAGTTCTAATTAATATATAAAATATTACATTAAAACTTGATAAATAAAAATAATGTTAAAGCTTATGGATTTCTATGTATGTTATCAATGTCACGAGCCGAAATAGCCCAGTGATTAAGAACGCGTGCATCTTAATCGATGATTGCGGGTTCAAACCGCTTGTTTTTATAATTCATCTGTAGAACATCTGACATTACAGAACAAAAACAACAAAAACGAATACAGGAAGAGGTCAGGTGCAAGACTACTCGTTTTCTCAGGCACGTGGGACACTTTAGACTCCAGACAGCTTTTTAGAATTATCCGACAGAAAAACACGATAACTTTTATTGACCTGGATTTTGAATCCAGGACCTCAAAGTCTCATATCGAGTGAATAGAGAAACGAATCAGTTAATTGAGAGGAGCAGGAGGAAAATATAATAGCACTCCAAATCTTTTCCTTAAGAGGAAAGGATTTTTAATGAGGATGGTTTAATTACACTTTGTTAATTCCTTGAATTAATTACATTTCTTGCGTTAAGTGCTACTCCATTCAAGTAGCTTGAATCGTGATATTATTATCTTTAAAAAAATGATTATTTTATATCGGAATGGAAAGGTAAGCATACGAATTTTTCATTTTTATATTCTAGAAGTATTTTGGTATCTGTACTTATATTTCGACTCAATTTAGATGTAGCATCGTCAAAATTCTTAAAACAGATCAGATCCGAATTAAGTACGCTAACCCAAATTATCAATATTTATTTCTAACGTGAATATGATCTTTACAAAAACGTAAAAACTTGTAATATCATATGACCTAATATATTCGTCAATTTACCTGCACTTGCTTTCTCAGGTTGAACTGACGCGAGAATCTATAGCGACGAATAGCGTCGAACGGCGCGATAGGGAGCTATTTCTATTGATTGTATAAATCGCCAGTAATCGGTTTTATTGAATTTGCCGATGCTACATCTAAGTTGTGTCGTACTATACATAATTGTCTTCAAATTGATACAAAATTGGTTTCCATTGATGAATCGAACTAATATCGATTTATAATAAAAGGTCGTATGTACAATTTGTATTACAGACGAAAATAATTACTTCATTGTGTTTTTTTTAGTGTTCATATTTTTCCTCAATGCTGTTTCCCTGGTAACTCATTTTTATACAACTTTACATTCATAGAACACGACCATTTGGTTTGAAATTGGAACCTAATTTTAACCCTTTGCTCTCTAAGTGTAGTAAAACTCACTAGGGATGCGAATATACGTTCTCCGTAGGTCGTATCTTGTAGGAACAAGTTACTTCTATACTAAAAAACGTTACTAAATGTGAGCTTAGTAGTATACTAAAGCTCTTGGGAATTGTACCTTATGATCGGAGTTATAGGAACGTTTAAAATCCTACATAATCAACAACATGACTTTCATGAAGTATATATACGCACTTTCACAAGCTATTTTTAATTAAAGCAAGCAACAATATTGAGACGTTTTTTTTTCTTCAAAATGTCACATTAGCAATGATCACGATTGTCATCAAATTAAAAAAAAAAAAACATTTCAAAAATAGAAAAGAAACGATCCTTCTATTCATCTCTAGTCAATATATGAAACACAATGGACATTCGAAATGATAGATCTGTAACTTCATTATTCTACTAGTAACACAATAAAAGCAATTTACTGAATTTTACATGAAGGAAAAACCCAAAGACATTTTATGCTGCCTTAGTACATATTATTAATTTTACATTAACCTCCATAAGAAACGTTGATCAAAGTCAGATTAACATGGTTTGTATCTGATCGCTCATTGGTCAGTTATTCCGTCATCGGTTACCACCTACCAATGACCATTCCGATTAAAATATACTTAATCTGAAATTGATCAGAGTTTAGAGAACTAAAATATTTAACTTTAATTGTTCCCAAATTAATCATAAATTTATACTTACTTTATTCAAAACTTATTAAAACCGTATCCTAAAATTAATGCATTTGTTACTTATAGAATATCCTTTTTAAGAAATAATACAACTTTTCAGGAACGATTCTCTGACATATTCGTTTCACAAATCTAATTTCTTAACATTAAAATATTTAGCTTATTCTATTATTTTGACATTAATACATAACTTTCGGTTTTAAAATATGTTAATTAACACGCAGCGCAAATTTATAGCAAAACTTTAATTAATCGCCAGTTAAGTTATTCGTGTTTATATTTATAAAAACAAAAATATTTGCTGTAAGAACAGTAGTATGTTACAGTAATACGTTCTGATAATAAAATGTATTGATATTTTAAATCGATATTCGTATTAAGATAAAACAAAAGAGTTATAATTTAGTATAATTTATTTTTATTGTAAGGGTAACTTTCGAAACGTAAAATCGAAGGAGACTTGTCACGCATAAATAGAACGGACGTTTGAAATAAGATCCTTTTCAGCTCAGAGCCTGTACGAAGGAAATTATCTCCTTAGAAAACGCCTTGAATCCTGCGAGCACATGGTGCCCTGGTACTTTTGAAATTAATAACTAGGATAATATGACATATGTGGAGGTTTATCAATTTATGTTTGGAACTATATAATATTTAAGGTATTTCGCAAATGACTTACCTATGCATCTCTGTGATAATCACACGTCCGAGCACTGTGAAGGGCAGGGGCGTACTAACGCGAGCGTATTTGTTAGGGGTGATTCAGGATATATACAGAGCTGACATTACCATATATTTATTATATTAACATTTTGATGACACAGCATATATATGTTGAAATTAGTGTTGAGCAAAATGAAATTGAGAAATTACAATATTTTTGTAATTTAAAACATTTTGTGACTCTTCTGTGTATACATATATAATATTCTTTATTATTATATGTAGGATTGGAGTTGCTTTTCAGCTTTTCTCGTTAGTGTTAAAATATAATTTAATCATTCACAATATGTTTTAAACGAATTAATAACATTAAATGCTTAAATATATACAAATATGAACTAAAACTAGTTATTGTATAAATCTTGACCGCGTGGAATGGTGGCAAGAATGCTAGCAGCATTTCCCCGTTGAATCGCAATTCTGATCCTCTGGACAAAAAACGAACCAGTCCTCTTGTCACCTGTGGAGGTAATGCGGCGAGGTGTTATACTTTTGATGAAGCTTTTTTCATCACTACTCCAAGGGCAGACTCGACAGCAAATGGAACAAAATGTTGAACTATTTTAGCGATACACGATTATTTTTTTAATAGCCATCATTATATTTTTATACTTTTGAAAAGAAATATCGAAGACCGTGTTTAGTACGATTACCAGATTAGACAAAAATAATTTGGTGAAATTGAAAGTGGAATTTCGGTCGTTCGTTTTTGGTCACATGTATATATCTGTCATATATCAGTATGTTGTATGTTTATATATATTTTAACCATTAGTTATTATTAATTTATCTATCTTATTGATAGGTGAGCATAATACTCCTACACTGTTATACGAAATAATCAGAAATTACTGTTAAAAAAAAATCAGAAACGTTTAACGAAAATTTAATAACCATTGGAATTCTACTTTATCTTCATATATAAAAAAATATTATTATTCTTATTAAGCAATTAGATAAATATCAATAAGAAAAATGAAACTGTGATATCTATTTAAAATCAATCATATAAATAATCAATTTGCACTGTAATAACATCTCTATGTAGTTTCACGTATTGAGTTTGAAATAGTAGCTACGCTGAGCCCCGCGCCCGCCCACCCAGCAACAGTTTGCCCATGGGGTTGCTAGATGTAACATTACCCACATAATTAGCTAAAATAATGCTATGAAGTCTGGATTATATATTAAAACATTTTAATTTCAATTTCACACGGCATTAACGTTTTTGCATTGCAACTTTCATCAAGTTGATTTTTGCTCATCTTCGTATCGGCAAAAAGGTTTTATAATTTTAAGGGTACTAGCAGATTGCTATTGTAAGAGGTCAACAATACTTATCTCAGTAGATATATTATAAGTATAATTTAAATTTGGAAATCAGACAGGTTAATTTTTTAATTATTTTTTAAATTGTATATTGTTATGTAATGTTAATTATTATATACCGCTTTCTCGGTTTTCTTTTTAATCTAATGGTTGAATGACAACGAATGCCTTGAGGCATTAAGTCCGTGTTTTGTATGAGATCCTTTGCCTGCAATTTCACTAACCTATACTTAGTGTAGAAATGTTAATAACCGACATACATTGATACGCCATTTTGATTCGTAAATCCAATAAATTTTGGGACATTCTAACATAATATCAACTCTATACGAATTAATGAAAACTTCTCCATTAAATACATTCAGTGAAATAACAAATATGGCAACACTACCACATTCATGTGAAAAAGAAATAAAACGCGACCAATTCGATATAACGAGAAACGACACTCAGTTTACTGCTTAATAACTACACTCTTGATTTGGTCGTGTTCTACCGGAGGCTGTACAACTGGAGTCCATGGGAATATGGTTTATAATGTCAGTTACATAAAATTGAATTTCGAACTTCATTGCATGCAAAATTAAATTGAAAGCATCAATCATATGAACGCTTATTGTGTTGTTAGTTAAGAGACAAGGTTTAATGGTAATGTAGGGGTATGCGAAAAGATGGAACTATTATAGTCTTGCTTGGGGTGGGGTCATACATTCGATTCTTAGTTTATATGGTCGATGGGAGATGTTCGAGTCAATAGTGCAAGTAGGTTTTACTAAATTGAAATTTTGTTGACACGATCGTGGGTATAGCAAATGACATAGAATCTCTAACACCTCATTTCCTTGTACTTGCTTACTGGCAACAATCCGATTGAAAGTTTGAAGGCAGAGCGAAAGCAGGTGGATGAGCCAATTGACCAGCAGATGGAAAGTGGTCATCAACACTCAAAGACATTGGTGCTGTAAATTTCTTACATCGCCAATGTGCCACCAACTTTGTGATCCAAGATGTCATGTCCCTTGTGCCTGTAGTTACACACACACCCTTAAACCAACATACAATGTTGGGCGATAAAATATCTGATGATTGGGTGGTACCTACTCAGACGGCCTTGTACATAGCCCTTTCATCATTTTTAAAAAGTATTTACTTGTAGTACCATGTACATATACGTACGTACGTTGTTTATACATTGACCTTTATCCTGGGTAACGTATATAATTCATCCGTATTGTTTAAGTATTGCTTCGGTAATTAGCCCAAGGAAACTGTTCTTGTGATCTAACAGAACATACCCAATAACAAAGAAAAGATTTAAGTAAAAGTCTCTCGTAAAAAAGAACAAAGTAAAATAAATGTTATTCGAGAATTTATTTCCCCACACGCTTTCAAAAGAGTAATTGTGATTGCTCCAGATAAAACCAATGAGACGGCAAGCGATGCTTCAGCATGACCTTAAGGCTTTGAAAGAGAAATAGAACCAAACTTCTATTCGACTAAGATAGGACCCGGCCATATGTCGTCCAAAAACCGATATGGACCAATGGTTAGAACGCTTGCATCGTATCCGATGATTGCGGGTTCGAACCTAATAACTTGTGTTTATCATTCGCCTCATGCTTGCTGAACGAAAACATCGCAAAAAAACTTGCAGATGGTTGCATCAGATGGTTTTAAGGGTGAGTGAGCCAGTGTAACTACAGGCACAAGAGATCTTAGTTCCCAAGGTTGATGGTGCATTGGCAACGTAAGGAATGGTTAATATTTCTTACAGCGCCATTGTCTAAGCGCGGTGGGGTCTCATATATCGTCTACTAACCTATGCCATTAAAAAAATTAAAGCAATTATATACCCATAAGCAAGAGAATGCTATACAAGAGTTGTTAATTTTTTTCCTTGACACAATGCGACCTACTTTACCAAACGTAAGCCCAGGGTTGTGAAACTATGCACTAGACCATTAAGCTCAGAAAATGAAGCTACCACCGGTTCGGAAAGTAGATTCTACCGAGAAGAACCGGCAAGAAATTCAGTAGTTACTCTTTTTCAACATTTAAAAAATACAGTCATATTAGTTAAATACAATTGTATATAATATGTATGTAATATATCCTGCTTGAAAGTCAACGGGTATTAACTGCACGCTTTATTATCATCTGTAAAATCTTGTATCGAATAATATGCCTTCTTTATAAATGTATTTTTTACAAACGATTTGAATTTAACAAACGGCAAAGCTAAAAATGTCCTCAAAGGGAGAGGAAGTCTTAAATAACCAGGAGGAAAATTTACAAGCCATATAGATACCTCGTTCACCTTACATTACGATTTCACTCTGTTATATACTAAAATGGTTTATGTTTATTCGATTAAAATTTCCCGCGATTCCAAGGCGCTGCCAGAAGTGGAACACACAAAACTTCGTGGGAAATATTTCTCTTTCACCAAAACGGTTTTATAAAAGTGGATGACAGCGTGTATCATAGAAATGAGATAATCACGACATCTGTAGATAAGATTAACACGTTCAACGCGGAGCGAGGTCTAATACGCCTCGTATGATATAGATTTTTCTGTCGTGAGGAGGCCGTAATGTCTATTTGATATATTGTAGGAAAGAGATAAATATATTTATGATGCCTATTGAATGTAATGCTATGGTTCACATACTCACAGGCTCTCTTTGCCAACGTATCGCACTGAAGAAATAAAATTCGATCACATGATATCAAAAATATAAAAAAAACGGGGTCTAATAGGCCCCATACTATTATAGTTTTTAAACGAAGTCTTAAACGCCCCGTACCGCACGAATGGAAAAAAATGATGCCGAAACCAACGTGTTAATAGACGCAATAGCTAATTAATTACAGTGATTACTAAAAGTACTATATTAAAAAAAGTAAAGCAAATTGTGAGCTGAGACGGCCCAGTGGTTAGAACGCGTGCATCTTAACCGATGATAGCGGGTTCAAACCCAGGCAAGCACCACTATATATATGTGCTTAATTTATGTTTATAATTCATCTCGTGCTCAGCGGCGAAGAATAACATCGTGATGAAACCTCCACTAACCCGCATTAGAACAGAGTGGTGGAATATGTTCCAAACCCTCTCCTTAGTGGAAGAGGAGGCCTTAGCCCAGCAGTGGGAAAATTTACAGGCTGTTACTTTTTTACTTTAAACCATTTCACCTTAATGCATTGTCCTATACGAGCTAAAACACATCTTATCAGAATTAGTAATCTTTGTTTAAATCATAATAATAAGCCAAAATTTCCTCCTTTATTCCATCACTCTGCTCAAAGCATCTCTGCACTTGGTGTAGAGAGCGTTGCCGGATGTCTCTATCTCAGGTTTCCTTCCGACACGCTTTTATTTATTAACTTGCACGTAAGATGTTATGTTGTAAACATGTTACATGAAAATTCAATGTTGCTTTCACGTAAGGCTATTTGTATGTGTGAATTTTGTATCCAAGGTGAAATATTTGTCAACTATTTTTGACCAATATCACCCAAATATAAATTTAAAATTAACTGTTATCACCAGATATGACAATATAAAAAACAAAATAATAATATATTAAAAGGATTTAGTGGTTCCAAATGTAATTTACAATTGTTGTTGTTGTTAATACTAATATTAAAATTCTTAATTTATTTTACGTAAAACTACAAAATGGTCTCAAAATAAAAATATAATAAATGGATTAGTTAAATTTCACTTGGTGGTAGGGCTTTGTGCAAGTCCGCCTGGGTAGCCAGTAACAGATATTCTAACGCTAAACAACAGTGCGCAGTATTGTTGTCTTCCGGTTTTAAGGGTGAGTGAGCCAGTGTAACTACAGGCACAAGAGATCTTAGTTCCCAAGGTTGATGGTGCATTGGCAACGTAAGGAATGGTTAATATTTCTTACAGCGCCATTGTCTAAGCGCGGTGGGGTCTCATATATCGTCTACTAACCTATGCCATTAAAAAAATTAAAGCAATTATATACCCATAAGCAAGAGAATGCTATACAAGAGTTGTTAATTTTTTTCCTTGACACAATGCGACCTACTTTACCAAACGTAAGCCCAGGGTTGTGAAACTATGCACTAGACCATTAAGCTCAATTAATTATAGTTATCATCAACGATATTTTTCAGGGCGGAAAATTTTTCAATGCAAGCGAAAATACAGACTTTTTCTAACAGAAGACGCACTTCTGACATATGCTTTCAAGAGAACATTTTCAATTATATTATCAGGTGGACTGGAAAATGGTCTGATGACTGACTGATGGTAAGTGGTCACCACTTCTCATAGACAGATTGGTACTTCCAGAAATACTTTCATTCCTCATATGCGTAGCCACATATATGTGGCATAACATTAACGACATCTTACTTACAATCGCGTGTTAAGATGACGTGGCTCGAAAAAAACAAATTAAACAATAATTATATATTTACTATATAATTAATTTAATAAACTTACCATTCAAAATGGGAGTAAGAAAATGTTAAAGTAAAATAATTCAAAAATTAGTTTTTCCGACATAGCTTATAATTTCTTCAGACAATTTATTTCTATATTTTAATTTAATTTATCCTGGTCATGAGAACAAGAGAGGTTGCTTGGAACACCCACTTGGAACAAAGCTGCTTTCGCTATATGCATATTATATATTAAATAACAGACAGTAAAATAATTAAACACTGATTTTGTAAAATAAACGACGAACGATAAAATTGCCGCGTGAATTAAAACAATAAAAAATAATTCTTTAAGACATGAATGAACATTGAAAAGAGAAAGAGACAGAATGCTCTCCCAGAGGGGGCATAAAGCATCCTTATAATCAGATCAATCTTCTAAGCCGCGTAAAATAACTTCTGTTCATTATCGTTTTCTAATTGCGTATTATTAACTCCGGAAACCTATTGCTGTGGAGGCCTACTAATTATTTTGTATTTAATTTGTGATGTGAATTATCTTTTAAATTTAAATTGACTTTCCCAAATATACTAAAATATATAACTCAAAGGTGACTGATTGAGTGATTGTCATAGTGATCTATCAACGCACAGCCCAAACTGCTGAACGGACCGGGCAGAAATTTGGCATGCAGGTGGAGCTTATGACGTAGATATCCGCTAAGAAAGGAATTTAATAAATTCGGTCCCTATGGGGGTAAAGTGGGGATCGTACCATTATCGACTAATTGAACTGAAGATTGAATTAAAGATTAGAGCTAGTAAGATCCCTTATTTTGTCCCCTAATGTTTATATTGAATACTTAAAGAAAGGAGGCTATTTTTTTAAACAATAAAACATAAAACTCTAAAACGCGAGCGAAGCCGCGGGACACTACTAGTTTACTAATATACCTTTAGTATTACAAGTTGTAAAAACCGTTTAAAGCTACATCGTATGGAAGCAATTGGAATCAAAATAAGTAGCGCGTATTCCAACAAAATGGCAATTTCCCTTTCGTAAGATTCGTTCAAATGGTACAATATACATTATAGGTTTTCAATTTCGACTTACTAAAATTTGTCCCTTTGTGCTGGTACTATTTGTACAGGATGAAATTTTCAAGTGAGCGAGCTTGGCAAACTTTGAAACTTGTAGGAATAGTGAATCTTTAAAGGATTATTGGATACGATTCTTGTGAAAACTAGAACTGCCTTCGATATAGATAGAATCAGATGCTTAAGTATTTTACTACCGACCCGTCCCGGCTCCGCACAGGTGAACATAAGTTTTTGTTTAATATTCATACCTTTTATTTATATATTTTTGTTGCTTTTTTCCAACATATTTAGCAATTGTCGTTCTATTTCTACTTATTTACAAAAAATAACAAATGGTATACTTAAACTTTGTTCATGATTCTCTCTATCAATTACTGAAAGCCTCATGAAAATTCGTTCAAAAAAATCGGTAGATTCGATAAACTTTAGTGTATCGCGAACATACCGACTGACTCGGCCGGAAATTTAATTTTATAATACGTAGTGATGGTGATACACGCAACGAAAAAGCAGGAGACTCACTTGATGATAAGTGACCACTGAATATGCCTATAATATATATAGATACATATGAACAATACACGTGGGCTTGATGGTACCTTTACCGTTCATTTCACTCAATCTACAGTTGGAAAATCATGAACGAAATTTCATCCTGGCAAACCCACTGGGTAAGCCTGTGCATTTTACGTCAGGCAGTATTTTCTTAAACAGTTTTGGTCGTGGTTTCAGGGGCACAGGAGTGTAACCACTAACTCCAAGAAACCAGTTGCACTGAAAATTTATCGATAAATAACTTACTAACTTTTTCTTGGCCAGACCTGGTGCTTAGCCTAGGACCTTGAGACCTTTATAATCAATCCACTAACCCAACAAGTTAATAGGTTATACCAATATGATAAAAATGTAAATATTATTAACTAATACGTGTTGTATAATTCCATTAATTCCATTTCCTTCTGTGGAAACAATCGTATTACACAAATGGTACATAAACGACGTGTAATTTCCTTTAATTGGTGGTAGGTGGTCATTCAATTAGTTAAACTGTTGGAAACGCCCCGTTCCCTCGAGTTGTAAAAATAACTTAACGTGTTTACACATATATGTGTCCATGTGTGTGTGTTGTGTATTTACATTGTTATCGTAAAGCTATTTTGCATGTATGGTTTTATTTTTTTCACACCAAGACAAATCAATCCTTATAAATAATATATATTTAACAGTTAAGACATTTGTTGAATTGTTATTCAAAAATCAATCATCGAATCACTTTCTAATTTAGCAGTATTATAAAATGTAGACATTTTATATAAAACTAAACACAAGGCCAAGTGTATAAGCCAAAATGCCCACTGTAGATAAGTGGTCACCTTCGACCCTTCACTATGCAAGATATATTAACCATTCCTTACATCGCAAAAGTGCCGCTAATCTTCCGAACTGAAATGTTATTTCCCTTGTGCCTGTAGACTGGCTTCAAACTGGAACACAAAAAGTTATAATTTCGATCAAAAAACGTTTAATAATAATTTAATTCTATATCACATTAACTATCTAAAGTTTTCCATATGCGAGCGGTTATGAAATGTTAATTAATTACGAACCTAATTACACAAGCAGGTTACCCAGAATCCCGTGTTTAAGTATTGGTAGACGATTGGATTCGTCGGTATGGGTGAATTTACACAAAGTCCATCGTGATAGTACCGAGAATGTCCGATGTTTTTTTTTGTCATAAGCGGCAAACGAGCACAAGACTCATCTGAAGGAAAGTTACCATAGTTACCGCCGCCCATGGACATATGGAATACCAGTAGGATTTCAGGTTTCCAAAACACGGACATCCCATTTCCATTTCTTTTATTTAAATTTAGAAATGGTTCGAATAAAGTCGCAGCTAAGCGCCAGTCGTCGGCATTCGGGACACGGCTCCTTTGTGTTTCGAAAAACATTCCAGCGAAATGAACATCAAAAAAGTGGAATGGCGCTTTAAAGCGGTGTTTGCTGAAAATATTACGGAGTGCATTTCACGTGGAATTTAACGGCGAAAAATTTGCTTTTTAATCACTTGGTCCAGCGAAAAGTTTTTGTTAAGTAGAAGTGGTGATATCTGCCATCAATTGTTACATTATTTGTATATGACATACCTTCATAACTATATTTGTAGTTGAAAATACATTTGTAAAAATAGTGCAGTTATTATAGTAATCGAGTCGAGTAGAGTCGAGATGGCCCAGTGGTTAGAACGCGTGCATCTGAACCGATGATTGCGGGTTCAAACCCAGGCAAGCACCGCTGATTCATGTGCTTAATTTGTCTTAATTCATCTCGTGCTCAGCGGTGAAGAAAAACATCGTGAGAAAACCTGCATGTGACAAATTTCATAGAAATTCTACATGTGTTTTCTACCAACCCGCATTGGAACAGCGCGGTGGAATATGTTCCAAATCTTCTCCTCAAAAGGAGAGGAGGCCTTTAGCCCAGAGGTAGGTTGATGTGGATTAATGGCATAAATCACAGGAAATAATGTCTCATCTATAATCTAAGATAGGTCTAATCTAGGATAGGACTAGGAAAAGGCCTAGGCAACCGATGTGACTCCTACGAACATACATTGATATCTATTCATCATTACATAGTATAAAACAAAGTCGATTACCGTTGTCTGTCCCTATATATGCTTAGATCTTTAAAATTACTTTGTTTAATTTTTTAATATATAATTTGATTCAAGCGGAATTTTTATATGTATGGTACATGCACATTGCAAAATTTTAAACATTTTTTGTCTAGCGACTAAAAAACTGTTGATGTTATAAGACATTCTGTAGTACATTTCGTATCAGCATTGCGACCGTGCGAAGCCAGGGCGGATCGCCAGCTCATATATATTTAGAAAAAGTATTCTGTGATGTAAAATATCGCAGTAGAAATATTTTAATTTAATTATTTATAAAGATAGTAATTAATATACATTTCATTATAGAATAAACAGCTTTTTGTTACGCGTAAACTGATAACTTATCGTATTACTTTTAATTACGTTAAGGAAAAGTTTACACTGAAAACTTTGTAGTTAGCTGCATAATTATGACAAAGTTATAAAATACGTAACAATGTAAGACTTTATACAACTTCCGAAACTTTAAACTATTAAATTTATTTTGAATATCTTCAGCTAACTAATTAAAAGGTTTCAATATAAAAATTATTAATACAACCGATCAAAGACGGATGTATATTTGAAGTCGTTGAAGATTTGTTTCGTAATTTTGGGGTGAGTTGAGATTTGGTTTAAATAGAGAATTGGGGTTTTTCGACATATTATTTTCTCTAATATATAAAGGCATACATTTATTTATACAGCGTACCTTCTTCTTAACATATGTAGTTCAGGATGGCCAAAATGATATTATCGTTTTACAATGATGATACAATCTCTCTATCTTTTGTTAGATTGCCACGATATCGTCCAATTGTTTTCTATTGACAGCTCAATCGTATTTAAAATAAGGAATAGTGTTACATGCCAGTATTAAATGCTATACTATATATAAAATAATAATTGCAGTTTTACACATGATTGCTCATTAATTACAATAATAATTGTATATAATAAAGTAAATTCAATAGCCCCGGCTATATTCATAATATGCGATAATAGTGTGATATAAATTATGGTATAGAATCAAATGTCATAACACCATATTGAAGGCTAAGGGTACTCTTGTAATAAATAATTTATACATTTTGTAAATTGCACTTAGCATGAAGCGCTACAGCCTTATTAGACGTTATTCAACGAGTTTTACAAAGTTCTGCTGCTGAAAGAACTTAAATAATAAAAGGTAATTGTAGTATTAGATATCCATATTTATTACAACTGTACTAATAGTCATATGGCTATTGTACAAGCTCTTTACAACGTCTGAGATCCTGGTATCAAAAATTCAGAGTCAAAAAGATTCATCCTAGTAGTATTCTCGGCAGGTTTTAGAAAAGCAAGTTAAGCCTTTGATCCTCCTAAATTTTGTTCCGGTCGTGTCGGATTTCCTGTTCCATCGGATTATGTGCACTTATGTTTGTACATGCATTTATTCGACAGTATGTTCTACGCAACTGATTTGTCTTTCTTGAGAATATCCGTAGTAGTAACCTAAGCCATTTAGGAATCCATTATATTTTGTAATTTCAGTAGTTAATTTACTTCACGTCGGCCCATCGCCTTAAACTTTACAAGGCGCAAATTCGGCCTCACATGGAGTACTGCTCTCACCTCTGGGCGGGTGCTCCCCAGTACCAGCTTCTTCCATTTGACCGCATCCAACGTAGAGCGGCTCGAGTTATCGACGATCAAGCTCTTTCCGATCTCCTTGATCCTTTGGCTTTGCGTAGAGATGTCGGATCACTCTGCATCTTCTACCGAATTTTTCACGGGGAATGTTCCGAGGAATTGTTCGGATTAATCCCGGCTGCTGAATTTCACCTTCGGACATCTCGCCAAAATTCTAAGTTTCACCCGCACCACCTTGATGTCCGAAAATCCACAACAGCGCGATTTCTCAGACATTTTCTGCCTCGCACAACCACTTTGTGGAACCAGCTTTCGCCGGCGGTTTTTCCGAACCGATACGACATGGGAACCTTTAAGAAAAGAGCCTACTCCTTTTTGAAAGGCCGGCAACGCACCTGCAAGTCCCCTGGTGTTGCGGGTGTCCATGGGCGGTGGTAGTCACTTTCCATCAGGTGAGCCTCCTGCTCGTTTGCCTCCTATGCCATAAAAAAAAAAAAAAGTTCGGGATGACCAAAATAATGTTATCGTTTTACAATTTTGCTCCAACTGCTCTATCTTTTGTTACAATGTCACGCTATCGTCCAATTGTTTTCTAATGACAGGTCAATCATATTTAAAATTAGAAATATTATTACATGCCAGTATTAAATGCTATGCCATATAAAATAATATTAATAACAGTTTTACAAATTATTGCTCAATTAATTACAACAATAATTGTATGTAAATTCAGTAGCCCCTGCAAATGCAATGCCCCTGCAATAATGTGATATAAATTATGATATAAAATCAAATGTCATAACTCCGTATTGAACTAGGGTTACTCTGTAAAAATTTATATGGTTTTATTTCCCTATTATTGATTGATTTTTGTTTTTTTTTTTGTATTTGGTCGATCTACATTTGGCGATGGCAAAAATTACAATAAAGAAAAATTATTTAATAGCAGGCAAATTACTAAAAAATATTTTCCTTATTCACAAAATAATAAAAACAAAACGTTATGTGCAAAGGTAATAAATAAAATATATTAAATAAATAATATAAAAAAAATATAAAATATAATTATTTTAAAAACATTACTTTTTTGTTACAAAACAAATTGACAACAATAGCATGAAACTCATCACTTTAACTACCAGGGTAGCAAAAGCGTAGGAGCAGTCATTTTTATCACAACACAGAGGACATATGAGCCACTCGAGGCTCATATTCTCGTACAAATGTACCAGGATATCATCCGAGTGTAGGAGTAAACAGTCTTTGAACGGCGTCCATACGTAGAGAAGTGCGCTTTCTAGAAAGATTAGTGATAATGGAATCTGAAATGAAAAATAAATAAGGTCATAATCTCGAACACTGCTGATGTCATACTTTTCGATTTTGGTATAATCCAAGTCAAGTCAAGAATAGCCAATGAAACAAATGATTGCATTTTCGCCAGTTGTATTTCCGATATCACGATATCAGTAATGGATGACACATTTATTTCTGTAATACGATTATATAGCTATTTTTAAAATGGTCAATTCAAAAACTTAAATCTTATGTCAGAAAAACAGTGATGAATAAGGCATATCACTTAATACAATATTAAAATTATCAAGATAAAATAGTGGTCTTTTAGCATGTATTGACTGATACCCAAAAAAATATGTTTTTTGTTTGCTGTCATACTTTGTAAATAAAATGCGGGAAAAAAGTAACTATACTCCAGCCAAATTCGATGTGGAATGTTTAATAACAAAGCGTTGCTTAGCAACGAACGTCAGGCAGATGCTCAAAACATTTTTAGAAATATGTGCAACCATTATTTTTTATGTTAATAAAAATTAAATTTGACGATTTATAATAAAATATTTAAGACACAGGACTAAGCGCATTCTTGGTTATAATTATAATACTTATGATCATCTAGAATAATGTAGATCTCAAAAATAATACCTCCAATTTTAAAATGATATCAGAAATTACCTCGTAGTTATATAATTCGCTTTATTAACTTTATCTATCGCATCCCAAACGACAGGACTCATTAAGATTAATTTGAAAAAGTGATTTTAGTGCTATATTTATGCTAGCCAAAAAAAGATGTCTTTTTTTTAATCTGTGTGGTTATACTACCATTATAATACGACTAAAAATATACACCACCAATTACGAAGAGCCTGTATCGCTATTATATACCTTCCTAAATCTGCTAATTGCTTAACACTCCAAATGTTTCAAACCTGCGATTTCTTTATGTCAGTATTAAAATATAGGGTTGTTAGTTTTGTAGTAATATTATAGTGGTAATAAAAAAATTTTTAAACTTTTATTTTAAGCTAATTTTCATATAAATTATGTATTGACCGGCTAAATAAAATTTTTGGATCCTGTATTAAATGCAAATTTTTGTGTTTAAACAGGAAATTGTGTTAAAATGAATATAGTTGTAATTATAATAATAATTATTTTTTATTAAGAGTGTATCAACCCTAATTATGATGACACATGGTTTGTTTACTAAAATTCCAGATCGAATGTGGCTGGAGTTTATTAAGTTTCTGGCCAGTTTTTCTCGGCAGAATTTACCTTCCGAACCGTTGGTAACTTTAAATTAATTTAAATTTCAACAATGTAACATAACATCAAAAGATTGCTCTTAAGCTAATATCTAATTCAATAAAGAATAATTATGATTTTGATTATTTTGAAATAAAAGTTACCATTTGAGGTCACATTAGGATTACCTTAACAGACATTGAAAATATCGAAGGCTTGATTATGAGCAATAATATACTATGATAACATTGCTATGATATTTCTTCAAGGCGCAAAATTTTCTTAATGTTTGTAATACATTTTTGAACGACGACACTGTTTTATTTAAATAGGGTAAATGCTAGCTACTGCCTAAACATATTTGCGATTTAAAAAGTATTATCTTGTGTCTATAGTTACTCGTACAATATAATATTGAAACATTGTCTTAGTCGCTCTAAAACCGGGACACCAGTAGCGGCGCAAGATCGAATCTTAATGTGGACAAGACACAGTTTATTGTTGCTATTTTTTTTCAGTACTCTGATCTCAATGTTAAGTTGTACTTTTTCAACTTTTGGGCGCGAGGCCCTTTGCACTGCGAGGCCGTGTCTGTTTGTTACCAGTGACAGTACAAGATCGCGATCGAAAATCTTAATGTGGGCTAGAGTTTGCGAGGCTCTTTTTTACAAATTTCGGGCACGAGGCCCTTCGCACCGCGAGGCCATACCCCACCAATGGGGACACAACATTATAAAGCATTGTTGCTTGGCCTAAGAATATACTATGATAAGTGAGTGACCTATTCAAACGGATTGGCGTAAAACCCTATCACTAACAAACTAAGGTCCGAAATTAATATGTTAATACTCACTTCCAAAATTAAATATCCTGGCAAGAAGCTCTTCCAAATGACACATGGTATAAAATGTATTTTCTTCAACAGCAAACATGTAGACAAGAGAAAGGTTAACTTTGATTCCGGGTGTTCGTCTGTGATTATTTTAGCTGTAAGAGAATTGACATGTTATTAAATAATAATATTCTTGGTGGTAGGGCCTTGTGCAAGCCCGCCTGGGTAAGTACCACCCACTAATTAGATATTCTTCTGTTAAACAACAATACGCAGTATAGTTGTGTTCCGGTTTGAAGGGTGAGTGAGCCAGTGTGACTGCAGGTGTTATACACATCATCTTAGTTCTCAAGGTTGGAAATGTATTGGTAAAGAATGGAAATACCTTACAATTTATATAGGTGGTGGTGACCTTTTACAATTAGGTGATACATTTGCTTGTCTGACTAACATATGGTATTAAAAAATCCACGTATAACCACACAAAAAGTGTCACATCCAAAGCTCCTCTTATGTAATCATTACCTATTCTACAAATTCCCATCAACTTTATTCGCAACAGCAGACTGTAAATTTCCCACTTTCACATTTGGGCTAAGACCTCCTCTCCCTTTCGAGGAGGTTTGGTACATATTCCACCACGCTGTTCCAATGCGGGTTGGTGGAATACACATGTGACAGAATTTCTATGAAATTAGACTCATGCAGGTTTCCTCTGGATGTTTTCCTTCACCGCCGAGCACGAGATGAATTATAAACACAAATTAAGCACATGAATATTCAGTTTTGTCTTGGTTTCAACCCGCCATCATCGGTTAAGATGCACGCGTTCTAGCCACTGGACTATCTTCAGCCATATTCATTCCAGGCGTTTTATCTCAGCTGTGCGAATTCGCCTTTCATTTGTCGCATCGTAAAATACGAAAATCTTTTAACAATTCTCATTCAAAATCTTCAGTATCATTTGGTTTTCAAATTGAATAGTGTGACGGTTTTATTACCTTTGCATTTTGTGGGTTAAAAAATCTGCCCGAGTTTTGAATGCTATTTGGTTTCATTTAGCAAAGAGGTTCAGTCGGCGACTTTTAGAGAACATTTTCTTTTAGCCATCTAGAAAATATAGGACTAAAAGAAAAAGGGGTACGTGGACAAAATATTCAGATTTAATAAAAATCCATTAAAGATGATCAGAGCATCAAATGATAGACTTTTTTTATGGAAACTATTATTACAGATTTATTGGACATGTTGGGACCATGAGATGGTCGCCTCCTGGCAGTTTTTAATTAAAAAGAAATCCTGCTAAGTTTTTGAACCGGTGGTAGTTTTTTGTCTGTCAATAAGCAAGAGTTTCTATATCGAAAAGTGATTTTTGATTTTGACTTTGTTTGAAGATCACGGCTCAATTTGTGTCTATATTAATAATTATTTTTACCAAATAATAATATAATATATTGTAAGGGAAACTAAAAGTTTCTCTAATTTTATGTATAAAATGTATTTCATATAAAAAATAAGCTTGCAGACTTGGAAATGAGCCACCTGATAGTAAGTGGTCTCTGTTACCCATAGATATTACACCATGTGAAAAATTTACCATTCCTTACTTACCAATGTTTCACCAACCTTGGAACGAACGATGTTACGTCAATTGTGCCCTCACCCTCCAAACCGCAACACAATACTGAGTATAACTGTTTGCAGTAATATATCTAATGAATTGGTAGTACTTAACGAGATAGGATAACCCAAAAATCTACTCTCAAGTAAAGTTAAATTCATAGTCAGTTAAGGTTTTAACTAGTAGAGAGGTTTGTTTCAAGTTATTAAAGGGATAAGGGTGAAGGGATTTTCACGAATAAAGGAATGTAAGGCAGGTGAGAGCACTTGACATGCCGCGTGAAGGAAAAGATATTTTATATTACTATTTTTAGTTCAATGACCCTCTTTAGAAAGAGTGACTTTGTTTGAGAAATATAGAATTAATTTTGAAATAAAGCATATACTTCCCGTATATGCTAGCATGTAAGAAGGTAGCATACAAGTAATATGGCGTCTGAAGACACTATTTATAGAATCGAGAACAAGATATGTATTACACCAATAACCCGGATAAACTCAAGAACACTCTTTAGCTACAGCGTAACCGGGTAACTTAGAAATTGTTTATATTCAATATCGAAAGTACCAGGATCACATAAATAGTAAAGATTTCATTTTTCAATAATCATACCAACTTACACTTATAAACCAAATTGATTCCATTTATCATTAAGGAGAGTGCAATCACTATTGCAATAGTACTGGTCATCTAATTTTGATTATTTTAAACATTATTCACTATAAAATAATAACATTAAATATGAATCAAATATATTTTCTGTCATATCAATAATGACATAAGTCACTTTTTTTATAAATCTAAGCGAATAGCACGTTGCCAGATGCCATATCGTCTAAGGAAACGACACAATAAGTCCGTATGTCGTTACAGCCTGATATACAACATCAATAAAAGTTGGGGCCAAGAAATATAAGTCAACGACGATTCTCTAGCTAAAATTTCTTTATAATGCAATAAAGTTGGCGATGCTGTTTATTTATTTATTTATTTATATTAAAACTTTTTAAAAAGAAACGTCTGTAGTTAGGCTTGGGTTCCATTATAGGACACTAATTACTGTAATCTATTTATATGAAAAGAGCAACTATGCTATTTTCTTGTAGTTTCTTCTCGCTTGAAGCTGCTTTCCGAAAGGGTGGTAGTATTTCATTATTGGTGATTCAAAACGCTTCATTGTGAAGTTTACTTGAATAAAATTGATTTTATTTTGATTTGAAAAAAAACCGGGTAAGTGCGTATTTTACTCGCAAAATGTGGGTTCCGTACCAACAGACAGATAGACAAACAGACGCTGATGTAACAAATAACAGGAAACAAGCGTCAACGGGTTGTTCTAAATGAAGTTACTTGTTTTCACGTAGAGTAAGAGAGTTAGTATTAACAGACAGGTCTTTTTGTTCCTTAGAAAAGAGACGGATGAACAGATGGACTTTAAAGGTACGAAACTCTAGAAAAAAGGTTCTAAATACAAATAGTCTGTGCTGTTGACCCTAGAGAAATTTATTCATCTAAATTAAATCCTGAAATAATGCGGTAGCTTATATATTATGGCATAAAAATGTTTTAATATCGGAACTGTAAATGAATGTAAAATAACAACTTCATAGGATAATATAAAGTGGTTCAATTCAGTTTGCAGATTAAGCCTAAAAATACTAACATACATTGCAAGCTAAATCAAATCAAATCAATTTTATTCAAGTAAACTTCATAATGAAGCGTTTTTAAATCGTCAATAATAAAATACTACCACCGTTTCGGAAAGCAGCTTCTAGCGAGAAGAAACGGCAAGAAACTCGCATAGTTGCTCTTTTCAAATAAACACATTTACAATGCTGTTATTGACAGTAATTAGCGTCCTATGATGGAACCCGAGCCTAACTCCAGGCGTTTCTTTCTAAAAAGTACTCTTTTAATGAATAGTATGATTTATTTATTAATTTAGTCTTAATAATATTTTTAAATTTTGAAAATGGTAAATTGATTATATTTTCCGGTATCTTATTATATATGCGTATACCATTGCCCAAAAACGTTCTATTTACCGTATGCAAACGGAAACTGGGGGTTACAAGTTTATTCTTATTTCTTGTATTAATAGTATGTACATCAGCATTGATAGAATAATTTTTAATATTCTTTTGTATAAAGATTATATTATCATAAATATATTGTGAAACAGCCGTTAATACACCTATTTCTTTAAATTTTTCGCGTAATGATGTCCTGGAGCTAATATTGTAAATAGATCGGATAGCTCTTTTCTGTAGAATAAAAACAACTTCAATCTCTGCTGCATTACCCCATAACAACATTCCATATGACATAATACTGTGAAAATTACTAAAATAAACTAGTCTAGCAGTACTTATGTCCGTAAGTTTTCTAATTATTTTTATTGCAAGAAAACTAAGTAGTGCCATTTAGCACTACTTAGTTTTCTTGCCAGGGCATACAAATGGGTGCCCCACTGCAGTTTGGAGTCAAGGGTTATCCCTAAAAAGACCGTCGACTCAACAAACTCAAGCCTTTCATTTTTCAAAGTTATTGCAGAAGGATTTGATTTGACATTTGGCAAGGAAAACAAAACACATTTAGTCTTTTTAGCATTTAGTACTAAATTATTTATGTCAAACCAACCAAGAACCCGCGACAGGGCACTGCTTACAACGTCATAGTTGTTTATTTTTCTATCAAGTTTAAAAATGAGGGATGTATCATCTGCAAACAGTACAATATCGCAAGTATTTTTTACGAAATAAGGTAAATCATTTATATATATTAAGAACAAGAGAGGTCCCAAAATTGAACCCTGTGGTACACCCATTTGCGCCACAGCGCCATTTGATTTTGCACCATTAACCACAACCTTCAAAACTCTTTCACTAAGGTAGGAGGAAATTAATTTCAATGCAGGGCCCCTGATACCATAATATTTAAGCTTTTCTAGGAGAATATCATGCCTAACGCAATCGAAAGCTTTTGATAAATCACAAAAAACTCCAATAGCGTTTTGCGACTTTTCCCATGCATCATAAATGTGCTTAACAAATGCTACACCCGCATCAGCAGTCGAGCGACCCTTAGTAAAACCAAACTGTTGAGAATGCAATAGCTTATTCGAGTTAAAGTATAATAGCAATTGATTAAGCATGACTTTCTCAAAAATTTTACTTAATACTGGCAAAATAGAGATCGGTCTGTAATTGTTTGGATCATTTTTATCACCGGACTTAAATAATGGGATTACTTTACTTAATTTCAACATATCAGGAAAAATACCAGATTGTACGCATTTATTAAAGATTATAGCTAAATAAGGAGCCAAGTCAACAATTACATTGTTAATAATTGTGACTGATAAATCCCAAAGATCACAGGTTTTTTTCAGATTTAATGTTTTAAATATTTTTAATATTTCGTACGGAGTTATATTCTCAAAAGAAAATTCTAACTCATTCTGGGGAACATAACATTTGAGTAGGTCTAAAGCGTCATTAGGAGACGCATTAAGTCCTTTAGTAATATTCAGAGGAATATTAGAGAAATATTCTTCGAATTCATTGGCCACATCTAGATCTTTGCCTACAATTTTGCCTTTTATACTAAGGGATAACTGCCCTGCATCAAACTTCAACCTACCTGTTTCCGAACTTATAATATCCCAAGTAGTTTTCATTTTATTATTAGATTTTAAGATTTTATTTTTAATATGCAACGAACGAGCTGTTTGACAAACTTGTTTAAATAACTTGGAATATTTTTTAACAAAATTGATAAATTTACAATCACGATTATATTTCTTAAGTTCATATAGCTCATACAATTTATTTCGACTTATATAGATACCGGTAGTGGCTCAGTCTGAGAACTGCATTTCATTGTTTTGATAAAAGGTTTTTAACTGAAATATTTTATTGAATTCGTTATTATTTGAGCTGAGATTCAATTTTGGAAGGCTACAGTGTAAAGCATTATTGAAGTTGATTAAACCTTTCACAGTAATTGGCCTACAAGTGATTTTTCGTTTCTTTTGATTTTTTTTTATACCTATTGACACCATTTGGCCAAAGTGATCTGATGTAAGGTTTGATAAGATTTTCTTATTAACGGCCTCACAACTACAAAACACGTTATCTATGCAGGTTGCGGAAGTCGCTGATATTCTTGTAGGTTCACAAAATATGTTATTTAGATTATAAGATTGAAATAAATTTATGAACCTAGTACTTATGGAAGATTGCACTAAAATGTCAATGTTAAAAAACTAGTAAAATTAATCCGCAAAATCGATCAAAGCGTGTATATAAAATATAGTAATAGTAATAGTAGTAATGTAATATATTAAGAGAAAAAAATAAAACAGTAATAAAAACTAAACAAACGTTGGTTACAATAGTAATAATTGATATACTATATAAATAATGTCATCCTGATATATTTCGGTTCTGATATATTAGGGAGATAAGTGTCTGCGCAAACAGACATGCTCTCTAAATTTCTTCCTTTACGTCATTCATCATCAACAGCAACCTGGCGCTTTAACGCGCTGTAAAGCTTCTACGTTCTCAGGCACGAGATTGCCAGCTACCATCTATGAAATATCTGCTACTGATTTTTTTTCCAGAAATACTGTTTAACCTTTTACTGACCCGATGTTATCCGTATATATCAAGAAGTAATTCATATGTTTTTTTTTATTACTAAATCCCTCTGAAGAACTGTCAGTATACCGATGTCTTGTTTTAATTAAACGTTGCAATCAAATGTGCAAATGCAGGGGACAGAGAGATGAGAGATCGATTGGACTAGACCACGTTTACATCAATACCGAACGATTGAAAATATTATTTTCCCTATAAACGAAGTAAAATTATAATTTCTGGTACAGCGAAGAATATATACTTAGTTGGTTAAAACGTTTTTGTTGTAACGAGAAACATAAATAAGAGCAAAGGTGGCCCAGTGGCTAAAACGCGAGCATCTTAACCGATGATTGCGAGTTCAAACCCAGGCAAGCACCACTGAATTTGCAGCACTCATGTGCTTTGTGTTTATAATTCATCTCGTGCTCGGCGTTGAATGAAAACATCGTGAGCAAACCCGCATGTGTCTAATTTCATATAAATTCTGCCACTTGTGTATACCACAAACCTGCATTGGACCATGGTGAAATATGTTCCAGACCTTCTCCTCAAAGGGAGATGAGGTCTTAGCCCAGCAGTGGGAAATTTACAAGTATCGCGATGCTGGCTGATTGGTCATTATCAAATGAGTACATTACACACAGGCATGTTAATAAAACGCGAGGGTTCTTTGATGAAAAATATATAAAATATGAACGGGTTTTAACGAAATTATTAATTTTTTTGTTTTCTTGTTCATGTATCTGTATGTGTATAAGTCAATATGTATTTTAATTACAAATTAAACCGAACATATATTTTAAGTTTTATTTCATTTTCTTTATTTGATGCTGGTAGTTTCAAACTTTTAGAAGGCAATTTATGTATTTAGCGGTCATATAAATGCTCGTTACAATACAATTTTGTAGACGGCTTACATGTAATTTATATTGTTAAATGATTATTTAAAAGTGCGCGTAAAACCTACTTGAATTTAGTCGAATCGATAAGCTGTAAACGGTTCTCTAAATGCGGCTTTGTTCTCGTAGAATGTACAAACATTTGTCAGTGTTTAATACAGCCGACATATTTTTTCGTCTATTTTGTGTCCGTTACAAAAAACATTTGTAAACGTCATATAACATCACAATTCTAGCGTTGTTATATATTTGTATGTAAATGAAGGAAATCCTTTACGAGAAGTTATGACATCAAGTTTCTAACTGTACGTTATCATATAATTCTTCCTGGGGTAAGATATTTATTTTGCTAATAATATACCGCAGGTATTAGCTGAATTCAGGTATAGTTCTTGCAATCTACGAGTGCGCTTCGCCCTTAGTTGTATGAGTGACCAATCTGTATACGCGTCAATGTAGGCGTAAAAGCGACCGTGCGTACGGTTAGCAACCAAAAATTCATTAATCAAAAATCCATAAATTAATTATGGATTTTACCTATTTTTATATTTTAAATATATTTTTTTTATTTATTTATTAGGAGTGGTCAAAATGAAAAATAAACAAAAGCGTTAAAATAACTATTAACAGGTAGAAAATTAAAATATACACAAAATAAAAAGTTCGTTCAGTTATTATTAATAACAAAATAACAACAACAACAATAGCCTGTAAATTCCCACTGCTGAGCTAAAGGCATCCTCTCCCTTTGAGGAGAAGGTTTTGGAACATATTCCACCACGCTGTTCTATTCTGTTTAAATTTTTTCAACTTTTCAAATTTCATCATCATTCATCATCATTATTTATGCATTCATCTATTAAATTTTGAACAACGGTCATGGTTTGGCCTATATTTTTTGAGGCAATTTGGTTTTTTATAATACCCCATATATTTTCAATCGGGTTAAGCTCTGGGTGATACGGAGGGAGTCTTAAGATTTCGAAACCTTTTTTTCTTATAAAGTCATCTATTTTAAATGTTATAAAACGGTCCTTGTTCTTTTTAATTAAATCATACAGTTCTACTTTTTTAAAACGATTATCAAATGAGATACCATTCTCTGTCAGCCACTTATGAATTTCCCCTTTACTGGAATTAGAGGTCGGTATTTTGCTGCTTCGAGTATTGTGATAAGAAGCGTTGTCCATAACAATAACTGACTTCTCAAGTTTGGCAATAACTTTTCATTAAGTCATTTTGTATAATTATCATGATTCATGTTTGAATGATAATCTCCTGATGTAGATGCAGCTTTGTAGACTAGCGAAGCATTGGGCACAAAACCGTCGCTGCTGCCTGCATGCACTACAATAAAGCGGCTTCCCGTGCTCAGTTTCTTTGAAAGCTGTTTATTGCCTTTGGGGACATTGTTTTGAGGCAACCAGGTGTTTTGCCGCACGTGAGAAGTCAAAACATATGTTTCTTCAGTGTATACAATAGGACGACCTTCCGAGCGATACTGAAAGATCTTTTTGAAAAATTTAATCACCAAAGTTGAATTTCATGTCTTTCTTGTAATGCTTCTCTGTTGTTCCCAATTTTTCTCCATTTGTAGCCTAATTTCTTTAATATCGAACGTAATGTATTTAAGCATCCATCAAACCCAAACTTTTCTCTCAAAACTGATTGCAATTTTGATAATGTTAGTAATAGCTTTTCTACAATATGGAAATTTTGCACAGTAGTTCGAATGACTTCAAGATTCATGTTGTCTAAATTAAATTTATTATTTCTCTTACGTCGTTTTTTAAGTACGAGTTTACGAAGTAAAACTTGCAGAAGTAGATGGTAGCTCTTTTTCTTCTTTCAATATTGTAGTTACAGTTCGTTCACTAAACCCTGTAGCTTCAGCGGTACGTTTCCGTATATTAGCCAAAGGACTCAAATCGCAATGATCCATATTGTTCGCTCTCATAAAATTACACTCTCCTTGAAGAAAGTGGTACACGCGGGCAATAATGGCGCGTCCCTGCAAATAGTAGTAAAGTTACATATTGGTAACTACAAAAATATCAAAAAACAACAATAGTGAACAATAGTGACGCGGAAACAATAAAGACAAGTTACCCGAGTGAATGCTCTCTCGCTAGTCGCTACTGATCGCTCCGTCGGTTACACACACTAACGCAATTATGTGTTTACGGTTACAAACACAAATAAAGGCCACGCGCGCTCGCAGATTGCAAGAACAATAGGATATATAAAAATTGAAAAGAATATGAATTTTTCTTCCTTACTTTTACAACAAAATCTAAGACTTTACAAGGGGCGCCTTGATTGGTTTTCTCGATTGATATTTAAAAATCTTCTCATAATATGATTTAGTTGAATACTAAAACTATAATCTTGTTCGTTACAAATATGAAATAACTAGTATTAAGTATATCTATTGTTACAGATATTGTTAAATAACTAGAATTAATTATTTCTTATAAAATCTTCAGAATTCCACTTTCCGTCCTTAAAATACAGAAACTTTTGTTTTTAATTATTGAAAATATTTTTGTTACAAATTTGTAAGTTAAAAAGATGTTAACGTGATAAGTTTGCCACGCCATTGTACCAGCCATCATAAATATTTTAGCGCCAAACAATATAATGTTGTGTAGGTTAGTAACACAGGCAATAAGTAACACAAAACCTTATTTTCCATAGTGCTGTCGTACATTGTTGTCCATGTAAGAATTGACCAGTACTTCTTGCAGTACCTGTATAACTTCTCAGTTAAACAGGTATTGCAAGAAGTGAAGAAGTACTGGGCAGTCTCCTGCCTCATTTACATAGTTGCTATTTTATAATGCTGCAGGTCTTGAGTTATTAAGTTTTTAAAAAGTTATTGAGTTTTTGTGGTAAACATTTCTCAGAAGATGGATTATGGGCTATCAATGTTAACGCTTTGCCCTGCATGATTGGTAAAGAACGTCTGTCCTGTACTTGAACTCTCAGCTGCTGTGTAAGGTTTCCATCCCATTTTTTATGGTATAGGTTGGTGGACGAGCAGATGGACCACCTGATGGTAAGTGGTCACCATCACCCATAGACAATGACGCTGTAAGAAATATTAACTGTTCCTTACATCGTCAATGTGCCATCAACCTTGGTAACTAAGTTGTTATGTCCCTTGTGCCTGCAGTTACTGGCTCACTCACCCTTCAAACTGGAACACAACAATACTGAGTACTATTATTTGGCGGTACAATAACTGATGAGTGGGTGGTACCTACCCAGACGGGCTTGCACAAAGCCCTACCGCCAAGTAAAACCCATTGGATTTTCCAGATCTTCTTGTCCCAATTTTAACTTTTTTAAAGATCGGAGTGGCATATCTTCTTCCATATTTCCCTATCTGAAGCCATTTTACAAGTATCATTTCCAGCCATATCATCTCTCGTCTCCATCCATCGTTTCTTTGGTCATCTCCTTCCTCTGTTTCCACGACGATCAAGACCTAGCAGACCAGTACAACATAATATCAATTTAACCGTACAATTGTGAACGAAACGATGTATAATAGAAATAAAAATTGTTTCAAAGACACAATTTCCCCTATGTAACGTACTGGAATGTTTTTTATTCCCAAAAGTAATTCTACAGTGGATGATTAAAACCCGACCAAGTGCGAAACGCACCCCAAGAGTTCCGTACAACATTGGGGTTTCGTTACTTTTCTGACCATTTTAATTGTCAAGATTGAGTGCTGTGTTCAGATATAACATAACTACAAATAGTTATATCTATTCTGTGTCAACTGATTAGATATAATTAATGCCAATCTTGCATCAATATTTTGGACTTTTACAAGGAATTTAATCTTAGTTCCCAAGGTAATTTGGTAATCTAAGGCTTCATTAATACAGAGGTTTATTTTACAGATACTTTATTTTTAATTTCAGTCATGGCGTACGATATGACGTCCGATACGACATGGGAACCTTCAAGAAAAGAGCATACTCTTTCCTTAAAGGCCGGCAACGCAATGCAAGCTCTCTGGTGTTGCAGATGTCCATGGGCGGTGGTAGTCACTTTTCAACAGGAACCTCGTGCTCATTTGTCACCTATCACTTCAAAAATATGAAATCTACTAAACACGCATTGATCCCATAGAATATGACAAATATTATATGACAAAATCAAAATAAACTTATTATTCAGGTCTGCTTTTACAAGCACTTTTGAGTCGTCGTTTAACAATTAAGTGAAGCTACCACCGGTTCGGAAAGTAGATTCAACCGAGAAGAACCGGCAAGAAACTCAGTCATGTTAGTTAATACAATTATTTAAATTAATATATCCTGCCAGGAAGTCAACAGGTATTCATTCCACGGATTTTTATCATCTACAAAATAACGATGCGAAGTTACAAATCTGAAACAGCAGACATCAATATAGGATAAGCTTACTAGAAATACAATTCTACGGTCGGATATGGAATCCTAAGAACCTGGCTTAGCCAATATCCTCGTGAAATCACGTCTCGAGTATGTCCCTGATCCATTATTACCTGACCCTCTTAACTCTTATCCACACTTCATATACGATTTTCCCTGATAACCATTGTACACGAACGAATATAACTTTCAGCGTTTATTTTATTATATCTTTTTCAATATCTGTCATTTATAAATTGAGCCTGATTGAAATTTTTAATTATATATATGTTATATAGTAACTAAGCGATTATCATACGACCCAAAGGTTTAAAAAAAGCATTAACATATAAATAATATTAATTAAATATTTTGAAATTTGATATTTATTGCGGGCGCGGGTCTATTTTCTCAAGACGTCCACGTTAAATTAATACCGACGTGCATTAGAATGAGTAAATGACACGTGCTTGCAAGACGTATTAATGTGCGTGGAATAACAACAAGACACACGTCAAAAAAAAAAACAGTTTTTTTAGTTATTTAGGTAATTGTTTAAGTATACTTGGTGGTAGGGCTTTGTGCAATCCCGTCTGGGTAGGTACCACCCACTCATCAGTTATTCTACCGCCAAATAACAGTCCAAAGTATTGTTGTGTTCCGGTTTGAAGGGTGAGTGAGCCAGTGTAACTACAGGCACAAGGGACATAACATCTTAGTTCCCAAGGTTTAGAATAGTTAATATTTCTTACAATTTCATTGCCTATGGGTGATGGTGACCACTTACCATCAGGTACTCCATATGCTCGTCCGCCAACCTATACCATATAAAAAAAAACCTAAACATTTTGAAAAGACACGTGTCTTCTTTCCTTAATAGATCTATACGTTTCGCGTGATATACATAACGTTTTCAAAATTGTTTATTCATAAACAATTTAATAAACGTACCCTATGTAATATTTCACTGCAAAAGATTCAATTTATTCAGAAACAAATAAATACATAGCGTTGCACTGTAAGTAATGTGTTGTGAACACATTTACGTCAAAATCTGAAAACCCATTTATTTGGAATTTATAACATTAGAGAGACTGTTACCTAAATCGTTTCGATTGTCTCGTTTGACATTGGCAAGTAGTGAATCAAGGTTTCAATTCAATTTCACAGCATAATACTATCAGAACCGCTCTATCCACGTGTTGTTTTACGATCCACGTCGTAAAAAATACATAAAATAAGTTTATGGAAAACTAGTGTTTTACTGCAGTTGCACTAGATTTTTTTAAAGCAAATACTTTATTACTTTAAGTATTTTTTTAAGGTACCAATACTTGATTTCTTCATCTTTTGAATCTCGTTTAAAAACGTTTTAAAGATTATCAATAAAGCGTAAGGTTAGTGTTCATTGATTATCATGGTTGATCAATATAAATATGACGGTATTTTTAATTTTATTGTCAGTTCTTCTGAGTAGAATATTTCTGAACCAGTAAATTTACTTTCATTGTAATTCTATAACGTAACTGATCAAAACTCCTCGCAAGGTCCTACTTAAATAAATAAAAATGATTTCAGTGCAAAGGAAGAAAAGCGCAAATGCCAAAACATTACTTTTGGGAAGTGAGGCTTAAACTTTTGACTTTATGTCTCAATACCCTATAGTATTATTTTGGCATTGTACCGTTATTATGTCAATAATATTTAATTTACTTTATATAAGACTAGTTTTCTTTTGAAACTTGGAGACGGGGGAAGGGATCTAGAACGATTGTTTCATATCATACTACACGCTTTCATAGCGGAAAGACAGTCAGAGTTCTTTTTGCGTTTGGGTATAGATAACAGAAGTTATCTAATATTCTTGTCCTTAGTATTCATTACAATTTCAAGAAAAAATATGTAATGTGCTCTCCCAGCTAACCTTACGGGTTTTATCTTTTATATATTGCACTTCAAAGAATTGATGTTTGGTGGAAGCACAGAATAAATGATACTCAATTGACACTCTGTCTCAGTTTTCTAACCAGATCAAGTAACTTTACCCATAATTTTATATGATATATAAGATAATAATATTTCTCTATTAGTTAGTAAAATTGCATTGCAACCCGCATTGGAACAGCGTGGTGGAATATGTTCCAAAACCATCTCCTCAAGAGAGAGGAGGCCTTAAGCCCAGCAGTGGGAATGTACAGGCTGTTGTTGTAGTAAAATTAAAGTTGATAAAGAAATACTTATTACAATGAAAATAAAAAGTGTACAAATACACAAAGACAAATATACCGAAACCTGTGTTTATAAATTACAAATGTGTGTCTACGCACACTATCGTTATGTATGATTTAACAGTGTCAATAAAACAATGAGTAGAAAAAAGTATTAAAAATGAAGTACGTAAGTTTGATTAAAGAGACGATCAAACTCTTGCTGATAATAAACAAATTAGTCATGACATTAAACGTAAAGGATCTTGTTTACGATGACTTTGAAAGTGATCAAGAAATAGCAGCTGATTTTGATGGTGATGAACAAACAGATGATGTGATCGAAGCCGATACTTTTAGTGATAAACAATTAGTCACTTTATTAGAAAAAAAATATAGATTCATTAATGACAATAGTTCTAAGAGATATCGAATAGAAAGCGATGTAAAAGTTTATCCAGGTAAATATTAATAATATTTTATTTTTCTCTTCTCTACTTTAGCGTTGATTTTAATACATGCAATTTTAATTCATACGGTGTCAATGCAAAAAAATCAACTTAGATCAATATAAAAATTACTTTATAAAATAATTATAAATAATAGCAACATGTTTTTATGTATTCCTAGTATTTCTAGAAATGGATTTTTTTCCAAATATTAAAACTATTTAGGTATAACTTTTCCTTTCCACGCTTGGATCGTAAAAAGATTACGGATTATTCTTCTTGGTCTTTTACTATTTTATTAATTGAATGAATAGCAAATAAACATCCCAGTATCGGACAAAGGCCTTTTCTGATCTTCGGAAGACCTGCTCAAATACCAGTTACATATTACCCGGTACATGCGATTTACTCACAATATTTTCCTCCATCACACATCTTACGATCACAATCATCATCCATCTGCCCTTATCCCAATTTTAATTGAGGTCGGTGCAGCTTATCTTCTTCCATATTTTTTCTGACGTCATCGTGCAAGTAACATTCTTTCCAGCCATATCGTCTTTCTTGACTTCTCCTTCCTCATCTCAAGATCACAGAAAGTTTATAATTCAACTCCAATTATGACATATGAAAAGTTAGTTCAATCGAATAATAAGTGATTACCCGATCTCATACTTACCATAAACATTAATAAAAACCTCGTAACATGTATACTAGTTTTCCCAGATTCGAAAAAGGATCGTCAACTCGCTTGGGCATTTCGAAGTTACGCAGTACGTCGGATAATAGGCGGTATGGAAACTTGCATCAACCTATACCCGTACAACGTCGCTATATCCAGAACTGGGAAGCATTGGTGCGGGGGTTCCATTATTGACGAGCAATGGATACTGACAGCGGGACATTGTTTCGAATCGTAAGTCAATAATATAATATGATAGATCACTTACGTGCAAAGGAAATGGTTTATAACTGTATTGATTTCTTATTGTTATACATTTTTTGTTGTTTTTTTTAATTTGGTTTACTGGAAGAGCTATTGGGCTATCTGTTGCTTACCAGTCACGACATGACGAGAAATTTTAACAATTCGTATTTCAATTTCATCACAAATGCACCACCAAAGTTTGCGACAGTGATGTTATGTCCTTTAACTGTGGTTACGCTGATTAACGAATCCTTCAAACTGAAACACAACTGTGCTGATTATTATTGATGCTTGTCGGTAGAATATAATATGGTGATTCGGTAGTGCCTATAAAGATGGCCTAATGGTTAAAACGCAATCATCTTAATCTATGATTACCAGACAAGCTCCGCTGAATTTTGATGTGGTATACTTATGTGAAGTATGAAGTATGGAATGACTAATTACAGCGAATTCTGCCAAATGTGCATCTACCAATCCCCATAGGAGCAGTGTCGAGGAATATGCTCCAAAACATTCTCCTCTAAGGAAGATAAAGCCTTATTTCAGCAGTAGAAAATTTACAGGCTGTTGATGTTGGTAGTAATAACACTGATCTACCAAACATAAAGGTTTAAATGCGATATAACATCGATTATATCATATTCAACATATCATAAATTTTATTTAGAATTAACCTAATCGGTTGATCATAAAAAAGCAGAATAAGGCCTCACCTTAGTTCTGATCTCCTGGTAACTTTCTGCTATACGCCGAAAATAGTGTAAAAAAAATCTAATAATTAAACGATAATATTCGCGTAGTAGACGTTAACTGTCTCGTTTAAAGTCAACATTTGTGAAATTCGTTTGTAACAATAACTGCGGTATAGTTTTGGTTAAATTAATATTATTTCGGTAAATATTGGACGCAAGCCAAACCCTTACATTTTCATATGAATTTCATAGTAAAATTCAGTTCAAAGAATATTAACACATCAGAAAGATGTTCTTTTAAAATTATTAATATTTTATTATGAAAAGAAATATATCATTTCAAATCAATTACTTAAGATACTACTCCCTTTGAGCCTAAGAGCTCTCTCTATCATGCTATTCGAATGCGGGTTGTGAGTAAACATTCGGCCGAAGTTTATCTAGCAATCTCTCTGTTTTTTTATGTTTCACTACCTACATCCACGGGATCAGTTTTCTGTGCCTATTTTCACTTTTAGGTTTTAGTTAGTTCAATAATTTTTTTCCGATATACAAGCATCAATAGATCGTTCTCATAATTCTTTTTGAAAGATGTGACTCTCAAAGATTTTTTTAAATGCTATAATATAATGATTCTAAACATACATAATTTTCAAGATAGAGGTTATATTCACTTTAAATTTTTTTTTTGTTTCATGGACATTTACTTTCTGTTTATACAGTTTATATATTATATAGCTTTTGTGATTAAGTACCATAACCTTAATTTTTATATTATTCTGCCAAATCATAATACTTAGTAGTATTGTGTTCAGGCACAAGGGACATAATATCTTGGATCACACGGCCCGTTTGCCAGTCAGCCTACATCAATAAAAAAACATATAAATCATGGATAATTTGTAGTAATAGTGCACGCGTTCTAAGCACTGGGCAATCTCGGCTCAAATAACTACTAAAATAAACAAGAAGATATATTTGTTTCAGGGCCCATGATGGTGATAAGCGGAAACTTGTTCCGTTTATCGTGAGGGCGGGGAGCTCGTTCCACAACCGCGGCGGATATCAAGCTAGAGTGAATAAGGTACTTATTTACTAGAAAGGTCATGAAGGTCCCCATCTCTAACGACGTACGGCTCCATAAATATCTTGTGCAGTTATAGTACTATAAGGTTACTAGTTGAATTCAGTCGAGGAAGCAAAATTTGACAGCCTTTACTTTTGTTTTATATACTACATTTGAATTTAACAGATAGGGCATTTACCTCACCCCAGGGTAAATGGTCACCACCACGCTTTATGTATGCAGATATCGGTACATTCAAAAATACTAGCTATTTCCCACATCGCCAATGCGCCACCAACATTGGAAACCAACTTTGCGTTCGTTACACAATATTTGTAAAAAGTATGTGGAGAACATCTGCCTTGGCACAAATCGGACAAGAGGACATCATCTTCACATTCTCGGATCGAATCGGATCGGCTTTGGTGTATCGATATTTAATTGTTGTTTTGTTTTAAAAAAGTTTTATGTTTTTTGGCCAGAAACTTAACAAACAACTTTGTCAAATTGTTCTTTAAAATCCAAAGATTCTCCTTTATCATCATAGGTTTTCTTTCCAATCGGCTACTCGCCTGGTAACGCAGACTTCGACTACTCCTTGCTGCGGCTCGACAGGCCTCTTCCTATTGGTCGAAACATAGCCGTCCTCAACTTACCAGCGAAGGATTTCGCCATCGAACCTGATGACATTCTGATTGTAACCGGATGGGGAAGCACACACGTGAGTAACTTGTGTCATTGTTAAAGCTGAAATACAACAGCATCTACAGCCTGTAAATTTCCCAATGCTGGAATAAGGCCTCTTCTCCCTTTGAGGAGAAAGTTTGGAATACATTCTAGCATGCTATTGCACTGTGGGTTTGTGGAATACATACATGGCAGATTTTTATGAAATTAGATACATGCAGGTTTCCTTACGATGTTTTCCTTCAACGCTGAGCAGGAGACGAATTATAAATATAAATTAAGCATATGAATATTCTGTGGTGCTTGTCCGGGTTTGAATGAATTTTTGACGGAAGATTGAAGGTACAAACTGGACAAAACCGCTGAATTTTCAAGCAATTTAATTTTAATTTGTGCTTATAAAATGTCTCGAGCTCATGAAGGATAACATTGAGGGGAAATCTGCATGTCTTAGATAATAATATGTTTAATATGTATCTACCAATCCGCTTTTCAACAGCATGGTGAATATTCGGAAACCTTAACCCAGTAGAGGAACAATGTTTTTCCTTTTTTAATTAAATATTATTAATAAGAAATTGTAATCCTTATACATATGGACTATAATGTCGCCTGACGATGGTTATAACTTTGTACCAGTTGAACGTTTTCCTTTTAAAGGAGTTCATACGTACTTGCCGAGTTTCTTACGGTTTCCGACACATTTAGAAGTATAGCACTTGAAAATTTAAAAGCACTTGAGAAGTCTCTTCGAATTTGAAATTCAAACTTGATTTTAAGATCTTTATTTGTACGGTTCTTAAAAACCGGATGTATTTTGGGTATATTTAAAACATCTGATTCATATTCGAAGTCACACATTATTTTCTTTGGTATTGTTGTTTTGTGGTTTGAAACAGTATGACTGCAGGGACAAGGGGTATGATATCTAAGTTCCCAGGATTATTGACATCCCATTGACGATATAAGAAATGGTTCATGTTTCTGACAGAGCAATGCTTCTGGTTTGTGGTGACAACTTAACATCGGTTTGGCCCATTTGCGGTTTCGCTGCCAATTACATAAACATATTGTCAAATTACTTTTTTGTCCCATTTGCTGTCGCAACGCTTGGCAGTTGGAGTAGTAGTGCAAAAAGCTTCATCAAAAGTATAACACAGATGACAGGAGGGCTGGTTCATTTTTAGCCCAGATGATCGGAATTGCGATTCAACGGGGAAATGCTGCTAACAATCTTACCACCATACCACGCGGTCAAGATTTATACAGTAACTAGTTTTAGTTTATATTTATATACATTTATGCATTTAATATTATTAATTCTTATGTTAGTAAAAATTTCTTATTAATGAAATAAATATATTAAATAAAGTCTATATAAAACACAAAGAACTCGCCTGAATCATAAACTATTACAATGGAATGTGTTGAAAAGGCTAATAGCTAGAATTCATCTCTTAGATGCGTCCCCTTAGAGATTAAAACAGCTTTCTTTCTTTAAGAAAAACAACTGCATTTCTTTGTATAGAAATTTCACAATATGTGATGAGTTGGCGCAGAGCGGGGATTATCATAGAAGCATAGTTCAAAAATAGTATTACAATATTGCTAGAGTATGTATTTGTATTAACTAGTTGTTCTAGCCGACTTTGCACGCGTTCTAGCCTGAAATATTTTAAAGCAAAACGACTCATCGTAAACATCTACTAACTTCATTTTAACGATGTATAAAGGATGACTTTGATGTCATATATTAGATGCCTTCTTTAGTGAAAAGATCAATACATAGCTTTGTATTAAATAAATCGCAACAAACCATGAAGGATTTGAATTTGAAGATCTAAATTAAATTGCTTAATTTGTATTTTCTCGCAATTTTCGGTGAAGAATAACTTCATGAGGGATCAGCATCTGCCAATTCATATTGGTGTAGCCCAGTAGTTAGAACGCGTGCATCTTAACCTCTCAAATTCAGGCAAGCACCACTGAATATTCATGTGCGTAAATTGTGTTTATAATTCATTTCCTGCTCTACGGTGAAGGAAAACATCGTTAGGAAACCTGTGTATTCCACCTACCCGCATTGAAACAGCGTAGTAGAATATGTTCCAAACCTTCTTCTCAAAGCAAGAAGAGGCCTTAGACCATCAGTGGGAAATTTAAAGGCTGTTGTTGTTTGTTGTTGATGAAAGTAGTTCCAAAATGTCAGCTCAAAGGGGGTGAAAAGCCTCGACCCCCATTGTAATATCAACAGCTGTTACTTTAAAGAGTCGAGTTCCTTCAATAGTCTTTTGATATCTTAAACACAACGTCCTTTGACGAAAGCTTATTCTGTGTAAGCCGATTTAGTTTGAAAATGCATTTTCCTCAGAGCGCTTTGTGTCGTGGAGTCCTTAACATAGCTTCCGGTTTCCTAGGCAGCCTTACAGAAACATTGAAATCTAATGCTATTATCGTACTTCATACTAAAGTTATATTATAAATAGGTTGCTTTTGTTTTTTTTTTTATTATTTTTTTTTTTTAAATAATTCACTCAAAAATGAATAATCCCATGCATGAGAAAATTTATACGTTATTCTTTTTTATAGTCGAAAGTCAGGCTTTCTATTAAGTAGTTTTATTAGGTGGAGGGGAAAATAGGCCGATGATAAGTGGGGACCACCGCCCATAGACAAAGGCCGCGTCATTCCTTACATTGCCAATACGCCACCAATATTGGGAATGTTTGATGTATGTTTGATGTGGGTGATTGGTACCTGGGTAAGCGTCACCCGGTTGGACGGGTTTGTACAGAGTCAAAGAGTTTGTATGTTTTTTTTATATATATCTTCTTATAAGTCGGAAAAATAATTATCGGTACAAAATCTTTCGAAGTACAGAGCTATGAAAATAAACTGATACACATATAGTTTGTACTTTTTCAAAATGTCAACAGAAGAAATGTAAAAGTAAAAAGTAACAGCCCGTAAATTTCCCACTGCTGGGCTAAGGCCTCCTCTCCTATTAAGGAGAGGGTTTGGAACATATTCCACCACGCTGTTCCAATGCGGATTGGGCGGGAAATGCACATGTGGCGGATTTTTTATGAAATGAAACACATGCAGGTTTGTGAATGCAAGAGATAAATTATAAACACAAATTAAGCACATATATATATATGGGTTTGAACCCGAAATGCACGCGTTCTAACCACTGGGCCATCTTAGCTCAGCTGAGCTCAGCCAGAAGAAACGGCAACAGCAATACTTGATTCTTTGTTTGCACACTCGTGAGCAGTCTGTTGGTTAGTTTGCTTTTATTAGTTGTCAGTTCGTTTTAATTACTGCAAACATTCAGCTTCAAAGATCAATAGTGGTACGTCGTGAGAGCGGACGCAGCTGCAAAACCAACATCATTTATGTACATCGGGATCGCTTGAGAGTTGATAACAAATGTCTCAGTGTGATTGTTTGACCTGGATGTTGAAAGTTTGCTTATATTTTCATTTTTTTATTTACCACATTTACGTTTTGATAACGATGAGCCACGATGGTCCAGTGGTTAGGATGCATGCATCTTAACCGATGATTGCAGGTTACCGGGCAAACACCTCTGAATATTCATGTGGTTAATTTGTGTTTATAATTTATCTCATGCTCCTGCATGTGTTTAATTACAACAATTATCTACCACAAGTGTATTCCACAAACTCGCAATGGAATAGCGTGGTGGAATAAATTCCAAACCTTTTCCTCAAAGAGGAGGCCTTAGCCCAGTAGTGGGAAATTTACAAACTGTTAATGTAGGTATTGGTAACTCGAAATTGTTAAGAAAAAGCGTCAAAAGAAAATCTACATGAGTTGAAACATCGTATCAAAGACTTAAGACTTATATTTACATTTCTAACACATTTTTTGCTAAAGCAGACCCGAAAAGTAAATAAATGTGAATTCTTATTTCATTTATATAATTAAAACGTATAATCCGACACAACTTAGATGTAGCATCGACAAAATTCGTAAAACCGATCACATCCGAATTAAGTACGCTATCCCAGATTATCAATATTTAATGTTGTCTTAAATTTTCGCGATTATTACACATTTAAATAAAACTAGTTATAACGGATTTTAATCGCGTATATTAATTATTTTGTACATCCCGACGTTTCGAGCACTTTACAGCGTTCGTGGTCACGGGTAGACAGCCTACCCGTGACCACGTACTAGTTTTATTTAAATATCAATATTTATTTCTTTTGCGAATATGATCTTACTCAAAGGTAATAAATTATAATAACTTGCAATATCATATGACCTTATATATTCGTTAATTTGTCACATGGATTTACATGTCCTTGCTTTCTCGGGTTGAATCTATAGCGACGAATAGCGTCGAATGGCGCGATATGGAGCTCTTGCAATTGGTTGTATAAATCGACAGTAATCGGTTTTATTGAATTTGCCGATGCTACATCTATGTTGTGTCGTACTGTAATTAATTACGATTCTATTTACAGCACTTTTAACGCTTTTCGTCGTGATGAGTCCATTGTCACAGAAAGTTTTTCGTAATTAATTCTGTGACGGTGCTCGACAAACGAGATAATTAAACAAAAGAACACTTTGAAGTAGATTTTTTGGGTCAAATAATTAAAATTGACCAAGTCTCGAATAGTCATACTTTTCTTAAACGACGTACAGAGTTAACATAATCCTGTAAATATCTCACTACTGGGCAAATACCTTTTTAAAGACAAGCTTGGAGAGTATTCCAATAATCCGAGGTGGATAGGTGGATTACACAAGAGTTATATAAATAATACAAATAAAAATCCGTCAACATCACATACATTACTTGCTCCCACTATGAGTAGCTAAAGCACTTAAGTTATGGAAATTCAGAAGTAACGACATTGACATCGACATCGACTCGGGATTCGAACCGGGGACCTCGAAGTGCACTACTCGACCACAGAGGTCGTCAAATCGTCGTAATGTGACCTTTCTGACATTACAGGAAACCGGCTACGGTCATATACCAGAAAGGTTGCGCTTCGTTCCAGTACCGATAATGAAGCTACAGGAGTGTCAGTCAGCCTACCGCTTTTATATCACACCGAGGATGCTGTGTGCAGGATACGCTACTGGTGGAAAAGATGCATGTAATGTGAGTAACCAGTAAATTTAGAATTGTTACTTGGTGCGAAAGTGATGGAAGATTTGGTAAATCTTGGAATTGCTTTCAATTTAACAGTGTACATGAAAGTAGCGCTTTGTGCAAGCCCGTCTGGGTAGGAACAACCCACTCATCAGTTGTGCTACCGCCAAATGACAGTACTCAGTATTGTTGTGTTCCGGTTTGAAGGGTGAGTGAGCCAGTGTAACTACAGGCACAAGGGACATGACATCTTAGTTCCCAAGGTTGGTGGCACATTGACGATGTAAGGAATTGTATTATTTCTTACAGCGTCATTGTCTATGGGTGATGGAGACCACTTACCATTAGATGGCCCATATGCTCGTCCACCAAACATATAAAAATATCATTAAAAAAAATTTAACACGAAATATCCAAAGGTGATTTTCATACCAAAAGTCATATATAAACTCACCGGACCGGTTTGACACCGGAAATGTTCCATATAATAGGTTGGGGAAAAAGTTTCTTCGTATTTTATATGAAAATTCAAATTTTTTTTTTATAGTTTATTTACATTTGACTAAAGTATGTAGGTGCCATTTTGTTCCATAACTTTTTGCCATCTTGTTGGTAGTGACATGATCCCATTGCTGTAAAAATTTTGGGGCTTCTGATCGAAAAATTGCGACAAGTGGTTTTGGCAGTCCTCTCGTGATGTTAACCTGACACTGCCTAAGGAATTCTGCAGACACCGAAACAGATGAAAATCTGAAGGTGCAAGGTCAGGACTATACGGCGGATGCATTAATACCTCCTAGCCAAACTCTCGTAATTTTTGTTGAGTGGCTAAAGATGTGTGAGGTCTAACGTTGTCATGGTGAAAAACCACACCCCTTCTGTTGATCAATTCTGGCCGCTTTCTCTCAATTTCTTGCTTCAATCTCATCAATTGTTCGCAATACAGTTCTGAATCGATGGTCCTGCCGGGCGGTAACAGCTCATAATGAATGATGCCCTTCCAATCCCACCATACACACAGCATTACCTTGTTGCGAGTTAATCCGGGTTTTGCCACAGTCTGTGAAGCTTGACCGGCCTTTGACCACGATCTTTTTCGCACGTTCTTGTCGTATGTGATCCACTTTTCATCACTAGTTATCAGCTTCTTCAAAAATGGTTCGGTTTCATTACGTCGTAATAAAGAATCACAAATGAGTACACGGTTCATTAGGTTTCTTTCAGTGAGTTCATGAGGCACCCATATATCGAGCTTTTTTGTGTACCCAGCTTTATTCAAATGAGTCAAAACCGTTTTGTGGTCAATTGCCAGTTCTTCAGCTACATCGTTACTACTAATATGCCGATCTTGCTCCACTTTTTCAAAAATGGCATCAATTTTGTCCGTAACAGGGCGACCAGAGCGAGATGCATCTTTGATATCAAAATTTCCGGCTTGAAAACGCTTAAACCAAACTTGCGCTACTCTCACAGATACTGCATTAGGTCCATAAACATCACAAATTTTTTTCGGGGCTTGAGTTGCATTTTTACCTTTTTTATAGTAAAATTTTAAAATGTATCGAATTTCTTCTTTAGATTCACTCATTTTAACAACAACAAAAACAAATGAAAATCACACAAATTTCTAATTTGAATTTGGAAGTGCCTTCTTTAAAATTAAAACTTTTTAATGATACCAAAACCAGCCAGATACAAATGGTATAGCCAAAGATATTTTATTACAAGTTCACACATACTATATGCGAAAAGACTTTTTCCCCAACCTAATATTTATTTTTTTAAATCATTTTCTAAAGCAGATAGTTTGCTTCTTGGACATTTGTTAAAACCGTATATACACAGTCCAAAAGAATAATTATTGACTCTATAAATAAGGATAACAACTTTGTAATTTACTTCAAACTTTCGTATTTACCCATTATGTTTTGAATTTCCATATCGGGCTTATTGAACAAATAATTTCTCATTCGATCCTTGAATACGGAAAATAGAAACCACTTTTAGAGCTTCGATGCATCGTGAGCGTAGCGTAACACTATACAAAACTTTAGTGTTTTCCCACTTTGGAAAGTTTAAAAACCACTGGTGTTCGACAAAACGCCGAAGTTACAAAATGTATTGCATTAAAAGTTTTTCCATGAGAAAATACATTTATTTGGAAACTTTTATTGTTGTCGGTCAAATGGTGTCAAAAACTGTGACCTCGACCAAACTACATAGTTATTTATAAAGTAACAAAATTTATTAATGACGTCATAATTGTCCAATAATAATACCTAATGTCGTTCTGATATCAGCAACAGCGACCAATCAGACAACTACTCATATATAAGGCACAAATTTATGTACAAGGCAAGGCATTACTGCTGCTCTTTCTATGAAGTCAGTCATGAAATGCAAATCTGTCACGACCTATACGAGTTCAGCTGTAGAACCAACGACTTAACGTTTTTTTCGAGGCACTGGAATGTACAGTGTATACACTTTTAACTTCTGGGTCTTTACTGAAAAATTTTCGACAAAATCAAAAACTTCTTATCGATATAATGTTTAAACCTAGGATCTCAGGACCTGCAGCATTATAGCTTGTCACAACAACCAGGAAACCTTGGTTGTCTTGTTGACATTGGTCAAAATATTAATCTTCAATACTTGGTGGTAGGGCTTTGTGCTAGCCCGTCTGGGTAGGTACCACCCACTCATCAGTTATTCTTTCGCCAAATAACTACAGGCACAAGGGACATAACATCTTAGTTCCTAAGGTTGGTGGCATTGACGATGTAAGGAATAGTTAATATTTCTGACAGCGTCATTGTCTACGGGTAATGGTGATCACTTACCATCAGGTGGCCCATATGCTCGTTCGCGAACCTATACCATAAAAAAAATCCCAGGCCCCAGATCTGAGACTGGTGACTTGCTTGTATGCCTACCCGGATAATATAAAAAAGTATCTCTTTTTTAGGGTACATTCGTATAGAGTGACTCTTTGGTCAAGCAAGTCTTTAATATTAGTTTTAATTCATTTCAGCATGACTCCGGTGGCCCAGCCGTGAGAGACGGCGTTCTCATTGGAATAGTTTCATTTGGTGGTAAGAAGTGCGGCGACCCTCGGTCCCCTGGTGTCTACAGTCGCGTGGCTGAGATCACAGAATGGGTGGAAGCAACCATATCTGATAACGAGGCGTATACCGTCCCAGAGCTAAAGACGAAGATTGAAAAAGCAAGACAGAGAGAAAGGGAATTAAAGAAGTTAGTTATTTTTATGGCTACAATGTGTATTTCTATCTTGTGAATTTTAAAGTCACGATTTTGAAATCCAAGCTTAAGTACTTATCTCACATACGACAGGAAAAAGTGACTTTGACTTTGGCTTAATCATAAAAAAAACTCTTCAAAAACATTTACCAATAATATAATAGCAATTGCTGTTTATCTGTCGGTTTTATTAAGGAGTTCCATTGTGTGTCTCCGAAATCATCAGATCTTTAACAAATTAAAATTTTTCGGGATTAACCTTTTTCGAAACTAAAAATAATAGTTTGCTCTGAAAGGTCATGCTCCGTTTTTGAAAATAAAAAAGAATTAAGTTTAGTCTTTACTTGCAAATATATTTTAATTAATTACATAATATAACAGATTAAGGCTTGTTTATTGATTCAAGTATGGACAACAGATTGTAGCGTTATTGTTCGATGTAATATTTGTTATTAATGAAATAACTTGGTGAAGAACTACTTCTTTGTAACTTCAGACGCTACCAAAATTAATATAACGTACGAAAGTACGTCGTGAAATTTAATCAAAATATAAAGTAAATGTACGCAAAATAACTTCATAATCCCCTTTATCACATAATATTTTTTATAATAATAATCTGATATTATAATATTATTTCTTTCATTTCATTTATTTCTGTATTTAAAATGACACTGCTGCACTTTTCGAACTTGGCCATAACACCTCCATATTATATAAACTACGTATGTGTGTGACTGGCACAAATTAAAAAAAAAAAACTTGCAATGTTGGATGTGCATTTGTTCAAATATATTTATGTACACATTCTCTACGGAATTTAAATATCAGTTCAATTTTAATGATAATGTATATTATGTTTTGTGTGATCAGATTCTACATTCAGAATTGGCTAATTCAGAAAACTCCTAAACATTCATTCATTCAATCTTTATTATTATATACAAAATCATTCAAATTATATTCAACAATAGTGCGTATAGTTTCTTCTATTAGCTCATTCAAATATTCTTTCTTAAAATATTTGATTGTTACAGATTTAAGGCTCGTGTCGAAGAAAAGAAAAATAAGATAAAAGATTGGATTCGCGAAACGCTCAAATCTCCGACATTCCTGCAATTAGCTAAAAAGAAACTCGTCCAAGCCGGTTTCAGTGTCCGAAGAAACTTCCGTAGAATACTGGATGAACCAGAAGTAATGGATGAAAGGACTATGGATGAAATTAATTTATCAAATCTTATAAACGAATCGATTTTGGAAGATGAAGATGAAAACGAATCAGAGTTGCTTTTGAGAACGTTAGCGATGCAAGAGATTATATTGAACGGGCATAGTGAAGAATCTGTGGTTTCCAAAGACAGTATGGAGGAAGTTGAGGCGCTAGTTGCTTATCTAGCAAAAATAAAACAATAACATATAATAATGTTTATTTCTTTAAAAACAATTAATACCGAATTAATTTTGTTCTTTATAAGTAACCTTATGAAAAGTGTAAAAGTAAATAGAACATAGATTAAATTCTATACGATTTTTTTATGGTATAGGTTGGCGGACAAGCATATCGGCCACCTGATGGTAAGTGCTCACCATCACCCGACACCGACTCCGAATATAACAATAATTATAACTACATGATATAATCGTTAATCGACTTTTAAGTAGTCTAATATTTTTCATTTCATTTAACTTAGGAAGACTCTAAAAAATATGTTGAATACGCAATTATTTTTATTACTTTTTCGTGCATATTCATTTGTTTTAAAATAGTGTTTTGTTTGAAGTCGGTTTTTCTTTTTGTTAAATTTTTTATTTATTTTTTGATTTTAAGTGAAGCTGATGTTGACTAACTAATTTTTTTTTAATATGGATAGATTAAGCGTTCCGTTTAAATGAGTCAGTAACTACTTCGAGGACAATTTCAAAGGAAACTTGCGAATAAAGCAAAAATAGACTTTCGAAAATGCGGATTTAATACGTCACGCGGCGTAAACTACAAGGATCGCTCGAAAGAGCTGTAATCGAACTAAGCAAAAAAACTTTGAAAAAGACCAACTATATTTCGTACATCATATGACATCACATCACATACACAAAATTTGATTAAAGATAGTAAGAAATTCTGCCCCATATCGCACCCTAACTGCGAGCCGTATAGGTGTTCCATCACTACATAGTATAAAACAAAGTCGCTTTCTCTGTCCCTATATCTTTAAATCTACGCAACGGATTTTGATGCGGTTTTTTTTAAAAGATAGTGTGATTCAAGGGGAAGGTTTGTGTATATAATACATGAACAATATAGTAAAGAAACACTGATAATTTTAGAAGTTTGCGATGTGATGTCGTAAATAAACAAATTCTTTAGTATTTTTTGGTATCAGTATTGCACCCGTGTGAAGCCGGGGTGGGTAGCTAGTTGATTAAAATATTCGACTATGATAATTACATAAACATAACCACATTACGAAAGGTGACTCAAATATCCAAATAACCTATAAATAAAAGATTCGACTGAGTATCGCTAACGTGCTCCTCAGAATTGTTCCGTTCCCTTCCGTTCCGTTACTTTGTCATGGATCCTGTGCTCAGAACCTTACCAAACTTTCACCAAATTACCCTTGAAGTATATATTTTATAATAAAAAAAGAATTATCAAAATTCATTCACGTGATTTTCAGTTATTCACCTATTTGTCGCGCATATACATAATGCAAATTTAAGACTTATGTCGTTTTCATATGGATACCATCATCGGAAAAAAATAAAAAAAAAATGGGACCCCACGGGAAGCACCCCCTTTCAAACAAAAAAAAATTATCAAAGTCGGTCCACCCAGTGAAAAGTTACGAGGTAACAAACATAAAAAAAAAAAAAAAAAATACAGACGAATTGATAACCTCCTCCTTTTGGAAGTCGGTTGAAAAACAAATCAGATTAACAATGAGGTTTGTGTGCACGATTACTGTTCTTGAACTGACAAGTCCAAGCATCCCTGTCCAAAAAATTTGCTTTAATAAGTATATAAAATTTAAATGTAAAGTATGTCTAAATTAAAAAAAAAAAACATTTAAAATAGGGTTTCTAATAGTTAGGGAACTAAAATTATTTTCGTTGTCTGTGAATTAAAAAAAAACAACAACAAACCTTTCTTTTGACTATTTTTTTCGTTGCTGTAAAAACGGGTTTCGCTTTTCCCCAAAATGAAGTGGAATAAGTAAGACTCATTGGTGCACAGGACACTCGCCTTACACCGGAATACCCACTACAAAAATTATGTTACCCTATCCGTCTTTTCGACCGGCATCTCGAGATCGACAAAAATTCAATCACGTAGTTAAATGTTACTTAAAGTAAATGTAATTAAGGCTTCCCCGAATTGAAATAGTTTTTTATTAATTTTAAAATCTTGTACATAAAAAAACACTTACATAAATATACCACAAGCACGACTATAATATGTGGAGTTTCAAAATTTATTAAACAATAATTATTAAATTTCAATAACCTAAATTTTATATTCAAAAAAATACAATTAACAATAAGCGCGACATCTAGCGTCTAATTGCTTTACCTCTAGGTTATTTGAACGTTTAGTCAGTAGCGCCATCTATGAAACATACTTAGAAGTATTTTAATAAAATTTTGAATATTCTATTTAATAGGTGTTATATTATTTAATAAAAGAATTCTATTTTTAAGTTCCTCTTTAACTAATATTATATATGGCTGATTAGTATTATTAGTCGTAATTTAATATAACTACGCGAAAAGTGTCACCTACTGGTAACTAGTACTAGAAATGGTACAGGCATCTGCCGCTAGATGGCGGTACAATACTCTTTTGTTAAATGATATTTTGAGTCTATTGACTTCTTAATATATAAATTAAAATTAAAAATAAGCTATTGTTCAAAGTATGATATGAAATGGTAGCAAGGATGTTAGCAGAATTATTCTCGATTGTTCGAGTTGAATCGTAATTCCGATCCTGTCACCATATTTTATATTATTAAACATAGGTATTGTAAAATCTAAATCTTGAATCTCATTTTATGTGTTATTAAGCAACTTCAATCAATTATTTTATAACTCAGTTACCAAGCTTCGTATTGATCATCTAACGAAAGCCGCAAATTAAACTAGAATGAAGTATCAGAAAAAGGACATAAATTATTTATTAATAAATAACTTTGAAAAGAGTCCAGTATGGTAGATAGGTTGTACTTAATTTTTTAAATTAAGACCATTGTTTTAACACGTTACGGTTAAAAAAAACGCCACATTAGATCTCGCTTAAATAATGGTAACATCTTGTATACGAAACAATTTATAGTGATAGGGCTTTATTCAAATTCGCCTCAGTAGGTACCATCACCACATATTTTACCGCTAAACAACAATACTTATTGTTGTTGTGTGGTAACAACTTTCCATCAAATGGTGGTCATCCATTAGAGCCCGCGACCTTGGACGCGTTACTCCTTATTATGTCAGTTATCTGCCAGTAAAAGTCCCGTCAAAATCGATCCAGCCGTTCCAGACATTAGCCGGAACAAACAGACAGACAGACAGAAAAAAATGTTTTTTTGGTATATGGACCCTGTATAAATACATATGTATGGAATAAAAAGTGCTGTTTTAATATACAAACTGACACCATTTTTATTAAATGTATAGATATATACATAGAAATTTTAAAAAATCAAGTGATCAAGAGTGTAAGCGGTACCTATCACTTAAATTGACGTGAAGGCACCACCAACAATGGTATTCTTTACCATTTTTGGATACATTCTAATGCACACTTAACCTAGTCAAATCGTAACTTAGCATTACACTCATGGTCGGTGGTAGAATTAGTGATAAGTAGCATTTAAACCGAACCGAATCTAAGAACTGAGATGAATCAGTGATAAGACCGCGTGCATCCTTACCGTTGATGGCAAGTTCAAACCCAGGAAAGCAGCACCGTTTATAATTAATTTTGTGCTTGGCAGTCAAGGAAAACATCGTGATAAAACCTGTAGGTATGTGCAATAACAAACTACGCGTGCACAAGCTCCAAAACCTCCCCAAAGCCTTAGCCCAGCAGTGGGATATTAACAGGCTACGCTATGCGTAATCTAAATATATCACGAATATTTTTATATTACCAACAATTGTAAGGAAAACTCAAAATAAAATATCAGTAGCAATATTTTGTCATCGCCTTATAAAAAACTAAAACACTGCAATTTTACATGAAACATTTATTTGCAACACGCCTCGTATTATCCTAACCTCATTATAATGTTTAAATTACTCATAGCATCACATATTATCAATGCACTTTCAGGAAAAACTAGAGATCAGTGCACGATAAAAATGCATGTCTGATAAAGCAAGGTCATTAAACTTATATGCGTTATATAAATTAATACTATCAGTTCAATAACTTGATTTTTTGCGATACTATATGAGATTTGATTTAATGGATTTATCTTGAATTTTAACTGAAGTTTAGTAGTTAACTCTATTTAAAACATCAGAGTTAATCATGATCTTTGTGTTTACGATTATCTTTGTAATAAATGGCGTTGCGCTTGTCGATTTTCTTTCATACGTATGTATGTATGCATGTGTGTATGTCTGCTGTGGTGGAATGAGCACCTAGCTCTCTTTTGCCTAGAGTCTTTTGCCCACTTGTGGAATTTTACTAATATCCGTATCACTCAACACAAAAAAATAAGCTTTGTTCAAATAGACCTTTACAAATACTTTTAGCAAATATCACGTGAAGCTACCACCGGGTCTGAATATAGATTCTACTGGGAAGAACCGGCAAGAGTCTCCGTAATTACTCTTTTTCAACATTTATAACACAAAGTTAAATGTTTGTATATGATATATTTTTATAACATAGCCTGGAAGTCAATAGGTATTAGATATTAAGTATTTAATAGCTAAATATATTTATATGTCATTTATATATATAAGAATTAATGTGTCAAATAAGTTGATCAGTTTTTTTTAATAAAAATTACAACTGCGATTTATCTTTATAGATCGATAAGAGCCAAATCTTTTCAGTAGAGATTTTAGAGATATAAAATTCTTTCACTCAACATGTTAGCCTCTCTTATAGATATTGCAACGGTAAGCGCAAGGACAGATAATATTCACCAAGTAAGATATTCCCAATCCCTTGGCAAATATGTCATAGTATATGCTATATATAAACATAGTTCATATTCTATGTCGGTGCTGAAACTATAAACTAAACTATTTTTTTTATTTATTTTAGTATAGGTAGGTGAGCTGGCACACGGACTGCGTGTTCACCACCACCCAAAGATATTAGGGATGTAAGAAATATGAAATAATCCTGACAACAGTAATGCGTCACCAACCTTGGGAAGTAAGATGTTATGTCCCTTGTTCCTGTAATTACACTGACTCTCTTACACAAACCGAAACACAACATTACTAACTAGGTATTGCTGTTTGGTGATAGAATATTTTCAAAGCCCTACCTCCAAATTATTTATATAGTATTTCGATAATATTAGTTTACATTGGACAACAAGAATTTACCTGTTATTATCATTATTGTGTTATTATTTATAAAGTTCCAAGGAACCTAATTCTTGGATATATATTTTTCTTGAAAATAGCTTCCATGCGAGTTTGTGGCCGTTTCTTCTCGTTGGAAAGCTGCATAACGAAATGGTGGTACAGAAATATTGACGATTCAAAAATTCTTCATTATAAAGTTTATTTCAATTAAAAATACTTATTTTTTACTTAGATTTATGATGATTTGTTTACCCCATATACATATATATGGGGTAAACAAATCTAAATCGTGGCATAGTTGCGCCCACAAAATTTACACCCAGTAATATTTTTATTTGCTTTTTGTTTATAACTTAATATACCCAAAACAGCATACAATCTTAATTCAGCCTCCCAAGCTCTGTCAATACATTCAATTGTTTTATTCCTCTCATTGGCTAAAAATATATTATACCCATACGATTTCAGGTTGGAAATATTAAAGATTCGCTATCAGACCACGTGTTGGGATAATAACGTTTTAATGCGATCCTTCTGACTGATAGCGTGCTGTTGACTCGGTTTATGAACTCTTTCAATGTTTTGAATATCGGACGATGGCGTTATTCTTTCATATTGCGTAAAGTTTGTTCGAAACGAGACCATCCCGATGAAATACAAAATTTTCCCTCTGTCTCTAAAGAGATTTTAAAGATTTTACTTCTCGATGGGGTTTTCCAAAAACACCGACGACCTCCATGGTCGAGTGGTGTGTACACCGGTTTTCATGGGTACGCCACTCTGAAGTCCCGGGTTCGATTCCCGGCCGAGTCGATATAGATTACCATTAGTTTTCTATGTTGTCTTGGGTCTGGGTGTTTGTGGTACCGTCGTTACTTCTGATTTCCATAACACAAGAGCTTCAGCTACTTAAATTGGGATCAGAGTAATGTATGTGATGTTGTCTCATATTTATTTATTTATTTATTATTGTGATGTTTTCTTTCTGTTACAAATTTTTAGACTGTCCTGCCATCGCCAATGAGCCACCATTTTTGGGCACTAGGATTTGTGGTTGTGGTTCTAATTAAACTGGATCACGCATCCTGATCACACAATAATTGTCACTGATTGACGCTAGAGTATCTATGTACTTCTTATTTATTATGCATGTACCTATTATCTACATACTATTAATACAAGTAACAAGACTAAACTTGTACTTTCCGTTTGCATACGGTACAGAGAGTGGTTTTTGTACATTGACAATAACGTCTGGAGTTAGGCTCGTGTTCTATCACAGGACACTAATTATTGTAAAGAGTAGCATTGTAAATCTGTTTATTTGAAGCGACTATGCGAGTTTCTTGTCATCTTATCGCTGGAGGAATTGCCGACGATTTAAAAACGCTTCATCGTGAAGTTTTATTGAATAAAATTGATTTGATTTGATTATTAAAAGGGGCTCGTTCAAAACTATATATAATATATATAACTGAGTTATCACAAAGTATCAATTTTTCAGTTGATATTTTTATTTTATAATCTAGACAATGTCATCGCCTTCCGTGGCTTCCTCAAACCTAAATGTCAGCAAATTGGAGTGCCTTATCAAACTTTCTATTTTGCTTAAATAAATAAATTAAAAAAAAAAAACACTTTTTTAATTAATTTAGTAACAATGTAGCGTTGACATAAAAGTGATAGCATTGAGTCTTCTCAATTTGCACGCTCTTACGTAGTACTTTGCAATCATTATAGAGGGTGTTTTTTGTACAATATATGAAATCATAAATGAGAGTCAGAATCATCAATTTGTTTGTTTGTCACACAATAACGTCTAAAAATCATGTGGCAATTAATATGAAATTTGTTAGTGAAACCGTTGACAAAAACTAATCTTATTTGATTTAAATTTCGATATAAGCTCAAAGTATATACCATTATTAGTCATAAAAACTTAATAACTATCTCAGTTACAAAAATATCTCAATGAAATCGAAAATGAGCCTGGTCAAATATTCCCTAAGCGAACAATCAACTGACTGTGCCAACACTTCTTTTCTTATAGATTTTCCACTAACCATTTCATCGTAGTTCATTATTAGATGGTACCTCGTCAGCTTCACTACTATTCAACCAATCAAAACAGCCTGTGGTATACGCAATGTCACGTAAAATTGTTAGGTATCGTTAGACAATAAAATAGTAAAGAGCATGTCATTACAGAATTGAAATTATTTTAATTAAAAAATACTATAAATTTATTTATCATTTAAACTATATAGATTAGTTCAATCATGAAAGCGAGTTTCCAAGTTAAATATTATCGCTTGCATTAGTGTGAGTGACGCTCGTACTTACAAGATGTCTTAGTGTGCGTGAGATCACTATGGACGTGGCGTGAGATAGAAATCTAATTATTTTCATTAAGTTAATAAAATATATGTCTTTGAGAGTGATTAAATCTGAAGTGTATTCAACATGTTCAATACGGAGCGAGGTCTAATATGCCTCGTATGTGTCTCCCGTGCGTTACGGCTAAGAAAAACATACTTACTTACTTTTACTTGGTAGTAGGGCTTTGTGCAAGCCCGCCTGGGTAGGTACCACCCACTCATCAGATATTCTATCGCTAAACAACAGTACGCAGTATTGTTGTGTTCTGGTTTGAAGAGTGAGTGAGCCAGGCACAAGGGACATAACATCTTAGTTCCCAAGGTTGGTGGCACATTGACGATGTAAGGAATAGTTAATATTTCTTACAGCGTCATGGTCTATGGGTGATGGTGACCACTTACCATCAGGTGGCCCATATGCTCGTTCGTCAACCTATACCATTAAAAAAACTTAGATTTCTCTGTTGTGCGGAGGCTGTAACATATATTTGATATATTGTAGGGAAGTGATAAATATGTTTAAATGATGCCTTTTGAAAACAAAATGGTATGGTGTACCTACTTTAATACGGTCTATTTGTCAAATGCCCTAGCCGTGATAAATAGGCTCTCATAAGCACATACGTCAAATAAGAAACATATTCGAATGTTAATATCGATAGTGATTTTATACATAAATTAATATAGAGTTCATCGAAAATCACTGTTAAAATCTCTGGGACTATCTTTTCAAAGTTTTAAATTTAAATTAACAGTATAAAATAAAAGGATTGAAAAAACTCATATAAATTAAAACTTGATAAAATTACTCTTTGAAATAAAATAAATAGTGATATTTTATTCTCATTTAAAAAATATTCTTTTTTTATTTACTGTTCCTTCAACAAGATCACAGTGACACCAAAATATTATTATCAAATACAGTTACAATACAAAAACGAATAAAACATTTAACAATTCGAGCCGTATAATTAAAAATAAAAGTGATAATATTGTCAGTTCACATTTACGTAAACGTTATAAAATTAAATCACTCTGTATAAAATTTTGTTCCGGTCTACTTGCCAGGTAGCCTGGTTGCCGATTTTCTTACATAACACTGCGGTAACTTTATGGCAACCAAGAGACATTTATCGATATAGTATAAGATATCAAATTATTTTATTCCACTTAAAATACACATTACAAAATGTATGTTTGTATGTTTGCTACAAAATAAATCTAGAACTGCTTAATGAATATATGTAAAGTTTGGTATAGATAGAATAAATCATAGGAATAAAGCATTGTTATGTTTCGATCAGACCAAAGTCATCGATTCTCTCTCTTACTCAAAAAAACTAAAGTGGCGCTGGGCTGGCCTTATATCTAGAATTACTGACGATAGATGGACAAAAATATTGACTTCCTGGTCCGGACCCATAGGTATAAGAAAAAGAGGTAGACCAGTGGCACGGTTGGCTGACAACATAGTGAAAGTGGCTGGAAGCTACTGGATGAGTGTAGCTTGTGGTAGAGACCAATGGCGAACTCTAGAGGAGGCCTTCACCCTCGAGACGAGGGGTCCTTCTTAGTTATATGATTAAAAAAAAAAATTTTGTTTTCATTGTAATTTTTTATAATTAAGAAAGAAATATAAAGCTTTTTTATTTTTATTTTATGTTTTGGCTTAAAGTATTAAATTAATGTAAGGAGTTGTTTAAACTTCACACGGCACTTAATAATGCCTATCAGCAGTGGTGACCACTTATCATACCAGGTGGCGGATTTGCTCGTCCCTCTACTGAGACCATAAAAAAAACAATATATCTTTAGTCTTCTACTTATATCAGCTACTAGTAGTCGCCCGCAGCTTTGTTCACGTTTTAGAGGTTGGTTGTCATTAGTTAGGCAAAAGAATTAGCCTATGTCCTTTCTTGGAGGTCAAGTTTCCTTCATACCAAATTTCATCATATTCGGTTCAATATTTTGGTACTGAAGAGCGATATACAGACACGTTTACTTTAACATTTATAATATTAGTATAAATAACGTACATAGTACGATAAGTATTGTCGAGTGATATCTCTTTAAGAAGACAAGCCCATCGGTGTGATATTCACGATCTCTTATTGCAGATGGAGCTGACATCGTAAAAAATGATTTTGACTACGTTAGCCAATCTTGAGGGAGAGGGAGACTAACAATATACTTGGAACCAATAGTGCACAAGTATGTGCACTGTTGTGTACACTGTGTGTGTTATACGCAAGTGCAATCTCTATTCTGAGGGATTGATAAGATGGTAGGAGTTATCAGACGCAAGTAATAGTAGTAAGTAAAGTAACAGCCTGGAAATTTAACTTCGCTGGGCTAAGGCCTCTCCCATTAAGGAGAAGGCTTGGAACATATTCCACAACGTTGTTCCAATGCGGGTTGGTGGAATGCACATGTGATAGAATTTCGATGAAATTAGACTCATGCAGGTTTCCTCACTATGATTTCCTTCACCGCCGAGCAGGAGATGAATTATAAACACAAATTAAGCACACACAGTGGTGGTTGCCTGGGTTGGAACCCGCAATCATCGGTTAAGATGCACGCGTTCTAACCACTGGGCCACCTCAGCTCTATCCCAGCTATCACACACAATCAGACATAAAGCATTCAATCTGCCTCCAATCTCTCCCTGACTTATTTGAAATATAAAGGGACGTTAGTATGCAAAGGGCTATGCGATTAGTGGAGTTATTAATGATAGCACACTTTAGGAATCAATCGAGTTCAACTTATTTTTGAATATGTAAGTAATATTCGTACCACTTAACTCTCCAACCCAAGGATGTCTTGGATAAAAACTCATGGTATTAACAAAAATTACACTTATCGCATATGTATTCATCTTTAATTCAATTTAATACGTCAATAGGTACTGTGACGTCATAATGATTCGAATTTAATTATAAAAGCGTATTTGAATAAATAATGTTTTGATTGAAATCAGTCACTCATATTACCGAGTTTTAGAAATCTACAACCACCGTTGGTGGGCGATCTTACTCATTCAACATAAAATTAAACACAATATACGTTTCCTTGAATGTGAATGAAACGATGTCGGTGGTCTCATTCCGCTGACTTCGCTGAATTCATTCATTCAATTGTTACGTTTATCGGGAATTATGATTCTTGCATTTTTTTATATCAGATAGTATTCCAGACCAGACAAAGTTGTGAGGAAGGTCTTGTCTTTTTGGTCATTTCCATTCACGTCCATGTGAAAGGAAATGACCAAAAATGGAAAAACAAAAGAAATCATGGATGATTTGTGTGAAAGACAAAATCATAATATACATTATTCAAGTAGGCTTTTAGAAGCACTTTTGAATCATTTGACAATCTATATTAAGTGGAGCTACCAGAAGTTCGAAATGTAGATTCTACCGAGAAGAACTGACAAGAAATTCAGTAGTTACTATTTTTCAACATTTAAAAATTCAAAGCCATGTTATTTAAAAACAGTTGTACATTAATGTTCTATAATATAATATATCTTGTTTGAAAGTCAACAAATATTAGCTCCACGCATTTTTGTCACCAATGTATTTTTTTACAAATGATTTGAATTTATGAAACGGGAAAGTTAAAAATGCCTTATGACTATATGACTGAAAAGAATTTTACTTGTAGTATAACGTCAGACAGAAGTATGGATGAAGATATGAGGCGCCGACCGCAAATAAAATTAGGATAAAGGATAGGATAAAGGCAGGAGAACGAGATAGTATTCCAGACATAATGTCATACCACACCACACCTATAAGTTTGACTGTATCGTCTAATTACTGGGTTTAGGCCGCAGGTTTACTACCTGATGCGGGCCTATAAAATGTTGTATTTTAAATACTAAGTCTTCTTCTATATATTTACAATACTACTGATATTGACAATGGTTCTTGTGACTAGGATAACATGAAAAGCTGTTGGTCGATCTGCGATCTCTTTTCGATCAAAGCAGATTTCCCGTCCCATCAGGTTATTCCTTTAATAAGTGTAAGTACACTTGAACATGTTAGTGCGCATGTGTAAAAGCAAGTGCTTTTACACATGCGCACTAACATGTTCCAAGTAGATTTTTTGTCTCTACTGACTGTGGCCGAAAACAAAGTCTCCAATATCGACTTAACATCATTTTTACAAGTAAAAGTTTCATCATCTCTTACAAGGCCTCATCTCTTCTTAAAGATAAGGATGGAATTAATTCCACGACACCCCGATGATGTAATGGAACACATGTATGGAAGTATTTCGTTCCATACATTTATTTTATTATTAAATACGATGTGTTATACACTAAATCGAATCAGCAACTGTTGTTTAAAGATCCATATATCCTGCCACTGAGTTAACTTGTCTAATTACATGCGTTGCGTAAATATGTGATTGAATTCGAGTCAAAAGATTTTCATAATGAAACAATGCCTTCAAAATATGAGTAATGTCTACGTAGTGTAAAACAAAGTCGCTTCTTAATACTTTTATATTTAGATCTTTTAAGCTAAGCAACGGATTTCGATGCGGTTTTTAACAATAAATAGTTTAATAATTCAAGATGAAGATTGTATATTTAATACAGAAAAGTTAAGAGTTTTAAATTTCATTATCAGTAACAACAACAGCCTGTAAATTTTTCACTGCTGGGCTAAGGCCTCCTTTGAGGAGAAGGTTTGGAACATATTCCACCAGGCTGTACCAATGCGGGTTGGTGGAATACACATGTGGGAATTTCTATAAAATTAGACATATGCAGGTTTCCTCAAAATGTTTTCCTTCACCACCGAGCACAAGATGAATTATAAACACAAATTAAGCCCTTGTATATTCAGTGGTGCTTGCCTTGGTTTGAACCCGCAATCATCGGTTCAGATACGTTCTAACAACTGGGCCATCTCGGCTCTCAATCGGCCTTATCGGTAAAACAAATAAGAATTTTTGTTTTCATGTGTGTTTCTCATGATAACATTTGGATAGATGGTTATAAAGTGCGGATACAGCACTTGTCAATATACTTTTAGGATGGATAATGAGAATTTTCTTATATTCAAATATATTTATGTAAGGTGGCAAATAGTACTAATTGATTTTCTTTCCGATTCTTTCCCTAGAACCTATATTTAAACTCTACATTTAGTATGTTTGCACTTGGTGCCCTACCGGCTTTGTGCAAGCCTGTCTGGGTAGGTACCACCCACTCATCAGTTATTCTACCGCCAAACAACAGTACTCAGTATTGTTGTGTTCCGGTTTGAAGGGCGAGTGAGCCAGTGTAACTACAGTCACAAGGGACATGACATCTTAGTTCCCAAGGTTAGTGGCGCATTGACTATTTAAGGAATAGTTAACATTTCTTACAGCGTCATTGTCTATGGGTAATGGTGACCACTTACCATCAGGTGGCCCATATGCTCGTCCGCCAACGTATACAATAAAAAAAATGATATTTTTTCCATCCGTATTAGTAACATATTATATGAAATCTAATAACATAAATTTGTAATTAAAATATACGAATAAGGAGTTAAGATTTGGAACACGAGGTTTCATATATAAGGCTGCAAAGCTATGTCAGAGTTTCCCCGGAGGCTGCGCGGGCGTCGGTCGTAGACCCGTCCTTGCACGTGCACTGCACACCGACACGATCACTTCGATCTCTACCGACAAAGCTTTGTTCAGCTTTTAACTAATCTACCATTATCTGTTAAAGAGATATATTATGATATAAATACATACATATTTTTTGTTCATATAATTTGTAAATGATGTCAATACGTATTTTAAAATATAAACTTCAGACATTTAAAGTAATAAATAAAATAACTCATATTTATCTCATCTCAAGAATTGTAAAACGAAACAATAAAACTTTATGAATCGCGCTATCGTTTGTTTTGTAGTAATGTATATAGGGTCTTGGAATTTTTGAAACAATGATGTCTACATTGACTTATTTAATATAATATTAATAAATATTCGATCCACTGTATCACTGTATCAGAGAATTTACTATTTGTCGTCCACATGTTGTCAAGAGCTGAGATGGCCCAGTGGTTAGAAAATGTGCATCATAACCGATGATTGCGGGTTCAAACCCAAGCAAGCACCACTATATATATGTGCTTATTATGTGTTTATAATTCATCTCGTGCTCGGCGGTGAAGAAAAACATCGTGAGGAAACCAGCATGTGTCTAATTTCATTGAAATTCTGCCACATGTGCATTCCACCAACCCGCATTGGAACAGCGTGGTGGAATATGATCCAAACCCTCTCCTTAATGGAAGAGGAGTCCTTATTACAGCAGTACGAAATGTGCAGGCTGTCACTTTACTTTACTATGTTGTCATGTGTCGGGCAAAAACAGCAGCCTATGAGCCTTCCTTGGTTTTCAAATTTGCTTCATAACAAATTTCAAAAAATTGTTTCTGCGGTTTGGTAGTGAAAGAGCAACAGACAGACATAGTTACTTTCATATTTATTATAATAGTAGAAGTAATAAAATTGATTATTAAAGACTATATATATTTTTAAATAATACCTATTAAGAAAAATCACTGCATCAAAATGTGCTATTTTGTCATATAATTTACAAAATACATGTCACAGTCACCAGCGCCTGTACCGTCCGTTGACCTTTACTCTGACACCTCACTTTTCGGTGATCACTTTAACCGTAAACGATATTTGTGTTTCGCGGTCATAATTATCGTTTAATATATTTCACAAAATTCCCGGTAAAAATAACGATACATGTTACTTGATAGTATATTTACATATATTCTGCCTTATCATACATAGTATTGTTATGGTCCGGTTTGAAGGGTCAGCCAGTGTAACAAAAGGTACATACCTCTTTTCCCAATTTCCACAAATATGACTACGTAAGATATAATATAGGTGACAACGTCTATGAACAGTGGTAACTCTGTTCAAATCAAATAGTCTGTCAATGCCATAAAAAGGAAAAAAAAAACATATCAAAATGTAGATATAACTAGTAGTCGCTACGACTTTGCTCGTGTTTTAGGGTGCTGGGTCATGTATTAAGTAAAAAAGGAGCCTATGTCCCTTCTTAGAGTTCATGTTTGCATCAAACCACGGTTTGGTCGTGAAAGAGCGACAGACAGACAGAGATATCCACATTTATAATATTAATATAGATTGAGCAAAGACAAAGTAGCTCAATACCTAATTAATATAAATATATATGTATATATTTAGACGACCTCCGTGGTCGAGTGGTGTGTACACCGGTTTTCATGGGTACGCCACTCCTAGGTCCTGGGTTCGATTCCCGGCCGAGTCAATGTAGATTATCATTAGTTTACTATTTTGTCTTGGTTCTGGGTGTTTGTGGTACCGTCGTTACTTCTGATTTTCCATAACACAAGTGCTTTAGCTACTCACATTGGGATCAGAGCAATGTATGTGATGCTGTCTCATATTTATTTGTATTTATCATTTTGCTTATGACGTGTACGTAAACTTTCACGACCAACATTGAAAGATTAAGACGGAAAACCGTATCAAATGTATCATCTCATTTTCGCTTTTAATATTAATTAGAATTAAAGCAACCGTTCCTCATTTTTATCACCAGTGTCGATGATAAATGACCCCCATACCATAACCACAACCATATGTAATACGGGTGAAAGTATCGTCTTGCTGGGATCGCTTTCATGGGAATTAATTCGTAAAGGGTTAATATTGATTACGGTGTATAGAACAATGATCATTTCAGATTACTAGAGACTATAGTGTTTTTATATGACGTCTATTGGCATATGGCGTTAAAATTAAATAACATATTTATATCACTGCATAGTATAAAACAAAGTCGCTTTCTCTATCCCTATATCCCTATGTATGCTTAAATCTTTAAAACTACGCATCAGATTTTGATGCGGTTATTTTGTTAGATAGAGTGACTCGAAAAAGTTTTTATATATAATACATGGACAATTCAGTAAAGAATCACTGATAATTTTAGAAGTTACTACTATGATGGTATATCATGGAACCCGTGCGAAGCCGGGCGGGTCACTAGTTTTAAGTAATTAGCGAGAATTATAAACTTACTTTATGGAATCTGATGTCTCTGATAAAGTCACTGGCTCACTTCTACAAAACAAACAACAGTTTGTCAGGGAAGTGGACAACAAAGTTTTGCTACCGATAATGTTACTTTTATAGTAAACCAGGAAGAACTACACATTTTTATATAACGCTGATATAAACTCCTTTTTAAAAACGAGTGCTATTTAAATTTCGAACGTTATTTATTCTATGCTCAAATATTTAACGTTCTATTTTCAAAACGAAACGCTGGAGGCGTTGCACGCGCAGGCGCAGGCGCCGGTGGATTCCACTGTCGCTTTCCGAGCTTTCTTCCGACTAGCCTTGGAATTTAGGAACAGAAATGGCATTGACATAATATTGTTCATAATTAAATTTGTTACTGAAACTTTTTTTATTGTTTTCATCGATGCAAAAATATATATTCATTTTTTTTTAAACTACATTTATAGGTTTCAAACTTTACTTTACACAATAATTATTTATTTAAGGTAATACGAAATATATAATATATCAGCGTCACTCTTTTAAATTTAGTTTTTTATTGCACTCCGTACTTTAAAAAAAAGTTAAATATATCTCCATTAAAAATATTACAGTAGTTAAATATGTACGATATTTGAAGTACCTAAGAACAGATCAACAAACTGACATCTTTGTAGTATAGATAGATTACTATATAGTATAGTAAAAAAATGAGTCATAATTGCATTTAAAAATAATTATCTTTCCGTGATTCAATATTACAATCGGTCACCACCGCTTTCGCTGTCCGACTCAGGAGTGAATGAACTAAATAGGCGAGATGCTCAAAGTAGTACTTTCACCGGGGTGAAGGCCCTTCCAGAGGCCCTTGGCCCTAGGAACAATGTCGATGGACCTCGTTAAAGGTTTAAGGAAGAGTTCGTATATATAAAAAAAAAATATCGCACAAAATGTTGCAACATTATTTTGGACTACATCTAATTAATATTCGAAAAAAATATTCAGTAATTTAACTAGGCTGTATGCGAACACACATTTATTTGTTATCAAATTAAAAAAAAAACAATTGTCAAAAGTGATTGATTATTACGAATGATGACAATAGTTGGAAAGTTCGAAATTTAAAAAAACAATACTTTCTTCTTGTACAAAATTATTTCACTTGTAATTTGTTATCAAAATTATCATCATATCAACGTATCTTATCATCACGCGACGCATTTCATATTAATTAGATAATGTAAGTAAAATTATCTCACAAAATCGGATTTCCTTATATCTTCCTATAACTATATGTACATGCTATGTTATGTTTTCGTATATTCCTCAAATCTAAATAATGCAATACGACTTATTCAATTTTCTATATATAGTATGTTTTGTTAGTATATTTTATCACATACACTTTATGATATGGTATAATTTATTAATATATACCAAATTATAATACGAATTAAACAATTAGATTTTTACTAAAATTAAAAAGTTCGATAGACAAATTCAACTAGCTAACACCTGTTAAGACGTATAAAAAAGTATTTTTCTGAATCACGCTAACGTTTGGCTTAACCCAATATATATAAGGTTTAAATTTTGAAGACGTGATAGCCCAGTGGTTAACGTGTACATATTAACCGGTGATTACGAGTTCAAATCTAGGCAAGCACCACGGAATGTTTTAGTACTAAATCTGTGTTTATAATTCATCTCGAGCTCGGCGGTGAAGAAAAACATCGTGAAAACACCTACATGTGTCTTATTTCAATGAAATTCTGCCACATGTAAATCTACCAAATTACATTGGAGCAGCGTGTCAACTATGGTAGATTTGCCCTTTTTAAATTAACGAATGGAATACATCCTTCAAATATTTAATTTTGGCTGAAATCCGCCTAAGCTGTTGGAGAGATCTAATACAAATATTTTATAAATAAAGGTAAAAAAGTTAAACTATACTGTCACGTGCGCTTTACCAAGAGGCTTTACATCAGAAAACGATGTTGTATATTAATAACATTTTGCATTTTATGCAATCTTAAGAAATACTAGTAAGTCGCCTGCGAAACTTCCCGTTTATTCCATAATTTTTGTTAGGAATTTCGAACCCCGATAGGTTTTCCTTTGATTTAATTTCTTTAATTGTAAACTGTTAGTTAGTCACCTAAATTTGGCGCCATAATGATAAAACCTCTTTTGAAAGTTTTTTTTTTTTTTAATATCAAATAGTATACATTAGTACACTTGGAAAGTTTAAATTTTCTTTTTTTTTATACAGCCGTAGTACCACTCTGGAAACGGCCAGTAACATTTTATCGATCCCTAAAATTAATTATTTGTTAAATCGTAACAACTCAGTAATTTTCAGTTAAGAATCCTCTTTAATTTTTTGCAAATCTACAGCCTATATTATATGCAGCTATCGTCTCATAAGCACAGGAACAAAAAAAATCGGCTTACGCCTATAAGGTACACACACACACACATACACATAATTTTATTTTAATCTAATTTTTCTAATCCTTAAACTAGGCTTACAAACACACTCAAGTACCAGGGCACAAGGAATTGTTAAGAGTTTTTATTACAATGAGCTGGGAACAATCCCACGAGACCATACCGAGATGTAGATGAAAAACCGTTTACATTTAGAACGACCTTACATCATGACAATAAGGTTTATTTTTGTTTATCATTAGTCATAATTAATTCAACTGTAATTGAATGGGATATCTTAAGTGTGGATATAAAAAATCTAATTACAAAGTTATTAATTGAGATCATAAATGAATGTGTCACTGTGGAGGAGATAGTGAAGGATATACAGACATATTTTTAACAATATTAAACATTATTTACTTGGTGGTAGGGCTTTGTGCTAGCCCGTCTGGGTAGGTACCACCCACTCATTAGTTATTCTACCGCCAAATAACAGTACTCAGTATTGTTGTGTTCTGGTTTGAAGGATGAGTGGTGCCAGTGTAACTACAGGCACAAGGGACATAACATCTTCGTTCCCAAGATTGGTGGACGATACGATCCATTGACGATATAAGGAATAGTTAATATTTCTTACAGCGTCATTGTCTATGGGTGATGGTGACCAACTTACCATCAGGTTGCCCATATGCTCGTCCGCCAACCATAAAAAAAAATACACCAGCTATCATTTTACATTCGCTATTTTCTTTTAATTTTCGTCGATTTAAAATAACACCGATAATATCGCCCAACATAGTTTAAGACTCTACATGTAACCTCAATACATATTATAAATTATTGACACATAACCCTTGCTCATTCTGATTAATTTTGGGTAAATTAATTAGCTCATTCAATTTAATTTGTAAAATAAAAAATGCTTCGAGAAAAAACGTCAAATTAAGTACGTTAGCTCATAGTACGTATCTAACTAATCCAGACAACCTATAACTCTAGTGGGAAATCTAGAAATGGGGCAAGCACGATCAACAGCACTTTGTTACTTCCAACCTATTTGAATACAATTTTAATTTATTTGCATATAAGTATTTTATTATATGTATGTTAAATGTGTCCAATAAAAATAATTTGAAATGACGTTTGTAATTTTTGGTTTTAGTTGAAAATTTTAGTTGTATCTAACTAAGAAAAAAAATATTTTGAATAAACGGGAAGTGTCGCGGGCGACCTACTAGTATTTCAAATAAATTCTGGTTTTGTAATCGAAAAAAAAACAATTGTTATATTTTTTTTATTTAAATTATCGTAAGTTTGACAAAAAAAAAATCGGCAATACGAGTACCAGGCGATCATAAGTCGCAAAGAGTTCAAACCATCCGTTTCACATAACCGATGAATACGTGCGGGTCATCAAACACCGAAATCCGCATTTACATTCTATTCTGCTCGGGCGCAGGTAACCCCCCTCCCTCACCGCGACGCAGCCGTACTTTCACTTTTCATTGTAGGGCAAACCGTTCACTATGCTATAGAATCCTTTTTGTCGCTCCTATACAATCAAAACTCAACCTTAACACTATTGTGATATTGTTCAAAATAATGAAATCAGTGTCAATTATTTGGAACTCTGTCGCATTAACATTTTTGATGGACAAAATGTCTGAAACATTGAATTACAAACAAGCGAAAGTGGACTTACATGGATGGTGTCAAAGTGCTTTTCTAATAGCATTAACGTAGGTGTTATGACACATGGTAATAATCGCAGAGGCTTTGGTTGTTCCGCTAAGAGAGATTCGGAGCCTTATGACGGACCGCGCTGATGTTATGAAATCGAACTGACATGAACCTTTGTGTTGATTGTTTTCGTCTAGAAATTGCGATGCGAAACATTTTCAAGAGAATACTTCATACATCAAATACAAATACATATATATTACGTATGTGTGCGAAAAGAGTTGACAATCTTCGATACTCCCAAATACAATACATTTCTAAGAAGGTAAATTCTGAAAGGTCATATATCCATTAATTTAAGAATGTGACGATGACACTCTTACCTAACGACTATTTAAAAAGTAATTATTCATTTTTACTATTTATTTATTAAGTCCAACTTGTAAACCTCAGTAATAGTTAAGATTATTAATAGACTGGTTATTATAAATCTTTTCAATCGTAAGAAACGAGCTTAAATCAATTAATAAAAATAGTTACATGAATATTATGCATTTGTATTAGAATATACTATTTCTATAATATTACAACATGTTGTGACACGTCTAAGAATCGTGTCATTAATGTAAAGGAAAAGCAAACGACCTACTTATACGGATGATTCAGAAAAATCCGTTCAAAGCTACCGTTTACACCGTCACGTAATCAATTTCTTTGTTTGTATAAAAAATGCTAACCAGCATTACATACGATTGATTGATTGATAATTGATTTTATTAGAAATGTTAATTACATTGTGATCCGAGACAATTGAATAAAGAAATTCATTCTCATGTACATTAGTAAGGTCAATAGTTATTTAGGTTAAGCCAGAAAAAAGATTAGTTCGATTATATTATAGTACTGGTATCACGATAAAAAAATACAACAATCGCCAAATGTGCTATCTGTTACGACATAAAGGAAACTGAAGTCTCGTCTTTATATAGGTTTTGATATGAAATCGAAATAAACTTTATTCAAGTGGGCTTTTACAAGCACTTTTGAATCGTCATTTAACAATTAAGTGAAGCTACAACCGGTTCGGAAAGTAGATTCTACCGAGAAGAACCGGCAAGAAAGTCAGTAGTCACTCTTTTTCAACATTTAAAAAAATAACATATTAGTTAAATACATAATTGTATTTATACTTGTGTATGTAATATATCATATGTATGAATCACAGACAGATGAACAAAATGCTATCGAATGGAAAGCAAGGAGTATCTTATTTAATAATACTTTATATTAAATACATACTTGTTTAATGATCTAGAATAAGTATATTTGTTTAATAGTTTTTTCAGTTATGGTTACAATTAATAAGCTCCTTATCAATTAGTATATCTTTCTTAATGTCCTCTGGGCTAACTAGCATTAGGCACTCGATGAAACGGCGTCATTACGGCCTATATTGGCAATGTACTACCAACTACACATTTATTCTTCAAACCAGAATACAATAACTTAGTATTACTGTTTGACGGTACAATGTCTGAGGAGTTGGTACGTACCAAAAAGGCCTTATTAAATTATATAATCACAGACACGACATCATCTAACTAACTTTAATTGAAACATCCACCTTAAGAAATCCCTTTCTGCAGACACACGTCTTTTTAATATGTCTCATTTGACCTTGAAATTTGCATAAATAAATTGGCATTACACAACGGTGTGACAGGTAGCCGTCACGGATGTATAGCGGATACAGGATCCTTGTCATCTCTTTTACTTTCCTCGAATTTTTTAATCAGCACGAATTCTTTTTGAAGGACAAAATTAACAAGTTGAAATTTGGGACGCTATTTTGAACAATATGCTCAATAACAAAATACTATAATACATACATGAATATCGGGGTGATGAAAACGGTAGACTTTGTTGATTTCCATACATGCCGGTTAATCACAAAGATAATTTTAAATATGATTTGAGGGAAAGAGTAACTGGTATGTTAGAGAACGTTTTCTTGATCCTATATATCTGTTATATCTTCCTCTATCAATAAGATACATAAATGGCTAAATATACGCAAGGTTGCCTCTGCTACTATTAGGATTAGAAGGCTGTATATTATTTAATTATATCATTTATACGATAATGTTTGGGCGCGATGTGGGTCCCATTTAGTTCCAAAAGTATTGGGTGTTTCTTTACCACAAGGTGCATCCTTGGTTCTTTTATTGCTTGTCAAAATGTATACTTATTAGTTGTACTTATATAAACTACTACGCATAAGAAGTGAAAAAATAAATTGATTTTATATAAAAAACTTAAATGATGATATAATTTTAAACTATAAGCACAAAAATATCTTAACTTCCATCATTTTTTTTCTTTTATTATTTGAACGTTTTTAACTTTTTCTGGCTTAAACAAGTACGTAATACCCCTCTAAATGATGGATTAACCTGTGTTAATTATAATTAAAATAAAAGATCATATTACATAATTTCACAGGATTATACTATCATGAATATTATGTCATATAATGTGATAGTAAATGTCACTCGGCGCGGCAAAATTTTCCTTCATCTAAACCTATAAAGTACACTCAAATAATAACTTAGTATGTAGTTGTTTTGACGTCTGAAGTCTTCTAGTTTCCAAAAAGTGTGAAGAAGGTTTGAAACCATATATTCCCCGATCTGATCCAGTGCTATAGCTGATACAAATAAAATGATACTTGTAACCTCACTTTTTATAAGGTAAAAAATATACTTGTATCAAGATTGTTTTGTTGCTCTGAACCATTTTTTCGCATAATAAATAACATCTAATTTGCATTTCCCTATTCTATTGTAATGCAACAATTAATCTTAATAATTGTATGCAAACGATTTTTTTTAAATAATAGATGCAATAATAATTTGTATTATTTTTATAGTATATGTATAAGAACTTGACTCTTACCGTCTAAATTCAAATCGATCATTTCTTGCATAAGTTTTAAGTATTTTAATTTAGTAATCATTTTCAATCTTTTCAGTTATGGCATAACCTATGGCCCAGTGGTTAGAGCGCCTACATCTTAACCGATGATTGCAGTTTGAAATCCAGGCAAGCACTGCTGAATTTTTATGTGCTTAATTTGTTTTTATATTTCATTTATCTACATGTGTCTAATTTCAACGAAATGCCGCCACATGTAAATCCACCAACCCGCATTTGAGCTGCGTGGTGGAATATCTCCTCAAAGGGGCCTTCGCTCAGCAGGGTCATTTACAGGCTGTTTCTATATAGTATATAAAAAAGGGTTTGTGTAATCGATTTTAATTTTTTTTTTCAATTTAATCGAGTTTCTTTATAAAAGTATTCGTAATTTTAATCACTTTTGATACTCTATGGTTATTTTCTGGTCCGCTTACTTCCAGTCTAAAATGTATTTCAACATCTTTCATAATTCTGAAATTACACAACGCGAGAAAAACTATTCGGTTTAAAATAAGACAACTTTTATCGAGTCGTCTTGGAGATTGTTACGACACTATACTTCTGGCCGAGCCAAGACTTGACAGAACAGTAAGCAACAAACTCTACAATACACAACCAGGTATACCTATTATTTCAAAAGATTTTTCCAAGGTAAAACATCTGTAGGTTCCATACCTAAAGGAACAGTCTTTAAAATTATTTCCCTTTGATTACAAAATTTAGGAGCTTATCCCCGGATAGGGGCTGATTCGAAGAGCTAAGATGGCCCAGTGGTTAGAACGCGTGCACCTTAAGCGATGATTACGGGTTCAAACCCAGGCAAGCGTTATGACGAAACCTATATGTGTCAATTTTATAAAAATTCTGCCATTAGTGTATTCCATAAACCCGAATTGGAACAGCGTGGGGGAATATGTTCCAAACCTTCTCCTTAAAGTTACAGGAGTTCTTAGCACAGCAGTGGGAAATTTACAGGCTGTTGTTGTTATTTCCCTGATTGATTCTGATTTCAATCTGAAGTTATTGGAATATATCCTGAAGTAACTATAATTTCAATTTATTGGTCCACTTCTACGTGATAGTAGAATCGATAAAATTTTAAAGATATATCTTAGAACATTTTGATTTACATGCAATTGTGGTGAAATCCTTATCAGCATTATTTTGCTTTTATTTTAAATGGTGATGATAATGAAAGTGATTTCACAAATAATGAAATTGATTCACTGATAAAGACACGTCAACATTGTTTCATAGTACGACACAACTTAGATGTAGCATCGGCAAAATTCGTAAAACCGATCACATCTGAATTAAGTACGCTATCCCATATAATCAATATTTATTTCTAATGTTAATATGATCTTTACCCAAACGTAATAACTTGTAATATCATATGACCTAATATATTCGAAAATTTGACATATCACTGACGCGAGAATCTATAGCGACGAATAGCGTCGAATGGCGCGATAGGGAGCTATTTCTATTGGTTGTATAAATCGGCAGTAATCGGTTTTATTGCGTTTACCGATGCTACATCGAAGTTGTGTCGTAGTATATATGCTCCTGACAAAGTTTTTAATCTGATCTCTCAAAAATATTCTTCGACAACGATTCTTAGGGAATTAGTTACGAACTAACTACTTTTAAAAATTCTGACCATTCCCAATCCCAAATAAATGGGTTAAGGATAGATGATGATGATTTAATTATAATTTATAAATAAGACATTTATTTTATTGGATATACAATATTGCATAAAAAGAAATAATTATTGTGAAATGTCAAATGACGAACTAAACCATGCAACATCAGAAGCATTGTTTCTATCCTGTTTTCAAGCCCATTTACACTAACCTTTCTAATTTCTATATAGTAGACATAGCAAAACAAATAAATGTATCGCCTTTTTGTATTAATATCTTCTTGGTGGTAGGGCTTTATGCAAGACCATCTGGGTAGGTACCACCCACTCATCAGATATTCTACCGCCAAAAAACAGTACTTGGTAATTTTTGTGTTCCGATTTGAAGTGAGCAAGTATCACTACTGACACAAGGAACATAACATCTTAGTTGCCAATGAAGAAGAATGGTTAATATTTCTTACAGCGCAATTGTCTATGGGTAGTGGTGACCACTTACCATCAGTTAGCCCATATGCTCGTCCGCCATCACATAGTATAAATAAAATTTTGAAGTAATATACCTTTAGTACATAATATAATATGTAGAGGGGTGAATGACAACATCATATGGATTGTATGTGCTTAATCATTGAATCATACAACGTTCGTGCTACTCTCCTCTCATACATGTACATTTCTACGAATTTCATTTGATTTTTAACACGTCTCAGATAGGAATTTATATTTTTCACATCACTACATATTATAAAACAATATCTCCTGGCCGTATCTGTCAGTATGTTCGCACATATAAACTCCAAAATGAATGAACCAAAAGTCGTATACAAACCGTTTTTGTATCTGTTTAAAGCCTAGATAGGTAGCTATTATTAGATATAATATATGACTTTGCCTATGGAGTCTGTATCTTGTGCTATAAAGGCTACTATCACCGGTATTCTAGATTTGTCATTACGTTTTAACCGAAAATAATTACATTTCTACTAATCAAAAAATGTCCGTTATATTTAAAATCAAAATATTCTTTAGTAGAGTCGAAAGAACATTTTTAAAAGTAATATTATAGCGTTGAATTCAAGACAAATTCTAATTAAATTTAATTTCTACTACCGGTTCGGAAAGCAGACTCTACAGGGAAAAGACAAGAAACGACAACAAGCTCAGTAGTTACTCTTTTCCATTTTAACTAAACAGTATTTTACTCATGATTTGAAATTCAACTTCCGGTGAAACGCTATTTTGATGCGTGTATCCTCTAAAAAACACAATCTTTAAAGTCAATATCGCATCAAATTCTGACACATCAAGAACGTGCTCTGATTGGTCAAAATATATGTAATACAACTTTTTAATCTCAACAATTGGCTAATAGACAATACGAAAAATAAAGTGTGAAATATTGTAATCAGTATATATATACTGATATGAGTTTAAACATGGTTATTTATTAATGAAAGATAAAAATAATACTTTTTTTATTCAAAAATCCATTAATGATAATGCAAGTGACACAAAAAACTGATTGGCCAGCTTATGATGAAGTCATTTGCTTGTTAACCTTGCTACTCTACTATATGTACCACAGCTTAAAATACAGGCAAATGACGTCACCGACCCCATTACAGCGCCATATTGTCCAAGTAGCGTTTACGCGCGCTATTTAAATATGGAATTTTTAATATGATATTTTTCGACACATATGAACTAGAAATAAAACTGCGTTCCATAACCTCTACTGAATAATATAATATGGTTTTTAAAAACCAGTCAAATAGCCGATTGAGAACGTAAAAACGAACAGGGAAATTCATTGGCCTCGTTCAAAAGTCTGTTCCCATTCTCATTTCTAATTACCGCGGTATTTTGATCTCAACAAAGGTGGCCGTCGACAATTGATATTATATAAGTAAATTCGCCGAATCTCGGCCAGCCGTGGCGTAATGGATTGCATAAGATGCAACCAACTTAGACATTAAGATGGGTCTTGCGACATGGCATAGAATAAATATATTATAGATATGCCTCTTTGTAGATAGCTTGATACCACATAGATTAGTGATTTTTTTTTTATATAATTACTTTACTGAGCTGAGATGGCCCAGCGGTTAGAACGCGTGCATCTTAACCGATTGCGGATTCAAACCCAGGCAAGCACCACTATATATATGTGCTTAATTTGTGTTTATTATTCATCTCGTATTCGGCGGTGAAGGAAAACATCGTGAGGAAACCTGCATGTGTCTAATTCCATCGAAATGGCTGGCACATGTGAATTCCACCAACCCGCATTGGAACAGCGTGGTAGAATATGTTATATATATAACATCACATACATTACTCTGATTCCAATGTAAGTAGCTAAAGCACTTGTGTTATGGAAAATCAGAAGTAACGACGGTACCACAAACACCCAGACCCAAGGCAACATAGAAAACTAATGATAATCTACATTGTCAATTTACAATTTTACAATCGAACCTGGGACCTCGGGAGTGGCGTACTCATGAAAACCGGTGTCAACACCACTCGACCACGGAGGTCGTCAAATTTGATTAAAAACACCTCTATATATTAGAACATCTGTATTCTGTAAATCTTCATATTTTTTATTGTGTTAATATTTTCATGCCTTAATAAGACAACGATTGTTGTTGAGGAATTAAGTCAATACCTTTATGCTAAACGGTTGAAACATATAAATGATTATTATTATTATTATATAAATATTGTACTTTTTCAAAGATCTCGTTTGTTTCCATTGGGATTTTTTCCAAACAAACATGGCTAGGACTATCTTAGAATTGGATTTGATTTCCGGACAATTCTAAGTATTGAGTGTGCTTTCCGTGATAAAATGGAAGAGAGAGATTTTGAATACTAAGCGCTTATAAGCGATGGAATAGTAAATGAAGTATGACTTCAGTCCATGAGATTTTATAATTATTGTTAATAAAACCTCCTTAAATTAATATATAACTTGCCATATTTGTATGTTAATTTTAGTGAGATATAGTTGCAGCGATGTAAGAACATATGAGGACTGTCAATTGGACCTGATGTGAGGGTCATTGATTGTGTAATAATCTATATTATAATATTATAAGTAATGAAAGTAACTCTGACTGTCTGTCCAAGTCAAGTCACTGAACCGAATTTGATGAAATTTGGTACGAAGCAAACTTGAACGCCAACAAAGGACGGCCTTTCTTATCCTTTATATTGTTATTTATTTATTAATCACCGCCTTCATTTGCTTTTCTGATTAGCCTAAAGATTGTCTGGAAGAGATTGCCTTCAGGCATTAAGTCCGCCTTTTGTCCCATATATATATTTATATATACATGGTGTTCAATAAAACATTTAAATAAATAAAGGACATAGGCTACTTTTTTCGCCTGAACATGACAACCAACAAACGCAAACTCGGGCGGAGCCGGGGGCGTCTATCAGTGTAAAATATATATGTAACTACTCCTATAAATTCCGGTGTCCATGGGTTAAATTTTGCTATAACTATCCTTTAAATAAACACAGAAAAACCCAAAGCTAATAAAGACAGTAGTCTGCCCTTCTCTTGGGAAAAGTTTGGGGTTACATCGCTGTTTTATTGTTGGTAGATTTTTCTTTATTAACGATTACATGAATGATTATGAAATTTGTGTTTATTAAGTTTCATTGGTGCTCGCCTAGGTTTGAACCCAATATCATCGGGTGAGATCACTAAATTACTATTATTATACATATACTAGTAGTAGTAGTAGTAGTATATACTAGAACCGAGATGGCCCAGTGGTTAGAACGCGTGCATCTTAAGCGATGATTTCGATTTCAAATTCAGGTAAGCACCACTATATATATGTGCTTAATTTGTATAATATAATATCTCGTGCTCGGCGGTGAAGGTAATCATCGTGAGGAAACCTGCATGTGTCTAATTTCATCGAAATTCTGCCACGTGTGCATTCCACCAACCCACATTGAAACAGCGTGGTGGAATATGTTCCAAACCCTCTCCTTAATGGGAGAGGAGGCCTTTGCCCAGCAATGGGAAATTTACAGGCTGTTACTTTAATTTTTTTTAACTTTTATACATACACTATTTATTATTGAAAGCTGTAATGCGGTCGAATCGTTTTAATTTATAACAATTATGATATAATTATTTTATTTGCAAAAAGTAATACGAAATAATTAAAAAAAATAATAGAATTTTTTTCTTATTATAAAAGTTTGTTATATGAACAATAATTAAATGAAAGTTATAGTTTATTATATTAAATATTTTGGGTGGTAGACGAAATTAACATAATTCTTTAAAACAAATGACTTCTATATATTATATATTTTTGTATTGTATTGTGTAATTATATTTACTTGAAAAGCAATTTCATTTTGATTTTAGATGAATATAACGTCTTAATAAATATTTATTTTATGTAATATATTTAATTATTCCTAAACAAAAATACATAATTAACTATATATTACATAGATATGGTTATGTTTATTGGCCGTACTAGATTAATAAAACGTTCATTGGAAAATAACTGCGAACCACTGGATATGCTGTCAAAATCAAAATATACTTTATTCAAGTAGGCTTTTACAAGCATCAAGTTTCCTCATGATGTTTTCCTGCATCACCAAACACGAGGTGAAAATAAACACAAATTAAGCACATGTAAATTTAACTATTCCCTATAACTAATTTTAATATTCTCGTGTATTTTTGAGGGACGGTCTTTATATTTTACATCATATATTTTTTATTTGAGAGGTAATTACCAAATATGCCTCTATATATTAAGGTGGAATTTCGTATCAGGTTTTTTTTTTGGTGGCAAACAAGCAGGAGGATAGAGAATAGATACATTATTTTTATATACATAAATCGTGTATATCTACTGATCTTTCCTTGCTTTGATTCTTTTTAACGTATAATAGCCTCAATGAATATTTTTTTATGCCAGACATATACACAGTCAATTAAAGCGCTCATATATAGAAACACCGACATGTTCTCCTGGCTTACGAATGAGTTTTTTTGCTTACAGTGCTAAAGAATTGCTATAAGTAACTTACTATTATAGGACCCAAAACTTTGTTAACTTTCTAATTTAAAAACAATAAAAACTTAAGACCAGTTAAATAATAAAAAAAAAAAACAATTTAAATTTCGAATGTATAATTAATTAAATATTTTAAAAAGTCCACATTTAAAGTGAAAGCATGACAATTTAAAACTTATGAAAAAAAGAATCAATTATTACTAATTAACAAAAAATCACGTTTATATGATAAGAATGTGTGGTGCGTGCATTATCACGGTTACGGCTTAAGTAATTCTGAAAAGTGAATACGTCATGACACGTGGGAGATGTTTTGTAACGAGTTATAATTTATGACTTAATTATATTCAATTATTGCTAAAAAAATCTGGTGGTAGGGCTTTATGACAGTCTGGGTTGGTATCACCCAATGATCAGATATTCTACCGTCAAACAACTGTACTCAGCATTGTTGTTTTCCGGTTTGAATGGTGAGTGAACCAATGTACAGGCACAAGGGACATAACAACTTAGTTCCCAAGGTTGGTGGCACACTGGCGATGTAAGGAATGGTTAACATTTCTTACAGCGTCATTGTCTATAGATGATGGTGACTACTTAACATGAGGTGGCCCAAATGCTCGTCCCCCAAGAAAAAAAATGCCCTTTAACTATTAAAACCTTGAAAATAACGCTTGAAGCTTATCCTAATATGTTGCTCGACAAAACGCTATCAACAGATGTATCGTCCTGGCCGAAACATATACCACACTAGCTGTACCGCGAATTCGTGCGCATTTGAAATTAACCAAAAAAGTTATTGTTGTAGCCTAAGTTACCCCTTTAGACCCGTCAAAATCGGCGTTTCAGAAATTATCGATAAAAATAAAAGATCGACACTAAATGAATACGTGAAAATTAATTAAGACCAGCCTTTTTAACATTAGGTTAAAATTTAAAGATAAGCAAGGTCGCGTTCTTGAAAACTACTGTGTAATATTCTACTGTAATACATGGGATATTTTAATTTATGTTACAAATTTATAGTCCATAGTTTACTGATCACTATGACGAGGGTATCCTTCAGCACGCTATTATATACGATCTACTTACGGTATTTGAATTTTAAACGTCAAAAGGTACAGTAAAACCTCCATGCTTGCTCGGGTTTGAATTAACGATCTCTAAGTTTGATCTGATATGATCAAGCCGAGACGGCCCAATGGTTAGAACGTGCACCTTAACAGATTGCGCGTTCAAACCCAGGTAAGCACCACTGAATTTTCATGTGCTTAATTTGTGTTTATAATCCATCTCTTGCTTGACAGTGAAAGAAAACATTGTGAGGAAACATACATGTGACTATTTTCAACGAAATTCTGCCACATGTGTATCCACCAACCCGCATTGGAGCAGCGTAGTGGTATATGATCCAAACCTAGAGAGCGAGAAATTTACAGGCTGTTAATGTATGTTAATGTATTGTAAGTCTGATCTAAGTATTTATTGCTTGCACTAAACTCTTTAACTGTGATTACATTTTAGATTATTTATATTTAAGTCTTACTTTATTAATCTGTAAATTTATTGTAAAAGACATACATATATCATATTATAGTTAACTTTTTACATATCCTTCTCAGCTCTACAACTTTTGCATAGGAATACACGTATATTTTAACATTGAAGCAGCGTTTGTAAGAAATCGATCGTTCGAGGAATTTCTGGCGACTTATGTGGCAAAATTCATGGAGATATCTTTAATTTTAACATATATTTATGAAGGTTCGTTCCAAACGATAATATAAATATTTTTTGTGATGATAGTGATAAGGTAGTTTTGAAGAAAGAAGGTCCTAAGTACAATACTTATACTTACTTTTATGATGTACAAAAGACGTTATTAAAATTTAACATAAATGTGTGTATGTAACAGTTGTAGTTGAATTATGAAACTTCAATTACATGTGACTTATCATTTATTATATGTCGTTCAATGTAAAAGGTCGTAAGTAAAAATTGAGCCCCAATTAAGATATATAAAATGTCGTATGTTATTGATTTCTTTATAATTATGAATTATGTTTCATTTTTTTTATTTATTTTTTTATTTATAAATAGGGGACAACATCACATACACTACTCTGATCCCAATGTAAGTAGATAAAGCACTTGTGTAATGGAAAATCAGAAGTTACGACGGTACAAACACCCAGACCCAAGACAACATAGAAAACTAATGAATTTTCTACATCGACTCGGCCGGGAATCGAACCCGGGATCTCGGTGTGGCGTACCCATGAAAACCGGTATACACACTACTCGATCACGGAGGTCGTTTAAAATATACCTTTTTTATGAGAGGACAAATTTTACATAACATTATTTTTGTTATTGAGTACTCTTAAAATAGACAATACTTTTTCGAATATTGCGGATTCTTCTCACAGATTTAGTTACATAAATCAAAATATAAAATTTATATATACATATATGTTGATTAGACTAAAGGTAATAATACTCTGTGCTTTTGTACCTGTTAAATAGATGATTTTCACAAATGACTGATCACTAACCATAGGTTTTTAGACTTTTGTATTTATTGTTATCGAGTCTTATACTCCTTAGATATTTGAATCTATTTAAGCATCTTTTTTAAAAAAAGAATTACCGTTTATGTAGAACTGAAGGCTGATCATATAGTGTTTGCTGGTGAAAGAATAATTATTTGGATAACTTCCAATCTACCACAAGAGTTTTCACCAAACCAACATTACCAAGCTCAAACGTAGCTACAATTAAATATTTAATATTAGTAATTAGCTTTTGTTTGTAAAACATATTCTTTTAGTTGTCTCTGCGAGACAGTTGTAAGTTCATACCTATCACCACATCTGTACATTCATTGCTCTATAGAAAGAGGGGGGTATGTAGGTTGCCACAGCTTCCCCCACTAACCACCACTAACTAGTTTGTACTAGATTACTGGTTCGGTTTAGATTTTCGGACTAGTGAATTTATCAAATCGTTTTTTTTTTATATAAAATGATTCGAAGCGATCTACAAACGCTCTCCACGATCACGCTCACCAAAAAGAAATAAACACATATTTGATCACGTGTTCGAAGATAGCTTACACCGTTTTGTTACAACCAGTATGTCATGAATTGTACAACATAAACATACTATGTGTACATGTGTGTGTGTATTTTTACTTTTTTTTTATTTACATAAGAATTAATAAGATTATTGTTAATTGTTAATATGTTTTATTGTATACCACAAACATAATACACAAGTATTACGACTAAACAGAAGAAAAAATTTAAACAATTATGTATGTGTTGTACAACGTGCTGACTTATACCTAATTAGGCATCATTCCAGACAAATATTAAGTACTTAACAAAAAGAAAATTACTGTATAAATCTTGACCGCGTGGAATGGTGGCAAGAATGCTAGCAGCTTTTCTCCGTTGAATCGCAATTCCGATTCTCTGGGCAAAAACCAGCCTTCGTGCCAGTAGAGGCAATAAGGCGAGGTACCGTATGCCATGAGTTTTATCTTTGGAAGCTATCATGACGGCGGTAGGCTGTGTACTGGTCCGAGTGGTGACCCCTCGCTCATCACTTAACCTACCACATAATGTAATTTGTATTGTCTGTTTTGATTGGACTGGTGTTGTTGATTTCTGATGTAGAGTGTAAATTGAATTGTATTTATTGTAGACGAGTGTCTATGGGATTAGATGAACACTCAATAAGTGACGTAAGTAGTTGCTCGTACTTTTTAATGACATTTAAAAAAATGGTAATTACAGAATACAATTGAATCGGCAAGAATAATGAGTTACATAGTCAGTATTTACATTTTTAAAAGCAATTTAAATGAAATGAATTATTACTGCACATTAAGCCGAGATAGCATGGCGGGTAGAGCTCATGGATCTGGGGTTAGATTGTGGGTTTAAACGCTTTTACCCAACATACATTATTTTCTAGGTTTCAATATGATAATTAATCAAAAGCATAAATGAATCAAAATTATAGTAATCAAATACTTCGTAAAAATGCATAAAATAAATTGATTTAAGAACCATTGGTAACCTGAAATCTATCTCAAATAAACTCATAGATTATAAACTGTCAATGAGAACAAATGAAAACGTAAAATCAACAATATTATGACCTGGTTAGTTAAACACTGAGTTCTTTCTGTCTATCCTCCCTGATTTGACACTTGAAAGAACGAGACATAATTGTTTTGTTAATCGGCCGCTAAATAACTATTATAGATAAAATATTTAGCGTGTAATTCGCTTACGTTGAGTTACATTCAACTGCAATTATGAATGAACAGAAATATAACAATAACCCGACACTTGCTTCTGTAACAAAGTCAAATGCATATACAATATTTCAGTAGTAGTAGTTTTATTAGTAGTATCAGCCTGTAAATATGTTAACCAATACTGCCTTATACCGCTTCTCCTGTTTTGAAGCTTTGAGTATACTTCACCATGATTCCTTGTGGGTTACAATTTCTATGTGTGTGTTGATCACACATGCAAAATTTAACTCAAATTTAACGCACACACCTTTGCGAAGTATTCCTTCATTTTTCGAGCACGTTTTTAAAGCCGCAAGTCTGTGATTTGAACCCACAGTCCTCGGTTAATTTTTCTCGATATTTTAAACCACTGGGCCACCTCGGCCCAATAGTTACTGTATTTAGTCTAAAATATAGTTTTATAGCTCAGCGTAATTCATATTAGTTACCCGCGAAATTATTATACTGTAATAAATACATGCATAAATTATTAGTTCTTTAAAACTATGATATACAAACCTATATGTATAACAAAATGATATTATTAATAATGGTACTAAACCATAGACACATTTAAAAAAAAATTGATTATCAACGCTACAAAATAACAAAAATTTAAGAAATGATTTGTCATTTAATTAATTTGGAATAGTACGTTACATACATTACTTGTAGTTACAGTAAAATTATTTAATGTGTAAGATATACATTTCAAAACATATATTATGATGAATTATAACGCTTGAACTAGTTCATTTTCAAAGTATTATTTTTTATCTGTTAAAGAAAATCCTATTTCCCTGTCGCGAGCGCGGGTTAACGCTCTCTGTTCACGATATCATCCTAGCGCGCTGCGCGGGCGCAAGCACTTTATTACCGTGCAAAGGGCCCGCCTAAATATTAATATATTATTCTTTACAAAAGTTTAAGGGTTCAATTAAGATACACATTACATACTATATATTTATTAGTGTTATGACATCAATAATTTTTGTATGTATTTTTGAATATCAAAATAAGCGTAATTCAATTACTATCAATATTTTTTTCAACCATTATCTTTATAACAATTATATTAATTATTTAATTAAATATTTATATTATAAAAATGAAAAGTAAATAGGATAGGAGATTAATCATATATAATAGTGTCATATTTCTTTTATTTTGAATAAAAATATATATTTTTCTGTCACATTAATTTCGAAGACCGTTATAATAGTAATTAAAAGGTTAAAAGTTTATTTCTAATATATGTCAAATTATATAAATTAAGAATGTCACAGTGGTTACACTTAAACCAAAATATCATCGTAAAAATAAATATTAAATACCTTTTTTCCAATGTGTATGTTTTTTTAGAAAACTTCAAATTATGTAATAATAGACCAATGCACACTAAAAAAGGCTCAGCCCTCTAACACGTGTCCCTCCTATCTCTGTGACCCACTTACCCACACCATGGAATATCCATGTGCGTGGGCAATAGTGGTGCATATATATGCAACTGAATGCATAAGTGTGAGTTACATTTGGACTGTATTTAACAAGTGTGCGTGGAACTATGATTTAATAATATGCATGTAGGGTTATATGTGTGTTAAAATTATGTTAGTGTGAGTAATTTTAGGAGATTTCCTTTCGTTTGCATGTGTTGTAGTGTATTGTAATAGAATATGGAGTCGTGTGTGTTATTTTTTATGACCGCGTGGGTGCGTTTGTTCAAAACGTAGAATATTTTGCATCGGTGTTCTTTTTTTGAATTTAGTAGTTATGTATCGATTAGGAATTATGTATATTACTTGTTTTTTATGTAATCCTGGTACTTTGAAAGTCATAAATTTTAATTAGAATACTCATTTTTCTTAGAAACACCATTTTGTGTTGTTTTTGTATACGAAAGAAAAACATTTGAATTTTCAATTGTGAATAAATTACATGTTCGCTATAAAATTGATTGAAACGAAAGTGGTTTAGTTTTGAGATTATTTCACATTTTTTATTTCTTTCAATTTAATTTCATACCATGAACGTTGAATCTTGAACGAACGCTTTAGATATTGAAACTGTGTTCATTTAAAAACATAATTTAATATAATTTGTCGTTAGGGTAAATTAAAATATATTTCATCACAGAAAAAAATTGCGTCTTAATTTGTTAATATTTAATCAAACGGTTAGAAGGTATTAAAAGAACAGCAATAAAAATAAAAATCTTTTCAATACTGATTATTAAAGTATTTATTTGATTACTTCATTCAATTTATATAAATTGCCTAATAATCAAATATTAATTGTACCAAATTTTACTATTTTACCGTAATAATTAAGACGTTATGTTAATTGCTATCCCACATGTAAATAGATAACTAATAATTAATCATTTCAATTAATCGTACTTATTATGTAGCCTCAAATAATGTATAAGAATTTTTGCAACTGACTTCCAAATAATAATAAAAAATATATATGGCCCACATGGTCTTTGGTTCGAAAACGTGAATTAATATCAATAATTGCGAGAATTATCAATGGTTAATTTGTGTCATACTCAAGAGCCAAGGAGATGAATATAGAGGAAGGGGAAGACCAAATAAACGATGGATGAATGTGAAAGACAATATGGTTGGTAAGAATGTTACTTGTGATATGACGTCAGACGTCAGTATGGAAGAAGAAGACATGACGTCAACCCAAATAAAATTGGGATAAGGGCAGGAGGATTTCTTTTATGGTATAGGTTGAAAGACGAGCCACTGATGGTAAGGGGTCACCATCACCCATAGACAATGACGCTTTAAGAAATATTAACTGTTCTTTACATCGTCAATGTGCCACCAACCTTGGGAACTAATATATTATGTCCCTTGTGCCTGTAGTTATACCGGCTCAGTCACCCTTCAAATCGGAATACAACAATAATGAGTACTGTTATTTGGCGGTAGAATAACTGATGAGTGGGTGGTATCTACCCAGATGGGCTAGCACAAAGCCCTACCACCAAGTAATGTAGGAGTGTGTAGTGTACTTGTAGGATGAATGACCAAGGAGAATATTGTAAAGAAACCTACATATCTTGGATGATATTGTGCCACGTGTTTTCACGAATTCCGAATCCAATCCTAAAAAAGAGAGGTTTGTCATGTGATATTATTGATTGTTATTTTTTCATATGTAATATTCCTGGGGTCAGTAGCCGTCTAAAGAACCAGGGTTAAATGCTTGGCAAAAGCGCGGTATCCCAACGAGATGTTGGTTATTTTTAACCGCTAGTTAAATAGGGCAACGGTTAGCGAGAAACTGGAAAGATTCGATACGTTTTATTATAAGGATAGTATACTTTATGAGTTTTATAAAAGCAATGAGTATTTGCTGTATTTGATTTCGTAACATTATTTGTTTACATATAATAATATTGTGTTTTTAGCTGAATTTCAGCCATAGAATTTGTTAGTGTGTGCGTAGGTAGAGTCTCTGTATAAATATGCTTTAAATCTTATATGCCAGCAACAATTGTAATGAGAAAAGTCAGGAGCAATGGCTTAACATGCTTTTTAGATAAGAGAATCCTACACTGTTCTAATTTGAAATTGTTGATATTAATAAACTTTTTTTTATTGGTTTCAAGAACTTTGATCTTTGGGTACGCTATGTAAGAAAATAAATTTATTAAAAAAATATGTGTGTTCGAAAAAACTTATCGAGTGAACCCTTACAAAGAACACAATCATGTTCATAGACTTCCATAGACTCCACACTTCATAGACCTCCATAGACTTTCCTAGGTACCAGAACCTGGCTTCAGTTCACAGGGAACTAAAACAGTTCAGTAATACCAAGACTTCTGAGGGCTGTTAACATTTCTATGCCTGAAGAAGCACGTAAAATCCAATTCACATCATCTTGATATCCGGATATTTTCAGTTGAATTCTAGACTCATTGACTTCTAGAATATATTTGTATATGTAAATTTTTTTATGTATCTCGTGCAGTAAGTCAGTGTCTTTCATAAAACCACTCGGGAAGACGATTATGATAATTGCCTCATTAAGTCTTTATTGACTTAACAAAATCGGAAGCTAATCGAATAAGTGATATTTATTTAATGTATACGTATCAATGTCTGTCTGTCTGACGCTCTTTAGCTTAACAGGAGATTGTGAGTTCAATCCAGATAAGCACATACGAAATTTAAAGTAAATTTGTGGTTATAAAATGAAGTTCATCAACAGCGAAAGTAAAATGTCGCAAACCTGTAAATAATATATGAAATTATGTCACTTGTCATCAGCATACCGCAACGTCGTGGGATATACTCCAAGCCTTCTCCAATAAAGAACAGGTTTTCGGAATATTTACTAGCTCTTATTTTAAAAAAATGAGATTCTATACTGAGTAAATACAACCAACCATCATCTTATATTCTCCTGGTACTTTTTTGAAAATTAATTATAAAAAGAAACACCTTTAAATAAAAACTTTTTATTAATGAAATCTATATTAATTAATCGTAATGTAGGTAGGTACATATAAAAATTATTTTATTTATTTTTTGAATTTCTAGATTTAATTAATATTTATTTATTTAATTTATTTCATTAATACAAAGATTAATACATAATACGACCGTGGAGTTATTAAACTAGTAATAATTTTGGCGTTACTCGCTCCGGTTAGCGTGCGACGTCCGGAGTTACAACAGGGCTGTCAAAACAAACATACAATATTGTTATTTATATATTATTAATATATTATGTGTACATTTAAATATACATTACTTTTTGTATGTTACTTGTTGTATTATATGTGATAATCTAATTAAGCTATTATTATAAAGTAAGTAAGTAAGTATTTAAAACATACAACGTCACATCTTAATGTAAACCATATTTAAAAAAATTTGATCAAAATTGAGAATTGAGATATTTACTTTCAGAAACGTTAGATACAGATCGACGTACATTACCTTTTATATACTAGAACAAATATTTACATTATATACTTATGTATATGTAGAACGAGTTCTATGAAAAAGTGTCTAGTATAATAAATTTTAAACATTTTTAAAAATCGAACAATAACAATCACAAACAGATTAAAAAATTGTAAATACAACACACTGATCTAGACAACACACACACATGTACATCGAGATTCCAAATTCGAAATGAAATAATTCCTCGCTCACAGCCCTAACGACGCTTGCAAGTGCATCGATATATTTACATCGGCCTAATTTCTAAAGTGGGCTGCATTTGTGGGGCAGCCCTGTCCCTGCCGAGCCGGGCTTCTGGTTTTACGCACAACGATATACTTATGCATCGATGCTGTTACTCGATTCGAATCGATTCAACATTTGATATGATTTTTTTATTTCGATACCAAGAACTCCTGATAGATCTTTCCTGATGTTCTAATTGTGAATATCGATTTAATTTTTATTACAAAATTCGTCTTTACGAATACGAATTAATAACGACAGCCTGTAAATTTCCCACTGGTGGGCTAAGACCTCCTCTTGCTTTGAGAAGAAGGTTTGGAACATATTACACCAAGCTGTTTCAATGCGGGGTGGTGTAATACACATGTGGGAGAATTTCTACGAAGTAAGGACGATGTTTTCCTTCAGCACCGAGCACAAGATGATTTATAAACACAAATGAAGCACATGAATATTCAGCGGTGCTTGCCTGGGTTTCAACTCGCAATCATCGGTTAAGATGCAAGCGTTCTAACCACTGGGCCATCTCGGCTCGCCAATTAATATCGATTCAGAATTGTTGTACGTCTAATATATTTCAATATTAGAATAATTATAATGTTTAAAGGATACATTTGTATATCGATTTTCAACGTTTTCGATTGCATCGAGTGTCAAATTCTTTAAATAAGTATATTCAACGTGTTTTGACAGCTATTTTAGATACTTGCTAACAATTTAGTCCTGTGGTATCATGATTAATACTGCTAGAGACATTTTATATGATACAATAGCAATACAGTGTATTAAGACAAATCGTTTTTCAACATTTCAGAGTTACTTTTCATTAAGGGCATGTATAGGAAGCTGTAACTTTGTCACTGCAAGAAATATTAAACATTTCTTACATAGGTTTTAATTCTTTAAGTGGCTACGATCTCTTACAAACAAATTATTAATAAAAAAAAAACATTCCGTAAAACGTCAGTGCGTTACCTACCTTGGGAACTATGATATTTTCCCTGTATTTACACTGACAATAAAACTGTCTGTCGATAGAATATATGACGAATCCTACCTACCCTTCCTAACTGGAAGGTCTTTCATACAGCCCTAAGAACGAGAAAAACGTTATGATATGATTTTAGCCCTTAAATAATTGAAGAAGGTTATATTATGGGTAATTATAATGACTGTTTGTTTATAATTGAACACGTAAATTAATCAATATTAACGAAGATTGCGTGTCGATGGCGCGGAAAATGTATTTTTTTTCTATTGTTCATAGTACCTTCATAATTATATTTACAAGGCCCTATGACTTCCCGTACACTATTTCCTGGTTGCATCTTTTTTAATATTGTATTTTCTTCCGCGCTTTCATGAATCGAATTATTTTTTTTATTTAATTGATATTTTATCGTAATCTACAATTTCAAATTTCTATTTTTGAAAATACCTACACATACATATATACCTAATAGGCAATTAAAGACTTAAATGTTGTAGTAAATAAGTTTAGTTCCGATTTTCTTGAACATTCCTTCACTGAAATTTACATTTTGTATCGATGAATTATATAGATGTATAAACAGTTCTCCTTATAAAATGATATAGAACCTATTTTAATTAAAAAAAAATATTTGTGTTGTAGGTCAGTGATGTAATAATTACAGAACTTGCGAGAAGAAATCTATAAAAATATATTTATACTAATAAAGACATTCTGTTTTTTCCTCTGTATTAATTAATTGTTTTTTTTTTTAAATTCTTCCAATAATATAATTTGAAACCAACTAGGTTAGCGTGTAACTTTTTTTTTAATAAACTTCAAATGTATTAAGGTTGCCAGTTATTTCGTTATTAAAAAAAATCATGTTAATAATTAGAAAACTTCAATGTGTTTTAAACTGTATTATTCAATTTAAAAGGAAATATCGTTTGTATATGAATTACAGTAATTTGAATCTTTAAGGTACGTGCCAGCACAGATTAATTAATATTTATGAGAGAGAAAACATTTTTTTTCTATAACTTAGAGGCCAAAATATTTTTTTTAAAAGCCAGCAATGATGCTTAATATCTTAGTCATCGGTTGACCATGTATTGATGGTAAATAAATGATTATTTTTACTTTACTCAAATGCTGATAACCACATTATATTATTAAGACCATCCCTCCATTATATCTATTACAAATAATTTAATAAACATACGAACCGATTTGAAATCCATAAAATCGCTACTGATAATCTGTTTTTATCGTTTCAGGCAGGATATATTATTATTATATTATTCCCACGACACGGGAATACCTAGTGTGGGTACCACCGGACATTTCATTGTATAATGTTTTTTTTTTGTTAATAAACATTTTTTTCATTTTTCATCATTACGTACATATATATGTAATTGTATTTAAGTAACATGACTATACTTTTAAATGTCAAAAATCTACTTTTGATGTGTTGGTAGCTTCACTTAATCTAGTTGTTAAATGACTCAAAAGTGCTTGTAAAAGGCTACTTGAATAAAGTGTATTTTCATTTTCTTCTCGTACAAAACATAAACTTTAATGATTTTGAAAAAAGAATGCTAAAAATAAATAAAAAAAATGAAAATATATAAATTATAATTATACAATCATTATTAATGTCATGGGATAATATAAAGACTTAATAGAACGAGTATAACTATGAAATCCTCTGTCTACTACATTATCTGTGGAAGTGTCAAATTAAATCCATCATGGCGATTTATTTCGCGCCAATTTTGCAGATTTGTAATACCTACACCTGTGGAGTTGGAACGTACATTTTCTGCGTAAATGCAATTTATCCATACTCGAATTTCTAATAATTGAATTATATGAGGTAAATATATTTATATATAACTTACAAATTGACTGAATTTGTCAGTCAAATTAACTCGTTTCTGTAACATAAGATTATAGCAAGCGTTATAATATAACAGTGGCGGTGACTAATAGGGGGCAGTAGGGGTGGCTCGCCCCTGGGCCTCCAGACTTGGGGGGGCCCAAATGCATCCGTGTTCTTTTAATCAAATTCTAAATAATAATTTAAAAATATGCCTTGTACATACATAATTTCATCGAGACCAAACACTACAGCCATCTAAACTTATTATACATAAACATAAATAAATATGTACATATATACAAATGTAAATCGAATGAAAAGCTTGTAAAAATACATTGTTTTAAAGCTGGGGCCTCATTTAGCTTTGGCGCCCTGGCCTCTGACGGGCTTAGTCCGCCACTGATAAGAATTTGATTGTCGTGATGGATATCATACCTAACATCTCGTATCATATTATAAATGTGAATGTAACTCTGTGTGTTTGTCTGTTTGTCGCTCTTTCACGTCAAAACCGATTTCGATGAAATTTGGTATGTAACTTGTACCTACTCCAAGAAAGGACATAAACATAGTCATACCATTTTTGCCCAACACTTGACAACCAGCAACATAAAACGTGAGTTAAACCGCGGGGGATACTAGTATACAAATACAGGATTTGATTTACACTGTGTACGTATTATTATATCTGAACATTTTCATAGTATCGTTTTCTATAGTACATTTGGGGTAACGCTCGAGTAATATAAACTATATTCATCCATCAAGAAGGAACTTGGGGTTTATTCTACTAACATAAAACAGCAATGATATGATTCAGATTGTATTCGATATATTGTCGACCGTATGATCGTTTCGTTTGTAGAATAGAAGAACGGCTGACCGGCAGCAACTATGTTTCAATTAGATTGCGATAAACTGTTAATTTGTCAGCAGGATTGGGGCCCTGTTAGGGCTTATTACAATCCGGAATGTCTTCGGGATGTTTTTAATAAAGTTTACATACTTACCACGGTATCGTCTTATGTTTACAAAAATTACGTATTATTGCTTATTTTGATAAATTCGATATATAATTATACTTTATCCAAGTAAATTTTTAAAGGCACTTTTGAATAGCCATTTATCAAACTATATTAAGTGAAGCTATCACCGATTCGAAATCCAGACTCAATCGAGAAGTGCCGGCAAGAAACTTAGAAGCTACTTTCTTTCAATATAAAAAAATACAATTTTTCAAATTCCTGCCTGTTAGTCAACACGTATTAGCTTCACGGTTTTATTTTAATATCTGATGAGGCTGATACCTACCCAGATGGGCTTGCACAAAGCCCTACCACCAAGTAAGTAATAATTCAATTGTATTAAATCACCAATATAATAGCTGTCGGAAAAGATTAACAACTGATTTTCTTGCCAGTTCTTATCGGTAGAATCTACATTCCGAACCGATTATAACTTTTAATTTTAATTAATGTCATTAAATGGCGATCCAAAAGTTTTCATCATAACCTTCATTAATTAAGTGCGTCTGATTTTAAAATATATGTTGTATATACTATATATTGGATTTAAAATATATGTTGTATATACTATATATATATAATATATATTGGATTGATAGAATAAGTTCATCATGATTACGAAATATAATCATCTTTTCATATGTTGGGGTAGACGCAATGTTTTCTCCATTATGGGATTATTATTCTTATATTTTAATAGAAAATCCTTCAAAATATCTTCTTCTAAATATGCGGATCAGTTATTCTTCTTTTTAGCTTGGCATTATGGCATTATTATTTGCCATTAAAATTAAAATCTCACATCTAAAAAACTACTTTTTTCATAGCATACTTGCTATGATGCTTAACACAAGATTATTAACTATAAAAAAGCTTAGATTTGGTATTAGTTAATTACTAAGCAGGTTATATATACTAATTTGTATTTTATTGATATACTCTGTAATTAAAATGCTGGGACAGAGCTGCCGATTTAAAAGAGCGTTCATGAGCATACTTGAATAAAGAATTTTGATTTTGAATTTAGTAAAGTAAAGTAACAGCCTGTAAATTTCCCACAGCTGGGATAAAGCCTCCTCTTCCATTAAGGAGAGGGTTTCGAACGTATTCCATCACGCTGTTCCAATGCGGGTTAGTGGAATGCACATGTGGCAGAATTTCGATGAAATTAGACACATGCAGGTTTCCTCACGATGTTTTCCTTCACCGCCGAGCGCGAGATGAATTATAACACAAATTAAGCACATATACATATTATATATAGCGGTGCTTGCCTGGGTTTGAACCCGCAATCATCGGTTAAGATGCACGCGTTCTAACCACTGGGCCATCTCAGCTCACTCACGCTCGATTTTGATTTATTGAATATCAATTGTATGAGAAGAAAAAATATATGTTAGTTAACCTAAATGGAATGACTACTATTGAATGGAATTCATTTTAATTTATTTAACTAAATATATTTTGTATCAAAGGGCAATTATTTGGCACATATCACACTTACTATGTGCATTGCTATCTTCGTCTTAGTATATATAGCTTTATTTATATATGTATGTCTGTCAAGGTGATCTGAAACAATGCTTGTAATTATTTTTGATTAGACTTGTCTGCCAACAGGTGACTGGTTGAATATTGTGACCAATATTGGATATGCTATTTGACCAAGCTTTGATCCAATTCTGTATGATGCTCTGGTATTTGAAGTTGGTTTGATTGTAATTATAAATAGCACGGTGCAAACTCATTAGCATTTTTCAATTATGATTGTACTTCAATATTTTAATATGATATTAAAGCCAGGTGCTCAGGATATAACGCAGAAGCGATTTTGCAATGAAAACTTCTAGAATGACCAGTGTTTCTTTGCTATATTGTCAGTGTTGCTATGTACTATATACAAAAACCTTCCTCTCGAATCACTCTATCAATTAAAAAGAAACGCACCAAAATCTGTTGTTATTTTTTTAAGATTTAAACGTACAAAGGGCCTTTTATGTAATTTGTATTTAAAAAATTACAACCCTACTTATACTTACTATAAATGTCAAAAGTATTATTTAATCTTTTCTCCCAAAAGCATCTTTTTGAAACCCTGATGCCCATTGCTTTGCCCTAAGATAGCTTTTACTCTAACTGCAGACTGTTCAGATGTGGAATGATAAAACGCGATACCTATTAATTAAAACAGTGCACGCCGTTAAAGCTCATAGTAGTTTGATTTTTCCGACATCATTACTAATAGTTGACGAATGACGACCTCCTTGGTCGAGTGTGTACACCGGTTTTAATACGTTACTCTGAGTGTTCGATTCCCGGCCGAGTAGAAAAAGTTTTCTATGTTACTTGGGTCTGGGTGTTTATGGTACTTTCGTTACTTCTGATTTTCCGTAATACAAGTGCTTTAGCTGCTTACATTGGGATCAGAGTAATGTATGTGATGTTGTCCAATATTAAAAAATATCTCATACTTAAACTTTTCTCATAAACTTCGCACTAATTATTGAAAACCGTTCAGTAGTTTTTGAGATTGTGGCATTCAGATAGACAGACACGGCAGGGACTTCCCTTTACAATAGTATTGATAAATATAGATTCATAAATGTCTGCTGATCTGTAGTTGATCTCCGCAAACAAAGAACTATTGATTTGTCGTTCACTTGATTTATTAAGGAAAAACCCGATAACTTTGTGAAAAATGCAAATTAAATCTAACTTATATAGTTACGCCATTTTGTTGCTTATGTACTACAATTGTCATAATTATTGCATTCACAATTGCATATCAGAGGCTATACTGCACAATAGGAATCCTCTAGATCTTATCTAATCATCTTAGTGTTGGCGAATATTCTTTTTTAAAAAGGAAGGAGAGCATATATTTTTTTTCTTTACTGGAATTGTAAATGCAACATTATTTTCTCTGATTGTTATAGCAATTCGTTGTATTTGAGGTACAGATCTATTTACTAACGGATCCTTTTCACGTTAATATAGTGTAGGCTTGCATTTGTATGAGACAATGACGTTCTTACTTACAATGTATTAGTGTGCGTGATACAAAACTAAGAGCAATAAAGTAACTTATATTTGTTTAGCGATTGTTTAACTTTTAATGTATTAAAAGTTATACACAATCGCTGTATCTGTAGTCTGTGTAACAACAGAATCTACATTCTGAATCGGCAATAGCTTCACTAAATATAGTTCTGTAAAGTAACTATTCAAAAGTCCTTATAAAAGCCTACTTGAATAAAGTATATTTTCTTTTATAGTCGCACTGAAGAATCGGTGGTAGATTTACTTAATATAGTTCTGTAGAATAACTATTCAAAAGTCCTTATAAAAGCCTACTTGAATAAAGTATATTTTCTTTTATAGTCGCACTGAAGAATCGGCGATAACTACACTTAATATAGTTCTGTAAAATAAATATTCAAAAGTGCTTATAATAGCCTAGTTGAATAAGGTGTATTTTCTTTTATAGTCGCACTGCAGAATCAGCGGTAGCTTTACTTAATATAGTTCTGTAAAATAACTATTCAAAAGTGCTTATAAAAGCCTAGTTGAAATATATTTTGACTTTATAGTCGCTTGTCGAGATGGCCCAGTGAGTCGAGATGGCCCAGTGGTTAGAACGCGTGCATCATAACCGATGATTGCGGATTCAAACCCAGGCAAGCACCACTTTATATATGTGCTTAATTTGTCTTTATAATTCATCTCGTGCTCAGCGGTGAAGGAAAACATCGTGAGGAAACCTGCATGTGACAAATTTCATAGAAATTCTGCCACATGTGTATTCCACCAACCCGCATTGGAACAGCGTGGTGGATGATGTTCCAAACCTTCTCCTCAAAGGGAGAGGAGGCCTTTAGCCCAGCAGTGGGAATTTACAGGCTGTTGTTGTTGTTGTTGTGTATAGTCGCACTGAATTTAATGTATAGGAAAAAAAAATACCTGGTCAGTCACGGAGAACACTTAACTATTAATAACACTTATATACTTGGCTTAAGAACTGTGATTCATCGACTCAAGACTGTCAGCTATTGATAAATAGTACTATTAAATGAATAATGTGTAATTAGTGTGAGAAAATCGATCCTAATCAACTGTCATAGTTTGTTATACTCATACCTGTTATATAGAGATGTGCTAGGAGCTACATTATGTTATACTCGTTTTACTTTTAACATGGTTTGGTAGAACCTCAGACCATAAAATAAAAAGCAAAATTGAAATGAGGTATCACACAACCACTCTGTGGAACCTTTCGTCGGAGGTTTTTCCGAACCAATATGACTTGGGAACCTTCAAGAATAGAGCGTACTCCTTCTTAAAGGCCGGCAACGCACCTGCAACCCCCCTGGTGTTGCAGATGTCCATGGGCGGTATTCACTTTCCATCAGGTAAGCCTCCTGCTCGCTTGCCTTCTATCACATAAAATATAAATCTTTTTTAATTGTTAACGTTTAAAATACAACGTGAGGATTAGAGTATGTATGTATATAAATATCTTGATAGAGTGTCTCACAAAGAACTAAAATAAACAAATCATCTTTATTATGAGTGCGCGTGTGCTACGCTATAGATATTCTACATTGTTTGTTTATAAATTTATATTATATGGAGGACATAATTCTCCTTAGTATAATTCTTTCTTAATTAATTATTCTTTAACTATAAGTTTCATAGACCACTGTGACTCTACACTGCCTCAGCTTAAATATAATAAAAATTGTCGTTCTCATAAAAACTTTTTTCCTCACCTTGCCTCAGGAAGGATCCCTTCACAACGGTCTGCAACTTAGTTAATTCTATCTCGTAAAGTTTTAAATCAATTAACGTATCAATAAATATAAATAGAAAAAAAATATTAATCCTTCCCATTAGCTGCTGTGAACTATTTCAGACCACCGCTATCCAAGGAATGCAGACGGCTATGAATCACCTTGGATTATTTTCTGCGCTAATATAAGTGACATTTATTATTATTAAATAATACTGAGTATAATATTGTTACGATACCGACTCTATTTTTACACAGTTATGATGCAGCAAATAATGATTTTATATATATTCAAAATCAAAATATACTTTATTAAAGTAGGCTTTTACTAGCAGTGATTGCACTTACGAGGACGAGATTTGAAACTTCTTTTAACGAGGAAAGGATAAACGTATAATATAAATGTAATTTGTATAATGGACATGTTATGTGGAGGAATGAGGATCAAGGAATGAGGAGGCTTTTGAGCATGGCCGTGGATGGATAGGAACGACCAAAGAAATGGATGGATTGTGTGAAAGAGGATATAGTTAGAAAGAATGTTACTTGTGAGATGACGTATGACAGAGAAGTATGGAAGGAGAACACATGCTGCGCCGACCCCAAATAATATTGCTATAAGGGCAAGAGGACAATGAGGTAGTATGTAATGTAAGAATAACTATATCCTCTTCTAGTTATCGTCCTAACTTCGTACAGGTATTCAAAGTAACTCCCACTTAACCCATTTCATATATGTATTAAAAATCCTTTTTTTAAGTGCTTACATCGTGAAAGGAGTTACTACTAAATTTCATGTGAATTGGATCTATCGTTTCATAGATCTTGTGGTGAGTCAATGATGGTTTTGTTCACTTGGTGCTAAGGTTATGTGTAATGTCTATGTAGGTGCCACAGATTCAACAGAAATTCCACTGCCAAACAGTAAAGTTAGTGTTGTTCCGGTTTTTGTGACTGAGTAATTATAACTACAGGCATAAGGGACATAACATCTTACCTCCCATAGTATGTGTCTTACAGTACTATGTATAGGTAGTATTCCCAGTTCACCTAAATATGTAAAAAGAAAATAAAGACATTTTATATTTTACACTTATTTTTTTTTTTAACAATAACAATATAACTTGTCAAACAGGCTAATAGCCCAGTTATATTAGAGGTTTCACCTAATGAAACCAAAAAGATAGCACTTGTGACTTTTGAGACAACATTTAGAACTACTAAACAAAGTTTTATGCCAAATTACAGCTTATTATATTTTTAGCCTAGTCTCTATCGCCTCTATAGCCTAGCCATATTAAGTATATGACTAGGCTATAGAGATTAACTGATATATAGTAAAGAAAATAGTATTGAGCTTTTATATATCACTTGGTTTTCTTTATATGTTCTTTATATATCGTACAAGCTTAGTTTATTAATATGTCTAGATAGACTGTCAAAGTTGAGAAATAGTGGGCAAAAGTTGGCCACTGAATATGCACACTAGTAAAGTAGTATATGTATGTACGGTGACTTTTACACACACCAAGATAAAAATGTTGGTTCATTTACTTTAGTTCTTTTGTAATGCCACTCTATCTAGATTATTAAATAATCTGCTTATGTTGATTGTTTGTTTTGTTGTAGGTGATTCACCAATCATGATTCACATCGGGATATTAAAAAAACATTTATTTTAAATAAGTATTTATTTATATAATTCGCACCTACAAAATTGATACGTACTTTCAGAATAACAGTATTTTCGAAAAACAAAGCTTTCTTTTTTTTTAGAAAGGATTAAAAGCAAACATAAAAAAAAGGAAAGAATAACAAAGTCTTTGGTTCTGAAAAGAAACGGAGTTAGTAGCACCATTCGGAATACAGGATAAGTTTTCTTTTAAATATATATAAAAATCAACATTTTAAAATTAAATAAAAAAGGAAAAATATTTTGAAGGATTTGAAACTAGGTTTCGATTCGCCTTTCATTGCGGGCCGGCGCAGACACTAGACAAGACAGAAGTCCGACTAACTTGTCTGAGCTTACATCTCATCAGACTTAAGTCACATTTTGTAACATATGATTACATCTATTCTGTCGTGACCTCTACAGTATCCATTGTCTTAAGACTGTCTTGTCTTGTGTCTGCATTACTTTAAGTTTAGTTCTCACTTATATCTAATCCAAATATACAATTCATTATTATAAAAACACGATCAAAACTATTTATAAACTTAGATTGTATATATTTTAATTAGAAAATATATTATTATATTTTCGTATATGTTCTCTTAACTATATATCAAAACGGGACGGAGTATAGTGATTATACAATTATATAACTATATTAATATATCATAAAATATCCACATACTAATTGAATAACTAACATAACACTGACGAAGTTCAAAACATCGTAAATGCCATTATTTTTTTAACATTAAAAAAAAAAAAATTCTTATTTTAATAGTTATATCATCCATGTCATAAGATAACGTATTATATTTTATATTTAAAGGTATGAAGCATGTTATGATTATATATCATAGTATTTTATGTGATCCCGTACAATATTAGTATGTGGATATATTCCTTAGCTATTTCATTGCAGGATCCATATGGTAACTATATGTTTCATGACCCGTTTTCACTGACCGCCAAATCTAATCATTATGACAATAAATACAGTACAAAAATAGCCATAATTAGAATTAGCAATCAATTATTTTTTTAAGGATTGTCAAATCCATAGCAGCCTTAAACCCGTGATTGTGCCATTTACAATTAAGTAGCAAAAATGTTTAATATAGACCCTCCTTGTACTTCCCAACCGGCAGTGCCCATTAGACCGTGTTTTTATCCTTAAACCTAATATAACATCAAAACGAAAGGTACTTTAGGAATAAACTTTTTTTAGAAATTAACAAAAAATAATAATAATAATATTTAATAATATCCCATTTGTTACCTTATCTGTTAAGTTTTATTTTTATTTACACTTATAATGAATAGTCTGTTTATATCAACTCAGTGGAATCGTTATTTGAATTTTTTTTTTTTAATTATAAGTGAAAAAACAAAAAAGCAAAAGTTGTTGACAGTTTAAATTGTTAATTTTTTATTCCAATACATGTGTGATATATTTTTTTCTTTTTACATTGTTTATGTTCATGAAATATATTTAACAACTTTTAATGTGAATATATATCTATATAAGACAGACTTTTATTCATTACTCTGAACCAAAAATTATATACAACCAATTTACATAATAATTACATTAATATCTTATTCTATATTTTACAATAAAATCAAAAGGTTTTAAGTAGATTAATGATAGTGAAAGGAAATCTAATAACATCTTAAGAAATATAATAAGTTTTCTTTAAACGTTTTAGCGATTTAAGAAACAAGCCAAATAAATTTGAGCGATCCTAGCGACACCTATCATGATAGTATGATATGAAATGAAGTTGCATGGAGCAATCACAATTAAAACTATAACATATTTTAAATATTAATTATTTCAAATTAAAAATAACCTTCGAGACTTCAAATGGCAGTGCTGGTTTTAACTATGGCCTAAGTTTACAATTTTAACCATAAGAAAAAAAAAAGTACACGTCGTTATGTCAAGTGATATTTAAACAACCTAAAGTCAGCCTGATATTGAAAAAAAGATCAAGTAAATAAATTATTATTTGTATATTTCGAAACGCTATTCTTTAGGTTGTTTTATTTTTATTTTTTTGAACAGAGAACAGATTATAAAGTGTCACGGCTTTGTTTGAGATCACATCTTTAACCGTTCAACGCTTTCATCTGTCAAAATCTTTTTACAAAAAAACCCTTACTTATTATGTATATGTATATAAAAGTAAACAATATAAATCACAAAGTAATTTTGCTACCTAAGCTTACATTAAGAAGAGGCGTCACTTAATATTTTTTTTATCTAATGCACGATATCACACGGGTGTCCATTCTGTCATTTGACGACGTCACGATCTAGAACAAAGAAAAATATATGTAAAACACATTTTTAAATCTTATAACGAACACAAAAACATATTTAAATAGTTTACTTCCAAAAGTCTATTAACAACATCGAAGTAATTGTAATTGTAATCGTGTATGTAAATACATGTTCCTTAAATCATATCAAAGCATTTGAAGAGAGTCATAAATTATTACACCATCATATAAGGAACAACTTGGCTATAAAATATATTTTTAAGCAATTTACTGATTTTACGTTTGAAATATTGGTATAAAATTTTTAATCTAAATTATAAATAGGCAAAACAGCATCAAAATTGTACCGTTTAGACTTTGTAAATTATACTATAATATGACAACGAGTTGAAAGCTGCAAAAGCAATATCGTATAATAATATCGGTCGAGTTTTAACTATTTATCGCGAATCAATAACCAGTACGTATCAGCCATCGAGGTATTAAATATTTTATTTTAACTAAAATCTGTGTCAGCTCACTTAAGACGCGTTATATAAGCGCGGAAGCTTGATGGCCGACTTTCACGAGTTACGTAAGCCAAAACTAAATTGCATAACAGCTCCACAGACCTAATGTCCTACTGACGTTCTTACGTCATTTTTTTATTATATATTTTTTTTTGGTTTGAAGTTGAATGTTATTAGAAAGTAGGACGTGCGAATTGGCAGTTACTGTGTTCTAGTGTCTATGTGTCGCAATTATGGTGAAACTGCGGTCAATATTATATTGATTTTTATATATATTAATTTTTAAACATACTGTTTAAACAAAACAATCGCTTATTATTATTTTTTAATAAAAATTTGACCAAGATTTTGAATTTAGAATTATATTTTCCCTATCTCTTATTAATATAAAATTAAAATACGACATTTTAATTATTACTAATATATCTCATTTTATAATAATACTAGCGGTTCGTCCGTTTTTATATATTAAACTTTTATTTATATATTTTTGTTACTTTTTTTGATACGTTTAAGTATTGCCGTTCCATTTCAACTTATTTATACATATATAAATTTTATACCTAAACATTTCTCATAAAGCCGTTTGTCTATTAATGAAAATCGCATGAAAAATACGTTTAGTAGTTTTGCAGTTTATCGCGAACATACAGACAAACAGACTTTGCCGGGAGACTTTGTGTTATAATATGTAATGATTTGGTTCTTTATTTATTTAATTAAACAAAAACTAAATAATATTCAGTAGCGTGACCAGTTCTTGACTAAGAATATTATATAACGGTTTTAAAACGAATTTATCTTCTTTAATAATTATCAAACCATGAAATTACTTTCATAATTAAAAAAAAAATAAATTAAAAAGTAAATAAGACATTCAAAGATTTAAATTAACAGACAAAAAACATTCTATATTCAAATATTGTGACGGAAGATCGAAGCTAAGAACGTAAGAAAACAGATACACAAAAAAGGTACTATTTTTAAGGTTGTATATGATTGTGTGTATAAATTGAAATACATTACATACACTAATTCAATTTAGTAAAAGCTTATAAATTCACCATTTCTGGCTGGTTTTTTCCATTAAGAAGAGGGTTTGGAACATATTCCACTACGCTGTTCCAATGCCGGTTACTGGAATGCATATATGGCAGAATTTCGATGAAATCAGACACACGCAGGTTCCTTTATATAAACACAAATTAAGCACATATATAGTGGTGCTTGTCTGGGTTTGAACCCGAAGTCATCGGTTAAGACGCACGCTTTCTAACCACTGGGCCATCTCAGCTCAAATTCAACTTATTTGTGTAACTTTTGTCCTTTAAAACGAGCTAGCTTTAATATTTTATAATCTGTAGTTAAAAGTATGTCACTTAAGAGTATAATTATTTAAAATCAATTAATTATAACTAAATACTTAACGGAAATGAACCGGAAATGACGTGAGAATAGATTACGAATCAGCTGTGTGAATATATAGGTTTAAAAATATTAATATATTAGTAGTTTTGTTACCATTTATTTTGTTAAGTCTATACTTTCTATGAATTAGATTTCGGAAATTAGTTTTATTAATAATTTTTTTTTTTTTTGAATAAGATACAAATAATTTGGTTTGCTTCAACGGCCTATGTATATATAATAATAATAATAGTTTTATAAGATTATTGTTTATTAAGACGTTTTAAAAGTTAGAGAGTTAAAAGTTTCAATATAAATAAAAAGTAACAACTTATTGCTTTAACTAATAATTCACATATTAGCTTATTATGAAATATGTAACAAGGCAGATATCCTCTCAATTGTGAGTATATAAAATACCGCGCTACTAACCGCTTATATACAAATGTATCAACCTGACTTTAGTTCCGATGTATAGATAAACGATGAAAAAAACTAATTAATGTGCTTGCCCGGATTCGAACCGACATTGCTACACAACATTAGTATTGTTATGTTACGGTTCAACCGTTGACTGAGCCAGTAACGGGCAAGCATAATATTTTAAGTCCCAAGGTAGATGGTGGTTGTCAATTCACGGTGACAATTTCCAACAGATGGTATATTTGCCAGTCTATGAAACTATTTACAGAAAGAGTCCCTATTTTTTACTATAGCAACACTATATATATCTATACAATTGATTACAACAGCTCTATATATAAACTAGAAGTCGCCCGCGGCTTCGTTCGCGTTTTACGGTGTTGGTTGTTATGTGTCAGGCAAAAAATTAGCCTATGTCCTTTCCTGGAGTTAAAGTTTGCTTCATACCAAATTCCACCAAATTTGGTTCAGCGGTTTGGTCTTGAAAGAGAAACAGAGAGATAGAGTTACTTTCACATTTATAATATTAATATAGGTTTACTAAAAATATTTCAAATGTGATATAAATGTCTCTAGAATCTGTACGTACTACCTGCATCTTATAATAACATAATTTAAATCTGATACATAATACGTAAAACATATACAATATGATAATAATTGATAAACAGAATATGCGTCGAAAAACGAGCGATACAGGGAAGAGTCGACTAGGAAACACTTCTCTACACGGTCTATGTGGCATGTCATAAAAATCACAGAGCGAGGTCGTTGAACCTGCATCCAAAAACCGGGATGGGCAATGCACTCTACCGGCTAGAAGCCGAGCGTACCGAGATAACGTTTATAGTAAAACTCTTAGGTTATCAAATTATTGTCTATGAATGAATATAATTTTAACATTAACGATCATTGAATTTATTTTCATATTCATTTGTCTTTTTTTTTTAATTTATTTATTGTATTTATGTATTATAGATAGTATAGATATATAGTATAGATAGTCATAGTTTATGATCGATAGCACACCTTGGGAATGAAACGATCGCCTCCTGGCTATTTCATCTCATATTAAATTGTTTAAATAATATATGAGACAAATAAAAAAAAAACCCGCTGAGTTTCTTTCGCCGGTTCTTCTCAGGTCAGGGTATTTTCTTTTCAATTGTAGTGTTTCAATTGACCATCAATAAGAAAGTGTAATGCTTCTATATTGAATAAAGTTATTTGAGTTTGAGTTTGAGTTTAGATAGAAAAATGTTTCGTAGCGAACAATTCGAACTCATTTATATAATGCTTATTGCATTTCCCTCAATAGCTTGGGAGATTATGTATCAATTTTTGATCCATTGGACTATAGTTGAATGCTATTGTGTATAGTTATATTTTGATTTGTGAATAATTAATTAAATCGAGTGGTTCTATCAATAGTTCTGTGTACAGCGAAATTATTCCTGATTTTATTCATTGTTTTAAACTTTGATATATTTGTTTAAAGTTTTAGTAACAGTAGTACTAGTAGTAGTAGTAAGCTAACAGTTTATAACAGAATTTGGACAAATAGTAAATATTAAAAAGTAATGCCACACAGTCGGACTAAGGCCTTCCCTCTCTTTGAAAGGAAGGTTTGGACCTAACTCGACCACGCTGCTTTTATGGTTTGTAGACAATGAGCAAATTAAACCAATTAAACATTTTTACATAGAGAAATAATATGATAGAAGTATCTTGTTAATAGTAAAAATATTAAATAAGTATAGAAAAGTTAATGACAAATCTATATATAAGGTAGGTACGTCATATTTTCACAAACTATATGCCCTGTTTCGAGATTCCTAAAGCTCTGAATCTCACTAACTAGGCGAAGTGCAGACGAAAATATAACACGCTATTGCTATTTTATATACTAGTTCTAACCCGTGACTTTGAGTTATATATGTCGACAACTATCAAGTAAGAATATAAACTTGGAATTCAACCTTGCTCCATTACAAATATCATCAAAATCAGACAGACATACTTTTACATCTATATTAGTAAAGATGATGTTATATGTAGTAACTCTAGCTCTGCTAAGTTGACAGAGTGATATAAGTTTTATCTCTGTGTATTATAAAACAAAGTCGCTTCCCGCTGCCTGTGCGCTTAAGTCTTTTTAATTATAAAACAGTTTTTAATACGATTTTCATTAATAAATAGACTGATTCAAGAGGTTTATATGTAACTTAACTTAGCTAAAATTGTACCCGTACGAAGACAATAAACTGTATAGGTTGTCAAACGAGATAATATCAATATGAAAATATATCTTTAATTTCATTTTTTTGTACAATAAAATATGAAATGATTTTTATATTGAAATTAAATTTATATACTAATATTAATAAACACACCTATTTATCTTTATTCAATAAATATACTTAAAAAAATATGCGAGTAATGCAATAAATCTTTCTTAATATTAATGCAAAGAATTAAAAAAAAAGTTATAATTAGAACGGTCAAAATTAATCCCTTTGCCGTAATTAAAAAAAAAAACGTCACAAGTGACGTTTCGGCGTTACACATGTGACGTAACTAATCTCGAATGTGGGTTAAATTAATAAAAAGAACTTGGCCACACCCGCTCACGCACACACGCGTATAGTGAAAGTGCTTCGTATATCCAGCATAGTGATTTGTGATTCTGATGCCGTTCGTCAAAGCGAGCGGACGCACGCCGCACTCGATGTATTTAAATCATTATTTAAAATTTACGGATGTTACCGATTATTTCACTCGTAACAGATAACGAAACAGCGAGATTGAATCTTTTTGTTTTTTTTTTACTTTTAATATATTGCAATACAAAGACTTTTTATACACCATTATTAATTATAGAATAATATATTTAACGATAATAGCAATGTTTTATTTATTGCATATGAAAAGCACTAAGAATAGCTACTTATATATACATTATAATATACTCTTTGTGAAAAGTGTACCAAGTACATGCTACATAATTAATTATATTGCTATAAAAAAAAATTGTCATTGTATTTATTTATTAATATATTAATTATCTGTGGTCTTAAACTAGTCCTAGATGCGACGATAATTGTTTTTTATCGATATTGTGAAATTAGTTTATCAATAGAACAGCGTGTTATTTGATAAATCACTACCTATTCATTTTTAAAAGAAAAAAAAAACAGAGTTTTGGTTACTATATTTTATAATATAGGAAGCAGTTTTTTGTCTGTATGTATGTATGATTATTTAAAGAAGCGAATTCGTGACTATTAGTTAAGAGTTTTATTTGAAGAACTAGTATAATTGCAACGTAAATGTATGTAATGTTTGATTGAAACGTTTTTAAGACAATTTCGAACCAATCACGTTCGATTTTTAAATAAACAATTACTTAGTACTTACAAAAATATTGTAGAGTTTTTTTTATATCAAAATAAAAAATAAATCAAACTATTGGTTAAAATTAACTAACCTGTCTTGATATACGTCTCAATAAGTTATCAATATGTTTATTTGTTTGTCTGATAACGGATGTGTGTCATTGTTATCAATGCGTGCCCTAAATAGTATCTAGTCGACATTGTAGATTTTTTTAACTATAACAGTTAAATCTATGTAACTATTAACCGTCATCAGTTAAAATATATTGAAACATCAAATTGTAAATCAAGAATATTTATATTTTAATTATTAGAATATTGATATAATTAGAGAACAATCTAAATCTAAATATAATAAAAAAAAATCACAAAATATGTTAAAACACTTTTACAACTGTATACATATGTATATCAATGAATATACAAACTATACAAAAAAAAAACAAATTAAATCGTAATAGTAATTGAACAGATTATCACAAAAACTTAAAAATCTTACTAATTCTAGATCGTCTTGATTTCATCCGTCAGCTTAAATGTTACCATTGGAACATCCTGTATAACGATTAATACATAACAGACATTTGTCATCGGACTTTCTCTACATCGTATATTCTAGTTCCTATGTTGTATTGTGTTACATATATATTATGTATCTAGTTCTAAACCGTATTCATAGTAACGACTTCGTTTTTTTGTCAGTTCTTGGCATATGTTCCAAATAAAGATGGTGAACTTATATTACGTACAGTTGATTTGATTGGAGATTTTAATGTTTATTATATGATAATAAAAAAATGTTATAAATAAATAAATATGAGACAACATCACATATATTACTCTGATCCCAATGTAAGTAGCCAAAGCACTTGTGTTATGGAAAATCAGAAGTAACGATGGCACCACAAACACACAGACCCAAGACAACATAGAACTAATGATAATCTACATCGACTCAAGGAATCAAACCCGGGACCTCGGAGTGGGGTACCCATGATAACGAGGATGACCACGGAGGTCTAGAGGCATTCTAAAACAAAACGAAACAAAAAACATTTTTGGTTTATATTACGATACCATTAATAAATAATATAACATATAAATATGAGACAACATCACATACATTACTCTGATCCCAATGTAAGTAGCTAAAGCACTTGTATTATGGAAAATCAGAAGTAACGAAGGTACCACAAACACCCAGACCCAAGACAACATAGAAAAATTATGGTAATCTACATCGACTCGGCCGGGAATCGAACCCGGAACCTCGGAGTGGCGTACCCATAAAAACCGGTGTACACACCACTCGACCAGGGAGGTCGTCAAAATATTATTATATATTAATATATATATATATATATATATATATATTAATATATACATAATACATAATATATATATATATATATATATATATATATATATATATATATATATATTATGTTATTAGAACGTTAAACGTCTTTGTGGGGCAACTAATACGAAGATTTATTTAATACATTGTTTAGCAGTTATATATTTATGACTTCAGATGAACGAACGAATAGACGATATCTATTATTTCGTTTTTTCAGTATAGTAGGGGAAAAAAGACCACTTTTGAAAGAAGCTTTGGACCCAAAACACAAGTGGCAATATTGCGCCACATTGTTTTTCTGTACCAAATGTGTTTACAACATCCATATTATAAATATTCTCGATACCAAGTTCGATATTATGTCATTCCATACCAATTTTATCCGAAAACAAAATTGAAACAAAGTGCCGTCGAAATAACTTCTTACCGAAAACTTTTCGGAACTTTCTTTCAAAAGAAGTATTGAAAAAAACAATATAAAATTACGAACGAAAATTAAATTACTTTGAGGACTTACTTTTTGTTTGTTGAAGTTACATGCATCGATTACAGCATAAGTAAAGGCCAAATGTTACAAGGCCTTAAAATATATACCTACATATTTCGAGCAGTTGGCAGAATTAGTGAAAGAACTGGGTATTGACTACGCAGGAGATTACGGCGTATAAATATACGCAAACACATAGGATTTCCTCATTCCTCTTATAAACTGGAGACAGTACGTGTTTTCCGAAGCATGGGAGCTTAATTCTGCCAATTATCCAATATTGCTAAGATTTGACAGATTCGATGCCAAGATCTTGAGCTAGAAAGAAGGTAGCTTACAAATGAAGAAGACGGTTATTTGTAATACTGAGATGAATGGATCATCACCAGTTCAAGCATTGAAACTGAAATCGAAATATCGAGAATGAACTTACATTATGACAGTTGAGACGAGAGAGAGATGCCTAATTAAACTAACCTGTATTACGGAAAAGCGATACACCCTAAAATGGACATCCTAATACCTAAAAGAGCATTACAAAAATATTTTATGTATCATTAGTTGACCGTCCTAGTTTACAAAAAATATATATTATTGTACTTTTCTAGCTAGGAATTTCTTTCTGTACTTAAATATGTATGTATTATGCATAAACCTTCCTCTTGAAACAGTCTGTTTAGTGATGAATACCGCATTAAAATCCCTTGCATAGATTAAAAGATCTAAACGAACAGACAACGGGAAGCGGCTTTATTTCATATTATGTAGAAATAAATAAAGTTTCGTGGAATCGAATTATTTTTCTTTGTGTTTATACAATTAAATGAGTAAGCGTTTTATTTTAAGCGTCCTATAATATTACTGAATATCAACGTAAAAATCTTCTGGAATATCAAACGGCAAATATAATGAAATATAAGAAAAAGAAATCATTTACGTCGTATAGTCTTCCACGACGTCAGGCACGTGATCAGGTCTTAAGTTAAATGAACTTCAGAGAATAGAAAAGTTTACGAAACAATCCTTCAGGAATCTCGAAAAATGAATGCTTAATTAATATTTCGTAATTAAAATTCTACTGTACATTTTGGCTTCGAAAGGACAAGTACGTTTCTTTCTAGAATACTTTCAAACTTCTTTATAATTCTGTGATGGTCACAAGTGACAGTTATTTTCTGGATAAAGTGACGTCACAATATTCGAAAATTTGCCGTGAACCACGAAATACTCGTAATAATGTGTGATTTTTCTGAAATATTGAGTACGTAGTTCCACTATTTGACTTATTTGGGTACGCTATCATATACGACTCATGAGAGATATAATCTATCTTCGATGGCTCGCCAGATAATACTATTAATTCCAGCCATGGGGCATTTACTGATTCTTATATAGTGTACCACAAATTTTCTTTACCGTTATAGATTGGTATTGGTTTTTTTATTTTTCTTGGTATGATTGAGTGAGCCACTTCATTTTAAGGCAGAGAGTAATATCTTAATTCATTAGTGGCTAAAGGCCAATAGGCATAACTATTTTTGATTATTTTAATCAAAATGCACATATATGAAAATGATAAATTTACATTTTCTTTCAACAAGATGAGAGAGAGAGATAGAAAGAGATGATGGTCTGGAAATAATAGTCTAATTAGGAGGATTTATTAGTTTAGGATTATTATCAATTAACACCATGACAATCATTTTTAATCAAAAATTGGGTTTGAAATAAAATAAAAACCGTAGCCTTTGGGGTTGTTGATGTTTGTCGTTTAAAGACCACAAAGCTTTTGTTCCGATTTTGTTGAGATTTTGGTGAAGTGTTCTACATCAAACGAGTGGCTCAAAAACTCCTATAATTTTTCTTTTTACCTCATGTTTGATTTTTAACTTTTACGTTTTATGTTGTATTATAGACGACGGTTAGCAAATATTTTTACGAATTAAAAAGATCACTGTGATACATTTTTTTCTTCGTATTTATTTCGATCTGATTGTGAAATATATATAATTCGAAATCGGTAATTTTTATCACAGCCCAGAAAGGAGTTCCCACGGTACATTTTATGACTACTAGAAATAAAATAATACAAGAGATTAATATAGACGAAAAGTTTTGGTTTTTTAAAATGAGAATTTCGAAACCGCAATAATTTTTACGGATTCGCGTGCTTGCGAAAAGTTTAAATGAAAAAAAAAAAAATAAAACATTTGCAACGGTCGGTACGGTAAACAGTGTCACGTTGTTAACGTCGAGATTCGTACCAACGTGACATTAACCACGTGGTAACTTAGGAAGTGAAATGTGGGGAGGCCTAAGTTTCAATTAGTATGAAATGATTACAGGTTAAACCAAACTTAGAGGCAAAATATTTCCCTTATATAAAAAAGGTCTACATTTTATATTAGCGAATCAATTGTGACATCTTATGGGAGTTAACATTAGGTAATCACTGAGACGAGAAAAAGATCAACTCACTTCATAAAACGAATGTTACAAGGATTGAACGTATTTATTTGAATGTACAATGGATCTGTTACAATATAAAAATGGACACAGGTTTATAGTAACACTACAATGACATAAATTGCTGTAATACTAATTTATAAGATTTTGCATAAGCTATGATACATAGCTTATAAAATAGCTTGGAGTTAACATTCATCGATTTCCATGCTGTATAAATACAATTTGAATCATACTTAATTATGTAAACTATCAGAGAGAAGTAAGTCTTGTCAGTACTTCTTGGAAGAATTATTCTTAACCGTTGCTTTAGGATATTAATCATCTACTGTCAAATGAATTTAATGTAATCTGGTTGGTATTACACTGGCTCACTCCTTTAAAACGGAATCAATACAAAGTATCAGAGTAGTTGATGTGTGGGTGGTATCCACTCTGGTACGAATTGATATTTTGTTAACTTCATCACACACTACGATATGATGTCATTCGATATTGTTAATAGTACAAAGATTATGTAAAACGCATTCATTCATCATGTTTTATTTTGTCGTTGAATCATTTGATAAGCACAGGAAGACGATATTGCTAACATTAAAATTTATCTTAAATTATTCTAATTTAGATTTAATTAATAGTTTTTAATTTAAACTAAGTATTATTAATTTTAAATTATATACTTTCAAGTGTTGAAAAATTTAATAGTCCAATAACATCAAGAAATTCTTAAATCAAAAGGCTATTCGCTAACTACTTGAATTAGCAAACGTGATTGTGATGGATCAGAAACTATAATTCGACATTGACAAGAATATTATCAATTAATTAATAGGAAAGATACACGCACTACAATTACACTTTAATTAACTCTTAGTCGGGTTTCGATAATCGAGTAAGAATCGCAGTGAGCTCTTGTTGAAATCTCAGTTCTTATAAGATTGTCTTCCCATGTGATAAGAGGAGTGTGAAAATAGAATGCACCTGTGCCCGGCGCATAATCAACACAGTCGCTACATTATTATACCGCAACTTTTATTATTACTAACAAAACGAATTAAGCAGAAAAACGATTAAATATTTATTAAAAAGGCTAGTTTATTCGCGCGGTTTCATCCGCATCAAACATTATTTTTACTCTAATAGTCATTTTCAATAAATGGGCTATAAAACACTAAAATATTTTTTTTCTAATTGGACTAGTATATTCAGAGTTCATCACGTTCAAACAAACAAACTCTACAGTTTGTACATAACAGTACCGATAAAGCAAGTAATAGCCTAGTGTTTGAAACTGACCTAGTATCTGTACCAAATAACCAGGACTTACTCCAAATCTAAACTAGATTTGACAAGCTACCGGTTTATAACAAATTAAATTAGTTCAGTAGCATTTGTTTGTCAAATTACGCTATTAACTCACATATTTCGTATTTTAACGGTATAAACAATTAATTATTAAATTGTTCATATTTATACTTTTCTAGGTCTCTGGTTCTCTATCTTAATAGATACCACCTTTAACATATTCTACCGTCAAACATAAATACTTATTATTGTTGTGTTTTGCAGAATGATTGAGACAGTGTAACAGGTACAAGGGATATATCACTGTAAAGATTGGTTTGAATTTCTAATAGCACCAATATGTTTCCGCAATGGTGACCGCTTACCACCAAGTGGCCCATTTGAGAGGTTTACGTAATTCAGCTTACGTCGAAATTTGTAGAAAATATTTTTAATTTTTATGGTTTTCTATTTCATTTTACATTAAACCAACCCGCTTAAAATCACAATGTCAGATTATTTATCGCAATTTATTTATACATTTTCTAACATTCAAAACTCCATAGTCATATTCATAAATTAACAAATTCATACGACGATTGTAAGCCATCTCATCTAATCTCGCTGTCACTAGCATTCTTGCCACCATTCCACGCAGTCATGATTTGTATGACCGCGTGGAACATAACATCTTAGTTCCCAAGGTTGTTGGCGCATTGGCGATGTAAGGAATGGTTAATATTTCTTACAAAACTGAGGTCTATACTGCTGGTCACTATTGCAAATCTGTCTACCAATTTTATGAAAAAGAACAAATCGCTACATTTCTTAACACAAAACTATAACTTTTCAGAGGTTTAACTTGGGGTTTGAACCCAAGACCTGGAGCTTTACAGACCAACATATGCATTAGAACTGCAGTGAATGCATTACACTTTTTAGCTGCAGTGTCGATTATTAAACCATCGTGCCAGATGCTATTGTGCGGTCGTTGAACTTTATAATTTGTAACGTCAACAGAAAGGTGCATTCAAAAATTGATCATTACAATGAGCTACATTAATTTTAACACTGGATAAAAATAAATTTTATCATCTTATACATATTGATGTTGATGATGGCTACGAGCTTGTTTGACAATTTACAATGATTGGCAAATTTGTATATTTCTACAGCATTGACCAAACATTGGTTTCTATATATTTTGGTAGTTGTTTACATAACTCGCGTTTTAGGAATTGGTAGCGTTGTACAAAAAGTAGGCTAAGTACTTCCTGAAGTTCAAGCTTATTTCAGAACAAAATTTTATCGAATTAAATTCAGACTTAGTTGTGCATTTATAATTTTGTATAATGATGATTCAAGAGTGTTTATAGGAGCCTATATAAAATAATTATTGTCATTTTTTTTAAGTAAAATATGTATCTGGTTTTATATTTTTATATCTATTGTTGTTGCCTTATTTTAGATACATATGAGCTAGCTAAGGTTTCTTCTCTTAAACTTCTAAAACGTATATCCCTTTGCTAGTTTCGAGAAAACTAAACGTTGTTTTAAAAAAAATATACCTGCTGTACGTCATCAAGACTACGATATATTAATAACGATTGTTGTTTATGCAGCAAAATAATTATACAATAACAATAATAAAAAACTAGAGCACGTTAATTTTAGTATACAGTGTAAAAGTAAAATGATCAAATATATGTGTACGAAACGAAATATATGAGGAATGCAACGCGATGTTATTTTTCATAGATAATCGAATTGTTTTGGAATGTAGTATGTGACCAGCATTCATTCCAACATTCCAGCTTTGGATCAATTCGACAAAACATTTGTCACTATCGTAATGCAATCGATATTTAATCGGAATCGAATTTTCACTTGAATCGAAAAAGAATCGGAAAGATAGGGTTGTGTTATTATTCACTATAAAGCTTGGTGCAAATCTGCTTGGATTATTTGCAGATACAATTAAACCATTGTTACAAACAACAGACATATATACATATATATATAACATATATACTTTAAACATACTTCAATTTTATTTTATGGATGGTGGTGACTTAACGATAGTTCAGTGGCAAATCTGACCACAGATAAAGCTGTTAACTTATTACCAAAAGAAGATAATTTGGTAACCAATTTCTGATCTTTTTCTTTTGTATGTCTATTGTTAAGCTATTAATTTGAATTTTCGATTTGAAGCAAGTGACGTTTATTAGACGCTGTGCAATGATCCTCCAATACTATATTTCTATTTTATTCTCATGTTTATATTTCCCTTCGTTATATATCATTAACAATTACACTTGAGGTGATATCGTTATTTCTATGACCAGAAAATATACTCAGAATATTTGACGTCAAAAATTTGACAGCGCGTTTTTTTTTATTTCTTCGTAAGGCAGATAAGGAAGAAGAATTTTCTTGGTGGTAGGGCTTTGTGCGAGCCCGTCTGGGTAGGTACCACCCACTCATCAGTTATTCTACCGCCAAATAACAGTAGTCAGTATTGTTGTGTTCCGGTTTGAAGGGTGAGTGAGCCAGTGTAACTATAGGCACAAGGGACATAATATCTTAGTTCCCAAGGTTAGTGGCGCAGTGACGATGTAAGGAATAGTTAATATTTCTCACAGCGTCATTGTCTATGGGTGATGGTGACCACTTACCATCAGGTGGCCCATATGTTCGTCCGCCAACCTATACCATAAGAAATAAGATAAGAAAGAAAGATGTAAGTCTTCTTCTTAAGTCCTTAAGTCTAGATAATAAAAAGAAAATAACTTAATAGCGTCAAAATTTTGAACTGTTTATTTTTTTATATAAACACAAGATTGCAATATTTTTAAAATAAATGGACACTAACCAATCAGCTAATGGCTTTTGGGCTATACTGGGACTAGGCTATATTATAGGTGCTATAACTCCTTGTAATACGTGATGCCTGATGATGATGAATACGGTATAGATGTTGGTGAATTAACCAGTGTAATAGACTCGAGGGACGTATCATAGATCCCTTGATTGGCGGCTCATTCACGATATACTAATTGATTCACATTGTTACACTGTTAGTGTATATGGGCGAAGACCACTTAAAAATTTATTAAATAACACAAAAATATACGTGACATAAAGACCTACCAACAAGTAAATAATATTGACAGATTAAAAAAAATAACATCGTTCGAAAATAGAACGATTAGGATTTTAAAAAATTGTTTATATGCGAATAAGATTTCGTCTATTTAAAGGACGATAACATTAAAAATAAAAAACTAGGACGAGTGAAATGAAGGGTGTATATTAATATTATACAATGGAGTTTCTCTTGCGATTTCCCCGCGACCGCCGAACTTTCCAACGCGCTCCTGACGTTATGCGGTAAGGAGCCAAAAGATCGCCGAAAATTGCTGACTTTTATTTTTTTAATTTTGATTTTTTTTTTCTTATCAAAATTTTTCAATAAAAGTAAAACTTTTATTTGAGGTCGAATTTATGTGTACTTTGCAATTGTAAGAGAGTGAAACGATTCTGACGAAAAAAAAAAATTATACGGATGATCTATAGATGTTGAAAATTTATGTTATATTATCTGTATGTGAGTTTCACATCATAATTACATAACAATATAAAAAATATTTAAATGTTATAGCAATTGAAACAATAAGTAGAAGGATATCAAATTTTTTTTGTTATTAATTTACTATAGTTCCATTATGACCTTTATATATATCAAAATTAACTGAAATAACTTCTTAACATATATATGTACAGTTCATACCACAAGATACAGCGTTTTTCAAATAAGATTTTAGTATATAATACTATTACATAAGCTATGAGTTTCACCACCTTCAAATTTAGACTAGTTCGTGACAAACGTGAATGTTATTATAATAACGGAAACGTTGACGTTTTTCTTATATACTCTGTATATCACTGTTATCTATTGTATATTATACAATAATTTTATTAAACCGAACGATTTCTTTATACACCAAAGAGTATCTATTGGACCGTGGCCTAACGGGTACATTTTTTTTTTAATTTAATATAAAACAATAACACGAGCACGTGACAACTTGTCCGTTCTTGCGTGTTAAGGCGATCGTTTGACACACATACTTGGTTGTTGCGAAACAGCGCGCGCGCAACTCATACTGTACCTGCGAACACTTACGACGCATTACAAAATATATAATGTTGATAATGGACTATACTTCTTTTATATCCGTTGCTCTGGATTAATTATACGACTTATTCATTGAATTCGTTTAATATTATATAGTGTAAGAGATACAGTACGACAATAATTAATAAAATAATAAAAATAGCCCGATGAATGAATGACATGCAACCTTTTTTATACGTAATTCAAATTTTAAAAAAAAATGTAGTTGACTACAGTTATTGAATTAAATCTTTCAAGCCTCCTGCATAACACCTTCCAAAAACACAAAAGGCATATAAACGAAAAAAAAAGTGAAAGTGTGCACACCCACACACAGACGCGTGTGATTCATCTCTGTCCTTGTGGGAATAGTAAGGGTCTGAGCAAACTAGTCGACTTTAAAAAGTTTAAAAGCATTGATTTAAATTAAATTTTGTGGCCCTATAAAGGACCAAAAAACAATTGTATGTATAGAAATGAAAAAATGAATAGAATCAATTGAAAAAAAAACTTGTAAGAATTTTTAAATTTAAAATAAGAACGAGTTCCTTTTCTATTCCAATAATGTTCCTATAAAATTGATAATACAAAACGTCGAATGTCGATGCCTCCAGCTTGTCTCGTTTTCGATATAAATATTGTTATCATTTTAATAGTTCCGAGTTTTATGTTAACGGTTTTGATTATGTTTGAATATGGAACGTATTTGAATTTTTATCGACGATTTTCTAGTTTTTGTCTCCATTAAAATCTATCGATAACCGGTTACTTTCTCCTTTAGGGACCACGCATATATTAAACAGGGTTTCGAAGTAATTGAATTATACTAATGTATTTAATATGGATCATTTTATAAAAAGTTTTAATAAATTTATTTTTTAAATTTCGAATCTGTATTTTATATTCTATTAATATTTAAAAAAAAAGAAAACATATGATATCTTATTTGAATTCTATATATAGTATAACGTTAATAAAATTAAATAATTCAAATTTCGAAATGCAAAAAAGGACGAGATATACCCGTAAAAACCTAATGTTATTGTTCCGTAAGCAAACGTGAAATAGTTAAAATCAACAATTCAATCGAAAGGCTGTAAGTAGGACATGAGGCGAAATTTCGATGCGCGTTAAGCAAAAATGCATCTTAAGTCACTAAATATAGAGCCGATTATCGAACGGTGTGTGTATAAGCGAAAATGAAAGTTATGAACCACGTTTTGCACAAACGAATTTGAATACCGAGTTCTCAATTCCGTTCGCGTTCTTTTTTTAAATATTGGCGTAGGTCCGTTTTCGTGTTGTTAGGTTCTTTATTTGTTGCGTTTCAAAAATTTTATAAAAAAGGTTTTATATCAATTTTATCCGTCAATTTTAAATTAGAACATTTAAGTTGTAACACGAAAGCTTTCTCATATAAATAATTTATTGCATAAATTCGATCCTTACATTTATAACGACAATCTACAATGTTTAAATATTTAATGAACTATTAGATCTAGAGTCTTCAGTGTATGTCTTTCATCCATAACAAACATAACACCGATCATTAAAAAAAAGTTACTAAAAAAAATAACTAGAGACAAATCGCTCAATAAGTCACTGGCTGAAATTGCTTAAATTAAACTATAAATAATTATTAATAAACACTAATTTTATTAGCTTTGTTATCATTATGAGTAAAGGTCGTGTCATAGCCTTGCTAAAATATCTACTTCCGATGCGAACAAATCCTTATCAGAATCAGTACATTTAAATAATTTAGGAAGTTGTACCAAATTATAGGTCAGAGTTTGAAAATAGAGGTGTACTAAAATTGACAAACTACTATAAACTCTAGAATTGAATAAGACTAAATGTTGTTAATCCAAAAAACAATTGAAGCTATGTTCTATATTTTTCTTATATTTAATACTGTTTGCTCCTTTGAATATACAAATTCGATTTCATATGCTTTTTATAGCCCTTTTATTGATAATGTTTATAGCCTATATAAACATCAAGCTGCAAATCACTGAGAATGAACAGTGAGTGAAATAGCGCGAAACAGTAAGTTATTTTAGAAATATTAAGAGTAAATCTATGTTCTATATAACGACATAACTCATATAGTCGTTCAAGATATTGCATAACAATCATCTAAATAAGTGGATTCGCATTCATAACATTAGTACAATATATATTGTATAATTACTCCAAATATAGTTTTCTTAACATCTGTGTGATTTTATGACAATCGAAAGTATTCTCAACATAACAAAAAGTTGAAGTACTGTATTGTTAAGTTGAATTTTTATTCAAGTTGAAGATTAAACTTTACTTGTAAATTATGTTCTAGAGTGTTTATGAGTTATACAACTTACATCAATTGACTTAAGGGTAAAAGGGTAAAACCTGTTGAACTTAACACTCAAACAAAATTTTTAAACAACAAGCACTCTATTCACACTTATAATCCTATGGGCAGTCATACTTCACGAAAATGAAGGCAGTATCAACGAGTTTACTTGCTTTTCCAAATGGTATTATTACAGCCCCGTGTGTGTAATGAGAATATTTTGAAAGGGAACTTATTATGATTATGAGTTGGGTCACTCAAAGTTTGGACCAAGAGAACTCGGGATCAAGAATATCAGTGAGACAATCAGAAGTCGAGTCGAGATGGCCCAGTGTTTAGAACGCGTGCATCTTAACCGATAATTGCGGGTTCAAATCCAGGCAAGCACCGCTGATTCATGTGCTTAATTTGTCTTTATAATTCATCTCGTGCTCAGCGGTGAAGAAAAACATCGTGAGGAAACCTACATGTGACAAATTTCCACACCAACCCGCATTGGAACAGCGTGGTGGAATATGTTCCAAACCTTCTCCTCAAAAAGGAGAGGAGGCCTTTAGCCCAGCAGTGGGAATTTACAGGCTGTTGTTGTTGTTACACGCTTTTCCAAATGGAATTATTACAGCCCCGTGTGTGTAATGACAATATTTTGAAAGGAAAATCCGATGACTTAATATGATTATGAGTTGGGTCACTCAAAGTTTGAACCAAGAGAACTCGGGATCAACAATATGAGTGAGATAATCAGATGTACACTATGACTGACAAAAGTAATGTTGTTTTAATTGTTGTTGGATTTATGTTCAAATGTAAGCGTGCCATTTGTCAGATATTTTTGACGTGCCAGTAAAATCCTGAGATCCATTCCATACAAGATGACACGCTTACAGAAATAAACCTAACCTAATTTATATTGACTAAAAGTACTAATAAATTCTGTCGATCATAATAAAGTTTTAGTTGGAAATATGTCTGACTCTAACACATGAAAGAATTGTTAAAAACTATCAAGAAAATTGACCATTTCAATGACATTATATGAATCATATCTTGCAAGAGCCGAGATGGCCCCGTGGTTAGAACGCGTGCATCTTAACCGATGATATCGGGTTCGAACCCAGGCAAGCACCACATATATGGGCTTAATTTGTGTTTATAATTCATCTCGTGCTCGGCGGTGATCATAAAATCGTGAGGAAACCTGCATGTGTCTAATTTCATCGAAATTCTGCCACGTGTGCATTCCACAAACCCGCATTGGAATAGCGTGGTGGAATATGTTTCAAGCCTTCTCCTTAATGGTAGAGATGGCCTTAGCCCAGCACTGTGACATTTCCAGGCTGTTACTTTACTTACTTTACCTTACCTTGCAATGCCAAGGCAGTAGTAATGACTACATCTTAAATCTTAAAATCATTAGACCTAAATGTATTTATCCTCCTATATGTAACAAAAAGACAAACATACGTCTTTAAGTAAACCACTGATTTAAAATCAAACGCTTCACATTTTCAAATAAACGTGACCTAACGCACGCTGTCATTGTTTACTTTCACGATAGGACTCTATCACAATGGGATAAAGTCCAAAATTGAATTGGAAAACCTTTAAATTTTATACAGATTAATTCACGTAAGTCACGTCTCTATTACAATGTAATAAGGTCGAATATTGCTTTAATAAATTAATCTAAAAATGCATCATATATTATTTTGTAGTTTTGTTTTATCACAAAGGAATAAAATTGAAAATGGAATAATGAAATTTATTTTCAAATTATAGACAATCGATTTTATTCAATCTTAACACAATGGCATAAGGCTCAAATTTAAATGATATTGTTTACAGAAATTCGTAAAATTTTTGGTCTCTATTACAATGGTGTAGGGTTTAATTTAAAATTAAACATACAATAATTTCGTTAATTGGGTGAATTTGACATGCCCATGAGGTCAAGAGATGAAAGAAATTCTTAACCGACTTTCCTTAAAAGGCTGTAATGTAAGAGTTTCAACTGTAATTTAAAACATATGGAGGTTTTTGTTAAAATATTATAATGATTGATTTAAGTACAGGAGTATATAATTAGAATATATATATTAGAATATATAATTAGAATGCTTTTAGAAAATGAGTAATTATACAAAGTTGTGTAACACACGTGACCTAGACATGTGACCGAGCAGATAAACAAAAGGAATGAAAATATAACATAATGAGTAAGAAAAACTAGTTTATACTTGCAACTAGTTTCCGCTCGAGCCTTCGGCCCTAAGAGGGGGGGGATCGTTGGACACTATGGTAGTTTCAATGTGTGTGTGCAAAATTTTAACGTGATTGGCTCGATGGGAAATATATGTAAACTCACTCTTGCATTTATATTATTGAAAATTAATTTTGATGGACCCATTTACTTTTGTAGTTATAGAAATTTCTTATCAGACTGGGTTGAGCTTTTCTTTGTAATGATACGGTAGCGTTCGGGAAGACATCACGGTACTCTGACAATCTTTGATAATTTTTGTTTAATTATTATTATATTTTTATGGTATATCGGCGGACGAGCGTATGGGCTACCTGATGTTAAGTGGTCACTATCACCCAGAGACAATGCAGCTGTATGAAATATTAACTATTCCTTACATCGTCAATGTGCCACCAGCCTTGTGAACTAAGATGTTATGTCCTTTGTGTCTTTGTTTATATCTTTTGAATTAGGAAAATCTTGATTGAATTCCTACTACCAATCATCGTGGTCATAATCTGAGCAGTGGTTATTCTTAATTTTGACATCTGTGACATTTGGATTTGTGACAGATAAGCAAAGGCCTTTAATCATACGGTCGGTTTTTTTTTTTAATATTTAAAATAATGGGCAACCTACACGTGACATAAAGAGAGAAAGTGGAGTGATGAATACATGATATTAATCATGAACAGTCATCTCAGTCCCACAACTAACACGTTTATGGATGTAGAGACTGGAGGGGAAGACCGGAAGAAATGATTGACTGTGTAAGAGATGAATGGAAAATCCTGTGACCTGTGATGAATGGAACAAAGCGAATGTTATAATAATGAATTTTAATTGATTATGAAAACGTCAATCAGTGTTTTTTTCTTAGCTTCTGTTGTCCGTACTTAGTATAAATGTACAATACTAGGGGAATTACGTCTTAGGTACCAAATTTTGATACATTAGTTATGTAACGAATTAAATCTAATATTATAATTTGGTCAATATTAATTAAGACCAGCTTAAATGTAAGAAAAATTTTCAAAATCTAAAGTATTTTTCTTTTGTTCCTGTCTAATTGAAAACATATACAATTTCTTTAATTGATTTGACAGGTCTATTTGACTTGCTAATCTCTTCATATTCAAACGTATGAATGAGACGGAAATATGGGTTTGTGTAAAACAAATTTGTGAGATCCGTATGATGATAGGTCTTCTGTTTTCCTTAGTGATTTAAATATCTTTTCTTTTAAACTGTTGCAATACAAGTTTTATTGTAAGTTAGACGTAGTTCTTTATCTAATTTCGAAAGACTTTTATTTATCGTTCTTTGAAAATTGCAAAAAATATACAATATTCCTCTTTAGATAAGGAATATATGACACCATTTATATTTTTTACTTTATTATTCTTAATTTAAATTTCTGATAATATGTACGTATATAAAATATTGCAAAAAAAAACATACAATATTCATCTTTAGATAAGGAATATATGACAGCATTTATATTCTTGACTTTATTATTCTTAATTCCAATTACTGATAATATTTATATATAATAAGATGTTTGATTTTTCAAATTAATATAAATTTTAGATTTCTATGCTAATATTATAAATGCGAAAGTAACTCTTTCTGTCTGCCTATCTGTGTGTCTGTATGTCTGTTGCCCTTTCATCGCCAAACGATTAAACCGAATTCGGGCAAATTTGCCACGAAGAAAGCTTGTATTCCAGAGAAGGTGATAGGCTATACACGCAGCATGCGATAACTAGTCTATCTTAAGTTTATGCATCTTATGATGGCACACACTTATCATGAACAAACTTTCGTTCAGCACTGGCCGAAGGGATCGACGTAGTTTAATGTATACTAGTTCCGACTGCTGCATCGTACGCGTTTGAATTTTTCGAAAAAATTGTCATTGTAGCCTATTAAATAAGATTTCTTCCAGTGAAAATCCAATCAAAATCGGTCCATCCGTTTCGGAAATTAGACGGAATTAAACAAACAGATAGACAAAAATTTTAGAAATACTATGTCGGTATAATTATCTATATCAAATGCATTTTATAATTAGTTGTTATTTTAAAATTACAAACAGACTCCAATTTTATTATATGTATAGATGTATAGTCTGATATATAGAGATTGCCATATGTATCTTGGTGCCCTGGAAAATCTGGGTCTATGACAATATTCCATTGCTAGGTAGAGTCGACTGATTTAAATATGGTTCTTTTTAGTTCTAGAACTATATGCTAAAGGTGCCACATAGCTAATACAGACGTAATAGTAATAGTATTTTCCCATTGGTCGAAACTTAATCGTAATGATTACTGAAAATTTTGGGAAAACTTATATTTGCATAATTCGATCTTTTTTTTGGTTCACTCTTATTTTCAACTAGTGACTGGCCCCGACTTCTCACGTCGTCAATTTATTGCCAATTAAAAACCAGTGATTTTTTATACTTGCATCATTACTTCCGGAGATTATTGTACATACAAACAGACACATTTGACCTCATTAAAATATTAGTATAGATGTCATACTAAACAAAAAGTATCTTGTCCAAAATTGTTTGAATGGAGTAAAAAGTAGAGTAGGTACTAATGTATTGTCTTTGTCTATATTGAATAAAAAAGTATCAATTAATTTCTTCTTAATAAAATAATTGTTACAAATCAATATAATCTTTTGATTTCATTTCAAACTCCTAAAAGTAAACATACATTACACTGAATTAGAACTGTGTCAAATTATGCTTAAACGAATTCAAATCAATTACTTAACATTACATATTCAATATAAGAACTATGTCAAAATAAATTTATACAAAAGTATAATATTATATTGTAGTATTATGCTGTTAAGTTAATTTGGAAAGGTAATGACATAATTTTTTGATCGAAAGAAAATTTAGGTCAAATTTTTGTTCGTAATTGTGATTAAGTTCTAAACGCAAGTTTAATCGTTTTTAATATTTATCTGAACTATGACTTAACGCTTTTTGTATTAAAAATAGGAAGAATAAATTACATGATTGAGAAAATTAACCTTATCAATCTTTGATCAACGCAGCATGGTGACTTTTGACTACATTTAATATAAGTGTATTGAATACTGTATAATCCATGGAAAAAGGTAATGATACTCCTTTCCATTTCAAACGGTCAATTAATGATGCAATTATGTAGAATATTATTGTATGAAATTATTAAGAATTCATTAATAATGATACAACGGTTTCATTATAATGATACTTACGAAGTTTAAATTAGGCGTGTTTTAATGATAATCTTGTATTTAAGAAATGTTTTTTTTCGCCTTTTTTATTGTATTTATTGATGTATTTTATTGTTTTGTTTAGATAAAAATCAAATTAAAAGGTAATAAAACAACTTAGATTTTATTATTATAAAATATATAACAACCCGATATTATTTTCACTTATTTACAATTAACATATAACATACTTATAAACTAAATACGAAATAAATAAACTATATTTGGAACTCGTAATGGTAACATGTATCACAAACCAAGAGTGTCAAACGCCGCTGTCACTTAAAATAATTTCTCACACAAACAAAACACGCCGACAAACACTCACCTACGGTCAGAGCGTGTGATCCGACGAGTGAGGAGCTCCTAGCTGCAGCATCGACCGGCACAGTTCAGTGATCTCCGGGTGGTTCAAGTTGATCAGGTGAACGTACATCTGCTTGTGGAGGCTCAACTCCCCCGTGACCGCCTCCAGCCTCTTTAGTAATGCCTCCTTCTCACGGAGTAACGTCTTTACCTTCTCCTCGACTTCCCTCGAACGTACTTTTGCCTTTTCGCGTGATTTACGAACGGCTATGTTGTTCCGCTCCCTCCTCCTCCGGTACTCGTCCGTGCCTTTGTCTATCACTTTGCCGGACGATCGTCTCGACGGGGGCTGCTTGTGTTTCAACAGAGGCGGGAGCAGAGGAGCTCCCAGGGGAGGCAGCGGTGTGAAACCGCCTCCATAGGGGCCACTCACTCCGACTGGCGGCTGTGCGTTGTACTGGCCTGTGTATTGCGCACATGTCACTGCTCGCCTGAAATCATGCGGTTCGGGAGGCTCCTCCTTTATCGGGGGCGCTTGTTCGTGAGAGTTGGCAGGCACCGGATTCGCGTACGATGCTCCGGAGTGGACGGGCTGGGGCATATACGCGAGGGTCGTTCGCGCGAACGGCCTCTGCTGTGGCGACCGTCCTCCGGGGAGTATTTCCTGGAAGAGAGCCATCGTCTCCTCCCCTCGGAACTGGTCCTCGATGAGGTGTTGTAAATCCAAGCTGATCTCCTGTCCATTGAGCTCGTCCAAGTCCGGGGGTGGGAAAGGTGTCCTTTTATCCTCTGCCGCCTTTTTGAGGTCTGGCTGCGGCGGCGGTGGCGGAGCCGCGGCTGCGTCGTACATCTGGGGGGATTCCATGCCGCCGGGGCCGATAGGCCCAGCGGTCGCACTGCGAGTCTCCACTTCAGGGCACTGAGGTTCACTAGGGCACATGCACCGTCGGGGGCTGCACTCGCGAGGAGCGGTACGTGCGTTCGCTCCGGCGGTCGGGCGCGGACTGGCGGAGCGCGCGCGCAAGCCGCTCCGGAAGGAAGCTGAAGCTGAAAGTCGACAAGTAAAAGTTTTAAGGCTCGCGCAGAATGGCGCCCGCGGCGATGTTACAGCGCTCGACCGCTTCGCGTCATTATTATTTTATGTTCTATTTTTAAACTTCGCAGCGCTAATCCACATACCGATTTTTTCGAAGCCTAAATTGTCATATTTTTAAGATACAATAAATAATTACTTTTACACTTTTATAATTGTGTACTCTATTAATTTATTGTTTGCATATATTTGACAATAATAAATTATGTATTATTACAAAAAAATATTATTATCAGATTTTGGATTTTATATTTCCAATATTTTCTTTTTACTTAAAAATATAGATTTAAATTTTAGACGCTGGCAATAAATAATTTAAATTAAAATTATTAAAAACTATAAATTCTGTTGTAAGATCTTTGTTGTGCCTTTATTCAATTGCACAAGTGACACTAAAAAAAGAATAAAAAACTCAATTATCGTCCATTAAAACAAGTCCTAGTGTCAACACAATATCGATAAGCTATCAGTATGAACGATATCTCGATTCCTATCATCACGGAGTGAGCTATCGCAACATCGATAAGTTGATTACACGCAACGAGATGTAGCACGACCCTACGTGGACAATCGTAGGGATGGGTTGCGTTTCGAGTTATGTAATACTTATTTTTAATAAGAAAAGCCTTTTAACAGATTATATAATTACGTAACTCAAAAAGTCGTATTGTTTTTTTTGTGAGATAAGTAATGTGTTTATACCATTATAAATTTAGTAAATTAAAGTAAATAAATTAAGTATTATTAAGTAATAAATTTAATACAAAATTAAAAATCTTGAAATTATTATTATTAAAAAATTTCTAACGAAACGTTTTATAAATTTAACAAATTTTACTCACCACTCCAATTACTTAATTTAATTGTTAATATATAAAAAGTCCTTAAATATTTTGATAGCTGTCCAGGAAGAGATTTATCTATACATAAAATAAAATTGGAGTGTCTGTTTGTAATATTAAAATAGCCCTTTTTTACTCAATACATCTGTATTTATACACGGTACATACCAAAATAACATTTTAAATTTTTGTCGGTCTGTCTGTCTGTCTGTATGGTCCAACTAATCTCTGGAACGGCTTTACCGATTTTGACGGAGCTTTCAATGGCAGATAACTGATATAATAAGGAAGTAATTTAGACTACAATAGTATCTTTTTCTAAAAGTATATGGTTTAAACAAACCAGTTACCAGAAGTCTGTGAACTAAGGGTTATTAGAACATTAACGACTTCATACAGAGATTAGGAATTAAGTGATGATAAATAAAAATATTTTTCATGACTCTATAACACAAAGATTTTTTTTTCAATATTACTTGAACAATTTCAGCGCTAATTATAAGCGGAATTTTACAATATCCATGTATGCATATATTTTGTTTTTGTGTATATGTATTTGTGATATGTTTTGTGAAAATCATTGAAGTATTAATACAGAAACAAATATGAATAAAATGCATAAAACAATATAACAAATTTGTATTGTACTGTATTTTATTGTTTACAAGTTTTTTATTGAATCTAAAAATACTTTTTTATTTGATTCCATCAATTTTGTTGTCAATATCTATAGTAACTGTTGAAATGACAAAAGTTTTAGTATTATTCCGATACTAAATACTATAAAAATTACAACAATTATAAAATTTACGTATTAATTAACATAATTAAAATATACTATTGCATTAATATCAAGATACTACTAGTGACGCGTGACTTTGGCGTGACGTGATCAGTATCAATTAGGACTCCAAATCACTACATATAAAACAAAGTATCCAGTCAGCGTCTGTGTGTGTATGTTCGCCTTAAACTGCAAAATTACTGAGCAGATTTTCATTTTGGAAAAAAGTAACAACAATAATTTAAAAAAATAAATTTATATCCGAAGCGAAGCCGAGTGGGCCCCTAGTTTAATAATAATTTAAACAAATTTGAACCTCGTTATTTTTAAATATTATGGCCTTAGAACTCGATCATAAACTGTCAAAACAATACTCCGTCTATAATGTAATATTCTATGAAAACACCAGCCTAAGGACTGTAGGTGAAGTACTTTTCACGTCTGGGTGCCTGGTACTTATTATTCCCCGCTATCATCAGGCTCTACCTTCTAACCGAGCCTATTTGCAGTCTTTAACGTGCTTCCCGATGTCCAGCTATTCCTTCCTTAGACGAACGAGTGGTCTTCCAGGAACAAACATATCGAAGAACTCCAACCATGGTTTCCAACCATATCTAATTTAGCCATTATTAGCCATTATTCTGACTCATACGATCGTGCTTTTCTTAAGCATATTACTTTATCCACAGCATCAACAAAAAGCATCGAGGTGACTGCCCTGATTGAACTGGTTTTTTTATGACATAGGTGGCAAACGAGCAGGAGGCTCACCTGATGGAAAGTGACTACCACCGCCCATGGACATCTGCAACACCAGGGGGCTTGCAGGTGCGTTGCCGGCCTTTAAGACAGGAGTACGCTCTTTTCTTGAAGGTTCCCATGTCGTATCGTACGAAAGCTGGTTCCACAAAGTGGTTGTGCGATGCAGAAAATGTCTAAGAAATCGCGCTGTTGTGGATTTTCGGATATCAACGTGGCAAGGCAAGGTGGATTGGTCTAGCGACTCCACTCGATATCCTGGCTTAAATGAAACATTATATTATACAATATATATATCTATAATCTACAGTTATAAGATTAAAATATTAGAATCCGCTTTAATAGCTAGTTTACTGCTGTTTAAGACATTACACGATCAAGTTCAACAGCGATTACCAAATTTGTATAATATAACACTTTGCTATTGTTTATTTAACAGTTTACAGACGGACGAGTTTTATATATGTTGAAAACGACACGTGCTCATGACCCAGTACGCAAGTAATTTGTTTATTTAGCGTTATATGATATAGTGTAAGCATAATATGTATTATTATGTATTAACACGAACGAATATATATAATATCATAGTTTAGTTTGTTATCATTAAAATCAAAAATGTTATGGTCACAATAGATACTAGGATAGTTACTTGGATTTTGTTTAATGGCCTGTAAATTTCCCACTGCTGGGCTAAAACTTCTCCTTTTGAGAAGAAGGTTTTTAGCATATTCCAACAAGCTGTTCCAATGCACATTGAAATAAAACTGGTTTTAACGGATTTGAATCGCGTATATTAATTATTTTTAACATCCCGACGTTTCGAGCACTTTATAGCGTTCGTGGTTACGGGTAGACTGACAAAGACAACATTATGTTCCAATACAGGTTGGTGGATACTCAAAAACGACTGAACACAAAGGCTATTTATTATAGAATTAAGAAGTTATAGTAGAATTAACTAAACAACCTTTTTTTTTTAAATTCAAAAGCACACGCAGTCGCGGGTCCTACTAGTTATACAAAATGATGTAAGTCGATCATTTTTTTAATCATAATTAACTGTTAATATAATCTTTAAAAAACGACTCCAATACCGTTACAAACGACTTATAATAAAAAAAAATTAAAACATCTTTCAACCAGTGGCGTAAATAGGGCAGTGCCACCGGTGCCCAGGCACAGGGCGTAGACTCTCGGGGGCGCAAGAATAGACAGACTGGGCAGGACTATTGTTTTTTCGTTTTGCTCTTGTTAAGATTCCACTGAGCCCCTAGTACTCGATTCCAATACACACGTACTTACATGCTAGTATCATTAAATACATACATTTGTGTTTAGTGTTTATCGTTAATGGGCAACGCATTTCTCAGTGAGTGAGACAGTAAAATAGGCAAAGGGTCTGTTAAATAGGGCGCAGTTATAGACGCTCGCACAGGGCGCAGAAACGGTTATTTACGGCACTGCTTTTAACAATAAGTTTTAAAATTATATTCAATTATTTCTTGATTATTAATCATTAAATAATGACACTAAAATCATTTATACAATTGTCCAATTTAGTACGAAGAAATCGCCTTTGATTTGATATTTAGTTAAATATATATATACAACATAATTAAAATTAATCATTAATGGTTGACGAATTATCAAATAATGATTCATATTTAATGAGTTCTAATTTTACTATTAGGTGCTTAGTATAAGGTACGATTTTGAATATTCCCTTATCTATAAATAACAATCAAAAATGAGAATGTTTCTAGAAGGACAGGATAAGAACACAAAATATGATCACATAAGATTAATTTAAGATGATTTTTACAAGTATATTTGAACAAATAAAAAATAAATTTATATAAATTTAATACCAATTGGGAATAATGATTACTGAAAAGACTTTATAGTTTAAAATTACAACTAATATATAACAAAATATATAACACAATTTACAAGAATGTATCGATTTTCTATTTACTTGATGGTAAGGTTTTGTGAAGTGGCATTGTTTTGTTTCTGGGTACGACCCACTAATCCACTAAATATATTGAAAAATTTCAGTGTAATTTTAGGCACAAGGGACAAAAACATCCAAGGTTGATAGAGCGAAATGGTTAATATTTCTTATAACACCAAACTCTATTGCCGATGGTGACCACTTACCATCAGGAGACACCGTTGCTAGCGGTACTTATGCCAAGAAAAAAACAAGGAATGCTAACTCCACTTTTATCCATCTGGAATATATCCTTTTAAATGGAGAAAGAATTTTCAAAGTTGTCGTTATAAATCTTCTACCAAAGCCTCACCTGGAATATATTTAAACATAAGAACGCTTTTTGTAAATATTTCTGCAGCATTTATCATTAGTTATTATTATTTTTTCGTGTATGTAAAACAGTACTACATTTATTTGTGATGATATAAAAAATAATGAATCGCTAATTATTATTGAACGAAGTCACTTGGTGGAAGGGCTTTGTGCAAGCCCATCTGGGTAGTTACCACCCACTCATCAGTTATTCTACCGCCAAATAACAGTACTCAGTATTGTTGTGTTCCGGTTTTAAGGGTGAGTGAGCCAGTGTAACTACAGGCACAACATAACATCTTAGTTCCCAAGGTTGGTGGCGCATTGACGATGTAAGGAATAGTTAATATTTCTTACAGCTTCATTGTCAATGGGTGATGGTGACCACTTACCATCAGGTGGCCCATATGCATATCGTCCACCAACCTATACCATAAAAAAAATAAAGAGTAGAGCAAACGTCGTTCTGAGAATCGATTAAACGGGGAATCACTACTTGTCGCCATTCCAAGCGGTCATGATATGTCCTCTATCTATTTTTTATTAAAAAATAATAGTAAAGTAATGTAACAGCCCGTAAATTTACCACTGCTGGCCTAACTCCTCCTGTCCTGCTGAGGAGAGGGTTTTGGAACATATTCCACCAGGCTGTTCCAATTTTCTTGTTGGCGGAATGCACATGTGGCAAAATTTCGATGAAATTAGACACATTCCTTCACCGCTGAGCACGAGATGAAGTATAAACAAAATTAAGCATACATATATAGAGGTGCTTGCCTGGGTTTGAACCCGAAATCATCGGTTATGATGCACGCGTTCTAACCACTGGGCCATCTCAGCTCAATAAAATAACAATAATAACATTTGGATAATTAATACATTAGTCATAATGGATACAATCGATTACTGTTCAATATAATTCATGTGTCTGTTTGACAAGTATGAAAATAATACAATTAAATAGAATATCAGAAATTAACTCAATATTTGATGTTTACAAATGATTTAATTTTATAGTATTTTTTCTGCTACTTTTAAACGTTACATCAAACTATAAAATTATTGTATCCATTGGTTATTTCTTTAATCGATCAAAGAGTATAAATTATTAATTTGTCGAAAGAATGAAACTGGTAAACTATCGTTGTTAAAACAAATGCATAACAAAAAAATAAGAGATGGAAATTATTTTTCATGGCTGTCATTGATTAATGAAACGTCTTGAAAAATCGTCATATTTTATCATTAATTTATCCTTAACATTCCGTCAAAAGTAAATCACGTTTAAAGTGATATTTAAATGAATATTTGTTTAATTAAAAGAGTCCGCAATTAGGTGGTCACAATTAGGTGGTAAGCATAGCACAGCCCCTGGTGGGGTGCGGTGAGCGGCGCACTGACGCAACTGCGCAGGCGCAATGTAGTAATACTACTTTAGAGTGGTCGATTACATAGTTTTATTATTTAACGACTTACCGTGTTCATGAGCTATTTTATCAGTAGATTTTCGTTAAATATCTACTGTTTATATATCAAGCTAGCTGTGCCCGCGACCTTATAAGCGTTTGAATTTAACAAAGAAAAATATGATTGTAGCCTATGTTACTCGTTATTATATAAGTTATCTGCCAGTGAAAGTCCCGTCAAAAGCAGCTGTTCCAGATTTAAACCGAAACAAACAGACTTACAGACAAAAATTGTAAAAAAAAAATATTTTGGTATATGTACCGTGTGTACATACATATGTAGGCATTGATTAAAAAATGGCTCATTTATTGAAAACAGACACTTCAATTTTATTATATGTAGACAGATTAACATACACTATCAATTCAAAACCTCAAATCAAAATATTTTTTATTCCACAGAACTATAATAAAAGTCTTTACTTTAAATATAATTCTTTAAAATCATACAGGTAACTAACAAGAAACTCAGTAGCTACTAGTTATAATAGCTGAGTTTGACAAAAAGTAACAAATAGTATACAATTTTGGTGAGTTTCACTGAAAGAGATTAGATTTTGAATCTAAGAAAATAGAGTCGTATTATATTTCGTTCTTGTGTAATAAATTGTTTAGCTATTATTTGAATTGAAAAGAAAAATTTTAAATCTTGCAACTTATATTTGAAAACAAACTCTTTCCTTAAATACTCCTTGAAATGAAACTTTTTTATTTTGAATGTTTGAGAAGCTAATTCTTTCGTTCCATAATGATTTTATGTTAACAAGTGATTATATAATGGATTACAAGAAATATATTTGAAAATGGAACGACGGAAATTTTATTATATAGAAACTTTTTTGGGTGTAAAACAATGTAACAGATTTAAAATATCTATTTAACACTGAATTATTATGCTTGGTTATTTATTATCAAAATACTACGACTTATGTTGAAAGAAACACTTCAGACCTGAAAAACGGGTGAAAAACAAAACATGTCTTCAATGTTTGTCAATAGATGGCGTTGTATTATATTTTGAAGTTTGTAAATCGCGCTTTCAATATTTTTTGTAAATGATATATAGTAACATCAATGTGTACATGTGTTCCTTATTTTTATCCGCTGATAAACTAGAGCAGTCAATAATTTTTAATTCTTGATAATGTTTGTTTAGTGTTTACTGATTGCTTGATTCTTGAGGATCTGTTAAATTGTCTAAAATCTATTTAATTTATAATAATTACATATCGTAACACAAACACACAAATCTTCCATCACTATATCAATTGACAATATTGTGCTCTTTTCAAGTGATCTACGAAATTAACGAAATATAATTAAATCGTTTAATATATTGACGTTTAAAATAAAATATTAATTCTATTAACGACCAATTCACGTTGACTGCATGTCTCAGTGAGTGGGTAAGTAGGCGAACGACAGCAGAAAGTGGTTGGCGGTGACGCAACCGCGCCGGTAACCCAGTCACCGAACGCGACTCCGCTTCGAAAGATCTTGGTTGCCGGGGAGAAGATCGGTCTTAACCAAAGACTTTACAAGAACTTTTAAATAACAGTTATATTAAATTTTTAGAATAAAACATCAAAATAGTGTCATAACCTCAGTACTTAACACTTGTCTATGAATAAAGTTTCTTATCTACTTTGAAAATCGTTTCCTGATCGGCTATCAACACTGTCAGCATCGCTGCGTCTAGAAACTCTAGAAAGTTTAAATTTGGAACATAAGTTTATTTAAATTGAGCGACCGCTATTCCCTACCCTAAGATTTTCCTTCACTAACGTATGATTTGTACTGAATGACTGATATTATAAAAATGGCTGAACGGATTTGAACTTAAACCAACCTAGAATCCTCAAACGTTGAAAAGTTTCCTGTTCATCAAAATGTTCACCCAATAAATACTCCTAGAGACATTTAGAAAAAAATGGACTCGAAATAAAAATGACGCCCCAATTGATTAATGATATTTTAAAGATGATTTAAAGTACGCTGGTTATTTGAATACACCTGCAATCCATCATCGAGTGGTCACGCAACGTTATAAAGAGCCATCAAGTGACGCTACTTGCCTGGTGATGCAACCGCTCCGGTAACCTCGTCACCGACATCATCATACTATCCATATTGTGACAATTGGTAAGACTTGGATTCTTCGATACAGAATAATAATAATAATCTATCTTAAGATGAATGAATTTGATGAAATTTGGTACGAAACTCCAGAAAAGGACATACTTTTTTGCCTAAAAATGACAACCAACGCTATAAAACGGGAGTAAACTCCAGTACTAGTTGTTATAAATATAATGTATATTGGACAACATCACATATATTACTCTGATCCCAATGTAAGTAGCTAAAGCACTTGTGTTATGGAAAATCAGAAGTAACGACGGCACCACAAACACACAGACGGAAGACAACATAGAAAACTAATGAACTTTTTCTATATTGATTTGGCCATATGGAATTCAGTTATTACGATAAAAGTATTCGATAGTTATTCCAAATTATATTTTTGTTCCTCTAGCAGTAGAAATAAGACATAACGTCATATTGCATCCTTAGTTACCGGGCTGGTGCATATTTGGGAAGAAGATCGAAATGGCGATTTAACAGGAAAATGCTGATGCTTTGTAGTTTTCATGTGAACTGTACGTGCTCTGGGAGATAAAGGAGTCAGATTTTCTTTCAATAGTCACAAAATCGCTACAGATGAATATGAATATGAACGAAATAACTCAATTTAAGCCCTTGAAATTGCAATGAAACTAACATTTGAACTTGTGACCTTTAGTTGTTGTTTGTACGTTTTAGCTACTGGGCTATATAGCTCTTTCTTGATAATGTTTTAGAAAGCATTAATCAATTACTTAATAATGGTTAATTATAGGAAATAATAATAGTAAATCAAAAATATTTTTTTGCGATACGAATTATTCCAAAATACTTGTATATATTTGCCTTAATATATTCAAATTTGTGGTATTTTTTTATTGGAAAGATTAAAAATGCACGTAAGTATTTTCACAGTTTTAATGTAAGTGTTCATAAGTACCCACTTTCGTGACTATATTCTAAATAGAATAATAAATTAAGGGCATAGTTTATGAGATGTTTAGAACAATATATACATAACACCTGAATATTAAACCTTCGTGCCGCCTACATAACAACGAGTCATCAGACCTACGCGAGGTTCCCATAAAACCATCATAACTGGCCGAATCAAACATGTTGCAAAATAAATTCATGGAAATATGACCTTTATTGTAAACGCGTTATGGAAGTTATTTATACTAGTCACAGAGAGGCCGTGGTACCAGGGCGTTATAAGTTTTGCGCAAGTTACGCAACACGCCACTCTCACTTTCGCGAATGAGGCCTTTGCGGTCTAATGCCATCTTTACTACGCTGGACTTATGTTGGCCTAGTATATTCCAAGCGGAAAATTATTATTATTATATAAATATATTAATTATAATTACCCATATTTTTTTTCTGGTAAACCGGATGCTTAAAACACTTTTAAATATTTGAAATCATTTCCTTGTAATTAATCTACTTTAGAGTAATTTTGATGAATCTTAAAATCAGGTAAATGTCATGATTATTGATGTCACTATGTGGAAAACTACTGTCCGTATGTTTTACACGTAAAAAATTACGTATCCACATTTAAAACATATGAAAACTGCTATAATTTCGATGCATATTCAAATCGTAGTATCGTGGCTGAGCGAAAGTGTGTCAAACTGGCCCACACAGTAACGTAGTAGGGATGCGGTATGCAAACACAGGCTTTATGAGCTAAGGAGATATTTTGTACAAAACTAGTGACCCGCCCATGTTTTACACGGGTCATTTACCTATTTATATAATAACAATTTATTATAAAGCTAGGCGTCGTTCACTCGAATTAAATTTAACAAGACTTTTTAATTTTGCCAACGAGTTAAAAATGATGACGTCACTTAAAACTATATATTTTTTATTTGTCTTATAAGTATTTCCAGTTTTTAGTTTTTTATGTACCGATATGTCAAATCAACGCTTAACATACATACAAATATATAAAAAACAATACGATTCCGTATTGATTTGTTTAAATATATGTGCATAATGACCTAATAAAATAATTTCGCCGAGACAAGCTAACATTTCTAGTTACTAAGCTGTTTTAAGGCAGTCGACTAAAGTATAGTTTAATTTTATTATGTAAAACGCCTAGCGATACGCCCCGGCTTCGCGCTCGTGTAATCTATTGATTTGACGACCTCCTTGGTCGAATACTATGTACGCCAATTTTTATAGGTACGACACTCCAAGGTTCGATTCCCGCAAGAGTCGATGTCGAAAAAGCTCATTAGTTTTCTGTTGTATTGGGTCGGAGTGTTGTGGTACCGTCGTTATTTCTGATTTTCCATAATACACTTTACCTACTTACATTGGGATCAGAGTAATGTATGTGATGTTGTTCATTCTAATCCATTCTTTAGAACTTAATATTTATTTCCGGAGATTACCTCACATACAAACAAACAAAGTCAAGCACCGATGTTTTTGCCTTAAATCAGCTTTTACTACTTCCTCTATGGTAATATTGTTCGTTGTAACGTTTTGTCATTATGACACCTATGATGCACCAGACCTTACCGGGATTCGGGATATTTTTTCCACTTTATAATTTAAGTATAGACTAGTAACCCGTCCTGAATTTGTCCGGATAAACTTGTGGTATTTTAATTTTTCTTTCAATTAAAACTTTCTTAAAAAAAGGGGACAAGTGCGAGTTGAACTCGCGTGAAGAGGGTTCCGTACGATGTTAATATCTCCTAAAATATTGGTCGTAGAATGCTCATTGTGGGCTTATTTTTTTCATTAAATATTCATCTACAAACCGATTCAACAAAACTTAACATTGGAGTTAAAAAATATGTTTTCCCACACATTCTACCTGCAAATGTAAGTTGGTACGCACAATATTGAGTGATTTACCATGTTATTTTAATATCATGGACTTCTTATAGGTTTTCCTATAATCTATAAGGAGAAAACTAATTTCTGTATTTTTTTCAAAATTTTAGGTTCAGTAGTTTCGGAGATAGGGGGGGGGGTAATGGTCAATTTTCGTCTATTTTCTTGAATAACTTGGAAACAATTTATTTCAAAATTACAAAAAAATTCATTTAAGATCTTCTCAACAAGACCTTTTATTTGATATGCCACACGATGCAGTTTTCAGAATTTTTTTTTTTAATTTTCCCCTTCCCCACCAAAAATAACCCCCCATATACAGATTTCATCTGCTCACGTCACACCTGGAATTGATATGTGTACCAAATTTCAACTTAATCGGTCTAATAGATTCGGAGATAATTGACTGTAAGCGACGGACGGACAGACACACGAGTGATCCTATAAGGGTTCCGTTTTTGTATTCAGACGTACGGAACCCTAAAAATAAAAGATAATTAAAATGATGTAATTTTTTTAATTTAAATATATGATTGGTCAGTTACCTTAGATAATGTGATGAATGACTTAATAAATAAAAATTTTAACAAAAAGAAAAACCGACTTCAAACAAAACACGATTTTAAAACAAATGAATATGCACGAAAAAGTAATAAAAATAATTGCGTATTCAACATATTTTTTAAAGTCTTCCTAAGTTAAATTAAATGAAAAATATTAGACTCCTTAAAAGTCGATTTACGATTATATAATGTAGTTATAGTTATTGGTATATTTGGAGCCGGTGTCAGCCAATAAAACCCTACAGTATATCTATCAAAAATCAATACGAGAATACTTTAACAAATATGTTTTTTACAAATTACCTTTTACACAATAATATACTGGATTTGTGTATATAATACATGAACAATATAGTAAAGAAACATGATAATTTTAGAAGTTTGCGATGTGATGTCGTAAATAAACAAATTCTGTAGTATATTTAGTATCAGTATTGCACCCGTGCGAAGCCGAGGTGGGTAGCTAGTTGATTATAATATTCGACAATGATAATTACATAAACATAACCACATTACGGAAGGTGACTCAAATATCCAAATAACCTATAAATAAAATATTCGACTGAGTATCGCTACCGTGCTCCTCAGAATTGTTCCGTTCCCTTCCGTTCCGTTACTTTGTCATGGATCCTGTGTTCAGAACCTTACCAAACTTTCACCAAATTATCCTTGAAGTATATATTTTATAATAAAAAAAGAATTATCAACATTGGTTAACGTGATTTTCAGTTATTCACCTATTTGTCGCGCATATACATAATGCAAATTTAAGACTTATGTCGTTTTCATATGGATACCATGATCGGAAAAAAAATGGGACCCCACGGGAAGCACTACCTTTCAAACAAAAAAAAAATTATCAAAATCGGTCCACCCAGTGAAAAGTTATGAGGTAACAAACATAAAAAAAAAAAAACAAAAAAAATATATATATATACAGACGAATTGATAACCTCCCCCTTTTGGAAGTCGGTTAATAAAAATGAAAATAATCAAAGGTAAACTCCGAATGTATAGTGCATATGGTGTTACAGTAATTAAATGTGAATGGTGAAAATGGTTACAAAAGCTTCCAGAACGTTTTCTTTTGCTTATATTTTCATTTATTTTTTTCTATTTCCAGTCATAGTCAATGATTATATGTAACACTGTTAATAATTAATTATTTACATTTGTTCAATGATTGTTTTAATGCTGCGCAGTTATTGTAGTCATTTTTTTTAATTGATTTTACAGAATAACAAGCAATAAGTTTTCTCGTTTTTTTTTTTTATTATAGCTTAATGAAATGATACACTATATTTTTTTCTTGTGTCATTTAAAAAAATCACCTTAAAAATCTACATAGTATATGTATAAAATCCAGACAATTTATCAGTTATCCTCTATTAATTAATACAATATGTATTATAAATAAATAAAATATATATAATAAAATAAAAGATCCTACCAGGCGCTCATAACTATCGAAGAGATATAAACACGCTTAATGAGTCGCAGTGATCAGACAGTGATTATCATACAATGATTACTATGGTAATACAAATTTGTTGGTCAATCGTATTAAACTAGTGGCCTATGATCTGTATTGTGCATGACCTTGGATTTATTTGGACTATTGTCCTACAAAATGATGGATGTACCACTACTAGGTATCCATATATGATATACGTGAAATTCTCACTAAAAGTGGAACTTCAGTGTAAATACTATTCCTTGGTAGGGCTTTGTGCAAGCACGTCTGGGTAGGTACTCTCCATCAGATATTCTACCGCCAAACAACAGTACTTAATTGTGTTCCGGTTTGAAGGATGAGTGAGCCAATGTAACTGCAGGTACAAGGGACATAATTTGTGATATAAGTTTACGTAAGTTGGTGGCGCATTGGCGATGAAAGGAATTGTTAATGTTTCTTACAGCGCCATTGTCTATGGGCGGTGGTAGCCACTTAACATTAAGTGGCCCATATGCTCGTCTGCCAATCAAAAGCATAAAAAAATAGCTGTCAAACTACATTCTTTAGAGGAGCTCTAGATAAATCAATTATGTATTTTTGGTGTAAAGCATTTGAAAATGGAACAATATTTAATATTGTCTGGTTTTTTTAATTTACTGCTATGCTAAATTCACCTGTGCATATTTTCTTTGTGAATGGGAATATTCACTGTAATTTAGGTAAGATGATATGCGATATGGACTACATTAATTTTGACATAAAAATAACATATCACGTCAACGAACGAGACGCGTTCCTACAGACAAAACAAAGCTTGCATATAATCCGCTCGGGATTCTGTCATTTGATAAAATATAAATAATTTTTTTTTATTCTTCTCGTCCAAACAGCTCAATCACATATTTCCGTTTTCTTTATACACATAAACCACGGGTTAAACTACTTAAAGTAGATAATATTTTCATCTCTTTTACACGATAATGGTTTTATATTTCATTTGAAAAAAATTACCAGACCGATTTCCATTTATATATTATCAAAATTAGCAAACTCAAAATGACGTTGGCTGATCTGTAATGCCTAGGGAACGATCGCCTTTGTAACAGATAAGCCCTATGGTAGATTGTTAGATACAAACCACCAAAGAGCCTTTTAGCTGAATCGATGAATATAAGGCGGTTAGAGCCGATTGGTCGTGGAAGGCAGATAACCAGAATCTTTGTCGCACCTTGGAAAAGACCAAAGTCCAGCAGGGTACTATTAGGCAGATAGATAAACCTGCATTAAAACTGATCTAGTCCTCAAAAACGTGATTTTGGACTATTGTCATAAATAGTATTTGAACACTTGCACACTTGAAACTTCAACTTTACCAAAAGTATTGTGGCTCGATCCTTTGTGTACAACAACTCCAACCTCTAATATCCATGTGCGTTAGTCTTGATTACTATATTTGGTATTTTTTCATAAATTAATCTTAAGCATTCAGAATATTTGCAAAGTGGATTCCTTGCATGTTTTTCAAATAATCTTTTGTATTGACACTTAATGATAAATAGTCGCTACTACCCATATATATTAGTATTGTTGGAATTATTGACTAAATCTTACATCGCTAAAGCGCCATTAAACTTGGAAACTAAGGCGTTATGTTTACTAGATCACTACCACCCTTTAAACCGGAACACAACAATACTATTTGTTGGTAGAAATTGTGAATACTATGTGAATACCAGGTCACTATATGATGCTAATCTTAGTTCCTGAAAGATTTGTTAATGATATAGTCATTGGTTGAAGTTATCTTTCAAGAAAAGAGCGTACCACCTGCAAGCCCATTTTACTCCTGTTCTATTACCACCGGTACCATGAATTAAAATTCTGTACACGGACCTGTCCCCTCCATTACCACTCGTGCGAAGCCGAGAGCGGAAACTAGTGTTATACTCGTATAAACAACGAAATGAAGTTATCACACAATGAGACGCACACATAAAAAAAATACTGACCTAAAACTATAACTAAAAGATGCAAACAATCTTTTTAAGTTTGATACCAGGTACGGACTTGAATGTCATTTTATTAATTAATAAATATGTATTATTAAAACTGTTAATAATTGATGGGAAAATTATTATGTTTAATGCGATGAAACTAAAACAAATACATGTATTTTATTCATACTAGTGTCCCGCCCCGGCTTCGCACGGATGCAATGCTGATGTTAAATATACTAAAAAATGTCTTTATACATAACGCACACAACTTTTTTTAAAAGACACAACAAGCCCTATGTTCCTTTTTAAGTCTGTAATATTTTCGAAAATATTCATATAAATTCCAAGCTGTAAAAGGCCATATTCTCTTTCCTTCCAAATTTATATTAACTGCACCATTGTGCAATTTAAGGTACTTAATTGTATAAGGATTAACGCCGTTTTGCTTGAAATCGCTTCGTAAAACAGTTTTTATTTCTGGTAGAAGGATATCCCTTAAAGGTTAACATATACCAGACTTACATACGCGGACTTTTGTATACCCTTATAAGGTCTACAATATCATAGTTCATTATTTTGATCTATCTCGTAGGGTTCAGCCAGCGTTTGTAATGTGCGTGCAATAAAAATGTGTTTATTTACGACATCAAATCAGAAAACTCTACAATTATCAGTGCTTCACTACTACATTATGCATGTAATATACAAAAAACTTCCTCTTCAATCAACGTATCTATTAGTTATTAAAAAAAAAAAACATTTTTTTAAACATTAATAAATCTTAAGCCCACCAAAGGCTGCCAAAAAAGGTACTTATTTATTCATTTCATAGCTTACTCGTACAAAAATAGATGACAATATAAAAAAATGCTAAAAATATATTCATTTAAATAGATTACTATCTCGGCCGGCCCTGTTTCTTTCTATTAGTGGGCCTGCCCTATTTAAGGGATTACAACATAGGGACACGCACACATATGTGATACCATCGAGATACCGATGCTCGTGTGCGTATCGATAAATATGCATTGAGTTTGCACTATTTTTATTCGACGTAAATATTATATAATATATGTCTAGGATATTTCACTCGACTGTTATTTTTTGTCGTCGGTGGACAGAAAAAAGTAAGAGCTCAATACCCATAGATATACCCATTCTTGGTGATATGTCTTTGTGCAAGCCCGCCTGGGTAGGTACCACCCACTCATCAGATATTCTACCGCTAAACAAATACGCAGTATTGTTGTGGTTTGAAGGGTGAGTGAGCCAGTGTAACTACAGGCACGAGGGACATAACATTTTAGTTCCCAAGATTGGTGGCGTATTGACGATGTATGGAATAGTTAGTATCTCTTACAGCGTCATTGTCTATGGTTGATGGTGACCACTTACCATCAGGTGGCCCATATGCTCGTACGCCAACCTATAACATTAAAAAAATAGCCTTTAAATATTAAAACCTTGAAAAGGACGCTTGAAGCTTATCCTAATATGTTGCTCGACAAAACGCTATCAACAGATGTATCATCCTGGCCGAAACATATACCACATTAGCTGTACCGCGACATAAAAAAAAATCGTCGTATGTAACCTAGTACGGCAGTCAATACCCCAAAAAACTTGAGGATTGAGATTTTATGTCCCTTGTTTCTGAAATACAATGACTTCGTCCTTAAAACTGGCACACATAAGTTGATGTTTGGATTCACATGGATAGTACCCAGACCACTTATCAAATTGTCAATCGCGTATTACGTATCGGTAGTAGCTACACTTAATTGTAAAATGACGATTTAAAAGTGCTTTGAAAACCTACTTGAATAAAGTTTATTTTTGACTTGATTTGGTGTATACAATGTCCTTAGTTTTAGCTAATTATGTTGCTATCATCATTGGATATGCTGGAACAAAAACACCGTCCTATTCTATTAGAATACGGTTGGAACTGAAACCATCAGGCAAGACAGATGTAGTTTCAAAAAATTAATTCAAAGATCTTGCTTAACCCATTGATGATTTTTTCGGCTTGATCAATTTTGTCAACGGCATGCATCTTCACTCTCAAAGGAGATTAGCGCAGAAAATATTACTTTACACAAGTGTATTTTCTACTAAATCTATACTCAGGCATAAGGACATACGGAGAATAGCAATAATGCATGCAGCACGCTACTAATAATCAGATGATATCATAAGATGAATAAGCGTTTCAGGCACAAGACTTTACGTGGTAAAAGAGTGGAAACAAAATTTGACGTATTGATATAAAGTAAAGTAAAAGTAAAGGAACAGCCTGTAAATTTCTCGCTGCTGAGATAAGGCCTCCTCTTCCATTAAGGAGAGGGTTTGGAACATATTCCACCACACTATTCCAATGCGGGTTAGTGGAATGCACATGTGGCAATGTTTCGATGAAATTAGACACATGCAGGTTTCCTCACGATGTTTTCCTTCACCGCGGAGCACGAGGTGAATTATAAACACAAACTAAGCACATATTATAGTGCATCATAATATCTGGGTTCAACCCAGACAAGCACCATAAAATTTGATGATTATGGACTGAATAACCAGATCTCGTGGGTATTAAGAAGAGCAAAAAGTTCTAAAGAACATGTTTGCTCAAACGTACGCGCTCCTCCGCCTGACCTAATTGCTGTTGACAAAGTATTCACTCAATCACGCGTTCGCGCGCTTTCACGAGTGTACGTGCGCCGGCTCAGCTCATCATTTAAGCACTGTTTGATAGAAAACCGGATGGTAATAGTAACTCATTAGAGGGACTGCAATAGCTAGTAGTATGATGTTTTATGATTCATAAAGTATAGTAACATCCTGTAAATTTTCCACTGCTAGGATAGGACCTCCTCTCTCGTTTGAGAAGATATGGAGCTCCGAAACATTGCTTCAATTTGGGTTAGCAAATACATATGTGGTAGAATTTTGTTGAAAATAGATACATACAGTTTCCTCGTGACGTTTTCTCCACCGCCGAATACAAGTGGAATTATAAACACAAGTTCAGAACTTGAATATTGCTTGGGTCGGTTGGTGAAAATTCTGGGCTTTTCCGATACTCTTGCTATACCAGACCGTCAATCGAATAAGCCTCGATTATTTTATAAGTTATAACGTTTTTAATTTCATTTGTGATGTTACTTTATAGTACTAAATATATATCAATCATGAATATGTATGGCACGGTGGTGTGTCGACTTACCCAAGACGGCTGGCAGGAGCTGGATGCGAGTAGCCCAAGTACGATCTCAGTGGCGTGCAATTGGAGAGGCATATGTCCAGCAGTGGACGGAAATGGGCTGATGGATTGGATTGGATAAATATGTTGTCTAATCAATCAACTAATCATATTGGCCATAATTATCAACGAGAACAATTAACTAAGCAAAATATACTATAGCGCACAACTATGTACGAAAACACAGATGCATTCGTTCAAAATCCGATGGAACACCAATCTGACTCGTGGCATTACGTGTAAAAATAATAAAATAATATAAAGTCCTTATTAAATAATTAAAACAGTTATGGGATCACTAACAGATTATGATTATAAATAGAAAAAAATGACTTTTAATTAATAAAATGCAGCAACAGGCGCCCTTTGACTTAAAGACATTATTTTTCTCACGAGTAACAAGTATGTTAGTCATAACGTGATTATGTCCTGTTAGGGTTCCGTATTGATAAATAATATTTATTTAATTAAATATAATTACAAAAAGAGAAGATAGCAATTACCTAAGAGCTAAATATTTAAGGAAAATACCAGTTTGTCAAACTCCAAAAACTGACCCGTGACCTTGAGGGATCGCCGACACTCCTTAGAATTAACTTTTTTTTTCATATTTCGCCGAAAGAAACGCGTCACGGATTTTCCCCCCATGAAGTCGTTTGGTATGTATTTTATGGCATGGGTTAGTGAACGAACATATGGGCACCCTGATGTTAAGTGGTCACCACCGCTCATTGTCAATGGTGCTATAAGAAATATTAACCAATCCTTTCATCGCCAATGCGCCACCAACTTAGGAACTAAGATGTTATGTCACTTGTGAGATATACTGACTCACTCGCCCTTCAAACCGAAACACAACAATACTGAGTACTGTTGCTGGGCTGTAGAATATCTGATGAGTGGGTAGTACCTACCCAGACGGGCTTACACAAAGCCCTACCACGAAATAAATGAGGAATCCACTGCTACCCAAATCTTGTCCTAGAACACCGGAATACCAAATAAGGTAGGTTCAGTTTTTTTGGAGGCCACGGTTACTACCGTGTGAGTTAACTAATACCTTTATTTCACGCATTGGAAGCCCACATAGTGTTACCCAGACACTTAAAGGGTAGGGAACCGCGTTATATGAGATTCCTACTCTCTAAAACCATGATGCCATTTGGCGCGGATCGGAGAGGCTACGGGATCGCGTCGATCTAACTCATCCGAGGTCCCGGTGCCAGTGGAGGAGTTAACTAACCTACCCTAAGCCAGTCTCTGTAATTAATAATAATATGTGGATTAATGTAAACATTTATTAATAGAGGCAGTAATAAAGTCACGCAATAGGCTTGTGAGATGTTTATTTATAATTATTAATATCATGCTTTGTAATCTGTAATTAAATTAATTTAAACATTACATTTATGTCATTTATATCCTGTTTAATTAGACATTTTTGAATTAATTTAATTGTATTTATTAAAGTAAACATTATCTCTAAGTATTGTTTATATTGTTTGTGTATATTGAAATACAAATTATTTCAAAAGTAAAAAGTCACAGCCTGTAAATTACCCACTGCTGGGCTAAGGCCTCCTCTTTCATTAAGGAGAGGGTTTGGAACATATTCCACCAAGCTCGTACGCCACGAACGTAAAAACCCAAGTAAAATTAGGATAAGGGTAGGAAGATGAAGATGACTAAATATACTAGCGGAAATAAAACTAACTTGTATATGTAGCTGAGACTTTATAAGTAAACTATAGTACGACACAACTTAGATGTAGCATCGGAAAATGCAATGAAACCGATTACTGCTGATTCACACAACCTATTGAAACAACTCCCTATCGCGCCATTCGACGCTGTCCGTCGCTATAGATTCTCTCGTCAATGCAATCATGTCGACGTGTCATATTGACGAATATATTAGGTCATATGATATTACAAGTTATTACGTTTGTGTAAAGATCATATTCACAAGAGAAATAAATATGATGATTTGAGATGGCGTACTTATTTCGGATTTGATTTTACGGATGCTATATCTAAGTTGTGTAGTATACTATACGTATGTATGTATTACAAAGAATTGCGTAACCAGTTACCAGGAGAGCATAACGCGTGAGATATGTGCGTTATGTCAAGCGAAAATGTATGACATTCTAATGTAAGTGTGATGTGGAAGAGTTATTTCTATATTAACGGACAGTTAACATGTAATTATACATACATACTGCTTCACATGTTACATGTTATGAAGTCTATTACTTACGATTGACAAATGCAATGTCAGAAAAGGGTTTTTTTCAGAATAAGTAGAGTTAAGGCTGTTTTTTGAATAACTTAATGTATGTTTCAACATATTTTGTTGTTTGTTGTTGTTAATTTCGTTTATTCATAATATTAATAAATGTCTATTTATTTCATATATATTTGAATATACATACATATATTTTGGTGCGTTGGGTTAAGAGAAAATATTTTGGAAGTATTAAAAATATGTCGTGCGAAATTTCTACGAAGTTCTTTAGTTGAGATTCATCTTATCAAAGTTCTAACTACTGGTCCATCATGGCTCATCTTGTACTCGGTGAAGGAGAGCATCGTGAGGAATCTTACATGTGTTAGATGAGAATCTGCCACTTATATATATCTAGCAAACCATATTGGAACAGCGTAGCCAGTGTAACTACAGGCACAAGGGACATAACATCTTAGTTCCCAAGGTTGGTGGCACATCGACGATTTAAGGAATAGTTAATATTGCTTACAGCGTCGTTGTCTGTGGGTGATGGTGACCACTTACCATCAGGTGGCCCATATGCTCGTCCGCCAACCTATACCATAAAAAAAAACGTAATGGACCAAGGTCCAAGACCTTTTGAAAAGGAGAAAACATTAGTCCATCATTGGAAGATTTACAAGTTTACAGGTTACATTTATTTTAGTATTCGATAAGCAAGAAAACCTCTAAATCTTATTTTCTACTTAAAAGCTGTTACTAATTAATCATGTTAAAACAAAAGGAAAGGGGACTGTCGTACCTGAGTAGGACAAAGTCCCAAAATAAAATAAGATTAAAAAAAGTCTTTTTGATAGCATACTGTTTTTGTCGTAGGACCGATAGCCGCTGGAGCATACGCGTCCTAGAGTGGAGACCGACGACATTCGCAGGATCGCCGGTGGAGGCTGGATGAGGGCAGAGGACCGCTCAGTGTGGCGCGCTCTGGAGGAGGCCTATGTTCAACAGTGGACAGCAAACGACTGATGATGATGTTTTTGTCGTTGGTTAACTAAAATCGCTTACTGAATTAAATTTCTCTATTAAATTGATTTTACGGCTGCCCATTAATTAAGTTATTTTTGCCGCTAACTAGAAGCAGTTGAATGTTGCTTAGATTATAAATACATAGACCACAATCGCTTATAGACTGCTTAAATAGAAACCAGTATTGTTTCGTGAAGTGGAGATTAGGCCTAGAGCCCCCGCTGTAATTCATTCTTTCATAATTATAGAGTCCTAAAAAATTTACGAACGTAAACAAACAAAACCGAGATGGTCCAGTGGAGCCGAGATGGCTCAGTGGTTAGAAAACGTGCATCTTAATCGATGATTTCGGGTTCAAGCCCAGGCAAGCACCACTATATATATATGTGTTTAATTTGTGTTTAGAATTCATCTCGTGCTCGGCGGTGAAGGTAAGCATCGTGAGGAAACCTGCACGTGTCTTATTTCATCGAAATTATGCCACATGTGCATTCCATCAAGCATTGGTACAGCGTGGTGGAATATGTTCCAAAACCTATTCTTAATGGAAGAGGAGGCCTTAGCCTAGCAGTGGGTAATTTACAGGCTGTTACTTTTTTTAAAACAAATAAAACTACAGTTTGTGATACAAAACAGTAATTTTTTCTCGAAATGGACGAAGACGATTCTGTAAATAACACGATATTTTTCAACAGGACTGGTTAAGCTACCTAGATTAGCAAGTAACAAACGCTCGTCAGTTTAATTATATAGCTAGCTAATTTTAAAATTAGTTGAATTTATTTTAGTTACCACTTAATTGATTGCTTCAACTGCTTAATTAATATCTACAAAGATTCTTAAATACACATGTATATGTATATTATTTTGTATAAATATGAACTAAATTAGTTTTTTAAGCATTTAAAGTTATTAATTCTTGTGTTAATAAATGAACCCTTTAAAGTATGATGTACTTTTAATTTCAATATTAAACGTAAACCACGTAAAAAATGATTCTCAAGCATAATACGTATTCAATTCTTGTTTCTTGGTTTATCAACACAATAACAGATGGATATTTCTGCAGAGGATATTTAGAAGAAAAATAATTCAAACTCTTTGCTGAGTTTCAATTGTTTCTTTAAAATATTAAAATTATTATTTAATTAATCATTTTTTTTTATTATTGTCATGTTAAGGTATCATCGCCACCTTGTGGCTGATAGATAAATTAAGCGCATTGCTTCTAGCACACTGTTCTTATACAGATGTTTATTAACATCAAGTAGTTCATTTAAATTTCACTAGATGGCAGCACGATACTAATATTTATATCTTAAATTATATTCAATATAATTAGTGTTCATTCAAAAAATAAGGAAAGAAATTAAATTACGATTGATTATATGTATGAGTTCCCACAACTTCCTCATATTTAATAGTATTTATGGAATCACATATATAGAAAAATAACCTAATTTATACTAGTAAAGCAACCTTCTATAAAGTACCTAATTTAAAAATAAATCTATATTGTAATTATTTTTATGTAGCTATGCTTGATAGCTTGATTTTAAAATAAAATAATTATTTTATTTTTAAAATGTATCTTTCACAAATATTTTATAAAATTTACTATCTTTGTAACATCATTAAAGTAAGTGAAGATAAAAAAAATATGCTTCAACAAACAAAAGAATTGTTTCCGCCCGGGATCGAACCGGGGGCCTTCTGCGTGTTAGGCAGATGTGATAACCGCTACACCACGGAAACCGATGAACGAGGTGGTCAAAATTAGGAATAAATATGTCAACAGAGTTAATTTGTATATAACTATATCAACAAATCACTTGCAATAATATTTTTTTTTCTGAGGTTCTTAAAAGACGTCTGTACAAATGATTTACATATACTATGTATTACAATAATTCTTAGCAGAATTAAAATTACAGTCCATAAATAAAACATTTTATACTTAATTTATTAATTAATAATTGACTACATTATTAATAACGTAAATATTAAGTGCATTTGTTAAATACATTTCACATAAAAATACAATTAAAATAAACTGTAGCGTTAGCAAGCGTAAAGTTTGGACTTAACTCAAGTATCTCTTATTTTCTTCGCTAATGTGGACGATGTTATCTGAACATAATATTCCAGATTATTGATTTGTAATATATAGACTTCTACAATTTATTTCGTACTATTCATAATAGGGCTCTGTGAAGTATGAATGTAAGTTCTAGCGCCAAACAGTATTAGTATTGTAGTACGAAGCGGTAGCGAAGCGGTATTGTTTCGGTTTATTGGGTGAGTGAGTAAGCGTTGCCAGCCGAACGATTTAAATCGTATTTAAGTTATAGTATATATATAGTTATAGAATATTAATAGATGAAATACGTTGCGGACTCAACAAGTCAATGGGAAGTGGAGATTATATGTAAAAGGGACATGTTTGTATTCAAATTTGACACCGCCTTTTTTTTTATGTCGTTGATATTACTTGTCATTTCATTACGTACTACTTTCTGTGTGGAAATGTAGGCTAAATACGATCTTTTCTGTGCTATGGTACGATCTTCCAAAAAATAAAGTTGGCAACACTGGAGTGAGTCAGTGTGTCAACTGAAGGGACTTAACATTTAGTACACCGCTACTGTCTGTGGTCGGATTTATGTAAAGTCCACAAGATACATGGTAGTTGGCACAGACTTAAAAATCTCGTCACGGTAGCATGCGTAAGCGATCTCGTGGCGCCCGCCGAATGACGGAGAGGATACCTACAGCTGGTTTTTAGTGGGTAAACTGGAACTGGGCGCGTTCGGTGTCCAGGAAACCGGGGAGTCCCTTTATTCTAGCGACAAAAAAAAGACTTCAAAATCTAAGTAAAAAAGTCTATCAACAAAATTTCTGTACCGACTATTCAATACTTCCGACTTTTAGTTCAGGATGTAGAGTTTTTCAAACAGTTTTCTTACTATTATCGTTGCAAACCTCAATTAATTAATTATTAAATATCATTATTTTGCTACAAATAATATTCACCTTCGGACATCTCGTCAAAATTCGAAGTCTCACCCGCACCACCTCGATGTCCGAAAATCCACAAAAGCGCGATTTCTTAGACATTTCCTGCCTCGCACGAGCACTTTGTGGAACCAGCTTTCGCCGGCGGTTTTTAAGAACCGAAACGACATGGGAACCTTCAAGAAAATAGCGTACTCCTTCCTCAAAGGCCGGCAACGCACCTGCAATCGCCCTGGTGTTGCAGATGTCCATGGGCCGATGTAGTCACTTTCCATCAAGTGAGCCTCCTGCTCGTTTTTCATAAAATTCATACAGACCTTCACCTTTCATTATAGCTCCGACTTCTTCATACAAAGCTCAGACTAATCCAATACACCGACTTTTGTCTGCGTTGCTAAGTTGCACAGAGAATATTCAATAGAAGTTTGTGCCAAGTATGTGTCGTGTGGACCTACTATAACCATTAAGGGTACTTATGTTTACTTAAGATCATATAAAAACTAAATATTAAAAAATAAATTTGTTTAATTACATTAACTATCAATATAATGAAACTATTTAATTACTTCTAACTTTGAAATAAAATAACACAGACTATATATATAATCTATATATTACGCACACCAATATACAGTCACAAACACAGTTACAAAGAAACACATACATACGAAGAAAAAATTACACATAAAACATAAAGCTATTGTATGAGAACGAAACTAGAAACTCAAAGCAAAATGCCTCAACGATTTGAATTATCAAAAAGTATTATGCGACATTAGCTACAATAAACATAATATATCAAAGGACACAAGCATCATAATAGCGTGTCACCGTAAGTCCGTCTGAACTACTGTTATCAATTTATCACTCAGAAGTACTTCTGAGATTTCACTTTAAATCTAACTGTTAATATTCTGACATCAGTACATAAATGCACTTTAATTTTAGTTTAGTATTAAGTTTATTTTTTTACTTTTGTATTGTATGTTACTATGTTAGGGTACACCTAACAAAATTATACCTTACCGGTTTCTATAATTAAAATCTACTAATCAATTTTAAGGTAAAACAGAATACTGTTTTATTTTCAGATTATGCTAAGTTTCTAAAAAAAAATTCAATAACTGGGTGTTGATATATAAATAATAATTGCTTAAAATATTGGTGGACTGTTTTGACGCAACATAAGACTCCTTCTTACTAAAATGGACCTTGTCCTTTAATTACATATTACATATGAGACAATACCACATACATTACTCTGATCCCAATGTAAGTAGCTAAAGCACTCGTGTTATGGAAAATCAGAAGTAACGACGGTACCACGAACACCTAGACGCAAGACAATATATAAACTTATGATAAACTATACTGACTCGCCCGGGAATCGAACCCGGGACCTCGGAGTGGTGTACCCATGAAAACCGGTGTACACGCCACTCGACCACGGAGGTCGACAATTTAATTATCTATTAAAATGACGATTCAAAAATACTTATAATTGTACTTACTGTTATTAACAGCTATATATAAAAGTATTGCTGCATTTTTTTACACAGTCAGAATAGGAAATATGAATACTTTTGAACAATCTTGAATGAACACCAAGGTATGGAATAAGATCCAGTGGGTTATTTCAAACGTATCATCTTTTCAACCGACTTCAAAAAGGAGGTTATCAATTCGTCTGTAGTTTTTTTATGTGTGTTACCTCATAACTTTTCACTGGGCGAAGATATTTTTTTTATGAACATGATATCCCAAATAAAATTGGGATAAGGGCAGGAGGATGATAACGATGACATTATATCATCGTAGTCCTATTTCTTATAAAAGATTCCATTAGTGTCCAAATCAATGTCAATTAATTTGGGACAGGGAGCTGTTTATCAACACCAAGGTGTTTTGCATGCAATTAGTGATTGTAAATATCATAAGATATCAAATAACAGACATTGCAATGTATTGGGACGTTTAAAATACAAAAGTATATTATGCTCTTTGACGTTACAATTTTTGCCGACATTTGCTAAAATAAATCTAAGAATTATTTCATCTAGTTTCAACACAACTCAAAAGCTTGAAGTCTCTTCCAAAGGACTCGCCGTCTTCCAATGTTTGCGGCAGAGGTTGGTTCAGGGTTTCCGGCAGAAATAATGAAGTAACCCCCGCCACAACGCTAAGTACACCCATGATGATGAGAGGCAGAGATCTTGAATAGACCGCCTGGAAAAAAGAATAAAAGTTACAGTGGTTACTACTTTTAAAACGTAGGTACGTTATGTAGGTTGTAGCCCGACCTATGTGGTTGGTTTTAGTAGGCTTCATGGCATATTTAGGTTCTTGAGTTTATGGTTACATGAAAGATAAGTTTATTACCAAGTTATTAAAATGCGTGTTCAGTAATCATGTCTAGGTTTAGACTTAGTCATTTTTACGTTAGAATATCGCATAAGCTCCGTAACAAATTGTCCAAAAAAATTTTATTTCTCGTATAATCGTAGCGATTAATTTGACAATACTTTGTTCACTCCATAGGACGGTAGAGGTGCCAGAGATCTGTTTAAAGTCTAACGTGTTGTCGAAGAAACCCAGAAAAGAAAATACAATTGAGGAACAACTAGTACCATAAACCCTAGAACACTTATTTCTCATTAAAATTTGGAATAAAACTTAATAATGATTAAAACAATTATTCTTACCAAGGACACGATATACGGACACGAGAGTAGGCCCACACCAGCGATAACAGACGACGCTCCCATAGTCTGAGCTCTCATCACCGTAGGCAACAACTCCCCAATTTGAACGTAGAACACAGCAAATGATGCTGCAGAGCAAAGCCTTCCCAGCATCGCTAATGACACCGTTATCCAGGGCCAAGCTGTGTGCAAAACATTAACAGCCTTATATATAAAATTAGTTTAACGATTGATTATTATACAAGGCTTAGTCTTCTTGTTTTTTTAAGTCAAATTGATAAAGACAGAAAGAGAGGAATCTATCTTTAACTAAACAGCTGCTAAACAATGATGTATAATAGTAGCAAGATGTCACAGCGAGATTTTTTATATGTAGATAAATGCTAAATTCATTGAATTTGTACATATTAGATTAGTCTTTCATTTTTCATACAGAAATAGTCCTAGAAGTATTGTACTAGGACATATTATTTGCTCTAATATTTTATTTTTGAGCTATATACTCTGTATACGACATACTCATGGACTAAGACTTCTTTAAAGGTAAAGATTTAAAGCATATTTCGTCGAATTGCTCCAATTTTTTTTTTGTAATTATTTATTTAACAAATTTGTGATAAAAGTTTTCCTAGATGTTATCGCTCATTCCTCGATTAAAATTTTTGTTATTTATAATTATTTTATCCTTCTCGTATGTATTGCACTTTTTCCTATATACTAAATATTTAGTCAAAATACGACTCATGTAATGATACCTTCAGGAACTAGAGCGCAGCTGAGACAGGCAAGACCTCCGATGCTCATGAAAACACACAATACCCAGCGCCGTCCGTACCTTTCCATACATTGCCAGGCTAAAAAATATGACGGTATTTCCACTGCACCCCCTGCAAGGTACATAAACTATAAAATCTATATTATTATTGCAAATGTGAAAGTAACCCTGTCTGTTTGTATATCGCTTTTTCGCAATCAAACCGCTGAACTGAATTTGATGAAATTTGGTATTAAGCACACATGAATTCAAAGAAAAGATTGAGAATTTTTTTGCCTGACACATGCCAACCAACATACTAAAACGCGAGCGACACGGGACTCTACCAGTTATTAATAATTTATTAACATAATATGTACTGCAAATTTTATTTTACACAATTGGAATTTTCTTTAGAGTTAAAATATCAACATCAAAATTATTACTTTAAAAAACAGAGAAAACTATTTGTATATTAGTGACGCATTTCAAATTTATAGCACTATACAAATGATTTGGTTTTTACTTACCGATAAAAAATGCTAAGTAGTCATCAACCCCTAAGTTAGGTGTATTGTAACTTAAGCTATTGTAAACTATTCCTAATGCTACCCAATTAAATGTAATTAAAAAGAACTTCTTCCTAATATTGGGGTACCTAAATACATCTAACGGAGAAGCTTTGCAATCTCCTTCTGAATTCTGATCATCCATTCTCTTCTTCTCTACTATATCTTCTTCTTCTTTAAGAAGAATTCTATGTACTATTTGTATAGATTTCCTTCTGAATGTGTGAATTGAGGACGGATAATCTATCTGTAATGTTTTATGAGGAGGATCTAAGTTGGATGCTATTTCCGCAGGACTAAGCATAGCTGTTTCATCTTTATTACTGTCTGAGTCTCTTTTGGGCTTTAGGGTTGCGTCTTCATCATCGATTTCGTCAATTCTTATAAAATCAGGTTTACAGGGAAGTATCTTGCTTATTCGTCTATCCATATAGTCTTCTCTTTCTTTCGCTGGTATAAAACCATTTATGTTGGGTAGAACTGATACTTCAGATGCAAGTGCGTCGTCTCTTTTTTTCTAAAAAAAATATAGTCATTGTAATTACAACAAAAACAACAACAACCTGGGCTAAGGCTTACTCCCCTTTGAGGAAAAGGTTCTGAGAATATTTCACCACGCTGTTCCGATGCGGGTTGGTGGAATACACGTATGGTAGAATTTATGATATTAAACACATGCACGTTTCCTTACGATGTTTTCCTTCACCGCCGAGCACGATATGAATTATAAACACAAACTAAGCACATGAACTTGCTATAATGGTGCTGGCCTGAGTTTCAACCCGCAATCATCGGTTAAGATGCACGCGTTCTAACCACTGGGTACAACTGTTCTAACATCTCGGTTCATTGTACTGTAAGTAAAAAGTTTTGAATTACATTTATATAAATTATATGCTAAGTATGAATACTAACGTGTAACTCTAAGAGGAATCCATGTTCTAATATAATACCATTTCTCTTCGCTAGATTTCTTAGGACTTTTTCAGCGTCTGCTATTCGTCCTCTACCGACTAACCATCTCGGTGACTCTGGAATCAGCCAGTAATATCTGGAAACGAGTAAAAACTTATTAAAAAAGAATAATTAATTTAATTTCAGAGGCATAAAATCAAAATCGTTTGTAAATCATTAGCTTAATCTCTTGAAATAAACTTTCGGCCCAAAATGTGTTAAATAACATTCACATTTGAAACAATGTGAAGTTAACAAAATATATATTCATGTTATAAATGTGAAAGTAACTCTGTCTGTCTGTCTCTTTCTCTACCGAACCACTGAACCCAATTTGATGAAATTTGGTATGAAACAAGCTTAAGCTCCAAGAAAGGACATAGGCTACTTTTTAGTGCCTGACTTATAACAACCAAGTACTAAAACGCAACTAGTAAAAGAATAAATACATACCCAAATAATAATATGAAAGGAAGACTCGTTGCTAATGAGAGGTAGAACCAATCTCGTAGAAGATACGCTAAAAGTGCCAGCAAACACATCCCACTAGCGAACAGCATGCCGACCACAATGCCTGGAAGTAATACGTAAAATGGTGATCCTATTATAATACTCAGCAGGTACTTTCTCTGTAATTAAAATGGTGGATAAGGTAACTACTGATTTTCTTGCTGGTATTGCTGGGCAGAAACTAGTATTGACGATTCATAGGTGCTTTTATGAACTTGAATAAAGAATATTCTGATTATTATTTTCTTAGAAAAGTTTTGGTTTGAAATCTATCGCCATCAACTTTGGACTTGGACTAAGATGTTATATCCCTCGTACTTACAGTTACACCAGCTCACTAACCCTTCTAATTGAAATACAACAATACTAAGTATTACTATTTGACGTTATAAGTGGATAGTAACAACCCAGGCAGGCTTACACAAAGCGCTACCAGCAAGTTCTGTTCAATAAAATATTTAACAATTTTTTGCGATGGTATTGCCATAATAAATCTAAATGCTTAGGATATGATATTAAATAATTGAAATTTATGTTACGATACCCGTATATGTTCTTCTAGCGGGTGGCATCAGCTCCAAGGCCAGGATGAAGGGCAGCTGATAAAGTGCTGGGAAGAATAGTCCTCCAGCAACTCTTAACGCAATATAGGTCCAATAATTTCCTGGGAATGATGCAGCGATCGCTAGCGGTACTTCCAGTAGTATCATTAAAAGGATAGTTGGACGACGGCCATATCTGAAAAAAGGTGGCAGCTGAGTATTGCTTGGTCGAATCTTCTTCCTGGATTTGTATTAGCTTTAATTTTGCTTAGTTTCATTGACTCTTCTTCTAAAGTCAAAGTATTTTCTTTTCCGAAGCCGTAGAAGTATTTAATTTTAAAAATTTGACAATCAATATGAGTAACGCAATTCAATATTGATTTTCTTTTGATTGATTCACACTAATATAATGATTAAAATAAATATGGCGATCCAAAAGTTCTTACGGGACTATTTGAATACAGTAGGACTGTATACAAATAGTATCTCATTTTATATTATGTAGTATATAATATTAAATAATAGTTATCTGATTATTGTAATCTTTGATTGATTGTACGCTTATTCTTGATTGAAATAAATACACTAAATGTATAAGGATGCCTGTTTTTTTCAACGGTTCTACCTGTTTTATTTCTGGACTTAACATTAAAGTCTAAAATAAAAATAAAACCTGGGCCTAAAAATAAAGCCTACTAAATTTAATAAATTAACTAGTTCCATTTATTTTTAAAATTAATTGAAATATCTATTCTTAATTGACAATACCTGTCTGAGAACCATCCGAAGAATAAGTTGCCAAAGATCGAACCCACCCAGAAAAGGGTGTTACTTGTTCTCGGTAACCAATTTTTATCGCAGACTAGTGAAAACTGAAATGAAAAGCATAATAAGATATATTATTTCTATAACTGTGTCTTGTACATCAATCACTCACACACACACATACATCGCACTGGCCTCACACAAACACATATGTATTTTTAATAATTATTAATTTCCGTTAACTTTTCTTTCAATCCTGAAGTTATATACTCATAGATCCTTATTGTACTTATGTCAAACCAAGGTGAGTAGCCTACGCGTTAAGGACGACAGTGACTTGGTGGTAGGACTTTGTGCAAGCCCGTCTGGGTAGGTACCACCCACTCATCAGTTATTCTACCATAGTGGTCGTCATCGCCCATAGACAATTACGCTGTAAGAAAAATTAACTATTCCTTACATCGTCAATGTGCCACTAACCTTGGGAACTAAGATGTTATGTCCCTTGTGCCTGTAGTTACACTGGCTCCCTCACCCTTCAGACCGGAAAACAACAATACTGAGCACTG